>NW_028301152.1:9226117-10466676 GCF_049000335.1 Polistes dominula | reverse complement strand
CAGACGTGACACAAACCTATAGATCCATCTAAAATAATGAGAATACACGTAGTGCCGTTAAAAAATAGTAAGCAACAAGGTCGGAAAAAAGTTTTGCTTTTTTGACAAAACTCCCGGTCTATTACATCATTTGATTATTACAGCGTTTGTTTTATACAATTTAAATACCTATTCTAATTAAATATTAAGAAACGCTGAGAAAAAATCATGCAACAAGGTAGAAACATCCTCCTTTTTCTACTTGACTAGAGGATGATGTAAAACTACATAAGATTAATTTACTTTGAAAGTTTTGTATGCATAGATAACATTTTTCTACATGCCGTAAATTTTTTTCTGCCCAAGGATCTGTAGGAGGAAAAAAACATCAAAAAAATCTAAATGAAAAAATGTAGTTTAGAGTGATATTTAGAACGCCTTTTTTTTGTACGGCATTTTACCAGTTTATTTTTATTTAATGCAGTTGTCTACAAAAAATCAATGCCGTACAAATCTATTAGTCCAAATTTATAAGAAACTAATAAAATATAAAAATAAAAAAAGTCGATAAGTCATATGATCCCACCGGAAACTTGTAATGGACGTTAGAGGGGCATAAAATAATAATTGAGAGCGTTAAACCGTGACTTGTAAGCTGTCCAACTGTGTGCATGTGTGAATTAAAAGCACAAAATTACTGTGTGCTTTTTATCAAATAATTTTGTACGGCATTCTTACAAACCTATAGATCCATTCAAAATAATGAGAAAACACGTAGTGCCGTTAAAAAATAGTAAGCAACAAGGTCGGAAAAAAGTTTTGCTTTTTTGACAAAACTCCTGGTCTATTACATCATTTGATTATAAACAGCGTTTGTTTCATACAATTTAAATACCTATTCCAAATGAATATTCAGAAACGCTGAGAAAATATCATGCAACAAGGTAGAAACATCCTCCTTTTCTACTTGACTAGAGGATGATGTAACACTATGTAAAATTAATTTACTTTGAAATTATTGTATGCATAGATAACGTTTTTCGACATGCTGTTAATTTTTTTCTGTCCAAGGGTCTGTAGGAAGGAAAAAACATCAAAAAAATCTAAGTGAAAAAATGTAGTTTTGGGTGATATTTAGAACGACATTTATTTGTACTTTATTTGAACAGTTTATTTGTAATTAATGCAGTTGTCTACAAAAAATCAATGCCGTACAAATCTATTAGTCAAAATTTCAAAGAATCCAATAAAATATAAAAAATAAAAAAAATCGATAAGTCATATGATCCGAACGGAAACTTGTAATAGACGACAGAAGGGCATAAAATTATAATTTCGAACTTTAAGCCGTGACTTGTAAGCTGTCCAACTGTGTGCATGTGTGAATTAAAAGCACAAAATTACTGTGTGCTTTTTATCAAAAAATTTTGTACGGCATTCTTACAAACCTATAGATCCATCTAAAATAATGAGAAAACACGTAGTGCCGCTAAAAAATAGTAAGCAACAAGGTCAGAAAAAAGTTTTGTTTTTCTGAGAAAACTGCAGCTCTATTACATCATTTAATTATTAACAGCGTTTGTTTCATACAATTTAAATACCTATTCTAATTGAATATTAAGAAACGCTGAGAAAATATCATGCAACAAGGTAGAAACATCCTCCTGTTTCCACTTGACTAGACGATGATGTAAAACTACATAAAATTAATTTACTTTGAAAGTATTGTATTCATAGATAACATTTTTTGACATGCCGTAAATTTTTTTCTGTCCAATTGTCTGTAGGAGGAAAAAAACATCAAAAAAATCTAAGTGAAAAAATGTAGTTTTGGGTGATATTTAGAACGACATTTTTTTATACGGCATTTGAACAGTTTTTTTGTATTTTATGCAGTTGTCTACAAAAAAAAAATGCCGTACAAATCTATTAGTCAAAATTTCAAAGAATCCAATAAAATATAAAAAATTGTCACGTCCAGTGACGTCTAAATTCGAATTTCGTGCACTACACCCAAAAGTTTTAAATTTAGTAAACTCTGTCGTATTTGAATATTTTTAGTCTGTTTAATTTTCGCGTAAAAGTAATTTGTTAAACTTTAGTTCGTATAATTTTGCGTGATAATAGTTCTATAAGTACTATTTAAACCCTGCGAGATAAATTTTTCTTTTTCTATATATACATATATCTCCTACTGTTTTTTTAATATATAAATTCGATACTTTGTATGTACATTAGTTAGTAGATCAATCATAATAGATAATTTTCGTTCGCGCTAATGTATCTTGTTTTCACGCTATATACCTAAATATTTGGTAATTACACTTTCTTTTCCTTATTATTACTATTCATTGTAAAGATAATTCTGTATTTCTTATGAACGACCATCGATAAGTTGTATTTTGTAGAAAGGATAAAACAGAGTATTGAGATTCCATTGTCGTTCATAGAGGAATCTGCATTACCGACAGTGTCGGTCGGTAACTGGTTTAGTCGATAAGTAAATGTCGGTAATACCGACATTGCGTTCTTCCAGTACTGACTTATCGGTCGACGTTATATTGGAATGATTGTTTTAAACACGTTGCCGCACACTGTTATTTTACGATCGTGCTTAGAAATACAAAGATCGGACGGTTATAGCCGTCATTTGCGGCAATGGGTTAAATTATTATGTCAATGTGCATAAAATATTCATACTTTATTATATTCGTTACTCATATTCTGTCTGCACGTGCATTTTTGCTGACGGCGCAGTCCCGGGAGCTCGCGCTTGATAACATTCCAATGTAACTGACACTTATCTTTCTTCGGAGAATTCGGGCTTGATAAAATTCCAATGTAAGTAATATTTATTTCTCTTCGAAGAATTCGCGCTTGATAAAATTCCAATGTAAGTAATACTTATTTCTCTTCGAAGAATTCGCGCTTGATAGTAATTATTATTTTTGTCAGCGAATTCTTCTTCTTGACTTGGGTCTCACGGTGTAGGAGTCAGTAGTGGAGGAAGCATTTTTGCGAAGGTGGGAGGTACTCCCACTCTTCCGAAACGGACGCTTCTTGCGATGCTGCGTTCATCCATGAAGTCAGTCCACCATATACAGTAATTGAGTACGAGTCTGAAATTGTTCAAATTGATTTTATATCATTATTAAGTACGTGTCTAAAGATTGTCTAGTTTCTAAGTCCATTTATAAGTCCACCTTAAATTATCATCGAGTACGTGTCTAGGATTTTCCTAAGAGTTGTCTAGTTTTGTACTAATTTTCTAAGTCCATTTATAAGTCCACCTTATATGATCATTTAGTACGTGTCAAAAATTTGTCTTAAGTTTTGTTCTAGTACTCCAAGTGTACTTATAAAGTCCACCTTATATAATTATTGAGTACGTTTCATAAATTTGTCTGATGTTTGTTTAGTTTTGATTTTAGGTATTATTATATTAATCTACTACTGCGAATATCTAAATCGTGTGTTCGTGAGTTGAACGGCATTTGCCTGGTGTGATCTTATTCGATTATCGACGATTTATGAATATTAACTTGGTATTTTAACTTAGGTTGATTTACAATCAATTTATTTAAATTTTGTTACTAAGTTCTCTCTCTCTTGTTTAATAGAACTTAGTCATTGACTTTGAACATTTTATTCTTAGTTATTATTGCTATTATAAATCTTGGCAAGCCTAAGTCCTTTATTTATTACCAAATTAATATCCCGTCAACATTGTTCATTAATAATTGTGTGTGTGTGCAACAAGGTGTTTATTGTGTAACAATTTAAATCTAAATTTAAATTCTAAAATATACTATATTGTTATTCTACATTGTGACTGTGATTTAACAACTGCACCCTTCCTTCAAACGCCAATTTCAGTCGGTATATTTGGATTGCATATCCCATTGGCCAGCACCAGAAACCAGGTATTAATTAAAGATTTGGTTAATATCCAGGCTTGAGTTTTCTTTAGCGTATTGACGTCCGACGCTCCGGTATCCGCGAGTGTAGCCTATCCCGGGTAAAGTACTGGAAAAGCAGGCTGACCCAAAAACAGGCATTGACTTTCTTTCTCTTATCCGAGTAAACGACTGCAAAGTCGTGACCGGTTGAGAAATCTCTAAATTCGTTCTTACTCTTCAAGTAAGAACCGGTGACAGCGGCCAATCTCTTATCGAGACGTAACAAGTAATAAAAATTGGTGACAGCGGTGGGATAGCCCAACAATACGGCTTGGTCACCTCGCGATACTCGTAGTTTGTCGGATATTTGCTACGGTTTACTTACTTGGACTTTCGGATTGCTTCGTATAAATTTTGTTTTTTTTTTCGTTTATTTGTTTAAACTTAATTTTTACAATTTAAAATGGCATCGGAACGTGCACGCGCTGGAGCAGAATCTTCAATTGGAACTAGTAGGGAATTTTTGGATAAGGAAAGCGAAATCAGACGAAAGATGGAAGATATAATGCTGATTGAAGAGCAATTAGGCAAAGTTCAGATAGAAATATTTAAAAGACAGGAGGAACTAGACAAGAGGGAATCAGAATTCGAGGCACGAAGGCGGGAACTAGCGCGAAGAGAGCGCAGATTAGAAATTGGGGGAGAAGAGGCTCAAAAATCAGATGATGAATATTCGGGTGACTTCCGAAGATTTGAGAGGACGCGTACTCCGGTGGATTCATTTATCACAGTATCCCAGACGCCCGGTGTCTCCCGAGGCGGGTCGCCTCGCCCGGTTCCCGCGCGTAGGCGTTCGATAACGCCCTTCGACGATATGGATAAGTATAATTTGGAAATGAATCGCCTTAGGCGAGAGAACGAGTTATTAAGGAGTACATTGGCCTCCTCGCGACCGCTAACCCCACAACCGTGGAGCGGTTGCCCGTCGATTAAAATTCGTGAAATTACGGAGGGGGTTCCGAGGTTTGACGGTCACAATATTTCCATAAATCAGTTCGCGAGAGCATGTAAAAGGGCTCTTGATTCGTTGCCCGAAAACTATTCTGACGAATTAGAAAACTAGTTGACCAGATCGTTGATTTCGAAGTTAAGTGGGCATGCTTACGTCGTTATTGAGCATAGAAAGGTAACTCGTGTGGAACAGTTGGTAGAGCGTTTGAAGGACGCGTTCTTACCGTCGTACGGCGCAAATTACTATCGCGGACAGTTAGCAACTGAGTTTAAAAAACCAGGAGAACATGTCCTTGACTATTTTAGTAGAATTCACGATTTGACGCAGTCGATTATTGACGAGGAATCGAAGCAGTTGGGTAGATTAGAACGCTCAGTAGAACGAAAAATAGAGGAGGAGAGCTTAGACACCTTTATAAGGGGCCTTTCTCCTGAGTATCGCACATCATTGCGTTTTGAAAAATATCACGATTTTAGCTCAGCGTTGGTTTGTCTTTTGAAAATCGATAAACAGATACAGGCTGATGCGGCTAGGAACAAGTTGTCGGTTGTTAAAAACAGTAACCCAAAAGTAAGGGTGATTAGACAGGTTGTGGTATGCAACTTTTGGTGAAAGCGCGGACATAGTGAAAACTATTGTTGGAAAAAGAATAGTAAAGGGAAAGATCGCAGTGAACCGAGCGGAAGTAGAAGTAATTCTCCTCGAAACGTTAGGAGTTCATTTCGGAAACGATGTAATTATTGCAAAAATTTTGGGCATTTTAAAGCCGACTGTAGGAAATAGAAATACATCGAAAATAAACGCATGGCAGGAAACGGGGAGGGGAAGCCGGTAACGGACGCGCGTCGGGTTCCCCCTCCAGGTCCGCGTCCAACAAGTCCGACGGCAAAAGCAGGACCGTCGACATCAGGAAAATAATGTATGAACCATCGGTCTCCGCTCCGCTTGTCACGTGTACCTCAAAACAGCTGGCGGGTACCGTGACGTTGTTAATTGACACTGGCGCACAAGTTAATTTGATTAAGATTAATAAATTACAAATGGACATTAAAATAAATAAGTCTGAAATTTTACATTTAGTAGGAATTTCCCCCGGTGGTCACTTGACCCTTGGATCTACCAATATTTGCATGTTCGGGGAGTAAGTAAAATTTCATTTGGTTAGGAATGATTTTCCTGTCGAGACGGACGGTATTTTGGGAAATGAATTCTTGAGGTCAAGGTCAGCTCTAGTTGACTATGAGAATAGATGCCTCAGATTTCGGAAACAGGTAATCTTATTTATAGAAGAGGAGAGAATTAATATTCCGTCTCGTACGTCAAAAATTTGTCTTAAGTTTTGTTCTAGTACTCCAAGTGTACTTATAAAGTCCACCTTACATAATTATTGAGTACGTTTCTTAAATTTGTCTGATGTTCGTTTAGTTTTGATTTTAAGTATTATTATATTAATCTACTACTGCGTATATCTAAATCGTGTGTTCGTGAGTTGAACGGCATTTGCCTGGTGTGATCTTATTCGATTATCGAAGATTTATGAATATTAACTTGGTATTTTAACTTAGGTTGATTTACAATCAATTTATTTAAATTTTGTTACTAAGTTCTCTCTCTCTTGTTTAATAGAACTTAGTCATTGACTTTGAACATTTTATTCTTAGTTATTATTGCTATTATAAATCTTGGCAAGCCTAAGTCCTTTATTTATTACCAAATTAATATTCCGTCAACATTGTTCATTAATAATTGTGTGTGTGTGCAACAAGGTGTTTATTGTGTAACAATTTAAATCTAAATTTAAATTTTAAAATATACTATATTGTTATTCTACATTGTGATTGTGATTTAACAACTGCACCCTTCCTTCAAACGCCAATTTCAGTCGGTATATTTGGATTGCATATCCCATTGGCCAGCACCGGAAACCAGGTAACAATTAAAGATTTGGTTAAAATCCAGGCTTGAGTTTTCTTTAGCTTATCCGCGAGTGTAGCCTATCCCGACTAAAGTACTGGATAAGAAGGCTGCCCCAAAAATAGGCATTTACTTTCTTTCTCTTATCCGAGTAAACGACTGCAAAGTCGTGACTGGTTGAGAAATCTCTAAATTCGTTCTTACTCTTCAAGTAAGAACTGGTGACAGCGGCCACTCGTGAAATCTCTTATCGAGACGTAACAAAATAAAAAAAATCGATAAGTCATATTATCCCACCGGAAACTTGTAATAAACGATAGAGGGGCATAAAATAAAAATTTTGAGCTTTAAGCCGTGACTTGTAAGCTGTCCAACTGTGTGCATGTGTGAACTAAAAGCACAAAATTACTGTGTACTTTTTATCAAGTAATTTTGTACGGCATCCTTACAAACCTATAGATCCATCCAAAATAATAAGAAAACACGTAGTGCCGTTACAAAAACATAAGCAACAAAGTCGAAAAAAAGTTTTGATTTGCTGACAAAACTGCAGGTCTATTACATCATTTAATTATTAACAGCGTTTGTTTCATACAATTTATATACCTATTCTAATTGATTATTCCGCTGAAAAAAAATCATGCAACAAGGTAGAAATATCCTCCTTTTTCCATTTGACAAGGGATGATGTAAAGCAACTTGAAATTAATTTACTTTGAAAGAATTGTAGGCATAGATAACATTTTTCGACATGCCGTAAATTTTTTTCGGTCCAAGTGTCTGTAGGCGGAAAAAAACATCGAAAAAATCTAAGTGAAAAAATGTAGTTTTGGGTGATATTTAGAACGACATTTTTTTGTACGGCATTTTAACAGTTTATTTTTATTTAGGGCAGTTGTCTACAAAAAATCAATGCCGTACAAATCGATTAGTTCATATTTATAGGAAACTAATAAAATATTAAAAATAAAAAAAATCGATAAGTCATATGATCCCACCGAAAACTTGCAATAGACGATAGAGGGGCATAAAATAATATTTTTTAGCTTTAAGCCGTGAATTGTAAGCTGGACACTTGTGTGCATGTGTGAATTAAAAGCACAAAATCACAGTGTGCTTTTTATCCAATAATTTTGTACGGCATTCTTACTAACTTATAGATCCATCCAAAATAATAAGAAAAACACGTAGTGCCGGTAAAAAATAGTAAGCAAAAAGGTCGGAAATAAGTTTTGTTTTTTTGACAAAACTCCCGGTCTATTACATCATTTGATTATTAACAGCGATTGTTTCATACAATTTTAATATCTATTCTAATTGATTATTCCGCAACGCTGAGAAAAAATCATGCAACAATGTAGAAATATCCTCCTTTTTTCCACTTAACTAGAGGATGATGTAAAATTACATAAAATTAATTTACTTTGAAAGTATTGTATGCATAGATAACATTTTTCGACATGCCGTAATTTTTTTTCTGTCCAAGGGTCTGTAGGAGGAAAAAAACATCAAAAAAATCTAAGTGAAGAAATGTAGTTTTGGGTGATATTTAGAAAGACATTTTTTTGTACGGCATTGGAACAGTTTATTTGTAATTAACGCAGTTGTCTACAAAAAATCAATGCCGTACAAATCGATTAGTTCATATTTATAGGAAACTAATAAAATATTAAAAATAAAAAAAATCGATAAGTCATATGATCCCACCGGAAACTTGTAATGGACGATAGAGGGGCATAAAATAATAATTTTGAGCTTTAAACCGTTACTTGTAAGCTGTCCAACTGTGTGCATGTGTGAATTAAAAGCACAAAATTACTGTGTGCTTTTTATCAAATAATTTTGTACGGCATTCTTACAAACCTATAGATCTATCCAAAATAATTGTCATTCAACTCGCGAACACACGATATTTAACAAACATAAGATTTAGATATACGCAGTAGTAGTTTATTATATATGGAGTTAGAGAACTTAGAAGAATTTTAGAGACGTACTCAATAATAATATAAGGTAAACTTTATAAGTACAGAAACGTTCTAACTTAATCGTATTTAAAAACACTAGACAAATTTAAGACACGTACTCGATAATCATATAAGATGGACTTTATAAGTACACTTGGAGTACCAGAAAAAAGTAGACAATTCGTAGACAAATTTTAGACACGTACTTAATAATCATATAAGGTGGACTGACTTCATGGATGAACGCAGCAATCAAAGAAGCGTCCGTTCCGGAAGAGTGGGAGTACCTCCCAATTACGCAAAAATGCTTCCCCGACTACTGACTTCCACACCGTGAGACCCAAGTCAAGAAGAAGAACTCGCTGACAAAAATAATAATTACTATCAAGCGCGAATTCTTCGAAGAGAAATAAGTATTACTTACATTGGAACTTTATCAAGCGCGAACTCTCCGAAGAAAGATAAGTGTCAGTTACATTGGAATGTTATCAAGCGCGAGCTCCTGGAACTGTGCCGTCAGCAAAAATGCACGTGCAGAGAGAATATGAGTAAGGCTTATAATAAAGTATAAATATTTTATGCACATTAAAATAATAATATAGAAACAATAATTCCACTGTCCCGTCGACCGATAAGTCAGTACTGGAAGAACGCAATGTCGGTATTACCGACATTTACTTATCGACTAAACTAGCTACCGACGGATACTGTTGGTAATGCAGATTCCTCTATGAACGGCAATAGATTCTCAAGGCTCTATTTCATCCATTCTACAAAATACAATTTATCGATAGTCGTTCATAGGAAATACATTATTATCTTTACAAAGGATAATAACAATAAGAAAAAGAAAAGTATAATTACCAAATATGTAAGTATATAGCGGGAAAACAAGATACAATATTAAAATACAATATCATTGTACAGAATCTTTTTTGTAGGAAATAAAATTTTCTAAAAGAGACAATATATGTAAATTCGCTCTATCTTGCTTTCTTTTTGAGATATTTAAAAAAATTTAAAAAAAGGTGGGAATTTGTTTTTTTTTTTTTTTAATATATCTCGAAAAGTAAGGGAGGTACAATATCTTTGTATAGAATTATTTTTGTAGGAAATAATATTGTCTACAAAAGGCAATATATGAATATTCGCTCTTTCTTGCTATCTTTTTGAGATATTTAATAAAATTTCAAAAAAAGTGGAAATTTTTTTTTTTTTTTAATATATCTCGAAAAGTAAGGAAGATACAATATTTTTGTATAGAATCTTTTTTGTAGTATAAAAAATTGTCAACAAAACATAATATTTTTTAAATCGCTCTATTATGCTTAGTTTTTAAGATATTTTTAAAAATGTAAAAAAAAGTGGAAATTGTTTTTTTATTCTTTTAATTATATCTCGAAAAGTAAGAGTGCTACAATATCTTTGTACAGAATCTCTTTAGTAGGAAATTAAATTGTCTACAAAAGACAACATATGTAAATTCGCTCTATCTCGCTTTCTTTTTGAGATATTTAAAAAATGTAAAAAATAGTAGGAATTTGTTTTTTATTTTTTTAATATATCTCGAAAAGTAAGGGAAATACAATATCTTTGTATGTAACCTTCTTTGTATGAAATAAAATTGTCTACAAAACATAATGTTTGTAAAATCACTCTATCTTGCTTAGTTTTTGAGATATTTTAAAAATGTTAAAAGGGGTATTATTTATTTTTTATTTTTTTATTATATCTCAAAAAGTAAGGGAAATTCAATATCTTTGTATAAAACCTTTTTTTTAGGAAATAAAATTATCTACAAAAGACAAAATATGTAAGTTCGCTCTGTCTTGCTTACTTTTTGAGATATTTTTAATAATGAAAAAAAGGTAGGAATTTGTTTTTTATTTTTTTAATATATCTCGAAAAGTAAGCGAGATACAATATTTATGTATAGAATCTTTTTTGTAGTATAAAAAATTGTCTACAAAACATAAAATTTTTTAAATCGCTCTATTATGCTTAGTTTTTAAGATATTGTAAAAAAAGTAAAAAAAAGTGGGAATTTGTATTTTTTTTTTTTAAATATCTCGAAAAGTAAAGGAGATAAAATATCTTTGTACACAATCTTTTTTGTAGGAAATAAAATTGTCTAGAAAACATAGTATTTGTAAAATCGCTCTATCATGCTTAGTTTTTGAGATATTTTAAAAAATGGAAAAAAAGAGGGAATTTGCTTTTCATTTTTTTAATATATCTCGAAAAGTAAGGGAGGTACAATATCTTTGTATAGAATTATTTTTGTAGGAAATAATATTGTCTACAAAAGGCAATATATGAATATTCGCTCTTTCTTGCTATCTTTTTGAGATATTTAATAAAATTTCAAAAATAGTGGAAATTTTTTTTTTTTTTAATATATCTCGAAAAGTAAGGAAGATACAATATTTTTGTATAGAATCTTTTTTGTAGTATAAAAAATTGTCAACAAAACATAATATTTTTTAAATCGCTCTATTATGCTTAGTTTTTAAGATATTTTTAAAAATGTAAAAAAAAGTGGAAATTTTTTTTTTATTCTTTTAATTATATCTCGAAAAGTAAAAGTGCTACAATATCTTTGTACAGAATCTCTTTAGTAGGAAATTAAATTGTCTACAAAAGACAACATATGTAAATTCGCTCTATCTCGCTTTCTTTTTGAGATATTTAAAAAATGTAAAAAATAGTAGGAATTTGTTTTTTATTTTTTTAATATATCTCAAAAAGTAAGGGAAATACAATATCTTTGTATAGAATTTTTTTGTAGTATAAAAAATTGTCAACAAAACATAATATTTTTTAAATCGCTCTATTATGTTTAGTTTTTAAGATATTTTAAAGAATGTAAAAAAAGGTAGGAACTTTTTTTTTATTTTTTAAAAATATCTCGAAAAGTAAGGGAGATACAATATCTTTGTATATAACCTTTTTTGTAGTAAATAAAATTGTCTACAAAACATAATATTTGTAAAATCGCTCTATATTGTTTAGTTTTTGAGATATTTTAAAGAATGTAAAAAAAGGTAGGAACTTTTTTTTTATTTTTTAAAAATATCTCGAAAAGTAAGGGAGATACAATATCTTTGTATATAACCTTTTTTGTAGTAAATAAAATTGTCTACAAAACATAATATTAGTAAAATCGCTCTACATTGTTTAGTTTTTGAGATATTTTAAAGAATGTAAAAAAAGGTAGGATTTTGTTTTATTTTTTTTTAAATATCTCGAAAAGTAAGCAAGATACAATATCTTTGTATAAAATCTTTTTTGTAGGAAATAAAATTGTCTAAAAAAAACAATATATGTAAATTCGCTCTATTTTGCTTTCCTTTTGAGATATTTAAAAAAATTTAAAAAAAGGTGGGAATTTGTTTTTTATTTTTTTTAATATATCTCGAAAAGTAAGGGAGGTACAATATCTTTGTATAGAATTTTTTTGTATTATAAAAAATTGTCAACAAAACATAGTATTTTTTAAATCGCTCTATTATGTTTAGTTTTTAAGATATTTTTAAAAATGAAAAAAAAAATGGTAATTTGTTTCTTATTTTTTAAAAAATATCTCAAAAAGTAATGGAGATACAATATCTTTGTAAAGAAACTTTTTTGTAGGAAATAAAATTGTCTACAAAACATAATATTTGTAAAATCGCTCTATATTGTTTAGTTTTTGAGATATTTTAAAGAATGTAAAAAAAGGTAGGAACTTTTTTTTTATTTTTTAAAAATATCTCGAAAAGTAAGGGAGATACAATATCTTTGTATACAATCTATTTTGTAGGAAATAAAATTGTCTACAAAAGACAATATATGTAAATTCGCTCTATCTTGCTTTCTTTTTGAGATATTTAAAAAAATGTATAAAATAGCTGGAATTTTTTTTTTATTTTTTTAATATATCTCGAAAAGTACGGAAATACAATATATTTGTATAAAATCTTTTTTGTAGAAAAAAATATATACAAAACATAATATTTGTAAAATCGTTCTATCTTGCTTAGTTTTTGAGATATTTTAAAGAATGTAAAAAAAGGTAGGAACTTGTTTTTTAATTTTTAAAAATATCTCGAAAAGTAAGGGAGATACAATATCTTTGTATACAATCTATTTTGTAGGAAATAAAATTGTCTACAAAAGACAATATATGTAAATTCGCTCTATCTTGCTTTCTTTTTGAGATATTTAAAAAAATGTAAAAAATAGTTAGAATTTTTTTTTATTTTTTTAATATATCTCGAAAAGTAATGGAGATACAATACCTTTGTATAAAAAACTTTTTTGTAGGAAATAAAATTGATTACAAAACATAATAATTGTAAAATCGCTCTGTATTGCTTAGTTTTCAGGATATTTGAATAAATGTAAAAAATGCTGGGAATTTGTTTTTTAATTTTTTTAAAATATCTCAAAAAGTAAAAAAGATACAATATCTTTGTAAAAAATCTTTTTTGTAGGAAATTAAATTGTCTACAAAAGACAGTATTTGTAAAATCGTTCTATTTTGCTTACTATTTGAGATATTTAAAAAAATGTAAAAAAGGTGAAAAAATGTTTTTGATTTTTTAAATATTTCTCGAAAAATAATGAAAATACAATATTTTTGTAAATAAACTATTTTTGGAAATAAAATTGTCTACAAAAAATAGTATCAGTAAAATCGCTCTATCTTCCAACTTTTTGAGATATTTTAGAAAATGTAAAAAAGGTGACAATTTGATTTTAATTTTTTAATATATCTCGAAAAGTAAGGGAAATACAATATCTTTGTATATAACTTTTTTTTGTTGGAAATAAAATTTTCTACAAAACATAGTATTTGTAAAATCACTCGATCTTTGTTTCTTTTTAAGATATTTAAAAAAATGTAAAAAAAGGTGGAAAGTTGTTTTTTTATTTTTTTAATATATCTCGAAAAGTAAGGGAAATACAATATCTTTTTAAATGCCCTTTTTTTAGGAAATAAAATTGTCTACAAAAGATAGTATTTAAAAAATTGCTCTATATTACTTACATTTTGAGATATTTTAAAAATTGTAGGAAATGTGAGAATATATTTTTTTCTTTTTTTATATATTTCGTAATGTAAGGGAAATATAATATCTTTGTAAATAAATTTTTTGGAGGAAATAAATTTGTCTACAAAACATAATATATGTAAAATCCCTTTACCCTTCTTACTTTTTGAGATATTTAAAAAAATGTAAAAAAAGGTGATAATTTGATTTTTACTTTTTTAATATATCTCGAAAAGTAAGGGAAATACAAAATCTTTGTAAACAATTTATTTGTACGAAATAAAAATGTCTACAAAACATTATATAAAAAAAAAAGCTCTATCTTCCTGACTTTTTGAGATATTTAGAAAAATGTAAAAAAAGGAGGGAATTTATGTGTAATTTCTTAAATATATCTCGAAAAATAAGGTTAATGCAATATTTTTGTATATAACCTTTTTTGTAGTAAATAAAATTTTCTACAAAAAATAATATTTGTAAAATCGCTTTATCATGCTTAGTTTTTGAGATATTTTAAAAATGTATAAAAAGGTGGGTATTTATATTTTATATTTTAAAAATATCTCGAAAAGTAAGGGAGATACAATATCTTTGTATAGTATCTTTTTTGTACGAAATAGAATCGTCTAAAAAATTATTATTCATAAAATCGCTCTATCTTGCTTAGTTTTTCAGATATTTTAAAAAATGGAAAAAAATGTGAGAATTTGTTTTTTATTTTTTTAATATATTTATCGAAAAAAAGGGAGATTCTATATCTTTGTATATAATCTTTTTTGTAGGAACTCATATTGTCTACAAAAGTCAATATATGTAAATACGTTCTATCTTGCTTACTTTTTGAGATATTTAAAAAAATGTAAAAAAAATAGGGAATTTATTTTAATTTTTTTAAAATATCTTGGAAAGTAATGAAAATTCAATATCATTATAAATAATCTTTTTTGTAGGAAATAAGATTGTCTACAAAAAATAATATAAAAAATTGCTCTGTGTATCTTCATTTTTGAGATATTTAAAAAAATGTAAAAATGAGAGAGATTGTTTATATTTTTTTAATATATCTCGAAAAGTAAGGGAAATACAATATCCTTGTATATAACTTTTTTTGTAGAAAAAAAATTGTCTACAAAACATAATATATAAAAAATTACTCTATCTATCTTCCTTTTTGAGATATTTTAAGAAATGTAAAAAAATGAGGGAATTTGATTTTTACTTTTTTAATATATCTCGAAAAGTAAGGGAAATACAATATCTTTGTATATAACCTTTTTTTTGGAAATAAAATTATCTACAAAACATAGTATCAGTAAAATCGCTCTATCTTGCCAACTTTTTGAGAAATTTTAGAACATGTAAAAAAAGGTGAGTATTTGATATAATTTTTTAATATATTTTGAAAAGTAAGGGAAATACAATATCTAAGTATATAACTTTTTTTGTTGGAAATAAAATTGTCTACAAAACATAGTATTTTTAAAAACGCTCAATCTTGCTTTCTTTTTGAGATATTTAAAAAAATGTAAAAAAAGGTGGGTATTTGATTTTAATTTTTTAATATATCTCAGAAAGTAAGGGTATTACAATATCTTTGTTTATAACTTTTTTTGTAGGAAATAAAGTTGTCTACAAAACATAATATTTGTAAAATCGCTCTATCTTGCTTAGTTTTTGAGATATTTTTAAAATTGTAAGAAAGGTGGGAATTTGTTTTTTTTTTTTTTTTTTAATATATCTCGAAAAGTAAGGGAAATACAATATCTTTGTGAATAACCTTTTTTGTAGCAAACAAAATTGTCTACAAAACATAATATAAAAAAATCGCTTTTAATCTTTTAGTGTATGAAAAGAAAATTATAAGAGTGAAACTGATCAAAGAGAAGAAAAGGAGAGTATTATGCAAAATAAGAAAAAGTTAGTAGATGAACTGTTATATATTGAGCATGACAGATCAAGGGAGGAGAGAATTGTTCAAAGAGATATAGTGAACCAGGCGAGGGAATTAAGATAGCAAGGAAGGAAGGTGATAATACGTTATAGAAAATTGGAAATAGACGGAGTGTTGTATAGATGGAGTGATAGAGAAAAGAAGCTAGTGAAGGAGAAACAGAGATTTTATATGACAGAGGAGAACAGGAACAAGGTGGAAGGGAGAGAAAAAAGAGAAACAAGAAGAGGCAAGAAGGAGGAGGGAAAAAACAGAAGGGAAAAAGTATAGAGACAAAGGAAGGGAGAAGGGTGAGAATAATGGCATGGAATGTAGCAGGGATAAGGAACAAGGAGAAGGACTTTTGGTAATATTTGGAGAAATTTGATATATTGGGACTGCAGGAGACGTGGTTAGACAAGAAGGGGTGGGAGAAGACGGAGGATTCATTTCCAAGGAATTACAGCTGTATAGTGCAAGAGGCGAGGAAGGATAAAATGAAGGGTAGATACAGGGGTAGAATGATTGCTGGAGTAAGAAAGGATTTAGAGATTGTGAAGGCAGAGGCAGGTAAGGAGGGAATGATACAGCTTGAGATAAGGATGGTGGAAGAAGAAATTTGGCACATAATAATTGTATACAACAGAGGGGGAGAGAGGGAAAAGCTGAGAGAAGTGGAGGAATGCATAGAAAGGAAGGAAGGAAAGAGGTTGCTAATAGTGGGTGATTTCAGCGCAAGGATTTCGGATAAAGGAGGAGCATGCTGGATGGGGGAAGAGGAGAAAACAAAATCAAAGGACTGGGTGATAAACGCACAGGGGTATGAATTGCTGAAGATGGTAGCGGAGAACAGTCTGGGGATACTGAACGGAAGTAAGAAAAATGATGAAAAGGGGGAATGGACTTTTGTAAGCAAAATAGGAAGCAGCGTTAAAGATTATGCGATAACGGATGAAGAAACATGGGATGAGATAGAAGAAATGCAAATAGGAGAGGGAACAGAATCGGATCACATGCCGATAGAAATAAGGATAAGGGAAAAAATAGCGGATAGTCTAGAGGAAGGGAAGAAAAAGGATAGGATCGAAATAGAAGACTGGTCAGAGGAGGGAATAAGGAAGTTTAGAGAAAAGCTAGAAGGTGTAAAGTTTGGTAAAGAAGGAGTGCAGGAAGAGTTAGTAGAATTGATAGAGAAAGTAAAGAGTGCAGTAACAAAAAAGAGAATAGAATCAGGTAGATGGGGAGAGGAAAGGAAAAAATGGTGGGATAGAGAATGTAGAGAAAGTAAAACGAGCCTGAATAGAAAACTGAGAGGATTTAAGGAGGGAAAAGCTGAAAGGATAGAATATGTTGAGGAAAGGAAAAGACACAAGAGAAAATGCAAAGAGAAGGAGGAGGCATATAGGCAAACAGAAATTAGGAAGGTTATGGAAATAAAGGATGAGAGGGAGATTTGGGGATACATCAGAAGGGAAAGAGGTAAAAGAAAAAGGATAGAAGAGAATATAACAATGGAGGAATGGAAACAACACTTTATGAAGCAATATGAGGGGGCGGGTGAGAGGAAACGACAGGAGAGAGGGATAGAGATAGAAGGAGAGGATACGAAGGAAATAGAGATAGGAGAAGGGGAACAAGAAATAAGGAAACTGAAGAAAAAGAAAAGTCCGGGTGTAGATGGGATAAGAAACGAGGTGTGGATATATGCGAGTAGGGAGGTTAGGGAGAAATTAAGAAAAATCATAAATGATATATGGAAAGGTAAAGGGTGGCCAGAAGAATGGAAAGAAGGAATAGTATGTCCAATTTTCAAGAAGGGAGATAGAAAAGAAGTAGGTAACTATAGAGGAGTGACATTGATGTGTACAGCATACAAGATATATGCAGCGATAGTGGAAAAGAGATTAAGGGAGGATGCAGAAGGGTTAAAATTAATTCCAGAAACACGATCAGGATTTAGAAAAGGTAGAGGGGGAATAGATAATATATATATTTTGAAGACGGCAGTAGAAAAGGCAATAAACAAAGAGAAAGGAAAGCTTTTCGTAATGTTTGTAGATTTGAAGGCAGCCTTTGACAGGGTAAATTGGGAGAAATTGATGGACTATTTGGAGAAAAAGATGGTGGGTAAAGATATAATTTACAACGTAGGGAAGATATATGAAGAAACGAAGAGCAGGGTAAGAGTAGGGAAGAAGATAACAGAGGAGTTTTGGACTGAGAAAGGTGTGAGGCAGGGGTGTCCCATGAGCCCACTCTTCTTTATTATATTTATTGCGGACATAGAGGAATATTTGCGGAGAAGACCGGAGGGAGGAATAACGATAGGAGGGAAGAGAATATCCACCTTGGCGTACGCAGATGATCTAGCGATAATAGCGGACACGGAGGGGGAACTAGAAAAAATGATGGAAAGCGTGGGGAGATATTGCAAGAGGAAGGATCTGGAAATAAATACGGAAAAAACGAAGGTGATGATGTTCAGTAAGGGAAGGAGCAGAAAGAAAAGAGAGTGGTTCTACAATGGGAAAGAGATAGAGGAGGTAAGGGAGTTCAAGTATCTAGGATACACGTTTAGGTACAATAACAAGGAAGAGTCGCATATTCAGGATGTAAGAAGGAGAGCAGCAGCAGCTATGGTACAAGTATGGAGCATTGGAGAGAGGAAATTTGGTGGAGACTTTAGGAGGAGAATGGTAATGTTCAATGCGATGGTAAAGAGTATATTCATGTATGCAGTGGAAATTTGGGGGTTAGAGGGGAGGAAGGAGTTGGAAAGAATACAGGAGAGGTACTTAGGTAATATACTAGGACTGGATTTAAGTGTACCGGGATATTTGATAAGGGAGGAAACGAAGGTGGAAAGAATAGCAGTGGAAGCAGGAGTAAGGGTGATTAAGTATGAAGAAAAGATTAAGAGGGCGGAAAATGAACTTCTGAGACATTGCAGGAGAGAGATGGATAGGGAGAAATGGGAGGAAACGAGAATGGGTAGATTGAGGAAAAAAATGTATGAAAGAGCAGGACTAAACAGATGGGAAGCAGAGGCAAGAGATAATAATGGACAGAATGTGGCAGAGATATGGAGAAATAAAGTGGTAGAAGAGGAAAGAAAGGAAAGGGATAAAAGGATAGAAGAATCAAAGTACAACAGAGAATATGGAAGATGAAGAACAGAAGGGATACCAAAATATCTGCAAGAAAAAAGTAAAGGGAAAAAATTGAAAATGATGGCAAGATTCAGATTAGGGAATGAATGGAGGGCAAGCAGATACTGGATAAAAGAGGATGAGAAGATTATATGCAGATTGTGTGGGATAGAGAAAGAGACAGGAATGCATGTGATGAGGGAAGGTAACTATTCGGAAACGGAAGAGAGGATAGAAGTGTTGATGGGAGAGGAGGGAAAGGGGATGGAATGGATGAAGGAATTATGTAGGAGGAGAAAACGGTGTTAAGAGGATGTGGTAGTAAGAAGAAGTTAATAAAGGTGTACTTGTGTATAGGTGTAAATGTAAAAATGTATATTTGTAAAGAGGTATTATATTAAAACGGGTCGACGCACCCCATGTATCCTGAAAGGGAATCATTATTTTAAATAAAATAAAATAAAAAAATCGCATTATCTTACTTACTTTTTGAGATATTTTAAAAAATGTAAAAAAGGTAGGAATTTGTTTTTTATTTTTTTAATATATCACGAAAACTAGATGAAATACAATATCTATTTACAAAGATACGAAATATTTTGAAGATTATTACATCGGATTTTTGTTAACTAAAAATTTTTCTATAATGCAGTAAATCTCCAAACATT
The DNA here is from genome assembly GCF_049000335.1 of Polistes dominula. Lineage (NCBI taxonomy): Eukaryota > Metazoa > Arthropoda > Insecta > Hymenoptera > Vespidae > Polistes > Polistes dominula. Next base: position 10,447,122 of record NW_028301152.1, on the reverse strand, counting down.
TTTAGATTGCTAAATAATATACAATGTAATTCTCACATTTTCCTTGTAATTCAATCAATTTTAAATGGCAAATTTTATTTTCATTAAAGATATAAGAATTTTCTAATGTATTAGCATATCATTTTTGTAATCCTATAGTTTTTCTCTAATGCACTAAAGAAACATACAAACTATTACTATATGCGAAAATAACATTCATTTTTTAACATAAATACTCTAATATAATCGATTTTGTGTTATTGGAAATATATGTATATTTAAAAAACGAAATATTTCGAAGATTATTACATCGGATTTTTGTTAACTAAAAATTTTTCTATAATGCTGTAAATCTCCAAACATCTTTAGATTGCTAAATAATATACAATGTAATTCCCAAATTTTTCTTGTAATTCCATCGATTTTAAATGGCAAGTTTTCTTTTCATTAAAGATATAAGAATCTTCTAATGTATTAGCATATCATTTTTGTAATCCTGTAGTTTTTCTCTAAAGCAGTAAAGAAACATACAAACTTTTATTATATGCAAAAATTACATACATTTTGCAACATAATTACGGTAATATATTCGATTTTGTATCATAGGAAATATATGTATTTTTAAAAAAAACGAAATATTTTGAAGATTATTACATCGGATTTTTGTAGGCTAAAAAATTTTTCTATGATTCAGTAAAACTACAAACATCTTTAGATTGCTAAATAATATAAAATGTAATTCCCACAGTTTCCTTGTAATTCAATCGAGATTAAATGGCAAATTTTCTTTTCATTAAAGAAATAAAGAGTAGGATACATTTTTCAACATAAATACTCTAATATAATCGATTTTGTGTCATTGAATATATATGTATATTTAAAAAAACGAAATGTTTCTAACATTATTACATCGGATTTTTGTAAACTAAAAATTTTACTATAACACTGTAAATTTCCAATCATCTTTAAATTGCTAAAAAATGTACAATGTAATTCCAACATTTTTCTTGTAATTCAATTGATTTCAAACAGCAAAATTACTTTTCATTAAAGATATATGAATCTTCTAATGTATTAGCATATCATTTTTTTAATCCTATAGTTTTTCTCTAAGGCAGTAATCAAACATACAAACTTTTATTAGTTGTGAAAATTACATACATTTTGCAACATAAATACTCTAATATAATCGATTTTGTGCCATTGGAAATATATATATATACATATATATATATATTTAAAAAAACGAAATTTCTCGAAGATTATTAAATCTGATTTTTGTAGACTAAAAATTTTTTCAATTACGCAGTAAATCTACAAACATCTTTAGATTGCTAAAAAATATGCAATGTAATTCCAACATTTTCCTTGTAACTCAATCGATTTTAAATGGCAAATTTTCGTTTCATTAAAGATATAAGAATCTTCTTATGTATTAGCACATCATTTTTGTAATCTTATAGTTTTTCTCTAAAGCCTTAAAGAAACATACAAACTTTTATTATATGCGAAAATAACATACATTTTGCAACATAATGTCGGAGACCAACGGTGAACGCTGCTTTAGTTGCGGAGGGTTGAACCATCAGAGACGGAGTTGTCCACTTAAAGATAAAGGAACAAAGTGTTTTAAGTGCAACGATTTCGGCCATATTTCGATAGCTTGTCAGAAGAACGAGAAGCAACGGGACGCGTCGGAGAAAGTGTGTGGTGTGAGTGTGGAAACCAAAGGGAAGTGTGTAAAAGAGGTGCAAATGGGAAATAATATAATTACAGCGTTGATAGACACGGGTAGTGACATAAGCTTAATAACAACAGAACAATATTTTAAGGTAGGCACACCGGAATTAAGTAAAGAGATTTTGCGTTTTCAAGGTGTGGGCTCTGATCTAATTAAAACATATGGCGTGGTAGAAACGAGTATTATTATCGATAAGAAAATGTATCCGATCAAAGCTCACGTAGTTTCCGATGCTCTTTTAGATCATAGTTTACTAATAGGCAATGATTTTTTGCGGAAGATGAGTGTAACGATAGACGCCGGTAAAGTTTCCATTAGTGACGCGAACGAGGTTGCGAAGACAGACAACGAGGTACGACCGTAGCGAAATAGATCTGTCTCATATTGCAAGTGTGGAAAAAGCGAAACCGTTGGTAAAAAATCATAAACACGCGGAACAGAAAACACAATGTTCGGAAGAGAGTGTTGAAAGTGTATTACCTAGTGCTGAAGTTGAAAAGTGTAAAGGGTTCGGTAAAAAAGAAGAAATTGTGTCCCCAGTCAAGGATGAGATCATGGAACAGGTAGTCAAAGAGGGACCAAAAGAAGATGTACATGAAGGGATAGTGATTAGAGAAGGAATGATATCGGAACCTGTTAGAAAGATTCAAGAGAAAATGGAAATCAAACCAGAAACGGAAATTGTCGATTTGGTAAAGATAACAAGGGAAGAAATCAAGGAGGAGATGCCAATGATGGATGTAGGTGAAGGTAAACTTGAAGAACATGTAGTGATTGCAATAGTATTTCCAGATGAAGTCGAAAAAACAGTAAAGATTGAATCCACGAAAGAAGAACATGAAAGGTATTGGAGACGTACGAAAGAAGCTGTCCTAAAAGCGCAGATGGTAAATTATAGATTGATCAATAAAAAGAGAACTGCCGCTATGCGATATAAAGAAGGAGATCTGGTTGCGATACGACGAACGCAATTTGGACCGGGATTGAAATTACACCCAAAATATTTAGGACTATATGAGGTAATTACGGTGTTAAGGAGCGATCGCTATATGGTGCGGAAAGTGGGGGAACATGAAGGTCTATATATAGCATCGACTGTAGCCGATTCGATGAAACCATGGACTCAAGAGGCAGAAGAGATGTGTAAGGAAAACGGTTAAAGCTGATCGTATACAGCAATCCCATTCGTACGATAATTATCGTACGCGTACGATAATTTGAGGTCCTGTACCATCCATTTGGAATTTCGAAAACTTAATGACCTTTTTTCTTTTTTTTTTTTAGTCAACAAATTTTGGAAAGGTGCACCCCCACCCCAACCGACACTCCTACCACCACCCTTACCGCCACCCTTACCACCACCCATAATATCGGTGGTTAAGTGACGTGTTTCACGTTCCGGATCTTCGCACTAATCTATTATCGGTCGCAAAGATAACGGACAAAGGTTTTGAGATTAGGTTCGATAAAGATGTCGTTTCGGTAATCGACCGTGACGGTACTGTGAGGTTGCAGGTGAATCGAATCGGCGATTTATACTACGTACGCGAACAGGAACAGGCTGAATGCAACGAAATAGCAGAACGAAGCGACTGCACAGGACAAATAAACACACTGGAGACATAGCACCGCCGCTCAGGTCACCTCAACGTACAAGATCTTAAGAGGGCCGAAAGATACAAAGCGATACGGGGGTTGAATCTCGGGAATTGCAGGGATTCGTTGGATTGCGAGGTATGTATTCGAGGCAAAATGACTAGAACAGTCTTTTCAGCAAAACCGAAGGGTGATCGCGAGCTGTTGGAGGTTATTCACTCGGACATATGTGGACCAATGCAAGTGGAATCTAACAGTCGAGCCAGGTATTACATCACGTTCATCGACGAATATTCCAGGTGGTGCGAGGTACGTTTTCTGAAAAACAAAAGCGATGCCTTTGAAGCATTTAGGGAATATAAGGCCTCGGTGGAGAACATGATGGATAGAAAAATAAAGTTCCTGCAATCAGACAACGGGAGAGAATTCGTGAATTCAAAGTTCAATCAGTACTTGAAGAGGAATGGAATTCAGCGGCGTCTCTCCGTGGCGTACAACCCAGAGCAGAACGGTATCGCCGAACGGAAAAATAGGACTCATGTCGAGATGGCGAGGTGCCTCCTCATACAATCCGGACTGCCGGCGTCTTTTTGGGCCAAAGCGGTCTCGACCGCTAACTATATTCGAAGTAGGTGCCCGACAAAAAGTTTTGACGGTCGGACACCGCACGAGTTGTGGATTGGAACAACGCCTGACGTAAGTTATTTCCACGAATTCGGAGCTAACGTGCTTTATCTCGATAGATCGCCCGGAAAGGGGAAGCTGGAACCTCGAGCCAAAAAGGGAATTTTCCTGGGATACGCAGTAGATGCCAAAGGGTACAGAGTATAGCGTCCCGAAGAAAGAAGCGTCATAATAACAAGAGATATCGGGACTCAGGGTACTCGCGAGGCGACGTCAGAGTCCGCTAGCATGGATTTCGCCCCGGAAGAGGAATCGGACTTGCATCTGGAGCGTGCTGGAGTCCCGGATTCCAGCTAAATCGAAATCCAGCTGGGTCCTGCGTCGGTGGAGACCGAGGGGGGCGGCGTCGACGAGGAATGCGCGGTTGAGGACGACGTCGGTGAGGAAGGCGCAGTTGAGGACGATGCTGACGAGGACAGCGTGGTCGAGGTGGCGGCAACACCGAGACGAGATCCCAGAAGGCCGATCATATTAAGGACCGGCAGAAGGGGAAGACCTCGGAAAATGTTCCATGTGCGACCAGAGGAAGCCGTACAAAGCGGATGCTGAGCATGCATCGTTGGCCGAAGTACCCATGAGGGCGGCTATTTCAGGTCCAGATGCCGAGGAGTGGTTTCGCGCTATGGCGAGCGAGATCAGGTCTATTCTGAGAAATGACACATGGGAACTGGTTGAACGTCCTGCGGGTCGACAGGTCATCGGATCTCGCATGGTACTACGGAACAAGTACGATCCTGATGGTACGCTGATTAGGAGAAAAGCAAGGGTCGTGGCCAGAGAATTCGCTCAGAAGCCAGGCATTCATTTCAACCAGACTTTCGCACCAGTCGCACGTTTGAGCTCTATACGCTTGTTGGTGGCTCTGGCGGCGAACGAGGGGATGGAAATGCGGTCTGCGTACTTGAACGGGGCACTAGAAGAGGAAATCTACATGGAGGTGCCGAGTTCGTTGTCCAAGGCGCTCGAGCTAATCGGCGAAACAGAGACCGAGAGGAGCGACATTGGAATAAAGGCAAGAAGCATGCTGAAGCCTTTGCACACCGGGGACAAGGTTTGTAGATTGAAAAAGGCGTTATATGGATTACGCCAGGCCGGGAGAAGTTGGCATAAAAGACTGGATGACGTCCTGAGAAGATTTAGAGCGAGACCCACCGAGTCGGACTCGTGCATATACAGACTCGAGCAAGGGGAAGAGTCATTGTCAAAGATCTTGGGGAACCGGAGTACTGTTTGGGCATAGAGTTCTAGCAAACGGTCAGAGGAATAAGCATGCGTCAGGAGGGGTACGTGCTTGAGATCCTAGATCGTTTCGGAATGGGCGAGTCGAAGCCCGTTGGCACTCCACTGGACATAAACACCAAGTTTACGGAGCTTGAACGACCCCAGAACGGGGAGGAGAAGAGCCTCCCATATCGGGAGTTGATAGGGTCCCTGATGTATCTGGCTGTAGCAACAAGACCGGACATCGCACATGCTGTCAGCGTTTTGAGCCAGTTCAACGACAAGTTCGGACAACGCCACTGGGTGGCGGCAAAGCGCGTTCTTAGGTACGTGAAGGGAACGGCTGACTTGGGTCTACATTTCAGTCCATCGAGAAGGCCATTGACAGGTTACGTGGATGCAGATTGGGCTGGATGTACAATAGACCGGCGATCCTATACGGGACAAGCGTTCATCCTTAGCAGAGGGGCCATTACTTGGGACTCGAAGAAGCAGAGGACCGTTGCCTTATCATCAACTAAGGCTGAGTACGTGGGACTGGCCGAGGCTGTTAAGCAAGCATTGTATCTAAAGACGATACTGACCGAGCTTGGTTTCGCGACACTGGCCAGGGCTAGGATATTGAACGACAACATGGGCGCACTGAAGTTGGCGCAAAACCCGGTATTCCACTCTAGGACCAAACACATAGACGTCAGGCACCACTTCATACGAGAAGCGCTCGAAAACAAGCAGCTGGAGGCTGCATACGTTCCTACTGAAGACATGGTAGCGGACGTGCTTACGAAGGCATTGCCCGGTAACAAGTTCCGGCGATGCGCGGAGATGTTGGACGTTGGAAGTCATTCGTCGTAGTTTGCGGGGTGGACCCGCATCTCGAGGGGAAGTGTTGGTAATTGGTGTGCCGGTGCACACGGCGATATGTGGTCCATTTATAACTTTTCGAAAGGGTAATGATGTGTGCGCGCCCTTCTGGCTCGAATAGGCATTCTTTTGTATTAGGGCCTAGGTCCCTTTTGTCTTCCCTTCGTTCTTCTCTTTTCTCATCGGTACTTCGTTCGAGTAACACATAGAAGTGCGAACTCTCTCTCAACTATTGCGTTAACTTACTAACATTTATTGTGGGCTAAAATATAATTTTTGTTTTGAAATAAGTTTGTTCACTATGAAAAATTTTCGTATGATTTAAACTCGATAAATGTTAAGAATAGCGTATATAAGAGACGTTATGTCTTCTCACTCCGTCACCCCTACTCTTTACCCCTACTCCTCCTATGGGCCGCACAGTCCCTTAGTACAGGGTGCTGTTGCGTCCTGTCGGTATTCTGTATTCTGTATTCGGCCTAGCTCGAGGCTTATTCAACAGTTCTTCTTTTCACTGTTTTTATAATAAATCTTACTTTTAATATTAACTCTGCGTTGTCTTATTTATCAGCCATACCTTAACAGGGTATAAGCCCCAGACACGCTTACACTACGCAAGTGAACGAAAGTTAATTAGTTTATTAGTGAATTTTGAAAGACAGAAATCTAACCTAGTTATCGCCGGTTCGCACGTGTGTGTACTTGCACCAGTGTTCCATTGAGTAAGGAAAAGAAGTAAACACCTGCTAAAATCTCAGCTTCAACTACTTCAGAAGCAGCCAAAAAAAAGAGAAAATATACAGACAGAAATCCACGTATCGGTACAGCGTTGGCACGAGGAGATAAGAATACGCAAAGAACAATGGAAGGTGGCAAGAACAATGAAAACGCGAACATGGGTGAGACAAAAGAGCAGGGTAGTCAAGGGCTGCTAGCTAGTCTAGGTGAAAGTAAGTACATATTTGATAACTGTTTTCATCGAAAGTGTGTTTGAAGAAATATAATAGTAAAATATATATATTAAAAAAAATAAGTAAGTACATCTTCGATAACTGTTTCTTATCGAAAGTGTGCTTGGAAAATTAATAATAAAGTATATATAAAAGAAAAAAACGTAGAAAAGGTGTGCATGGCTCTGATCTCTTGTAAATCTTCATTCTTTCTTCTCTCTCTCAAAATCGTGTTACAATTTAAAACAATTTAAAAAAAAAAAAAAAAATACATAACAGGGTTTCCGTTCAAAAAGTTGAAATTAAAAAAAAGGGGAAGAAAAGGAAGGAAAAATATTGAAAGTTGCGTCACATAAAAATTTCTAGAACAATAGATACGAATGCTTAAACGTATTCGAACTAGAAGACGCTGTTTACCTACACACGAGGGAGAGGAAGAGAGGAAGAAAGAAAGGAAAGATAAAGGACAAAGTAGGGCACATATACGTTTGAAACACACATCAAAATTATATCACACGACACAAGAGAGAGAACATAGTGCGTTTATTTATTAATATAAAAAAAAAAAAAAGAAAAAAAATATATATATATATATATAAAAAAAAAATAAAAAAAATAATAATAATAATAATAAATAATAAAAATAAAATTAAAAAAAATTTTAAAAGAAAAAAAATTTTTAAATAAAACAAAAATCAAGGAAAAAACAACGCCCTTGCAACGCACTATGCAAGAAAGAAAAAGAGAAAGAGGGGGTGAAGCTGCCTCTCCTCTTCTTTCCGTCTTGGGTCGTGGTGGTGGAGGGAGAGAGACGCAAGTGTGCTTCTCTTCTCCGCTCTGAAGGTAGTATAGGATGTGTTGAAGAGCGAGAGAAAGGGAGAAAGATAGTCGCATAGCATGGTTGCGATGTTGCCACTTCCTCTCCGAGCAACACATGGTATATTCAGTTATACAGAGACTAGCATAGCATGGTTGCGCTGTTGCCACTTCCTCTCCGAGTAAAATATGGTATATTCAGTTATACAAAGACTAGCATAGCATCGTTGCGATGTTGCCGCTTCCTCTCCGAGCAACATATAGTATACTCAGGTATACAAAGCTAGCATAGCATCGATGCGATGTTGCCGCTTCTTCTCCGAGCAACATATGGTATACTCAGGTATACAAAGACTAGCAGAGCGGGAGAATTTGAAAAGGCCGCGCAAGGCTATTCCCATTTGCTCAACCATTAAAAAAAAAATAAAAAAAAAAAATAAATAAAAAAAAAATAAATAAAAAAAAAATAAAAAAAAAATAAAATAAAAAAAAAGGGAGAATAGTAAAAGCAGGCACATTTCAGAAGTGCAGCTAAATAGACACATAGTAGATGTGTGTCACTATAGTTGAAATAGAGGAAGCAGGCACATTTTAGATATGTAGCTAAATTGATGTATAGCTGTTTAAATACAGAAGAATGATAATAATAAAAGGTGGAATCGATTCATAAACATGCTTGAAACTTGGTTTGAACAAAACTAAAAGGTGCACCAAATTAATTGAATACGTATTTTTTAGCGAAATTGGAACAATTAGTTGATTTGTCAGGAGCCTTGCTCCAGAAAGTTGGTAGTCGAAGCCAAGTTGCACGGCTCACTGCAAAAAAACATGGGTTCTTGCTTGAAGATGATAGCGAAAACTGCTGGATAGTAGGTATGGACCAGATAAACATTGAGGATCAAAGTTTGATTCTGTCAGTACTATCAGACGCACAAGGTAATACGGTCAGAGTGGATGTTGGTCGAAACCAGCATGACTCAAGTAGATCGTTACAAAATGATTCGTCATTAGAGGTGTCTGACAAAGAATTAAGAGGCCCGCGAGCTACAAATGTAATAATGGAGGTCTCAAAGATAAATAGTCCAGTTGCATCAAGTAAGTCCTTAGTTTTAGATGTGTTGTACTAAAATTAAAATTAAAAAAAAAAATAAAAAAAAAACAAAAATAAAAAAAATAAAAAAAGAATATAAAAAAAAAATAAAAAAAAAAAGGAAAAAAAAAGGAAAAAAAGGAAAAAAAATTAAAAAAAAGGAAAAAAAGAAAAAATTAAATCTTGTCCTTTTGGAATGGGATTTTACTGATGGGTGAGAAAAGTAATTAGGTGTACCGCTTCCTCATGCGCCTTAAGGCATGATGTATACTTAGTCTCACGGGTCAGGTAAAATCGTTATTCGAAAGCCATGGTATAGTATAATAGAGTGTAAATCAAACAGAATGTTTGATTGAGATATCTAATTTTGAGCAATATTTAGTTTCTCAACAGAAGTACAGAGAAGATAGTACAACGAAGGCATTGGTAAACGCGGCTGCTCCTGCACAAAACCCCGAGAGTACCTCAGATGCGGTTGACAATATAGAGGTCAATGTTATGAGGAACCTAATTAATATCTAAAGGGAAACCATTGCAACTCTTCGAGAGAAAATTGAGAGGCAAGACAAGGTATTCAAAAGGCTTACTGACAAACACAAGCAAGAATACGATGCTCTCAATAGACAAGCTGAAGGCTTAAAAAACTCAGTGGCCGAAAGTCAGAAAAGAGCTGAAGAGTTTAAACAAAAGTATCAATGGTTACAGGAGCAAGTAGCTGAAATAAAGCAAACTCAAAACTAAACGCACTGTCGTTACAATTGAAGAGCCTGCTTCGGAGTTATACGAAGCAGTCTCGACAGCTCAACAGCTTTCTGTTGGAAGTAGCAGTACAGCTACTCGAGATAATGGTCGTGATAGGGTTTCTGGTGTTCCGGTGAGTGTTGTTCGTACTCAAGGAAAACCAGCAAAAATAAACGAAGTTAACCTTGGTACAGCGATTAGAAATGAGATTTTGAAAGTACTTAATAGTGAAGTAATAGATAGTTTAACTGTGCAAAGGTCCGGTCCGAACTCAGGTTCAGAATCGAGTAATTTTTTGAGTAATGAATCCCACTCTGGTGAAACAGTGAATTCTAGTAGTCAAAACACTGCTCAGACTGGATGTCATGACAATAATGGTCGGAATTCAGCCCCGGTGATTAGTTTTCAAATGTACAATCCTGATCATAATGTGTCCCATGCATACAAACTCTGCCAGAATACCAAATTTGATGACTTTCTTGATGATCTTAGATCGGAATTAAGAGCAAATGATACATTATACGTTATTGACAGCAGCATTAAGCCTGTCATGGATAAAAATGACAATGCTAGACAGTTAGACGTTTTTAGAGTAAAAGATATAATAAGAAACAGAGTCGATAAATTTTATTATAGTCAAGTGAGAAACATTGAAAGTCCGCAGGAGATCCTTGCTAAATTAAATAAATTAAAGGCACTTGAAAGCACCGTAACGACATGTTCTGTTCGCAAAAGGCTGTACACAATACAATATAATCCAAGCAAAGAAAGATTTAAAGATTTTTGTAATAGATTTGAAGAGATTATACGAACATGTGAAGACCTTCCTGGAGCTGAAAAAATATCAGAACTAGAGAAAAGAGATACATTTTACGAAGCGGTTTATAAGTCGGTACCAAGTGTGCAAGGTGTTGACTTCCTCAAAAAGAGCCAACAGGGAAGTGGTTTAACATATGCTCAATTGAAGGACTTTCTCACTAAAGAGGAGACAGAAAGGCTGTCATCCAAAGAACATTTAACAACCACTGCGTTGTGGACTGAGTCACGACAAAGGGAATTTATGAGCTACTGCAAAAACTGCAAAAGACCAGGACACTTGGCATCGAAATGTAGAGAAGTAAAGAGAACCAACTGCTTTGTATGTGATAAACCTGGTCACATAGCTAAACATTGTTCGTTAGCTAGATTACCAGCTCATCGACAGTAAGGTGGTTCGTCACCGAACCGTAAGGGCCGCGGATATACTAGCACCCACTACCGAGGCAGATCAGGCAGATTTAGAGATCAATTAAGTCAAAAGCGTGAACACGAGGGTAGGTCTAAACCCGAAGGTGAGCGCAAGCTTGATCTAGGTCGTCGTGGAGCAAAGAGAGGCAGGTTTAGTATTCGTGGTGGCCGAAGAAATGGCCAAGGAGGTAGTCAAGGTGCCAGCACCTCTTCAGGTGAGAGTATGGAGTGCGAGTCAAATGAAAAAGGTAATGTTCTATTTGTAGAAAAATGTCAGCAATATCCGGATAACTTCAATTTTAATTACAGAAATAATACACTAGAACGGTTTATCGCGGACTCGGGTGCTACAGAGCATCTGTCGAATTCCAAGTTGATTTTCAAAAATTTAAATGAATCGGACGTTAAATCGATTAAATGTGCTAATAGAAATCCTCAGGCGGACTTGCAAGCTAACGGTGTAGGTACAGTAAAATTGAACTTGCAGAATGGAGAGACGCGCGAATTGCACAATGTCATATATGCTAAAGATCTATCGGTAAATTTGCTCTCGTTAAGAAAACTAGTAGAAAAGGGTTTAGAAGTTTATTTAAATGATAAAATGATTGATATTTACGACCCAAAGACTTGTGAGTCGTTTATGACAGGGATATATAACAAACATTTCTGGGAAATTGAATTCAAGTCTGATAATCGTAGTAGTGACGGAATAGGCTATAATGAGAATAGATACTGTCAAAAGGTTTTTTTAAAAGATGGTGAAAATGGAAACTCTCATGAACATAAGTATTTTACGAGAAGTTCTACTCGACTTCAGAATGCTGAACAGATTGAAAAGGAATCAGAATTGAAAATGGAAATTGGAAAGGCGAACCCTCCTGAAACTAGTGAGGCTCCTTTAATTAATGATGAAAATACAGAAAAACGTTTAATCTCGGATGTTGCAAGCTCTTCTGTAGAAAAGGTACAGGAAAGCTCAGCAGCTGAAAATATAGCTGAGTTAAATAGACCAAACATCTTCAATTCAGTTAGGGATAGAATTATTCATAATATTGACGAGATTCCTGAAATAGAATTATCGCAAGATGAAATTATGTCCTTGGAAGATTCTAACGTAAAAATGAATAAAGCTTTGTTGTGGCATGTACGACTTGGACATCTGTCGAGTAACTATCTTAGAAATTTGCAGAAACAATATCCTCAATTGAAAGATATCAAATCTGCCGAATTTAACGAGATCGTGGATAATTGTGAAGTATGTAAAATAGCCAAAATTAAACGATTGCCATTTAAAACTGTTAGACAGAGAGCTTCCAGACTGTTGGAAACAATATATAGCGATATTATGGGACCGATAAGCCCAGCTTCTTATCCCAAAGGTTACAGATTTATAGTTGTAGTAATTGATGATTATTCTCGTTTAGCAATGTCTTATCCAATCAAAAATAAAAGTGAAGCGGGATCTTGCATTGAGTCTTTTGTAAAATCTGCCAGAAATATACTTGGTCGAGATGAAAAGGTCTGTCGTTTACGATGTGACCAGGGACTAGAATATATAGGAGGTTATACAAAAGAAGTTTTAGAAAAATTAGGAGCAGAACTCGAACCCGCTAGTCCTGACACGCCCGCACATAACGGAGTAGCAGAACGTTACAATCAAACCATAACAAATAAGATCAGATCGTACATGTATGACTCGAAATTACCGGAAAACATGTGGGATTTGGGAGTAAGCGCAGCAGCGTACGCGTATAATCGAACACCACATGCTAGCAATAATATGGAATCTCCGTTACATAAATTTGCACCTAATTATAGATATGATATCAATCAAATAAAACGGTTTGGATGTTTTGCCTATATTAAAGTCCAACGAAAAACGGGACCGAAGTTTAGGTACATTGGTAGAAGAGTAATTTTGATAGGTTATACTCGAACAAGTTATTTATTTATAAAGCCAGAAGATGGTAAATTTTATGAGAGTAGGGATGCTAGGTTTAATGAAAGAATTGTTTACGGCGATAGATATAATGTAAAAGGTATTAAAAATTGGCAGGATGAAAACGTTGGGATAAACAAAGAAACCTGGTTAATCGAATTTGATAAAGAAAACTTAGAAGGAAACACCGAGACCTTAGATTCGGAGGGAGCGCCCCCGCGGATTAAAAGAAAAAGAGGTCGCCCTAAAAAGCAAGCTGATAATGCGCCTGAACATGCTGAGACGACTGTTGGTCCTCTCCCCATGGATGACGTATCAGCGAATTTTGCTTATGCCTTTGATAATTCTTTAGAATATAAAGTAGATGAAAGAACAAGATTAAAAATTGATGAAAAATGTCACGCACTACTGGCTGAAATCAACAAAGATCCAAAGACCTATAAAGAGGCTGTTAATGGTCCAGAGAGAGAACACTGGATAAAAGCAGTTGCAGCTGAATTAAAGGCTATGGGTTTACGTAAAGTCTGGACAATAGTAGAGAGACCAGGATGTAGTAAGAATGGAACACCGCCTAATATTATAGATTCAAGGTGGGTATTCAAAACCAAGGTTGATGAAAAAGGTGAGAAGCTTTACAAGGCGAGACTCGTTATACGAGGTTTTAAAGATCGAAACGAGTACGATTTAAAAGAAACCTATGCACCTGTTTCTCGATTGTCACTGGTCAGAGCGTTATTTGCAATAGCAAATGCTTACGACCTTGATATGTGTCAATTGGACGTTAACACAGCCTTCTTGTACGGTGAGTTGGATCAATTAATTTATATGGAAATTCCGGAAGGACTTCTTCCTGAAGATCAAAGACCAAAGGATCAAGTTTGCAAGCTTGAAAGATCGTTGTATGGCTTGAAAGTAAGTCCGAAGAAATGGAATGAAAAATTCACTGAAGTTGCACTTAAAATAGGACTTGAGAAAAACTTAGTTGATCCATGCTTGTTCACCTGGAGAGAGGGTAGTGATTTTGTACATTTACTTGTTTACGTTGATGACATAATAGAGATAGGTAAGCATTCGGATAAAATGTTAGAAATTAAAAATAAGCTCAAAGCTGAATTTGAAATGAAAGACTTAGGTGAACCAAAAGAATACTTAGGAATTAGAATTAGAAGAGATAGGAGAAATAAAATTTTGAGACTAGATCAGGAAAAACTTATTGACAAAATGCTTGAAAAATTCTTAGAAGGAAATCCCTATCCTAAGAGAACACCTATGGTTTCGAATCAAGTCTGTAATCGAGAAAGAATAGATCGGGAAGAAACTATTGCTGTACCACTGACAAAAGATTTTCCTTACAGAGAGGTCGTGGGAAAATTGTTACACATAGTTAACGGTACAAGGCCTGACATGGCATACATTACTAATGTGTTGAGTAGGCATCAATTGAATCCAACTAAGAACGAATGGAATATGCTGCAGAGAGCACTGCGCTACTTGTTGGGTACGAAAGGTATGACTTTGACGTTTAGAGGCAAAACACAAGAGGCAGGCTTGTGCTGATGCAAGTTTCTCTGATTGCAAAGGCTCACTGACTACATGTGGGTATGTAATACAGCTGTTTGGTGATACTATTGCTTGGCGAACACATAAACAGCCAAGGGTTGCTCTCTCCACTTATCAGGCTGAATATGTCGCATTAAGTGAAACATGCCAAGCTTTGCTGTCAATCAGTCAGTCAATTGAATTGATAATAAAAGGAAAATGGTATCCAATAAATGTGTTCAGTGACAGTAAGTCAGCAATAGCGTGTGCGAAATCTGATGGCAATAATAAATTAAGGCGCATGATCGAAAGGAAAGAACACTACGTTAGGGAATGGGTTAATTTAAATCTGGTTAAGCTAAACTGGGTTCTTCCGAATAAACAGATTGCTGACATTTTCACAAAGACATTAACCTTTGAAATACATAAATATCTTACAGATTTGATTATGAATAATTAAATTGTTATCTTCTTCCCATCCAGGGAATAAATCTTCTTCTTCGCAGGGCCAAGCTGTCTAACTGAGAGTTAACTGACATTCCGTGCCAAAGATTTGTCAAGTTAGATTAATTTTATTTTGAATAAGTTCAGTATAAATAAGTATGAAAAGTTATTCGTTCATAGATTTTGTTTAATCTATTTACGATTTTAATCACTTAAAGATGTTGTTGAATATATTGTATGGTTTAAACCATTTAAAGAGTTTATTAACAAAAGTTTGTGGAGTATCGAGACATACCGGGAGGGAGTGTTAAGAATAGCGTATATAAGAGACGTTATGTCTTCTCACTCCGTCACCCCTACTCTTTACCCCTACTCCTCCTATGGGCCGCACAGTCCCTTAGTACAGGGTGCTGTTGCGTCCTGTCGGTATTCTGTATTCTGTATTCGGCCTAGCTCGAGGCTTATTCAACAGTTCTTTCTTTTCACTGTTTTTATAATAAATCTTACTTTTAATATTAACTCTGCGTTGTCTTATTTATCAGCCATACCCTAACAATAAACTTATACGTTAAATTTTAGAGGAAGTGTGTACTTTTTAAAGAAGTAAAATTTCGGTCGTTGCTTTACTGAATCATAAAAAAATTTTTAGGTCTACCAAAATTTTATGTTAAAATCTTAAAAAAGTATAGTTTTTTTACTGAAAAAAATCCCATAATTCAAAATGGATGAACTTATACTTAAAATATTAAAATAGTGCGTTCTTTTGGAAAAATCGATATTTTGTAGCTTGACCGTGTCAGATAAAATTTTTGACGGTTATAAAAATTTTATGCTAAACTCTTAGAAAAATTTTGATGTTTTACTATAATAAAATATAATAAGATTGAAAATCGCTTACTAAACTACAGGCCCAAATTAAAAAAACGATGGGTGATTTGATCCCCCAGGAAACTTATATGAGACGATATAGGGGCATAAAATAATAATTTTTAGCACTATATTATTGGACGTATATAAACGTTCTATATTATTGCTGGTAAAGAAAAGCTGTTCTAAAAAAAAATATAGAGAAAACAAAAAATAAAATTTTTTCTGTTTTTGCAAAAGTTTAATTTGTCGTACATTAATAACATAAAGCAATTTTTTAAATGTTTTGTTTTAAATAGTATAAGTGTCAATGAATTAAGAAAAAATCGTGTTGTACATATTAATGCAGACCATATTTTTTAGCAGATAAAAATAACACTACTGTTTTAAAAGGGTACTTTATGGTCATCTAATACTGTACGGCATTAACATATTTTTGAAGAAAACAGTTGATAATATGTAAAAATCATTTTGCTGTCTATTTAAGGGTTCATTCTGGTTTATCATTTTGGGAAAATTAATTTATTTTTTTTGCATTTTTCCAAAGTTCGAAACACGAGTGTCCGAACACATGGACACGAGTCGCTTTCATAGTGTGCCACTCCGGCGTGCCCGCCAACTTCGGTTACACTCGACTTCTTTCGACATCCCAAACACACGGACATGGATAACTTTCATTGTGTGCAATCCCAGTGGCACAGGGAGAGGGTAAGATTTACCCACGATCTGGCAGCACAGGCACAGCCTGCTGGGCCAGTACAAAGGGACCAGCGATCCCATTCGTACGATAATCATTGTACGCGTACGATAATTTGAGGTCCCACGATCCAAAATTCGTGGTGTACGATCCATTTGGAATTTCGAAAACTTGATGACCTTTTTTTTTTTTTTAGTCAACAAATTTTGATGACTATGAAATGACTAAAAAAAAAAGGTCATCAACTTTGAAAAAGTTGGAACTTGGACACTTTTTCCACATTTTGAAAATTTTGTCCGAGAAATTGTTGGATTTTTCTCGGATTTCAAATTTTCCCGGGGCGTACGATAATTTTCTGCCGAGTACGATAATTTTACGCCCCTGTGTCGATCAGACGAACTAAAGTCTCTGGGATCACTGTCCATGAAGTTAGTCTACCATATATTGTCATTAAGTACGCGTTTAAAACAGTCTACCATATATTATCATTAAGTACGCGTTTAAAACAGTCTACCATATATTGTCATTAAGTACGCGTTTAAAAACAGTCTACCATATGTGAGCATTGAGTACGTGTCAGAACTTGTATAAGTTCCTCTGAAATAGTCTACCTTATAAGTCCACATTGTATATTCGTCTAAAATTGTTCTAAGTTCTCTAAGTTTATTTATAATAGTCTACTTAACGTGGATATCTAAATCTTGTGTTTGTTAAATATCGTGTGTTCATTTGTTCGAATGGCATTTGCCCAGCCTGATCTAATTCAATTATAAACGGTTTATAAATATTAACTTGGTATTTTGACTTAGGCTGATTTACAATCAGATTATTCGAATTTTGCTACTAAGTTCTTTTTCTTGTTTAATAAAGCTTAGTCATTGACTTTGAAACATTTTATTTTAGTGATCATTGTCATCCGGAATCTTTACAAGTTTAAGTCCATTATCTATTACCAAATTAATATTTCGTTAACATTTGTAATAATTATGTGTTTGTGAAACAAAGTGTTTATTGTGTAACCTTTTGAATCTAAATTTAATTTTAAAATATACTTTATTGTTACTCTACTTTGTGATTGAGATTTAACAACCGTTCCCTTCCTTCCAACGCCAACTCCAGTCGATATATTTGGATTACATCTTTCGTTGGCCAGCTCCGGAAACCAGGTAAGGATTTTTAAGATTTGGTTAACATCTAGGGTTGAGTTTTCCTTTAGTATATTGACGTCCGACGCCCCGGTATCTGCTATTTAAAAGCCTATCCCGGTTAAAGTACTGGATAAGCAGGCTGACCCAAAAACAGGCAATTACTTTCTTTTCTCTTTCCCGAGTAAACGACTGTAAGGTCGTGACCGGTCGACAATTTCTAAATTTGTTCTTACTCTTCAAGTAAGGACTGGTGACAGCGGCCTCCTATGAAATCTCTTAGCGAGATGTAACACACAAGGGAAATTGCGTTTTCGAACCCCGTAGAAGTTCGCAATTTCTTATATATCTATGCATTACGCTCATTTTCTCTGTAAAATTCACATCTCAATATCGAAAAGACTTATAGAACTTAATTTCTAAATTTGAATGGATACATTATATATAAT
This sequence comes from Polistes dominula, assembly GCF_049000335.1. NCBI lineage: Eukaryota > Metazoa > Arthropoda > Insecta > Hymenoptera > Vespidae > Polistes > Polistes dominula. Next base: position 10,429,133 of record NW_028301152.1, on the reverse strand, counting down.
CGAACGTTATTCTCTATCTCGGAAAACGCTTTATTCTCGTACAAAGAACGATAACATTTTCGGCGGCTTCACCGCCACGCCACCTTCCTTTAGTTGAACGTTCGACTAGACGAAGACTCCGTGACGTCATCGCCGGACATCCCATCTATCGACATATAGCTAGCGACAATCGTATACCCCCTCCATCAGCCTCTTATACTATATATACGTATACCTCCTCCATCGGCCTCTTATACTATACATACGTATACCCCCTCCAACTATCTGATCTAGCCTCAGGGCCGTACCACATGATCGAGAACCCAACGTGCGGTCATTCATTCATATAAAGGGAATTTTTATATATTACCATAAATTAATTTGAGTGGATTTCGAAGAGTAGAATAAATAATAACGGTCCGTAATGGCATTGCAAAAACAGCTGGAACAGCTCGAACAAAAACGGCTAGTTTTAGAATCGGGTTTAACAAACGTCGAAAATCTAATCCAAGAAGGAAATCTAAGTAAACAGGAAATAAGAAAGCGTTACGAACGACTTACTCAGCTAGTAGAGAAATAGGAAACATTGTATGAAAAATGCGCCACTGCTATCAGCGAAGTAGGAGGAGTCGATAGTTTGAATCCAATCATAGAGAGATATTTCGCGATCGGAGACAAATTTTATTCGGGCGATACGGCCGCGGTTAGTAATACGAATGGTTCTCATGGAGACGACGGTACTACAAATACCCGCGATCAGCAAATACGATTACGCCGAATCGAGATCCCGAAATTCGACGGAGACATCGGAAAGTGGATCCAATTCAAGGGGAGTTTCATGACGCTGGTGGACGCGCGCACCGACATGTCGGATTTAGAAAAACATATATACTTCCGCGAAGCTCTTACCGGTAGAGCGCTTCAGACGATCGCGACATATGCACCGACCGGGCAGAATTATAAGAACGCGTGGGAAATTTTATTGAAAACCTTCGACCGGCAACGCATGCTCTTGGCACGGGCCATTGACGCCTTCATAGACACTCTACGGCCGAAAAACATGTCAATAGAAGAGATGACACGGCTTGCGGGTGACTTGCGGGCCAATGCAGATACTATCACTTCTTTCAATATACCACACGCACTGATGGTTCGCCTCGGCGAACGCATTCTACCCCGCGACCTTCGACAAGAATGGGACAAACAGTTAGATGCGGATAATTATCCGACTATGAATCAGCTTTGCGACTTTGTAAACGAGTACACACTCCGTAGCGTCGCGTCGTCGAATATTCCATCGACATCGGGAAACGAGCCTCACGCAAAACGTAGACATACTGATACGATGACTTTACGGCCAACAAAGCGACAGGAGACACATATAACGCGTACATTTCTTACTCGGACCTTAACTAATTGCCTTCTTTGCAAACGAGATAAACATCTTTTTACCAATGCCCCCGGTACCATGACCTGACGAAACGAGACAGACTGGCGATGGTCGAACGTTACGGATTATGTAAAAATTGCTTACGGAAGCATCGAGACCCATGTAAGAGTTCACATTGTCAAATCTGCAGCCGATCCCATCATACGTCGATACATATAGACAATGACGAGCATGAGATCACGAAACAGGAGAGCTACACCCCCGCGAGAACGGAGACCGCGTCGACATCTCAAACGAACTCATTACTACGCGACTAACACCGATCCTTCATGTCAATTCGCACGGTGTACCGAATTAATTCCTTATGAGCGCTAAGTACCGTGTTAGAAAAGGCGAAACGGGACCTGTAAACAATTTCGGGCATTCTGAGATACGTGCGTCACGATAGAGTTACGCTAACAGATTATACCATATTAGGTTTCCACTCACGCTATCAACGATACCAGAACTTAATCGATGATCGTCATCGAGTTAATCATTTAATCGCTAAACAATAAATATAGGCAGAACCTTTCGCTACTCATCCTCCCCAAGATAACGCGATCGAAGGCAGTAAACAAATAAAAGGCGAAATTCATTACGTCTAAAATGCGAGACGATACGAATCAGGAAAATACATGGTGCGTATATCCTTTTGCGAGGAAGGACATGATCACAGTCACCTACGTAGTATAGCCTCACGCCGATTCCACAATCTCTCGAAGAAGTTACACGCGAATACCGAACTCCGGAAGGAATATGAACGGATCATACGGGAATATATCGATTTAAGACATATGTCGAATGATAAAGACGAACTTACGGGAGGCTGTTATCTTCCCCATCACGCGGTCATTAAATCAGCCAGAATGACAACAAAGATATGGGTCGTATTCGACACTTCCGCGAAAAAAAAATGATCAGATGTATTTCTCGACAACATGTTGTTAGTAAAACCTACAATTCGAGATACTGTAGTAAAACTCTTGTTACAATTCCGAACGTATCAGAACGTACTGAACGCGGATATCGAGAAAATTTATCGACATACATGAATTCATCCAGACGATCGCCAATATCAACAGAGATTTAGTGACATAACGAACGGATTCGCGAGTTCGAACTTAACACGGTGACACTCGGAATAACCTCAGCACCTTTTCTTGCCATACGAACCATAAAACTACTCGCGAAAGATGAAAGCGCGAATAATCCGCTCGGAGCCGAAATACTAAACCGTGATCTATACGTTGATGACCCAATCGACGGGCAATTACACGGTTTCTGCGACGAGAGTCAATATGGTTACGGAGGCTGCTTATATGTAAGATCGCGAGATAAATTCGGTAACACACGCGTACGTCTACTTTGCGCTAAAAGTCGCGTGGCTCCTCTTAAGGACACCACCATACCACGTTTAGAATTATGCAGAGCATTGACACTCGCGCGATTATACAGAGAAGTCTGGACCGCCGACGGATTGAAACCCGACAAGATAACTTTCTGGTCCGATTCGATGATTGTACTAGGTTAGCTGAAAAGAGACTCCGGTACGTTAAAAATATACACGGCAAATCGCGTGCGCGAAACACAAGAAATCTGTGAAGGTATCACATGGCGACATGTGCGATCCGAAGACAACCCAGCGGACGCTTTATCTAGGGGACAACTTCCGCACGATTTCCTAAAGAACGATGCATGGTTCCACGGACCGCTCTGGCTCGAGCGACCGGAGGCCGAGTGGCTCATCCCGACCGAAAAGGAATTTCTCTAATTGCCGGACGTAAAGAGATCATCGGTATTAACGACACGAATTGAATCAGTAGGCATATTTCAGCTATTCTCTAGTTACACGCAATTATTAAAAATTGTAGCTCGATGCCGACGATGGCTTAAAACTAACTCATATAAGGAAGAATTGTCTACCGCAGAAATAATAGAAACGGAACGACGCGTTTTAAAAATCGTGCAAGACGAACAATTTCACGCCGAAAGAGAAAGGCTGAAGACAGCGGGTGGAGTCAAGAGCACAAGGCTCGCCGCGTTAAATCCGATCCTTGACGAAGAAGGTTTAATTCGAGTGAGGGGTCGATTTCGAAACGCAAATTTAAGTTTCCACGAGAAATGTCCGATATTATTGCCCTCACACCACCACGTCACCGATCTCATTATCCGAAAACTTCACGAACAAAACTTTCACGCCGTTATACAGACTACCCTCTATGCCCTTCGACAACGTTTTTGGCTCCTCGACGGCAAGAATCAGGTGCGAAAATCGTACGTCATTGCGTACGTTGCATCCGATTCCGTGCATCCGGCATCCAGTATAAAATGGGGAATTCACCAAGCTCGCGAGTGCAGGAAGCCACTGCATTCTCCCACGTCGGAGTAGATTTCTTCAGTCCAATCTACGCGAAAAAAAAGAAGTACCGTAATAAAAGTCGCGTTGAAATATACGGGTGCATCTTCCTCTGCATGACTATCAAGGCTGTACACATCGAATTAGTCAGCGATCTAACTACAGATGCCTTTTTGGCCGCTTTCCGGCGGTTTGTAAGTCGAAAAACTATTCCAACTCACGTTTATTCTGATAATGGAACCAACTTCGTCGGGGCTAATAACCAGTTAAAAAAACTGTATGCCTTGCTCGAGTCGGACAAGTATAAGGCGAAGATCCATGATTTCGCTGTAGATTGTAAAATCTCATGACATTTCAATCATCCCCTGTTCCCTTATTTCAGAAGTTTGTGGGAAACTGCAGTCAAATCTTTTAAACATCATTTTAGGCGAAACGTGGGCGAACTGCTTTTCGCATACAAAGAAGTAGACCACATTCGCTATCGAAATCGAAGCTATTTTAAATTTACGCCCGTTAAGCCTTATCTCGTCAGATTTAAATGACGCAACCATACTAACGCCTGCACATTTCTTTTAGATTAAAGGAACGTTTACGACATTGTCGAAGGAAAATTATATTAAGACTCCAGCTAATCGATTGTCTTCATGGAAACACATTACAAAAAAACGCTAGAAATGGACCCAACCTTAGCATAAAATCAAAGGAACACCACCGTCATTCTCATTGACGAATCAACTATACATGAGATAGCCGTGAAAACTGTTCACGGAGTCGTCAAGAAAAGTGTGACAACTATTTGTCCACTATCAATACGAATATTCACCGTGAAGACGGTTCACGGAGTTGTCAAGCGAAATGCGATAACTATTTGTCCATTGTTAAACCACCATTAACTTTCTTGCGTTGTATCTTTTATAATTAATTTTCTTGTACGTACAAAACAGATAGATCGCCTGGCCAGCGATTCACTGAATAAAGTAAGCAGCTCGTGCTGTGAGCGATATATCGAAAAGGTTAAGCAGCTCGTGCTGCGAAGGATATATCGAAAAGGTTAAACAGCTCGTGCTGCAAGCGATATATAAATTGTGACTCGTGTCACAAATATTATAAAACTGATTGTAATAAGCGCACAACACAAAACATGTATTATGAATGTCATTGATCGTTACACTCTCAACGGGGGAGTATGTACGATCCAAAAGGATCATACGGTAATTAGCGGTATTCGAAACTCGCGCGCGTCCGCTTCCATCGATTAGGATTCTAGATCGATACTTATTGTGAGTATCGATCAACCACCAGTAACTATCGAAGCGCTTCTCTAGCTACCCCCACCTCTCGCATTCCCACTTCTCAATCCCCTAGTACATACGCCCTGCTGGGCCAGTACAAAAGGACATTCATCCTATTTCTTCACCGGACGCCTACGACTACACATCTTGAAGGATTATAGAGGCTTTAAGAATTCACAAAAGACAACGAAGAGAATATCCTAATCTTCAAGACTCGTGAAAGTGAGCTCATTCAACATCACAACCCTTAAGGTTGTGATCGCTATACTTGAGAAGTGCGGGAGGTGAGATCTTTCCAATATATATATATATATATTTCACATCGACGGTATTTTCCCACGTGGTGCACTCTTATTGTATAATCAAATATCATCCAGGGTTTTTATGCCGCAAGGCTTTTCCCTGACGAGCCAATAAAAAAAGGCATTGTTTCTTTGATTGGCTCAATCACGTGTTTTATTTTACACCTTAACCTAACCCTTTATTCTCCACTTCATAGCATATACAAATTGCCAGAGGACTCTTAGTTGAAGAATTTCGGCCATAACACATAGAGATATTACAGATAGAGGAGACAAACCATCTGCGGTTGTGTAAGTGGAAATGTCTCTGCATGAATATAGCAGCAAAAAACAAAAGGTTGATGTTGACCTGACAAAAACAGAATTAATTGAAAGGTGTTTAGGTGGCCACACTCAAAATAATAATGAGTGCTTCTACAAATGCGTTTGGGCTATAGTGCCTAAACACCTATTTAATGGTAAAAAAAATTGTTGAAATAGCTTGTAAATTGGCAGCTTGTATATTCAACGAAAGTTTTGATCCAATACTGAAAATAATGCACGTTTTGGGGATAAAACTTGGCCCTATCGCAGTCAATTACGCTAGTAACCGCGGCAACACGCGCGTGCGCTCAGCCAATCGTTTGAGCGGAAAGCTTTGATAGAGGCTAGGACACAACGAAAAAAGGCTAGAGTGAAAGATAATGAGTATTTTGAAGAAGCAGAAGGCATACTATATGGGGCAGGCATCGCAGAATAAGGTAAAGTCAGACTTTTTTTTCTCGAAACAACGTTTTTTCAGCTAGCGGGCATGATATCTCCGAAACTACTTAACCGATCTACTGAAATTGTAACCACATACTCTAAACATGAATGGCTATCTCGCATGCTATAACCAAGTCAAAATTTTAATTTTTACTATTTTTTTTTACAAAAAAGTGCGAAAAAAATAAACGTTTTTTTTTTTTTTGAAAAATAGCTGTCATTTTGTTTTGTTTTCATAAAAATTAATAGTTTTAGCATACCCGATAGCCATTGTCATACTGAATTTAAAACCGTTTAATTTTTTTGTTTTAGATCACCCGTTCTCAAATTTCGATGCCCGCCAACAGCATACTTACTTTTGAAGGGTTCACGTTTTTCAACTATTTTGAATGTCAAAAAATGTTAAAAACAGTAAAAAAAATTATTTTCTTCTACTTCTAGAGTGTATTTATCATACCCTACAACTTTCATATGTATATGTATCCAACAAAGCCTAAAAAAAAATCGTGAAAATAGCCTTTTTTTTGGCGTATAAACCAGAATGAACCCTTAAAGTGAAACAGTGTGAATATTAAATCCATAAATTAAAAACTATTGAACTCAGCATTAACATTTTTCTATAATTTTTGATGAAATATACTTCAAACATTGTTATTATTTGTTTATATAGGAAATAATCATAAGAAATAAAAAGTACTACAATTTTATTGAATAATTTCACATATGTTTTATGAGTAAACAATAAAATAGCTAAGAGCTGATTTAAACTACACAATATTTAGGTGGAAATATTTATATTTTTAATTTTAAGACCTGCTTATTTATTATTGAAAGTAAAATTGTAAATAACTAGTATTGTTATACTAAAAAGTTGTTATAAAGAATATTTTTCTTGTTACGTAATTCCCAGCAAAAGTCCCCATACAAAGATCCGAACTGGAGAGTATTTTACACTATTTATTAATATATATATTATTATTATTTCTTAGTAGACCAACATTGGATAACTATCTTTTTTCTATATTTTTTAATGTTTTCAAAACCATATTTTTTATGACGAAATTAATATTTAATGTAAATATTGTACATATGTACATAAAATGTACAGTAAGGGTTTGGAAAAAAATAATGTATTATTCAGACTATGTTTAATTATTTAAAAATTACAAATAGGCAACTTTTATTCATAAACGCAATTTTTTGAAGATTTTGTTTTCTAATTTTATCAAAGCTCAAAATTTTTATATGATGTTGTCAAGTTACGAGGGCGGATTGATATTGAAGCTACCTAAGTAGGAAAAAAACATTTTTTTTTTCAAAAACCATTTATTTCTTAACATAGTCTCCTTTTAGCTCAATACATTTAGTAAGACGATATTCCAACTTTTTTATACCATCTGAATAATACGATTTTGGGAACCCTTCAAAATACGCGTTAGTTTCGGTAATCACTTCTTGGTTTGAGATGAATCTTTTTCCTGCGACCCATTTTTTCAAGTTTGGAAACAGGAAAAAGTCACTAGGAGCTAAATCTGGACTATAAGGTGGATGATCAACCAATTTGAAGTGTATTTCACGTAATTTTAGCATCGTATCTAATGCTGTGTGAACCGGTGCGTTGTCTTGAAGAAAGAGCACTTTTTTCTTCTTTAAATGTGATCGTTTTTTCTTGATTGCATCAATCAATTGATCCAATAATGCACGATAATGCTTTCCTGTGATTGTGGATCCTTTTTCAAGATAATCGATGAGCAATATTCCGTGTGCATCCCAAAATACAGTGGCCATAACCTTGCCAGCTGATTTCACTGTCTTCGCCTTCTTCGGAGCACTTCCACCAGGTTCCACCCATTGTTTCGATTTATTTTTGGTTTCAGGTGTGTAGTGGTGGACCCACGTTTCATCAACAGTTATTAATCGACGCCAAAAATTAACAGGATTACGCTTTATCATGTCCAAACACCGCTGTGAAGTGGTCTGTCGAACTCGTTTTTGTTCGACACTGAGCAAACGCGGCACCCATCTTGCCGATAGCTTTTTCATATGCAAATGTTCATGCAAAATGTTGAACACACGTTCATATGATATGTTTACCATTTCAACTATCTCACGTAACTTGACTCGGCGATTATTCATAACGATATCGAGGATTTTCTTGATATTTTCTTCAGTAACCACCACTTTTGGCCTTCCTGTTGATGGTATTGTTGCAGTGCTTGTTCGGCCGCGTTTAAATTCGGCAATCCAATATTTTACCATGTAATCTGACGGAGCAGACTCACCGTAATGTTTATTGAGCTTTTCTTTTGTCTCTTTCGCTGTTTTCCCTTTCAAATAATAGTGTTTAATCACTGCACGAAATTCACTTTTTTCCATTTTTCAAGAAACACAAAAGTTGCTTACTTCAAACGACTACAACAAATAAACTAATCGATGAATTTGGATGAAATTTTAACAGCTGACGTTTAACAGATCGCAATTTCTAAATAAATAAAAGTTTTTGTATTTGTGCTGCTATCTAGCGCTAGGTAGCTTCAATATCAATCCGCCCTCGTACCAAAAACATTTATTGTTTCTGAAAAATACACAACTTTTTGAAGATATGAGTGTAAGTTAGTCGATTTTAAATATTTAATATTTTTTCTTAATGTCTGAAAACCAAATTTTTCTACGCGTTTATTGACAAATTTTGTTAGCACTAGATTGCCTAAGCGAGTCAATTCAACTGCTTTTCATTTTTACCCAGAAAAAACTATGTATGTGTGACGAATGCCTCCATGCTAAACTTGTTAAGCATTCGTGGAAGAGAACTGGTCGGTGAGCCCTGGATAGCTCAATTGGTTAAAGAGAAGTCGCCTAGAAAGCGAAAGATCCGTGGTTCGAATCCCGGTCCCGTCAGTCCAGCGGTCCAGTTTTTGAAGTTAAAACTTCTTTAGAATAGAAGTGATCTGAAAAGTAAATAAACGGTAACGCAGCTATGTAACGAAGCTATAAAACGGCTGCTATACTAAATAATGAGAGAAAAAAAGACAAACATATAGGATTTAACATGCGAGAGAATGAGACGGAATGTAGCTATACAGTTTTTCCTATTCTCGGTCTCCTCTTTATGCTATGCTTCGTAGTTATCGCTCCTGGTTGTATATGTGTGTGTTTGTGTGCGACTGCATACTAAAAGGCGTGGACACGTATTCTTTCGATACTCGAAATGTTTGTAGGTAGGAGCGACAGAAGGGTACAAGTATAAACAGAGATAAGCACGTAGGTATGCAACAGAAGTATAAGGTCCAAACCAACCGACGGCCGAAATAAAGAATGACGGTGCGTTGTCTCTTTTTATTTTACCAAATGTGGTATTTCTTTTCTATTTAAAAAGGTTTCAATTTTATTAAAAATTTATTATTAAATTATTTATTTCGCAAATATTGTAATTAACGATTACGAAATTTATAGAATATAATAATTTTATTGTCTGCAATATTTTACAAAAAAATGAAATGATTATCAGATACATTAGAAAAAAAAAATTAAACAACATTGTAGAATATTTTTCTTATAAATATCCAAAGACATGTTTTTTAATTTTAATGTTTACGTATTTAGGAAATTTATACTAATTTTTCAATAAAATAAAAAAGTGTTTAAATAGAAGTAACTAGACACGTTACAAATACAAATAAACCTTATTTACTTTATATTTCTAATAAGAATAAATTAATAATACTTATTTTACAAATATAGAAAAAAATCATGTGTGCAGATCACACGTGTTAGAAGTGAAACCTTCAAAAAACTATGTTTCGAGAGAATGAGACGTATCAGAGTATCAGGTGTTGAATAATTGTAGAATTTATTTGTTATAAAAATTATTATTATAATATTATTATTATAATATTGTTACTACATTCAAAAATTATTTTACGTTTTATTGACATATAATACATAACATATTACACAGTAAGCAAGTTTTCAATTTGAAGAAATGAGACGAGTTAGTTGTGGTAACTAAAATATGAAATAAATAGTTTGGTTTGGATGTGATCAATATATATTTGATGTATCGATGTATACAGCATCAAATAGTGTTTGTACTGCACAGTCAGCATAGAGGCGACATACATTGCCATGACCTCCTCCACACCACACATTGACCTGGTATTCACCCGGAGTTTAAGTTCATTCCGCCTGAAGGGAAAACCATGGCGTAAAAACCTCCAGGAGGTCGTCAGAACCAGAAATTAAGATGCTTTTTCTTTTAACTTTCTCCACCTGAAAGGAGAGCTCCTAGAATATTACGAATTTTAATGATGAACTCGATTTAGATACTCAGCTCCTTTACCGTATTTTTCTTCTTTGTATCCGTGTAAATGCCCTTCTCAGAGATGACTTAGATTTCAATTCTTCATGCTCAGCCTATCAACTTAATACTTTTTATAAGGTAAAAGACATAAAATAGAAAGTTAACCTAATTTAACTTATCTTCTTCAAAATAATTACGATAATCTTACTATTGTTCTGTTACGAAAAAGCTGCTACTTTTTGACCTTCCAAATCTTCTTTGTATCCGCGTAAATGTCCTTCTCAAGGATAACCTTGATTTACAATCTCCCTGCCTATCATGTTAACCTTATACTTTTCATAAACTAAAAGGTGTAAAAACAAAAGTTAAACTGCTTTACCATTTCATCTTTAAAAATAATGACGAAAATCTTACTTTTATTTTGTTACGGGATATCTGCTACTTCTTGATTGTCCATATCTTCTTCGTATTCACGTAAATGTCCTTAAAGATAACCTAGATTTTCAATCTCCCTGCCAATCATTTGAACCTTATACTTTTCATAAATTAAAAGGTTTTTTTTCTTCTTCTTTCTTCCTAATAGGCACAATGCCTGTTGTTCATCGCAACTCGCCAGGCGAGTCATCAGGTCTGTGAGCCTATTATAAGTTTTAACGTCGGGTTGCGTCTTAAGTTAGCAGTTAGCTAACTTAACCTTTTAACCCTTATCCTTTATCCGGGCTTGGGACCGGCGACATAACCACTGAGCTACTCGATCCACCCAATAATCATAAAGGCGGATTAAAGAAACTAAAAGGTGTAAAAACAAAAATTAAACCGCTTTACCTTCTCACCTTTCAAAATAATTACAAAATCTTACTTTTGTTTTGTTACGGGATAGCTGCTACTTATTGACCGTCCATATCTTCTTTGTGTCCGTAAAAAGGAAATTTATTCTTTGAAGGCAACCCAGGCCATGACATAAAAATACATTACATTATATTCTATCCAGACTACAAGTTCTCAGTTTCAAGAAATGACACGAGTGGCTTATGGTAACTAAAGTATGAAACAAATGTTTTTGTTTCCATTGTATCAATATATCTTTGAAATACAGCGTCAATGACTGTTTTTGATCTTGTTGTAGATTCAGTGCGACTGCTGCACATTTTTAAATATAATTTTGTGTTCAAGAATTCAACTAAAGGGAGAGCCATATCTAATGAAAAATTAACATTAAATTCCCCACTTAAAATCATTTGCAATTTTATTATAATCTTTTTGAGTGTACTTTATTAAATTCCCGTGGATGAATTCAATAATTGTATTTATTGATTGATTAGGAGAAATGTAAATTGCCACAATTATAACAGAAGTACCATGGTCCAAATTGGTAAGGCAAGCACATAGATTTCCTACTTTAGAAAACTGACCAGACAGTAATAGCAGTTGTTGTTCATTGATATCTACATGTGGAGTAACAACACAGGCTTCGTCATTTATATTATGATAGATTTCAACTCCGCCTGATCTCATATGTGGTCTCTTATATTGAACAACAATTTTAAAATTTTGAATGTCTCTAATGTCTTCATTATTCATCCATGTCTCAGAAAGAATTAGAAAATTCGAGGACGATGCTATTCTGTCTAATTGAAGATCCTGTGCATGAGCTCGTAAACTTTGGCAGTTAAGGGCGGGGTAAGGGTTTTCACTTTCGAAAAATCGATTTTTTTTTTGGTCTTATCTTATTGTTTAACATTTCAAGAATATGTCCTTAAAATTTTAATCCGATCTAAGCAATATTCTTGAAGTTATTGTCAAATTAGTCTCGGGGCCTTTCACGCTCTAACTCTAACAGCTACGGGCGTTCGGAATAGCAGTGCAGCTGTCGAATACTTTATTCATTGCTGTTGTCCTAACCCAATATCTAGTTTTAGAAATATTTTATTTAGTAAAGGCAGGTAACTAAATCCATAAAGATATATTTTATATTTGTATGTATGCTATACACTACAATATTTTAAAGCAAGAAACGAGCGTCAGTTTGTCGTTGTACGTTCGACCGTGCGCTTGTCATTTTAGAATTTTCTCAAAAAATTTTCTGTACAAAAATACCGAAAGTAAGCAAAGTTTCGAGAGAAGACCGACGAAGTGGAAGGATTTATTTGTGTAGATCAAGAAAAAGGTTTAATCCGAATAAAATAATTAAAGATGAGGTTACCACAAAAAGTGCTTCATCGAAGAAAATCAAGCTAAATACCAGTGCAAGTGTACCAGAAGACGTTGAAAAAAGGCTGAAGACATCAACAATGCTGCAGGAAGTGTGTTGTATGGAGCTGAAATCGATGATTCTTTGTAAGTTGGAAAAAAAATTTTTTTCTTCACTTTTTTGCTTCATAAACTTTAAACGCGTTTTTTCTCAAAACTACTTTTTCAAAGTCCGTGTTCACTGCCATTTAAAAACTACTCGACCGATTCATTTAAAACTTTGTACACATTTTTTACATATAAAATACCTCCCCCCTACGTTTAGTAAAATTTTTTTTTTTACATTAAGGCTGTTTCCCACCTACAAAATAGCGGAAATTTTCGTGGAAAATAACGGTTCACATTTTAGATGGCCGCCAAAAATTTTTAAATTAAAAAAAAAAATCAGAAAACGTAGGGGGGAAGATTTGATTACAATTTGGCTAAATTTTAATGGTTTTTCATTTTCAGATAATTTCCGGCCGAGTTACAGTGAACACCGCAAATAGTTTTTTTTTTCTAGACGCTCTGGGGAAGCTCTATTACGGGCTAATGCTTCAATATTTCTGCATGAAAAATTTACAGAACATTGTCAAAACTATGCTCAATAATATATAGAAGGTTTGAATAAAATTGCTCAATCCATATTTGAGAAAAAAAATCGCAAAAAAAGTGTTTTTTTTACGCTGAAACCCTTACCCCTCCCTTAAAGGTAAACAGTGACAATCCTTTAGTTTTATTTAAAAAATTATATAATAATTTATTAATAGTTTTTAATCGATTCATGTTCAGCCTTTAAAACTCAGAACGCAATTCAGCTGTGGATACTGTTACACTTTGACCATGATAAAATTTTTTGTCATTCTTTTTGGAAACGAGATGTAAGCCCTGCATCGATGTTACTCGTGATAGTGCAACGTACAGTAGCTGTTGAGCGTGTGTCTTGTCATATTCATATACAATTTCATTAAATGTACCTCCCTGAGACTTATGAATTGTTATAGCACACGCAGAAACCAATGGGAAATGGTTACGTTTACCAATAACTGTTTTATTATGTACCAATGGTATAGAGCATGTTCTGCTATTAATTGGTACTGCATGTGGACAAAGATTGTTCCTGTGTATTAATGACGCTGCCTTTCTTCTGATTTTTTCTCCTATTTTGGGACATGCAGGGAATTCTGGCCATAATCGACAAATCTCTCCTTTTTCATTGTATTCGATAAAAATCAGTTTTTCTGTCGCACCATTCGCTAATCCATCCGATACGTCGATATTTGTTGTTATTATGTATGGTTTATTAACAACAAATGTAATTTCATAAGGCAAACCTCCTGTATTAACAGTTGTCATTTTATGTAATTTTAAACGCATAGAGGTTTGCTGTTCAACATTGCGACAACCAATATATACATCAGCTGCTTCTGAAATAACTTTTCGGGCTGAAGAATTTAAAGCTTTGTTATTGTATTCAGCAACTAAATGATTATACAAGAACAATCGTATCCCGTCTGGACAAATAATATTTGCTTCTTCTTCAGAATAAAATCTTGATTCAATTAATTGCAACTCGTTATCGTCCAAGAGCTTACCATCGCCAATTTTGGTTAATATTGTAGAAAATGTTCGATTGGCTTGCTCATTACTTCGGTCAGTTCAAAGAATTTTAACCCTCACCATAATGTTGGACCAGCTATTTGTTGCTTTATTTGTTTGTAAATTGGAGTAGCGCGAACTGGCGGTAGTTGACGGAGATCACCAATCAAAATGAAATCTAATCCACCAAAATTTACTTGAGATTTGAGATAACAACTCAGCTCCAATCATACTGACTTCATCGATAATTAATACGCGAACATATTTGAATAATGATTTATATTGTTGTGCTACTTCGATGGATAAAGGAAGCAACTTAGAAAGACTAATCTTTAGTGCAGTATGTATCGTTGATCCATCAATAGCCACAGCTGCTTTACCAGTTGAAGCGCACGTGATATAAGAGTTGCAGGATCCATCGTTTTCAACATATCTATTATAAATTTCCATTATTAATTTGATTACAAACGTTTTCCCCCATTCAGCAGGGCCCGTTAAAAATATTTGTAATGGAGATGGATTTTCTGACTGAAGATGGGGAATGACATGCATTAAAAGTTCCTTTTGTTTTTCGTTAGCTATTTTCATCAGCTCATAATATTGCTCATTGGGCATAAGATTTTCTTTCCGTTTAGCAATAGCATCAAGTTTATTTAGCGTTGCTAAACGTAAATCATTGTTGACCTCAGAATGTGGATTATCATACAGTGCTTGGAATGGATTAGTTTCTGGAAATCTCATAGCGACATCTTGGATCTCATCGTCATCTTGTCCATCTTCACGACATAGTTTTCGACAAATCTCAATCGTTTTGTTAATGTCTAAGTTCAAATCGAACTCTTTACGACGTTCTAAAATAAGATTCTCATTTTCGTCGTAAATCCTAATAAATTTCATCTCTTCAAGAATATCAAGTTCTTCATTACGAAATGGAATGTGTAAAGTTACCATTTCTCTTTTGTATTCATTGAAATCAAAAGCAATGTCATAATTTCTATATCGAATAATGCATTGTTTGTTTCGGCGAATATAAATTCCTTTTGAATTTTTAGTATAATTGGCAACGAATTGTGCAAGTGATAATTCTTCCATTTCTTCTGGCCGCTGTTCGTACTTGTCAAACCAGTTTTCCTTCCAAACATTTGTCTAATTTTCATCATACATCAATTCATCCAATTCTTTTTGTGTTCGTCTAATACGCACTCGTTCAGTAGGCCATACGGTTGAGATATAAACTACGGAGACAGAACTTTTTGACATAGGTTCACGAAGTAGATACCACGATGCTTCTTGACTCGACAATTCAACAGTATTAAGCATATTAACACTCATTTTTCGTTTTATTTCGACTAAGTTGAATTCTGGATGATCATTCATTGTTTCAAGAATTTGCCGCTGTAAGTTGCTAATACCTCTATTAGTTTTATTAACATAATTAACAACGTATGCGGCACAAGAGTATTCCTCGATAATAAACTGCATATCTGTATTTGATTGTAATATATTAAGAATGAAAGAATTAAAAGGATTGTGCCATTTTTCTCTTAGTTGTCGTTTTAAAAATACTTTAGGTCTAATAATTCCTGCTTGAAGAATATTAAAGTAATCTTCCTCATTAGAAATATTATTTTGTGCATAAAAGGCTTCAATGTTTTTGTAATCATTGTTCTCGAGGTTTATTTGTAATTGTTTATAACGCTGAGCATAACTGGCATATCCAGGATGATTTTTCTCCATCGGTTTTAATATCGTGGTGAATTTACATGGCATAAATGGAGCATCAAATCGACATTTCTGAGGTTTATTGGCGTTTATTTTTTTGTAGCAAGTAAATGTATGTTTATGAGTTTGCAAACGAATATATCCAGAAGCCTCTGTTGAAGAAACAGATATCAATTGATCGATCATCATTATAGCATTTTGTTTGTCTGCACCAAGAGCATCTACTGGAGCATCATTCAGCCATAATAAAATGTGTGCATGAGGACTACCACGATGTTGGAATTCAATTCGTTTAAAATAATTGACAACATGATAATTTTCAAATGGACTTTTCTTTTTTGATTGGAGAATAATCAATAATACATTGACTATTTTATTAAAATATAAAGCACAAGTCATAGCATCTTCATAGACAAAGGTAGTCTTAAATATATAATCTAGTGACGCAGCTGCTTCTGTGGAAATTTCAGCTCCCTTATTTTTTAATTTGTACAGTAATTGTAGTAAATTATTCCATTCGATATCATTTGCACTTAAAGTAAGAAACATAGTAGGTTTTCCCAATTGTCGAATCATCGCAAAAAGATCTCTTTTTCGTTCGTTCCAATACCAAACTGAATTAGGTATTGATCGTAGGAAAGCTAAATTATTTTCGATGCAATTATTAATATACTCGTCTGATTCAATCTGCTGCCGTGTAATATTAGTATTTTTTCCCACATGCTTGAATGCAATAGTAAGTGAGTCACGAATTCTTATTCTCATTATTTTCATAGCAACGTATAATAAATGATACGGAGTAACTCCACGCCGGTCTGATCTCCGTAATTCACTAGTCGCTATTGTGAATGGTGTTGCATTTATTCCGTCTCTGAAAGTTCGGAAATAGCCTAAATAAATCGATGGGAAAGAAAGTTCTTCAGCATGTTCATCAAAAATAATACTTTGTGGAAGATTATACTGTCCAGGTGCAATCCGTAAATATTCGTCATCATTCCACATTAGAGTCTGTTGTTGTGCCTTTAGACTTTCTTCGATCGGTATATCTTCACTTACGTCTTCTCGATGAATTTCATTAATATTATGATCATAGTTGAAAAAGCTGTCATCTACTTTAATATCGTAGAATTCATAAAGTGGAGTTCGAATCAAGTACTGAAGCCATGCACGAATCGTTTTT
The DNA here is from genome assembly GCF_049000335.1 of Polistes dominula. Taxonomy (NCBI): domain Eukaryota; kingdom Metazoa; phylum Arthropoda; class Insecta; order Hymenoptera; family Vespidae; genus Polistes; species Polistes dominula. The sequence goes on along the minus strand of NW_028301152.1, from coordinate 10,411,998 downwards.
TTATTAACCATTCTCACTTAGTAGCTTGATTTATGAATTTTTTTTCTTGATATGAACGTTAATGCAATGGTCATCATCAATATTGCGAGGTAAATGTTTCACCATATTGTCCACTTCGACTGGTACATTAATAATTTGACCATAAATTCCGTATCAGCCGTGGAAGTGTCTCAACCGTCTAATTTGCATAAATGGAATTCGCGGAGAGACAAGTCTTTCGGAAATTGCCAAACAAGTGGTGGCAAAGACGCAGGTATACATTGGTATTTGAAACCGTTGTATGTGGACAATGTTGGAATAACTTTCTTCTCGATTGATTGGTGACACGTGGTGCAAAGTAATATCTCATTAATTGAATTGAAATTATCAATTATTATACGTAAGAGTTCTTCATGTTCTGCCTGTGGCGGTTTTAAATCATTGTAAAACCATAATCGATCGCAAACAAAACGTGCATAACCGAACATATTGTTAAAAAATTTTTTGCGAAAATCATCATGGGCAACTTTATTTCTTAGAAATTGTGAGTACGGAATATCAGGACTTCTATCAACTTGAGAAACACCTACAAAATAAAATCATTATATTAACTAAAGAATCACCTATCTAGAAAATAAAAATTAGTGCTTTAAATATGACGTATGGCGATTAAGTATATGATCTGTGAGCAATAAAAATTAAAGAAGATATATACTGATGAAAAAATATTTAAGTACTTACCATGATCGTTATCACTATTTAGAACACTGCACGCATTATTACGCGCATTAGAAATATTAGTCTGCAAATTCAATAACACCTTTCGGCGTGCACGAAATGCTCGAACGCGTTCCATTGAACTCTTTGGAACTTTCTAATTTGTTTTTCTGCTTATTTTCACAAAATTGTCCAGCGCTAGTTCTCGGTTGGGAAACACTGGAATCGCAACTCACAATATCCAATTGCGAATGATCTTAATAGAAAAAAAAATTTGAAAAAATGTATTAAATGTGATCTATTTAGATTATGCATGTCCTGTATGAGTAGAAAAGAATAAAAAAGAAATATACTTCTTTGTAGCTTTGTAATGACTTACGATGATCGTTTTCAATATTTTGAACAGTGCTCGCAACATTATCCGCATTAGAAATATTATTTTGCACATTTAATAACGCCTTTCGGCGTGCACGAAATGCTCGAACGCGTTCTGTTAAACTCTTTAGAACTTTCCTAATTTGATTTTTCTGCATATTTTCACACTTTTTGGTTCTAGTTTGCGGCATACTTTGTATTATTAAACAAATATATAAAAAAAAAAATAAAGTCTTTTGGCTTTAGAGATAAGCTATGGTGGAGAAAATGTGATGAAACAAAAGAAGAAGTAAAATATATGATTGAGCCAAATTGATAGTAGAATAAAATTTTATATGTTCGCCAAAGAGAAGCTACGTTTCCTAAAAAACTTTTAGTTTATATATTAGAAAATGTTATGTCGACCAAGCAAAAATTGGACACGTGACTTACCTTACTTTGACTTCGCCTGTATGCAAATGCAACGACGAAGTCTTATTTATGATAACTGGAAATGATAGTGGTACTTAGCCTTCATTGTCTGATATCTTCAACTCTTTGTCGCTTTTTCTGTTTTTTGACAGTGTTCTGACAACACGTCCATATTCTTTACAAAACTATAGACATGAATATTATCGCATCGATAATAACGATTATAAATATAGATCAAATTTCAACGGACCTTCTCTGTTTTTTGTAATTCTGTTCTCATGAAAAGGAACCGATCTTGGGGTGTAGGTAACTAACAAAAAGTAACATTTTCCAAATTCTATCCATAAAGATTGAATATCGAGTGCGCTAGCTATAAATCGAAACAAAAAAAAATTGTAGAATGTTTGTCAATGGAAAATACATCGACCAAACCTAAATAAATATAGTATATCCTTTTTTGAAACTTAGGTAGACGATATTCTTTCTTTGAATTGGAGATATCTTTATCATGAGTTATCACATATAAGTATTTTTAGTTGTTGTAAATAATAGCTTTAGATGCTTGAAAAAGAAGGAAACAAGTGTTGTCGTTTTATTTTATAAATTATTTTATTAATTTTTTTAATTTTTTTAATATAAACAAAATTTTTTTTCCATATTTTCGAAATAAGTTGTATTAATGTGTTGAGGAAATGAGCAGGCTTAAAGACAAGAACTCCTAGCATTTGCTTTGAGCGGTCAGATTTATTTAAAAGTAAGCGTACACCGCGTGTCGGTTAAGAGATTCAAATGAGAGCCGTTGAGCAAATCACGTGTCGTATCTGTTATGACCAAAAGATTCTTCAATGAAAATTCCTCTGATCATTAATTGTATGCTATGAAGTGGAGAATAAAGGATTAGGTTAAGGTGTAAAATGAAACACGTGATTGAGCCAAACAAAGAAACAATGCCTTTTTTTATTGGCTCGTCAGGGAAAAGCCTTGCGGCATAAAAACCCTGGATGATGTTTAATTATAAAAATGAGAGTCCACCACGTGGTATTACCACGCGGGAAAATACCGTCAATATAAAATGTATATAATGGAAAGATCTCACCTCTCGCTCGCTTCGCTTACGTTCCTTAACTAATTTAGCTTAACTCCTTTGATTTCGATATGTATTCACAGGCTTCCTATAATGGACTGTTAGAATTTCCTTTTGTACTGTCCCAGCAGGGCGTACGGACTGGGGGTGAGAAGTGGGAAGGCGAGAGGTGGGGGTGACTAGAGGGGCGCTTCGGTAGTTACTAGTAGTTGATCGATGCTCACAATGAGTATCGATCTAGACCTTTAATCGATGGAGGTGGATGCGCGCGAATTTTGAATACTGCTAATTACCGTACGATCCTTTCGGATCATACATACTCCCCCCGTTGAGCGTGTAACGATCAATGATATTCTTAATACATGTGTTGTGTTGTGCGCTTATTATCATCGATTTACAGTACTTTCGACCTAGGTCATTGAATCAGTTAAATATATCGCTAGTTGTATAAGTTATTGAACATGTTCATTCGATTGCTTATGATATAACGCTGGACGTATTCGCTGAATCACTCTGCGTATCTCTGCTGACTTGGTCAGCATTCTCGAATAATCGCTGGCCAGGCGACTTTCTTGTACGTACAAGGGAATCGTTGGGTCTTAAAGACAATAGAAGAAGTTAACAATGATTTAACAATGGACAAAAAGTTGTTACATTGCGCTTGACAATTCCATGGACCGTCTTCACGGTCATCTCGTGTGTAGTTGAATTTTGTCAATGAGCATGACGGAGGTATTCCTTTGATTTTGTGCTGGAGTGGGATCCATTCTTGATGTTTCCTTGAAGACAATCGATTAGCGGGAGTCTTAATGTAATAATTTTCCTCCGTCAATGACGTAAACGTTCCTTTAATCAAAAAGAAATGTGCAAGCGTTAGTGCTGTTGAGTCATTTCGGTCTCACGAAATGGGACATAGCGGGTGTAAATTGAAAATAGTCTTGTTTTTATCGTGAATATGGTTTATTCTTCGTATGCAAAGAGAAATTCGCCCACGTTTCGCCTAAAATGATGTTTAAAAGATTTGACTGCAGTTTCCCACAAACTTCTGAAATAAGGGAACAGGGGATGATTGAAAGGTCATAAGATTTTACAATCTACCGCGGAATCATGGATCTTCGCCTTATACTCGTCCGACTCGAGCAAGGCATACAGTTTCTTTGCCTGGTTATTAGCCCCGACGAAGTTGGTTCCATTATCAGAATAAACGTGAGTTGGAATAGTTTTCGACTTACAAACCGCCGGAAAGCGGCCAAAAAGGCATCTGTAGTCAAATTGCTGACTAATTCGATGTGTACCGTCTGGATGGTCATGCAGAGGAAGATGCACCCGTATATTTTAACGCGACCTTTATTACGGTACTTCTTTTCTTTTGCGTAGATTGGACCGAAGAAATCTACTCCGACGTGGGAGAACGCAGTTGCTTTCTGCACTCGCGGGCTTGGTGAATTCCCCATTTTATACTGGATGCCGGATGCACGGAATCGAATGCAATGTACGCAATGACGTACGAGTCTTGATTCTTCGCACTTGATTCTTACCGTCGAGGAGTCAAAAACGTTGTCGAAGGGCATAGGGGGAAGTCTGTATACCGGCGTGAAAGTTTTGTTCATGTAGCTTTCGGATGAGATCGGTGACGTGGTGATGTGAGGGCAATAATACCGGACATTTCTCGTGGAAACTTAAATTTGCGTTCCGCACTCGACCCCCCACTAAAATTAAACCTTCTTCGTCAAGAATCGGATTTAACGCGGCGAGCCTTGCGCTCTTGACTCCCCCCGCTGTTTTCACCTTTCTCTTTCGGCGTGACATTGTAAGTCTTGCACGATTTTAAAGCGCGCCGTTCCGTTTCTGTTGTTTCTGCGGTACAATTCTCCCTTATATGAATTAGTTTTAAGCCATTGTTAACATCGAGTTACAATTTTTAATAATCGCGTGTAACTAGAGAGTCGCTGAAATATGCTTCTTGATTCAATTCACGTCGTTAATACTGATAATCTCTTTACGTCCGGCAATTAGAAAAATTCCCTTTCCATACATCGTTCTTTTAGGAAATCGCGCGGAAGCATTCTCCTCGATAAAGCGTCCGCTGGGTTGTCTCCGGATCGCACATGTTGTCATGTGATACCTACACAGATTTCTTGTATTTCGCGCACGCGATTTGCCGAGTATATTTTTAACGTACTGGAGTATCCTTTCAGCTAACCTAGTACAATCATCGAATCGGACCAAAAGGTTATCTTGTCGGGGTTCAATCCGCTGGCAGTTCGGACTTCTCTATATAATCGCGCGAGTGTTAATGCTCCGCATAACTCTAAATGTGGTTAAGTGGTATCCTTAAGGGGAGCCACACGACCTTTCGCGCAAAGTAGACGTACATATGTATTACTGAATTTATCTCGCGATCTTACATATAAGTAGCGAAAAGTTCTTCCTATATTTATCGTCTAATGATCGAATGGTTATCTCGATAACGTCTGTCGATCGAGTTCTGGTATAGTTGATAGCGTGCATGGAACTCGAATATGATTTGATCAGTAAGTGTGACTCTTTCGCGAAATTCTCAATAATGAAGTGTGCGGCGGCACGCGTATCTAATACCGCCCGACATTGTCTGAGAGTTCCGTCTCCCTTTCTTACACGATACATGATGCTCAGGAGAAATTGATTCGGTGCACCGTGCGAATTGACATGAGACTCGGTGTTAGCCGCGTGAGGGTGGGTTCATTGCGATGTCGACGCGGTCTCTTTCTTCGCGAGGGTGTAGCTCTCCTGTTTCGTGATCTCATGCTCGTCATTATCTATATGTAATGACGTGTGATGGGCCTGGTGACATATCCGACAACGCGAGGCTCTACATGGTTCCCGGTGCTTCCGTAAGCAATTCTGACATAATTCGTACTGTTGAATCGTTGTCAGTCTGTCTTGTATCGTCATGTCGTAATATCGGGGGCACCGGTATACAAAATGCTCGTCTCTTTTGCAAAGAACACAATTAGCCAGAGTCTGAGTGTGAAACGTATGCATTGTATAGGTATCCTGTCGCTTTCGCGGTTGTAAAGTCATCGTCTCGGGATATCCACGTTTTGCGCGGGGCTCGAGGTTCGCGGACGTTGATGGCGTTTTTAGCGGAGCACACGCACGCCCATATCGGGTTAAAAAATTAAAGAATTGCTCGATAGTCGGATATTCGTCGGAATCTATCTGTTTATTCCATTCTTGTAGCATTTCGGGGGGTAACGCGCGTTCAGCGAGGCGTACTGGCCAGGCCACCGAACTTACATTAAATGTCTCGAGTGTGGAGATGTGAGAACGCAGTTCGTTCAAGAATGCAGTTACGTCCTTCGCTGATCCGGCCTTCGGTCGGGGTATGTCGATTAACGCGTCGATTACCCGAGCTAATAGTATCCGTGGTACATCGAACGCCTTCAGTAAGGCTCCCCACGCTTCCTTATATTTTTCCCCAGTTAATTGATAATGTTCGATCGTTTGAAGGGCTTCGCCGCGAAGGGAGTCGCGAAGGTATACGTGTTTTTCTAAATCCGATATATCACTACGCGTGTCTACGAGGGTTAAAAAGCTAGATTTAAATGGGATCCATTTCCCTATATTCCCGTCGAATTGCGGGATCTCAATACGCCGTAATGGTATTTGTTGATCGCGGGTTTTCGTGATATCGTTGCTTTCGTCAGCGTTATTCGGGTTGTTAACTGTGGCGGTATCGTTTGAATGAAGTTTGTCTCCGATCGCGAAATATCTCTCCATGATTGGGGTTAAATTATCGACTCCTCCTGCTTCGTTGATAGCAGTAACGCACTTTTTATACAAGGTTTCGTATTTCTCTACTGGCTGAGCAAGTCGTTCGTAACGCCTTCTTATTTCCTGCTTCTTAGATTTCCTTCATTGATTAGATTTTCGACGTGTGTTAAACCCAATTCTAAAACTAGCCGTTTTTGTTCGAGCTGTCCGAGCTGTTTTTGCAATGCCATCACGAACCGTTATTAATTATTCTACTCTTCGAAATCTACTCAAATGAATTTATGATATTATAAAAATTTCCTTTGCACGAGTGTATGGCCGTGCGTTGGGTTCTTGATCACGCGAGTACGGTCCTGCTGCCGTAAATCGTTGGAGGGGGTGTCCGTTTATTGTCAGTGGTAGCTCGACTGAGTACCGAGTTACCGAATGAGTAAAGGTGTGTACGCATAAGCGCACACACAGATAATTGAAACTACATATCTCGTTTCTAGATCCTTCGCGATGATGTTTGAGCTGGGCGATGAAGATGTTCGCAAGATGGCGGACTTTCTCGACTTCGTTGTTCTCTAATCGGTTTGCTCGGCGTGGTGATAGTCTATTCACTGCTTCGTAAATCAGAAGTCGGGAACTCGCACCTTACAGGATTGCACCAGAATGTTATGACCAAAAGATTCTTCAATGAAAATTCCTCTGATCATTAATTGTATGCTATGAAGTGGAGAATAAAGGATTAGGTTAAGGTGTAAAATGAAACACGTGATTGAGCCAAACAAAGAAACAATGCCTTTTTTTATTGGCTCGTCAGGGAAAAGCCTTGCGGCATAAAAACCCTGGATGATGTTTAATTATAAAAATGAGAGTCCACCACGTGGTATTACCACGCGGGAAAATACCGTCAATATAAAATGTATATAATGGAAAGATCTCACCTCTCGCTCGCTTCGCTTACGTTCCTTAACTAATTTAGCTTAACTCCTTTGATTTCGATATGTATTCACAGGCTTCCTATAATGGACTGTTAGAATGTCCTTTTGTACTGTCCCAGCAGGGCGTACGGACTGGGGGTGAGAAGTGGGAAGGCGAGAGGTGGGGGTGACTAGAGGGGCGCTTCGGTAGTTACTAGTAGTTGATCGATGCTCACAATGAGTATCGATCTAGACCTTTAATCGATGGAGGTGGATGCGCGCGAATTTTGAATACTGCTAATTACCGTACGATCCTTTCGGATCTTACAGTATCTTTAAACTGAAGTTCTTACAATGAGAAGACTAGAGCCGGCCTGATTATATTAATCAGTCAAGAGCCGAACGATGATGATTGTATTAATCACACCGAACTTGTAATTAATGAGAAGACTTTTCTTGAAATGAGAAGACACGTGTGGTTTGAATGAGATCGAGAGTACTAATAGATGACATTTAAGAATATAATGAGAAGACACGTGTTGTATATGTGATAGCAAAGAGATGACTGACTGACAAGCCGGCGTCAAGATGATTCTTCAACCGCCGTGATGAGTTATGGCGAGTCCGCACAGAGCGACAACTGTCGCGAGGTTTCATTGGGCAGGTTAAATCCCAAACATTTCCGCCCGCCATCAGCAACAAAGTTAATGATGAGTTATGCTGTCTTCTGAGGGGCTACTGGGAGGACTGCGAGCTTGGTGATCGGCCTGGTGAGTGTTGTGGTAGCCGTCTTCAGTGATACCATCCTGGTGAGTCCATCCTCCCCTGGCAGACTTGAGCACCCTAGCCATGGGCCATTTTCCTGGAGGCAAACGCTCATCAGTAAGGAGAACGAGTGAACCTACCTGAATCTGGTTGTGAGCGTGATACCACTTTGAGATGGCTTGTAACTGTTGTAAGTACTGAGTTGACCACATGCGCCAGAACTGTTGAACTTTTTGCTGGATGAACTGCCATCTGGAGAGCCGACTTGCTGAGATGTCTAATAGTGAGCCTTCAGGAACAGCGTTGAGTGCCGTTCCAATGAGAAAGTGCCCTGGTGTGAGCACTGAGGTGTCTTCTGGATCATCGCTGAGCGGTTCGAGTGGTCTGGAATTGAGAATGGCTTCAATTTGAGCGCGGAGTGTGGAAGTCTCCTCATACGTGAGCAGTGTGTCTCCGACAGATCTTCTAAGATGATACTTCAGAGACTTGACTACTGCTTCCCATTTCCCACCCATATGGGAGGCTGCAGGCGGGTTAAAATGCCACTGTGTTTTGTCCTGAACTAGCACAGAAGAGATCTCCCGACGTCCTGAAGAGCTTTCTGAGAAACATTGCATGAGCTTAACTTCAGCGCCCAAGAAGTTGGTGCCACAATCAGCGTAGAGGTCTGACGGGACACCCCGCCTTGAGGTGAAGCGTCTGTAAGTTGCAATGAAGCCCTCGGCTGAGTAGTCTGAAATGACATCGGGATGAGCGGCCGAAGTTGATAGACAGACAAATACACAGATCCAACCCTTGTGAGTCTTGAACCCACGTCCTTTTCACGTCTTGAGCGTGAGCGGTCCAGCGTAATCAATGCCTGTGTGAGAAAACGGGCGTGAGGGAGTGACTCGCGCCAGAGGTAGTTGGCCCATCAGTTGCTGAGCACGGATCCCCCTCTAACGAGCACACACCACACACCTGAGAACATATGACTTCACTGGAGCTCTTCCTCCGATGATCCAGTAGAGTTGTCTGATGAGTGCCAGAGTCGACTGAGTGCCTCCATGCATCGTTTTCTTGTGAGCATGGGCGATGATGAGTTCTGAGAGCCTGGAGCTACGAGGGAGAATAGCTGGATGTTTGGCCTCGTACATGAGTTCGGACCTTGAAAGGCGACCGCCCACCCTGAGCACACCGCCGGCATCAATGAATGCGGTGAGCCTAGAGAGTAGGTGCGAGCTTGGCAGTTGAGATTGTCATGAGAGCACTGAGATTTCTTCTGAATAGTACGCCGATTGAGTAGCCTTGACCCAAAAGAGTCGTGAGTCTTCCATTCCTTGGACTGAGATACAGGCTGCTGGTGTCAAGTCAAGCTCTCCTGAGAGCCTCTTGATAAATCTACTGCAGAGAGGTGTAACTCGGAGCAACCTATTGAGCGTTGAGAATCGATGAATGAGATCCCAATGATAACTCGGAGAAGATCGTACCGCGTGATGTGCGACACGAGCACGAGCTTCTTGTGCACATGAGTCATCAGGAGCTGTATCGACCTGAGCCGGCCATGATGCCATTGATTGAGTGATCCATGGTGGTCCCGTCCACCATAGAGTGTGCTTTTCCAGCTGATCTGTGGATATCCCACGCGATGCACAGTCAGCTGGGTTTGATGTGCCTGGCACATACCTCCAATGAGCGTTCTTTGAGAGTTCTTGAATTTTGATTACGCGGTTGCGTACGTAATCCTTCCATCTTGATGGATGAGCCTTGATCCATATGAGTGTTACTTGAGAGTCCGTCCACAAATTTGTCTTAGTTATGTTCATGTTTAGAGTAGCGCAAACATGATTCATGAGCGTGGAGAGTAGCAGCGCTGCTGAGAGTTCTAACCTCGGGATGGTTAGCCGCTTGAGCGGGGAGACCTTCGTCCTTGAACAAATAAGAGAGACCTTGGCGCCAGTGGACGACGAGTTGACAACGAGATACACAACAGCTGCGATTGCGAATTGCGATGCATCAGAGAAGCCATGTAGTTCAACAGCTGAGTCAGAGAGCGTGTTGAACCAACGTGGGATGGAGAGTCTGGACAGACTAATGAGATCTTGTCTGATGCTGAGCAATTGGGAAATGAGCTGTCTCGAGAGTGGTTCGTCCCAGTCGAGATTATGCAACCAGAGAGCCTGAAGAAAGATCTTAGCCCTAATTATGACTGGAGATGCGAAGCCTAATGGATCAAAAATTTGTGCTACTTCTGAGAGGACAAGACGTTTCGAGTATCGTTTGGAGGGAGAAGCCGAGATTGTTGAGAAGTCGAACCTGTCCTGTTGAGGTGACCATCGAATACCGAGGATTTTGGTATCACAGTCATCGAATGAGATGCCTGAGGTCTCGCCAAGCTCAGACGAGACCTCTCTCAACAGTTGCTGAGAAGTAGAGTGCCACTTAGCCAGCGGGAATCCGCCCGCATGGCAGAGCCGTATGAGTTGTTGAGCAGTCTCCACGAGCTGTTCCACTGTGTCGGATCCTCCGAAGATGTCGTCAACATAACGCCCATGAGTGATCGGTTTGACAGCAAGAGGATACTGAGAGCCTTCATCTTCAGCAAGCTGAAGGAGCGTTCGTACAGCCAGGAACAGTACTGATTTGGTTCCATACATGAATGTAGTGAGCTGAAAATGAGATTCCACCTGCTGTTCATTCACCCACACGATGCGTTGCAGATCCTGGTCATCTGGATGTATCTTGATTTGCCGGTACATCTTGGTGATGTCAGTCGCAAAGAGATACTTGAGTTGACGTATCCAAATGAGCAAGTCGAAGATGTTGAGCATCAGATTAGGACCAGCGTGCATGATGTCGTTGAGCGAGTGACCAGTGGAGCTGGCACTTGAACCGTTGAAAACAACCCTGAGCTTCGTGGTGGAGCTGTCTGGCTTAAGTACCCCATGATGAGGCAGATAATAATGTGGCCTTCTACCAACTGAGCTGTCATCGAGCTTGAGCATGTGTTGAGCCTGTTCATACTCACGCATGAACTGAGTATACAGTCGGTCGTACTGAGTGTCTCTGCCAAGTCGTCTGAGAATTCGTTGGAGCGATCGATGAGCTGTCTGATAAGAATCTCCCAGGACTGTTGGGGGCGACTTGAGCGGTATCCTGATGACTGACTGACAAGCCGGCGTCAAGATGATTCTTCAACCGTCGTGATGAGTTATGGTGAGCCCGCACAGAGCGACAACTGTCGCGAGTTCTCATTGGGCAGGTTAAATCCCAAACATAATGTATTTTTTATGAAAATATAATAGCAAAAGTTTATTTGTTTATGTCACGTTTCCAGTTCCTTCTATTTAAAAATGTATCTATGTTATTGAAAATATGTAAAAATTTTTTAAATACGGAAATATTATAATTAAAATAATAACAATGACAAACGGCACCGGTATAGTCTCCGGGTGGAATAGCTGATAAACACGATTACAATTCAAGCAATAAAAATGGAATACTAAGTGCGATAGCCATAGATAAAAACAAAAATGGTAGAATGTTTGTCAATGAAAAGATATCCTATCTTAACATAAGTAAATATAATATATATTTTTTTTGAAACTCTGGTAGATGAATTTTTTTTCTTTTAAACTTTTTACACATTCTGTGAATGTGAGATATCTTTATTATGGGTTAACACACACAAGTATTTCTTTTTGTGTTGCAACTAATACCTGAAGATGCTGTATAAGAAGGAAGCAATTCTGGTCGTATTTTTTTCGTTTCATCGGGTTTTGAATTACAACGATTTTAAAATCTATTTCTAATTTCTTTGTTTTATTTTATAGTATTAAAAATTTTTTTAAAACATGTCTTTGGATATTTATAAGAAAAATATTCTACAACGTTGTTTAATTTTTTTTTCTCTGATGTATCTGATAATCATTTCATTTTTTTGTAAAATATTGCAGACAATAAAATTATTATATTCTATATATTTCGTAATTGTTAATTACAATATTTTCGGAATAAATAATTTAATATTAATTTTTCAATAAAATAGAAACATTTTTAAATAGAATTAAATAGAAAAGAAATACCACGTTTGGTAAAATAAAACAGACCACGCACCTTCTTTCTTTATTTCGACCGTCGGTTGGTTTAGACCTTATACTTTTGTCGCATATCTACGTGCTTATCTCTGTTTATTTTTTTACCTTTCTATCGCTCGTACCTACAAACATTTCGAGTATCGAAAGAATACGTGTCCACGCTTTGTAGTATGCAGTCGCGCACAAACACACACACATATAAAACCAGGAGCGATAACTACGAAGCATAGCATAAAAAGGAGACCGAGAATAGGAAAAACTGTTTAGCTATATTCCGTCTTATTCTCTCGCAGGCTAAATCCTATATGTTTGTCTTTTTTTCTCTCATTATTTAGTATAGCAGCCGTTTCATAGCTTCTATACATAGCTTAGTTACACAGCTTCGTTACATAGCTTCGTTTCATAGCTGCGTTACCGTTTATTTACTTTTCAGATCACTTCTATTCTAAAGAAGTTTTAACTTCAAAAAATTTTTAAAAAGATTTTTAATATTATAAAATAACACAACGAAAATAGAAATAGATTTTAAAATCGTTGTAATTCAAAACCCTATGAAACGAAATAAATACGACTACAATTGTTCCCTTCTTTAACAGCATCTACAGTTATTAATTGCAACACAAAAAGAATTACTTGTGTATGCTAACCCATGATAAAGATATCTCAAATTCAAAGTGTGAAAGAAAAAATTCATCTACCTGAGTTTCAAAAAAAAGAATATTATATTTACTTCGGTTAGTGGACGACGTATCTTTCTGTCGATAAATATTCTAGAATTTTTGTTTCTATCTATTGCTATCGCATTCAGCATTCCATCTTAATAGATAGAATTTTGAAAATATTAGTTTTTGTCAGCTACCTACACCCAAAGGTCGGTTCCTTATCATGAGGAAAGAATTATAAAAAACAGGAAAGGTCTGTTGAAATTCGATCTACATTTATTATCTTTATTATTGATGCTATAATATTCATGCCTATATTTTTTTTACAACGTGTCATATCTTTTCTATTTAAAAATGTTTCTATTTTATTGAAAAATTAATATTAAATTCTTTATTTCGCAAATATTATAATAAATAATTTTGAAGTACATAGAATAAATAATAATTGTATTGTCTGAAATATTTAAAAAAAAAAAAAAGGATTACCAGATACACCAGAGAAAAGAATTAGAGAATACTGTGGAATAAATGAGGAGGAACTGACAAATTCTATTCAACAGCAAGTAAATTACTGTCACATTTTTATATTTTGCTTCTTTATAAAATATATTTGATACTTAAAGATAAAATATGTCTATAAAATTTGATTTTTATATGAAAAATATCCAAAGAGATGTACTGACCCATGCATATATGAAAATTATATTATAAATTGTGATATTTGCGTATTTAAGAAACTTATACTAATTTTTCAATAAAATAAAAACATTTTTAAGATGTTGAACGCCCAGCGTGAATCGGTGGAGCTTACCACGGGGCCTAAATTTGAGACTCGTAGTGTATACAGTTCGATAAGCTGAGAGAGCGATACGATTCAATGCATTTTTTAGATTTTTCGTTGTTCAGATCTTTATTTAGACAAGAGTAATTAGTAAGATAAGATTGTGGTCCAAAAAATAAGGACGAGATATGTTATAAATAATAAGGGTCTCGAAGTGTGGTAGGCTACAGAGTTGAAAAAACATTTCTAGAAAATATCTTTATTAGATCTTTCATTGCATTGTACCAGAACCTTCGTTCAGTCCAGTAGTATTTTCTATATAATTTTCGAAACGCCTTTATTTCATCTATCCTAAAATGTTTGTTAAATAGCGCGAGAATGTAGATGAAAAAGGGGAAATTGAAAAGCATACTAACAAAAACAATTTTATACCTGAGTTTAAAAAAAGGATTATTTATATTTACCTCATTTCTAACGAATTATATTTCCTTTGATAAACATCCTACCATTTTGGTGATTATTTATAACTATCGCATTCAGCATTCCGTTTTTATTGCTTGAATTGTGAAAAGTGCACTTTTTTTCAGTTATGCCATCCAGAGACCATACCGGTGACCCTTATTATATTATAGTTATAATATTATAATAAATAAATCCTACAATTATCTTACTCTTGAAACTGTGCATTCGTCTCATTCTCTCAAAACTTTAATTTTTGAAGGTTTCACTTCTAACACGTGTGATCTGCTCACATGATTTTTTTTTATAAAATAAGTTTGTTTACTATGAAAAATTATCCTATGATTTAAACTCGATAAACCAATAAATAAAATTTTAGAGGAAGTGTGTACATTTTAAAGATGTAAATGTTCGTTCGTTGCTTTACTGCATCATAAAAAAATTTTTAGCTTCCCAAAATTTAACGTCAAAATCTAAGAAAAGTATAGTTTTTTTACTGTAAAATAAAATTCTATGATACAAAATAGATAAACTTATACTTAAAATGTTAAAAAAGTATGTTATTTCTGAAGAATCGATAATCTTTAGCTTAACCGTATCACATAAAATTTTTGAATGTGCAAAATTTTTATGCTAAACTCTTAGAAAAATTCAGATGTTTTACTATAATAAAATATCCTACGATTTCAAATCGATTACCTTATACTTAATTTTTTAGAGAAAATGTGTTCTTTTTAAAAAAGTCAAAAGCTCGATCGTTGCCTTACTGCATCATAAAAAAATTTTTAGTTTTACCCAAATTTTACATCGAAATCTTAAAAAGGTACTGTATTTTTACTGTAAAATAAAATACTATAATTCCCAATGGATGAACTTATACTTAAAATTATTCTGCAATCTAAAGATGTTTGTAGATTTACTGCATTATAGAAAAATTTGTAGGTCTACAAAAATCCGATGTCATACTCGTCAAAATATTTCGTTTTTTTAATATACATATATTTCCTATGATACAAAAACGATTATATTAATGTAATTATGGTAAATAATGTATCTACCTTTCGCTGATAATAAAAGTTTGTATGTCTCTTGACTACATTAGAAAAAAATTATAGGATTACGAAAATGAGATGCCAATAAATTAGGAGATTATAATATCTTTAATGAAAAGAATTCTTGTCATTTAAAATCGATTGAATTGAAAGAAAAATTTTAGATTACTATTGTACATTATATAGCAATCTAAAGATGTTTGTAGATTTACTGAATCATAGAAAAATTTGTTAGTCTATAAAAATCCGATGTCATAATCTTCGAAATATTTTGTTATTTTAAAATACAAATATTTCCTATTATACAAAATCGATTATATTACAGTAATTGTGGGAGTAGCAGCGTCTGTTGTATGTGTGTGTGCGTGTGCGGCGTGAAGAAGCTTCAAGGGTACGTTGCCTGGTAGCATAAACAGGGGCAAGTTCGTGGCGTTTTGAGTCGTAGCCATGGGTGAGCGTTCCCTGGCAGCGCAAACTGAGACAAACTGGTTGCCTGGCGAGATGTTGCCACGGGAGTATCGCCTAGCAGCCAAAACAAGGGGGCTTTAATATATAAATGGGGAACAAGAGAACAAGAGGGGGATTTAGAGAGAACTATACGTGCGTACGAAGGTGTGATCGAGTGCGATTAAAAGGCGATTAATAAATTAGCGATTTGCGAGATAATTTGAGCGAGAGTGTTTCCGGAAAAGTAGTTTAGTGCGTTCCTTTACTTTTGGAGTGTTTATTCTTGTTAACGTTTTGTTTTGTGTTCATTAAAGTGTTTTTCCTTAATCTTCTGTGTGGTACCGGTTTTCTCGGGGAAATCGGATATCCTTAGCTGGATACATAATAAGTGTTTTCCCTACATAATTATGTTGAAAAATGTATCTAATTTTTGCAGATAATAAAATTTTGTATATGTATTTACTGTATTAGAGAAAAACTATAGGATTACAAAAATTAGATGCTAATATATTAGGAGATTCTTATATATTTAATGAAAAGAACTTTTGTCATTTAATATCGATTTAATTACAAGAAAAATGACAACTTTGCAATTTGACAACTTTGCAACTTAACAACTTTGCAACTAAACAACTTAACAACTTTCGTTATGGGAAACTAACGGTAACTTTTTCTTTATACCTTTTCCATCCCGGACGAGCCCCCAAATGTAGGGATAATTTTATTTAGGGTGAGAGGTGCGTGGTAAACATACACCTAGTTTAATCCTGCTAATAAGATTTATTTAAAACAGGTATTAGAACAAGTAGAATATTAGTTTCACAATCTTACGGTTACAACTTAGATGAGCGACTGAATTCTTACGACTATTACAACTGATACAACTGCGACTGTTACAACTGATGACTAACTACGGCTATGACTGCTACTGTGACTACTGCTCTACTTCTACGACTGAGACTGCTTTACTTCTACAACTGAGACTGCTCCTTTCTTATTTCTTTCCATGTCTTTTATATCAGAAATCTCCTACACCCTTTTTTGAGAAGGAAGAAGCTTACAAATCTTACTGACCAATAGCATAAGGATCCACCCCATAGTCCACCGACAGGTACAGCCTATGGTTTTAGGTAGTGGGAACTATGCATACAGAAACTTAATCTAGCACATCGGAATGTTACCCTTTTTATGGCATCGCATATGTTTACACAGGTATCTGAAATACTTCTAAGGGCCCCGACACTCCACACATGGTTTTTTATTACACCAATATCCTAATAACCCTCAAGGTTCGTTTATGGTTTTATGGCCCACCTAATCGTTTCTTTTAATCTGGATAGATTTCTCTTTTTCAAATAAAATGAGATCTACAGAAAGAACTGAATACTAGCTTTTGTCTACCTCTGCTACACTTAAAACTCTTCTACATACATGTATTTCCTATGACACAAATTCGATTATATTAGAGTATTTATGTTGAAAAATGAATGTTATTTTCGCATATAGTAAAAGTTTGTTTGTTTCTTTACTGCGTTTGAAAAAAACTATAGGATTAGAAAAATGATAAGCTAATACAATATAAGATTCTTATATCTTTAATGAAAAGAAATTTTGTCATTTAAAATCGATTGAACAGCAAGGAAAATGTGGGAATTACATTGTATATTATTTACCAATCTAAAGATGTTTGGAGATTTACTGCGTTATAGAAAAATTTTTAGTTTAAAAAAATCCGATGTAATAATCTTCGAAATATTTCGTTTTTTTTAATATACATATATGTAAGATTCGTGAAAATAAACTGTACCGCTGGACCGACTGGACCGGGACTCGAACCATGGATCTTTCGCTTTCCGGGCGACTGCTCTTTAACCAATTGAGCTATCCAGGGCCCACCGGCCAGTTTCCTTCCATGAATGCTTAACAAGTTTGGCATGGAGGCGTTCGTTCCACATTCCACCCCCTACAACAACAACATTCGACCCTGAATGTTTGAATGTTCCATCATCACCACCCCTCCTTTGGTGGCACCTTCGTTACTCGTTACTCGTTACGTCTTTACTCGTTCCGAACACTTTGCCAAGGCTCTGTAATACCGTCCTGCCTAGTTCCTCGGCCAACCGTTCGCGTCGCCGCTATCGGCCAAACTCTTTATTACTCTTTTGAAATTATTTATAAATAATTTCTTCTCGTGGCGTTGTAGGACTGTGGAACATGCTACAAAACAGACCTCCATCCCGGACGAGCCCCCAAATGTAAGATTTATTGAATTGAAAATGAAGTATTTATTATAGTAGAACAAATATTTAATTATTAAAGTTTAATACAATAATAAAAGGATAGAAAAGTAAGTAACAATAGTTAACACACTCGAATTACACTCTTTTACTCATAGGTAGTCGCAACGAATCAAGAAGGCAAAGACCGCTTTCTTCGCCGCGCTTATATACTCATTCACCCCACCAATGGTCCCAATCACTTCCGTCAATCATTCTCGAAATCTCTCGACTATTCCCGACTGTTTAAACAAATGACCTCTTCCCGATTTCCGGTTCGGGAATATTCGAAGGACTTCGGGGTGCACACACTCATACTCATACCGCTGCATGCACTCACACTTATACCCATATCGCTGCATACTCTTACGCATCTTGCACATTCGTCAATTGTTTTCACACACACTCTACACTCTCACTCTTCGTCTTTCTCTCCCTCTTACACTCGGCCGTTCTGACAAACATATCTGTCCTCAGATATACGAATTTTGTCAGAACGGCCGAGTGTAAGGGTGAGAGAAAGACGAAGAGTGCGAGTGTATGGTGTGCGTGAAAACAATTGATGAATGTGAAAGATGTGTAAGAGTATGCAGCGATATTGGTATAAGTGTTAGTGCACCCAGCGATATGGATATGAGTTTGAGTGCACGCAGCGATATGAATATGAGTGTGAGTGCACGAAGCGATATGGGTATAAGTGTGAGTGCATGCAACAGTATGAATATGAGTGTGTCTAGCAAGAAAGAAAAGCGAACGTGCACCCCGAAGTCTCTCGAATATTCCCGAACCGGAAATCGGGAAGAGGTCTTTTGTTTAATCGGTCGGGAATAGTCTAGAGATTTCGAGAATGATTGACGGAAGTGATTGGGACCACAGGTAGGGTGAATGAGTATATAAGCGCGGCGAAGGCGATCCTCGCCTTCTTGATTCGGTGCGACTATTTGTGAATGAACGAGTGTAATACGAGTGTACATAAGATTCCTAACTATTGTTACTTACTTTTCTTTTCGATTTTTATCTCTATATTATTATATTAAACCTTAATATTTAAGTATTTGTTCTATTATAATAAATATTTCTATTTAAACTCAATAAATCTTACATGTATATTAATAAAACGAAATATTTCGAAGATTATGACATCGGATTTTTGTAGACTAATATATTTTTCTATGATGCATTAAATCTCCAAACATCTTTAGATTGCTGAATAATGTACAATGTTAATCTAACATTATCCTTGTAATTCAAACGATTTTAAATGACAAAAATTCTTTTCATTAAAGATATAAGAATCTCCTAAACTATTAAAATTTTATTTTTGTAATCCTATAAGTTTTCTCTAATGTAGTCAAAAAACATAAAAACTTTTATTATCTGCGAAAAATAGGTACATTTTTATCCATAATTACTGTAATATAATCGACTTTGTATCATAGGAAATATATGTATATTAAAAAAACGAAATATTTTGAATATTATGACACCGGATTTTTGTAGACTAACAAATTTTTCTATGATGCAGTAAATCTACAAACATCTTTAGATTGCTGAATAATGTACAATGTTATACTAACATTATCCTTGTAATTCAAGCGATTTTAAAGGATAAGAATTCTTTTCATTAAAGATATAAGAACCTCCTAATATATTAGCATCTTATTTTTGTAATCCCATAAGTTTTCTCTAATGTATTCAAGAAACATACAAGCTTTTATTTTTTGCGAAAAGTAGATACATTTTTCAACATAATTACTGTGTCCAGTCCGGTGACGTCTAATTTCGAATTTCGTGTACTGCACCCAAAATCTGATATTTGGTAAATTATTGTATGAATTAAATATAAATAATGTGTCTAATTTTGTGTTAAAGCAGTTCCTATTATGATTACGTTAAATGATGTTAGATAAAATTTTGCTATTTTTCAATTTTTGTGAGTAAACAAACTCATTTTACTTATATATATATATATTAGATATTAGATCAATTTGTAATCGTTTACTTAGTTTGCGCTAATTTACTTTGGTCTTTTGCGATTATGTACTTTAATATTTTATTCAAGTTACTTTCTATTCTTATTTTCTCATTGTCGCATAAATAATTTTGTATTTTCTATGAACGACTATCGATATTTGCATTTTTGTAGGATGGGTAAGATAGAATATTAATGATCTATTGTCGTTCATAAAAGGAACTGCATTATCGACAATATCGGTCGGTTACCAGATCAGTCAGTAAGCGGGGGCGGTTATACCGACATTGGGTTCTTCCAGTACTGACTTTATCGGTCGACGTTATAATGGAATGGTTTATTCGAATTTATTATTCTAACGAGCATAAAATATTCACACGATCTTCAACTTCGTAATATATTTCTTATTCATAGTATGCATGAAATATTCACACGTGCATATTTGCTGACAGCGCGATTCCCAGGATTCGCGCTTGATAACATTCCAATGTAACCGAACCCTATTTCTCTTCGGAGAATTCGCGCTTAATAACATTCCAATGTAATTGACACTTTTTTTTCGTTGGAGAATTCGCGCTTGATAGTGACTAATATTTATTCAGTTCCGAGAATTGTGATTGTCAGCGAATTCTTCTTCTTGACTTGAGTCTCACGGTTTGGAAGTCAGTAGTGGGGGAAGCGTTTTGCGTAAGTGGGAGGTACTCCCACTCTTTCGGGGTAGGCGCTTCTTGGGATGCTGCTTTCATCCATGAAGTCAGTCTACAAAGTATAATTATTAAGTACGCGTCTAAAATTTTCTAAATTGCTTAAGTATGTCTATGTTTATCTAAGTTTGTCTAAGTTTGTCTAAGTTGGTTTAAGTTTTTCAAGTATAATCTAAATTCAGTTATAATAATCTACCACATATTCTCTTAATAAATTTCCTTAAATATCTCCTAATATTATTTTTCGTATCAATTGTGTTTTTGTGAAACGATTTGTTTATAGTTTTAATTTTTATCAATTGTGTTTTTGTGAAACGATTTGTTTATTTTGTAATTTATTATAAGTCTAAATTAATTTTTAAAATATAATTATTTGTGTTCAACATAGTGATTGTGATTTAACATGTTTACTCCCTTCCAACATCAAGAGTGGTGAACACAAAAAGGATTACAGTTTCTGATCTGTCGGCTCCTGAAACAAGGTAGGCGATTAAATTTGGTAACATCTAACGTCCGACCCCCGGTATTTGGTATCCGCGAGCCTATTCCAGGAAAAGTTCTGATTCACTAGGCTGACACAAAACAGGCATTATTTTATTTTTCATCTTTAATCTTTGCCGTGTAAACGACTGTAACTGTAACTGACCGATTGGAGACTTTTAAAAATTGTTTTTACTCCTCGAGTTTTCCCTTTTAAGGAACGAGTAAAGACTAGTTACAGCGGCCTCCTGTAACGGACCATAAGTGTACGTAACAAGTGTAATTTAATCTATTTTGTATCATAGGAAATTTTTGTATATTAAAAAAACGAAATATCTCGAAGATTATGAAAGCGGATCTTTGTAGACTAACAAATTTTTCAATGAGGCTGTTAAGAAAAAAGGTGGAAAAATGGTTTTAAGAAGCTTTATTCTTTATGATGGTTATACATAATTACGGTTACATTCTTATCTCGCGCCGATTACACTCCAAGCAATCTACTTCTGTTACATTATACCATACGACTGACGACTGACTGCTGCCAACACCCTGCAGCCTATATATCTCATACATACAACAACAAATGCTGACACATTTCCATCAGCATTTTTAGTAATCCTTATCACATCAGCATTCCCAGTGCCCCGAGTAAGGCACACCGGAATACCAACAGACGCAATAGACACCCGATACAATAAGCATAAATTTATCTTTTGACTAATATTCCAACACACCTCCTTAAATTTATGCTTTACACTCACTTAAATAATTCCAAGTTCTTTTTTGAATTTTTCAAACTTATTTCGTGCTAACGCTTTAGTTAAAATATCGGCAATATTTTCTTCTGATTCTACCTTTACAATTTCTATTATTCCCTGTTCATAACATTCATTTACAAAGTAATAGTGAACTTCTATATATTTCGAATTTTTTGTAAGATTTCCAAATTTTGCTATCGCGATCGCTCCAGAGTTATCTTCATAAACTTTTATCGGGTTTTTAATATCTACCCTGAAATCTTTTAATAAATTTTTAATAACTTTAATCTCGCTTACAGATTCTGATAATGCTACATATTCAGCAGCTGTTGATGATTTAGTTACACTACCCTGCTTCTTAGATTTCCCGTATACTACATTTCCATATA
The DNA here is from genome assembly GCF_049000335.1 of Polistes dominula. Taxonomy (NCBI): domain Eukaryota; kingdom Metazoa; phylum Arthropoda; class Insecta; order Hymenoptera; family Vespidae; genus Polistes; species Polistes dominula. Next base: position 10,389,950 of record NW_028301152.1, on the reverse strand, counting down.
TTCTTATTACATATCCCGTAGTAGATTTTCTATTACTCTTATCTCCTGCCCAGTCAGCATCCACAAAACAATCCATTACATCAGCATCTAGGTTTCTCTTATATGTTAACTTGAGATCCCTTGTTAAATATAAGTATTTTAATACCTTTTTTATGATCATATTTAATTTTAATACCTAAGTAATTGTCTATCTCTCACACAAATCTTTCATAGCACATCTGTTAGACAATTCAACTTTTATTTCATTAAGTCCCTTTTTTCCGGTTTTTCCATGTTTCATTCTTAGTTAAGCTACCTATTTCTTTATTCATGGCCTCTTGCCATTCACTATTCTCTACACTATTTACCGCTTTTTCATAGCTTACTGGACTATCCACGCTAACAATATTTACATAAATATAATTCGAACCTACTGGACTTCCATATTTATCCACCGGGTTTCTTTTCCTATCTGATCTTCTTATTTCTCCTATATTTTCGTTGCCTGTATTAGATAAAACATCTTCTTCATTTTCATTATTTTGAGTTTCACCTTGGTACCCGATTAATTTAGTGTCCTGCTCAATTATATCCACATGTCTGGCTCTTATTATTTTTCCACTCATCAAAACCCTATATCCAACATGATCATATCCTAATAAGATTCCCATATCTGCCTTTTTATCCCATTTTTTATCTCTCTTAGATTCTGGTATCCTCACAAAAACTTTACTACCGTATAATCTTAAATTGCTTAAATCTGGTTTCTTTTTAAAAAACAATTCATAGGATGTCTTATTCTCAATAGTATTGGCGACTGTTCTATTTTTTAAGTATGCTGCGGCTTTAACTACCTCCGGCCAATATTTAAGATCTACCTTAGCCTCACTAAGTAAACACCTAGCCGAATTCATAATCGTTCCATTATATCTTTCAGCCGTTCCGTTCAACTCATGCACATACGGAGGACACAATTCCAATACAATACCCTTTTCTCTTATTAATTGATAGATTTCCTTATTTAGATATTCCTTCCCGTTATCGCACCTTACTTTTTTTATTCTTTTATTGGTCGAATTTTCAACTTTATTAACATAATCAACAAAACAATCATAAACTTCAGATTTTGCTCTAATTGTATAAATTGATGAACATTTGCTATAATCGTCAATAAAAGTTAAAAAATATCTTGAACCATCAAAACCAGTGGTTTTATGTGGTCGATTTAAATCAGTATGTATCAGTTCCAAAATTTCTGTTGCCCTAGACCTCCTATTCTCAAATGGCAAGTTGTGCATTTTACCCTGAATACACGTACCGCACTTCAAATACGTTGACTCCAGTTTATCTGGTAAACTTATAGCCAATTTGTTTTTTCACATATTTTCTAGATAACTAAAACTTACATGACCTAATACTCTATGAAATCTCTCCTTTTGTATCATATTCACTTCACACCCTTTTTTCTCCATAAAACTATACATTTTATATAGTCCGCAATCTTTATATGCTATTGCCACTACTCTTTCTTGTTTGTTATAAATCTTCGCCAAATAACCTATAGAAACAATTTTATACTTGTCTGTTATCTTCCTAAAACTTAAGAGATTTTGGTCCATATCTTTCACATAATAAACATTTGAGATGACAAGAACACGTTAACTCCATCAACTTCAAAATAAGTTTAAATATTACCTACTTTGGTACCCTTTAACATTCTTCCATCTCCTACCTTAACTGTTACTGGGTCTTTTAACGTAATCGATTCAAAAATATAAGAGTCATTATTCACAATATGATCCGTGCAACCACTATCCTTCCTGCGTCACAGGCATACGCATTTATATCTTCCATGCTATCTATTTGTGTCAAAAGCGATTCTGATGATACCTGATCTGCACTCATATTTCCACTACTGCTTCCTGCCGCATCTTGCTGTCCTGCTATGTTGCCACGGTGTTCATATCCTCATCCTCCATAGAAGCCTCGTTGTCTTCCTCGACTGCCTCCTCGTCCTCTGAACTGCTGTGTTAACCGTTGCTGATGCCAATTTCGAGCATCTCCTCGCACATATGTTCCACCTCTTCTTGCAGACCTTTTATTTCATACACTTTGGCAGTCTTTCTTAAAATGTCCTGGTTTACCACATCCAAAACAACTATAATCTTTATTTTTTTCTGCTTTAAATACCCTGCTTTTTTTACTACCACTATCGATTATGTTCGAACTTTCCCACATGCTTATTTTATTTTTCAAAAATTCACAATTTCTGTCTTTTTGTAGCAATGCGTCTATCAAATCACCTATGTAACTTAATGAGTCCGGTAATGTTCTTAACATGTAATTTAACTTTTCACTTTCGTCCACTTTACCACCCGAATTTTTCAACTCATTTATTAACTTTTCAAACTCTGAAAAAAACGCACTAGAACTTTCAAAATCTTTTAGTCTTAGTTTAACTAATTTATTTCTCACGCATATTTGCAAATCGGATGACTCCTTTAAGTACAGCATATCCATTTTCTTCATTGTCTCAAAAGCTGTATTTTTTTCACTCACAAACTCTAACTGATCGTCTGTGATACTACTGTAAATATAGTTCATTGCTTTCAGATCCCTTTCTTCCCATTGATCCTTATCGTCAGTTGGCCATTTTTCTCTAATTGCCGGATCAATTCATTTTTTCAATTTCAACAGTAGTAATACCCTTTTTTTCCATATACTATAGTTTCTTCCGTCAAATACCGGAACTTTAATATCCTCGTTGCTTGCCATTGCTCCTGTTTCTTCTTGATTGGTTCCACTATTTTCTTTTAATCTACCGTCGTCTTTATTATCAACCTGAGTGTATTTGCTTAACTGTCTTCTTGGAGTTTCTTCTTCTTTATTTGTTTCTTTTTCTTTACATTTGTTTTCCAGATGATCTTCTATTATCCTTCTACTTATCTTTCTTAGATCATCCAATGTCAACAAATCTCCAAGGTCACTTCTCTCGAAATTGAGTGGGCACGTGTACGTGGTCGTTGAACATATAAAGGTGACCCGGGTAGAACAGTTGATCGAGCGATTAAAAGATGCATTTTTACCATTCTACGGTGCGAACTACTATCGCGGGCAACTAGCAACGGAATTCAAAAGGTCAGGGGAACACATCCTCAACTATTTTAGTTGTATCCGCGACATCGCACAATCAATTATCGACGAGGAGTCGAAACAGGTAGGGAAATTAGAGCGTTCCGTGGAACGAAAGATAGAGGAGGAAGGCTTGGACGCCTTTATTAGGGGCCTTTCTCCTGAATACCGCACATCCTTACGTTTTAAAAAGTATCATGATTTCAGTTCGGCATTGGTTTGTCTGGTAAAAGTGGATAGGCAGGTACGGGCTGATGCAACCAGGGTAAGCTCGTCGATCGCAAGGGATAGTACTCCGAAGGTAAGATTGATTAAGCAGATCATTACTTGCAATTTTTGTGGTAAAAAGGGCCATACCGAGGCTTATTGTGGGAAAAAGAATAATAGGGGGAAGGATTATGTAAAACCGGTTAAAAATAGTAGGGGTTCCCCGCAGAATAGTTGAAATTCAAGCTCAAAACGATGTAATTACTGTAAGAATTTCGGTCATTGGAAAAATGATTGTAGAAGATTGAAATATTTTGAAAGCAAACGAAAATATTTTACTGATAGAGTAATCTTTTGCAAGTCTCTTAACGCGAACATTTTCACCTTTTAGAAAGATTTATTAGAAACCTTTTTAAAAGATTTAAAGCTTTTCAAGAAATATTTTAGAAAGTTTTTAGAAAGTTTTTATGTTATTTGGGCTATAATAGCGCGCTTTATCAAGCCGTCTGCCAGGTCTTTAGCCCCAAAATTTTTGTCTGCCAATATTTTTTCGCGATTCCTTAATATAAATACAAGCTTTTTCCATAATTAAAATCCGTCTACCTTATGATCTTTTTCACACCTAAATTTCACGTTTTCAATCGTACCCCCACCCCCCGCTTTAGAACCCAGTTTTGCGATAGCAGACTTTCAGATTTATGTTCAGCTATACCAAAGGTACCTTTTTCAATAGAAATGAATCGTGTACCAAATAGGTCAATTTTTATGTAGCTAGCTCTTAGCCTATAGCAGCTTCTAATTTCTTTGGGTCCGGCTTCACACCGTCTTCCCCAATGATGTGTTTCAAATAAATTACTTCCCGCTACAAAAATTCGCACTTGTCGGGTTGTAATTTTAAATTAGCTTGACGAAGTCTGCGCGTGAGCTTACTAAATTTTATTTCATGCTCGTTAAGGGGGTATTCTGGTCTAGAAGCATGGATTTTACGAACTTTTTCAAGTGCAATAACAAAAAGACGAATAATATTTTCACTATCTATAATGTTACAAGATATTTATTAATATTTCAAGAATACATGAAAAAAAAATAGTGAAAATATTCAAAATTGAAAAAGATATAGGCTGATGAAGTGGGGGGTCTCAAAAAATTGGTGCTCGACGGTTGTCACGATTGCAGCTCTTCTAATAATCCGAAATAAAAAAATAAAAAAGATTATTAATTAAGAATAATGCCGCTATCGTTCGAACTAAAAGAATGAAAAAAATTTTTTTTTCACTAAATTACGGCTGTCTGAAAAAAGATACATTATTTTTACCACTTTTTTTACTGTTCCGAATTTTTTCAAAATAGTAGAAATTGAAAATTGTTGTAAGAGGTTTGATTAGTACGATAGAGAAATGCATAGAGAAGACTCTTACCAAATTTCAAATAAATCGGTTTAGTAGAACTTGAGATATCATTGCAACCATGACAAAAAAAAACAGTTTCGAGAAAAACGCGTTCAAAGTTTCGCATAATAAGAGTAGGATATAGGAAGCCGCGTCACTAAAACAGCTATATCTCCGAAAATAATTTGAATTTTGAAAAATCTTCTTAAGGACATATTCTTAAAAGGTTAAGCTTTAAAAATATGAAAAAAAAAAATCGATTTTTTCCAATTTCTAGACCAGAATACCCCCTTAAGTGAACTTAAAAGAACGACATCGGCTAAGTATACAAACATTTTGTCGCCTTGCAAACCGGTCAAGACATGATCCATTAACTTCTGAAAGGTTGTCGGAGCGTTTTTTAAGCCAAAAGGCATTCTACAAAATTTAAAATGACCATACGGGGTCGAGAACGATGTCTTTTCACAGTCATCCGGATGCATTTTAATTTGGTGAAATCCAGATTTCAAATCAAACGTCGAAAAATATTTAGCCGCACCGAGTTGATCCAAAATTTCGGTGATGTTAGGCAATGGATACGCATCACCCACTGTTTTTTCATTAAGATTTCGGTAATCGATCACCATCCGCCACTGTTTGTACCTCTGGAATCCGCTTTTTTGGGAACAATCCATATAGGAGAATTATATGGAGAAATTGATGGTTTAATTATCTCGTCCTTTAACATTTCAGATGTCTGTTTCCTAATCTCTTTATTGAGTTATAGGGGAAATTAAAAATACTCTTTCTTATAACACAATTTTCTCTTTATTTTATATGATAAGGTGGAAGCACGTCTTTACTCAATCAGCAGTAGAAAAGGAATAAACGAATAACGAATAAACCAAAAGAAAAATATTTCGTCGCCAATCACTTAAGATGCAGCTTCTCCTTGGTAGGGATAAAGAAAACAAAATTAAGAAGGACCGCCCATCGATAAAACAAAACACTCTGTGTCCCACACTAGATATCGGATATTATTTACATACATAAAAGTATCGATTGCATTTTGTAGATATGGTAATATAAACGCCGAATAAAGAATACTGCGTAGAATTCAACACTCTTCCTTGTGAACCGGGGGAAATCTATACTGATTTGTGTGCACCGGAACATTATCACTTGTAGTTATTCTATGTTCCAAAATATTGGTGCTTCCCAACGGTTCACCCGGCAAATGAACTCAACCCTCTATGAACGACAATAGATTCTCAATGCTCTATTTTACCCATTCTCTAAAATGCAATTATCAATGGTCGTTCATAGGAACACAGTATTATTTTCACAACAATAATAATAAAAATGAAAAGAAAGAAAAATTACATCGTACAAAATATTAGAGTATATAATCACAAAAACCAAAGTACAATAACGTGAACGAACTAACCGATTAATAATTGATCTAAAAGCTAATGTTCATACAAACGTATTATATACTCGATACAAAATAGAAAATAGTAGAAAATTTTCAGAGATTAACATTATATCTATAGAAACTACTTTTACACAAAATTATACAAACTAAAGCTTAACAAAATATTATTAGAAATTACCTTTACACAAAATTAAACAAACTAATAATATTCATTTACGATTAAGTTTACAAAATTTCAAATTTTTGGGTGTAGTGCACGAAATTCGAAATTAGACGTCACTGGACGTGACACCTCCCCCCTTAAAAGAAGAACCAGGGGTTTATTCCCGTGGTCTTCGCAACAAACGAAATTTTTGAACGATTTCGTCATTCACATGGAATTGAACTCGCTTACCAGGTATATTGTCTGTCTGGCAGCCTCTCGAATCCAAAGTTGGTCTGGTGGCCCCAGAGGCATCGTTTAAAGGTTCTGATGGTTCCGTGCGCATCGCTTGAAGTTCAGTTCCATCATCCAAATTTTGAGTGGGCCGAGTGTCTTTCCCGCGTCCCAAATGGAGGAGTAGGCTCGTAAGTGAACCCCAAACTGCACCCAAAATATGTAAACTCCACCCATAAACAGTGTGTAGGGCGTACACTCGAAGAATAGAATCTATTATTAACTTGACTATTTTGAATATAAGCACAACTCCAAGAATAGCCGAACTGACTGTTCCAAATTTTAATAGACCGTTCCAAAGTTTGGATGATACACTTTCCGCTAATTCACTAATACCCTTTTCACTCATAAAATCCACAAGATTTATTGTGTCTATTTTCACTCTATGTCCAGCTGCCTCCCTCGCGATAGTGTTTAAAATAGACGGTTGCTCAACAAGGAACATTACATGGTCCCTCAGGTCATCCAAATTCGCCTGTGTATAGATTCCACTAGTCGCGAGCGATCCCGTATCGGTGTATTTCCAAACCACATCCGTTTCTGGCAGCAGGACCTAAGGATCTTTCACGTACGTTGGTTTCGGCAGCAACTGATACCAGGTTCCCTCAACTAAATACTCCTGTGGCAGTAGTGCGCTGCACGGTACTTCAGTACCCTTTCCTACCAAAATCCTCGACTTTGGTTTCAGATAAACACTTGAATTTTGGTAAGTCACGGAAAGCCCTTTATAACATTCTTCCGAATATCTTACCTTCACTGGAATAGGAGTGCACTTGACGATATGCGCGACTTCACCGGCTACCACCGCCATGTACCCCGGCCTCTTCATGACCGTGTACGCAAAAACGTCAGGGAGAATGTTTGCGAATGCCAACGCGTTCCGAATAACCTGTTGTTCAAGGTTGCATTTCTGTTGCAAGATGTTGATATAAAGAGACTCCAGCTGGTCACGGTAGTGCTTCTCAACGTATACAAATTTTGAATTTATGTAGGCGAACAGATCCATGTTTTCTGGTGTTATTTTCGCCTTTGATGTAAACGTATGACCACTTTTTGTTTCCAAGATAAAAAGTTTAGGATGTTCAGTAATGACCAGAGTATAACCGCAAATATGGAGCTCGTTCTTGCCCATCAATGCGAAGGCAGTGCTCCCTCCGTCACCGAGTACATTGTTGAAACATGTGAGATCGCAATTGGTGACGTAACTTTCGTGGCGGTCCCCTCGTACAGTGCCGCATACCACTCGAGGTTGCACGATGATCCGGGAACGACTGTCCAGAAAGCACAACCATTTTCGTCCGTAAAACACGTTCCCTCCAAAAAAGTGCACGAAATATGTCCCCTAAGGGAAATCAAGTTCTCACCAATTTTCACTATTCCCGTGTATATTTTAATGTCTGTGCGCACTACACTTTGAACAACCACACTGTCCCGTGTCCTGTCGGTATCCGAATATTGGGTGCCTTGACACATACCGTCGGTGGTAATGGAACCCGCTAATGTAACACTACGAAAGTCCGTTGAATTAACACGTAGTCCACTAATTTGAGTGAAAGAGTTCAATGAAAGTGTACCAGTATTTATCATATTTTTACAAACGTCCGAAGACACTTCAAGCAAATAAATGCGGCGACCATTATGAACCGCCGAAATATGTGAACTCATTCCACAATAATAAATTGTTCGGTCTATTTCAACTCTACACTGGTAAACACGCACATTATCGTAATCCGTCAGCTGTAACAGTTGCACGTACGTCATCGACTTGTTGGGCGATGACACGGGTAGATTACACTCCCCGGTCTCCAGCAATGATACTGTGCTGATGTTAGCAGAATCTCCGCCACAGTCGTAGCCCAAGAGAGCGAAGGTCATCGTGACGCAACAGAGGATGACACAGCAAACCTTGGAGTTCATCCCCCCTAACGATAATGTACAGACAGTTGCAAAACAAACAAAATATTTTAATACACAAATATTTACGAAACCATATTACTTTTTGGATTTTGACAATTTCAACCTATCCTTATGAACAATTTTGCTTCCATTTTTATAACTGATTTTTATGTTGTTTTTAGGAAGCACCTCTAGAATCTGGTAGGGGCCCGTGTATTGATTTCCCAATTTAGACGTTGGCTGTTTTAAAAAATAAACGTCTTGTCCAACTTTTAATTTTTGACTTCGAGCATTTCTATCATAATAATATTTAGATTTAACCTTCGCTTCTACCAAATTCCGTCTTGCTATCTTTTGTGCAGTTCTGATCTTATGAATTAAATCCAAATAATATCTTAAGTAAGTGTCTTCCAAATTGATACCAGTTAACACGTCTACCGAAGGCATGTTCGCTTGCTTTCCAAAGACTAACTCATGAGGCGTAAACCTCGTTCCTTCATGTGTGCTCGTATTGTAAGAAAACATAGCGTGGGTAAGCCATTCATCCCACTCGCTCTTCTTATTAATAAAGTGTTTTAAATATTCCGTAAGGACAATATGCGAACGTTCTAAAGATCCGTTTGACTGCGGATGGAATGCAGTAGTTCTAATTTGTTTACAATTGTATTGCTTCGATATTGCCCTTAAAAGCGAACTCGTGAAGTTAGTGCCCTGATCAGTCAAAATCGATCGTGCAGCCCCGAAAATATTACAAAAATTATGTACCATAGCCCCCGCAATATCAGTGGCCGTAGCAGATGTAAGGGCCACTGCAACGAAAAATTTAGTTAGGGCGTCCTGAATGGTAAGTATGTATTTGTTACCCATCTTCGTCTCTGGTAACTGGCCCACAATGTCCATGGCGATCTTGTCGAATGTCGCTCCTGGCGTATCGGTTAATATCATTGGCTCTTTGGTTTTAATTCTGACTAATTTCTTAATTTGGCAACTTTCACAAATCTTTATAAATTCTTGGATATCCTTTTTCATATTTAACCAATGATATTTTTGTCGAATTCTATTATATGTTTTTGTCACACCCTTGTGACCACCGATAGGCAAGGGGTGGCATTCCGTCATAATGTCTGCCCTCTTTTCTGTATCTGGAATAGACACCTCGTTATGACAAATAATTATTTTGCAATTTTCGTTTTCGAATGTATTTATAATTTTTCTCAAGATTCGTAACCATGAAATTTCGTCCAAACCTTGGGTCCTCGAGATGCTGACTGATGTTAACCCAAGCTCGCGTGTGACGGATAGCAAAGACCCAATAGCCTCAACTAGCGTTTCAAATTTAGTGGCATTTATTGTCCGTTCTTTAATGGGGATCGCGATTAGCTTATATTTGCCGAATTTCACCACTTTAGCGCGTCCCAGCACCAGTTCTTCGAATTTCGGAAGCTTATGTATTTTACTTAAAGTCTTTGCCCCTTCGTCACACGGAGTTCCGACCAGATCTGTAAAAATAACTAAATTATCGTGTCTTAAATTTAGCGAATCTCCTGTGACTCCTACATTGTCTGTCAGCATTCTTAAATGTGTGTCATGTTCGGTCTCAGTCTGCGGGGAGTAAAGTCTGTCATACGCGGATGATTCATCCGTATCGTCGACGTCAGAGCCTTCATCGTCCGTTACCGTCCCTGTAACTGGATCGACTGTATCAGATGACGATGAAGTAAGACCAGTCACTTTGTCAGCTGTCTCGTTGACGTCACAGTCCCCGTCGTCGTTCGTAGTTTGTCTAATGTCAAATTTAGTAAGACTGTCGTCTGAATCAGACATATTTATGGGGAGAATGTTTTTACTCTCCACCGGATTTCGCGACAACGCATCTGCGTTCGAATTTGCAGTTCCAGATTTGTATACGATTTTGAATGAATATTCCGCCAATTTAAGACCCCACTTAACAAGTCTAGATGTAGGATCTTTTACTGATTTCAACCAAACTAACGGCCTGTGATCGGTTACCAGAACAAACTCTCTGCCGTACAAATATGGCCTAAAATAACTTGTCGCGTAAACTATTGCCAAAAGCTCTCTTTCAATTGTCGAGTAATTTCTTTCAGCTTGATTCAAAATTCGCGAACAGTAGGAAATAGGCAGATCCTTTCCAACAGGACCTTGGCTCAGCACGGCACCGATTGCATAGCCGGATGCGTCTGTCGTTACGTTAAAAGGCAACTCAAAATTTGGATACTGCAAGATTGGTTCTTTACACAAAGAATCACGTAACGAGCAAAAAGCGTTTTCCTGGGCATTCTCCCAGCAAAACAAAACATCCTTTTTCAACAAATCCGTTAGTGGTTTGGCGACTTTAGAGAAGGCAGGAATAAACCTTCTATAATAACCGGCGAGTCCTAAAAACTGACGAACTGATTTTGCATTCTCCGGACGCGGAAATTCACGGACTGCCTCTAATTTCTTTGGGTCCGGTTTTACACCGTCTTCCCCAATAATGTGTCCTAAATAAATTACCTCCCGCCTCAGAAATTCGCATTTGTCGGGCTGTAATTTTAAATTTGCTTGACGAAGTCTGCGAGCGAGTTTACCAAATTTTATCTCATGCTCGTTAAGTGAACTTGCATAAAGAACGACATCGTCCAAGTAAACAAACATTTCTTCGCCTTGTAAACCGGTCAAGACATGATCCAACAACCGTTGAAAGGATGCTGGTGCGTTTTTCAAGCCAAAAGGCATTCTACAAAATTCGAAATGATCATACGGTGTCGAGAACGCTGTCTTTTCGCGGTCATCCGGATGCATTTTAATCTGGAGAAATCCGGATTTCAAATCGAAAGTAGAAAAATATTTAGCCGCGCAGAGTTGATCCAAAATTTCTGTGATGTTGGGCAAAGGATATGCATCACCTACTGTTTTTTCATTAAGATTCCGGTAATCGATCACCATCCGCCATTGTTTATTACCCTTTGAATCCGCCTTTTTAGGAACAATCCATATAGGAGAATTATATGGAGAGATGGACGGCTTAATTATCCCGTCAACTAACATTTCTGAAGACTGTTTTCTAATTTCTTCCTTGTGAACCGGGGGAAATCTATATTGTTTAGTATGCACCGGAACGTTATCAGTTGTGGTTATTTTATGTTCCGAAACATTGGTGCTCCCCAACGGTTCGCCCGACAAATGGAAGATATCGGCGTTTAATACAATTAATTTTTAAACAGATTTTGCCTCTTCCGTATTCAGATGATCGAGGCGTAGGAGGGATTCCACGGATTCAACCCTGAAGGGTGCCGAAGGTAACTCGAAATTCGAAATATCGGATTTCGGAATTGAATCAGCGGAGGTGGAGGCAAATATTGTATGGATATTATGCAGGAAACCAGATGGATCAGTGGTATTGGATGCTGAATTCGGAAGAGTACCAATACTATAATCCAATAATTCTACTTTAGGAATTGTCAAATCAACGGATTCAAAAGTCGTATTTGTTATTTTAATGTACGCTCTTCCGTCTATGTTCCTAACTAAGGCTTCTCCTGCAAAAACTCCGGGTTGGAAATTCAAACGAGGGATATATCCCTCCGTAGAATCAATATTACTAACGTAACAGCAATAAATCTTTGATGTGCGAGACGAGATGCCAACTCTTTCTTCTTCTACAAATGGGATCATATTTGATCCCGAAATCTGAGGCATTTATACTCATAGTCAACCAATGCTGACCTTGACCTCAAGAACTCGTTTCCTAAAATACCCCCCGTCTCGACAGGAAAATCTTTTTCGATCAAATGAAATTTTACGTTTTCACCGAATATACGAATATTAGTAGCACCAAAGGTCAGATGACCTCCCGGGGAAATTCCTATCAAATGTAAAACCTCTGATTTATCTATTTTAGTATCTGTTCGTAAAGTATCCACCTTTATCAAATTTACTTGAGCGCCAGTGTCGATCAATAACGTCACGGTACCCGACAGCTGTCTTGAGGTACACGCGACAAAGGGAGCCGAAGTAATTGGTTCATATATTATTTTTCAGATTGTTACGGTCCTGGTTTTGCCGTCGGTGACTAAGGACGCGGACCCGGAGAGGTAACCCGACGCGCGTCTGATATCGGCCCCCCCACCCCGTTTCCCAACTTTCGTTTATTCTCAATGTATTTTAATTTTTTACAATCCGTTTTCCAATGACCAAAGTTTTTGCAATAGTTACACCGCTTTGGAACCGAGCCCTTAAAGCCCTGGGGTGAACCACCCCCACTCCCGTTCGGTTCACCGAAATTTCTCCCCCTGCCGTTCTTTTGCCAGCAATAGTTTTCACTATGCGCCTGTTTTCTACAAAAGTTGCATGTTACAATCTGTCTGATAAATCTTACTTTTGGATTACTGTCTTTTACAATCGACAATTTGTTTCTGGCTGTATCAGCCTGTATTTGTATCAGCCTGTATCAACCTCTATTTAAACGTCGTTTCACAAAAACACAATTGATACAATATTTAAAAAAAATTTACTAAGAGACTATTATAAGCGAACATAGATTGTACTTGACAAATTAAGACAAATTTAGACGGATTTAGACAAACTGCAAATTTTTTAAATAAACATTTTTATAAAATTGTCTGAGCAATCCAATGACTTTTATAGATTTACTGGCTCATTAAAAAATTTGTTAGTCTACAAAAATCCGGTGTCATAATCTTCGAAATATTTCGTTTTTTTAATATACATATATTTCCTATGATATAAAATCGATTACATTTCAGTAATTATGTTGAAAAATGTATCTTTTTTTCGCAGATAATAAAAGTTTGTTTTTTTCTTGACTGCATTAGAGAAAAATTATAGGATTTCAAAAATAGGATCCTAATATATTGGTAGATTATTGTATCTTTATTGAAAAAAATTCTTGTCATTTAAAATCAATAAAATAACAAGCAAAATTTTAGACTAACATTGTACATTATTCAGCAATCCAAAGATGTTTGTAGATTTACTGCATCATAGAAAAATTTGTTAGTCTACAATAATCCGATGTCATAATCTTCAAAATATTTCGTTTTTTTAATATACATAAATTTCTTCTTAGACAAAATCGATTAACTTACAGTAACTATGTTGAAAAATGTATCTACTTTTCGCAGATAATAAAAGTTTGTATGTTTTTTGACTGCATTAGAGAAAAATTACAAGATTACACAATTTTGATGCTAATGTTTTAGTAGATTCTTGCATCTTTACTGAAACAAATCTTTGTCATTTAAAATCGATAAAATTACAAGCTAAATGTTAGATTAACATTGTACATTATTTAGCAATCTAAAGATGTTTTTAGATTTTTTGCATCATAGAAAAATTTGTTAGTCTACAAAAATCCGATGTCTTATTGTTCGAAATATTTCGTTTTTTTAATATACATAAATCTCCTATGATACAAAATCGATTAACTTACAGTAACTGTTAAAGATTTAGAAAAGCTGTGCAGATATACTGAAGAAAAAGAAAGGGCAAGCACAGAAAGTAAGGAAGGTTTGATACAGTTTTTGTCCAAATATTATAAGGAGGAGATTTATGATTCGTTGACATTGGATGATCTAAGAAAGATAAGTAGAAGGATAATAGAAGATCATCTGGAAAACAAATGTAAAGAAAAAGAAACAAATAAAGAAGAAGAAACTCCAAGAAGACAGTTAAGCAAATACACTCAGGTTGATAATAAAGACGACGGTAGATTAAAAGAAAATAGTGGAACCAATCAAGAAGAAACAGGAGCAATGGCAAGCAACGAGGATATTAAAGTTCCGGTATTTGACGGAAGAAACTATAGTATATGGAAAAAAAGGGTATTACTACTGTTGAAATTGAAAAAATGAATTGATCCGGCAATTAGAGAAAAATGGCCAACTGACGATAAGGATCAATGGGAAGAAAGGGATCTGAAAGCAATGAACTATATTTACAGTAGTATCACAGACGATCAGTTAGAGTTTGTGAGTGAAAAAAATACAGCTTTTGAGACAATGAAGAAAATGGATATGCTGTACTTAAAGGAGTCATCCGATTTGCAAATATGCGTGAGAAATAAATTAGTTAAACTAAGACTAAAAGATTTTGAAAGTTCTAGTGCGTTTTTTTCAGAGTTTGAAAAGTTAATAAATGAGTTGAAAAATTCGGGTGGTAAAGTGGACGAAAGTGAAAAGTTAAATTACATGTTAAGAACATTACCGGACTCATTAAGTTACATAGGTGATTTGATAGACGCATTGCTACAAAAAGACAGAAATTGTGAATTTTTGAAAAATAAAATAAGCATGTGGGAAAGTTCGAACATAATCGATAGTGGTAGTAAAAAAAGCAGGGTATTTAAAGCAGAAAAAAATAAAGATTATAGTTGTTTTGGATGTGGTAAACCAGGACATTTTAAGAAAGACTGCCAAAGTGTATGAAATAAAAGGTCTGCAAGAAGAGGTGGAACATATGTGCGAGGAGATGCTCGAAATTGGCATCAGCAACGGTTAACACAGCAGTTCAGAGGACGAGGAGGCAGTCGAGGAAGACAACGAGGCTTCTATGGAGGATGAGGATATGAACACCGTGGCAACATAGCAGGACAGCAAGATGCGGCAGGAAGCAGTAGTGGAAATATGAGTGCAGATCAGGTATCATCAGAATCGCTTTTGACACAAATAGATAGCATGGAAGATATAAATGCGTATGCCTGTGACGCAGGAAGGATAGTGGTTGCACGGATCATATTGTGAATAATGACTCTTATATTTTTGAATCGATTACGTTAAAAGACCCAGTAACAGTTAAGGTAGGAGATGGAAGAATGTTAAAGGGTACCAAAGTAGGTAATATTTAAACTTATTTTGAAGTTGATGGAGTTAACGTGTTCTTGTCATCTCAAATGTTTATTATGTGAAAGATATGGACCAAAATCTCTTAAGTTTTAGGAAGATAACAGACAAGTATAAAATTGTTTCTATAGGTTATTTGGCGAAGATTTATAACAAACAAGAAAGAGTAGTGGCAATAGCATATAAAGATTGCGGACTATATAAAATGTATAGTTTTATGGAGAAAAAAGGGTGTGAAGTGAATATGATACAAAAGGAGAGATTTCATAGAGTATTAGGTCATGTAAGTTTTAGTTATCTAGAAAATATGTGAAAAAACAAATTGGCTATAAGTTTACCAGATAAACTGGAGTCAACGTATTTGAAGTGCGGTACGTGTATTCAGGGTAAAATGCACAACTTGCCATTTGAGAATAGGAGGTCTAGGGCAACAGAAATTTTGGAACTGATACATACTGATTTAAATCGACCACATAAAACCACTGGTTTTGATGGTTCAAGATATTTTTTAACTTTTATTGACGATTATAGCAAATGTTCATCAATTTATACAATTAGAGCAAAATCTGAAGTTTATGATTGTTTTGTTGATTATGTTAATAAAGTTGAAAATTCAACCGAAAATTCGAATTATAGGATTTCAGAAATAGGATCCTAATATATTGGTAGATTATTGTATCTTTATTGAAAAAAATTCTTGTCATTTAAAATCGATAAAATACCAAGCAAAATTTTCGATTACAATTGTACATTTTTCCGCAATCCAAAGATGTTTGTAGATTTATTGCACCAGTAAGAAATTTGTTAGTCTACAAAAACCCGATGTCATAATCTTCAAAATATTTCGTTTTTTTAATACACATAAATTTCTTCTTAGACAAAATCGATTAACCTACAATAACTATGTTTAAAAATGTATCTTCTTTTCGCAGATAATAAAAGTTTGTATGTTTTTTGACTGTATTAGAGAAAAATTATAGGATTACAAAAATGAGATGCTTATATATTAGGAGATTCTTATATTTTTAATGAAAAAAATTTTTGTTATAAAATATCGATGGAATTACAAGGATTATTTTAGAATAACATTCTATATTATTCAGCAATCGAAAGATGTTTGTAGATTTACTGCATTATAAAAAAATTTTTTAGTCTACTAAAATCTCATGTAATAATCTTCGAAATATTTGGTTTCTTTAATATACACATTTTTCCTATGATACATAATCGGTTATATTAATGTAGTCATGTAGAAAAATGTATCTACTTTTCGCAGATACTAAAAGTTTGTTTGTATCTTGACTGCATTAGAGACCAATTTTTAGAATTACCAAAATTTGATGTTAATATAGTCTAAGAGCTGGCTACGTAAAAATTGATCTATTTGGTACACGATTCATTTCTATTGAAAAAGGTAACTTTTGTATAGCTGAACATAAATCTGCAAGTCTGCTATTGCAAAACTGGGTTCTAAAGCGGGTGGGGGGTGGGGGGGTACGATTGAAAACGTGAATTTTAGGTTTGAAAAAGATCATAAGGTAGACGGATTCTAATTATGGAAAAAGCTTGCATTTATATTAAAGAATCGCGAAAAAATATTGGCAGACAAAAATTTTGGGGCTAAAGCTATATATAAAAATCTTTCTATAAAGTGAAAATGTTCGCGTTAAGAGACTTGTAAAAGATTACTCTATCAGTAAAATATTTTCTTTACGCAGACATTTTCACCTTGTAGAAAGATTTTTTAGAAATCTTTTTAGAAGATTTAAAGCTTTTCAAGAAATGTTTTAGAAAGTTTTTAGAAAGTTTTTATGTTATTTGGGCTATTATAGCGCGCTCTATCAAGCTGTCTGCCAAGGCTTTAGCCCCAAAATTTTTGTCTGCTAATATTTTTTCGCGATTCCTTAATATAAATACAAGCTTTTTCCATAATTAGAATCCGTCTACCTTATGATCTTTTTCACACCTAAATTTCACGTTTTTAATCGTACCCCCACCCCCCGCTTTAGAACCCAGTTTTGCGATAGCAGACTTGCAGATTTATGCTTAACTATACCAAAGGTACCTTTTTCAATAGAAATGAATCGTGAAATTAACCAAATAGGTTAATTTTTATTTAGACAGCTCTCCGTTAATTGAGGAATTTCCGCGTCCGAATAATGTAAAATCAATTCACCAATTTTTGGGGCTCGCCGGGTATTATAGAAAGTTTATTCCTGCCTTCTCCAAAGTAGCTAAACCACTTACAAATTTGTTGAAAAAGGATGCTTTTTTTTGCTGGGAAAATGCCCAGGAAAATGCGTTTTGCTCGTTACGTGACGCTTTGTGCAAAGAACCTATTTTGCAGTATCCAAATTTTGAATTGCCTTTTAACGTAACGACTGACGCATCCGGCTATGCAATCGGTGCCGTGTTGAGCCAAGATCATGTTGGAAAGGATCTGCCTATTTTTTACTGTTCGCGAATTTTGAATTAGTCTGAAAGAAATTATTGGACAATTGAAAGGGAACTTTTGGCAATAGTTTACGCGACAAGTTATTTTGGGCCATATTTTTACCGCAAGGAATTTGTTTTGGTAACTGATCACAAGCTGTTGGTTTGCTTAAAATCACTTAAAGATCCTACTTCTATACTTGTTAAGTGGAGTCTTAAGTTAGCGGAATATTCATTCAAAATCGTATACAAATCTGGAACTGCAAATTCGAACGCAGATGCGTTGTCGCGAAATCCGGTGGAGAGTAAAAACATTCTCCCCATAAATATGTCTGATTCAGACGACAGTCTTACTAAATTTGACATTAGACAAAATATGAATGACGACGGGGACTGTGACGTCAGCGAGACAGCTGACGAGATGAATGATCTTGCTTCATCGTCACCTGATGCGGCTGATCCAATTACAGGGACGGTTACGGACGATGAATGCTCTAACGTCGAGAGCACGAATGACTCATCCGAATATGACAGACTGTACTTTCCTCAGTCTCAGACTAGTCAAATCACACATTTGAGAATGGTAACAAACAATGTAGGAGTTACGAGAGACTCATTGAATCTAAGACGTGACAATTTAGTAATATTTACGGATCTTATCGGTACACCGTGTGACGAAGGTGCAAAGGCTTTAAATAAAGTACATAAACTTTCAAAATTTGAAGGACTGGTGCTGGGACGCGCTAAGGTACTAAAATTCGGTAAATTCAAGTTGATAGCGATTCCTATTAAAGAACGGGCCGTGAACGCCACTAAATTTGAAACGCTGGTTGAAGCTGTTGGATCTTTGCTATCCGTCACACGCGAGCTTGGGTTAACATCGGTCAGCATCTCAAGGACCCAAGGTTTGGACGGAATTTCATGGTCACGTATTTTGAAAAAAATTATTAATACCTTTGAAAATAAAAATTGTACAATAGTTATTTGTCATAATGAAGTGTTGATTCCAGAGGCAAAAAGAAGAGAGGACATAATAGCGGAATGTCACTCCTCGCTTGTCGGTGGTCACAAAGGTGTGACAAAAACTTATAATAGAATCCGTCAAAAGTATCATTGGCAAAATATGAAAAAGGACATTCAAGAATTTATAGGTAATTGTGAAAGCTGTCAAATGAAGAAATTAGTTAGGATTAAATCTAAGGAACCAATGATACTCACCGACACGCCTGGAGCGGCATTTGAAAAGATTGCCATTGACATTGTGGGCCCATTACCGAAAACAAAAAAGGGTAACAAATACATACTCACCATTCAAGATGCCCTAACCAAATTTTTCGTTGCAGTAACTCTCAAATCTGCTACGTCCACTGACATTGCAGAGGGCATGGTACATAATTTTTGCAATATTTTTGGGGCCCCACAATCAATTTTAACAGACCAAGGCACAAATTTTACGAGTTCGCTACTAAGAGCAATATGTAAACAATATAATTGTAAACAAATTAAAACTACTGAATTTCATCCGCAGTCGAACGGATCTTTGGAACGAACACATATTTTCCTTACCGAATATTTGAAACATTATATTAATAAAAGAAGCGAGTGGGATGAATGGCTCACTCACGCAATGTTTGCCTATAACACTAGCACACATGTGGGAACAAAATTCACCCCTCATGAATTAGTCTTTGTGATACAGGCGAATGTGCCTTCGGTAGACGTATTAACCGGTGTCGGATTAGAGGACACTTATTTAGAATATTATTCGGATTTAGTTCATAAAATTAGAACTGCACAAAAGACAGCAAGACGGAACTTGGTGGGAACAAAGTTTGAATCTAAATATTATTACGATCGAAATACTCGCGGTCAGAAACTAAAAATTGGACAAAACGTCTATCTTTTGAAACAGCCGACGTCTAAATTAGGAAACCAATACACTGGTCCCCACCAAATTCTAGAGGTGCTTCCTAAAAACAATATTAAAATCCGTTATAAAAATGGAAGCAGGATTGTGCATAGAGATAAATTGAAGTTGTCAAAGTCCAAAAATTAGTATGCTTTCATACATATATGTGTATTTATATTCTATTATTATATTTGTTTTTGTTTTGTAACTGTCTTTACATCTGCAACAGAGACGATGTATTCCGAAATTTGCTGCCTTATCATTTGTTGCGTCACCTCGATCTTTGCTCTCTTGGGCTACGACTGTGGCGGTACATCTGCTAACATCACTGCAGTATCACTGCTGGAAACCGGAGAATGTAATCTATCCGCTGTATCACCCAACAAGTCGACGACGCACGTACAGCTGTTACAGCTGACTGACTACGATACTGCGCGCGTGTATCAGTGCAAGATCGAAATACACCAAACGATTATTATTGCGGTATGAGTTCGCACATATCGGCGGTTCACAACGGGCGCCGCATTTATTTATTAGAAGTTTCTTTGGACATTTGCAAAACTATTATTAATACTGGTTCACATTTCCTAAATTCGTTCACTCAAATAAATGGACTACATGTAAATTCGATGGACTTTCGTAGTGTAACATTGGAGGGTTCCATTACCACCGACGGTAGGTGCCAGAACACCCAGTATTCGGATACCGACGGTACGTGGAACGATGTGATTGTGCAAAGTGTAGTGAGCGCAGACATTAAAACATATACGGAAAAAGTGAAAATTGGTGAAAATTTGATCTCTTTTAGGGGTCATATATCGTGCACTTTTTTGGAGGGAACGTGTTTTACGGACGAAAATGGTTGTGCTTTCTGGACAGTCGTTCCCGGATCATCGTGCAACCTCGAGTAGTATGCGGCACTGTACGAGGGGACCGCCACGAAAGTTATGTCACCAATTGCAATATCATATGTTTCAACAATGTACTCGGTGACGGAGAGAGACACTGCTTTCGCATTGATGGGCAAGAACGAGCTCCATATTTGCGGTTACACCCTGGTCACTACAAAACATCCAAAGTTATTCATCTTAGAAACCCAACGTGGGCGTACGTTTACAACAAAGGCGAAAATAACACCCGACAACATGGATCTGTTCGCCTATGTAAACTCAAAGTTTGTATACGTCGAGAAGAATCACCGTGACCAGCTGGAGGCTCTTTACATCAACATCTTGCGACAAAAGTGCAACCTGGAGCAACAGGTTATTCGAAGCGCGTTGGCATTGGCGAACGTTCTCCCTGTCGTGTTTGCGTACACGGTTATGAAAAAGCCGGGGTACGTGGCGGTGGTGGCCGGTGAGGTTGCACATATTATTAAGTGCACCCCGATTTCGGTGAAGGTGAGACATTCGGAAAAGTGTTATAAAGAACTTCCCGTAACATATTAAAATTTAAGTATGTATTTAAAACCAAAATCGAGAATTTTGGTCGGTAAGGATACCGAGGGACCGTGCAGCACACTACTCCTACAGGAATATTTTGTTGAGGGAACCTGGTATCAGCTGCTTCCAAAACCAACGTATGTGAAAGATCCCCATATTTTGCAACCAGACACAGGTATTAAATGGTAATACACCGACGCGGGATCGCTGGCAACTAGTGGAATTTATACGCAGGCGGATTTGAATAAACTAAGGGACCTTGTAATGTTTACTATTGAGCAACCGTCTGTTTTGAACACTATCGCGAGGGAGGCAGCTGGACATAAAGTTCAAATGGATAAATTAAACCTTGTTGATTTTGTGAGTGAAAAAGGTATTAGTGATCTAGCGGAAAGTGTGACATCAAAAATTTGGTACGGTCAATTAAAATTTGGGACGGTCAGTTCAGCGATTCTTGGAATTGTGTTTATTTTCAAGATAATTAAGTAATTAATAGATTCTATTCTTCGAGGGTACGTCCTACACACTGTGTATGGGTGGAGTTTACATATTTTGAGGGCAATTTGGGGCTCACTTACGAGCCTACTCCTCCATTTGGGGCACGGGAAAGACGCTCGGCCAACTCAAAATTTAGATGATGGAATTGAACTCCAGGCGGTGCGCACGAACAATCAGGACCTTCGAACGACGTTTCCGGTGCCACCCAATCAATTTTGGATTCGAGAGGCTGCCAGACAGACGATACATCTGGTAAGCGAGTTTAATTCCATGCAGACGACGAGACCCTTCTAAAATTTTGTTCGTTGCGAAGACCACGGGAATAAATCCCCGGGTTCTTCTTTTTAAGGGGGGAGATGTCACGTCCAATGACGTCTAATTTCGAATTTCGTGTACTGCACCCAAAATCTGATATTTGGTAAATTATTGTATGAATTAAATATAAATAATGTGTCTAATTTTGTGTTAAAGCAGTTCCTATTATGATTACGTTAAATGATGTTAGATAAAATTTTGCTATTTTTCAATTTTTGTGAGTAAACAAACTCATTTTACTTATATATATATATATTAGATATTAGATCAATTTGTAATCGTTTACTTAGTTTGCGCTAATTTACTTTGGTCTTTTGCGATTATGTACTTTAATATTTTATTCAAGTTACTTTCTATTCTTATTTTCTCATTGTCGCATAAATAATTTTGTATTTTCTATGAACGACTATCGATATTTGCATTTTTGTAGGATGGGTAAGATAGAATATTAATGATCTATTGTCGTTCATAAAAGGAACTGCATTATCGACAATATCGGTCGGTTACCAGATCAGTCAGTAAGCGGGGGCGGTTATACCGACATTTGGTTCTTCCAGTACTGACTTTATCGGTCGACGTTATAATGGAATGGTTTATTCGAATTTATTATTCTAACGTGCATAAAATATTCACACGATCTTCAACTTCGTAATATATTTCTTATTCATAGTATGCATGAAATATTCACACGTGCATATTTGCTGACAGCGCGATTCCCAGGATTCGCGCTTGATAACATTCCAATGTAACTGAACCCTATCTCTCTTCGGAGAATTCGCGCTTAATAACATTCCAATGTAATTGACACTTTTTTTTCTTTAGAGAATTCGCACTTGATAGTGACTAATATTTATTCAGTTCCGAGAATTGTGATTGTCAGCGAATTCTTCTCCTTGACTTGAGTCTCACGGTTTGGAAGTCAGTAGTGGGGAAAGCGTTTTGCGTGAGAGGTACTCCCACTTTTCCGGGGTGGACGCTTCTTGGGATGCTGCGTTCGTCCATGAAATCAGTCTACTAAGTATAATTATTAAGTACGCGTCTAAAATTGTCAAAATTGCATAAGTTTGTCTAAATCCATCTAAATTTGTCTAAGTTAGTCAAGTAAAATCTAAGTGAGTTTATAATAGTCTCTAAGTAAATTTCTTTAAATATTGTATCAATTGTGTTTTTGTGAAACGACTTGTTTATATTTTAAATTTGTATCAATTGTGTTTTTGTCAAACGATGTGTTTATTGTGTAACCTGTTATAAGTCTAAATTTATTTTTAAAATATACTTTATTGTGTTCTACCTGGTGATTGTGATTAAATCCTGTTTACTCCCTTCCAACATCAAGATTGGTGAACACAAAAGGGATTACAGTTCTGATCTGTCGGCTCCTGAAACAAGGTAAACGATTAAAATTGGTGGACATCTAGTTTGGGGATTAATAACATCTAACGTCCGACACCCGGTATCTGGTATCCAACAGCCTATCCCGGGTAAAGTTCTGATTGACTGGGCTGACCCGAAACAGGCATAACTTTTTTCTTCTTTCCTCTTTGCTGTGTAAACGACTGAAAGGTCGTGACCGGTTGGGGACTTTTTTTAAATTTGTTTTTACTCCTCGAGTTTTCCCTTTTAAGGAACGAGTAAAGACTGATGACAGCGGCCTCCTGTGACGGACCATTAGTGGACGTAACAATATTAAAAAAAATCATGAGAGCAGATCACACATGTTAGAAGTGAAACCTTCAAAAATCTACGTTTCGAGAGAATGAGACGAATGGACAGTTTTAAGAGTAAGATAATTGTAGGATTTATTTATTATAATATTATAACTATAATATAATAAGGGTCACCGGTATGGTCTCTGGATGGCATAACTGAAAAAAAGTGCACTTTTCACAATTCAAGCAATAAAAACGGAATGCTGAATGCGATAGTTATAAATAGTCACCAAAAGGGTAAGATATTTATCAAAGGAAATATAATTCGTCAGAAATTAGGTAAAAATAAATAATCCTTTTGTTGAAACTCAGGTATAAAATTTTTTTTGTTAGTATGGTTTTCTATTTCCCGTTTTCATCTACTTTCTTGCGCTATATAACAAACATTTTAGGATAGATGAAATAAAGACGTTACGAAAAACATGGAAAATACTGCTGGACTGAACGAAGGTTCTGGTGAAATGCAATGAAAGATCTAATAAAGATATATTTTATTAACCCAAGCGTAGGAAAGTCTTAATTACTGATTAAGATTAATAATTAACAAAAATAAGAAAAGTCTTGATATATTTTCGTGATTTCTTGAGAAATTTTAGCAGTCTAGTCAAGATATTTATTTTGAAAATAGTGAGAATTGAGAACATATACAAATGCTAATGAAAAATAAAACTCTTATAAGGTTTCTAGTCATTTAAGACATTTCATTTTCAACTTATTTAAACTCTATTATGTATCTTTACATATAAAAATAGAAAAAAAAAAATTTACCTCCCAAGATTCGAACCCTAAAAAACTCGGATTGGAACAAATCGCCGAATCGTTGTCACTATACTAAACCTATTACATACCATTGCTTACTTCAGAAGTAAATTTGAACACTAAATAGCATCATAAGCATTTTTAATTGCAAATATCTCAAAAATTATTGAGTAGTGGCACCTATAACCATATATATTCGTAAAAAGGTAAGCAAAATCTATCATCCTGCAAAATTTGAACAAAATTAGAGAAGGCAAGACCTTGCGCTGTCCTTGTCAGTGGTGAAACTTAATAAAAAGTATCAGGTAAGAGAGTAATCATATTTTTTTTAATATATCTCGAAAAGTAAGGGAGATAAAATATCTTAGTACTGGACCTTTTTTGTAGCAAATAAAATTGTCTACAAAACATAATTAATACAAAATCGCTTTATCTCGCTTACTTTTTGAGATATTTTCAAAAATCTATCATGCTGTCACAGATGCGCGCGAGACTCTCGAGCTATAGAGAATATATAAGAAAAAGAGAATATATTTAAGAAAAAATGTTTTATCGCGTTATACTGTTTACATTGAGACGAAGCCAACAATAGATTATCTATCTCTCTTGCACGCATGTAAGCGTGCAAGTTTGCGCATGCGTGCCATGGCGACCTATGTCACAATGAGTAAGAGCAAGATAGCTTCATTTTCTGTTTCTTTCTACAAAGGCGTAGGACTAAGGGACTAATTACCTGTCTTTAAATTGGGATATTTCCTACAGGTAACTATCTATAAATATAAATCCAACACCAAAATTTAAAAAATAAATTAAAAATTCATATGAAAAAGAAAATTTTTTTAAATAACCCGTTTTAAGCGAAATATCGAGCAAAAACCGTTTTCATCCCTTGATTTTTAATAGAAGGGATGAATAAAAAAAATTTTTTTTCCCTACGATTGTTCTTTGTAGTTTTTTAAAGATAATTAAAAAAAAAATTTAAAAAGTCCAATTTTTATATTTTTTATTGAATTTTCATTTTTTTAGTACTTTGAACCGTCATAGGGGTGAAAGGGTGCGTTTTAGGAGAAAAAAGGTCTGAGAGAGATAGGCCTAAAATTTTATGCTCTACAACTTTTATTTAAAACTTTTTTTGATATTTTCAACATATAATCCAAAAATCGTATTTTGGGGTAGTTTTTAATTTTTTTCACCCCTTTCCCGGTGGTTGAGAACTTGTTTACTTTGCCCACAGTTTTTTACGCATTTTTCTGATAATTTTCATATTTTTTCAGCCGTATAGCTCAAAAACCCGATTTCAGGGCTATTTTGACTGGACTATTATTATTTATAACATATCTCGTCCTTATTTTTTGGATCACAAACTTATCTTTCTAAATACTCTTGTCTAAATAAAGATCTGAACAACGAAAAATAAAAAAAATGCATTGAATCGTATCGCTCTCTCAGCTTATCGAACTGTGTACACTACGAGTCTCAAATTTCAGCTCCGTGGTAAGCTCCACCGATTCACGCTGGGCGTTCAACATCTTAAAAATGTTTTTATTTTATTGAAAAATTAGTATAAGTTTCTTAAATACGCAAATATCACAATTTATAATATAATTTTCATATATGCATGGGTCAGTACATCTCTTTGGATATTTTTCATAAAAACATATAAAAATCAAATTTAATAGACATATTTTGTCTTTATGCATCAAATATATTTCATAAAGAAACAAAATAAAAATATAACAGTAATTTACTTGCTTTTGAATGGAATTTGTCAGCTGCTCCTCATTTATTCCACAGTATTCTCTAATTCTTTTTCTCTGATGAATCTGGTAATCCTTTTTTTTTTTTAAATATTTCAGACAATACAATTATTATATATTCTATGTACTTCATAATTATTTATTATAATATTTGCGAAATAAAGAATTTAATACTAATTTTTCAATAAAATAGAAACATTTTTAAATAGAAAAGATATGACACGTTGTAAAAAAAACTATAAGCATGAATATTATCGCATCGTTAATAAAGATAATAAATGTAGATCGAATTTCAACAGACTTCCCTGTTTTTATAATTCTTTTCTCATGATAAGGAACCGACCTTGGGGTGTAGGTATTTCGTAATTGTTAATTACAATATTTGCGAAATAAATAATTTATTAATTGTTTTTCAATAAAATAGAAACATTTTTAAATAGAAAAAAAATACCACGTTTGGTGAAATAAAAACAGTCCACGCACCTTCTTTCTTTTTTTCGACCGTCGGTTCGTTTGGACCTTATACTTTTGTCGCATACCTACGTGCTTATTTCTGTTTATTCTTCTTCCCTTCTATCGCTCCTTCCTACAAAACATTTCGGGTATCGACATAATATGTGTCCATGCAGTTGCACACAAACACATACATATACAACCAGGAGCGATAACTACGAAGCATAGCATAAAGAGGAGACCGAGAATAGGAAAAACTGTACAGCTATATTCTGTCTCATTCTCTCGCAGGCTCAATCTTATATGTTTGTCTCTTTTCCTCTCGTTATTTAGTATAGCAGCCGTTTCATAGCTCCGTTTCCGTTTATTTACTTTTCAGATCACTCCCATTCTAAAGAAGTTTTCACTTCAAAAATTTTTTTTGTCAATTAAAATCGATAAAATTACAAGCAATATTTATGTTTCGGTACTTTTTTCAATAGAAATGAATCTTGAAGCAGATAAATGCATTTTTATGTAGCCAGCTCTTAGACCATAAGGTTATCTTAGCTAAACTCGTCTTATAGCTTTTAAGACTACAGTATTCATAGAAATACATTAAGATGATCTTAGGTAAGACTTTTGTATCATGCGTGACTTAAGCTTAGCTTTGATAAGATGACGCTTAAGATAATTTTAATTTATATTCGTCGATTTCCATAATAATTCTCATGTATCCGATAATTTGATTCGCTTAAAATGTATCATACACACACATGAAAAAAGAAAATAAGAAAATTACTACCAATATTTTATTAAAGCAATGAGTACATTATAATACCAGAATCGCAGATAGTAAAATACAAAAATATTTTTCCAATTTTTTACAATTTTTTTTTTCATAATTGTATTCCAAATATTATACATTATTTTATAAATTTATCATTTAAATATACAATTGCAGATCATTAAAAGTTACGTTCAATAAAAAAAAAATTAAATTTCAATTCAAATAAAAAAATATATAAAAAATAATAATATAATAATAATATAATTAATAATTAATATATATATATAATTAATATATAATATTTATATATAAAAAAAAGGTTTTAAAAGGTTTTTAAAAAGCTTCTGATTTTCTAATATAGCTTCTATAAATTCGGTTCTATTAGTGGTAATATTCCAAACATAATACTGTTTTTGTCAAATCTGTATCGCTTTTTAAATTCAACATCTGAATAAAAATCAAAAGGATCTTGCACATCTCGAAAATAGCGTTTTGGAGCACGTATAATTATGTCTTCATTATCGGAGTCAATATCAATATTATCATCAACATTGATATTATGTAATTTCAAAAGATCCATTCTTTACTTGTTTTCACAATTTTTTCAAATTACTTAATTTTTAATTGAAATTGATCTGAATATTTCTTAATTTATATTTCAAGCATTATTAATGTAATTCTATTATATAAAAACAATCTGTATAAATGTTATTAAGTTTTATATTATACAATAAATTAAAAATATTCATTTTCAAAAGATTCATATTTCATGAATTTACATTGTTATATTCAATTTTATATTTCTTATAATTTTTCATAAAAATTATTTATTGTATAGAGATAAAAATATTTAAAAATGATCAACAACAACAAAAAAATGAAAAACAAAATGGCGTATGAAAAGAATTAAATATTTAAATTTGTTTAAAATTCAATAAAGTTATACATTGAAAATAATTTTAAAAATTAAATTTAATAATTTTATACAGTATGTATAAATCAAGTATATATTTATACTTGAAATGATCAAAAAATATAGCAGTTATTATACCGAAAAAATGAATCTATTATCTTTTCTTGTAACATACAAAAAATTTGTTAAGAATTCGATATTTTCCATCAACTTCATCCATTGCTTTTACTGTAATCAAACACAACTGTTGATAAACTTCATCCATTGCTTTTACTGTAATCAAACACAACTGTTGATAAACTTCATCCATTGCTTTTACTGTAATCAAACACAACTGTTGATTTTATAATGCTTCTTTTAGTTTTGTAATTTTGTTTTCTTTGTATCAGTAAACTTCAAATTATACATTATTAATAACATGATGCAAATGGTTTAAGAAATAATATTTTGTATATAATCAAATACAATATATTTAAATAATAAAACGTTTGCGAACAATAATAGTTACAAATATGTTTTAATACATTTTGTAATATGAATAATAAATTGCAAATAATCTTATACGTACATTTCTTAATAAATGCATTCAATTCGGTGCTGTATAAATTACAACGATAATCAAAATTTTCAATCACTTTTGCAATCCCTTTTGTCTGTTTTTTATACACGCGTTTGACGATAGATATTTTCAATAAGGTATTCTTTTATTGCTGTAGTTTAACCATAACATGTATGTGGGATTCCCCTTCTCCTGTTAGTCTTCCTAAAGGATATCTAACGAGTAAAAAGGAAAGAATTCCGCGGTGTTATTAATAGGTTGATGTAGAAAGAAAAACCTCTCTTCACGGATATGCAATATATTTAATATAAAGAAGTAAAAATACAGTGATGGTAAAACGCCTTCTTTGCTCGGCTACTAAACGATGACTGCCTCTTGGTTTCCCTTCTTTAATCTACTTCTTTGTGCGACGCTCTCACTATCGCTATTCAACTATTTATTTTACATTGTTTATTTTCGGCTTGATTATACCCGATACTCTCTGGCCCACTCATGCTTCAGTCTTCTCACTCACATTCTCGCACCCCACATGTATATTATTATACAGTTTTCATTGCATATTTTGATTTTGATTCATATCCCGTATTTAAACTTTTGTGTTTTTTTTTGCTATTTTTTCAAAACAGGTATAAAAAAAAAAATTAATAATTTATAACGTATTTTTCTCACCCAATAATTTTTTTATTTACACACATTTTCGTTCGGCATAACGCTGTAAAAAAATATCACGTTTAACTTGTATAATTTCGTTGTGTCAAAGTACAT
This sequence comes from Polistes dominula, assembly GCF_049000335.1. Taxonomy (NCBI): domain Eukaryota; kingdom Metazoa; phylum Arthropoda; class Insecta; order Hymenoptera; family Vespidae; genus Polistes; species Polistes dominula. Next base: position 10,360,354 of record NW_028301152.1, on the reverse strand, counting down.
TTATTAAACTGCGCAAGTCTACCAAATCCACATATATCATCATTGTCCGAATAAATAATAAACACTTTTGTTCTTTAACGTAACACTACCGAATACTTAATTATTTATAACGAGAAGAAGTTTTAATAAACGTAGAAGACACGTTACAATTACAATTCTCTTTTAACCCTAACTGCAACGAACCCTTTTTTACTCACTTAAAGAAGACTATTTTATTATAGTTGAAAGATAGAAGTAGATCAAAGTAAAAGATATTTAATATTGTAATACTCGCAGAAGGAAGAAGAACATAATGTCACAGGAATTCTATCACGAAGACAATTATAAAGAATATTATAAAGTTTTAAGATTCTTTATGCGCATATGTGGACTATGGCCATATCAAACGTTACTCGTTAAATGTTTCTGTTATGTGATGACATTATTCTTAAGTGAAGGTGTTCTCTTTGGACAGGTATTATACTTATTTGTATACACATTCTTATATTATAATATAGTAATCATTTTATATTTAAGCTTCCATGTCAATAATTTCAACTTTGTTTAGAATATTCTAACAAGGATTAAAATTATTTTTTAATTACTGGCATTCATATTGGTACAATCTTATTTATTGTATATAACAGTGGTGGTTATATTGTAATGAAACTCTTAAAAAATTGATATTATTAATAAATTGCAAAATTAGATGGAATTATAAAATAGTTGCTTGCATATATAGTTAGTGTAAACACTATTGTAATATGATAGATAAAAAAACTTTTATTTATTTTCTAATATTAAAAAGAATTAAAAATTGTTTGATTTAGTTAATATTTTAAATATTAATTTATTTTATTATTTTAAGAAGACACTATTCTAAGGAAGCCTAAATAATTTTGTATAATTTGCAATCTTTATTTAATTTTTCAGTATTTATGTGTTATTAATAATTTAGTATCTTTGGTATAAAAAAAAACAAATTAATACTAAAAAAAAAAAACAAAAAAAAATAGATTTAACTTTTTTGAAAAATAATTGAATAATATTATTTCTTAATTCAGTTATCAGAATTGATTCAAGTTAGAGATGACATGGACGAAGTGATCGATTGTATACCAAATATTATGATTTCATTATTTTGTGGGGCAGAATTCTTAGGACTTATGTATAATTCGAAAAAGGTACATCATATTTACATTTTAATATTAAATATTATATATAGTTGTAATGAATGAAAATCTTCGAGAGATCGTCACACGAAATGGATTTACACAGTTGAAGAAATGTATCGATACAATTTTTGAGGATTGGCAATGTTTGTCTTCAAGAATGGAAATTGAATTATTAAAGTCGTATACTTTACAAGGAAGAAAATTGGCTATTCTTTACTTAAGTATGACATAATCTAAATTTGATAACAATTATTATTATCTGAGACAGCACGTGCAGAAATACTGTAAAACTATTTTACAGTAGATCACATTTTTTGTTTATATACAAATAAGTATTTTATTTATTTTATTGTTATATTTTTATTTTTTTTTTTACGAGTTGGAATTATTTTTCTACTAACATTATTTTACACTTATTCAATACTATCAAAAAATTTCGCATCTTAGTACCATTTTCTTTGAAATCAACAGCACACACAAACAATATTTTTTGTTCAATCAAGATCACTTTAATATTTTTCAATTTAATTTGAATATTTTCAGGAAAAAATAGGATGAAAATTTGTTAACTTATCCTCGAACAACTTACATAAATATATATTTACAAATTTACAACATCTCGGTATTTTTAACCCATAAAGTTCACACTTGGTAAAAGTTAGTTATAGTGCACTGTGGGTGTTTAACACCCCAACGTGTTTGAACGCGTCTCCTGAAGCCGCTATTTAATATTTAAACTTCGCAATTTTTTTAAAAGTAGTTTCATACATCTTTTTTAAAATAGAATAGATTTTATACCTATCTGAATTAATACTAGATGGCGACAAATAACCCATTTTTTCGAATTCAATACCGTTTTCGAGAGATCAAAAATTTGTTGGGGTGTCAAACGCCCCATGTGCACTTCAAGGGTTCAACTATGATCTGCCATTGATAATAATAATAATTATAATAATAATAATAATAAAAGATTGAATTTAACCTATTTTTCATCGTGTTACAGTTTACATGTTTTTCACTGGTTTCATGTTCATTCTGCAACCTATAGTTAGAATATTGAGTACAAGTTTTGATAACTCAACAAATATATTGGAGACGATTCCGTATCGTTTGCGTTATGGTAATCTCGATATCGAAAAACATTACTACGAAATACTTATACATTCATATATTACTGTTATGTATCATATGCTTATTTTATCTTCTATTAATTTAATATACATATCGTTCATTCAACACGCCTGCGGAATATTTGCCGTGATCGGGTAAGAATCAGATCTCGTTTTTTTCTTATATCAAATGATCAAACGTAAATATTATCATAGAATTTGTGAAAAAATTGAGCTTGTGTATTAATTAAATTGAAACTTTAGAAAATAAATATGTGTACGTATTTAATTATAATTTAATTTTTTATCATAATTTTGATATATTTTATATTTAACGAGTATTTATGTTTCAAAAGTTGCACAAACATTTGATTAAATTGTCTTTTTATGTATATTAAAAATATTTATTTTATAAAATAAATCATTGCAATAAATCTATTCAATTTTTTTACCAATTGTAAATCGATTATTAGAATTATAGTCAGAAATATCAAGTATTTGTAAATGTCTGATAGAGTTGCAAATATGAATCGCTTTTTTGTTAATAATTAACAGTTAATAATAGGATAAAACAAGTTTTTTCAGGTACAAATTGGAACATATTGGAGAAGATGAAAATTTAAAAATCAGTTTAAACATTAATAAGATCGATGACAAAAATTATTGGACGGCTTTAGATTGTCTACGAAAACACATTAAAGTTATAGAGTTAGTGTCAATATAACATCATTTGTCTCGTTCAAATACAATTGCAAATTTTTATTTATAGATTTTCCGAGCTCATAGAAGGTTCATTTTCGGCAATGTTTTTATTCACCTTAGGACTTCACGTGTTAATTTTAGCCGTTTCTGGTACACAGGTAATAGACAATAATATCAACTAAATAAATGAAACAAAAATTATTATTTTAAAATATACGTTTTGTACTTTAATTTCAATAAATTACAAGTCAAATTGAAAAGCAAAAGGATGAAAAAGATTTGCAAACGGGGCGAATTTAATTTGCAAAAATATGAATTTAAAGTGCAAAACCTATATATATATATTAGGGTGGGTCAAAAATATCAATTATTTTTTTTTTTTTACAAGTGCCACGGAAAAATGGATTGCTAGACACCTTAAGGGTTCATTCTAGTTTATCATTTTGAAAAAATTAATTTTTTTTTTTTTTGCATTTTTCAAAAGTAGACATATGTAGAATTATCATATAAAAATTTTAGAACGATCCGAGCAGTCTAAGTATATTATTTTGCGATCCAAATACATAGAGATATTACAGATAGAGGAGACAAACCATCTGCGATGATGTAAGTGGAAATGTCTCTGCATGAATATAGCAGCAAAAAACAAATGGTTGATATTGACCTGACAAAAACAGAATTACTTGAAAGATGTTTAGGTGGCCACACATTTAAAATAATAATGAGTGCTTCTACAAATGCGTTTGGGCTATAGCGCCTAAACACCTATTTAATGGTAAAAAAATTGTTGAAATAGCTTTTAAATTGGCAGCTTGTATATTCAACGAAGGTTTTGATCCAATACTGAAAATAATGCACGTTTTGGAGATAAAACTTGGCCCTATCGCAGTCAATTACGCTAGTAACCGCTGCAACACGCGCGTGCGCTTAGCCAATTGTTTGAGCGGAGAAACTTTGATAGAGGCCAGGACACAACAAAAAAAAGCTAGAGTGGAAGAAAATGAGTATTTTGAAGAAGCAGAAGGCATACTGTAAGGTGCAGGCATCGCAGAATAAGATAAAGTCAGACTTTTTAAAAATTTGTTAAAAGAAACTTTAAACGCGTTTTTCTCGAAACAACGTTTTTTCGGTTAGCGGGCATGATATCTCTGAAACTACTCAACCGATCCTTCTGAAATTTTAACCACATACTCTAAACATGAATAGCTATCTCGCATGCTATAACCAAGTCAGAATATTAATTTTTACTATATTTTTCTTTTACAAAAAACTGCGAAAAAAATCAACGATTTTTTTCTTTTTTCGAAAAATGGCCGTCATTTTGTTCTGTTTTCATACAAATTGATAGTTTTAGCATACCCGATTGCCATTGTCATACTGAATTTAAAACTGTTTAATTTTTTTGTTTTAGATCACCCGTTCTCAAATTTCGATGCTCGCCAACAGCATACCTACTTTTGACGGGTTCACGTTTGTCAACCATTTTGGATGTCAAAAAACGTTAAAAACAATAAAAAAAAATTTTTTTCTTGTACTTTTATAGTGTATTTATCATACCCAACAACTTTCATATGTATATGTATTCTACAAAGCCTAAAAAAAAATCGTGAAAATAGCCTTTTTTTCGGCGTATAAACCAGAATGAACCCTTAAAAGAATTCTCACCAAATATGAGCTCTTAATTTTAATAGGAAGATCCTTCGCATCGCAGTTTTTTATTTTTTTCTCAGTGCAATAAAATAAAATTCATACCTCATCATTAATCGATTGTACAGAAAAATGATCTAAAAGAACTTTGTAGGATATTTAATGCACTACAAAAAAGGTATCTTATATTTTTTCCGTAAACCTCACCATTTGAATGATATTGAAGATTTAAGTTTGATTATTTTCAGACAAATTTCTTTTTTTTGTGTGAATTTTATAACTCGATAATAAATGACTATTATAAAATGCGCAATACAAATTTTTGTTGGAAATTAACTGCTCTATAAAAATGGTTTTTTATATTTTGGCGATTAAATTAAGCGTTCAAAAGATATCCATCATCAAACTTTCATGCGTACTGATTTTTGTCTCTGAACATCTTTTGAACGCTTAATTTAATCGCCAAATTATAAAACACCATTTTTATAGAGCAGTTAATTTCCAACAAAAATTTGTATTGCGCATTTTATAATAGTCATTTATTATCGAGTTATAAAATTCACACAAAAAAAAAGAGATTTGTCTGAAAATAATCAAACTTAAATCTTCAATATCATTCAAATTGTGAGGTTTACGGAAAAAATATAAGATACCTTTTTTTGTAGAGCATTAAATTTCCTACAAAATTCTTCTAGAATATTTTTTTGTACAATCAATTAATGAAGAGGTATGAATTTTATTCTATTGGACTGAAAAAAAAAATAAAAAACTGCGATACGGAGGATCTTCCTATTAAAATTAAGAGCTCATATTTGGTGAGAATTTTTTTATGGTGTCTTGCAACCCATTTTTCCGTGGCACTTGTAAATAAAAATAATTGATTTTTTTGACCCACCCTAATATATATATTGTTTATTTATAACTAATTTTTGTAGATATTATTACATTCTAATGACTTTGCCGAAGCTGTGAGATTTAGTGCGCTTTTTATATCTATAACTGTCCAACTCTTATGGCAATGCTGGCAAGCACAGTTTTTATTGGATTATAGTAATGTACCTTACAACAGCGTGTAAGTTGAAATCAGTTTGTTAAATTATAAACAAAAAATTATAGACAAGTATTATAAAAACACGTTTGTGATGATGATTTTATAAAAGTATTTAATAAACATGTATTACATGTCGTTTACTATTAATTCATCTGAAAGATATATAAATATTCATATCATATTTTATAAGACACTTAAAAAATGATTAAAAAAATATGTCTTACAAAAGTGTTCTAAATATTGGCAAAATAAATATGAAATAAAAAAAACTTTCAGTTGATTACAATTTATTCTTACAATTAATCTTGGGAGAACAATTTTGTGATTAACTTATGTAACATTTTTATTGAATGTATAAAAATTTAAAAATTAATTAATACTAAAATATTGGGTTATTAGGTTTAAATCATCAGATTACAATTTGATATCGGATATTACATTGTTCTCATATATTACTTTTTGTAAAAATTTGAAAACATTACCATTAGTAGGAAAAATAATTTGTTTAAAAATGATTAAAATAATTGCTTATTTCTTTAACTAATTATAAATATTAAATACTGTTTAAAAAAAATAAGTATACGTATATATTTATTCTTATTAAATAATTATAGGGTTCAAGCATGTTGGTACAATACTTCAACTCGTTGCAAAAAAGTACTCGTCTTAATAATGATGCGATCCTCAAAACCGTGCGAAATAACAGCAGGAAGTATGATTACTATCTCCATAGAAACGTTCAGTTCGGTAAGACTACGAAGATTATCTCATACGAGACATCAACAACAAATATCAACTTTTCAATATTTTTTTGTTTCTATTCAAAGGTAATACGAACGTCAATGTCTTATTTCACCGTATTACAATCAATGAAATGAACGAAAATATAACATATTTAAAATAATAAATAGTACGTATAATAGTATTAACTACCTCGGGTTATGATATATATATACAAAAATTATATAATTTATCAATGAATAATATAACTGTGATAAAACATATCTTATCTTAATATATATACCCAGTGGACACAAGTCTTTAAAATGATGTCATACGTATGTCATACAGTGATCTGCAAATTTTTTCGTAGACATGACTTAATGGTGACTTATTTATGATCTCAATATAAAGTCATTTGTTCTGACTTAAAATGACGTCATAATTCCATCATATTCTTACAGCAAAAAACGAAAGGTTGAAATGTTTTTTTTTTTAACTTTGTATTTTGAGACTATAAATTAAGTATATAATATTGTAAAACTGTTTAAATGCATTAATTTAATTTACAAAAAAAATAAATTAATAAATTTTTTAATTAAATAAAAAAATAGGAAACAAACTCAGCTTACTCTGGGACTAGCGGAGATAATCGCAGATTTAGACAAAGTTTTTTTCTAGAAAAAAAAAATGAAAAATGGCGAACTTCGAGAGAATAACGGTTTTTCTTTAAAAAATGCGAAAATTTCATGAATTTTATAATTTTGAAATTTTTTTGTATTTTTTTCTGAAAAGTACATTTAAAAACAAATATTTAAAAAAAAACGTTCCAATAGGTTCAATTTTAAAGAAGTTATAGCCATTTAAAAAAAAGAGCTATTTTTTTCAAAAATTAAAAATCTTTTTTGGGTTTGGTAAAAAAGTTTGAAAAAATTCTGAAAATTGTTTTTCATAGGTTAGCATAGGATAAAAAACTTTCAGCCAAATCGAAAGAAGTCGGGGTCAAAAATGACCGATTTAACGTGGAATGCCCCATATTATATATATATATTAGGGTGGGTCAAAAAAATCAATTATTTTTTTTTTACAAGTGCCACGGAAAAATGGGTTGCAAGACACCATAAAAAAATTCTCACCAAATATGAGCTCTTAATTTTAATAGGAAGATCCTCCGTATCGCAGTTTTTTATTTTTTTTCTCAGTCCAATAGAATAAAATTCATACCTCATCATTAATTGATTGTACAGAAAAATGTTCTAGAAGAATTTTGTAGGAAATTTAATGCTCTACAAAAAAGGTATCTTATATTTTTTCCATAAACCTCACCATTTGAATGATATTGAAGATTTAAGTTTGATTATTTTAAGACAAATTTAATTTTGTTTTTTTTGTGAATTTTATAACTCGACAATAAATGACTATTATATAATGCGCAATACAAATTTTTGTTGGAAATTAACTGCTCTATAAAGATGGTTTTTTATATTTTGGCGATTAATTTAAGCGTTCAAAAGATATTCACAGACAGAAATCAGTACACAAGAAAGTTGGATATATTAAAAAAAACCGTATTAAAAAAAACGGTGACGGTAAGTCATCTTATAAGTATATATTTTCAGTGCATTAAATAAATATGTCTAATGGTTATTGTACCACCGGTGGTACACGTGGCATGGAACGTGTTAATTATAATTTATACTATTAATTTATGTTATATTTTATTATTTAATATCATTTATTAATTATAATTATTAATATTTATTAATTATATATGTATTAGTAATATAATAGAAATTAATACAAGTTCGTATGGCTTAGTGAGACAGATCACTATCCAGTAGTAATGTCCATCCAGTAATCGTATGTTCCCGAGTTCAAATCCCGGGGTGAAAAAAAAATTATACGTCATATACTAGTAAGAAATTCGGCAACAACTAGACATATGTATGACATTATTGCTTTTTTGTTCTTTTGTTTCGTCAGGTCAGCTTAATATCATATTTGTTACGCAAAAGTCTTACGTCAATAAGTGTGAAATAATGATTTACATGTGACTCATATCTGACTTATATCTTACGTAAATCCTGACATAGCGCAATATCATTTTGATATCATTTTGACGTAAATGTGTTTACTGGGTATAAATTATGTGTCACGTTATTTATCCGCAATGGACTCCTAAACTACCAAACCGATTTTCATAAAAGTTGGCACACTGTGTGCAGTTTCATCCAACTTGAAAGATAGGATAGTTCATATCTCAATTTATAATTGCAATATTATTTTATTGCGAATTATTTTTTTATTAACAAAGAGTCGTGATTATCTCTGTTAGTTCGATAAGATTCTAACAAATGGCGGTGTAAGGTAATTCGTTGACTTAAAGACGTGTGTATCGGACTGATTGTGAGCCACAGCAACGCGTGGCGGGGCATCTCTAGTTCAAATATAAATCGATGACAAATTTCGCAATATTCCTATTATAAACCACATTATTATTTCTAAAAAAAAAACAAAATTACAATTATAAATTAAAAATTCATAAATCATTACATAGATTCTATTCTCTAATGTAACAATATCTATAATTAATTATTTATAGTGAAATTAGGTTAAATAGACTGATACGTTACAATTATAAGTCTATTATAAGTATCTCTTAACCCTTAGGGCAACCCTTTAGCCACTTAAAGATGAATTATTTATTATTGATCAATTCTAAATAAAATTTTTATCATAACTGTTCTATATAAACTAATTTTTTATAAACATATTATTTTAAATCCCAAAAGCATATAGGATGCAACAAATAATAATTTACGAAATAATGTAAAGAAAAAAAATAAAACTAAAAATAAATTTAAATATATAAGTAAGTAACATTTAGTAATTTTCACAAATATCATTAAAAAAAATAATTAAAAAGATATTTAACCTTTGCTTACCACACTGGGTCCAAAGCACCTAGACCTTTTTTGCAACTGAATTTTAAGTACTTAAAGCAAATGATAGCCGGTCTACTAAACCATTTCTCAATAGTTGAAGAGTTTAACCACTCTTCAGACCGTTTTGCGTAACGTTAGAGCCCTTAGTATACTTTTGGCAGTTGTTGAAAAAGTGGTCTGTTTCCAAAGGATCCAAATATGGTAAGCGTGTGTGTACACAGGGAGGTGTGGTAAGCAAAGGTTAACACAGTTAATCATTAACAAATAAATATAAACAATTAATTAATATATTATGTTATGTTTTCTTCGGAATAATATATTAATTAAAATTATTCCTATTCTTAATTATTAAAAAATAAAAAATCGAACACATCATCACTTGCGTATATTTTAATAAAAAATATTACTGACACTTGTATCAAATGAGAAATTTTATCACATCAAATTTATCGAAGTAAAACGCGCAAGTCCAATAAAATCTATAGTAGGTAAATCATTACGTAAGTTCTGTTCTGTAACGTAACACTACCGAATACTTAATTATTTATAACGAGAGGAAGTTTTAATAGACGTAGAAGACACGTTACAATTACAATTCTCTTTTAACCCTAACTGCAACGAACCCTTTTTTACTCACTTAAAGAAGACTATTTTATTATAGTTGAAAGATAGAAGTAGATCAAAGTAAAAGACATTTAATATTGTAATACTCGTAGAAGGAAGAAGAACATAATGTCACAGGAATTCTATCACGAAGACAATTATAAAGAATATTATAAAGTTTTAAGATTCTTTATGCGTATATGTGGACTATGGCCATATCAAACGTTACTCGTTAAATGTTTCTGTTACGTGATGACATTATTCTTAACTGAAGGTGTTCTCTTTGGACAGGTATTATACTTATTTGTATACACATTCTTATATTATAATATAGTAATCATTTTATATTTAAGCTTCCATGTCAATAATTTCAACTTTGTTTAGAATATTCTAACAAGGATTAAAATTATTTTTTAATTACTGGCATTCATATTGGTACAATCTTATTTATTGTATATAACAGTGGTGGTTATATTGTAATGAAACTCTTAAAAAATTGATATTATTAATAAATTGCAAAATTAGATGGAATTATAAAATAGTTGCTTGCATATATAGTTAGTGTAAACACTATTGTAATATGATAGATAAAAAAACTTTTATTTATTTTCTAATATTAAAAAGAATTAAAAATTGTTTGATTTAGTTAATATTTTTAATATTAATTCATTTTATTATTTTAAGAAGACACCATTCTAAGGGAGCATAAATAGACAGATAGATAAATAGATACATTTAACTGATTCCCCGAAGGGTTACACTCCTTTTACAATTCTATCTTTAACCTATCTTAACACTACTCTCTCCTTCACTTCTCCTTTCCTCCTTTCCCCCTCCCCTCGTCTTACAACCCCGCTTCTATCTCTTTCACTCCCAACCTTGTCTCTCCTTCCCCTCTCTTATACTCTTTTTACTTTTATTCTTGTTTTTTATTCTACTATGATAGATTTTTCATAATCTATAATTTAAAATAAAATTTATCATTTTTTTTCTAAATAATATTACCAATCTTGTTTTTAATCTAGTTATCAAAATTGATAGAAGTTCGAGATGACATGGAAGAAGCTATCGATTGTATTCCAAATATTATGATATCATTTTTTTGTGGAGCAGAATTTTTAGGACTTTTATTTAATTCTGAAAAGGTATATCATTTTATATCTTTATCTCTATAAAATTCCCCTGTCACAGTGTTTGTTATTCTTATTCTCCAAAACGACTTGACCGATTTATATGAAATTTTTTGTGTATATTCGGTAGGTATGAGACTAGTTTTTCTTATATTTCTTATACCCCTGAGTGATAAGGGTGACCCACCATAATTATTTTTCCTTTAAAAGGATATTAAGAAAAAAGAGAAAAAGAAGACAAATGTTATGTGCGTAGATTCAGATCTATCTGTATATTTATTAGCCACAGCAACGCGTGGCCGGGGCACCCCTAGTTTATTAATAAATATTATTAAGTCGTCCCATAAGTTTCTTTATCGTTGAGCTATTATGAACTTATTTTACTCTGCTTGTACAAATATGCAGGCTTATCGATTAAGTTTTTATGTTCTCGGTTGAAGTCATGCCAGAGCTCTGTTACAGTACGTTTCTTTAGGCCATAGTCTTTTTTAAACCATTGCACTCGAGCGGCGCCCGGCCGTTTTCAAATGTAAACTCGAACAGCGCCCGAGTGATTTAAGGGTTCATTCTGGTTTATCATTTTGAAAAAATCAATTTTTTTTGCATTTTTCGAAAGTAGACATATGTAGAATTATCATACAAAAATTTTAGAACGATCCGAGCAGTCTAAGTATATTATTTTGCGACCCAAACACATAGAGATATTACAGATAGAGGAGACAAACCATCTGCGATGGTGTAAGTGGAAATGTCTCTGCATGAATATAGCAGCAAAAAACAAATGGTTGATATTGACCTGACAAAAACAGAATTATTTGAAAGATGTTTAGGTGGCCACACATTTAAAATAATAATGAGTGCTTCTACAAATGCGTTTGGGCTATAGCGCCTAAACACCTATTTAATGGTAAAAAAAATTGTTGAAATAGCTTGTAAATTGGCAGCTTGTATATTCAACGAAAGTTTTGATCCAATACTGAAAATAATGCACGTTTTGGGGATAAAACTTGGCTCTATCGCAGTCAATTACGCTAGTAACCGCGACAACACGCGCGTGCGCTCAGTTAATTGTTTGAGCGGAGAAGCTTTGATAGAGGCCAGGACACAACAAAAAAAAGCTAGAGTGAAAGAAAATGAGTATTTTGAAGAAGCAGAAGGCATACTGTATGGTGCAGGCTTTGCAGAATAAGGTAAAGTCAGACTTTTTAAAAATTTGTTAAAAGAAACTTTAAACGTGTTTTTCTCGAAACAACGTTTTTTCGATTGGCGGGCATGATATCTCCGAAACTACTCAACCGATCCTTCTGAAATTTTAACCACATACTCTACACATGAATGGCTATCTCGCATGCTACAACTAAGTCAAAATATTAATTTGTACTATTTTTTTTATACAAAAAACTGCGAAAAAAAATCAACGATTTTTTTCTTTTTCGAAAAATGGCCGTCATTTTGTTTTGTTTTCATAAAAATTAATAGTTTTAGCATATCCGATAGCCATTGTCATAATGAATTTAAAACCATTTAATTTTTTTGTTTTAGATCACTCGTTCTCAAATTTCGATGCCCGCCAACAGCATAACTACTTTTGAAGGGTTCACGTTTGTCAGCCATTTTGAATGTCAAAATATGTTAAAAACAATTAAAAAAAAAAAATTTTCTCGTACGTCTAGAGTGTATTTATCATACCCAACAACTTTCATATGTATATGTATCCTAAAAAGCCTAAAAAAAAATCGTAAAAATAGCCTTTTTTTCGGCGTAAGAACCAGAATAAACCCTTAAAGTAGTTCCCTGGTCAATTCATACCTTTTGTATAAACTAGAAAAGACCAAAAGATGGGAAAAGCCACTGAGCCATTTGCCATTTCTTGTCGAACAATTGAAAGGGTCATATCGCCAGCAACGAGAGCAAGCGTCTAATAAAAAATATTGTGTATTTATTTCAAGTTAGAAAAAACAAAGTTATTTATGGGACGACCAAGTATATAGGGAGAAGTCGCCTAATGACGGACACGTAAAGTTTTTTGGAAATAAAATAAAAACTATTGGGAAAAATGTAACTTTATTTATTAATTAGTGAAGTCAACAAAATATAAAATCAACATAAATTAACAAAAATACCAACAGTATAATACCGACATTACGTGATATATACCAAATCTGTTTTGAAAATCAACAAAAAAATTCATATACAACGAATAATGACGGGACCCTTTATAAATTAACAAATATCATAGAGACTTAAACACAGAAATGTTTTATACATTGTACATTTACAGCATGTAACATTTACCTGAATCTTACGCGACCAGTGTTTTTCTGCCAAAAACAGAAATCGACCGCACCTGACATTGTCTTGAACGTCATTGATAAACCGGATCGTATGACACTGTACCATTACGCCCCGCTTCCACTATTTTTGAATAGTTCACATTATTATTTTTTGAGATATATGAGTGTCCGCGATGCTGAGAGTTGTCCAGCATTAGGGATCCTATAGGAGGGATGCGCCATGTACATTGTTGGGGGACCGGAACTCGATTTTGCGCGCGAATGATTCAAACATTGAAATAATTATGAAATAATGAATTGCATCAAATACAGAAAAAAATGAACTATATTTAATGATAATTAAAAATTTATATTAAAATAGAATAGGTTACACGAAAAAATTATTATAAATTCAAGCGGTCCCCCAAAATTTTCAGCCAATGGCACATGAACTGAATATGAAAGGCGCATCCCTCCTACAGGATCCCTATCTAGCATTACGTAAACTCCCCCTATATATATTTAATAAATTCAATTCTTCGAATGATCGTCACGTTAAATATATTTCTACAGTTGAAGAAATGTATCGAGACAATTTTTGAAGATTGGCAATATTTATCTTCAAAAGTGGAAATTGAATTATTAAAATCGTATACTTTACAAGGAAGAAAATTGGCCATTCTTTACTTAAGTATGACATAATCTAAATTTGATAACAATTATTATTATCTGAGACAGCACGTGCAGAAATACTGTAAAACTATTTTAAAGTAGATCACATTTTTTGGTTATATACAAATAAGTATTTTATTTATTTTATTGTTATATTTTTATTTTTTTTTTTACGAGTAAGAAATACTTTTCTACTAACAATATTTTACACTTATTCAATAATATCAAAAAATTTGCATCTTTTTACCATTTTTGTTTTTTTAATTAACAGCACACACAAACAATTTTTTTGTTCAATCAAGATCACTTTAATATTTTTCAATTTAATTTGAAAATTTTCATTTTCAAATTATCATTTTAAATTATTATTTTAAATTTTCATTTATAATAATAATAATAATAATAATAATAATAATAATAATAATAATAATAATAATAATAATAATAAAAGATTGAATTTAACCTATTTTTCATTGTTTTACAGTTTACATGTTTTTCACTGGTTTCATGTTTATTTTGCAACCAATAATTACAATGCTGAGCTCAAGTTTGAATAATACAACAAATATATTGGAAACTCTTCCGTATCATTTGCGTTATGGCAATCTAGATTTTGAAAAACATTATTACGAGATACTTATTCACTCTTACATATCTATAATGTCTCATATGCTCATTTCATCTTCTATAAATTTAATATACATATCGTTCATTCAACACGCCTGTGGAATATTTGCCGTAATAGGGTAAGAATTTTAGATCTTGTTTTTATGATATAAAATGATTAAACGTGAATATTATCATACAAATTCTTAAAAAAAAAAACTGTATAAAGAACTCTATAAAAATAACATATATTCGTTTTTAAATATTATTTAATTTTTAATCATAATTTTGATATATTTTATATTTAACGAGTATTTATATTTCAAAAGTTGCACAACCATCTTGATTAAATTACCTGTTTATGTATATTAAAAATATTTACGTAGTTGGAACTTAAATAGTGGCAACTATTTATTCGCAACCGATACAGAAGAGTTGCATGTTTGTACCTGTTACTGTTGTTGCGTATTACGCAACGTGTGGCATGGATCGTATAGAATATTTTCTAACACGTTCTAGAGCGTTTGGAACTCATAACGGAACACTGGGATCAAAGGTACACAACAACGTCGGGCCCCTTTTTGAATGGGGCCTAAAACGCCAATCTAATGAATGGCGTCATCATGGGTCGCCGCGAAAGTTGAAAGTGCGTCAGAGTCCCAGTATGGTGAAAGTTATGGTGATTCCACTATTTCCATTTTGTGGCATTCGCTTCAGAACTGTTCCAGAGATTTGACAGGCAGTAGACCGCTCCATTAGCACCATAAACAGAATAGGCTCTGCTAACGGGTTCTACACAACGCTGGTGACTACTTTGAAAGATAGTAACAGGTGCAAACATGTATATCTTTTGTATCGGTTGTGAATAAATAGTTGCCACTATTTAAATTCCAACCTACGTATATTATAAAATAAATCATTACAATAAATATATTCAATTTTTTGACCAATTGTAAATCGATTATTATAATTATAGTCAGAAATATCAAGTACTTGCAAATGTCTGATAGAGTAGAAAATATGAATCTTTTTTTTTGTTAATAATTAACAGTTAGTAATACAATAAAACAAATTCTTTCAGGTACAAATTGGAACATATTGGAGAAGATGAAAATTTAGAAATCAGTTTAAACGTTGACAAGGTTGATGACAAAAATTATTGGACGGCTTTAGATTGTCTACGAAAACACATTAAAGTTATAGAGTTAGTATTAATATTACATCATTTGTCTCGTTCAAATACAATTGGTAATTTATATTTATAGATTTTCCGAGCTCATAGATGAATCATTTTCGTCAATGTTTTTATTCACCTTAGGACTTCACGTGTTAATTTTAGCCGTTTCTGGTACACAGGTAATAGACAATAATATCAACTAAATAAATGAAACAAAAATTATTATTTTAAAACATACGTTTTGTACTTTAATTTCATTAAATTACAAGTCAAATAGGAAAGAAAAAGGATGAAAAAGATTTTCAAACAGAGCGAATTTAATTTGCAATAATATGAATTTAAAGTGCAAAACCTATATACATATTATTTATTTATAACTAATTTTTGTAGGTATTAATACATTCTAATGAACTAATCAAAGCTGTGAGATTTGGTGCTCTCTTTGTATCTATAATTGTTCAACTATTATGGCAATGCTGGCAAGCACAACTTTTAATGGATTATAGTGATTTACCTTACAACAGTGTGTGAGTTAAAATCAGTTTGTTGAATTATAAACAAAAATTATAGACAAATATTATAAAAACACGTTTGTGATGATGATTTTATAAAAGTATTTAATAAACATGTATTACATGTCGTTTACTATTAATTCATCTGAAAGATATATAAATATTCATATCATATTTTATAAGACACTTAAAAATTGATTAAAAAAATATGTCTTACAAAAGTGTTCTAAATATTTGCAAAATAAATATGAAATAAAAAAAACTTTCAGTTGATTACAATTTATTCTTACAATTAATCTTGGGAGAACAATTTTGTGATTAACTTATGTAACATTTTTATTGAATGTATAAAAATTTAAAAATTAATTAATACAAAATATTGGGTTATTAGGTTTAAATCATCAGATTACAATTTGATATCGGATATTACATTGATCTCATATATTACTTTTTATAAAAATTTGGAAACATTACCATTAGTATGAAAAATAACTTGTTTAAAAATGATTAAAATAATTGCTTATTTCTTTAACTAATTATAAATATTAAATACTGTTTAAAAAAAAAATAAGTATACGTATATATTTATTCTTATTAAATAATTATAGGGTTCAAGCATGTTGGTACAATACTTCAACTCGTTGCAAAAAAGTACTCGTCTTAATAATGATGCGATCCTCAAAACCGTGCGAAATAACAGCAGGAAGTATGATTACTATCTCAATAGAAACGTTCAGTTCGGTAAGACTACGAGATACTTATACAAGATATCAACAACAAATTTCAACTTTCCAGTATTTTTTTGTTTCTATTCAAAGGTAGTACGAACGTCAATGTCTTATTTCACTGTATTGCAATCAATGAAATGAACGAAGATAACTTTGAAAATAACAAATAGTACATATAATAGTATTTACTATCTCTAGCTATGAGGTATACAAAAATTATATAATTTATTAATGAATAATATAACTGTGATAAAGCATATTTTAATTTTAACTTTTGTATATTTTTTTTGTTTGTTTTTTATTCAAACGTAATACGAGTGTAATTTTTTTATTTTTTTTTTTAATATATTATATACATTAATAATATAATAAATAATTATTAGAATTAATATAATAAATAATTATATCAATATAATATTATTATATTATTTTTTAAATATAATGAATTTGAATTTTTCATTCAAATTGAAATAATGAACAATTTCATTTTATTATAATACTATTATATAATTAGAAATGTAATTAAAATAACAAATTATATAATTGATCAATTTATAAACATAACTTTCAGATATTAAATTTAAATATATATTTAAAATATTATAATATATTACATTTTTGTAGGAACTACATTTACTTTTTCTTTCTATCTTCTGAATTCTTTTATTTTCTAATATACTTCGTGTGTCATATGAACAAAAATTACTTGCATACCTCTGTACACACGTGAGTTCTACGAATAAAAGAGAATACATCAACTAGATCCCAGTGAACACAATTACGTCAAAATGATTTTGCGCGATGTCATGATTTACGTAAGATATAAGTCAGATATGAGTCCCATGTGACTCATTATTTCACACTTATTGACGTAAGACTTTTACGTAATAAATATGACGTTAAGTTGACCTGACGAAACAAAAGAACAAAAAAGCAATAATGTCATACATATATGTCTAGTTGTTGCCGAATTTCTTACTAGTATATGACGTATAATTTTTTTTTTCACCCCCGGGATTTGAACTCGGGAACATACGATTACTGGATGGACATTACTACTGGATGGTGATTTGCCTCACTGAGCCATGCGAACTTGTGATAATTTTTATTATATTACTAATCCATATATAATTAACAATAATATAAATTATAATTAACACGTTCCGTGTCACGTGTACCACCGGTGGTACAATAGCCATTAGACATATTTATTTAATGCACTGAAAATATATACTTATAAGGTGACTTACCGTCACCGTTTTTTTTAATACCCATTAGGGCGGGTCAAAAAAATTGGGTTCCTAGACACCTTAAAAGAATTCTCACCCAATATGCGCTCTTAATTTTAATAGGAAGATCCTCCGCATCGCAGTTTTTTTTTCTGTTCAATAGATTAAAATTCATATCTCATTATTTATTGATTGTACAGAAAAATGTTCATTACAAATTTTGTAAAAAATTTAATGCTCTACAAAAAAGGTATCTTATACTTTTTTTGTAAACCTCACCATTTGAATGATATTGAAGATTGAAATTTGATGATTTCTAGACAAATCTCATTTTTGCTTATGAGTTTTATAACTCGACAATAAATGACTATTTAAAAGTGAACAATACAAATTTTTGTAGGAAATTTGTAGAAAAAAACCGTTATTCTCTAGAAGTTCGCCATTTTTCATTTTTTTTTTCTAGAAAAAAACTTTGTCTAAATCTGCGATTATCTCCGCTAGTCCCAGAGTAAGCTGAGTTTGTTTCCTATTTTTTTTATTTAATTAAAAAATTTTTTAATTTATTTTTGTTTGTAAATTAAATTAATGCATTTAAACAGTTTTACAATATTATATACTTAATTTATAGTCTCAAAATACAAAGTTAAAAAAAAAAACATTTCAGCCTTTCGTTTTTTGCTGTAAGAATATGATGGAATTATTTCGTCATTTTTATGTCAGAACATATGACTTAATATTGAGGTCATAAATAAAGTCACTTCTCACTTCAAAAATTTGAAGATGACTTTATGACATACGTATGACATCATATGAAGGTCTTGTGTTCACTGGGATGTCTTTTACGAAGGGATATACATTTTACTTTAATAAATGTTACATCATATTAATTTCATTCGCACATATAAAAACGTATCGGCACTATTCTGACGCTGACCCTTACCCCAACCCCTCCCCCATAATCTACCGACTTTCTTTTAATTAAATATGCACAAACTTGCGGTTATACCTGTTATTGCTGTTATACCTGTAATTCTTCTCTTCTTTGAAATAATCAACGACAACTAAGAGATATTTTTTAAAGAGAATTTTATAATAGTTTATCACACATTAATTAGTTTCTCTTAGTGACTTGGATAAAAGGAATAAAAAGGAAAGGAATAAAAATTAATATCTACTACGAAAGCTCCGCTCATCTTCTAACTTTCCTTTTTGAAGTAAAAGGTGTGAAAGTCCATCAATTTACTAATAATATTCTAAATACGTAGGTTGGAACTTAAATAGTGGCAACTATTTATTCACAACCGATACAAAAGAGTTACATGTTTGCATCTGTTACTGTCCTTCAAAGTAGTCACCAGTGTTGTGTAGAACCCGTTAGCAGAGCCTATTCTGTTTATGGTGCTAATGGAGCGGTCTACTGCCTGTCAAATCTCTGGAACAGTTCTGAAGCGAATGCCACAAAATGGAAATGGTGGAATCACCATAACTTTCACCATACTGGGGCTCTGACGCACTTTCAACTTTCGCGGCGACCCATAATGACGCCATTCATTAGATTGGCGTTTCAGTTTTGGTTCCAGAGATTTGACAGGCAGTAGACCGCTCCATTCGCACCATCAACAGAACAGGCTCTGCTAACGGTATACTACGCCTTCCACATCGCTGGCAACGGGTTCTACACAACGCTGGTGATTACTTTGAAGGACAGTAACAGGTGCAAACATGTAACTCTTTTGTATCGGTTGTGAATAAATAGTTGCCACTGTAGTGAAGGAAGAAAAGGACGATTTAGTAGGGAAAAAGAGAAAGAGAACAAACATATAGGATTGAACCTGCGAGAGAATGAGACAGAATATACCTATACAGTTCTTCCTATTAGTATAGGAGCTAGCAACGTTTTCGAGAGAGAATTTCAGTTCAGCTAATTTTTTGATATGTCGTTTGTTCTTGCTCCTTCGGTTACAGCTTGGTACCTGGTTACCCTTAAACGAGAAAGAAAAAGCTTGGCAGTTAATTCTTGATGAATATAATTCGTCAAGTATTATTTCAGAGAAGGTAAAGTTCTATGTTATAATTATGTTGCATATCAAATTAATTATCATTTTGAAAATATTTCAGAGGTCTATTACACAACTTAAAAAACTTTGGTCCAATTTAAAATTGATGCAAAGGAATGCTTTAACTAGAGAAAAACAACAGTGACTTTCAACCGGAGGAGGTCCAGCCGTTATGGATGCCGAAATTGATCCTGATGCTGCTATCATTGCTCCGAATGTGATGAAAACAGCACCAACTTTGTTTTCGTCTAACATGTTGGAAGAAGAAGTTGAAGGTAAGCACTATCTGTAATATTAAAAGTATTATCTGTGAGAAAATAGTTGAATTTTTTTTCATATATTGAGAACGATACCAAGTAAATTAGAATAAATACATCTATGTATTTAAAAATGATATGTTTATATGATTTATTATAATACTGAGATGTATTTCAAACTTTCTATAAGTTGATTCTAAAAAGCATTGAATTTGAAGTTACACGTGATTCCATAAATAAAACGGAACGTTTAGAAGAATTGTTGAATAATAATAATGATAGCTTAGAAGATGTACAAACAGAAGAGAATTCTTCTGAGCCATCAACGTCCCGTGGAATTAAGAGACCATTAAGAGAAAGTCAGTAATTTCATTTATTATTAAATGATAACTTTAAAGAAACAGTGATTGAAAACTATTTTTAAATTGTTGCAGCTTCAAAATCAAGCAAAAAATTTCGTAATGAAAATATAAATTCAGAAGAAAACAACTTACGATTGTACCGACTGCATCGAATTATTCATCATAAAAAACAATTATTTTCTTTAAAATTTAAAAATGAACAAGAAATGCATGATTTAACCATCAGTCGTATGAGACGCAAATTTAAGTTAGAAATTCGAGCAGCCAAAGCAGCGGCTGAATTGGCTGAGTTAAAGTTACGAAAAGAGCATAATAAGGATTCAAATAACGATTTGTAGATGGTAGAGGACATTAATTAATTCATTAATTGTAAGGATATTTTAATTAATTAATAGGATATTAATAGGATATTTTAATTACAGTTCAACTTCAACTTCTTCTTCCAACACATTAGATGAAAAAAAAAGTTGGTGCGGTTTTCATCAAATTCGGAGCAATGATAGCAACATCAGGATCAATTTCGGCATCCTTAACCCTTTCGCTACGGAAGTGTTCTCCGTCGGAGTGACGCCGTTGAACGGGCCACTGTGCCGCCGGAGTAGCTGCACTGAACGGAGCACTACGCCGAAAAATGTGCACATCGCGCTTACCAGAGAATGAGACAAGTGCAATCGATGTGCAGTATGCGTAAAAAAAACTGCCGATCTGAAGTCAGGTGGCTGACGTCGTCTATAGGCGACGCTCGTACACACAGGACATCGCACGGATATCGTCTATAGGCAACGCTCGTAGCGAAAGAGTTAATTGCTTAAAGTAGCTGTTGCTTTTCTTCAAAATGATAATTAACTTGATATGAAACATAATTATAACATAGAATTAAATGCCAAGCTTCTTCTTTCTCGCTGAACGTAGCTGAATCAATTTTTTTTATTTTCAACTACATTTGAAAATTTTTTTAATATCTCAAGGAAATACTTTTTTTCGATGTTTGTATAATTTTTTGTATAAGCACAAAAAAGTGCAATTGTTAGTTTAGTTTATATGCAAATGGCAATAAATGTTATTATTGAATAAGAAAATAAGATATAATTAATATATTATAATACCAAAATCACAGATAATAAAATACAAAAATATTTTTCCAATGTTTTATTTTTTTTTCATAATTGTATTCCGACATTATTTTATAAATTTATCATTTAAATACACAATTGCAAATCATTAAAAGTTACGTTCAATAAAAAAAAATTATATTTCAATTCAAATAAAAAAAAAATATATAAAAAATAATAATATAATAATAATATAATTAATAATTAATATATATATATATAAAAGCTTCTGATTTTCTAATATAGCTTCTATAAATTCGGTTCTATTAGTGGTAATATTCCAAACATAATACTGTTTTTGTCAAATCTGTATCGCTTTTTAAATTCAACATCTGAATAAAAATCAAAAGGATCTTGAACATCTCGAAAATAGCGTTTTGGAGCACGTATAATTATGTCTTCATTATCGGAGTCAATATCAATATTATCATCAACGTTGATATTATGTAATTTCAAAAGATCCATTCTTTACTTGTTTTCACAATTTTTTCAAATTACTTAATTTTTAATTGAAATTGATCTGAATAAATTTAAATTATGATTAATTGATTAACTTTAAACTATCACTTAAATGATTATTAAATATCATTTTATGATATTTATTAATCATTTAATCAATTAATTATCCTAACCTCAATGTTAACTGAGATGGTCTTAAGGGATCATTCTGGTTTATACGTCGAAAAAAAAGGCTATTTTCACGATTTTTTTAGGCTTTGTAGGATACATATACATATGAAAGTTGTTGGGTATGATAAATACACTATAGAAGTACAAGAAAAAAATTTTTTTTTATTGTTTTTAACGTTTTTTGACATCCAAAATGGCTGACAAACGTGAACCCGTCAAAAGTAGGTATGCTGTTGGCGAGCATCGAAATTTGAGAACGGGTGATCTAAAACAAAAAAATTAAACGGTTTTAAATTCAGTATGACAATGGCAATCGGGTATGCTAAAACTATCAATTTGTATGAAAACAGAACAAAATGACGGCCATTTTTCGAAAAAGAAAAAAATCGTTGATTTTTTTCGCAGTTTTTTGTAATAAAAAAAATATAGTAAAAATTAATATTCTGACTTGGTTATAGCATGCGAGATAGCTATTCATGTTTAGAGTATGTGGTTAAAATTTCAGAAGGATCGGTTGAGTAGTTTCAGAGATATCATGCCCGCTAACCGAAAAAACGTTGTTTCGAGAAAAACGCGTTTAAAGTTTCTTTTAACAAATTTTTAAAAAGTCTGACTTTATCTTATTCTGCGATGCCTGCACCATACAGTATGCCTTCTGCTTCTTCAAAATACTCATTTTCTTCCACTCTAGCCTTTTTTTGTTGTGTCCTGGTCTCTATCAAAGTTTCTCCGCTCAAACAATGGCTAAGTGCACGCGCGTGTTGCAGCGGTTACTAGCGTAATTGACTGCGATAGGGCCAAGTTTTATCTCCAAAACGTGCATTATTTTCAGTATTGGATCAAAACCTTCGTTGAATATACAAGCTGCCAATTTAAAAGTTATTTCAACAATTTTTTTACCATTAAATAGGTGTTTAGGCACCATAGCCCAAACGCATTTGTTGAAGCACTCATTATTATTTTAAATGTGTGGCCACCTAAACATCTTTCAAATAATTCTGTTTTTGTCAGGTCAATATCAACCATTTGTTTTTTGCTGCTATATTCATGCAAAGACATTTCCACTTACATCATCGCAGATGGTTTGTCTCCTCTATCTGTAATATCTTTATGTGTTTGGGTCGCAAAATAATGTACTTAGACTGCTCGGATCGTTCTAAAATTTTTGTATGATAATTCTACATATGTCTACTTTCGAAAAATGCAAAAAAAAAATAATTTTTTCAAAATGATAAACCAGAATGAACCCTTTTAAGTCTACTAAAATGTTGACTTGAAAAAAACTCTCGTTTTGAGTAAAAAGTAAGGTTATTAAGATGATCTTATTTGACTATGAATACATCAACTGTTTGTAATTCTTAAGATCGTCTTAAGCAGTGATCCCAGAGACTTTAGTTCGTTTGATGGACACAGGGGCGCAAAATTATCGTACGCCCCGGGAAAATTTGAAATCCGACAATTTCTCGGACAGAATTTTGAAAAAGTCCAAAGAAGTGTCCAAGTCCTAACTTTTTCAAGTTGATGACCTTTCTTTTTTTTTTACTCATCAAGTTCCCAAACCCTAACCAAACGGTCGCCGAACGTGAGATGGTGGTGGGAGTGGGTGCACCTTTCGAAAATTTGTTGACTAAAAAAAAAAAAAAAAAAGATTATCGTACGCGTACGATAATTATCGTACGAATGGGATCACTGGTCTTAAGCGATGACTATGAATATCTATCCAATTGCACATTTTGGCTAAGATCAAACTTTTCAGCATATTTTAAGATTGCGTCTATGAATGTAAACGCTAGCTTAAGACCATGCTTATGGCGGACTTAAGTATAAGAGCTGACTATGAATACCGCGGCAGGAGTCCGAACGATATAGGATTTTCCCCTTTTTTGTGGTAGTCATTTCTTGACCTTCTCTTTTTTGCCACTGGCTGCGCAAGTATTCAGAACGTACCGATACTATTATTATTATTATTACATTTAAATTAAATATAAAATATTAATTTATTTTTTTAGAATAATTTTTATTAAAAAATGGGAAAGTGTTGTGCCGTTTATGGTTGCCTTACTGGCCGAAAGGCAGGGGAGAATTTAGGAAAAGTGGCTTTATTCAAAGCACCAAAAAGTGATTAATCTCAAGATAATATTAAAAATATTATAACAAATTTATTAACAAATAATTCATTATTATATTTGTGTAGTTTTTAAATAATATTTGAAAAATGTTATATTTTTATTTTTTGTGTGTAATATAGAAGTAATTAGTTTTATTTTTTTTTTTCTAAAGAATGTTGAAATGCTCAGTAAATCAATAAAAAAATTAATCACTCTAATTCAAAAAATAATTTAAAATTCTCGATAGTAATATTCCGGATACTCTTAAAACTATAATAATTTGGTTTGTAAATATTAAATATGTTTTATTTGTACTATTAATAAATAATATGTTTGACAATAACTTTTTTTTTTTTCAAGTATATTTATCGCGATACTTAAATAAATAGGCATTTGACAATTTTTAAAAATATTTTTTCTAGTAAATTTTCATAGAGACAATTTTTAATAGTTTTACATGGAAAGGTTAAAAATGAACTATAAACTCAATTTCTTAAAATTTTTCTTCACATAAATCTATTGTTTTTAAACAAAATGGTTTGGTGCCTACTGATTTTTGTATTATGATTTATTAATATCAGATGTTTTTAACTTTGCAGATTATCTCTTAAACTTCTCGATATTGCTGAGTTGAAAACATTTGAGGTTTCTAAAAATTTCCTTAAACTTTTATTGAATTCTACGTTTCTCAAAATATTTTTTTTCAGAACTGTCAATAACAACAAGACTTCCTGCGTAAATATTTAAACGAGTACTTGTGGGGAACAAGGTTAACGGAAAAGGTTGATCTGGAGATTTACGCGATAGTCGTCAATTAAAGTAACAAAAATATATAAATTTATTAACAAGATACAACTAAACTCTTGGACGCCATATATATGACTAACTTACATTTCGACCGTTACGTTCAACTTGGGTTTAGTTAGTCTAGTACCCGCATAGGGAGGAAGGGCGCCAGTGTGCCGCGTCGATACACTAGGCACGTATCGCCACAACCACTCCCTCCCTAACATTTAACCTATCTTATTCTTAACAATATGTACAGTCTTTGAGGTTAATAATCTTTGGTACCTAATAAGTTTTAAATTGCACAGTTTTCTTTTCTTGTAGGTTTTCAAAAAACGCTGGTTTTAAACGTTCTGTAGACATATTTGTTGCTATTCCTTTGTAATCTATTTTAAAAACATGATCTGTCAGTCTTTCTATTATTGGAAATGGTCCTTCGTATGGTGCGTCTAATGACTTTTTCATTGCGTCTACTCTTACAAAAACATGGGTGCAGCTGTACAAGGTTTTGTGTACGAAAGGTTTGCTTTTTATATGATGTGCTGTTGGTACAGGACGTATTCTTCTCATATGTTCTCTGAATTTTTCTATATACATCTGTGGATTATCTGGTAGCTCTTCATTTAGAAAAAATTCTCCGGGAAGTCTTAGCGTTACTCCATATAGCATTTCTGCTGCGCTTGCTTTTAAATCTTCCTTATAGCTAGTACGTAAACCTAATAAAACTGTTGGTAAAATATCAACCCATTCTGTTGAACCGCTACAAATTATAGCTGTTTTGAGAGATCGATGCCATCGCTCTATTATTCCATTTGAAGCTGGATGATAAGCTGTTGTGCGAGTTCTTGTGCAACCTAAAAGTTTAGTCAGTGCATTAAATAATTGAGATTCGAATTGTGTACCTTGGTCTGTAGTAATCGTAACCGGAGCTCCAAATCTAGCGATCCATGTGCTATATAATGCGGTTGCTACTGTGTCAGCTGTTATATCTTTTATTGGAGTGGCTTCAGGCCATCTTGTAAAACGATCTATCATTGTAAGACAATATGTATATCCTTTTGATGGTGGTAATGGTCCTACGATATCTATATGGATGTGTTCGAATCGTCCCTTGGGTACCTCTATTTTTTTCGGAGTGATTTTATTATGGCGTTGTATTTTGCTTTTCTGGCACTTAATGCATGTTCTACTCCATTCTCTGATGTCTGCGTTCATTTTTGGCCATACGAAACTTTTCGCGATGATTCTCTTGGTGTTTCTACCACTGGGATGCGATAAGTTATGGGTGGCATTGAAAATTCTTTTACGTAGACTGTTCGGTACGTATGGACGTATATCATCTTTCTCTATGTCACAATACAGGTAGGAGTTTGAATCGTTTATTCTAATTTTGTACAGCTTCCACATAGGCATGCTTCCCTTTAAAATCTGTTGAAGTTCTTCATCTGTAGTTTGTTCTCTGATGAGTTCTTCAGTGGAGATTATGGTTGGCATGTCAATTTGCTCGATTCTCGATAGCGTGTCTGCTATTTGGTTATTTTGGCCTGTTATATGTACTATTTTTGTTGTAAATTGGCCGATATAATCTAGGTGTCTTAATTGTCTTGGAGTGGCTTTGTCGGATTTCTGGTGAAAAGCTTGAGTCAATGGTTTATGGTCGGTTTGTATAGTTATGTCTTGGCCTTCTAGAAGATGTTTGAAAAATTTTATACTTTTGTAGATGGCCAAAAGTTCTCGATCATAAGTGCTATATTTGAGTTGAGCTTTTTCGAGTTTTCTAGAGAAAAATCCGAGAGGTTTCCATTCGTCATTTTCCAATTGTTCCAAGACAGCTCCAATCGCCTTGTCTGAAGCATCAGTTGATAATCGTAGTTTTGCGTTTTCCTTAGGATAGTGTAGCAGTGATGTATCTGATATTTGTTTTTTACATAACTCAAATGCTTCTTCTGTGAGTGGAGTCCATTTTATCGGACGTTTGTCTCTTTTTTTTGTTCCAGTTAGTAAGGAGTTTAGCAATATATGAGTTTCTGCTGCTTTTGGTATAAACCTCCTATAGAAATTTAGTATACCTAGAAAACGTCTTAGGTCTGTTATCGTTTTAGGTTTGGGGTAATTCTGAATTGCCTGAACTCGTTCTGTCAACGGTGCAATACCAGCAGAGCTTATTTCAAAACCCAAATACCTGACTTTTTCCTTTGCCAATATGCATTTGTCTATATTTATAGATAAACCGTACTCCTCTAATCTTTTAAATACTGTTTGTAGATGTTGGTAATGTTCTTCTACTGATTTAGAAGCTATTAATATGTCATCTATATAGCAATAACAGTAGTGAAGGTTACGTAATACCGTGTCCATAAATCTCTGGAAAGATTGTGCTGCATTGCATAAACCAAAAGGCATTACCAGATATTCGAATAAACCGAATGGTGTAATTAATGCTGTTTTTTCTCTGTCTTCAGGAGCTATGGGAATTTGATGATAAGCACGAGCGAGATCTAAAACTGAGTATATTTTTGAGCCTTCTAACTGATGTGTAAAGTCGTGTATATGAGGAAGAGGATACCTATCTGGTTGAGTTATACTATTGAGCCTACGGTAGTCACCGCATGGTCTCCATTCTCCAGTTTTCTTCCTTACCATATGTAAAGGACTAGCCCATTGACTTTTTGACGGTTGACAAATACCTTGTTTTAGCATTAATTCGAATTCTTTTTTTGCAGCTTTAAGTTTTTCGGGTGGAAGACGTCTCGCTTTTTCTGTAATTGGAGGGCCTTTAGTTACTATGTAATGTTGAACTCGATGCTTTGTACTATTGGTGAAGTTTGGCTTGGTGATCGCCACGAATTTCCTTAGCAGCTCGTGACATCCACTACTGCTATTGATCGTAGTAATTGTGGGGTGACTGGAATTGCTAATTTCACCTCTGCTAGAAAGTTGCGTTTTGCCATCAATCAATTTTTTATTTTTTATGTCCACCAGTAAATTATAATATCCTAGGAAATCTACTCCCAAAATTGCTCTTGTTGTTTTTGCAACTGTGAACTTCCATATAAATTGTCTACGTAAGCCTAGGTTTATGGAAAGTACTTTTTTACCATACGTATGAATGGTTGAACCGTTTGCAGCATATAGGTTATATTCGCTGTCTAATGTTCTCCTGTCACCAGATGTTTTTGGGATAACAGATATATCAGCGCCTGTGTCTATCAAAAATCTTATTCCGGATATTCTGTCTGGAATTATGAGGCGGCTTTGTCTCTGTGCACCATCTCTAATCGCCTCAATATTAGATGGTGTATCTAGTTTCCCTGTTTTCGCTGATCTGGGCCGGTCCAGTTACAAGGTTTACGACATCTCCATGACTTTTCGCCAAATTTTGCATGGAAATAGCATGGTCTATTCCTATTACGACTCCTAGATCTTGATCTATTCCTGGAATGATAAACTGGTCGATCATATTGTCTGCCATGATATTTACCTCTTACTAAGGTTTCCAGGTGGGCCATTTTTTCTGTGAGCTGTGCCATTTCGTCATGTAGTTTTCTATCTTGTGTTTCGTCTCCCGAGCTTTTGTCAACTATGGTTGCTACCTCATAATGCCCTGTTCTTTCTATTGTTTTATCGGCTAGGGTTGCTAGACGTTCGAGACCAACGTCTTCTACGACTGCTAGTACTTCCTGTATTCTCGTTGGCAATCTCTGTAACCATAGGGTTTGTAGGACTTGGGTACTTACATTGTCTCCTGCTAATAATTTCATTTCTCTTAGCAGAACTGAAGGTTTTTTGTTCTGTAGCTCCAAGCCTGTAAGGAGTTGTCGAAATTTTGATTCTTCCGACGCTGTTAAGCGTGTGATCAATGCCTCCTTTATTTCAGTATATGAATCGTTAGACGTGGTGGCAATTATGTCCGCCACAATTTTCAAGGTCGCAACATCCAAATGTCGGACAACTGCTGCGCTTTTTACGGCATCAGAGCGTACATTATAAGCTGCGAATTCACGCTCTAGCATCATGAACCATAGCGTTGGTTCGTCTCTCATGAAAGGAGCTAATTTAACGCTACGAAATTCGCTTGCCTGTATCTCGGGTCCTTTGTTCTCTGTTCGACTATCTGCGCCATTTTTTGCTGTACCGGTCTTTGTTCCCTGAATTTCCATTTTTTTTCCTTTTTTTTATATTCCCGGGTTTCGGCACCAATTATTTATGTGGGGAACAAGGTTAACGGAAAAGGTTGATCTGGAGATTTACGCGATAGTCGTCAATTAAAGTAACAAAAATATATAAATTTATTAACAAGATACAACTAAACTCTTGGACGCCATATATATGACTAACTTACATTTCGACCGTTACGTTCAACTTGGGTTTAGTTAGTCTAGTACCCGCATAGGGAGGAAGGGCGCCAGTGTGCCGCGTCGATACACTAGGCACGTATCGCCACATACTCTGTGAAAATCAGCGCGCCCTACCGGCAAAATATCTTGTGCCATAGATTGATACCATTCTTTTAACATTACGTTCGGACTCCTGGTTTCTATGCGATCCCATTCGTACGATGATTATCGTACGCGTACGATAATTTGAGGTCCTGTACGATCCTAAATTCGTGGTGTACGATCCATTTGGAATTTCGAAAACTTGATGACCTTTTTTTTTTTTTAGTCAACAAATTTTGATGACTATGAAATGACTAAAAAAAAAAACGTCATCAACTTTGAAAAAGTTGGAACTTGGACACTTTTTCCACATATTGAAAATTTTGTCCGAGAAATTGTTGGATTTTTCTCGGATTTCAAATTTTCCCGGGGCGTACGATAATTTTCTGCCGCGTACGATAATTTTACGCCCCTGTGTCGATCAGACGAACTAAAGTCTCTGAGATCACTGTATCTATCCTCCGTGGTTTTCATTGAAATTCTGTGTAAACTACATAAGTCAAAGAGGTTATGTTTATTCTTATTTACTATTATTTATTGTAAAATTACTTGAATAATGGCAATGGCAGGGGCAGGGGCAGGGGCAAGTAAACAAGCATTACGATACTTTCTTGGTACGTGTATACCATCTGTTAAACAAAATGCTGTGAAAATACGTGTGCAACGTCTCGATCTAGATAAAAATCTTTGGATGGTAAGGTTCTACTTTAAACTTTAAAATATAAATACATTAAAAGTACGATTTTTTTCTTTTTCATCGTCTCAAATAAAACTTATTTCTTACTTTTAACATCTAGTATTTCAAAGAGTATAATTTCGTCTATGCCCATGATCCAGATAAGAAATGTAACATAGGAGATATTGTTTTGATACAAACGTTACCTGAGAAGTTGACACGCCTTATTACCCATAAAGTATACATATATCTCTATTCATAACAATAATATTGTTATTATTATTATAACTAATTGATTATTATATTCCTAAATACTTTAATTCTCTAATCATAAAATTTCAATATAGGTTGTAGACGTTATTTATCCATTAGGTGATATTACAGATCCTCTAACTGGTAAAAAAGTTGTTGTTAGCAAGTATAGGTAAGTATTATATTAATACTAAACCTACTGACATTTCGTGTATATCAATTTCTATCGTGTGCGATCAAATTAACGCTTAAAAAAAACATTTATCTTAATATAAAATAAAATGTTAGCTAATTGGATAGAAAACAATATATTTTCTTTTATTTAAAGTGAATAATATATAAATTTGTTGCGTATTTACTGCAATTTTTACAAATTGCCGGACTCGGTCATTTGATCGTGCTCGATAGATTTAATATTAACATATTCGAGATCGCTTATGTACTCCTATGTCATTTCAAATTTTTTAACTAGATATCAGTGATGTAGTCCTATGCTATTAAATATTACATTTCAATAATTAATTATTATTATTTTAAGCTATTATATTCAATATCCAGTTAAACATCTCACTTGAACAATGTCAATCTTAAATATGTTAAATATGAATATTGTATGCATATGTATATGCATATATAGACTATATAAATATCTATGTACAATATATTTTTATTTAAATGAATTTAAATTTTCAATCAGGGATGATATAAAGGAGATTAATCAATTGTATGGTGAATCCAAAAATGCTTTTAATTACGATAAAGCACCTCCAAGAGGAATCACGAAAGATAAAAGAGATTTTACGTATCAAGAAACATATGTTAAATACCAAGAAGATCCAAATGATCCTCAACCATACGCAGTATAATGTATTTATGTATTTAAACATATAAATAGATTTTAATGGCAATTTGTGTAATAGATAAATCACTTAATGTTTCATGCATTTAGTTTTAAAAATACTTTTTGTTATTTAATATTATCCTCATTACGTCCTCTTCACAAAATTATGTATTTTATTAAGAAACTAAGTATAGTTGTTTTCTTCTCAAATTAATAATTAGTGATATTAATTTAAAATTTTAAATAAATTTTTTTTTTTTAATATAAATTTTATGATCACATATCATATAAATACATAACCCGTTCATTGTTTTCAATAATTCCAGTTAATACAATCGTTTAAATATAAAAGTGCTTTTACATTTACTAAATATATAATATAACAAATTAAATTAAATAGTGTCATTAATTACTTTTGTATTATGTTATTCTGAAAGAAATTCTCTTTCAAGTGCGGCTCCCATAGCATTCCATTCTCTATCATCTTCGTTTTCAATTGATTCAACATCTACAGAATCTTGGGAATTATCACCAAAATCTAAATCGTTTGGTAAATCTTCCCCCCTTCTAAAACGTATTGTAAGATCATTTTCGTCATCGTCGTCATCGTCGTCGACGTCATCGTCATCATCGTCGTCATTGTCATCACCGTCGTTGTCGTCGACTTCTTCGTCACTATTATTACCATTATCATCATTGTTATCATTGTCATCATCGTTGTCTCCGTCATTATCGAAACTTCGACTGCATAATCTCTTTTTTTTATACGATTTGCACTCGAAATCTGCAATTAAAATATAATTCGAAATGTTAATATTTAATTAATTAGTTTCTTTTTAATTATTTTAATTTAATTTAAATTAATTTATATAATTCCTTTACACGAACGAACAATGCATACAATTCAACGATGCGAACAACATATATCTCTTCAACGTAAATCATAAGTGTAGAACTCATATATGCATCCGGTATATTATTATATTTTGAAGATAAATTAATAATAATAATAGTAAGTCATAAATATATTTTACGATCATAAAATTCTTATATTATTTAGCAAATATTAGCAATAGTATCTTTTAAATCAGTATATCAATATAATTAATCAATATATTAATACGATATGCAATACACAACAAAAGTAAGCTGAATATTTTACTATATATATATATATATACTTTATCTGTAATGGGTTAATAAGAACATGTAAAAAAAATATTACCACGTGATAATCCGTCTGAATTGGAGATACTTTCGTGTGTTCTTTTATTATATTCATTAATATTATCATCTATATCAAAAACAGAAGCTTCTATATCTTGATCTTCCATATCTTCTTCTACTTCCTTATCCATTATTTCTATTTCTTCTTGTGTAAATGACATTAAGGGATTTATACTATCAGCAAATTTATCTTTTAATTCGTCCTTTTGTTCTTCTATATGTTCTGGACTGCTACAATGAGCAGGCGGTATTCTAGATGCACGCGCCTAAAAAGCTTGTCTTATATTATATTTGGCATTATATCTAATGTATAATTTGTACGATTTAAAATAAAATATTTGTTTTATATATTTAGAAGTTCTTTTTTTAATCCTTACACCGATTACATGTTTTCTTTCTTTCTTTTCTTTCTGTTAAATAAAGTTAGACTAGATAAGAAAAATCTAGTACTTTTCTATATTTTAAAAAAAGATTATTATTAGATAAATATTCATAGAACAAGTGTACGTACAGACAAAATTTTTCAAACTATATAGTGTTACTATAACTTATTTATCTTTATTAATCCTTTCGCTACGGCAGGCCTCGCCGCAGAGTGCCTCGTGCTGAACAGAATGCCGCGCCGAAAGTGGGAACATTAAGCGCGAACAGTCTTCAGCATTCGGGGCCAAATCTTTTGTCTCAAAAACGACGTTGTGACACTGCATTTAGAAGCAAAATGATTTGTGTTCATAACTATGTGTTCATACTTTTCATGAATGTATTTTTATATTTTAATAATACAATTAACTTTTTTCCATCTTTTGGAACAGGTGACTAGAGTCACCCGTAGTAGCGAAAGGATTAGCATGATCAAAAACGAATAAAGTTTAGCAGTACTGGTAGTTGGTGTATAAAATATTAATAATAAAATCATATCCACCTTTGTAGTAAGAGGAAAAAGGCGTTCATCAACATATTCCCAACGTTCTGCACATGCCCAGAGCCAATCTGGATTTACGATTTTTACATCACCTCGTTTTTTGGCAGCATTTACTTTTGCAGTTCCCGGTCTAATAGCAACTAAATGTGTAGTATTTTCCATCAAATCCTAATACATTTTAGTCAACCATGATGTATGTGCATACAAATTTATAGAATAAAAGTAATACATATATAAATAAGTAAAAACTTACTTGTGTAACTTCTGCTCCAAATGCTCTTGCAACTTTATAAGCACGACTTTGATTAAGTTTTTGATGAGTAGGTATCAATCCACTAAAAGTCAAACAAATACCTTTTAATACTTGTGCTCTTACACGAGGTATAATAACTCTTAACGATTTTTGTCTAATTTCCTTTTCTATATTGTTGTAAAACTCAGCATGTATTTTTCGAAGAATATCTTCTAAGTACAATAAATAATCATCTTCATCCTCATCTATAAATTTATTTTCATTGCATTTCTCTTTCTTTTCTGTTTCTAGATTTTTATCTCCCTTTGAATTATCTCTATCTACTTTTTGAACTTGTTCAGTATCATTTTCTGATTGCTTTTCTACATCATTTGATTGTATCTCAACAGTTTTTTCTTTAACTCCTTTATCATCTTTATCTCTTTTATCTCCTTGATCATTTTTATCATCTTTATCATCTTCATCATCTTTATTTCTCTTATCTTCTTTAGTTCCTTTTTCTCCTTTTTTTCCTATATCTTCTATATTTCTTTTATCATCATCAGTACATTTTACTTCTTCTGATACAATAACACTTTCAAATTCTCTTATGCTTTCTTTAGCATCACTATTTAATACATCTTTATTGGTTGAGTGCAATGTACCGTTATTAGTATTTTTACTTTGTATGTCTTTTACAGCAGTCGATATGGGTGTAGTGGGATCATTTTTTTCTAAACCAGGTGGAGCATGTATATCACCGGTATGAGGAAAGAAGTGATAAGGTTTAACTTGTACTAAGTTGCCGCATCCTTGCCATACATCTTCTCTGTCATCTATGATACATACCATATCATCTCCACAAGGAAATAAAGCCCTATTATAAACAATATTTAATTATATGAAAAATCCATATAAAAATAAACATCTATGATACTAGTAAAGAAATATTAATATATAATCATACTTTAAATTGGCTGTTTTGGACGCCGGATCAAAACATTCATCTCTTGAAAGTATTCTGTGAGAAAACAAAGTACCATCTTTATCTAATAAGGATGCTACAGTATGTGCATAATTTCTTGCACCGAACGTACAGATATGTAATTCGTATAGACGACTCATTTCTAAGAGAAAATGTCGAGTGTTTGGTCTTAAGCGTGTATGATACCATGGAGAATTAGGTCCATAAAGCTGATAATGATACACATCCTAAAATATTAAAACAATATTTCATAATGCTACGAGATAGAAATATTATTTAGAAAAAATGTTAACCTTCATATTAGGCGGAATATTATCGTTGGTTGTGTGAACGATAGTTTGATCAAGATCCACAAGTAACGCCAATTTACGATCACGTAAAAGTCTTTGTACATCTTCTTTTCCAATTTTTTCAGCTAATTCGGGACATACTTTAAGTTCAGGTACACTGTGTATCATTGGTACAACAGCTTGAGAAATTACGTTTTCTCCATCTTTTCCATTTCCTTCTATTCTTAAATCTACACCACATTCTGCACACAAATCCTTCATGACAGTAGGATGTTTGCATCCTTCAAGCATCAATATCACTTCCCTAAAACACTAACAAATTATCCGGGTACTGAACAATTATAAGCATATTAAATTTATGCGTAACTATTGATTAAGAATCAAAATATATACAAAAAAAAAAAAGATTTTAAATACTTAAATCAAATTATCATAATATTGTAGAGGTTAAGGAATATATACCCAGGTTTTATGATGTCACCTTCTTTGAATAATAATTTTGTAATACGGCCATATCGCATAGCTCGAAACTTCTTTTCAGAGTTATTACTTTCGTCATTGTGTGATGTTATGTTTCGGTAAAAAAACAATACTCTACCGGCTGATACCGTTGTATTCGTACGAACTCTCCATTTCAATAGTTTAGCTGTTTGCTCTTCCTTAGGAAATATTATTTCTATAGTTGCCATAATTATTTAATCACTTAGATCATTATATTTTCGACATTATTCGTAATAATTTCACAAAAAATTTTTCAACAAAATTTTCTTAAACAAAAATAATTGAATTTCACAAAGTACTCATTTAATGGTTATATGTCAGCCATAATATTATTCTTGCTACTCAAACGGAATTCTGTCAATGATATACTGGTTTATAGCCAGAAGCCTGCCTATTCTCTTTGAGGTTTGTTTACCCGGGCACTCAGTCTCTGGACCATTGTGCCCGGAGCCTGCCTATAAAAAGGAGTTTTCTATACATTTGTCCAAACGGCAACCAATAAGAGATTAATCGATAGCAGCGCCACGAACATTATATAATCCTGAACACAGTGTAAGAATTTCTATATATAACTACTATACATACTAAAAGCGCGCTAAAATGTGTTTGAAAATTTAGTGATAGAGCTTGTATTATGATGTATTATAATGTAAAAGATTATTAAGCTGTGTTTATTAAATAATTTTTGTTAGATTTATTTACGAATAAAGGATTTTTTTCATTTAATGTTTTGACAATGTTATTTATACGATATAAATTAATAGTTCCTAGTTTAGTATTGTATGCATATATTTTTAAACAGTAGGCAGTCTCTACAAGTGTTGACAGGGTGTCGTGTAGGTTTGTGATGTTTCAATCAAATGATAAGTTATACTTACGGTGATGTGTTATATTACCATGCTTATTTTATAAGCATGATCTATTGTAGAAGAAAAAAAGTGTTGGGAAAATATGTAAATATTAATTACTTACAATCTATACACAGTATGTTAAATAAATATATAAATCCAAATCTTTAAATACATGATATATGTACAAAATAAGGTTACTTTAATAAATAAACTAATATTTTCTTTCATAGGTATTTATAAATAATATAATATTTTAATAAAAATGGGCCCACCACCGGTAGTCACAGGAATATCTCCGAAAGAAGGTCCACCCGGGACTCGTGTAATAGTACGTGGAGAATTCTTAGGTACTAAGGCTCCAGATTTAATAGGTTTGTTTCTTTCATTTAGCTAACAGACAATGAGATTACATTTTTTTATTACTTTAAGATTTTTAATATTATCAACGACTGCAGTCATCTATAAATATTTAGCATTCTTTTTACTGAAGCACGTTAATGACAAAGAAGTTAATTATATTATGTTATTTTTGATTCATATATATGTATAGGGTTGACAATTTGTGGCTGTGATTGTTTATTATCTGCTGAATGGAAATCATCAAACAAAATTATTGCTAGATCAGGTCTATGTAAAGGCCTTGGTGATATTATAGTAACGACTCGTAGTGGTGGCCAAGGAACATCAACTGTACAATTTCGTGGTTATCATGAAACCATAGGACCTATGAAAGAATCTGCCGTATGGGTAGACGAAGCACCAATGCAGAGCTTTGCTTGGGGTAGAAGAGCATTATCGCCAATTAATCAACAAGAGGATCCTCTAGGTTTAAGCGTGGAAGAAAAGTATGAATTTTAGTCGTTTTCCTATGGCAATGTACTTTATGTTGTAATTAAATTTTAAAATATAATCAATTATATTTATTTATAGTAAGAAGTTTCCCGATGATGAATTGATAGAATTATTTGGAGATGCCACCGACGACCTCACTAGTGAAAAATTTCATCCAGGTTGGTTTTTATTGAAACATCATCATGCTATGACATTGGAAGACTTAAAACTGGGCTTAACTTTTCTTAAGAGAAAAGTAAATTCACAAAAAGAAGGACAATTGTCTTTTTTGAAGGTACACAGTTACGAAATTTTATATGAATGATATACTTTTAAGCTATTTGTGATTATTGTTGTTAAATTTTTAATTGCAGGCCAATGTAGGATCGGTAATGGAACAACTTGATACAGTGATGCTACTTAAAGAACAGTTTGAATCAGATATGAAAAACTATGGAACTGATCCTATTGAACAACTTGAAAAAGCTATTAAACAATCCATGTCGGAAGCCAATAAATTATTTGACGAAGTTTTAGCGAGAAGAGATAGAGCAGATGCTACCAGAAATGTTTTGACCGTTATGCAGCGCTATAAATTTCTTTTTTGTATGCCAATTAATATGGAAAGAAATATAGAGCGTGGAAATTATGATCTGGTAATTAACGATTACGCAAGAGTTAAAAATTTATTTAAGAACACTGAAGTGGAAGTATTTAAAATAGTATTAGCAGAAATAGAAAACAGGATAACAACTCTTAAAGCATTATTAAGAAAGAAGCTTGAAGAAATGCCATTTAGTTTAGAAGAACATAAAAAAATAATTAGAAATCTTGTTAATCTCGAAACGGAGACTGACGTAGGCTGGTATGCCATAGGTAGGTATATAGAAAATAATTCTATTATTATAAGAGGTTACAAATTTTTTTGGCACAGCTATGCGGAGAGCATATTTTATAGAAATGACAGCTCTTTGAAAAAAAAGACTGTAATTTTTTAAACTCAAAATTTAGTTAAAAATTAGAGTTTATTATTTTATATACTTGATAGCTGCATCAAAAAAAATGTTTATTTTTATACCCATTTTTCCTAGTACCCCAAGGTGATGTAACCCCTTAACTCGTTAATCGTTAATATATGTCTAAGAAAGATTTATTATTTTATATTTTAGTTTCTCATGCTAATTGTTTGAATAGAAGTATAAATGCTTGCGTACAAGAGCATTTAGAAATGAAAAATACAATTTTAGAGGATTCTGGTAAAACTTGTAAACACGTACCGATTACAGGAAAACAACAATTTTTAAATAATAGAAATGATAAAAATAATACGTCGGTACAAGTATCATGCATTCAAGCTATTTATGATATATTAATTCAACAGTTGCCTAATCTGTGGAGATTAGGACAAAGTTATTTTAGCGGACAGTTGCACGTTGTGGTAGATGTTGAGAAACAAATTCCTTTTAAGGTAAAAATGAAATGAATAAAATATTAAGTTTTTCTTTGAAATGTTCTTTTTTCAATTTGTAAATTATTTGTAATAGAACTTGGTTTTATCAAGCATGCAACATACCGTAGAAGTTATTAAAAATATATGTCACAAAGACACAGAAGCGTCATCGCTTTTACATATTTTACACTGCATCAGACAGATGTATGCATCTTTAATTCATTTAGATTTACCGAGTGACGCCCTTGATATTTTTGGAAAATTTATCTTCGATTTAAGGTAAAAATTTATTACTTATATTTCTATCATTTAAAAATTGTCATATTTAATTAGTAATTCAAATATTACCGTTTATTTTAGATTACAATGTTTCATAGCTCTATTCAAAAAAACGGCGGAAAATATAGCAGCTTTACATAAAAAAGAAACTTGGCAAATAGAATATTTGAATGAAAATTGTGGAGTTACAAAATTGGTACTTTTTTTATGCTATAGTTTTAATACAATCAATTTATTATTTATATCAAAGATTTAATTATATTTCTTTTATTTTTTTCTTTTGTCTAAATAGCCATATTTATTTGAAGAAATGGTATTTGAGTTAACAAAATGTGCACGAGCTACAGTAGTCGCTTGCGGTCCTAGAGAAAATGCATTATTTGCTAATTCATCGTGTCAAATGCTCTTTTATAATTCCGTTCAAGCTTTATTTACTTCATTTGCACGATGTTTAAAACAATTAGTTTCTGATGATTGTCAAGATGCTTATGATGATGAAGAGCCATCAGTTTCTCAACTAGTCGGGTCGCCTTCTGGTTATAAAAATAAAAACAATAAACATCAAGAGCCTGTAAGTGTATTATTATATGTATCAATATAAATGTATAGTTAATTTATTTATGCATTATTTAAATTTTTGATATATTTCGCATTATTCAATAGATTTTGGAACAGTGCCTTTTAATAACATTGAGTAATATACGTTACACTTTGAACATTGTTCTACCGAAAATAAAAGATACTTTAAAAACTCAAGGTTATCCAGATTTATCTAATGCCATCGGTTGGAATTCTAATTGGGCACAATTGGACATTCTTGATAATTTTGTTTTGGAGGCCTATTTAGACAGACGGTGCGATCCACTTGTTGGAACAATTGAGCCTAGTATGTATTTGGGCGGATTAGAATGGGATTTTGATATACAGCCAACTCATGTTAAGCCATACGTCCAGGAGATATTAGCTAATTTAATAGCAGTTCACGCAGAGGTAAATACGGGAAAAAGATGAAATAAATTATATCATTTACTTAATGTGTTTAAAAATATCTTTTAATATTAAATAAATATGACATTATATTTTTAAAGGTTCATCGAGTTGCCCCAGTTCTTTTAAAAGAATTCTCTCTCATATTGTTGAAACAATAGCGGAAGAACTTGCACGGCTTATGTCATATGTAACACAGTTTAGTTCTGCTGGTATTATACAAGCTAGAACTGATATTACGCTTTTAAAAAATGCTTTATTACATTACAGTACTGATAGAGCAAGGTAAGAGATTAATAATTACATAAATTATAAAAGTATTAAGTATAAATATAAGTTAAAATATATATATATATTTTTTTTTTTCATAAAATAGAAGTTTTTTTGAAGAAGCTCTTGATGGTATACCACAACCAAGAAGTAACGCAGATGCTATTCGCATTGATGCTTTATTGTTAAAAGTTACAACATCTATGCGATTGCAATTATCCTGTCTTGTAAATGATACAACTGATGATACTCTAAGCACAATTGATAACAATCGTGTAACTACTGTATAACTAGAATTATACAAATGATGATCAATATATAATTATTAATTTATTAAATTTATTAAGTTTATCAAGATAAGTATTTTACTAAATCATGAGTGTTTGTTTCTAATACAGTTTTTATTATGACATATATACAAACATTTAATAATTTCTATATATATATATATATATATATATCAATAAATGGTGGCGTTGGTCATTTCGATCGGAACGCGCCTGGCGGCGGAAATCGGTACTCAGGTAGACAGCCACATAAATGGCATTGTAAGTTTTATCAGTTATTAAAATTTGAAAGATATTTGTAAGATATCATTAAATGCATGAAGTATAGGTTATATTAGATCATGTAAATTGAATGAATTAATTATTATTATAAATTATCATGTTAATATAATTTTTTATAAAATGACAATAATAATATTATGATCTAACGATAATATAATTATATGTTGTAGATTTGATAAAACATATAAATATAAAAATGTACCATAATAAACGTAAATTTCATCTTATATTTGGAATTTCGGCAAGTGTAGCAGTATATTGTGTTAATCTTATGCCACATACAATATTTCTTAATAAATTAGAAGAAACTGTTGCCTTTTATCGGTACGTATATAAGATGTTTATTTTGAGGTTATAATTATAAAAATAGCGATTTAATTAATTGGCCTATCAAAATAAATGTAACATTAATTTATAGTCATGGCATAAAAGTACGTGTAAATAATCAAATGAAAGAATTATGTAAAGAGGTAATGAATGACTTACAATTACCGGAAAGTACGC
The DNA here is from genome assembly GCF_049000335.1 of Polistes dominula. Classification (NCBI taxonomy): domain Eukaryota; kingdom Metazoa; phylum Arthropoda; class Insecta; order Hymenoptera; family Vespidae; genus Polistes; species Polistes dominula. The sequence continues at coordinate 10,318,678 of NW_028301152.1, read as the reverse complement.
AATCGCTTATAAAACCATTTCACGTATTTGGTTTTCAACCCTTTCATGCTGGAACATCAAATAAAACTTTTGGAGGAATTATTGGTATTCCTATTAATTTTCTATATAAAGAGCCCTCTGATGTAGCAGCTGAAAAATTAATTATAAATAATAAAGAACTAAATAAAATAAGAAAGGAAGCTGACAGCTTATATGAGAGTCTTATAATTTCAAAAGATGCGAAAAAGTATGTGATAGCGCGCGAAATATCAAAGATATTAGGTAATGAGGTATATTTATCGGGAGGTGGTTTATCTTGTATCGTCTTTATAATGACATCAATTTATAGTAATTTAGCTCATCAATTTAATTTATACGAGAAGAAAGCATTGTACCGTCGTACGTTGTGTATATTTTTTATATTAGTTAGCTTCATTTTATGGCTAGTGTTTAAAGATGCTGCTCGTAATCGTGTTGAAAATAGCATAGATGAGAACATAGCTAAATTAGGTTTAAATTATATTAACGGAGGAAAGGAATATTACGAAAAAGAACTTCAGAAAAATATTGCATTGAGATCACTTATGGAAGAGGATGGTAAAAAGCAATATAATGCCGATGGAAATGAAAAACATCTTTGGATGCGTTTATTAATTCCTCTTTCCGAAAAGAAAAGCTTTTTTGAGTCTAAACTTTAAAATAGTCGATGTGTTTTATATAATATTAAATGAATCATACATCTAGTAATAAATATTTCATTTGTTAAAATTGTTAATTTTTTCATAATTATATTAAATAAAATAATACAATGTTTATATACAATTATTTATCATTATTTTTTCATTTCTTAACTTACAATTACATTACTACGTATTTTATTTAATTCTACATATTTATTATATAATAATAATCCTGTTCTCTTTTTTGTTTTCCAAGATGAAAAATTTTTTTATAAAACCTACTCAAAATTTACATTTAAATTTAACTTAACAAAAGGAATAATAGATAAATTACTTTCTCGTGAGATATATCTTGTATATATCATGTACTTATAACTGTGTGCTATTATTAATATTATTATTATTAAACGTTTAATGCTATAAAATATGTCAACTGTAGTTATAAAACAAAAATAATTTATACAAACAGAGTAATAATATATATATATAAATATAATAACAAAAGCATTCTTAAATGGTTCATTAACCAAATAAATATAATTCTTGACTTCATGGTATTGCCTAATTATTATATGTACTTACTTTTAGACATCTTACATTATTGTATCCTATGTAAGGCCAAGTGATCCAAGCTGAAAAATAATAGTGTATAATTATAATATTATGAACAAATTTGTAATCGTTTTAGTATATATAAATATAATATATAGTGTCCTATATTTAGTGGTGCAAACGAACAGGACGTGATTCTACATGAAAAATTAACTTCAAAATAAATTTTACAAAAAAAAGAAAGGAACAAATAAAATTCGTTCATATAATACTTTTTGTTTTTGAGAAAAATACAATTGAAAATTTGTCGAATACTTGTGCACTTGACTGTGCTTTTCTCTATTTACTTTTTGATATAGATTCCGTATATGACATTAATTTGTTATTTATATAAGAAATTAATAATGTAATTTATTATGCATACCAGTGTTAATTTGTCTTCCTCCTTTTTAAGTATTTTTGCCGTTTGTTCTTGATCAAATTTGACGACTGCAGCTATAACTTTAGCAAGCACCATAGTTTCTTTTCCCATCATATATTCATATAAAATATTCTTAAGATATTCTATTTCCGTTGAGTCTTCTAAAGTTTCATGCCTTAATTTAACTAATTTCCTGAGTTCGGTCAATTCACGATTTTGCGATGCCAATGTTTGTTGAAACGTATGAAATGAACCAGTATTTGATTGTATTGCAGCCATTGCTATACAAGAAGTATTTTCCAGTTCCTATATTCAAATAAAGTGTTTAATTGAATTAAGTGCTATTTTAAAGTACAACTTGCTAACATATTAATATTTAAAATAATATGTTACCTCTGTTGCTGTGTCAGTATTTGTGTCAAGCTAAAATAAGAATGAAAGAAAAATTAGAAAATAAAAGCAAAACTCAAAAAATACATAAAAGAAAAATGATTTATAAAAAAAAGGACAAAGAAAAAAAATAGGCAATTTGCAAATGAAAATACAGTGAAGTATAATAAAAATAAACTATATAAATGATTTAAATAACTTTTAGCAACAGATCGGTAAAAATATCCAATCGGATGAAACTGCAACATTAAGTATATTCATACCTTTCTTTCGTTCCTCCATTCTCTTGTTAATTCTTTGATTTCTTCTTCGTGTTTAGTCTCTAATCTATCGCTTCTTTGTTGTAAAATAGTTTTCCATTTTTGTTCAGTTTCTCTGAGCTCATTTACATGTTCTTTTCTAATAGATGCGATACTTTCTGTTAAAGCTTTTACTTCATTTTCTTTCTCTGCTGTTAACTTTTTATTTTCCAAAATAAGATTTTCAAGTTGTTCCGATTTAGCTGTTAATTCAATTTGAAAATCTTTTAATTGTTCCTTGTATTGTTGCAAAAGATTGGATTCATAATTCTGTTGGTAATCTATTTAAATTTAATAAATAAATGCATATATATATTAGTTATTATTTATTTTGTAAAAATATAAATATAACATTAGCTTACCAAAACGTTTTTCCAATGCCGATTGCAATTCCTCTTCTTTATCTTGCAGTTGAGCTTGAAATTCTTTAACCAATTGTTTCAATCTAATATTTTGTTCTTCCTCGTGCATTTTTAATTCTTCCTTTAACTGATCCGTTTTATCTTTTAATTCATTATTGATCATATACATTTGCGATTCCTTGGCATGAAATTTAATTATTGCTTCATCCAAATCGGCTTCTAATTTTTTATTTTTCTCTTCCAATTGATTACTTCTTTCGACAAGATTTTGTTCTACTGTATTACAATCATTATTCGTCGTTTGTGACACGGTATTTTTCAAATCGGTTAATGATTCTATTTGCGATTGTAATTTGTTAATTTGGTTCTCTTGTTCTTTGATTTTAGTTTTTAACGTATCTATTTCTATTATTTTTTGATCGAGTTCTTTCGTATTTAAAAGTTTTAATTTTTCATTTTCTTTTAACAGATCTTCTTCCTTTGTTTTTAATAATTTAAATTTTGAAGTTTCCTGTTCCATAATACTTTCTATACTTTTGATTTTATCCATTAAACGCTTGTTTTCTTCGTCCAGATTTAAAACCGTAGAAGCCGACAAGTTTGCAAGATGTTCGTCTAAAACAAGCTCTCCATTTTTAAGTTTATTTATCTGAAGATTTGTTAGAGTTTCATTCATATGTTTAAATGGAATGTTGTTTAAATTCGTAGCTTTTACATTTGTTAATTGTTCATTTAACTTTGTTATATGCTCTGTAAGTTCGATTTTGCTTATTTCCAAAGATTGTATATGTTTTAAATGTTCAGTTAATTCGGTAGTTTTATCATTTAATATTACAGTTTGTTCTTCTAATTCTTTTTTTGTCTTCTGTAATTCTTCATCGTATTCTTGTAACGCTTTAGTTTGAGAATTCACTTTAACATTTGTTTCTTGCAATTGATTTTTAATGCATTTTAATTCTTCGTTCTGTTTATTCAATTTTTCTTTATAAATGGCGACATCTTCCTGTAATTCGTTCACATCGCATAAAAGATCTTCTTTATCCTTGTCATATTCTAATACTTTTACCTCTAAGTTTTCTTTAATTTTACAAAGTTCTTCATGAGATTGTATAAGCTGAGATTGCTTTATGTTTAAACTTGCATTTTCTTCTCTAAATTGATTTACAATTGATTTTAATTCTATCAATTCAACATTCATTAATTCATTTTCAGTTTTAAGTTTTTCTAATAGATGATTTTCATCTTTTAGTGTTTTAACTTCATTTGAAAATCTTTCTATTGTTTGCGACATATTTAAATTTTCAGCTCTAAATTCGTCGAGTGCTACAGTTAAATCTTCTATTCTTTTATCGTTAAATAGTAATTTTTTATCTTGTTGCTCTTTAATATTTTTTAGTTTCTCCAATTCGATTTCTTTTATATCAATTACATTTCGTAAACTTTTTTCTAAGTTATTACTAAAAGTATTTAATTTCATAACTTCTTCCTCGTGATATTTATTAGCGTCTTGATACATTCTTTCTATTTCTTCATTTTTTTTTACATATTCTTTAATCAATTTCACTTGGTCTTGAAATCTTATTTCCAAATCAGCTGATTCTGATTCTTTTTTCAATATTTTCTCATGAAGTTCATTGATTTCGGTATTATTTTTAGTATTATTGTCGTGCAAATGTACAATTTCTGATTTTAACCGTTCCAATTCTTCTTGCAATACATTACATTCGGATTTTTTACTTTCCAACGTTTTTATTATATTTGTAGCATCTTCGTACTTCTTTTTAAATTCTATTATTTCTTTTTTCAAATGTTTCACTTCATCTTCTTTCTTCTTCTCCGTTAAAGCTTGCATTTCTTGTAGATCGTGTATTTTAGAATTCAAATGATCTATTTCGGTTATTAATTTGGTCATTTCAATATTATGTTTATCATGCCTTTCCAATTCGATTTGTTCTACTTTTGTTTTGTATTCATTTAGTTCACGCATTAAATCCGCTTTCTCCTGTTTAATCTTCACTAATTCTGTTTCTACTTCGATTAATTTATTAACTTGTTCTTCCGACATTTTTAATTTTTTATGAAGAATTTTAACTTCTTCTTTGAGGCCTTCTTTTTCCATCAAAGTATTTTTTAAACAGAAATTTATAATTTTATCCAAATTACTTATCTTTTCGTTGTGATCCTGAAATATTTCTTTAACGTTATTCCTCAGATACGTACAATCTTCTTTCAATTTTTCCGTATTTGTTTTAAAACATAGGAGTTCATTTTTAAAGGATATTTTTTCTTTATTAAGTAAATCTATTTTGGAATTTTTTTCATCTACTTGTTCGGTTAATTCATTGATTTTATCTTTATAATTTTTTAATTCGTTATTGAGTTCAGTTAATTCCATATCTTTGTTTTCTATCGTATTATTTAATTTAGTTATTTCATTTTCATTAGACAATTGATCGTTAAGTTTCTTTATTTCTAGATCCTTTATCGATAATTTGTTATTAGCCTTTTCTAACATTGATGCATATTCTTGCATTTTCAAATTGAAAGTTTCACATACTTGATCTCTGTCTGATAAAGCGTATCTCATATTTTCTAATTCTTTATCGAGACTTTGTACGGTCATTTGCAATTTTTCAATAGTCGTTTCAGCTTCTTTCTTTTTTTCATTGGTAATAATTGTTTGCGCGTCTTGCTCTTTCTTTAATTCAGCATATTTGATTTTTAAGTTAGAAAGTTCATTCTGGAGTTTCTCCATGTTGCATTGATATTCTTTAGAAAGTGTTTGGGTTTCTTGTAAAATTTCTTTTATTTTTTGTAATTCTTCTTCCCTTTCTGTTAGATCATGTTTCAGTTTATCCAATGTTTCATTTTCATTTAAAGTATCGCTTTTACTTTTTGAGCTACTATTACTTTCTACATTTTCTGTATAACCTGTGTATAATTTATTTAAAAATAAATTATTATATTCAGTAAAAGATAATATTAATTCTATATATATATATATATATTAGAAAAATTTACCTTTCGATGTATCTTGAATATTATCTGTTTTATCAGCATCCAAATTCGGTATATTATATTGCGTTTTCAATTGTTCTAATTCCGTTTTATATTTATCAACAATTTCAGTTAGATTTTCTTTACTTTCCATAGTATGTTTCAAATCAAATTGAAGTCGTTTTATTTGTTCCTCTTTACCCTCAAGTTCTCTATGAATTGAAAGTTTATTTTCAGCCAGAGATATTACGGATTCTTCCTCACGCCTTTTTAAAGTGTTTACTTGTTCCGTTAAATTTGAAACTTCGTCCTGTGATATACTTAATTCTTTCTGCAGAACCTCTGCATTTTCTAAACTAGAAGACTTTAAAGCTTCGTAATCACGTTTTAATATATTGTTTTCCTCTAATAATTCCTTATATCTTTTCATTAAATTTTCACATCGTTTTAAAGTATTCTTATTTTTTGTTACTATCGCCTCTAATTTATTTACTTCATTTTGAAGTTTTGCATTTTCAGCTACCAATTCAGAATTATCAGTTGCATTTTCAGTTAATTCTTTATTTGGTTCCATAACTTCGACAGTACTATTATGTCCTTCGTCGTTGTCTAAAAGCATTAAATTTTCTGAAGGTGGTGTATTTCCTTGAAGAAGTTTAATCTGCAATAAGTATTTCATAATACAAGTTGTACAAAATGCTATTACGTTTTGTAAAAATATAATACAGTCTTACAAAGGGAGAGTCAAGATGACAGGAAACCAATTTTTAAAAAATTCTATACAATTGTAGGGGTCCATATTACCTATTTATATATTTTTTTAATTAAACTCTAAAAAATTTATTTCATACTGTTCACCTTGCTTTCCCCTTTGTTAATCATATTACATAAATATACTCATTTATAAATAAAAAGCAAAATTTTCTAAATATATCACCTTTGTATTTAAGGTATCTATAATATGATTTTTTTCTTCAATATCATTTCTTAATACTTCTTCTAAATGCGCTTTAGCTTGTTGTTCTAATTGACATTGTTCTTTCAAATCTCCAATTCTTCTTAACACATTATCTTGCGTTTCAACCAAAACAGATTCTAATTTTGTTTTAACTCGTTCGAGTTCTCGATAATGTTTTATCAAATCTGTGTATCGTCCACGATATTTATTATATTTTGCTTGAATTTTTTTATATGCCACATACAATTGATCTTTGGTAACTCTATCAAGTTGCGTATTAATGTCATCATCTATTTCAGTCGCAGACTGATCTACATCTGACTGCAAATAAAATAATAATATTTCCTTGAATACATTATTTGTCATTTGGTACTCTACTTTTAATAATAAATACACATGTAATATTATAAAATATTTTATAATTCTACCTGTATATGATATAGATTTTTAGGACTTTCGTACAGCGGAAATAAAGAACTGACATCACTGGTTACACTGCTTACAGATGATCTTCTAGATGCGTCTACTGAATTGGGTAGTGGTGATACAAGTTCAACATTTTGAAATGTGTTTTTTACAGAATTACTTTTGATAGTATCTATAAACATTATACGTAAACTAATTGTATTGTATAGTTATTAAAATAAATTGGTTAGCGATCATAAATCACATATACAAGTTGCCCTAGTATTTTACTTATAAAATATTGTGAAAAGATACTAGGGGACACCCTTTATATAAACAAACATGTAAAAAATACTTTTGGATTACCATTAATTTATCACATGCAATATAAAAATTCTTATAAATAATTAAAAGTGACAACATATACCATCAGTTTTTTTGGTTAAGTCATTACTTTCCACTGTTGTTGGTAATTCTTGTATTGAACTATTAGACTGAGCTGGAGATATAACTGCCTAAAAGAATAATATTATTTAATATGAATAATAATTGACATCATAAATTTAAATAGAAATATAATAAAAATGTTAACACCTGCGCCATTTGCTGCATACTCGCTTGCAACCTGGCAGGTGATTGTTTCATCTCCTCGGCAAGTTTATCTTTAAATTTTTTAAACATTTTGTATTTATTAGTATATTATACTTTTAATCAATATAATTTAATTTTCATAAATCCATCGAGGTGTTTATATCGGATTACGTGGTTGACACTATCACCACTTCATGAGTTTAACCTAATCTGACCTGAGCTAGTGACGTTCCGAGTTTTCATTTAAACGCCATCTATTTAAAGCTATATTCACAACTCTCTTATGCAAGTAACAATATTTGTGAGCATAGAGTAACTACATATCGAGTTTAGTATTGCCAACCTTGCGGATCAAAAACTAATTGGAATCCGTTGTTTCGAGACCAATTGTCAAAGATTTTGATAGATGCGTTTTGTCAATAAACTATTTAATAACCTGTTTTATCGCATTTTAAACAATTACGAAGAATTTTTAAGTCTCTTCGAATGGTATTATAACAATATGTGTATCGGTCCATTAAAAAAAATATGCCATTGGGGACCGCTTACTGCTTTAGGTACGTCAGTTAACATTAATAACTTATTAAGATAACATTTTTTTATTGTCATATAATAATTTATAAAGTAAACAAATAAGAAGTTATACAGAATTATATTGTTTCTAAATTATTTTATACATTAGAAATAAATGTGTCGTGGTATTTGTTAAAATGACGAAGGACTCCGCCCGTTTTATTTCAAACATACTTTTTCGCGGGGAATTCAAAAAATTATTCTATGAAAAGTAATTTAATATTGTAATATTAAAAGTAGTATATATATATATAATATTATATAAATTAATTGAAATATATATTTCTTTTTAGGAATTATAAAAATTATCACATTAATAACAATACATTGTAGTAGACAATGGTGGCCACCTCAAGAAAGCTTTTGGGCAACAGCAAATTTTTGTTTCTTTTTTTCTTTAGCGGATCAACTCTTTTTCACTTCATCAGTGCAATTTTTGAGGGGCCTGGATTTTTACCACTAAAATGGATGCCGGTAATATTAATTTAAATTAATTGCAAAATTCAATGAAACATTTTAATAAATTATGCATTTTCATTTCTTTTTCTTTTTCTTTTTCTTTTTAGGAAAAACCCACAGATGCTCAATTTTTACAGTATTGTACCGTTTGTCAAGGATACAAAGCACCAAGGTCTCATCATTGCAGAAAATGTAAATTCTTCGTTTATCAATAACAGAGACAATAACTTGTCACATAATAATAATCTTCTATCATTTACAGGTGATCGTTGTGTTCTGAAAATGGATCATCATTGTCCATGGATAAACAATTGTGTTGGTCATCACAATCATGGACATTTTACAGCATTTTTGGCTAGTGCAGTTGGTGGTTGTTTCATTTCCACCATCATACTAATTTCTTGGGTTGTTACTGTATTATCATTAAAACCTATACCATTTCCACCACCTTCTGTTTTTACTTTGATTTTAGTTATTTTCACCATCGGTTTATCAATCGGTGTGGTTCTTACTGTAGGAATGTTACTTTACCTTCAGGTATGTAATCAAAGTTGAAATAAGTAATTTGTAGTTCAGTATAATTATATTATTTATGTTTTTACCAGATGATGTCTATTATAAAGAACAAAACTGAAATAGAGGATTGGATATCAGAAAAAGCATATCATCGTAGATTTGGTACAGATAAAAAATTCATTCATCCATATTCCAAGGGGTGGCTATTTAATGTGAGACAAGTTCTTACATGGGATTGTTCGCCTGTAGGTGATGGTATTAATTGGCCAGTGATCGACGGCTGTGATCAATACACATTAACGGTAAAATATATAATCTTTCTTTTAATTTGTTTCGGTTTCGTATTCATATTTAAGGAAATAATGTTACCATAGAAAGAGCAATTGGCACAAAAAATGGATAAACGAAGAAGGGCACGTAGATATAGGATAATAAAACCTTCTTCTGGCTCGTGGTTACCAATTCAACATGGTTGGGGGGTATTATGTCATCCTCCTTGTACAGACGAAACACGAATTAAACTAAATGTAGCGGATATTGTGATTGTCACACGTTGGCGAAGGTATTGTTTTAGTTAAATCAAAATATAATTTTATATTTAATTTTTTGTTAATAAAATTATATTTTAAGTTGGAAGAATATCTCAAAGTTATTATTGTAGATATTGGTTATTCGGAGAAAAAGAACAAGGGGCTATAAATGATGTTCCCATAAAACGAGTACGAGGATGGTTCCCGCGACCGTGTGCAATTGAACTCATAGAAAGTAATTAATATACATGGATATCATTTAAGTCTGATTAAAAGTTTATTTTAAAATTATAGTGCATTTAGATATAAAGTGAAAAATAGAAAATAAGTAATATTATTTCTACCGTAGAATTAAAAAAAGGCAATGCTTCATGATTTTTTGATATTTGAAGAATTAGTTCATATTATTCGATTCATCTTAACAAACTCTATCATATGTTACAAAGAAAAGCAATAAAAAATAATTTTATATTAATAAATGAAACAAAAGCAGTACTATGAAAATAACTGCTTTTTTCCTAGCATTGCATGCTACTGAGAGAAAAAACTTAGAAGGTACTTTTTTCAAACTAATTCCTTTGAAAGTATTACCTTTTTTAATTGCACGGTCAAAGTACAGTAATATATGTTCAGTGGTGTATCGTTTTGTAACGTGAATATGCATCAGCCATTAATGTCATTTTAACAAACAGTATACAAGAATGTTCTGTATGTATTTATATTAAGATTTCATAACTCATATAATGAGTAATTGCGTAAAATCTAAAATAATCTAACTCAGGTTTGAAGCACTTTATATATTATAATTAAATAACAAACAAATTCTGAGGTTCAATATTTTAAAATAGTCAAAAATGAATTTATAATAGTAAATTATTATTTATATTTTTAAAAAGATTACAAACAATGAGAATTTGTAATGTAAAAAAAGTCATGGTAAAATTGTCTTTCTGTATATAAGAAAGTATATCTAATTAATATGTCTCATCATACTTTTAGTTTAGCCATAACATGAGCTGGTATTATTACGTATGATCACTAATTCCTATGACAATAAAATATAAGATATATTCTTAGAATGTGAACTGTAAACACTGTTCTCAGGGATGTGTTTTCCATGTAGAAATTAAATAGTTTTGATCACTAATCTGAACAAATGAACAAATGTTAATGTAATAATAATTCTAAACTATTACATCAGACACGTTAAATTCCATTTATTTGTATTTTTATACATTAGTACAACATAACGATTTTCAGTCTGTGATATTTTTGCTATTACTTTTTATATTTGTATTGAATTAAATGACAAATATGTAGATTTGAAAAATATTCTTATGTTGCTGGTGTGTAAAATTAACATTTTTATGTTAAACTTAGTACATACCAACACCTACATATATTTAATTTACATAGATAGATAAAAACAGTACGATAATCTAATTTCACACAGAATGATTTAAAGAAGTTCATTTTATGTGACATTATTACAAATCATATCAATTATAATTGTAATCTGTCAATATGTACAATAAGATTTATTATATACGTCTGATATTCTTTATGTAATTATTTTCTATTAAATTATGAAATACACATACACTCACTTTAAAAGTAGTATAATATAAAAGAGGACCATATGATATGTGAATAATTTGTACAATTGTATTAACATGAAGTTCATGTTATGATAAAAATAGAGTATTCAAAAACCTGTATGAAGTTAATTGTTGTAATTTCATTATATGATTTTTTTATTATAAATAATTAGAGTATTATATTTTTTTCTATAAGTACTCTTATATAATGTATTATGTTAAATTTTTTTCGGAAGGATATTATTTACGTAATACAACAACAAATAGACACATTGAAAAGGCATCTATATATGTAAGTATGTCAATAACATAGCACGACAATCAAACCATCGGACGAATCGTGTAACGATTGGTATGTAAATATAAAACCCACGTCACACCGAGTGTGGCATTCAACAGTGAAAGGGCCGGATTAGCTTTTGCGATTAGAGAACTCTGCTTGAATGCGTTATTCAAATATTCGAATTACTGCTAAAATATATTTAATGGAAAATGTATATTTATTTAGCCTCGCACATAGTTGCTTTAGAAGAAGTAGAGAAACAACAAATCAATATTGATTTATTAATAAAATTATAATATTTTTGGTTTTCATTTCAAGATATGAATTTCAAATTACAGTATTATTAAAATTGTATAGGCCCACCATGCAGTTATTCCATATACGTGCTAAAAATAAATTATTAATTTTTCAATTCGGTAAAAAAACTTTTAGGACACTCTGTATATAAGATCAAGAATATTATGCAAATCATGTGACATAACACATAGGACCCTATTTTTTAAACTACTCATTTAATTAATTTTTTTTCATTCAATTTCGACAAATTTATTCTGGATGCATATCATCAATGAAACAGATAGTTCGGTTATCGGAAAAATCATTTATTTATATTTTGGAAGATGAGATAGGAAAAAAATGATAAAAACAATAGTATAAATAAATGATAAACATATTACAAAGGAACTTTTTGGTATAATTTAATGAACAAGAAAATGAAACGATGAAATCAAATTAAAAGAGTAAAGAAGGGTCGAGTGAAAGTAATAATTCGCAAAAGCAAATTAAAAGCAACTTTGCCTTTGACTGGTGGGATTTCATTGACATTTGACTTACTCGCCAGAGATCGGTCATTGCAGTTTCTTTCGTGCACCTATCTAAGGAGGACCAACGAAATCAAGTGAAAGCGAGCGTTCAAATTTTTCTTTTCGATTTAAAAGTAATTAAAAAGTAAACGTCTTTAATCATTTTAAATCGATAAACGTGTTATAGTTTTTGAAATCTTCTATTTCTATTAATAATATAAAAAGATTATCTCTACTTTTCATGTCTAATTAATTTTAATCGTTTGCAAAGGATACAAGGATCTTCCAAAAATGAGTTTCATTAGGAATTGTCTATTCACGACATCAGCGATCGTTCTTTCTTCGATTTTCGTTTCCGGTTTTCCTGATGGTGCACCAGTAGATGCGTGTGTCAAACCACGACCTAATCAACCCTATCACGGGGATGCAAGAAGTCAACCTTCGAATAAAAGCCCCTATACATTAATAGCTTCATCGTCAGAATACGTTCCAGGAGCACAAATTACCGGTACGTAATAAACGTGATTCGATTGTCCAGTGTACAAAATTCGGAGCATAATACTTTCATATTTTGTTATATTCATTATTAAAATTATAATTATTTGATCAATGTTTACGATGAATCAAAAATTTACTCTTTACGCAAACAAATCTTTAAATCCATTTAATAAGAAATTTGACAAAATAATTGACGAAGTTGTCTTTAGAAATATGAGAAGCTCGTTTTATCTTACAACAGATAAGAGTTTCCAACTTTCTACATAAAAGGAATATTTTAGAAAAGGAAGATAAAGCGAACGTTATTTTTGGTCCATTGTGCTCTTAACTACTTGCATTAGCGAGTTTGCTAATCGATTTTAAGGAACATGATAGCAAGTAGCATTTATTTATTAATTATTTTATATGTGGGAAAACATACAACGTTGACATTTCTCTCTTCATCTTACGCGACAGTTGACTTTGCATTTTTCAATTACAATTTCAATTATATTTCACTTGGAATAATTATTTTCATGATATAATATTTTGTTTAAAAATGTACTATAGTAGATCATTATTGTAATAATTTCGTCATACTTTCATCAAATTTTTCTTTTGATTGTAGTAACCATTAGTGGTTCAGCTTTCAAAGGATTCTTCTTACAAGCACGCGATAGTAATACCCACGCATGGATTGGTTCTTGGGCACAAACACCGAATACAAACACCCATCCTGAATGTAGTGCTGTTACGCACGCAGATCCACGTGAGAAACAACAAGCCACTCTTATTTGGAATGCACCACCGAATACTCGAGGTCAAGTTTATTTCACGTGAGTATTTCGTATAAATAAAAAAACAATTCTCTTACCTCAATGGGAAAAACAAAATGTTAAGAATTTAAACTATACCGAAAAAAAAGAATTACAAGTTGACTGGTTAATTAATGAAGATTTATATAAAATCTCTAAAGCTCGTGAGATTACGTTCTCTCATTCGATTATTTTTCCACAAAGTATTTTGTTCATTGTTAAAAGTAACTCAAAAAATTGAATAAGATTATGTCCGAACACTATAAGCCAGATTAACTCTTAACAAAAGATCATTTTCTATGACTGAATTTTCTATTAGCTTCTTATTATAATACACAAGATAATATTCAATAAAAAAGTTAGAATATTAATTTGAATTTAAGAAAAATGGAAATGTTATAGAAACCAAAATTTGTTTTTAACCGAAAGAATAATAAATTGTTTTTTTCTTAAAGATGATATATTTTTGGAACTTAAAACGTGGATAATTTTGAAATTCGATGATAGAAATAAATTTGAATACAAAGTAAAGGAAAATGTATTATTTACGCGTATAGAGTAACAATTCATTAGAATTCCTGAGTGAAAAGTTTGCCGGCACAGCAAGTAGCAATGTCTATGTATATAGAAGCAGTTGCCAGTAGCTAGATTTAACTTTGGAAGATACAGGCTTGTAAATAGTAGTAACAACGAATATAATCAGACGCAATAGATAAGTACGATTGATGATGTTTCCATTCTTTGTGATGAAACATTTTACCCATCTGTTTAAAAATTGATATATAAAGACTCGTGATTTTAGAGACAAGTTAAATTGTTTCATATTTCTTCGGATGATTAATATATTACTTATCAAAGAAACATAAGTAAAGATGAACGTTAGTTCCACTTCATCTCCTGCTCGTGTTTAAAGATCTTACGGTAACATTGTACATGTGTGTATATAAAAGCGTTTAGAAAGTCTATACTATACACGTACGTATGATTAACATACCAACAACACTACGACATATACAGATTGAGTTAACGCAATAATGTGATTACGAGAGATTGTGAAATTCCTTTCTCTTTTTCTCTTTCTTTTTATTTTTTGGTTGCTTCAAATTAATTTTCTTATTTTGGTAATTATATCATATCATTTTTCATTAGAGTCATTCATATTGTTAATTTGGGTAATAAAAAATCGTAAAATTGATAATATTATAAACCAACGTGATGTCAACGTGAACATTGTAATTATAATTATCGACGTAATACATATATCTATGTTACATATATGTTACTCGTATTGTATGGTACTCGTCACTGAAAATAATTAATCTTACTACACGAATGATCATAAATAGAGGTAATAACGCACGTTTACTGCTTCGATTACGCTTCGCTAAACTTACGAACGGTCCTGCGAATTTGCATTCTATACTACAAATTTTACTCGGTGGACTGAAAAATATCAGTTGAGTTATTTCGTCCGTAAAAAGAAGATCACATGAGGTACAATATTTTCAATTCGATAAAAGTATTATTATTTATCTATTGAGTCAATGAAAATACTTAATGAATAATCTAAATCATAAATAATATAAAATATATATATACATAACTGCTAGTAATTATGAAAATAGAATAAGTAAAAAGAAAATTAATCCATTATCATAATTACTGGCACATATAAAAAACTACACTCTTCTATGTTTTATCTAACTCAATTTTTTGTTTTCAGTGGTACCGTTTTAAAAGAATATGCATTATTTTGGTCGGATTTAGTTGCACGAGTGGCTTAATGAAATAAAAGAAGAAATACGAAACTAAAAATTCAATGCAAGTATAATGTATTATACATATTCGTAAAAATAAATCATAATTTATAATTTGTTTAGTAAAGCTTCCACATTAATAATTCTTCTTTTTTTCAGGAGTTACCAAACAGAGATGCTCGTATTTTAATATTCTCTTATGTCCAAATAAAATAGATATAATCTTCATGTCGAATGAAACATTCACTTGAAAACAATCGACATTAAAATCAATCGATATTTATCGATGTACTCTACCACGCACTGTTTTATTCAATTCTTTAATTCACTAATGGTTTTAATAAAAGAACAAAAAAATATTAAAATGTTCATCAACAGTAAGTAGTATTTACCTATATCATTATTATCATCATTATCATCGTCATAATCTCGTTACAATGTTATATAAAATCCATTAAATTTTTCCTAAAACACGCAGCATCGATAAACAATGTATAAGACATACATAAGTAATTATTTGTCGATAAACAAAGTTGTGTAAGAATTGATCGATTAAATGGTGCAATTTATTATCGACGAAATGTTTGCTTCTGGCAATTCAACTACAACAAGATGTAACGTGATTTTTGTTGGAAAAAAATGTTGTAATGTTTATCACTTCGAACTCAATAGGAAAAAGTAAAACCAAAAAAAAAAAATATAGCCTGAGGGATACGACTACGATATATGGGAAAGATATTTTCGACTCGTTCGTTACTGTTAGCAATTGCACAACGATCTAACGAGGAAGGTAATTCTAGTTTGACTTCTTTCGCATTAACGCACAAAACTCGTTGGACTCGTGCTGCGAATTGGATCGGCTAAAATGAATTTATTGTTATTAACTTGTCGAAAAAAGAATTTTGCTGTTCAGTTCCCCTACTAATAAAGAAATCGAGGAGGAGGAGGGTGCTTATTGCGTAAGATCTCAGCGGCAAGTAAAAGTGTGTCCTACTTCAAATAAAGAGAAAGAAAAAAGAAAAGAAAGAGAGAGAGAGAGAGAGAGAAAGAGAGAGTGAGCAAAAAAAAACAAGAACCATGACGTTAAAAACTAGTCCTTCCCTTTTAGGTAGCAACGAATTCCCGAAAGTGTTTTCTCATTTTTCTAATACGAACACGACATTACTTTTCTGTTCGATTTACAATAGTTAGATGGCTATAACGTGTCATGACATTTTATCACGGACGGTATTCATTGCAAGGGAGATCATTGATAGGTAAGATTACAATCGATCGTTGAAGAAATCGATGTTAAACGAAACCCTTGATTTTAGATAATTCATTCTTCCTTTTCCACGGGAGAGTGAAGGAAAGGTTATACTTTACATTGATAATGTATACATACTAAAAATAACGAACGATTAAAAATACATTGTTTTTTCTTACATCTGTTATATATAGGAGAAAGAATAAGATATAGAAATCATTTTCAACGGGTGCCAAAAGAGGAGAATAATGAACGAACGGCCAAGGTTTCGGATAAATTGTAAGAGCGCGAGCGCGCGCGTATACACGAAAGAGAGAGAAAGAGAGGGAGAGATGGAAAAAGTAGATCGATTTGAAAGAAATTTGGAAGAAACGCTTGGTGCGAACTGGTGTCATCTTGTTCATGAACGATGAAATAAGTCAAAGGGTTTATAGAAAAGTTAAAGGCCAGATGGTGGGTGGTTTAGGAAGGGTCGAAGAAGTGGAAAGGAAGGTCGGCGATGGTAGGTTGGTAGAAGAGGGGTAGAAAAAAACAGCAGCACCGCCATATCTATAAACGTGTTCGTCGCAGAGAAGTACGAAAAGGGATTGGAGTCAGGGTTGTATTGCGCAGGACGCCGGCGCCCCGGCATCATCGCGACGTCGCCCACCCCTTTTAGGTTTAGTAGTAGTAGTGGTGGCGATGATGGTGGTCGTTGGCTAGAGTTGCATGCGCTTTACACGTTCACACACATCGACACATGAGTCGGTGTCGTTTAGTCGCGCTACTCGAGCATACAACAGCATTGGCGCATACACGTGAGACTTCTTGGCGGGTAGTCGTTGAATCTTCGGCTAGATAAAGGAAGAATGTGGAATAACAAGAGGAACAATAGAAACAGATAATTACTTTATCGCGTTCTCCACCAAAATTTCACTCTTCTTCTCGTTTTTTTCTTTTTTCCCCCATTTAGCATAGGGGAGTAACGTATTCAAGGAGAACTAGAAGAAAGGCAAAAGAAGGAATAAAGCAACGAAGAAGAAGACTCGAAGGAACAACAAAAGGAAGAAGAAAGGATTGATTAGTGGTGGGGGGGGGAGAAGGGTGGTAGGGAAGAAAATATAACGACAAGTACGCGGTGGTAGGATTTTCGTTCGGAGTCGTACTTGTCAGTCGGCTCTCGCGGCGTTAGCTAGGAAGAATGCGCATGATCGATCGCACGCGTTCTGATCGGTCGGAGATGTGATACCGGAAGTAGATACGGCGGTCTTAACCTGCATCGCGTGCAGGTGCGGCCGCGAGTGCGTGCTACGAGAAACGTGTAGGGTGCGAGGGCGTGTGAGTACCAAAGCCTTTCGAAACAAGTAAGAAAAGTACGTTGAGAGGGAGAGAGAGGGAGTGAAAGAGAGAGAGAGAGAGAGAGAGAGAGAAAGGACGAGTGTATGAGAGAGCGTGTGTGGATGTGAGTGAGTGAGTGTGTATGCGTGTGCGTGTGAGTGCTCGTGTACATGAGAGGGAGAGAGTTCTGCGTAAAGTGTCACTGTTGAAGGGTAGAAAGAAAAAAGGGGGTGACAAAGGAAAGAGAAAGAGATGACAATACGTTCGAGCATTGGTAAAACGTCGTCGCCGGCTCGCTTGGCGACGACGCCGATCTTTTTTTTTCCGTCCTACGTCAAGATGTGGAATTTAAGTATGCACCTGATCTGCGCCATCGCCTTCTGTTTCTTAATCGCTCTCGACCGGCCTGCCTTTGGCCAGCCAGATCCACCTGAATCGATCACCATCGAAAGTGAGTTCATATTTTTTCATCCTCCACCCCGACAACCTTCTCTTATATCTCATACTTAATCTTTACGGTCTCTTTAATACTATGAAGTTCATGAGAACATTTTTTATTCTGATATTTTATTTATAAAAATTGTCTAAAGTTTATTTCACCTATGTATATATGACGTAACGTTTCTTCATAATTTTGAATTAACGTTTACCACACAAAAATTGCGAAGAAATAAAAAATTCATTTAATATCGTACAGATTTTGTTCGTAACACTTATTTTCTTTTCTTCTTTACCTTTTTATTTGTTCTTTTATGTACCGCACGATTTGAAAGATTCACTAGGGTCAACACGAAGTAGCTTTTAGCCCCGTTGACACGAAACCCATCAGAATCTTTCGAAGATAGTATAAATATATGATAGATCGCGATATTATACCCCAATTTTTGATTTACGATCGCTTTGTTTTATTGTGCTGATAGAGACACGATTTTGTTGGCTCGTAGAATGAAATAAATCAAATCGTGAAACACATTTGTAAGTATGGGTAAAACAACACGCAGCAAGGGTTACACTCGGCAGGTTTTTCTTTTTTTTTTTTTTTTTGATTGATTTACGTGCGAAAACAACGTATGTATATCCCCGCGAAAACGGGGTCGTGCTTTTATTCTTACCTGTAACAGTTTTATATTTTCGTGCATATAAACAATAATAGAAAAAGAATGTTACTTACTATCCTTTGACATACTTTATTTTGTTCTTTTTGATTCTTTATAATTATTCAAATTATATTCTACCCTACTTTTCTGTTTGTTCTTTTCGATGAATAGAAAAATTAAATTTATATTAAATTCAAACATTTATATATTTATTAAAACGAATGATTCTTTAGGTTTGACATTTATTCGTTGACGTTTCTCTCTTTAGATGTTAAAAATCTTGACATCCATTTTACAATTAAATGTATTTTGAGTGGACTTCAACAGGAATTACTTTAAATAACGGAAAGCCATTCGTTTAAATTTACTTTGATATTGTATTACTCGTGAAAGTTTGTCTTCGTTAGTGGCGACTTAACTCTGAACGTCAATTTATACAGATAGAGATATATCCATTGAATGCTTTGAACGATAGATAGATAGATAGATAGATAGATAGATAGATAGATAGATAGATAGATAGATATCTATTTCGTTTGTACATGTAATTCTTGAAATACGATATTTTGTCTCCTTGCATTGTACTATTTTCATATCGACAATGGCTTTATGCCAAATACATGATAAACATAAACCCTTTGTACAGCATAACTCGAGTAGGTGTACATAAGTTGAAACAAGGGTAGCTAGCAGGTAGGAAAACCCTATATAATGGTATAACTTTTGTAAAGTGCATAAATGAATTAGTAGTCGATAGTAGCGAGCAATGTATGTCGCGAATTTCTCTAAGGAATTGCAATCTGCATCATAAGTTATTTTTTTTTCTTTTTTTTTTAAAAAGAGCACTCGTTGTAACTTTATTACATACTTCATATTACTTGGAAAACCCTTTTTGCAGCGTGTCAAAGTGTAATTTTCTTCAATTTAAAAATAAAAATATGTTTAACAGAGTTTACATCATAACTTTATTAAACGAAATATTTCTTTTGATCTCATTGGAGAAAAATACTTAGGAAAAAAAAATTACCCTACTTTTGAGAAGTTTATTTTTAAAATGAAATTCTAGGCTTTTTCTTTTTCTTATTTCTCGCAAAGTTCTAAATAAAAATAGTATTGGAATGCAATGGTTGGAAAATGATCAGTTCGCTAGATACTGTTACGAGGTATTTTTTCATAAAATAAAAAATACCTAGTGATATACCTAGTATAGATATTCATCAAAACTTTGTTAACTTAAAATAACATCGTCTTTTACAAATCTCAAGTATAATTTAACAACATTCAATCTTGAAACTTTTCTAATAAATCGTAATTACTGTCAAAACGTTTTATTCCTCTTATTGAGATTCCTTTGAAATGAATAAACCGAACAATGTGCAATCAAAGCAAAACAATAGTTTATTAATCGACAAAAAAAATGATAGGATATAACAAAGCTTTCGAATATGTTAATTAAATTATTTGACGTAATAATTATAAGAACAAATGTTAATTTGTCAAAAAGATAAAAAGTACACTTTCAATTATAATAATTTATAAGCTAATATGTTCTTGTTCTCTAACATTTTAATACTTTTAATAAGAAGTGGTATATTTTCGATGACTCACTCGAAATGTCGCGATACGTGGCCACGAATTTCCCTTCTATCAAATTAGATCCGTGTAATTTTCGTAATGCTTGTGCGTGTTAGAATTGCCTTGGCGAGGACCTCTACTTGCCGACTTTGTTTCGTGTCTCTACAGTCGCTGAATGATCGATAAAAGAAATATTGTATTATATGAACTCGTGTGCTATGCTTTGTTCGTGCCTGTAAATTTTTCTTCTACAACGTAAATATGAAATAACCCTTTTGCGCTGCTACTGATCAGATAGTTTTATCGATTGTTTATACATACATTTTTTTTTTTTTTTTTTTTTACAGTAAAGATCTTTCTTTCTTTTCCATACTATCCGATCGATTTCGCATCGAACTATGTTTTCCCTTTTTTTATTTCCTGTTTCCTTTCCCTTCCTACTTTTCACGAGACTATTAATTTCATTTAATTGATATGTAGACGTGTGTCAAAAGAAAATATGAAACAACAAACTCCTTGGAATACATTTTTTTTAATTAACGGTGTACATATATATGTATAGGTTTGAAAAAAAAATTACACGTAAGTTTGTCTAGTTCTTTTATCAAACGATACATGATAATAATTAGAACACGCCCTAAGGCAAAATAAATATCACGTGTATTTGCGCATTCATCCCTTTGTCGAGTAACTGGCAGGTTTTTTCCATTGTACGTAGACATAAGTATTACTAGTTACTACGTTTATGTTAAATAATTATTCGAGGATTAATTATTCTATACGTTTCTGTGTTTTTTTATAATTAAAATTAATTAATTAAAAAATCATAATTAAAATAGAACATATTATATTTACATATATATTACGGTAGAAAATATATTTATCATTTTTTAATGGACAATGGAGTCTTGTTAAAAAAAAAAAGTTAAAATAATATATCGATCAATATTTAAACAAAATATTTCTATATACGTATTCTTGTACAGACTAGAACGTAAATAATTTTGCTATAAAAGTAAACGATGTTTTTCAAGCTGACAGTATTAATCGTCGATTGCACTCAACTTCATATAATAAATTTCCAATAATAATATATTATAAGCGATAGGAAAAAGAAAATTAAACAAATGTGTTTTATAATAACAAAAATGATTAGAATTTTAAAAAGGGTTATCATAATCCTTCTTATGTCTTCTTTTGTTTAAACCTTTTATCTTAATAAAGTATCCAATAGTATTAACAAGCAAAGAACTTTGTTCTACTTTTTTAAAAAGTCTTCGATAAGAATATTAATGAGTTGTTTCTTATGACTGATTTAGAAAAAAATTCTTTATTTTTATTTAACTTACTTTTCATTATTCTCTTTTTTATTTTTTCTTGTTTTTTTTTTTGTTGAAATTTACTTTTCGTAACAAATTTTATCCATCCGTTGTTGCATATTTTTTCGTTTGGGTGAACATATAAAAAAATTAATTTTACTTTACGCCAAGTAGATTGCATTACTTTGGTCTTTTATTTTTTATCAAGTGTTTTCTTTTGTTCTCATTATTAGAAAGTAGGGAGTGAATGAACGGTCGATGTGCACAATGCACATTCAACATAATGTTACTGCAGTCCTGCACTGCGGATTCACGTGTGCCTAACTTTTTCTAAACCCTTCAAATGGTTCAAACTCAAAGAAACGTTTCTCCTACTTCTCCTTTCCAAATTTTCCTACGTGTATTCATTTCCAAGTAATGTCTACTACAATTGTTATTTTGAATATTTCACTTTAACGAAACAAATTATTATACAATTTAATGACATGGTTAAACGTGAATATTAATTAAGGTATACTCTTTAATATAATTAAATTAACGTTTCCGAAGTAATCGATAATACAACATATAGGAAATTCATTAACCGTATACATTTCAAATTATTATTCCTCGTCTAACGAGAATTGACGTTTTTTGAAAATAGAAATTTCAAATTTAATTACGTTGATTGGTTTATACATATTCCATGATACAAACAAAACAAAAATGTGCAGATCGATATTTCGATATCCATTTTTTTTCTTTATTTTCATCATTTTAATATTATCAAAGATAGAAATAAAAATTTTTTAGTTAAAGTTAAAATATTGATATTAAAAGAAACAAAAAAAAATTCAAACGAGAGAAAAGATTTTATCTCATCGAAAAGTTGCACGACTATCTGTTGCTTGAAAATTCTCAATAGGCCAATCGTTTTAAAGTAGAAATATTCGGTATTAAAGTAGAAATATCCGGTATTAAAGTCTTCCCTATTCCTAATGATTACAAATATTATTCTCTCTGTTATTACACATGCAAACAATATGACGATTGCATTCGGATTAATTTTATTTATATAGTATTCTCTATTTGAATCGTTCGAAAAAATATCGTCACGGTTCATCTTGAAATAGAAAAAAAAACAGACACAAACACACATACAACCTAGGTCATTTGCAGTGTACGTATCTACATCGTTGGCAGTATTTTATAACGTGACGTGCGATAGTACTTTGCGAAAAAAAGAGCTCTTTCGAGAAGGAAAATATTTGCTCTGTAATCGTCCGTTGGTGATGCTCAATGCATATATAGGCCTCGTACAGAACACTGAGAACTTCATTCAAAAAAAAAAAAAAAAACAAAAGTACTTTTGTCAGAGTAATACATATATGTAATACAGTCCTCGTAAAAACGTACGAATTTCAGCACACGCTTGAAATTTCATTTAGATAATAGAAATTTCGAATTAATTGTATCCTATCGATTCCATCAAAATTTAATTGTAGGATCCGTTAAACGACGCATCGGAGTTGAATTCCGCAAACACACACACACGCATGTCTATGTATTAACTCGTATCATCGTCGTCGTCGTCGTTCACCTTTAATTAGAATCCATTCGTGTGCAATACCGTTAATCCGTAGAAACTCAAACGAACCAAATGATTCTCATATTACAGTTCTGAATCTAAACACTTTTATATTGATAGAAAAAACTACTTTCCATTGTTTACATTCGAGAGTAGGGCTATTAAATGTCGACAATAGCCATTTCCCATTTTTTGTTTGTTTGTCCTCTTACTAAAATCCGAGAAATGACTTTTCCATGTTGCATTATTTATCGTATATAACTAATCTGGTACTTCGAATCAAGTATTATATATATACATCTATATACATTTAAACAAAGAGATAGATATATCTATATACTTTTATATCTACCATTAAAAAATATCTGTGTCAACGAGGACACAGTTCTGTTTCTGGCCATTTTGAGAAAAAGATTTGACGATATGATACAAAAAAAAATCAAATGGAGAAAAAGGTTGAAAGAGAGAGAGAGAGAGAGAGAGAGAGAGAGTGAGAGAAAAGGTGAAAAAAAAACAAAGGGTGGTAGTGTTGTAATCGGGGATCGGGTTGCGTGCCGTGAAAACGACGATTTCTTGCGATAGCTCGTAGTAGTAGTTGCATGCAATATTTTCTACCAACCAAGCGTACTTTTTATCATTACCGTTATTACGCGTCCTTCTCATATGCATCAGCTAGGTGACTGAGTGCACCAGTTTTGCGTTCATTCGGATAAATTGTTCAGAAAAATCGATCGATTAATTATTTCAACTTATCGTTGTTTCTATTTAGTTCGAAGTAACTACCCTTTCGTATAAAATAAAAACTTTTTTTCTTTTTTTATTAGTTTATGAACAATATTTTCTAGAGATGGGGGAAGATGAAAAGAACAAATTAAGTTGTACTCGTCAACGAACTTCTCGAAAGTTTAATTGCGTTGAAACTGGGATTGTAAATTCATTGAGCCGTTAAATGGCATTCCCACAAAGGCATCCAATACATAGCACCCTATTGGTACGTGCCAACTCTGAGAAAATGGGCATTCGATGCTCCTTTTCATTTGAATACCTTTGCTCTCCTAGGAGTCATAACTTGCACACCAAACGTCTCTAACAGAAACGTTATGGCCGCAAAGGACTCTAATTTCACGATTCCACTTATTTTCGATAAATATCTTCTTCCCTTTAGTCAGAGGAAAAAGAATTTTTCTTACGTTTATATCATTTCACGATGTATGATTCTCCTCACAAGTGTTTTTTATCTCAAAAAAATATGAATCAATGAACAATTTTATCTAAAAAGATTATCATTTAATAAAAATAATAATTCACAACAACATTGTTAGCGGGAAGAATAATGTAAAAGATATTGTCAAAAAAAAAATAAAATTAAAAAAAAATGTCAAGCGTTCAATGAAGAATTAGCAGGACTAACATCGAGCTTGTTTTTCGCGTGTTAGTCAACTATAAAGATATCAAACTTCGAATAGATATCTACCTTCGTTATCACGTGATCTACGAATATTTATGTAGGACCGTTTAATATTTCCTTCTCATGCGGTATACTATCTCCTTTCTCTCTTCCTCTTTTTCTCTTGATTGATTTTGACTATGTAAAGAAAACAAAACATAATTTTATATTATTCATAATCTCTTTCGTTTTCATAAAAATAAATCTAAATTTGTATATATAAAAGTAGATTTATTAATCATTTCAACGTAATAAATTTCTGTAGAACATTTGTCAAAAAAAGAAAAGAAATAATTTATAAAATAAAAATTGATCGAACGAAGAATTCCACGTGCGTGGGTTTAACGCACGAAGCTTGCAGACAAATAGACAGACAGGCAGACAGACAGGCAGACAGACAGACTCATTCGCGTTCATTGAAGGTAGTTTCGAAGGTGAGCTTTTCACATACTGCGGCAGGAACAGAAACGACTCGTGCTAGAGAGAGCATTGGCAACATGCCATACCCCCCACGAAATGACCCACTTTTAACGCCTAGTAGATTGACCCGCGCACGTCGCTATTTTTTACTTCTACTTACGGGATCCTACCTTCGCGATAACTATCTCTATAATGTTCTCTCTTCTTCCCTCTCTTTCTTCCTTTCTTTCTTTCTCTTTCTTCCTTTCTTTCTTTGAATAGTACAAACAAAAGACTCAAGACTAATCAACGGAACAGTTTAAAACACAATTCTTTCTAATCGTTCCTTTTAAACGTTTCTTACGTGAGTAACATTGTATCAACTATTTCGAATTTCCTGAACTAGTATTTATAGAATTTATTTTATTATTTATAATTCGAGTAATTGCACCTAATTTTTAAAAACCAACGATTAAATATTTTATGAATTTTTTTATTTTAATTATAATAGCAATTCGTATCATGTTACATTAATATAAATTATTATATTGTAAAAAAGTATTTACCAAATGTGAAATGAACAATCTATTAATATTTGATGCAATACCTTTTTATAAAACCAATGTGCTAATATCGATTATAAGTTGAAATTAATGACGTAAGCGTATTTTATTTTAAAATAATGTTTTTTTCACAGATTACTAATTAATTTCGCAATAATGCGCGAACTGCGACTATCGATTTTCTCCGAGACCTTAGTTCCGTGTGTACACGAAAGTCGGCCTTACCTGAGTCATGTATGAGAAGACGAGATTCATGTTTGACTACCATTCGAGTACAACTTTTATACAATTCAAGTTAAAAGCGTTACAATTAGTTGATACTCTCTTGTAACAATTACTATTAGATTTAATCGATCAACACGCAACGACAGTTTTATTGACAAATTTCTAAAGTAACAAATTGTATCGTAAAACATTTTCTATTTCAATCTCGTTTTCTGCAAGATTGTGACTTTTGTTTTTACTTTGAGACCCAAAAAATAATTGTTAAATCGCGTGACATCTTTAAATTAGCTAAAATCAATTTTAAACTTAACCAATGTAAAATAATTAAAGAAATATATCAAAATTATTCGTTGATCGATTTGAGTTGATAGTTTTGAGGCCAAGCTTTTCTTTATTTCCAAAGAGTAAGAGAAGATTCCAGGTTGGTGGTTAAAAATGAGAGTCAAGTGAGGTTTGAGCTTGAGTCTTCTTCGGTAAAAAAAGATTCTAGGAAGTAGGACATCGTGAAACTGAAAGCCGAGCAGATTGTAAATAAAGTCGTAGTAGGGTCGATAGTTTCGTTGACTAAGGTTGGCCCTTTATTCGAAAGGAAATTTTACAGATTTGTGCTTAGTGGACCTTTCGCTTATATTTATCTATTAATCTAAACGATAGACGGATAATTTAAACGTTCAACGAAATACCGATCATCACTGAACATAGTTGCAACACAAGGATATTTATAATAAAGTTATTTTTAAATCAGCCAGCGTTGAAAGACGGCTGATTATCGAGCACCAATCTATGAAAAATGCAATATACCCATATGGATTAAAATAGTCCTTTTAAGATAGAAATAAAGTATGGAAATATTTCCATTTAAAAATTGTCTCTCTTTTAATGAAATCAAAAAGTTTGAATCAGTCGTATTAAATTACATGAAAACAATTCTACAATTTTCTATAGCTAAAGCAACATTATTATTTCTCATAATAAAATTCTTTTGCACGCCATTTAATAGTTTACCGATTGTGAAATGGGAAAGTAAGCAAATGTCTCTCGAAATGACGAGAAAGAAAGACCTTTTACATTTGGAATCGAGCAAATGTCTATTATGCAGCGACAATACGACAATCAAGGAGGCAGGGATCATTTTGCCTTGCAAAGGGATTGCTTTCTTCTTAGCTCTGTTAATCTTGACGTTACTGCTTTTATTATCATTAGAATATATCAGCTGACTCTGTAATCCTTCTTAACGAGAATCTCATCTATTTAAATTGTATTTTAAATTGAAGCCCTACAGTATATATTATACTAACTTTTTTCTATTTCCATTTAGATAACTTCGATCGAGGAAACAAGAAATATAGCGACAGTTGCGTATCCGATCGCGAGTGTGGCTTCAACGGATCTTACTGTGAACCGAAGAAGAACATATGCACTTGCAGAGAAGAATTTAAAATCACTAATCATATTGACAAATGTGGAAACCGTAAGTTAGTATATATTTAAACGTGTTACACAGTAGAGACAAATTATTTTCATAGTTGTTTTCATCTTTTTTGATTATACTTCATATAAATTTGCAAATAATTGACAACAATTGATTTCGATTCTTCGATCTATCTATATCTTTTAATTACAACACGTGTACATCCAATATCTCGATAATAACTAAACAAATATATTTCCTCATCACAGTGTCACAACACATTAAGATTGTCCAATCTGACAATGAGTGATAGTAGGGCACCGAAATATTGGATGATAATTGACTGTTGTATCATGAGGATCTAGAAACAATGGTACTCTTTTGTTTGTTCATCATACACGAGTACCTTGTAAAGTAGAAGTGAGAGTACCTTGCATATAGAGACGTCAGCGACCTCGATAATGCACGTCGTTTCCTTTGCTTGTCGATTTCACTTCCGAATGAAGGGATTTTTTTTTATTTCAAACGAAGAAATCATTTCTATTAGCCTTTTATCAAGTAATAAATTTATAATATAATATATATATGTACATGTACAACAGGTTTAATTTAATTATATATTCATGTATGTATATGAGGAATATGGATATTCAGATATTGACCATTTATAACCATCTTAGTTAACAAGTTATAACAATGTAAGTTTATGTAGAATCAAATGTTTTCAAATTAAAACTTTATTAATGAGAAAAAAAGTTAATAGAAGAATGAATTATATTATGGTAATTTCTTGACACTCGTTTACCGAGAAAACAGAGGTGACGTAGATAAAGAAAAAGAAAATCTGACAAAATTATTTTCAGCGGTGAACGTTAACGAGAGTTGCTTCTTTCACGAACAATGCGAGGCACGTGTGAGCCAAACAGAATGCAGGGACAATCGATGCATTTGTATCTTCGAGAAGATTCCTGTGACGCAGCCCGACGGTGCCATAGTTTGCATTGGTAAGGGTGAAAACGATGAAAGATTTTAAAAATGAAGAAGAAAAATTCTTTCTTAAAATCGTTCAGACACGTGCCAGTTTTGTTCGATACCGAATGCTATTGGTGGAATGTCTTTAATGAAGTACGATAAGTGAATTTTTGATGACGTTTTTAGCCGAGAACAAAGAACCACCAAGTTTGCAATACGTGGACCCAGCGATGATCGGAGTTCTCGTTGGCATGGCACTGATGTTCGTCATTATATGCGTCGTCCTTAGACTTTTCAGCAAGTAAGTTTAAGGTGACGAAACTTTAACAAAAGTTTGACTATGATATTGTCCTACTTGGATCGTTTCAGAGCACGTTGGCGAGAAAATCGAACGATTTTCAACACTCCCAACGCACGATTGATGAACGTCTCCTTGTTAAGGGATAACAAACTTCTACATACACAGGAACGTCGTGGTTCTAGGGCAAGTGTACGCGTACCATCGAGGCAACCATCGATGGTTTCTTTGCGTGCACACTCGCCAAATGCCTCGCAAGGTGCGAAACACACTCAGCACTCTCAACACAGAGTGAGCCGTACGGGTTTTTATTCATTCACTTACTAAGCAAGCAACTTGTTATTAAAGCCCCGTTTCTAATAGAACAGACGACTCTTCTATCTTCCTAATATACGTATACGTGGTGACCTTTCGAAACGAGCACGATCGGAATAGATTTTCATTTTTTCAAGTAGAACAAAAAATCCTGCTGGATTTATCTTACTAAGATAATAGCCTATTATTTTCAAATCTAGCCCTATATTTGAAGATATATTTTTCTCGAGTAAAACGGAGAATCGGGGATAGGATCAATACATTTTTTTCCTCTTATCTGGTCTATCTACGTTCTCTCTTTGTGCCAACCTCCTTTTGTATATCTCTTTCAAAATATCAAAATATGTTATCTCCTTGCTGAAAATATTTTGCTAAACATTCGCAACTAACAGATGCATTTTAGAATCACTATGGGGTAAAAGGGTAATTTTCTTAATTAGTTATAACATATGCGCGTTGGTTGATACTATTTTTGATTAACGTTTCTGAAAGATAAATGAAAAAATATTGTATTGAAATTTCTTTTTTTCCATGGAAACATCGGAGGTATCGATTTTGATTGGTCACCTCGTATGTATAGATAAATATCAAAAACTACACACATACTTGTACACACAATATATATATTTATATATATGAACATATATAGTACATGACATACGTAGGGAAAATATCTGATTATCTATCTATCTATATACCTGTTTTGCCTGTCTCGATGTAGAAGAGTTCTTCTTGCCACGAATCTTTCAAAGAGTGTCTTCTTCTTCTCGCGTTACAATCGCATGATACAGTCGCCTGCAAAGATGAAAAGCTGTTTGCTAAGTAAAGAACTGTCTCTTCGAGTTTTTTCTTTTTTTTTCTTTGAAATAATTTTCAAAATGTATCTTAATTTGTTGTCAACCAGCAGATGACTCCTCTATGCTAAAACAGCTGTTATTATTTTTCTTTCTCTTTTTTCTCATCTAAAAAAAGTATTTCTATCATTTTCGCGATCTTTTTTTTAATTATTTTTATCTTTAGAAAAAGAATTAAAAAAAATAAGAAACCATATACATATATATATTTAATCGAAAACTTTGGCAAGATTTTATCAAGAAAAAACTATTTGAGGATCCCATCTACTTTCGTATCGGCCATCTTGGATTGTAAACACCGGATGCAAGATTACGATACGTGAAATTAACGTAAAATATTGTTGTGATAATATTTGATATGCATTATTAAAAAATTGTAGACATATATTATACATATGTATACATGAACGTATGTATATATCTTTAGTGTTGTTCTAGAAAAAAAAAGCTATTTCGTTTGATCTAGCGATTCCAATTTGTCGATTAGAGTTGCTTGCTACAGTAAAACCAACGAATATGTTTGCATCTATTCTTCAAATCATCCAAAAGAAAAATATCACTTTTTTATTTTTCTTTTCCTATCATCTCTTATATATGATCATCATTTTTTAAAGCTAAATTTTGTACAAATCACTTAGAGGAAATAAGAAGAAGCGTAATTTAAAAAGCTTCTTCTTTTTCTCTCGGCTTTTAGAAATAGAAATAGTAAATTAGTATAAGATGTTAGACATTTTTATAATCGATGAAATTGCAATAGTTAAATGAAATGCATGAGAGTTCGGTTCGGGTGATTAAAAACAAATCATTGTTTAATAGTTTACAGTTAACAAAGTAGACGCTATTAGTAAACTTTTTTAATTGACATATTATTTTCATTATTATTACTATTATTATTAAATTGTTCTACTGTAGTAAATAGTTATCGTATATTTCATATTCCGAATATCATAGAATTGTCGCGATTGATCATAGCAGAGTAATGATTCGTTTCTAATTTTATTATCAACATTAGTTTAGAGTGTTAACGCGTTAAACGTAAATCAAATGTTCTCTCTTTCACGATTACACACTGTCCACTAAAACGCAGTGGTAAAATTTATTCGAACGATCTTACTCTTACGTTTTCCCACGAGATGATGATATTTCATATTTATGAGAAGTAATAAATGAAAGAAGGTCGTCAAGTTGTTTTTTTAAATAAAAGGAAACCGTAGTTGACTCGTTCGAATACATTTGACGATTATTCAAATCTCACGGGGATGTTTCGAAGATATGATATGATGTTAAATGTTGCTAAACAACAAAAATTCAAATGATTTATTAAATAATACTTTCATATTTTGTCTGTTAGAATAGAAAATCGATTCTCTTCGAAACAATCTGTGGTTTAGGGGACAACCAACATGTGCATGTGTTATATATATATATATATTAGAAAAAAAAAACTAAACGAAAATTGTTATTAAGAACAAAAGAGCAAGTAAGTAAGATAAGTGCATTGACTAATACATCTCTCCCGCGCAGGTATTCGTGCTTAAAAGCTATTCTCTGGCATTTCGTGCTGTCGCAAGAAAGCACGTGATACTTTAGCAAGAAAAAAATCTCTGTCGCCAGGGTCACGTACAGGATCGCGACGTGGCAGCCGTGGTAGCAGTGGCAACGCATCGGCCGTATCAACCAAATCAAACAACAAATCACCACCAAGTAATCCTCAAAACAACGTGACAGATCCGGTCTTGGAAAACGTCACCGTTGAGATTCTCGAACCCAAAGCGTAGATTATTGGATCGATTAATCATCCTAACCCCCTCCCGCGTTTCTATTGTTTCATCGATCGGATTTTACATACATTTTCATAAGCGACAAATAATTTTGCTTTTCTTTTTTTTTCTCACTCACTCACTCACTCACTCACTCACTCACTCTCTCTCTCTCTCTCTCTCTCTCTCTCTCTCTTTCATCGGGACTATAAGTAAAATCGATTTTCTTACCACTTCTCTTCTGTCGCGAAGAAAATAATCTAAATCTGATCGTTAAAACGATTTGTCTCTGAGAGGAAGGGGTTGGAACTGGGAACGGGAGGGAGGGAGGGTTTTACGGGGTAAGGCCACGTCGTTAAAATTATAATCATGGCAATCATTTCTTCTTCTTCTACTTCGATCATGGAAAAAAAACAAAAGAAAATCAAGCT
Source organism: Polistes dominula (assembly GCF_049000335.1). Lineage (NCBI taxonomy): Eukaryota > Metazoa > Arthropoda > Insecta > Hymenoptera > Vespidae > Polistes > Polistes dominula. The sequence continues at coordinate 10,286,437 of NW_028301152.1, read as the reverse complement.
AAAAATAACGTGAAAGTTTGAATTAACTAAATTTGTATCTCGTTCGCGAGTATTTTCAAAGTACCAACGAAAAATGACGATACATTTTTGCACATATATATATATATATATACTATATCTGCTCGATGGAAGATTAATATAGAGATTATCCGAAGAATTTGAACGAGTGAACCTTTATCTTTTGCATTTTATACTTTTTAATAAAAAAAAAATAATCATTATATAAATGTCAAGTTAAATTTACGTAGAAGAGGGGTTGTTATTTGTACGCGTATGAAAGAATTGAAATATCGCGATGTGAAGGGAAAAAGAAGTGGATTCTATGTTTGAACTTTGTTTAAAATAAAAAAAAAATAAAAAAAAAAAGTGAAACCAAAAACAAAATAAGAAAGAAAAGACTGTTGAACGATTCGTCGGACGATCTCTGTGTTCTATCGTACTTCATTCGATATTCGTACACCATAATTTTCGCGTCTACTATAATATACTAACTAAAAGCAAGATACAAATTGTACTCGTCAAATCTCCATCCAATGTGTGTATGCGTATTATTAACCGATTTAAAAAATAAAAAAAAGAGGGATAAAATTATGACAACTAGGGGTGATTATGTCGGAGATAAATTTTTTTTTTCTCGAACAAATATGATAGGGGAACGATTTTAAATATCGTTCGTGAGAATAGACGAAGGACAACAAGTGAATAATAAAAAAAGAAAGGCAAGGAAGATAATATAATAAAATATAATTTTACATCTCCGAATTCCAATGTCACAACTCGACTGGTGTCGCGAAGCCAATATGAAAGGGACCAGACGAAAGTGTTTGATTCAAGATTTTGGAAGAACTAATATCGAAATAATTCAATGCATCATCGCATCGTAAGCACTGCAATTTAGCACACAACGTATGATCCCGATACTGTTAATCTTGTCCACGATTTAATCGTATTGAAATGTGCGAATATTCGAATGATGTTTAAGAAAGAAAGAAAAAAAAGAAAAGAACAAAAAAATAAACAATTAACAAAAAGAGGACTTTAACTATATAGAAGAACTAACAAAACTATTCTTGTAGTGCTATGCCCGAACTATAAGTATATATATACTATACTTACGAATAAAAGATTCGATCACATACTTTGGATTTTTGAATGATCTAATGATCTCGAATATTCGTTTCATTCTGATACCAAATGCCCTAATTAAATCGTACGATATAGTAAGTGTAGAACGTAAATTAATCTATATATATAAATTTGAATTTAGATTTAAAACATAAATACGTAACGCATAGGCTTCTATATTTCGAGGCGACGAAATTTTCTATTTTCCAAATGAAAATCATCTTGATAGTATTACTTTTTAAAAATGATAAACGCAGCCGACCATACAGCCGCCAATAATTTCATAAGTTTCATGTAAAAAAAAGCAAATATAAGAAGATGAAAAATACACATATATATATATAAGTAGATGTGTACGAATAATTAAGAATGTAATAAAAAGTGTCATCGAATGAAATTTTAAGAAGAAAATAATACGCGGGTAAATTCGAACGATCGCCTCGAAACACTTTGCTATAAGTAGAACGACCAATGGTATATCACAACCTTATATATATATATATATATATCTTTATCTCTTTAATTCGCACAAGAAAGTCTTTACGAAGAAAAGATGCTTGATTAAGACAAAAATTATAATATTTCAAATTTCTTAATGACTTATAAGAATATCATTAAATAAAAATAAAAGAAGAAAGATAAAAAAAAAGAACTCCAGTACGATTGTATCTGAGCAATTTAGTGCCTACGAACTGCGCGTATATTAAAAATGCATTATTCTATAAATTAAACGAAAAGATAAATTCACATATATACATATAAAATATCTATTCATAACACTCATTACATACATACACAGACATACACGCACACACATACATAGACGTGTTATAAAAGAAAGATAAAAAAATGCAGCAAACGATTAACATGAAATCACGTCGTACAAATTTTATTTCTGTGTAGGTACAATTTTAAACAAAGCTTAAATTATAACAAAAAAACTATTTGCAATATTCGTAGGTTGTTATCTATTTCTTTTGTCTTCTTGTTCTTTTTGAAAATCGCTCATTGACTGTGTCTGCTCTGTGATCCATGTGCAACGTATATTAATCTTATTGTTCTTCATTCTACCTTGTTATTATATTAATCACCTATTAACTATTTATTAAATATTATTAACATTATTATTATTGTTATTTAGGAGTAAAAAAAATTCGCGCTTAAATTTTCTAGTCCGCACCTGTGAAAACTTTAATAATAATATTGTAAAACATCTGCATTCGCATAACTTTGACTAGACGTTAAGCCCTCTCTGCGCAAAGCGCACGTAAATTATTTACATGTAGAATGAAAGGATTATAAAATAGAAAAAAAATAGAAAGAAAATAATACATAGAGGAAAGGGGAATTGTGAAAGAAAGATAAGAAGATGGTGTGTGTGTGTGCGTGTGCGCGTGCGTGCGAGTGTGACTAGACGAATGGAAAAAAGAATGAATGGAAAAAAAAAAGTGCGCGTGTCGCATTAATGCGCAAATCTATTGCTTCATCTGACATTTTTAAGATTAGACTAATTTAAATCGCTAAGAGAAACAATATCGATTAAATTCCGAAACGAAATTGGGGGAAGGTTTCGATTTCAGAATTTGATCGAATTAATTTACGATATTATTAGATCAAAGCGCAAAAAACACACACACACATATATATATATATGATTATCTATAAATAAACGCATAAAACATTGAATATACTTTTGCTATGTGACGTGTCTCGAAGGATTCATCGATTCGAACGAGGTCAATGATATCCTTTGGTTCTTCTCAAGTCGTAGAAAGATTTAACGAATTAAAAGTACGAAGCTTAGCGAGCGTTAGAAATAGTTCATTAATTAGAGCGTAATGCTGATCGATTTGCAAAAAAAAAAATAAAATGAACCAAAGAAAAAAAAGAAAGATGAGAAAATGATATGAAAGAAGAATAAAATATCTCGAAGAAGTGTACTTAAATGTCCGCATATCGGCGTACACTATCTTTGAATAATTCGTTATTATACTATCGTGTAAAGTTAATAAGTGCATCGCCGCATTTATGCACCAAAAAAAAAATAAAAGGAAAAAGAAAAAAAAAGAAAAAAGTAAAACGATTTATGCATAGAGTTTCTTTCCGCCCTAAATGAGAAGAAAATGGTATTATAAAGGAAAGTATAGGGGACTTGCGCGCAAAAAGAGTGCCTCCTTTAATTCTTACTCAAAGACACTCGCTCACTTTTGTAAAAATTCTATTTTAAGCGATCTTTCAAGAAAAAATACTTCGCGTATTCTACAATCGCTTCTCTGCAAGTGCCATTTCGTTAGAACTATGATAATGAACACCGGATTGATGATAATTATTCGCCGGGTATAATAAAATATTCGATAATCGTATATACATTTCGCTCGGCTCGTTTCTACGCTTTAATGTGAAATCTTACGTCTTAGGATCTTCGACCGCCAATCATCGCCAATGCGTGTAGCAATACCTTAGATATCTATTTATGTATAACTTAATCAATTTACCTTAGTATATCAATGATTATATCTCAATATCAAATCCAAAATATCCAATCTCTCGTCTCCTATCATGTTGAATATTTATCAGAAATCCTCTTCTTTTAAAATGTTGAATTTGTTAAAACAAAAATCGACATTGGATCGATTCAATTGATCGTGAAATATACAAATTGTACCGGCACAAAAGATAAATCTTATAAACAATCCAACAATTATTTCCGTCGGTTCTTATAAAATTCCATAACGAGAGATTCAGTGCGATTTATAAAAACTAAATTGCAATTACACGTATTCACGATAATGTCTGCTAAACAATCTACGAAATTTCGATCTTTTCCGATCGAAGAGGTGCAAGTGGTGCAAATATGGGGAAGTGTTTGGACCACTTTGACGCCGTCTTTGATAAAATCGATCGAATTATCCTCCTGAATAATTCAAATATATCGAAATCATTTCGAATACCGTTTACAATCTATTGTACCTGTGACAAATCATTTCTTTTTATATATTACGAGAGATAATAAAATATATCGAACTTTACTTTATCATAATAAGAAAGATTTGAGACAAAAGTTTAAGGGTAAAATATCCTACTCGATGACAACGATTATTGCGATGTGTCACCGTGAAATCAAAATTAGGATGATGCGCTGAAAAACGCAACAGCAGCAACAACAACAACTACAATAATAACAGATGATAGATTAATACGATAGTTTAGTAATCAATAATTTATATGTAATTATACAGTATTTGAGAAGCGTTTCCGTTTCTTCACTAGATAGAATCTGACAGTCGTATATTAAGATAGGATGAGAATCGAATGGAGACGATATACATGTTGTCCTTCATCGAAGACATTTTTTCACGATCTTAATCTACGATTTTTCTTCTTAACTCGTCACATAAGGCACTTATCACCAAAGATTTATTCCTAATATCTTAATGATCGATTTATCACTTTATTGTATTATGTATAATATAAGTGAAAGATATATACTCGTTTTGTCTTATATTCGATACTAAGAAAATATTATAGGAAATGATCGCTTACTTTCAGGAATAGTTATACAAAAATGTATAACATTTTTGTGACCGATAATATTATATTACTCTCTCTCTCTCTCTCTCTCTCTCTCTCTCTCCATAATTAATTTTACTTACTTTCTTCTTCATCATTTTGAAGATTGATAAGTCACATTCATATATTTTATCACCGATATATTCGTACTTATATATATATACGCCGACGCAACCCATGATGTATAATTGTGATCTGACGTAAGGTTATATACATATGGCAAGGTTGATAAAAAAAATACTATAATGCATTTTAATAATGTTCACACATATGTAGTCTACATTGATCGTACATACGTAGGCCGCTTTTACTCGTATGATAATTTATAATTAAGTAAATTACTACTAAGCTCTATGACGCGTTACATCTAAGCCTCTAAGAAAGTAAGGGATGGTTTTTTGAATGATCAGGGGAAGTAAAAAAGAAAAATAAAAACAAAATTGAAATCATATTATAAAAGCATAAGCAGATTTTAAGTAAAGGAACACTTAATTTAGAGTAATAGAATTTAGGAACTCAGTGTGGATAGGTGCGGATGAAATATTATACAAGTCCCTTTTTTTTTTCCAAAACTTTAAATATTTTATAAAATATCACATGTAACGAAAATAAATATCGTTACAATATGATCTGTAAACGTACTATATATATATAAAAATATATATATAAAAAAAAATATATATATATATATATACATATACTATATACTTTAATAGCGGCTTAGCGTACCTCTTGTAACCTTTATATTATATATTTCATATAATATAGCTTATAACAAATAATGTATAACATATACCAAATGTATTTGAAACTTAATTATATATTCTGACTCTGAATTCATTTTAATAAAATCTTAATACACTGTATACATTTTGTTGACTTAAAATTTCCAATTTTGTGATAGTGGTTCATATTTTTTTGTCAAGTTCTTACGTTTAAATAATACTAATTAAAGAAATATAAAAAAATAACTTTTATAATAACTAATAAACGTAAATACACGAAAATATATTTTATTTATAAGAATTCTTGGCTCTCCAATCTAAAAACTCATCGAATTCTGTTTCATCATCGGTTGACATATCATCTTCTACATTTTCCAATTTTCTGTCTGTAGCTTGAACTTGTTCTTTCCGTTTTATAAAGTCCATTACCCTTTTAAAAATAATTTACATATAAGAAATAATAAAAAGGTACAAAAAATAATTTTAAATATATTTATTATTCTTACCTTGACCAATATCGTATTTGTTCTTCTATTTCATCTCTTTGCCTCTCTGTCGTTGCTTCTTCTTGATCATCAGCTATGATTTGTGCAGATTGAGCTGTTTCTTCTTTAATTTCTTTTTGAAATTTTTCCCATTCCTCTTCAATGGGATCTTTGTATTCAACATTACGAACCTAAAAAGATAGGAAAAATATATAAATTATATTTAAAATTCATATTTTTTGAGACTTTACTTTAGCATCCATAATTGGATCGTCGAAGAATCCTTCTGGCAAGGCTGCCTGGTTTGTTTCTTTTACTTTCTCCTTTTCTTTATCAATATTATTTTCTATATCTGTATGTGTCCTGTTCTCTGTGTCACTATTTGTTTCCTCTGAAGAATTTTTTGTTTCTTGCGTTGTTATAGGAATGACCGGTGTAGAAGTGACGCTTGACTGTTTAGAAGAATCATCAAAAAAATCTGCTGGTAAATTTGATTGTGCGAGTGGCTTAGAAGGATTCTTGAGTATACCCTTTATTTTTTTGTTCGTAGTATTTTCTTCTAATGGGGAAGAAGGCCTCTTAAATGTAGATGATACAGTTGTTGAAGGTCGTTCAAATTCTAACTTTGTTTTCTTTGCTAATAATACATTTTCTTTATGAGTTTTACTATTTATATGAACGGCCCAGACTGTTTCACTGCGTACAATACTCTTGCAGAGAATGCACATTAATTGACCTGCATCTGTATATGTGTTTACTGTGTTAAGGAAATTAATAGAAAATGTTGTCTATATATATGTATATACGAATAGAGTAAAATCTATTAAAATATAAATAATAAAACTAAAATAATAAATTTAACCTAAACATTAGTAATGGAAAGGATATTTTGCTAAAGGTGATTCTATCTTCTTTACTATTTCGAATTTTTTCTTATGTTCACTCATAGCCTTCCTTAAATCTTCTTGAGTTAATTTTCTTTTAAGCGTCATTTTGATAATTTTTCAATGCACTTTATTATAAATACATACAATATTTACACAATGCAAGCATAATATAAAAAACTATCAGCTGACAGTTGCACTAGTATTTACTAGTAGGTGGCGCGGCGATCGTCAAATGCAACCTATCGATATTACTACGTAATATAATCGGTTCATAACTATCGACGACGTGTCATACAGATTGTGCAATTAGTTTTAAAATTAGGTAAATACAAAGGTAATTAAGTAAGATTTATATAGAAGAAAATATGTCGGAATGAAAGTTTTAATAAATTGCGATTCTATCAGAAAATCTCATAGCGCATCTTTTTTTATCGAAGCATCCTTTGTATAGTTAACCCCAAAAATTTATATACATTATATTACAGAATATGATTTTTTAAATTATTCAATGAATCATCACATATTTAATCGTTGCATTTCATTTAATTTCATTTGTTAAATTAACGTCAATTATTAAAAACAATTGAAAACATTCATGTTGTTCATTTAAAATAAATAACTCTTAAAGTAAGAGAAATTTTTTGGAAACAGTAATAATACAAAATATTATTCAAAAAAATGAATAATCTCTATCTTTTGCAACTTAAAACGTTAAATGAAAATGTAGAACATATGCAATCGCATATAATGACTTACAAATATAAAGACCCTCGTTTTGACATAACAAAAAGCGTTTTTTTAGCAACGATGGCAGATCCAGTGATTGGTATAAAAGAAAGTACTACTGACAAAATAATATGTGCTGATCCATTTAAGGAAGGTGGTCCCTGTGATTCTTGCGTTCCAAGACTTTCAAATAATAAATTATTATCATTGATTATTAAATGTACTAACTTTGCTGCAGAAAAACATAAAAATCAAAAAAGGAAAGATCCAGCACAAACACCTTATATAAACCATCCCATAGGTTTGACATAATAAACAAAATTAGAAAATAAATGCAAAATATTTTACGTATTTAAAAAAATGTGGAACAAATTATCATTTTAGGAGTTGCAAACATTTTACTTCATGAAGGTGATGTATACGATCCTGTTGTAATCTTAGCTGCACTTTTACATGATACTGTAGAAGATACAGATACTAGTTTTGATGAAATCGAACAAGAATTTGGATATACAGTGAGTCAAGTTGTTCAAGAAGTGACTGATGATAAGACTCTACCTAAAGCAGAACGTAAACGTTTGCAAATAGAAAATGCACCTAAAAGAAGTCATAGAGCTAAATTAGTATTACTAGCAGATAAATTATACAATTTACGAGACCTTCAAAAGAGTACTCCAATTGGTTGGACACCTGAAAGAGTAAAGGAATACTTTAAGGTAAATTTCGTATCCAATAAAGCCTTTATCTCGTAAATAAAAATTTATAAAATGAATAACTTTTAAGTACATTTATATTACAGTGGGCTAAAGCTGTTGTAGATAGAATACGTAGGACTAACTCTAACTTGGAAACTGCACTAGATAAAATATTTGAAGAACAAAAAATTGAAACTGAGATTAAATGCAAATGTGTACTAGATAATTTACAAAATTGTCATAATAGCGAAAATATAACTTAGTTCTAATTTTCAATGAAAATTGACTTAATATAGAAAATATTATTTTTACAACTTTGAGATTTTATGAAAGATATTGATTTCAAAACTGGTACACCTTGTATTTACAAATAATACAGATCAATAAATTCAATATTGGCAAGCTATTTCATAATAGCACAGATGGTTGATGTTTTTACTTCTTATTATGTTGTTCATAAAACCATTCCATATATTTTGCTAATACTTCTACTTCGTCTTCTCGAATTGCATTATATAACGAAACACGTATACCACCAACAGATCTGCAACATATTTATTGTACACTTGAGTAAATTTTTATATTACTTATATATCATTTCTCAGATCTCTGATATCATTTTTCATTAGTTCTCTAAGAGACCAGTTTTTTAAACGTTTCGTACTAACCTGTGACCCTTTAACTGAAGCATTCCACGAGCGACTGCACCAGAAAGGAATTCCTTTTCTAATTCTTCATCATTGTCTTTTATTCTAAATGGAATATTCATTTTACTACGTGCATCTACATCGATCGGACATCTATAAAATCCATTAGATTTGTCGATAATATTATATATCTTTTGACTCTTTTTAATTGCATTTTGTTCCATACTTTTAACTCCTCCATTCTCTTTTATCCAATTAAATACTCGATCCACAAAATATATTCTAAAATAAACATAATGAAACGATGAATAAATTGAATTGTTCAACTTATTTTACAAACAAAAATGTCATTATATTTACTGGAAAAGTGGCGGAGTATTGTGCAAAGAATTATCATTTGCCATGACTGTAAAATTTAAAACAGTTGGGCAAACTGGCATAGCATGACCAAGAAGATCATCTCGTACAATTACCAAAGTAACGCCAGCTGGTCCGATATTCTTTTGTGCTCCAGCAAAAATTAATGCAAACTACAACAGATGTTACAATGTAATGATATTACAATTATTAAAAAAAAAAAACAAGATAAAAATATATTGCGTTATATACTTTCGAAATATCAAAGGATTTCGTTAATATGTTCGATGACATATCGGCAACGAGTGGTACGTTTGTTTCCGGAATGTAATCCCATTCGATACCTAAAATTGTATTATCATTTATGTAAATAAAAGATAACATTGTTAGCTTTTTTTAGTTTTACAAGAGTTACCGTGAATAGTCTCATTAGCGCAATAATAAAGATAAGATGCATTCGAATCTAATTGCCATGTACTCGGTTTCGGAATTCCTGTATATTTTGTTACTTTTGGTAAAACCAAATTAACTTTTCCATATTTAGTTGCTTCTTTCGCTGCCTTGGCTGACCATGATCCTAAAAAATATTAAATTTCATATATTATATTTCTTTCATAAGAAAAATTGAATGACATAATAAATTTCTATATAATATTTTTACATATTATTTACCTGTAACAATGTAATCTGCTGTACCGGTGGTCATTAAATTTAAAGGAATAGCTGCAAATGATCCTGTGCCTCCTCCTTGCATAAACAAAATTTTATAATTGTCCGGGATTTTTCTGTAAAATCACAAATACCATTCATATAAGTGATTTAATATTCATTTTTCGATAAATGAAAATTTTGTTTCGTACTTACAATAATTCTCGCAAAACTTTTTGCGCGCCGTTGACAACATTTTCAAAATCTTTCGAACGATGACTTAACTCAAGTATACTTATCCCAGTACCATTGAACGAAAGTAACTCTGCTTGTACTTCTCTCAATACCTACAAAGTTTACCACATATATGAAACAATTTACAGTACAATGAACTCTTATGACCTGCACATAGGGTGTCTAAGAAATCATTGAATCCATTATGGATTATATATCCCATAGTAAAATATATTATTCAATTATTATTATTATTAAAAAAAAAAATACAAATTTCTCTTTTTGAAGTCTTTATACATGGTTAATTCAAATTTTTATAATATTTTTTCATATATCGTATATGTCGAGTTTACATAAAAACCACGTGATATCTTTACACCATAAAAAATCCATAGTATATAGATCAATTATTTAGATTTAAAAACATAATTAAAGTCAAGAAAAAAAAACAAATTAAATTTTTATTTGGGAATACCTCTTCTGGTAATTTTGCTGGGCCAGCACCGAAATTGATAACGCGTTCTTTTTTATCAGCCATTCTGAAGAGACGTAAGGAAACACTTGAAACGATCGGTGATCGTGTAAATCAACTGACTTTTAAAGTAGAAACGAGAAGTACTAGTCAGTCGGCTCTGTGAATTTATCACTTGAAAATAATAAAGAATGGTGGGGAGTTATCAAGTATAGTTAATTTTGTACTCTTCCTTTTGCACGACCTTTCACTCCAGTACTTGTTCACCAAACCGGTTCTTATTTCTAGATTTTCTTTTGTAGAAATCAATCAGTAATATTTAAGAGCAAGTATTTATATGATAACCGAGCAACTAGCTTGACTACCTGTTGACTATCGTCATCTTCATTAAATTCATATCACTGAATGTAAAAGCCGCGAAAAACAAAATCGATGATGAATATAATTATTCTTATCAAATATTTTTAACGAAAATTTTCTTATATATGAAAGAAATTTATACCATGCCAAGAATTTAGGACAAAGAATTAGCAATAATAATAATAATAATAATAATATATAATAATGATAATTAGATTTGAATATCTAGCTCATTGTAATGATCGCATTTGTTTTACGATCAATGGAAAATAAATCCTTGATAATCCTTAACCTTTGTGTAGAAATATTAAAGTACTTATTTCTGGTTTAATCCAGTATTCAAAGTTTTATATTCCAGTTTTTATTGAAGTACTTTTTTCAACAACTGATAAAACTTTGTTGGTGGTACTTACGATCTATTGATTGTATAATTAGATGAAAATATGTTGCCGTTGAATAGTTCATATTATTCTTATTAATTTATTGCATTGATGATAAGCTGAACTAATATCATAACGATTAAAAATAACGTTTTTTAATTCACGTTATTATTAGAAATGTTTATTTAATTCTATTATAATAGAAAAATGATCTCACAATTAAAATTCATTTATTTAAATTAAATGTAAAATTTATATGCTTGATTATTTCATGTGTTGATTAATGTTACTTTATTTCTTACAATAATTGTCTCTATTATGAAATATTGGGCTTATGTAATATTTCCGTTTATATGATTTAACGGAAGGATACGAAAGATATATGAAAAGGGAAATTCAATAAACTGAAGAGGTAACTCCCCACTTTGGATTATTATATAACATATTTACCGATCTACATAATAATATTTAACTGATAGTGAGTAATTTTCGAAAGTGCTTACATCAATCTTGCATCTTTTTTTATTTTCATTTTTAGTAAACTATTCGATATTTGAATAGCTACAAAATAATAAATTAATTATTGATCTTTACAGATTTTGTTGATATGTAAAATTTCGACAAATTAGTTAATACTCATTCAAAATATTGGGTTCGTAAAAGCATCTATGTGTTGGAATATATGCTCCTATTATTAAGAACAAGTACTAATACATTGTCAGCTGATTACTAAAGCTGATTACTAAGAAACCTAACCTTTTTAAAGGATTTGTATAAATTTAGTGAGAAAAAATGTTTTCTAACAAAGTTCTGCCTAGTATTGCGCAAAATGCACGAATAATAATTGAACAGAAAGAATTGAATACAATAAATAGGTTGTTAATAAATAAGGATAGAATGATACTTATTGATGTAACCTAATTTTTTTACAGAAATTTGTATTTCTTCTTATACATAGTCTTTTCACAGGTTGCAGGCGTTTGTTTTCTGAGAAAAAGACAGATGGAAAAGTGGAAAGTGAAAGAATTAAAGAATTTAGGAAGAAATTGCGTGAACGTACATCGATAGGTTTGTAATATTTAATTAAATACATAGTACACATACAATATAACATATTAATCAAATGTTTATTTATTACATTTAATAGAAAAGTTACCAGAATTTGAAGAAGGAAAGCATCCTTATCAAGAAAAAGAACCTTTGAAGCCATTTCCAGATAATACAAATCCAAAAACAGGTGAAATTGGTGGACCACGTGGACCAGAACCAACTCGTTATGGGGATTGGGAAAGAAAAGGACGTGTAACAGATTTTTAGATATTAATTTAGTATCAATATTATTATAATTATTTTAGGAGAAATATATTAATTATGTATCATTAGCGATAATCTGTATTATAATGTTATCCTGTAAATTATAAACATAAATTATGCATAGAAAAATATTAATACATTTTATTAAAATCTCTTTAAAGTAATAAAAGTTATACATAATATATAGAGAAAGAGAGATAACTTCTGTAAATTTATATCGAATATAATTAACAAATTTATACAGTGAAAACATCGGTAAAGTTCTATTGAGAAAACTATTAAATTTTTCAAAGGACGATATATTCGTTATTCAGTAACTGCACAATTCATTGTGTAGTTGTATCTCATTTAGTTTTTTTTCTCATATCTTTATTAAAAATAAAAATATCGTAGAATAACAAATTATAATGAGTTTAAAATAAAATTATTATAAAGAGTATTGTAATTATCATTTAGTTTAAAATAATATATTATACGTATATGATTTGCACTTTAAATAAAACAAATAAAATTTAGAATCGTGGAAAAATCAGTGTTCCTATTGGTTGACAGTTTATTTCGAACAACCAAGCATTTTGATTCGTCCGTATTTCTGTCTAATTTCGAAACGCGCCTAGCAACTAACTTCACATCGTCTACGTATAACGAAAGTTCCGATAAAACCATCGATACAACGGCCGGTTCGTTGTTCCTGGTTTTGTTCCTTCTTTTCTGAACGACATCATTTTTAAGAGGTACGCAATTACAATTAAAAAAATTCTTTTTTTCTTGTTAAAGCATGTAATTATTGCTAAATTACTTGTATTCTTTATATACAATTTACTTTAGTATTTTTAGATAGATATAACGCCAAAAATTTAAGATCGGAGTTCATCCCATGTGCAACGTCTCTTATGCCTTTGCATTATAATTGTTAATCTTTTTTCAAGTTTTTATGATATCTTTCGTAAATTTTCTTTATGACAAATTAATCAATTACAATATTTCATATCTACCTGTTACTTTAATCGTATTTTAAAATGAAGAATTTTTATATTTCATGATGCATGCATATATCCCAAGAAATAACCTTTTATTAGCATTATGAACATTTGAGTTAAGTATTAATGTTCTTTCGCATGTACATTAATTTGCTACGTAATAACTTTTAAGCAATATTATTTTTGAAATCGTTTAGCATTTATAATATTTGAGAAATAGTCAATTGATATAATAAAGCACGGTACTGATATGTATAAAAAATGACTTGCTAATTGAATGTTTTATTGCACTGTAAAATTGAACTTTTTGTCAAAACTATGCACATCACATCAAATATTGCTTAACGATAGTTTGCTGAAAAAAATTTCAGTTTAGTTTTTTATATTGATATCAATATATTCATTTTATTAGAATCTCAGCTTTTTTTATTTAGTAAGATACCGTATCAGTTTTATATATTCTCATTCTTCGATTTTAAAAATTGGCATATAGAAATGAACTAAAATTAACGAAATTAGGAATTTCTAGTTTTCTTGTATTTCTACCAAAAATATAATTTCAATTACAAGATAAGATTTAACAAAAAGACATTGTATAGATTTTAAAATATGAATGTAGCTTTAATTGTATTATTTGTAATAACTTTCATGGAAAATAAATCTGGATTATAGTACTATGACCACTGATCCAGAACGTGCCGGAGATACTACTGATACGGAATCTGTTGAAGAAGATGAACGCAATACTTCAAAGATAGATGCGAAAAGAATTAAAACCACTGAAAAAGTAAATTCTCCGCAAGATCTCGTTTGTGCACCTGGGATAGAGGTATTCCAACAAAAATTATATTATAAGTTTAAACAATTTTTTATTGCTTCATATATTTAAAGAAATGTAAATTAGTAGATGCATATGTTACTTTGCTGTGTTAAAAATCAAGTTTTCTTTTTTTTTAAGGTATGATTTGTTGCTTATTGACATATTTTTCATGTTTATAAAACAATTGTCATTTAAGCATGTAATTAATGTATATATTTTTACTTATTAAATAAATAATATAACTCAATCATAGGATTCAAAGAAATTTAAGAATAATTTTGTATAAAATTATATATGTATATAAAATACTCGTCTGCTTATCGATGAAATTATTTAATATCTTTAATTATGATTGAAAATATTCTCTTAAGCGAATCATTTAATCATATCAAAAAATATTTTAACTTTTAGCAAATGCAGTCGCTACCAGCACCTATTAAACGTAGAATTAAGGCTCTCAAACAACTGCAATTGGTTACTACTAACATTGAAGCCAAATTTTATGAAGAAGTACATGCCTTAGAATGTGCTTATTACAATATGTGTGCACCTCTATACGAGAAAAGAAGTCTAATAGTTTCTGGTTCATACGAACCGACAGATGAACAATGTGTCTGGGAAAGTGATGAAGATGAAGAGGCCTTGGCAAATGAATTAAAAACTAAAACAGATCTTGATGATTCTCAGGAGAAGAAAGAGAAGTAAGTTTTTATTTATATAAATAAATTTAATTATAGCAATGAAATTTATATCTGAATTCATTTAAATTATTTTTTATTAGAGTTGAAAATGAGGATATTAAAGGGATACCTGCATTTTGGGTAACGATATTTAAAAATGTTTCAATGTTGGCTGATATGGTACAAGAACATGATGAACCAATTTTATTACATTTAAATGACATCAAAGTACAATTTTTAAAATCTAATCCGATGGTAAGTAATATATATATAATAATGTTTACATTATTCTAATTTGCTATATTTTATTAATAATACTTTAAATTTATTGTAATATTTTAGGGTTTTGTTCTTGAATTCTATTTTGAACCGAATGAATATTTTACCAATTCTGTTCTTACTAAAGAATATATTATAAGATGTGCACCAGAAAAACATGATCCATTCAGTTTTGAAGGGCCTGAAATATATAAAAGCAAGGTAACTCATTATATAATTATTATATTTTAATTTATTAAATATATGAAAAATATTATTTTTATATATTAAAACAAATGTATGTTTATCAATTTTAGGGTTGCGTAATTGATTGGAAAAAGGGAAAAAATGTAACGGTTAAAACAATAAAAAAGAATCAAAAGCATAAATCTAGAGGTTCTATGCGTACAGTAACGAAAACTGTTCAAAATGATTCATTCTTTAATTTCTTTAGTCCACCAGTTGGTAAGTGGACATATTTTTTATTAATATGTTCGTAATATGATATAATTTTGTAAATTATTGGATAATTTATAGTGCCAGATGATGCAGAAGCGGAGTTAGATGATGAAACTCAAGCTTTGCTTACAAGTGATTTTGAAATTGGACATTATATCAGAGAACGTATAGTTCCTAGAGCTGTACTGTACTATACAGGTAATTGGATACAGTAGAAAGGGTGTCTCATATAACTTTATTCACGATTTTTCAAGTATTTGCGATAATCTAATAAAAAACAAAAGTTGATCTGTTTTTGATTAACTATAAATTGCAATAAAAAAAAGTTCAAAAACATTTTTTTTCTATTTTTTTTTTCTTTTTAAGACTACCTTTGTATTTTTTAAATGATACTCTATATTTCTAACCTTACAGTATTATAGCTCGTATTCATACGAATTCACAACAAGTATACTAGCATGACCTTCGGATGACCTTGAAAGCAAAACAAATGAACTGTTTATGTTCTGTTGGTGCTTTGTTGTTAACACGTTGAATGTCACGCGAATTTTTCTTTCTTCATTCTTAACAGTTAAACGTGTTCAACTGTTTTTTTCAATATTTTTTTTTTATTTTTAGGTGAAGGATTGGAAGACGATGAAGATTATGAAGACGAAGAAGATGAAGAAGAGGGAGATGATGATGATGATGAAGATGATGATGATGATATTGCAACTTCAGATGAAGAAGATGAAGAATCTTCTCCATTCAATGCGTCTTCTGGTGGGAAAAAACAAGGCGAGGATCCTAATGAATGTAAACAACAGTAGAATTTCGTATGAATTACGATAAAAAAAGAAAAAAAATCATTCGAGCGTTACAGTAAGCAAGAACATACTAACGAAACCTGACCGATAACTGCCTAGATATCCTGCACCTTCGGCTCCAACATAATCCACTTTGTATGAACCATCTAATCATATCATATCTCCTATTCCAGATCAAGCCTAGACACTCTTCAACATACCAGCGAAAAAAATTATGCGTATCCTCCCTCTAAATCAACGTTAATAATGAATAGTATATAGCTACTTACTGCTAAGATCTAATAATGTCATAAGTGTAATAGTTATGCTCTCAATATGATTATCGTCATTTTTAATTACTGCGTTTTATACTGTTGTTACGTTTATATATATGCAGGCAAAAGGCTGGTTAAATTCTTTTTCAGACGCGTTGATCTATGAACAAATTTTGGGTACTGTTGAAGCATTTTTAATACAAAAGTAAAAAAAAAACTACATGTAGATCTCATTTATTTTAATCTACCAACATTTCTTCTAAACTCTTTAAATAATGTTTCGACGAAAAACATATTAATTAGATATGAATTGCATGATATTTGAAATAAAATATAATTAATACTTTAATGAAATATATAATAATATCAATTATGGTAGTGATTTTATGTTAACGTTTTGCCTTTAATTCTTTAATTATGTCTATGTGTTTTTTAAAACGCGTATATATCAACACGTGTGGTAAGTAATATTCTCTGTGTATTCCTCTCTCTATTGGTATTATATATTCAATATGTTAAACTTTAAACATTATTAAATATACTCTTACATGTATTACAAGTTGACCTGTATGTTTCTAAATATTACTGTGTAAAGACTGTACATAAACAAACAAAAAAAACAATAATTCTTTTGTAATACAGATCTGCATTGGATAAAATAGAAATATTTTTTACGTACATAGCATCATATATTAATTATTTTCATGACCTTGCCGAATATCTATTCTGTTTTAGCGACATCTTCTGAATACGTTGACAATTCAAAGGTCACTGGCACTCACGAACAAATTAGTTTGATAAGAGAAATTCGATGAGAGTGGATGGATTTTTAGTTAGAATATTTTTTTATTATATTATCTTTCAGTTTTATACATTTCTTTTTTGTTAATTACCAAAAATGGATACTAGTAAATCGATATTGAAACAATTTTACAATTGTACAATGTTACGAGAGGGTAAAATTATAATTGAAGACTTATGGGTTCGTGATGGAAAAATAATAAATCCAGAAAAGATTTTTTACGATGAAAAAGTATTACCCGATTTTAGAATAGACTGTCAAGGTGCACTAATTGCACCAGGTTACATAGATTTACAAATTAACGGTATTTTAAGATAATATATTTACATATTTATAATATATGATATCTATTATTTTTATTTTCTTATCACTTCTAGCGTTGTCAATTCTCTCTAAAAAAAAAATTTTAACCTTACAATAATAATTTTTATATAAAATATTACACATATTAATTTTATTCATTCTTAACATGTATTATTAAATAAACGTGGTTAACGTGGTGGTTATAAAATAGAATTGTGTGTACATAAAAATAGCAATGTAAATAGCAAAATAAAAGAATTTTATCAAAACGTCAACAAGAGAAATTTAACAAATTCTACAGATATGTAACATCACACAATATTATTCTGTAAATTATATTCTATAAGATATTTTTATTAATAATTATAAATCTAATTAGTATTTTTTTTGTTTTTAATTAAATAGGTGGTTTTGGTATAGATTTTTCACATAATGTTGAAAACGTTGAAGAAGGTATAAACAAAGTAGCCAAAAATTTATTAGCACATGGTGTTACATCATTTTGTCCTACATTAGTTACATCTCCTAGTGATACGTATTATAAAGTACTACCTAAGATTAAAAAACAAAACGGTGGTAGTCACGGAGCAACCGTTTTAGGTGTTCATTTAGAAGGTCCTTTTATAAGCATTCATAAAAAAGGTGCTCACCCTGAACAATGTATTAAAGAGTTCGATTCTGTGAGTTATTTAATTAATCTGATAATCTTTAGAAACATTAGATTTATTTATTAAATAATTATTATATTACAGGATTTTAAATCATTGACTGATATGTATGGTACTTTGGAAAACGTTTGTCTTATTACGTTGGCACCTGAAATTCATTCTGCGCCGTCTGTTATTAAAGAATTATGCAAAAGAAATATTAAAGTTTCTGTAGGTAAGTTTATCGAAATATATTTGACGCTATTTACATTTCCTTACGTTGCTTATACTTCCGATTTTTTTTATTTATTTTAGTGCTATTGATATTATTATTGTAGGACATTCTATTGCCAGTTTAGAAGTGGGGGAAATAGCAGTAAATAGTGGGGCCACGTTCATTACACATCTTTTCAACGCTATGTTGCCGGTAAATATAATATATAATAACTGTATAATGTAATATTATTAATAAACTATTTCACTTGATATCTTATAGTTCCATCATCGTGATCCAGGACTAGTTGGTTTATTGACATCTGATAAAATACCACCAGGAAAGATTGTTCATTTTGGTATCATAGCTGATGGGGTGCATACTCATCCTGCAGCATTAAGAATTGCACATAGAACGCATCCTAAAGGTTGATAAATATTTATATGTATATATTATTTTAATTTTTATTTTACTATTATAATATATTAAATTAATCACACACACACACATATTACAATTAAAGGACTCGTTCTTGTAACGGATGCAATATCAGCATTGGGTTTGGAAGAAGGTGTACATCGACTAGGTCAGTTTGATATAGAAGTACGTAAAGGACAGGCCTATATCACTGGCACCAATACTCTTTGTGGTAGTATAACTGAAATGTCTGAATGTATACGTATTTTTAAGGAAGCAACAGGTAAATATAATATTTCTTAACAAACAAATAGCATCATTAAATTCGTAGATATATTAATTTTTACAATGATTTAAATGTAGGCTGCTCTATAGTTGAAGCCTTAGAAGCTGCAACCTTGCATCCAGCAAGAACATTGAACATTGAATCTAAAAAAGGTGTATTAAATTTTGATGCTGATGCTGATTTTGTTTTATTAGATGATAATCTTCAAATCTTATCTACATGGATATCGGGAGATTGTGTTTATACTAAATGCAAGTGTACTTAGCAATCTTCATGAACTATATTTTAACGTTTTGACAAAGTAAGAATATTGAAACAAACAATATTTTAAATTTTACATAATATCTTATTATATTATTTAATGGCTTTAGATTTTATGCCAATCATTTTAAACAAGATGTACTTATTCATTATTTAATTGTATTTTATATATTTTATATATATATAACTTTTATATATTTTAATATCAAATCTTGTTAAATCTAATGTTTTAGTATTATATTGCTGTGCAGTTTATATTTAAAAAAAATAACGCAAGTGATGTAGTTATTTGCAATTTATTGTATAATATTTGATTTTTAAAACAGTATTTATATATTGCATTCATGATGTTGATAATTGGTTAATTTTAAATTGATATATATATATATTGTTTGTATAAAGCATATGTGAGCATGTTAATGTATAAAAACACATATAATATATTTTTATAATTTGGTAAAGTTAGACTGAAGTACTTTTTATACGAAAATTATTCTGTAATTCATGAAACATGTGAAGATAATATATATGTGTAATAAAATTATTTTTATAGTTTAAGAACAAGATAATATATGCATCGTTTGAATTATAATTAATAAACCATATCTTTCAAGTTGCAAATATAAGGTGAATGTCTAATACCGAATGTATGAGCCGGAGGAACATCTAGAAGAACCTAAAATAATATTATATATATTATTACTATCTTTAAATTACCCTTTTTAATATAGGTTTTTGTATAAACGATATTATCATTCTTTATATAAAATATTTATTTACCTTTTCTGGACAATGTGCGCCAGGACCGGGAATTTTGGAATGATCACTTGGTACCTCAAATCGTGCGCTTATACTATAAGCTGGACTTTTGACTCTAACTGCATCTGGCTTTATAGTTTCATATGTACCAGGACCGGGGACTAAAATTCTTTCATCGGCGAAAGTCTTTTGTCTACCAGAAATTGAATATGCTGGTGATGTTTTTTTATTTCCTTCTTTCGTTGCACCGAGGGCAGAAGGTATGTTATATACGTTAGGTGCTATGAGTAAAAGAATACAAATGATATGTAACATTAGTTAATAATAATAACAAATTAACGTACAAGAAATTCCAAGAAAATAAATAAAGATAACTTGTATATCAGAATCGACTTATGCTTATCGTTATCGTATATTATTTATTATATTTCATTTATTTAATATGTTTTACGTGAGATTAATATCATATTTTTATTTTACGATTCATTACTCTACTCTATTATTTTTTAAAGCAATGACAACCAAGTGCAAATACATAATGCATGCTATAACTAAATGTGATATACAACACTTACACGCCTTTGTTAATCTAAACAAATTAGATAATACAGAGATATTTCTAATTACCTGGAGTATCATTTAATCTGCTCATTGGAGGTCTAAGACCAAAAGTGAATTGTAGAGCTTTTTCAAGCAAAAACATGGCTTTTTCTGGACTGTATTCACCAGGTCCTTCAAATAAATATATTAGGCCAAAAGTCTATATTTCTACTGACTACTTTTTAAATATATTTTTACTTACCTGGAATTGTATATGTTTGACGTATATCAGGTTTTAATCCAAAACTATATTGTGGAGATTTATTTAAATTTACCTTTTCAGGATTATATGTGCCAGGTGCTAAATAAAAAGTGTGAATAATATAATCAATTTGTAGATAAATGAAATTCTAATTTTCAAATCCTTTAATGGAATTCATTATTAATTAGATTTTTAATAACATTGATTACAATGAAAATTATAAATTATTATTACTGAATAGATTTGTTCTCACCTGGTATATCATTAGGCTTTTCAAGAGGTGGTCTTATACCAAAACTAAATTGAGGAGCTTTGTCTAATTGCGATTTTTCTGGGCAATAAGTTCCAGGTGCTGTAAAATATGAAAGAAATCAAATTATTTCAGTGTATTTTAGAAAATTATTTTAAAACATTTTACATAGAAACATAAAAATCTAACATTACATTAGTAACAAATAAATAGAATTAAATTCAATTAACAATTCTTAATTTTTGATATTCAACAAGTCAATATACAATAACACATTTTTTAAACATAACTTTATAGCAAATTTGTTGAACAGAAATTTTCTATTACTATCAGCATTAAATATTTCCTAGTCAAACACTTACGTTTTAGTGTCAAATACAGTGAATAAAGCATTTTGCATTACATTTAAAATTATATATGATCGACGATGAGATGAAACAAAGTAACTTTTTGAATATGTGCCCCTGAAGATAGACTATATTTTCTACAACTCTGTATAAGACATAGCATACCTACATATATGCGTAATGACTTTCACTTTCCATTTGAATTAATATCAAATCATAGTTTCATCTTAATTTCCATAAAGAATGTTAAGAAAAAAAGGATATGATATTTTTGTAGAATGAAGGTTGAAAAATTATAAGCCCACATATAATTTAATAATTAGTAGATAATTATTTGTTACATAGTTAAAAAATTATTTCATATAAATTTTGAATACAGAATCAGAGGGTGGTCTTTTTTTTTGTTTAAATAATTTGGAAGCATTAAAGCAATTGGTTAATCCACACCGTTACCTGGTGTATCTTTAGGTTTATCCAAAGGTGTTCTACTACCAAAACAGAAATAAGGTTTATGTTGAAGGTTTACTTTCTCTGGACGGTAATCTGCAGGGCCTATTAAGTCAATGAAGATATTCAATATTTTCTTTTAATTAAGGTGTTAATTCCGTCATAGTTAATCGAGGAAAAAAAGAGATAAAAAGGATAAATATCATTAAGAAATATAATTACCAGGATTATCATTCAATTTTGGAGTCATTCCTTTTCCGGAGATACTAAATTGTGGTCCTTTGTCTAAATTTACTTTTTCTGGGCTATATGTTCCTGGTGCTATATGTGTGCATATGGTAAAGAAAAATTATTAATACATAAAATATACAGAGCCCACTTCTGCATATAAAAATATAAAATATACTAACCAGGGAAATCATTTGGTTTTTCTGATAAACCTTTTCCACTTAAACTGTATTCAGGACCTTTATTCAAGTTGAATTTCTCAGGAGCATAAGTTCCAGGAGCTATAAATAATGTGAATAAAATATAACATTAATAAAATTCATTTGTATAATTTTATAATATTTTTATGATATACCAGGTGTGTCATTCGGTTTTTCCAATGAAGTTCTTAGACCAAAACTATATTGTGGTGCTTTGTTTAATTTAACTTTTTCCGGAGAATAAGTGCCGGGAGCTGCGTAACAATAAATATATGTTTTGTATAAAAAATTATTTATAATTAAATATACATCTTTTGTATAATTTGTTTGAAATACCTGGAGTATTATCAATTTTGTCAGACGGACCTTTGCCACTCAAACTATATTGTGGCCCTTTATCCAAGTTTATCTTTTCAGGACTATAAGTGCCAGGTGCTACAAGATTAAATAAAAAACTTTCAAGTTAAAATAAATCTAGAAAAAAATCACAGCATAGTTACCTGGTGTATCGCTAATTTTATCGAGAGATGTACGTAATCCGAAACTAAATTGAGGAGAATGATCTAATTTAGCTTTTTCAGGACAGTATGTACCTGGTGCTATAAAAAATATTGTTCTCATTTTATTACAATCATTATAATCATCATGAATTGTAACTTTCTTTCAAATATTTAAATGTTAACATACCTGGAACATCATTAGGTTTATCACTAGGACCTTTGCCGGTTAAACTATACTGAGGACCTTTATCCAAATTAAATTTTTCTGGACTGTATGTACCTGGCGCTAAACACATTGAATTAATATATTACGGTATTTACATTAAATATACGTGTATATATTGTGTTTTATAATTTGATTATAAAATTCTACCTGGTGTGTCACTAATCTTATCTAATGGTGTTCTAATACCGAAACTAAATTGTGGAGTAGAATCCAGCTTAACATTTTCAGGGCGATAAGTACCAGGTGCTATAAATATTTATATTAAAAGTTAATAAAAATTTGATCAGACTATAATAATAAGGAATTATAATCTACCTGGAGTATCGACCGGTTTTTCTTCGTGACCCTTTCCAGTTAAACTGTATCGAGGACTTTTAGATAAATTCACTTTTTCTGGACTGTACGTTCCTGGAGCTATCAACAAACAAAAATTAATATTATTAAGATATTGTTTAATTAATTTAGTTGTATATTTTACCTGGTGTATCGTTCAATTTATCGAGCGAAGTTCTCAATCCAAAACTGTATTGAGGTGAGTGACTCAATTTGACTCTTTCGGGATAATAGGCACCAGGTGCTGAGAATATTCAAATTCAATTTTATTTTAATACCAATATTTATTTCATTCGATATTTTTTTCCCAGCTAAATATTAATTTTTTTATATTATTATTACTTTTTTTATTGTCATTAATCAAATGATACTTTTATAATGACTTTCTATACAACATATTATGATAACTTTTCGAATAATTATATCATCTAAATAAAAAGCAATTTGTCTAATTTTACAGTCAATCGAATGCATCTACGTGTGACAAACGTGCACCAAAAATCAGTTAATTAGTATAATATAAAAGCAAAAAAGTGCGAAGCTACATTTTTACTATTAATGCGAAATAGTCATAATACACGTTAATTAATCTGATCTGTTTATAAATAGATTAAAATCCAATACCTATCCGTTAAATGTTTTTGCCCGTCTTTTCAAATTTTGATATCGATGATCATGGATGCTGTGTAACGTCGTAAAGATATTTTTTTGTTTTGTTATTTTTATTTAAATGTAGAATCATCCTAAGTAAAAGCATAAATTAAATTTGTTAATTGTACCCTGAAATGTACTTAGAGTTTATATAGTAATTAAGAAAATTTTTATATGTATGTGTAAAATTTCAAATCGACCTAATTAAACAAATTTGGTAATAAACAAGATTGGTATTAGTACGAAATTGTTTGTTAAATTGATTGCATGTAATTTTATCAAAGCAAATTTATAGAACTATTAGATTGTATCTTGCAATTGTAAATAATTATATTAGTTGTTGATTAATAATTGTTCTTTGCAATTTGTTTCATGCGTAGATGTATATAATTTACCAGGAACGTCACTCGGTTTATCCAGAACAGGTCTTATGCCAAAACTGTACTCTGGAGCTTTGTCGAGATTCACGTTTTCGGTACAATAATCACTTGGTGCTAAGATGACTCAGAGAGATATACGTAATTACGATATGTACGTCGATCAAATTTGTTTATATACATATATTACATATTTATATATTAAATTCTATTCGCATAAGTCGATTCTCGTTTCAATTAAAAATATAATAAATGAATTTATTAAAAAAAAACAACAAATAATTCTTACAAGTTGTCAATAATTTTGTCGATTCGAACGTAAAAAAAAAACCAAGAAATATACCTATTTTAATTGCTTACCGGGTGTACAACTGATCTTCTCAGTTTGGGTTCTAATTCCAAACGAATATTTCGGTGAATTATCCAAAATAACTTTTCCAGCTTTTTCCGGATTGTAATCACCTGGTGCTGGAGTTATTTCAAATTTCGATGATTTGGTACGACCATGCAATGATGAAGCAGGTGCACCATCTTTACCTATAAATCCGGATATCTATATATATGTATAATTGAGGAATTTTCGCGAAAGTTCGTTTTCAAGATGAAGGGAGTACCATTGTTACGGAATGTTACTAACTCCGTAGTTTGATCGATAAACTAACCGAGACATTCCGTGTGTCTTTTTGCTCGTATAAAACATTGATTTCGTGAACTACTTATTTAGATATATAATTATTTTACGTTCTATTTTGCATATGAAATTTTGTATCATATTATTTATTAACGATATACATCATACCTTTTGCACTAAGACCGGATACGTTGTATTGGCCAGGTCCTGGACCAGGACTATCATTTCTAGCTACGTGTCTGAATAATTTATAGAAAATTCAAACAGCTTATTATATTCTTTTTATATATTTTATAGAAATTATAAATATAGAAAACAAATTAATACCTGCTTCCAAAAGAAAATGCAGGTGCTCTTCCTCGTTTCGAATCCGGTACAGTTTTTCCTAAATATACATTAAATAAATAAAAAAATAAAACTACCATTAATAATAAGTTCTAGTTTGAAGAATAATCGGTCTATTATTATGTGAATCATTTCCCATATCGTGTTATCAACAATACAATCATTAAAAAACCTTTCTTTCCGTTATACTAAAATACACAACGTTCTACTTTCTATACCGTTATATAGAAGATCGGCATAGATTTTCTATGCCACACATAAGGAGAAACGAATAAGAACAAATGATTCATATTATGTTAACGAAGCTGTTCTCCGTATTTATATACTTGTTTTTCTTTTTCTTTTAATCAAACATACCGATAAGTGGTGGTAAAGTAACACAAGCAGGTCCAGGACTATTGTATTCAGCAGCAATGGGGCCTCTTCTTTTTGTAGGTGTCCATGGCCTTTGCGTTAATCCTCCCATTTTGTCACAAATTTCCTTCAAAATTTTAGTTCCAAAATATATATATGTAAAATTATGATTTTTCTCTTGACGAGCAAATATAAAATGATAATACTTTGATGACAAAAATAATATGTATAATAATAATAATAATAATTAATAAAATTATTAATTATATTAATTATTCTAATTATATAATATAATATATTATTATATTAATAATTAATATAATATGAATATGCAATAATTAATAAAATTAAAGTAATACCACTCTATTTTATGTATCTCTCTATGTTAATTATAGTAATTATAGTAAATCCATGATAAATCAATATAACTAAAGTGTCCTTAAAATAAATATTTTTTCCAATTGTAATATAGAAAAAAACAACGAGATGTTCATTAAATGTGATCGGGAATTGCGTAATGATGACGACCTCGAAACTCTGGTCACAGAAACAAGACTCATGACAAACCATATAAGAACATGCCCATGGAGGGTATTCACAATCGCCCACCTCATATGTTCTTGCTAAAGACCCATATCACGAATTGCAAGGTATCGGTGGTGATTGTCCAAATAAATGCAGGTCAAAAATGACTCATACTTAACTTATAAGGATATATTGTCATCAATGAAAAGGATAACAACATCTTATATTTAAATAGGTAATGTAAATAGCGTTAGCAATATCTTATTTTACAATCGAATTGTTTTATTCATTATTATTATTATTTATTCATTCACGGTAACTTTATTTTATCCGGAATTACCGTGGTTGAACATATTCAAATACAAACACAATAATAGCTTTTGTATTTTTATGGTAATTTATTTGAAGGATATGGTACGATGGATCTTTACGTTGTTAGTAGTGCATGTTAATATGAATAATGAAAGTGACAAAGTAGTGTTCGAATACATTATTGATAAATCATCTTTATGCATCTAGCGTGTGTGTGTTAATATTTCTTTAATTAAACATTTATATGTATATAGTAAATACACGTAAGTAAATAGAATTATCATTTGCATAGAAGTTTATTAATTAATTATATCAATATTATCTTGTTGTAATATTAAAAATTACATAGAAATCTTAGATTAGTCATTAATCCTTGCATTGCCATATGTCGAATATATAAAAATATAAATATGTATGTATGTATATGTGTGTGTGTGTGTGTGTGTGTGTATAAATGTTGAATCTCATTATCCAAATATAGAAATGAAAGCACAGATGTAAAATATCGACGTTTCTATGGACCCAACATGACCAAATTGAGTATGAAATATTTAACAGGAAGTATTATAAATATTCTTTCACAAAAAAATCAATGATATCTACTTTACATACAATATATTTTCTTGTATTTCATTTTAATATCGAAGTATATTATATATATATTAGGGTGGGTCAAAAAAATGACTTGTTTTTTTTTTTTCAAGTGCCACGGAAAAATGGGTTGCTAGACACCTTAAAACAATTCTCACCAAATATGAGCTCTTAATTTTAATAGGAAGATCCTCCGTATCGCAGTTTTTTATTTTTTTTTCAGTCCAATAGATTAAAATTCATTCCTCATTATTTATTGATTGTACAGAAAAATGTTCTAGACGAATTTTGTAGGAAATTTAATGCTCTACAAAAAAGGTATCTTATATTTTTTCCGTAAACTTCATTGAAGATTTAAATTTGATGATTTTAAGACAAATTTCATTTTTTTGTTGTGACTTTTATAACTCGACAATAAATGACTATTATAAAATGCGCAATACAAATTTTTGTAGGAAATTAACTGCTCTATAAAAATGGTATCTTATGTTTTGGCGATTAAATTAAGCGTTCAAAAGATATTCATCATCAAACTTTCATGTGTACTGATTTTTGTCTCTGAATATCTTTTGAACGCTTAATTTAATCGCCAAAACATAAGACACCATTTTTATAGAGCAGTTAATTTCCTACAAACATTTGTATTGTGCGCTTCTTAATAGTCATTTATATATATATATATATATATTTTTTTTTAATATTCGTTGTGATTAGATTTCCAATTGTAATCATTAATTCGTTAAATATCAAAACGACATCGATAAATTATCTTAGTTAGTGACATAATCTTTAATCATGCTTATACGTACGAGAATACACACACACTGTTAAATGCGCATCATCCTTTACCACCTATGGCATAATTATATATAAAGTCAGCATTTCAAAATATCTCTGACGATAACCGAACACCTTTATGCTATTATTATTTCGATCTTTTTTTACGATTACAAAAATTATGGTAAAACAACGATCTTTCATTGATTTATTTGACAATTAAAACTACTAAATGATTTTATAATTTGAATTGTAAATTTAGATCTGTAGAAGTTTATATAAATCA
Source organism: Polistes dominula (assembly GCF_049000335.1). NCBI lineage: Eukaryota > Metazoa > Arthropoda > Insecta > Hymenoptera > Vespidae > Polistes > Polistes dominula. The sequence continues at coordinate 10,257,684 of NW_028301152.1, read as the reverse complement.
TAATTATAATACTATAGATCACAAAAAGCAATGAAAATCTTTCTGATAAGTTAAAACAACTAAAAGATTTTACAATTTGAATTGTAAATTTAAATTATGTTTAGAAGTTTATATAAATCATAATTATAATATTATAGATCACTAAAAGAAATAAAAATCTTTCTGATAATTATTCGTAACATGGTAATAATAATAATAAAAAAACTATCAGCAACAAAAAACTATTTAAATCACGTAGAAGTTTTGCAATTCGAATTACGATAATTATAAATTAGTATAATATAAGAAAAAAGAATCTTTTAGATAAATAAAAGTAACTTTAATTTCCCTAAAACTTATCAAATACTTTAGACAATATTTAATATACTTAGAAAAATATATTTATATGATGTAAATATAAAAAAAGTAAAATTACTTACCAAGGATTTAAAAAACAGTACGAAGAAATGTAGTGGAAGAAAATGATGTTATTTAATCGGATTGTATACTTTGAATGACAATTATTCGTTGACAGAAAAAAAAAATGATGAAAATGTGCACCGGTCTCTTAACGAGGATAATCACCACCACTCCTGAGATGCGTCAAGCTACGACTGAAGCGCAAAAGTCTTCCTTAACACGTGTAAACGTATCTCGACATTGCTTCTTCTTTCGTTTCCCTGAATGTTGTTTCCCCTACTCTAATATAAGATGATTACAAATTCTTAACGCAGGCGCCCTTCCCGATCTCACATTCTCTTTATATCTTTATTTTAACCTTCTATATTTTTTATTTAACATTTCTAATTTTTTTATATCTCTAATCTCTATTGCTAAATAAATATAAATATTACCTGCGAAGAGAGTAACATTAAGTTATTCTTAACTTATAACTTATAACACATAATACAGTTATGGTACATGATTTATCATTTACAATAATATATATTATTATTAATAAATATATAATTATTAATAATTATATTATTATTTATTTGTTAAATAATTTCAAATAATTCTTTAACAATTTTGTAATTATTTATTCAAATTCGATCTTCGTACTACTGATTAAAATATGAACAAATTTGAAAAGTTATCAATTACGTTAGATCTAAATACTTTGAGAATAATTATTTTCGAATATAATCAATTTTCAATTCAATTTTCATCAATTTAATATTATATTAAAATTATAATTTTATATCCTAAGAAATGTTGAATTACCTGTCTGATACTTCGTCATCGAATGGCGTGAGTCCCTAATTTTAGCTTTATGTCCTTAGCAAAGGATAAAGCAAGGCCAAAAATGTCGAGGATAAAAATCAGAATTATTGGGGTACGTAGGTTGCGAAACAAAGTAACATACATCCAATAAAGGAGCCAACAAGATATTTGAATATGTTTTACGGTATAGTAATCTGTTAAACATGACATATGTATATAAAATACGATTACTGATTATTTATTTCTTTTTTTTTTTAATCAATACCATAAAAGATTTATTTATAATTACGACGATTCTCGTAGAAGAGAAACAAATGTCCTTGTAGAAAAATCAAGTTTAAAAAATGCGATCAATATTTATATAACTTGATCGTGATTCATTGATTTAAATGATTTTCAATTATAAAAATCTTAGCCACGTAGGTGTACATTATTCATCATAATCGAATTTAAACTTCTTTTTAATTATACTATTTTTCTTTAATATTCATAATCAATTGTGAAATTAAATTTTCTTATTTAGTGATGTTAATACAAGATAAATCACAAATGATCATTGAAATAATAGTTCAACAATTACACTAATTTCTACTATACGTGTACTGAATACATTGAAACAATAACTTCGTAAAAATCTAACGATTTATTAGATGTACAGTTGAAATGTAAACATTTGAAAGTTAATTACTTTATAATATCGTATTCAATTACTGTAATCAAATACCTGTTGCATGGTAATGTTAAAAGAACTGCTGTTCGACCAATATATGACACTTAAGTATGGTGTGTGTGTGTATTTCCCCTCTCTTTTTACGCTGACATCATGATAGAAGAGAACCGGTCAGTAATATTTGTATCGTGATGCCAGTATACTCGAGGAAGTACTAACCACACGAACAATTTATACATCTTCATTTACGGTATGAATTTTATAAACATATAGATATAATATTTACTGTAAATGAACGAATTTATAAATAATTTGCAGCTGCACGTACATACACCAGTTCGTATTGTGTTATTATTACAAGACCTATATTCTTTTAATGTTACAAGTGTTTTCTTTCTTAAATATTATATTTATTTTTATTACAAAATCGAAAACAAACCAGAGTGTGTCAGTGCGAACGGTAATTAAATTATTCTACCGATAATTTTTTTGATATAAAACGATTTGTGTGTTTTATTGTAATATGAAATAATAACCACAGTATAATATAATATGAAATAATACTTAAATTATAATTTATTAAAAATATACATTATGAGTACTAGTATATTGATAATTACATTTGAAATCTAAATGAACGCCAACGACAGGAAATACTCATCCGGATAGTATGATCATCATTTTTGTAAAATTATAATGAACTTTATTATTAAAAATTATATTTTTCAAGATTAATTTTGTAAAAAAAAAATGGTTTTTTAAAAATGTCTACGAAAGAAATATGAGAGTTTGTTATTGTAATGATAAACTTACTCTCTTATACATTCGTCTGAAAATAAATTTGCTTTAATGCTTCAATTGTGTTGAGATGACATCATTGTCAGGGCCGTACTACGATAACACCCACGCTTAATATAAACACTAAAATGTGTGAAGATAATAATTATTTACATAATTATTTTGCATTTATAATTACAGAAAGTGTTTCCGAGTTTATTATCTTAAAATTAAAATGGATCCGGAAGAAGAGGCATTACAAATGCATTTATTACGCGAACACGATCAACCTGTTGCTGGAATCCAAATTTTGTACAAAGTTTTAATGGAGAGTTTACGAGTAAATGATTTAAGAGCCTTTAAAAATCTTCTTGGACAAAATTCAAAGGGACAGCAATCAATCGTTAACGTCAATTATGTTTATCCAAATCGTTCGGAAGAAACTTTATTAGACGTTGCATGTAAAAATGGGCGTACCGAGTTCGTTAAATTGTTATTAGAAAACGGTGCAAATCCAAATAGAGTCAACGAGGCTCACAATCGTGCACCTATTCATTTTGCTGTTGAAGGCGGACACGTAACAACGTTAAAAGTATTACTAAACAACCGTATGATCAATCCAAACATAGAAGCTGCTCAACAAACGGCACTTCATATAGCTATTAAAAAAAATCATTTAGAATGCATCGAATTGCTTCTCGAGAATGGTGCTAGTCCAAACATACCGAACAATAAAGGTATTACAGCACTTCATTTTGCTGCTATGAAAGGTCAAAGAGATATAGTCACTGCGATACAACAAAAGAGCAAACAATCCCTTGACTTGGATACTTATAAGGATTACAATGGTCAAACGACTCGTCAGGTTTTGGAAAAAAAATTTCCTGACATAGTATTGCCGCCACCAAGAATTGGAGACCTTTCTGTTCACAATCTTCGATATTTTCTCAATGCAAACGACGAAATCAATTTCTTAAGATGTTTAGAAAAATTTGATTACAATGTTTTAATTAATGATATCGATGAGTTATTAGAAATGGCGGTCGAACGTAATTTTGATAAAATTGTTAAGGAATTACTTGACAGAATGCAAGGACATACGTGTGATCTAACGAAAGCAGCTATTATAGCCATACAGCAAGCCAATTGCGATATTTTACGTGAATTATTAAAACAAGATAGCGAACTTGCTAATGAACTTATTATTGATGCTTGCTTAGAACTTGGAATGCCTGAAAAACAACGATCGGTCGGGACTGATCGGCTGAAATGTTTGAAATTGATTCTTGATCAAGATAATGTTGATGTCCGTTGTACAGACAGTAAGTATATCATTGAAATGGCATAAATGTTTTTGAAGATCGTTGATAGTGATATTGGTATAATATAATAAATATTTGTATTATTTAGATAAAGGGAATACACCGTTGCATTATGCAGCAAGAGCAGGTTCTCGCGAAGCAGTGAGTTGGTTATTAGAAAAGGGAAGTTACATAGGACATATGAATAAATTCAACGTACCACCGATTGCTGACATTCCGTTAAACACCTTGGCTGAATATTTCGACGATTGCCTTCAAACAAGAAAAGAACGTACGAACGAATATACGATTGAATTTAATTATCGATGTTTAATGCCACACGATACGCGATACTCTTATACACAAGATTGCAATAAGAAACATTCTTATAATTCAACAAAATATTGTGAGATGGATACTCTTCTATATATGTCTGAAAATAGTGCGTTAAAACATCTTCTAAAACATCCTCTTTTATCTTCATTTTTACATCTTAAATGGTATAGAATACGTCACCTTTTCTATCTTAATTTTGCTTTTTATGTGATATTTTATATATTACTCAATACATATATTTTAGGCATGACTTATGATATTAAATTTAATGTGACAGATGCAATACTAAGCGAAACCAATGATAAACAGTTGAAAAATATTGAGCATACCGGATTTCAAAAAAATAATCTGCTATGGGTCATGACAGCCGTAGCACTATTTTTTCTTGCCATTCGAGAAATCATACAATTAGTTTCTTCACCTTGTCACTATATATCTAGTTTAGAAAATTGGTTAGAAATGACTCTGATCATTTTAGGCTCATGTTTGTTAAACGGCGCTGGTCCGGAAGTCGGTGCAGTGGCTATATTAGTATCAGCGTGGGAAGTTGTTATTTTAATTGGACAATATCCAAGAATGTCCACAGGTATCGAGATGTTTAAGACAGTATCATGGAACTTTATGCGTTTCTTATTTCTATATGCTTTTCTTATCTTAGCCTTTGCACTTGCGTTCTTTACTCTCTTCAAGGACGGTGGCGATAAGAACTTTCCCGATCCAGGCCATTCCCTCTTCAAAACTATAATTATGCTTACCGGAGAGTTCGATGCCAATGATATACCGTTCATATCGCATCCAATACTCAGTCGCTTCGTTTTTGTATTATTTGTATTTTTAATCGCAATTGTATTGTTTAATTTGTTAAATGGTTTAGCTGTCAGCGATACTGCTGAAATTCTTGGAAAGGCTGAACTTATTGGTTTGATTTCTAGAATACGTCTTATATCTTACATTGAAAATGTTGCTACAGGCCCATCTTTTCTACATAAATTAGGATGTTTATCTGGCAGAAATTCGTATACGTGTAATCCATTAGGTTTTCTAGTCAAAAGAATTCTTTTGTTTCCTAATTATTTAAAGGATGGAAAACTTGTTGTTAAGCCTCATGATAATTTTGACGTATGTTGTCCCGTTAGTTGTTATGGAAAATGTTTATCATCTAATATTTCTAATACGGATTCACCAACGTTAAGGATAGATTCGTACATTGTTAAAAAAGCTAAAGAAATATTGTTGCGTAAAAGACAGACATCGGAAAATGAAAAAATATTTACTATGTTACAACAAATGGCAGAAAAATTGGCTACGATTAATACAACGTTAAATACGGTTAAACGTGCAATGGAAAATAATAATCTTAATATAGAAATAAAAGATCCAGTTCAAGAGTAAATATAACATGAAAACTTAAATATTGTTAAAACGATCGAAAACTATTACAGAGTCAAATTCTAATTGCTGATGGCACTACCGTTGTATATAATATATATATTTCACTGTTAAGAAATTCTATTCTATAAATTAAAAATAGAAAAAATGTTTTTTTATTAGACATATATACAGTACGATTTGTTCATCGTACAAATATTGTATTAAAAAAGTATTTTTTTTTTGTAGTATTTTCATTTTTTTATAAAATATTAATTATTTTTATAAAATAATATCGAATACCTTTTCAAACAATTTTCGTGAAAATAATGATCTACTTATCCAGAAACATCTTGTATGATTGTTTTATCTTTTCCTCGTTGGACCAAAATTTTCGTATAAAACAAATTGAAATCCAGCCTAAATAGAAAATTATTATGATACAATAATATATCAAAATTATACACATTTTTATAATGAATTTAAACAAAAGAAAAAGAAACTCACCGACAAAGAACATTAAGCAATTTTTCATTATTATTATCACAACCTAAATCACAAATTCTATCTAATAAACGCATTAACGCTTCTGTAAATTTGTTGTCCAATGAAAGAATAGTTTCTTCAAAACTTGGCGTACAATTTTTTGACGTTGAACCATCTTCCATCTAAGTGATAAATCATAGATATTATTTTAATATTATTCTTATTATTATATTCAATATAGTATCTCATACTTTAAATTATAGAAAAAAAAGTATTAGGAAATTATAGAACATCTGTTTTGTTTATAAGTTACGTATGTTAAGAATTATGAAATAAAATAAGCAAATATATTTCAAATCAACAAAATCTTTCGCTAATATTATTTAGAATAAAATATTTCATACCATATGTAAATTAAAGAATAAAATAATCATAATACCACATATCAAATAATAATGTAATCAAGCAAAACTAGTATAGAATAAAATGATATAGAATATCAATTCAGATTTTAAGTTTCAATTGGTGTTGCTTTTTAAAAATCTGAATTCAGTAAATAAATCAAATAATTCAAATATTATTTCCATAATACAATGCATGCTAGTTTTCACACAAACTTCATTTACAACTCAAATATTACAGCAAAGATATTTACCTTTTAAATTAATATTACAAAATATAAAAAACGAAATAAATTATTAAAAATTATTAAATAAATAAATATACTTATGTGAGTGTAGACCAGATTCTTGCAAGTCCACTGTAATTTTACTCTACATTTAAATAAAATATATTCAAGTTTAAAATATTCACAAGCATCAGATAGGAAATTATATTTTTATTTTTAACACATTCAATACCACTTTTTGTGTATTAATATTCTTTTCTAATATAATTAGAAAATTACATTTAATTTACTAAATATGCAATACTAAATGTGTTAAAAAACAGAAATTGAGTTTACATAAGGTATATAAATTATTATTGTATATACAATTAATGGTCAGTTACCATGACCATCAATTTTTAATTATTTAAATGTGTGCATATTATGTAATGCAGTGGTGTTAAGCATTTACTGATTTTGTAAATACGAAGAAATTGTGAAAAGTTACATGACATAATTTAGAACAAAATTTCTAAGAAGTGTTCATTTAAACGAATTCACGTGAATAATCAAATTTATACACTTAATGCTCTTGTATTAAGTATAATTTATAAAGCCAAAGTAATGTTCTAAGTATATTAATATAATGATGTTTTCAATTTCAATTTCAAATTATATCTTTGATATTATAATAATTAGGACTTTATACACTAATTGAATAAAGGCATAAACGTTAAAAATGTAAAAATAATTTAATAAATTCATGTTTGATTTTAATTTAACAAAACAATGATAAAAATATAGTACTAGTATGAATAGTAGAAAAGATTTAAAAGAATTAAAGATAAATGAAATCTATATAAAAAAAAATAAAAAAAAAATCTTTTTTAATTGTAATCAATATTTGAACTACCTACATCCATGAAACATAATATCATGCAGGTTTAAAAATGAATAAATGTGCTAAATTTATTTATCCTTTGTGGATGAATGAAATGATGAACGAAAAATATACTAAAATAATATTATTATTTGCTGGAAACAAGCTTCATGATTCTACACTAAAATATGCATATTGATGAAGCAAACTTATAATTTGAACAATATACCTCAGATTCATAGACATCGTCTTGATTGGTACCAATCATGGAAGTCAATTCAGCGTCTATGTAGTAACGGCTCATACGCTTAACATTAGCAAAATATGAAAATTTAACTTATTACAATTATTATCTTTAATCAAACCTCTTGATATCATTAAATGATATTTTTTGCAATAAACGCCGCCTTATTTAACTATGCTATGCCATGTAAAATTACTGTGGCTTTACAAACAATACCAAGTTATCAAAACTATTTTATTTCATTTCAAATCGAAATACTATTTATTAAAGCATTTTAATAAGTGAGCTATAAATATCTTTTATTATACTCTGTGTATTTTTGCATATTACACAAAGATAGCTGTTTCATAAGCGTGATCAATCAAATAATAAAACAACTTAGACTGTGTGAGTTTGTATAACACATCATTAAAAGCGTATATATGTTATAAGTGGATAAAGCTGGAGAAACTACATGCTATGAACTTACCTGCATAAAGTTGCAAAATTCAATGCAAGTTGCACAAATTCCAGTAATACATCCAAGAAGATCAGGATCTGTTAGCATACACTCTTTTAGATAACTATCTTGTAAATCTTGATGGACACTGAGAACTTCATCAACGTTACATACCTAACAAAAAATCAGAAGAGTTTCAAATATAATTAAAATATAATTAGATTTAAAAACTTACTTTGCTCATTTTATTAATGAATGTTAACCAATTTGGTTCAATAACTTCAATCATCATATAATACTCCAAATGTTGAATACAATCTAACATTCTTTGCCTTAGTGAAAATGACTGCCTATATGCCATAGCTACTTCATGTGTGAAAGTTTTTGCTATTTTATTACTGATCCATACTCTACAATTTTTTGTAATTAAATTAATATAATAATTATAATCTTGCATCAATATTTATAAAAATTACAAGTTTATAACACACCGTCAATTTATATTTAATAAATGAAATTTTCTTACCTACACAGAATTCTTTCAATATATTTGCAATGTAACAAATGTCTAAATAACATTTGATAACAAGCAATTGCTTTTCTGTTTATAATTAATGAAACAGGCCACTTAACTTCATAATTGAATACAAATGCTTCTAACCCAGTTAATGTCTTTCCTGCTTGAAGACAATATTCTAAAAGACAAATAATCTTTATCGCTACTATTTATTATGATTATTAATTAATAAATATAAAAATATGTATTACCTTTTTCTTCTCGCGTTTGTATAGAAAGTATTCTAAACATTTGAAACTGAAGATCGTAAGGAAGAAGCTCTGGCTTTAAATCATCTTTGTACGGATCTAAATCAGCAGTAGACATACGTAAAGCAACTTCTAAAAGAGATGCTATACGATGAAGAACAATATCATACATATTCTTGTTCAATTCAGCCTCACACAAATTCATAAATTGGACCTTCAAATTTAATCACACATATTTATAAAATGTAAGATTATATAAACAATATACAAAACAATTTGTTCTATTAATTAATAAAATAAAAGTACCACAAAATCTCCTTGAGCTAAAAGGAAATAACTTTTCACGCTACGTAGTCTACCCATTAGATCATTTTCTTCCATTAAGACTTCTAATAAAGTTTTTGCTGCTTCTGAATATGCTCTATCTATTGCAGTAATATACTGTTGTCCTTTATGCTCATAAGTAAAAGGTTCTTGCTTACCCCACTTTATTGATTTTCCTATGAAAATATATATATATATATATATATATATATATATATATAATAAATTGAATAAAAAATCTATGCGAATATACAATTGTAAATCATTCAAAACACCTACCACATTGTCTGATTACATTAAAATATTTTCCAGTTCTAAGAATTGTTTGAGCATGATCGCTTAAAAATATAGGAATTCTTTCTGGTCTCATCGTATACCTTTTTTCCCAATAATCAGCAGAGTAATCTATAGGAAGTTCTTCTCGTTGAATAAGCTCATTATCTTCTACAAGAAACTGTTATACATATACATTATAAATAAGCAATAAATACTATAAAAATAATTTAAGAAAAAATCATACAATACATACTTCTTCATATGGATCACGAATTACACCTTTGTAAACCCATTTTTCTAATATTTGCATATAAGGAACACTAGCTGCATGGATTAAAAATAAACATAATTCTTTGGATTTGGGTTCACCACTGATGTTATTTGCTTGTTCATGAAGAAGACTTAATACTTTTCCACCTCGAGCATTTGCCTAGAAAGAAGACAAAATTATATCAATTAGAATATAAATAATATTTATTAAACTAAAGTTTTTCATATTTATATTAACCTTGCATATTGTGGATGTAATTTGTGATAGTATGGACATAGTAGACATAGTAGGTTGAATATAGAACCATAATTTCTGTAAATTGAGTTTGTTGCGAACGTGTTCCATTTCCAATTGTACAATAAATAACTGAAATTACGATATAAGATTACAATGAAATATTTATCATTAATATGTGATTATTTTATAATATTTCTATTACTTACCAAATAGTCTTTTAATAAACATCTTATAGCTCCCCTTAAGGCATGATTCACTTGTCCATCTTCCGATGAAACTTTTTCTTCAACGAATCTGATTGTCATTGAGTAATAAGATGCCAAAGGAAGTATTTGTTGAACCAATTGTTTGAATGATATTCCTAAATCAAAATAAGATTAATATTTTTCTGAAAATAATTACAATAACTAATATATAGAATCTTACCAACATCAGATGATATACTGAATGTTCTGACACCATAAGGATTTGTCAAAGGTTCAGAAATAATGTAAGTTCCATCTATACCTTTCAAACAATATAAAACATCCCATAGGAGTACGGACTCTTGAGATACAATTGGTACGACTTCTACAAAATATAATTAATTATATGAAAAAAAATATTTTCCAACCTATATAATAAAATTATAAGCAATACAAGATTACAAACTTTGACATGGTCCTGTGTTTCCTTCGATATGAAAGTCCCAAGACATACGAGGCCTCTCTGTTATCCAATTATGTTTTAAGGCGGCATCACTTTTTTTAGTAACCAAAACAACTTGTTTATTCAATTTTCTTTCCCCTTCAACAGCAGCTTTTATTACATTTTTACAAATCTATAATATAGGAAATATTATTTATATTAAAATTGTGTATTTCAGGGAATAAAAAATGGATATATTAGGATTACAAAAAACCTGTGGTAAGTCTTCTTTCGTAATAGGAGAAATTTTGGGTGTAGTCATTGATGATGCAGTTCCATGTTTTGCCAAACAACTTCTTAATTCTTTATCCTCAGATATGTATTCCAAAAGTTGCATAAATGAGCCTAATAAATCCGTCCTGTAAAATATTATTCTTTACATATACTTTTCTAAATTATTGACTAATAAAAGATATTTTATTACAAATATAGGATTACTAACTTTTTAGATCTAAGTTCTTCATATTTTTGTACAAACAATTCTGGAAATGGTGAGGCCTTAGTTAAACGACGAACACAACTCTGTGAGGCAATAACATTTAAGGCACCTGTGGTACTGGTACTTTCTTTTTGCAATTTTTCTACAAACTTTTCTGGTGCAGCTGTGGACCTAATAAATATAATCAAACATAAAGATGTTATACAATATCTTGAAATAATTTTATTATAGCTTTATAATGAATATAAATATAATCTTTACAAACTGTATAGAAAGAAAAAGTTTATTCTCACCCTAATAAACCGATTAATTCCACTATTAAGTGATGCACTTTAAACTCACTCATTGCTACACATTAACAAATTTATTTCAAACTATTATCATATGTATCTTATAAAATTCAAAGAATTACTTTTACGTTCATGTAAAGAATTTAAAATCAATCTTCACAAAAGACGTCATTTTAAATATCAGTTATTTGTTTGTATTCACTTAGAAATATATACACCTACAATGCATCATTGTGCACAGATACAAATGCTATCTTGATTGAACAACGCCATCTACCAAATATAATAGTAAATGCGATGAAAGCATTTAAAATTTTCCCGCCATTTTCGTACGTGAATTTTTTCAAAATAATTCTAAGTTTTATAATACAATTATTTTAAAATTGTTAATTGTTATTCCATACATTTATGGGGTCATTAAAATGTTAATTAAATCGTTCTATATTTTGTTGAATTTTTAGTTGTTAGATTTATTTATTTGTAATATAAATAAAATTTAATTATTCAATGTCTGTTATTAGTGTGGCATTTAAATTCTAAAATTAAAAGATTTTAACTTGATTTTTTAATTTGTATAGAGCTTAACTTGAATGAGGAGGGCCTTAAATGTTTTAAGCCTAACCCGAGGAGGGTATTAAATGACGCATATTATGTACTTAAAGTATCAGAAAATCGATAATATATTTTAGCGATATAATAACGAAATGACAAAAGTCAATACGGTTCAAGATCGATATCTATTTTCAATCTTATATTATTCTTTTTATACAAATTTTAATTAATTATTTATTTTCCGTATATTTCAATAATATCCTTATTAGGATTTACAAAGGTTTCATTCAATAGTTTTAAATAAAATATCTTATATTTATATATATATATATCTCAATGTAATGTTAAATTTAGTAGACGCTCAGATTTCGTGATATTTCGAGTTATTAAAGTTCATTATACTATTTAAAATGTGTTTAAGTGTCAGAATTGAAAAGTTTTCCAAGTTTTGTTGCACGATACTATTGTTAAAAATGATAAATAATTATAGCACATAAATGAAATATCACAGTAACAATCAAGAGTTTTTTTTACCATTGATCATTATTATATATAGATGATTCTTTTTGATATTTCGATGTAGCTGTTGTTTGCTCACACACAATTATAACATTCAAGCAAAAGGATCTTCCCCATTCATACTCTAAGCGTGGAATGACGTAAATAGTCCTATTCCAGCTGAATCGATCGAATGAACGAGTCTGCGTGTTAGCAGAGGCGCCATACGACATCCTCGTACGCTTCTTCTTCTTCTTCTTGACGAATTTACTTAATCGTAGCATTGCCGGTCGTGACGTTCATCCAAATCTTTCCTCAAGATAAGAGTCATTTCTTCGAGTAAGATCTAGTAAGTAGAAACTTTTTGTTTTCTTTTATAATAACACTTTTTTTTATATTATTATCTCTTACTAATCTTCTATCTTTCAATTATTGAAATCATCACTTATTTATCTTATAATATTTATGTATTTTATCGACCGATTGATACCCATACATTTTTCGATAACACCCTTTAGAAATGCATTTCTTCGAATTGTCAGTGTATATAAAATTTGCATCACGAAGTTTCTCTAATGATAAAAATAATTAAAAAGGATATATTAAAAAGAATAGAAAAGAAAAAATGAATATTCCATTAATTTTAGGATTCTCATAGATTTGTAAGATATCTAATATGCCGTCAGTACGACGGATGATTTTGGGGCACGTCATGTCTGGACTATATACAAAACTTAATCGTACGAAAAAATTGCAAGGTGATTTATTAGAAACACCGATGAAAAGATGTCTCTCTACTTTCGACATTACTTTGCTTGGTGAGTGTAAAGAATATTTTTTCCGAATAATTAATTATATTATTTGCAAAGAAATCATTTGCGCAATATACACAAATTTATTCTATGAAAAAGAACAAATAATGCGATTATGAATTTGTTACTTAAAAAAAACATTCGTTTTTTTAAATTAATATATAATAATAATATGTTCTATACACAAATTACATTAGAATTTTTTACATGTTATCAGGTGTCGGGCATATGATCGGTGCCGGAATTTATGTTCTGACAGGAACGGTAGCTCATGATTTAGCTGGACCAGCTGTAATTCTTAGCTTTCTTCTAGCCGGTACAGCTTCTTTATTAGCTGCTTTATGTTATGCCGAATTTGGTGCTAAAGTACCTAAAGCTGGAAGTGCTTACGTTTATACTTACGTTTCTATCGGTGAATTTTGGGCCTTTGTTATCGGTTGGAATATAATATTGGAGCATATGATCGGTACGTCGGCTAATTTTCTTTTTACACATATTTTCAGTTCTCATGTTACAAATCAATCGAAATTAGGTGCTGCATCCGTGGCAAGAGCTTGGAGTGGTTACGTCGATTCCTTGGCAGGAGGAACATTCAGTAATTACACTCGTCGTTTAATGGGTGGATATACAATGGGAGAACCACTTGGGACAATGCCGGATATCTTGGCAAGCGGTTTATGTCTTGCTTATGCGATGCTCTTAACATTAGGAGTTAAATGTTCGGCAGCCGTAAATTCTCTTTTAACTTTGGTCAATCTAGCTGTTATGTTATTAACGATCGTTTTGGGAATTTATTACGCGGATATCACGAATTGGAGCAGTGAAAACGGTGGATTTTTTCCATATGGTTTCAGTGGTGTACTCGCTGGTGAGTCGTTGCTATTTTAAGAAAATCAAATGCGCTAATGAAATCATAACTGAAAATAGTTTCTTACCGAATTATATCAAATTGCAAATTTCCTTACTGTCTTTTATCATTTTATCATTTTCTTTTTGATTTCTTTCAGGCGCGGCAACGTGTTTTTATGCTTTCGTCGGTTTCGACTCAATCGCAACGTCCGGAGAAGAGGCAATCAATCCTGCAAAAAGTATTCCAATAGCAACCATGTTTTCGATGGCCATTGTCACCATTGGATATGTTATGGTCGGTGGTGTTCTTACTTTGATTGTACCTTACTGGAATATCAACCCTACTGCAGCACTTCCCGAAGCTTTTGCATCGAGGGGTATACCATGGGCTAAATATGTGATTAGGTGAGTCATAATTAAACATCTGGCTAATAAATAACATTTAAATTAATAGTATACTTTGTTCCAAAATATAAACAATATCAGAATCATAATAAAAATGGTATTCCTCGTAGCATTGGTGCACTTTGCGGAATGACAACGACTCTTTTCGGTTCACTCTTCTCTTTACCAAGAACGATGTATGCCATGGCAAACGATGGTCTTCTATTTGGTTTCCTCGGTCATATAAGCGATCGTACTCAAGTACCAGTTTTAAATCTGATGATCAGCGGACTTTTCAGTGCATTGATCGCTCTTCTTTTTGATTTACAACACTTGGTAGAGTTCATGTCTATTGGTACTTTCCTTGCGTATACAATCGTGTCAGCTAGTGTCATAGTACTCAGATATCGTCCAGAAAAAACTACACCTGCTGGTTCTACTGCTGGTACACCTAGCAGTCTAGCTTCACCACCTACAGAGGGTGCAGATTTTAATAGCGATTGCAACAGTATTGCATCAGCCGATGCTGAGGTATTTAATAATACAAAGTTCAATACAAAATTTGTTCTTTTTCATTTGATGTCAAAATATATTTAATATTTTCCTAGCTTTTGGATTCCAACGAGGGCGTTGGAAAATTGAAACCACGATACAGTTGGTTAGCCAATTTCTTAGGCAATTGCGAACCTGGAACAGCCGTGGCTATTGCTGTAACAATTTATACAGCAGCTAGTGCTACACTTTGCCCACTTTTAATACTTTTATTCCAATCATCTTTCAAATCGGCATGGAACAATTACTTTGCTTTGGTTAATGTGATCATTCTAATAATCGGTAGTAAGTTATAATCCTTTGAAATGACGCACTTGTCGTAGAAACATATTATGTCTAATTTAATATATTAATAATTTATTTACAGGTTTATTAGTGATCGGTGCACATCGACAAAATCCATCGAATGGTAAATTTCGTGTACCGATGGTACCATTGATTCCAGGTTTAAGCATCCTTTTCAATGTTGGTTTGATGTTTCATTTGTCATTATTAACTTGGTTACGATTTTTCGTCTGGATGATAGTTGGTAAGTTGATTAAGTTCTTTTCAATATTATTTATATTTTTTGTTAATGTTATTCTATATATTATCATTTTTATGTTTCTAGGAATGCTCATTTACTTCTTATATGGCATTCACTATAGTAAGGAAGCAGTTAGTCCAAATTCATATTCAGTTTTAATGGCTACATCGGAAGCAGTAAGAGGTGCTAAATGGGGTGCAATGTTACGCGTTAATCAAAAAGTTGACAAAGTACCTATTCTTGACGAAAACGAACATTAAGATTGTAGTATTACAGGTAAAAGGTTTCAAAAGTCATTTACAGTAAGTATAAATTTAGTAATTATGTGAATAAAAAGAAAGAAAGAGAGAGAGAGTAAAAGAAAAAAATTATGAATTACTTTGACGAATTTTCCAAGTCGTTTATAAAGAAAAAGTTATTTGATCGTAGATGAAATAAATTATCATTAATCGTATAAATGATTATTTTTTCATAGAAAGTTGAAAACTAACGATCAAAAAACTTGCGTTTTTAAAACATAAAGAAAATGATATCGTGCTTTTGTGGCACGATAAACTAGAATAAAAATTTTCGATGCATATATGAATATGACGAATTTGATTTTCTTTCGATAAAATTCTGAGCTCTTGTAGAATCGATTAGTATTCGTATACGGTTGTAAATAACGGTGCTTTAAGCGATGTATCGAAAGAATCTGTGTTTTAAGATCTCCTCGTACCAATTCGTGTAGATCAGCTTTGATGAGACTTTCAAATCTGTAAGACTGGTAATTTTTGCTAATACTTATCCTGACGAGCTTGCAGCGAATCTTTCAATATATATATATATATATATATATAAAATGTTATCAAACATTTAAACGTATTGTACAATAATTATACAAAAGATGGGATTATGAGAAAGCATATATATGTATATATATATGTTACAGTGATTAGTCTTCTTTATATTTTAGTTACGCACAAGTTTGTTGAACGGTACAAAACGTGCTTGTATTATCGATGATTTACTGTAATTATATTATAAATATTATTTATATTTATATCTATATACGTATATATGTATATATATAACTGTAAATCTATATACAGAAAATCCCAGACTAAGTGATAAATATTTTTATTAGTTATTAATTTATTCATTGTAATTATATTATAAATTATTTTACGAACTAATGGGAGCACATCAAAATAATAAAAAAAAGTTTATTTAAACATTTTTTTATTTTATTTTATTTTTACGTTGTAGCAATTGTGGATAAAAATATGGATGGAAAAAATAAAATAGTAATTGGTAAGATGTCTGCAGGCTTGTAATCAAACGCAAGATCAATTCGAACATCTCTTATAAAAGTAAGTAGAAAGAATTAGTTAGAAATGAAATCTGTTATAAGTCAAAAACTAAATCAAATAAGATTTATATTTGTATGAATTTATTTTATTTTTATTTTTTTTTTAAATTCATTCTAATCATCTCTAAAATATTTCCCGTTTATTCTGGGACACCCTATTTACAAGTTATTGTAAAAATGTCATATTATCGGATTTAACTTTTATGTTAGATGTAACAAACATTCTGATAAGAATTTTCATTTGAATATTATTACATATACGTAAACGTACAGATGTATGTAAGCCAAAACTTGAATGAAACATTTACGACAATGATTTAACAGCGAAATAAATAATAAATTATTTTTCATCGTATATAAGTACTCTTACGTTTGCATCTAAGGGCTGAGAAATGGTGCCTTGGGAACGAGTAGACTATTTATAAAAGTAAGATTTACGTATTTTAAAAAATGACAATAGATTTCGTCCGTAATACGACGATTATTAAGATTAAGATTACAATTGGATGTAATCGTGCTGTAATTCGCTATTTCCTTGGGCGTTTGGGGAAGGGAGAGGGCTAAACAAAATGAACGAATACTCTCCGTCTTGTGGGATAATGAAAGTAATATTTTTTGTATATAATAATATGTCTTTTTGTAAAAAAAAAAAAAAGAACAAATCTGTAGATATAACGTTACAGTACAAACTTCAATCAAAACTTAAGTTCGCTTTTTTCTTCCGATTAAAGAAAAATAATAATAATTAAAAAAAAAAATAACGAAAGTAAAGCATCTCCCCTTCCTACGTCAATCAATAAAAAAAATGACTTACTTTTTTGTTACACTCAAAATTTGTTCCTTGAGATAATCAAAAACAAATTATATTCCGTTGCAAGTTTATTGTTCGTTCACAGATATTATTTATTTAATTATGATTGAGCCTACTATGAAATTTATTTTATAATAAATTCATTGATCGTATTATATAAATAATATATTATATTATCTACATGATTTCTTGCTTTGTAGATGTAAAACAGTTCATCTGTTATAACGAATATATTGAATCAACGTTGTACGTGGAAAAATGGTTATAATTAAATATGTATTTACTACCATCAAAGTGCCATAGCATTATACTTGTACTTTTCGCTTAGATGGTAGTGTAGCATAAAGATATAAACTTATCGAAATAGTTAATCGATATTAAAAGTTTAAGAGTTAATAAGATGAGGTATGAGTATGTATTTATAACGACATGTTATTATAGATTATTGTAGAAAGTTTACAAAAATAATGTAATCTGATTACTGTACAAATCGATATATGTAATATGATGTTACATGTAAGATAACTCAAACACGATAACATCCCCCATCTGCTGTTCTATGATATTAAAAGTCGTCGTACAATATTTCTATTACGTTTAAACACTACAAATTTTTGTTATTTCTATTTTTTGTTGACTTTTTTCTCGTCAAATTTACTTAATGTTATGCAGTTTGATAATACAAATTATGATTACACTAAGCTATATTACGTAAGAAAAAGAAGTGATTTAAATTATTCAGATCAAAATCAAATGATTGCTACATTATTCACGATGATAATTTCTTATCATTGTTAAAAATTCTTCAAATTTTAAACAAATATACTAATCTATTTGGATATCTTTGTTAACTGCATGTGTGTATAACTATAAATATGTATCGACATCACTGTCACTAAAAAGATCTATTATAAATATAATTGTAGCAAAGTACTAGTTATTTATAAATTATATTACTCGCGTATATTGATGACAAATTTGAATATTTAATTAAAAGAAGTAGAACAATTAAACAGGCTATTATTTGCATTTAATATTATTGTTATTTATTTACAATTTAAATATACTATTAAAAATGTTTAGAATTGCTGTTGCTATTAATCAAACATTTAGAATATTGTTTGCATTCAAATGAGTTGTGTTGAATAATAAAATCACGATAAAAGTCATATCACCTGAATAATATTAAACTTTGCTTTTCTAAACATAAAAGAAATACGATAATATAAAATGTCGAAGAAAATGATTAATTAACATTATGGTAGTTAAAGATTCGTTTAAATACGAATGATCGTATTTGATCAAGATTATTTATTCGTGTATTCGGTCGATCAAACAGTTTCCACGAGAGACGAAAATCATTTTTTATATTTATTTGAATCTTTTTAAATTTGTCAAAATGTTTTTGCGATTGATTTCCTTCATGATGATCCTTAGTGTCATCTTCGCTCGAAATATCCAACATGATGACGATCATGTACCCTCATCCGAAGTTCCGGATTGTTTCATGGAAAATCCATTGCATTACGTAATTATGTTTTTATATATATATATTACACATATAAATGTTTAATTTTTAAAATCTACATTTTTTGCTCTAAATTATCAATATTTTAATAATAAATTATTTATTCATTTCTTTTTAATTTTAGCACCGACGTGAAGCTATGTCAAATGAAATTGACAAATCATCATTAATGCCAATAACTGCAATCAAACATGATGATCATCATCCTTCGAAGATGTTATTGAAGAAAAGAGATATGATCGATCAAGATTTATATACAGCACCAAAACCTGGATGCTGTGGTTAAAAGTTGAATATTCAAAGAAACTAATTGGTAGGCTGTTTATAAAATATAGCACAAATAATACTTTTATGGCACTCGTGTCTTATTATATCAGAATTTCATTTGATGTTTTTTGAAATGATATAAATAATAATAATAATAATAATAAATAGGATATTATCAAACAATAGTAGTGATTGAAGTATGTTCCTTTCTCTAATTTTATTTTATCCCATATTCTTATGACATATGTAAATTATAATACGGTTTAAAACAATCGCTTTAATTATTAATAAATTACAGAGAAATACTTGTAAAATAGATAGATAATGTTGATTAATTTCATTAAAACATATAGTGATTCACTGGAAGAACATCAATGTTTTGTAGACTTATATATATATATATATATATATATATTATACTTCAAAAAAGAAATATATACATATATATATTTCTTTTTTATAAGTTAACAAAATTTATAAATAAACTTACAACTAGAACTTCCATAATTTTTTTACAGACAAAATTTTGATTATTTTAAAATGCATCTTATATTTATAACATTTATTTTAAATTACAAAATTAATAAAATCAACTTGTTGAATTTGCTAAAAATGGGTACATTATTTTAGAAAACTTGTGCATATATAGATTATAGATTTGTAATTATTGATACAAGGTAATTATTACATAAAGCAAACAAACAAACAAGGTGCATAGATTAATAAATACTGTTTCAGAATTTGTATTGTTTTTCATACTATTTTAAAATAAAAATGATAAAATTTTGTATTTTTATAATATATAAGACAAATTTTAATAAAATGGCAATGTAAATGATTTCCGTACAAAAAAGTTAAGTATGAAATTTTTTAATGATCATTATTTATTTCCATTACATAATTGCCATAACAAAATTAAAGTCTTTTATATTATTGTAAATCTTACGGAACATTGATCTATCAAAGGAATGTTGATAATTCAACACAAGCAACTTATTGTGCTTTAAATTATGTGTGAGGGCAATGTTTTATGTGTTTTCTATAATACTAAATCACCTCATTCATATTGTGCTATATGGTTTCATTTCATTGATGTAAAAATATATAATAAATTTATACAAGTATACATAATCATGTATTTAACTGTTAAACAAATTAATGAAAAGCTTTTTACATTCAGTTACCAGTTAATAAAATTGGAACACTTCATGAATGTGCAAAATGTAACGAATGCACATATACCACGTGTGGTAGATATATACGCATCAAGTCATCAAGTTATTTTCTAATAATTACAGGTACGGGATTAATGAATTATAGCACTGATACATTATGTTATCTATTTTGCCGAGTTAGACTAATTTTCCAAGCTGATATTGGTCTACTTTGTAAAAAGTCTATTTTTCGTTTACCCCACCTGAGCCAAGAGAATCCTATTATTAAGCAAAGTAAACTTTCTATGTAATAACCATCAAGTTGCATAATGCAAGTACCACCATCAGTATTTGTACATAACTGTAAAAAATTCAACTTTTCATTTATACATATCTGATAATAGTAACGTTGTCAAACATTTAAAAAAATAGAAATATGAAACATACCTCTTTTTCCGCAAGTGTGCTACAATCATTGGAAGCATCTGTACTACATTGTCTAAGTGTTAAAGGATCAACAAACCAAAGAGCTGCTGTTGCAGGCCAGTTTGCACCAAGATTACATAAAGTATTTAATAATGTCATGTAAGTACCTCCTACAGCGGGATCACTGACTTTTGCAAAGAATGCCATAGATGCTACAAACATGCAACTTGCAGATACCTGAAATAGAAGAAACAATATTATTAAATTTCATAATTAAGATTTAATATGTTTCAAAAAATAATTATTACCTGATGTATAAGATAAAGAACAATTAATATAATAAAATAATACATTGGAACTTGTCCATTATTTATAACATATGGTGTAACCCATACTAAACATGCTGCAATTAATCCAAAAGCAAGTCTGCAAGAAAAAAGATACTTGTAATAAATACTATATTTTTTGAGTAGTTTTAATATTTTACTATTAATTTAATTATAACCTATAGGGCATAGCTTTTATATATATGTCCATAGGTCTTGGACCAACAGTATATTTAGAAATAGCTAATGGTAAAAATATTTGTAGCGGAGTCATAGGTACTGCCATTAATGCAAACTTTTCTTTAGGTATACCAGCTTCTACTAATTTTAAACCTGTTACAGCATCGCAGGCAGAAAAACCAATCTGAAAAAGATAATGTATATATGTAACACACCCTATTTTTATGTATTACTTATATTTAATATTTAACAATTCAAACCTTTGCTGTCAACAAGAATATAATCGTTGTTTTTATTGACGGTAATTTAACAATATCCCAAAGTAATTTGTATGCATGTTTAATATTTGTATTTAACTCTTCATCTTTATCTACTTTCTCTTTATTTTCACCTTTTAAGAGAGCAATCAATGTTGTAGTAATGATAAATATCCAGCCCCAAAAGTATAAAAATCCTAAATAACAAACAGTATGTACATATAGAATAATGAAATAGGTTTAATCTTTGTAAAAATGCATTGCACCTTACCAGGTAAAGTTAACATTCCTTCATTTGATGGAACTGATCTTAAATAACCGTTGCAAAATTCAGCTGATTCCAATGCCATAAAAAGAACATAGCCTATGAAGTAACCAGCAGTTTGACCAACACTGTTACACGTTGACGCATATGCTACATTACATCTGAAAAATAAATAATTTCAAAAATAAAAATGACAATAAAAGAGAGAGAAGGATAGAAAGAAATGAACAAATGATATATTACCTTTTAAGCATTGTAAGAGCCCAACCGTCTACTACAATATCCTGTGTAGCAGCAAGTACGTTCAAAGCAAAAAATAATGCAGTCAGCATTTCAATATTTGGTTTTTCATGTTCTTTACCCAACCAATGATCAACATGACCGGATAGTACTAGCATAAACATACCCATCATATATTGGGTAGGAATTAACCATGTTTTCCTGCGTCCAAATTTTTCATAAAACACAGAATCTACTATTGGTGCCCAAAATAGTTTTAACGAAAAGGGCCAATGTACAAAACTGTATTCCGCCTAAAACAATAAAAAACAAACTGAATTTAGAAATGGTAAATCAAGAAATACTATATTATTGAGTAACATATGTTGATAATTTGAAATTTACCTGCTGCCTATAAGATACACCTCGGTTTTGCAATAACATAGGAATGGAGCCGCATAAACCGAGAGGTATACCTTGTAATAGATATAGAAAGAAAAGTATTGCTATATTTTTTTCATCACCACGTATATCAGCTTTGTCATGAATATGATTGTGTTCCGTGACACCTTCTTCGATAACATCATTCTTTTCAATTTTTCTTCTTAAATTTGTTCCCATTGTAGCAATTTAATGTATTAAAATTTTACATAGAAAAAAGGAACAACTTTTTAACGTGTTATTTTCAACGTTAAAAACACGATTATATCCTTTTGACTTACGTGCAACCTAAAAGTTAGACAAGTTTTTTAAATTGATTTACTATCGATAGGTTATACCAAATTTCATGTTTCGTGGTGGTATATATTTTGATTCTTTATATGCATATGAAAGCTATAACTTCATCAATATTATGCTTATAATAGGAATTAATTTATTTTGTTATGAAAATAAATAAATAATATATGACATACCTAATGCAAACATTTCTTATGCACGCCGCATATATAACCTTAAATAATACGCTGTTCAAGGCACTGACAGATCAACAATTTTTCTTTAAGGATCGAATTTAATTATAATTGTTTTATATTTTATTACTATAAATAAAATAAAATATTCTATTACGATAAATTCATGTATACGATGTCACGAACGAAACTTTCGTTACTGGTGACACGGTTACCGATTGTCATGTTACTTGCATAGAAGGACACGTCAGTTATATTTTGTTTTTTTTTCTTTTATCACGTGCGTATGTGTCCGACAAGGTTTATTCGCATCAAGCATGACAAGCGAATCATAAGACTTTTAACCAATCAAATGTTTTCATTAGCGATTACAATCGTCCTATCAACCAATAAAAATCTTTAAAAATTTAATTAATCCATGCAATTTTAGCTTATTCTTAGATTGCGATTTATCCAGTTAAACTGTATATAGTATACGTAAGTTAATAATTTATTAACAATAGGTGTGTATTCAGTAGCAAAAACTTGACATTTGACATTGTACGATCTTCTTAATAGATTTTATTTTATTAATGAGGTAAATAAAAAACGATGATTAATAAGAAGATAAGAAGAAGAAAAGAAAAGGAATCATATGATTACAGGTGTGTATTACATATTTACTAATCAATTTAATACTCTCATAATAAATCGAACAAGAAACAAATTTTATTGAAGAAACATTTTTCATATTATAAAAACTTACGAGATGTGATTGATTTAAGACAAAACTTTTGTTTATATTACTTAAATTAATTATTATGTCTGAAATCACAAGCGAATACTCCACAGTCTCCACTATTTGAACTTACGGCTAGAGCCATTTTAATTAATTCTTTAACACTATTATCTACAGTTTCTGCATTTAAAACATTATTCTGAATTCTGAAAAAAATAATGAATATGCAAAAATGATTAAAATTATACAAATACATTTAAATTTGTTTTATAATTTCTTACAATTTGTTTAATTGTATTTTTGTAATTTTTTCACCATGTTGACTTTTACTGACATCATTGTAATCAGTCATGTAATCTTTACGTATTTCACAAGTCAATCTCGCTACGCATTTCGGAGAAACATATTTTTTATTAGGAAACTTTTCGTTATTGTATGTCTAAAAAAAAAGAAGATAAATATATGTAAAACTTAAAAAATTTTCTCGATGTATTAATCGTAATTAAGAAAAAGAAAAAGAAATTCGAATACTTGAGAGAAATTCGTCGTTATCATTTGTAAAACATAGTCCATAATGTCGTTATCCTCGGAAGTAATTTCAGAACGTTTTTTCCTACCGGAAATAATTCCAATCGGTAGAAGAACTGGATTTGTAGCTAAAGCTGCTGCAGCACCGATTAGAGCGACTCCTGCTAAAGCTTTTAAAGCAACGGCCTTCGAAATGAACACATGTAACACGTTATTACGAGCAATTATCTATTTTAATAGCTTTCTTATCATTATTAACATCAAATTATTCTAAATAATTACCTTTTTGTGTTTGAATATTAGTTCCTGGATGTTGGGGGACATTGTTGTCAGGAATATCGGCTTCGTCAGGATTAAAATCATTGTCATTTTCGAAAGTAGCTGTAATTCCATGCCCAGGTCGTGTACCACCATAACTACCATATCCACCATAACCATATCCGCCAGTACTTGCTGAACCATAACTTGGTCCTCCTGGTCTGTTTGAACTTTCACTTCCGTAATTAGGCCTTGGTCCATATCTGACATACAATGTGGTAATATGATAATCAATATTCGTTAAACTACGCGATTGGTTTAAGTGTTATTCATAATAATCCGAGATTTATTTAGTCCATAATTTATATAATAAATATTGACCTATCTCCTGTATGAGTACCACCATAAATTCCACTTCCACTATGGCTACCACCGTAATTTCCAACGTTTGGTCTTTCACCACCTATACTTGAACTCGTAGGTCGACTCGGAATTTGCCAACTATGTCTGAAATGTGATAAATTTGGTTAAATCCTAGAGTACAAATGAATCATTTTGTTCTAATTACCTATCGACATTTCGGTCTCCGTACGAAGGAGAGTAATGACTATTTTCCGATGGAATCCTGTTGTAATCCGGTCGGGACGATGAACTCGAACCGTGTCTAGTACCGCAACAATTGGAACTTAGAGATTCAAAATATCTTATTACTTTTTACATATTATTTATAACTATAATTAAAATGAAATTTTATCTTTCGAATAGAAATAAAATGATTGTAGTAAGTTTTGAACGGAAATCAACATATTACATTCCAATAAATACGTCATGAAACAGGATATAAGTCTACTTAACTAAATTTTAAATGACACACTCGGTATATACATTTATATAAGTCTAAACATAAGAATATATATATAGATATGGATATGATCATCATTAAACTTATCTCTCGATTCCAAAGACGGTGATCCTCGAATAACATTTCTTACTTTTTTATCAGCATTTCTATCATCGGAAATATTTTCTTCATTATTCTTTGTCTGTAAAGCTTTTGAAGAATTTCTAGCTCGTACGATATTTGCATGAAGTCTATCTTCTATAAATTGCTTCTTTGAAAATTCGTCCTTTAAAGAATATTCGTTTTCTGCCGATAATCCTTGATAAACGATGACAAAGATAAAGAAAATCGGAAAATATCGTATAGCCATTATATTGGAAAACCGGTTTTTGATCAATCGAAACAAATAGTAATAATGGAGATTTTGATTCACTTCATTCACTTCTTAATGTCATCTTTAAAATTCTTTCAAAGGTATTCTTTCATTCGATAGGTCTTTACACTAACAAGCGTAACGTCGTCACAGAACTGGCTCTCTAATTTGCTGAGTTTCACCCTTTTATAAAGTGGTCACGCATGGCATATTGTCACATATTCTTACAGGGAAGAGTCTATGTGAAATTACAACTTTCTGTTTTGCTTTTTATTTTATTTCTTTTTTTTTATTTTCTTTTTTCTTGGTTCATAGAAAAATATTCCTCATTGTGTTGTAGAGTTTTATGAAATATAGGTATACATAAATTTGATAAATCAATAAAAAGAAATGTAACTTCTACGAACTTCTTCATTAATAACATGAAAAATGATTTTATCACGAGATGGTCCAGGTACATTACTTTCACTTCAGATTAATATCAAATAAATATTTGTTCTTTCCCGGAAGTTCCAGATGCGTATCGTCTTCACTTTTTCTTTTTATTTTCTCAACTTTCCCATTAGAAGTGCGACGATGAACTTAACCGTATCGTGTTTATTTATTTCGAGTAGGTGAAGTCAAGAATCGTATCAAACTCTTATTGTTAGCTCGACTACTAAAGTTTCATTAAATTATTGAAGTTTTTTTTTTTATTCGTTGTTCTTCTATGAACTGAACTTTCTCCAGGATAATTTTTTTAAGAATGTCGCAAGATTATCTTGAATTTCAATAAGATTCATAAATCAATATCCTAACTTCGATCAATCAAAATACTATTGATAATATAAATAACAAAAGCTTCATTTATATTTCGAATATAAGCTCGGTAAATTGTAGATTTTCCACAATTTCGTTTCCCTAATAGACGCAGTAGCAGCCATTACGAAACGCGGACAGTGAACAATTTGTTCCGCTTGGGTATTCGAAGTGTGCGGCTGACGGTCGAAATTGCAAAGGAACAATGTCGATGATGCTATAGCACGTTGTTACACCACACCTCCATATACTACGAAATTTTCTCTCATTGTTTGTTTAGTCAGAACTGCGAGGTCAAAAATAAGATGTTCAGATTTGAACGTTGTAAAAGTACGCTTGACGATTTCAGGATAATTGATGATTAAGTCATTTGACTGGTATTTTCCCTTTGTAATTTTATGACCTTTGACTAAGTAGAGTTACCTAATTGTAAAAATGTCGAATAGGCTCGAAAGTGAGTATAAAATGAATACTTTCAAATATAAATGAAAGAAATAGCTACGAATAATAAAAAGAACATAATTTACAATGTTGCAATGATGTAATCGTATTAAAACAAAATAATTTCATTATTATTAATTTGGAGCATTTATTTACTTCCAATTTCCGAACGATAAATCTATGCTGTATCGGAAAGATAAATCAATAGTCTACGAAACTGGTTCAACGAGTATAAAAAAACTTGTTCCACGATCTTCTCGATGCTTGTGCAAAACGATGGAAATGCATAAAGCATTCTTTTACGTAGAATTTCATTCGGATACGGCAATAGCACAATTTCCGCAGGGCCAGAAACGAGATATATTATAGCCGGCGCTAGTAAATATGAACTTTTAGCGAGCTTTGAAAGAAAGAAAAGTTAGGGGACGGGAGGGAGTAGTAGGAGAAAGTAGTAGAAAGGAAAAAGTGAGTTGGTCCTACGGAAACGCAAATTTATTCTCCCTCAACTGGAAATTCGAAGACTCGGACGAATGAGATCTTTGAAAGAAGGCCTCTAAAAACAGAAAAAAAAAATAAAAGAGAGAGAAAGAGAAAGAAAGAGAAAGAAAGAGAAAGAGAAAGGGCACGAGAACATTAGGGGGCTAATTTGAAGAAAGAAAAAAAAAGGGAGGGTAGGTTATCAATGGAATGGGAAGATTCGAAGGAAGAGAGACAAAGACGGATAAGGGTGGTTTGGGGGTGCAAACGTAGGGGTGAGAAGGTGGTAGCAACGAGAGAGGAGATAGAAGAACCGAGAGATCGCGGAATGGAGCGAAAGCAAAGTAATCAATACGCATTCACACGCGGTACCTCGTATCCCGTTTCTATGGGGACTGACGCCGACGCATGCGTTCCATCCACAATGTCATCCACGATGTCATCCACGATGTCATCGTGTTGGCATAGAACGTTCATAAACGGTGCCGAAGCAGTACCGTGCGGACCATTTTCTTTTCGAGCTCCGTTCTACACAAATATAACACGTGCATTTTCATTTAATTGTTCATTGTAAATTTATTTTCATTTGTTATTACATTAAATTATTGCTACAATTATAATGAATTGTATATTTTTTCTAATTTAATTTAATTTAATAACCCCTTTTTATTATAAATGTTCATGTGAATTATATGAGAAAGAGTAATACGAATTATTTTTGTTCTTTTTTTATTTACTTCTTTTTTTTCAATATTTTATTATTTCCAATTAAGAAACTTTTTCTCTTTTCTTCTTTCCCTTTAACGAGTTTTCCAACATACCTTTATTGTAAATCGAAATTTACACACGTAATTGATATTTATGCAAATTACATTTTCATACGCTGACACATGTTGCTTGCGTACATCGACTTCTGCCGGAATAAGGAACATTGTAAGTCGATCCTTAGTTGATAACCTGATCTGATTACCAAATCTTGTCGGAAACTTTAAGTAGAGATTATTAAGACATAAGATATATCTCGTTTATGTTAGATTATTTTATTAAAAACTTTTAGCTATCGTAAACGTTTGTTATTTTTGTTTTTTATTTTTTTAATAGGATTTTATCAGTAAAGTAATATACCTTTCCCAGTACTTTACTAAAATAAAAGTAACGAACGATAACCACAGAGTAATTATGGTCTCGACCGTGACTAAGAAATCCCGATAAGGTATATCATACTAATTGACTGTCAAGAAGTTGACATTGTAAAGCTATACTTTTTTAAGGTTTTCTTTAAATTAACTTTGAAAGAAAATTATATAGAATCTTTTGAAAATTTCTTGATCTTGTTGTTGTTGATAAGATATAGAGAAAGAATACGTTTCATTTGGATCATCGTGAACCGATTTGAACAAGGTTTATTCGACTAGCGTATTTAACGATTCCCTCGACGATGGTCATCCTTGTCTCTCTGTATTTAACGAGAGGGTACAGTATGCGACGTTCGTCTCTCGGATGTTCACTCCCCCTAGTGATACGGGAGTATATAGGGGTGTAGGGGTATAGGGGGTGTTGGGAGAAGTAGAAGAGAACGCGAGGAGAAACGGAAAAGCAAGAGGAGGAGGAGGAGGAAGAGGAGAAAGGGAAAAAGAGACGTTTAGGGTCGCGGGGTGTTAGGGGGTTGGTTTTCCTTCGAAGCGCCTGCGTCAAGCCCCCGATGACGACTCGGCTAGGTAGGTGCTCGACCCGGACGCAGTACGGAGAAACTCTGCGAACACGTAGTGTCCGTTTCTCTTTGACACGAAAACTTTTCAGAGATATTCTCCCTTTCGATCGTGACTTAACGATCTCTGTTTTCCTTCATTTTCTTGACGATCATCAATAATAATAGTTGGTTCCAGTAACAACAATCTAACACTCGACTTAGGGAACTTTTTACATTACGCATGATCAATGCACCATCGAAAGATTTCCCAAGAGAGAAAGAGAAAGAGGGAGGGAGAAAGAGATCGGTTGAACCTTTGAAAGTGTCTGTCTCGAAAGGGTGCATTGCAGCTAATCAACTACTACTAATCTTCTAGATTTATTGGGATACATTGTTATCTTCTTTATTCGTGAATGGAACGCTCGAGTGACGCCACCATAAAGTTTAACAACCGGTGGTATGCTGTGTTGATTTTATTCGGACCCTTTGGACATTTGTTTACATCTTTAACAAAAATGATTATATTTGAACTTTCGAAGGAAACATAAGCTCGGACTTCATTAGATTATCTTCTTTTTTAAATTTCATTTTGATGTGCCTCGTATCGATGTGGAATTACAAAAGAGGAACTTTCATTCTTGGAAAATCTGGAAAAATTCTGATGAATGAATTACATTTAGATCGAGATGATACGCGTAAATATTGTCATGGTGTATGTTTTTAATATCTTCGAGGTTTAGTTAGTCGTGTCTTCTTTTCGGCATCGTTGCTTGCATGTGGGTCACAAGTTGCACACGACAAAGCTAACGGGATAGAGGGTTCACCGAGCTGAGGTAAGCCTGTTAAGTCCTACGTACATTCATTTTGAC
Organism: Polistes dominula; assembly: GCF_049000335.1. Classification (NCBI taxonomy): domain Eukaryota; kingdom Metazoa; phylum Arthropoda; class Insecta; order Hymenoptera; family Vespidae; genus Polistes; species Polistes dominula. The sequence continues at coordinate 10,227,223 of NW_028301152.1, read as the reverse complement.
CAACACTCTTGTTAACCGTTATACCATCGAACCAGTTTAGCTGGGTTACGAAGATTTTCAGCATTGTCGATTCTTCGAAATATTAACTTGGACCGAAGGAGACGCATTATACGACAATCATTAAATCCTTTTTATTGATTTTATGTTTACAATTTTCCCGCCTTTGTTCTTCTTCGACTGATTTATTATATAAATAGGATATCTGAGGGTGTTATAGTTTAAAGGTGAGTTTTGTCACAAATTACAAAAAAAAAGACCATTTGGTTTTTTCATAAACAGATAACTGGACAAAAAAGTTTTGCATTAATATTTTGAATTTAATCTAAAACTCTGATGCAAACCTTACGTGAACCATAAGAACTTCCGACATCTTATGTATATATTTTTTTGTTTAAATTAATTTCTATTAAGATATTTATGTTTAAACTTTTTCAATTCATTTATGTTTACGTCACATACATGCTAAGTATTTGTAGTTTGAATTCTTAATGTCCTAAACCTCTCTTGCAAAATCAATATTCTTCAAGTTGATATCGATCAGATGTTAGATTTCAATCTATCGTAAAATTGATAGCCATTCGGTTGCAATAAAATTGATAGTTTAAATTTGGTTATATCTTCTCGAGGTCGATGAACTCCTTCAGTTGGTGTCGTAACATTATAAGATATAGAAATATTGGTATTATTTTTCTTTTATTACTAGTTTCTTAAAATAGGTTTTTTTCATCCTAATGGTCTTTTGTATCTAGGGCGATCTTCTTTTAACTTATGCAGAGTATAGGGTCTGGCTTTAAAGCACAAAGGGTCCACTAACGAGAAATACAACCCTGTTTGCATAAGAACCGGCTATTCTTTATAGGCTTAGGGTTCTCGATGGGTTCTTTGTGATAGAACGTTGCACTCTATCAAATTATTTATGATTTATTTTGAATAATTCTATCTATGAATGTATAACTAACAAAATTTTTCAAAAAGATAAATTATAAATCATAAGAGTAAGCAAGAAATAGTTTGATGATTTTTATTAGAAATATTTCTACGTGTAACAAAAGTATAAACTAGTTTAACTTTCAATAGATGTAGTCTAATTTCATTTATAGAAACCCAACTGATTTTAATACTCTTTTCAGTTGCATCAAAAGAATTAGCATGCTTGGATTACCGTTGTTAATCACATTGAGTTTACCCTTTTATATAAGGCTTCAACTATATTAGAAAATGTACGATCTATTAATACTCATAAGGTTAGAAATTTTCTATGATACCAAGGACACTTTTTCTTGTTTCTTTTTTTTATGATAGAAATGAAATAGAGAAGAAATAATTGTACAATGTAATATAACAATGTACACAATTACGGGGGTTTGTAGATTCCTTAGTTCAGAGTTGTTGGACCAGGAAATGAAACCGGAGACTGCTTTTATTTCAACATATCTACGAAACAATGGTCTGTGAAAATGAAAGTAATTAGTCGTACCTTCCACTTGTTCTCTTATGACACCTCTCATCAATATATGACCTAATTCTCATATTTCTAATACTGTAAAAATAAAATACAGTAAAGATAAAAGATATTTCTTTGTTTTGAAAGTTTGTATTACTGTTGTATAAACACGTAAATCGATCAATCGTCAACAAAATTAGTTGTCGTTAGTTGTCCATCCCTTTTGGTCTTATTCACCCTCCCGATAAACATTTGGTAATATTGGTTCAGGGTTGTTACATCAACCTTATGTTGAAGTTAGCTATATCCATGGATTGATACACACGGATTGAGAGAGAGAAGAGGGTGTCCGGATGAAAAGTACGACTTCAACCGCAAGTCACGTTTGTGACATGTTGTTCTTGTAAAGTTAAGTGCTATTCAATCAAAATATAAATCGAGAAACGATGTTATGCTAAATGTTCAAACTTAACGAATGTTTTTCTATTTTTTTTTTTTTATATGTTATAGATAATTAAAATTATTCATAAAAAATATATTTTTATTTTATATTTTTTTATTACATATTATATTATATATTATATATTATATAATTTTACTATTGATATTAAATATATTTTTGAATTCTTTATAAATACAACCTCGAGCATCGTAATTGTTAAAATTAGATTTAATATTATTTTTTTGTTACATGCAAGTAGTGCATATAAGTTTGAGATAAGAACGTAGTATAAGAAATTCTTATAATAAATTCTGAAATTTCCACGATGAATCGTTGTTTCAATGTTGGTTAATTTATACATGCATAATTAAATTATTTACGTATCCATGATGATGACTCGTTGTTATTGCATCGACGAAACTATAAATCAAGCTTATCCGATTTAAATCAAATGTTTGCATATCGTCATAAAGTGGACTTTAAACTATATACTCGATAAAAAATACAACGCGAATATCGTCACGCACATGCGAAATCATCGGTGTATTTTTCTTAAAGTAAGACGAGTCTACTTATGGAATCGTAACACGCATCGCATTCTAACCCATATAGGATTTTATTATCTTGAATATTATTTTATAAATAACCTTCTCTTTCTTATTTACTGGAAAAAGAAAACTTGGCCATCTTGATAAGCTGTTTTTTCATTCTAGCAACCATGACGCGTATAAACAAACAAAAAATTAAATTTTTTAGTAACCAACCAACCGGTAACAAGAATCTCTTTGGATACTTGATATTACGTTGAAAAAAAAAACGCTTTAATAATCTACATATTTGAAACACGAGTATAACGAATCAAATTTCACAACGATTAAAAAATAAAAAAATAAAAAAGATAAAAGATTTTTGTATATTTCGAAAATCTCTTGAACGTGAAAACGAATGACGACGGTTTACAGTAAATATATCGAATATATGTGTGTGCACGTAAAAACCCCAACTTGTAGTCCGTGAAATCACTGAAAAATTGCCGTAGCAAGCGTTTAATCCGAGCTTTCGCGGGAATCTGTGGACGAGAAGAAGGGAAAAGGGCGATAAAGGGCTATGGATCGACGTTCTAAAACTCACGAATGGAACGTTATCATCCATCTCGTTCCCTTTTCCTCCTTTGTGGATCGATAGAAGTCGTTCGATATAATTAGAAATAGTCGTGTGCAATAGCCATAAAAAATCCTTAAACTATGATAGTACCCTATGCATTGAATTCGTCAATCTATATAGGGAACCCTCGAATAAACCGATAAATGTGTGGCTCGAATAAATGTGTGTGTTTGTATGTGTATTCGATGTATTCGAGAAAAATCTGCGAGATAAAAAAGTTGCTGATTCAAGAAATTTCTTCTTCCATTTCTTTTATCGTAGATCTTTGTAAAACGAATGAATTTTTTTATTCAAATGTTTCTGTTCGTTGTAATAAATACAAATTTAAAGAGACGTAGAGATGTTATCGAAAAAAGAGAAAGAAATAACTGAGAGAGTCTCTTTCCATTCAATGGAGAGACAACAAATATTTTCTTGAATCGATAGAATTCAATGAACTTGAAATCTTACTTGAATTCACTAACTTTCGGTACTTTGAATGTATAAAGTATTTGTCTTTTGTGTGTCTTTGATTCAAGATTCGATAGATTTGACTTATACAGAGGGGTGATACTATTTGCAAGTGTATTCGAAATAGAATTCTATGGGATCAATAACTTCGTAGTATAATCAAATGATTATTTATGAATATTAATCCATTTGCATCATAAACGTATATATACGTGGCTGCGTTCGGCATTGAATCCAAATATTTAATTAATAAAATAACACACACACACTTCCTAACAATATAAAATCATAGAGACAAGCACCAATACTGATAATTGTTACACTGCTTAGAAGCAATGATGATTTGTTATTTTGCTTCTTTTTCTTATCTCCTTTTTTTTTTACTTTTATACAATTTTACACCTAAATATATAATACAAATTTTTCGGTGATATGGGTCTTTTTTTCATATTTTCATATAATGCAAATGGGTTAATTATATTTCAATAAATATTTGAAACAAAATGAATTTAAATTGTTACTCAAATAAATAGAAAATAAAATGCATAATATATACTTCCAATTAGTTCATTTTGGATGATTTATTATTTAGGAAAAACAAGTGCTTTTTAAAAAATTGGCTTGAAAAAAAAGATATCCTTAAACCGCGAAATGGAACGTTTTAAAGTAAAACTTGTTCATAAGGTAATACTCAAGTCCCCTTGCATTACCAACAGTGTATCCCATCAAAGGAAATTGCGCTTATATGGTCGAGTAGCGGTGGCTCTTCTCTCTCTCTCTCTCTGTCAAGAACAATGGTGTATCGTTGTCACGCACTTGGCAAGATCCTTCCCCTTCGTAGACGTAGGAAAATACAACCCACGAAAGGAACATCGTGGGTGGTTGCAATCAGAAATTACGAGGACGAGTAAGAACGGTATAAGAAAGAAAAAGAGTCACAGTAAATGGGGTGGGGGGTGGAGCAGGGTGGGTTGGTTGTAAGAAAGAAAAAGAAAAAGAAAAAGGAAGGGAGGAAAAAGAATGAGAAAATTGTCTCTGACACTGTGTCACCCTTTTCAGAATTCGATGGAAGTTGTGTTCCCTCCTTGATACGACTCGAGTTAAGAAGAATCTTTCCCCTCTTTTGATAATACAACTTCGAATTGACGAAATCCCTTTGACGTCTACGTTCTTTTTCTACAAAACTATCTTAGTTTTTTTTACAATGTAAGATAGACAACATATAGATCGATAAAACCCAACTTACGTACACTACTTCTCGATGTACTTAAAAGCTAAAAGGCTGAAAGGGATATTGTTTTGGTAAAACGATCCTTGAAAAAGAAAACAAAAAGTACCAAACTAATGGAATCGGATTTGGAAAGTTCGTAGTATATTTACTTACTCGATGTATGTTTGATTTCACATGGGAAGAAAAGTAATTAAAGATAAAATAGATAATAGATATGTTTAATCATTTTTTATCAAAAGATTTTGTTTGGAAGAAAAGTCGTTCGATATTTTCTCGTTACAAAACTTCCCTTCTACTTATCTTTTTTTTTTTTTAATACGTGAAAAAAGACTATAATATCTGCACGATTTAGTATAGTAGTAGCTAGCGAAAAGAGCAGAGAAGAAGATGAGAAGTAGTAAAAAGCGTTCACATTTCGTGTTTAAAAAGCTAGGAAAATTTGTGTTATATACAAGTCCTATCGCACCCCCTTTTTAGTGTTGTTTCTTGTTTCCTCTTTTTTTCTACCTAGTGTAAAGAAAAAAGAAAGAAAAAAAGAGAGAAGAAAATGGAACGCGTGAAGGAAATAAAAAAATAAAAAAAAAAAATGCAGGCTCGAAAAACATAGCACGAGAGTAGAGAAGGCCGTTTGGATGGAAGTTGGTTCGGTCATTGTCGTCGTGTGCACGACTCGTAAGAGAGATTAAAAACTCCGTGCACTTTTGATGCATTTTTTTTCTTTTTTTTTTTTTCCCCTCGACGAAGAGAACGACGCAAACGTAAAGGAAGAAACGATGACAACAACCGTATCAGTACATTGACAGCCATCTTTCTCTTTGTAAAATGTTTTATCGTTGGAAAATGTTTTAATGCAAACGTGATCGTTGCAACATGTTTGTCAAAGATTTTCCTTTTTTCGTCTATGTGTTTGAACTTTGTGAAATTTTTCAAAAAATAGACGAGTATAACAAATCGCATTTTCCCTTTTAAATTTTTGTAGAACGTTTTCGAATATTTTTCAACGGAGAGAACAAATTTCATTCAGCGTTTGAGACTTACTTTCCGTCTATAAAAATTTTGTTATATTATCATTGTTAATATTATTATTATTATTTTATATATTTTCTAGGGTTGTTATTACATACATTCTTATTTAAATAGATAGAATATAAGCGTTTGTTTTTCTAGTCATATTGATTTTATTCACAATTAATGTGCAAATCAATGGCACTGTATTACGAATTTATAAATTGAAGATGAATTAAGTCGGCGGCAGTGGCAGCAACAGCAATAGCACCAGCATCTTTAGAAAGGTAGTCTACGTTTTTTACGGGTAACGCTCATTTACCCGTATATACACTAGGGTCTCCTCATTGTTTAAACTCTCTCAGAGGGATTCGTGAAACACCGGTACGACGTTTATTTCGAATTTCTGTAGATCGTAGCACGTAAACCGCAGGAAACGTGCGATCGTATATTTCCTTCTGTCATTTTCCCTTCTCCTCATCCTCATCCTCATCCTCCTCCTCCTTTTCCTTCCTATCTTTCTCTCTCTTACTTCGTACCTAACACATTGGCATGGGCGTTCGCAAACTCAGTTTATCGTACCCTTCTTTGGTTCTTCCCCTTTCGTCACGAACAGAATTCCATACGTTGAAAATCGTATTTTGTGTATATCCGAACACCACCAGTAGGGTTCTATATTTTCAAAACATATTGTGATTCTAATCGCATATATTCGGGTACATATATACATATGCGTGTATCCGCATACACGTTAAAAAACAAGAAGAAATCTTTCGACAGAATTCGTTGCAAGTTCATTTATACGAAACTCGATTTCAATGTGCCTGAATTATAATTGAATTTCGTGAACGCGCGGATGCGTGAACACGTAGAAATGAATTCCAACAGAAGGTCCATCGAATATCACGTATTTTTCTCTTTTTTTGTTTTACACACATATACACATACTTTTGTAGATGTTTTTTCTCTCTAACATAAGTTAATCGAATAATTGAATTTAAACTACGTTAATCTTTGATTTTTAAATTTGTTGAACTTTTTGCCACGTTATCATTACATAATATTACATATTATTTTAACTTATAATAAAAATGATAAAGAAATAAAATTGAGTATTCCATCGGTGTAACGGTGGTTATAAATAATAGTCGTAATTTCTATGAAAAAGGAAGATCGTTTGTTTGACAGAAATAAAAATCGTCTACCTAACACACACACAACGAGGTAGCTTTGATAAATTCCATGGGGTACTCGAGACGAGAAAGTCGATTATCTCAAGAGACAGATGCGTTACCCCATGGAAGTGCGTAGAGGTAGAGAGGATAAAAGGGAAAATTAATGACGATCGTCACCTTTCTTCTTTACTGCATCCTTCAGTAATCAGTTACCACCTGATGTCGATGTATTAAATATTTAAGTTATATTATATTACATTATATACATATATAAAATATTAAAATTATATTATATTAAATTATTTATATAAGATATTAAAAATATATTAAATTAAAAAAATGATATATTAAGAGATTATATTAAAATATAAAATAATTGAAAATATATCATATTTTATTTAATCTTCCTCCTTATTTCTCTTGAGTGCATTCACTTGAAATTAATTAGAGTCGCGGTCTCGTTTAATCAATTAAGTGTACGACAATTGATGTCGATATCGAAGAGAAATATTACTCGGTGGTAATTTCCAATGATTCAAACCATTAGCAAATACGAATACTTTCCGATGATATTTAAGTAGACTGGAAATAAAGTTCGAACGCTTAAAGCATTCGAGAAACACGAGAGTAAATTATTTCGACAATTTTTTTATTTGTTGGTTAAAGTCAAACTACGAACGCATACTTCACAAAGTTTATCCCTCGATAGTGGAAAGTCGTGACGATGGGTATCCACCCTTTAGGGTGGATCAATCTTCTCTTTCATCCAACCGAATGAAATGGTCGAAGAAGAAAAAGAGAAAGAAAAAAAAAAGAAGAAAAAAAGTAGAGGGTGAATTAAGTAGGATCGAAATCGAGAAAGGAAAGGCAAATGGTCGGAAGCTGGCCAAGATCTTATCTAAAAATCTACCATCACTTGGTAGATATTATTATCTACATCTATTATCTGAATAATGCATCTGTTAAAGTGGAAAAAAGGAAAGAAAAAAAAACACAAAAAGAAAAATATCTACCATTAGTTTCTTAACACATCTTGCGTGAGTACTTTGCTACTTGCAAAGTTAAAAATTAAAAATATTTTTTTTTTTTATAAAATTTAAACTATTTTTTAGTTTTTATATTATAAATATATAAATAAAATATATAATAATTTTATAAATTATAATATAACTATAATATAATATAATTATAATATTATATAATTAAAATATATAATTATATTAATTTGTATTTACACAAAATTTATAATATTTTATTATAAAATAAAAATTATAATATAAATATAAAAATAATATTTAATAAATAAAACAACGACTTTAGCCGTTTCCTTGCAAGGTGTGTTAACTGTTGAAGATGTTTCGTAGTAGTGAAGTACGAGACAATATAACGTGTAGTAACTTTTCCACGTTTTAATGAGTACTTTAGTTAAAACTTTTCAATGTTGAAAGTCAATTGGGATATGTTCGTTAAGTTCATGTCTCAAGAGTCTCCGAGGTATTTCATTTTACGCTTAATCGCTTTGGTAATTTCATCATTTTTTTCTTTCCTTTTCCCTTATGTTAGTTTCCCCCATGGTGGTAGTGCATCGAGAAAGAAGAAGATCGTCGGAAGATATTTGTTCAGGATACGGATAAACACATTGCTAAGGCCGATCAATAATCGGTGGCGACTGTGTAAATATTTAGTTTCACATTATTCACCCTCAAGCACGACGAAAGACGCGACTCTACTACGTTACTTAGTATACGCATACCATACAAATAGAAACATAGAAGAAAATGGGGGAAAAAGGAAAGAAAAAAAATGAGAGAGTAATTAAATGCAATCTGTTTGATAAGAAACGGTATATCAAACGATTGCATAATCCTAGACGTAGTTTATCCATTTTTTTATCCATCATGTTTGACTAAAATGTTAAACTATTGTATTTTCTGTCAATTTGACGAGAGAATAGAAACACTAAATATAACACACTTGGTCAAATAACCGCGTCTTGTAATTTGTGAAAACATACGATGATAACGCATAAAATGCACATATTATTCATTATTAAATAAAAGAAAATATTGTTAGCTATCCAATTGGTTAACATATTATTTTAAATGAAGATATTATATATGCCGTTTTTTTTTTAACTGGTCATTTGACCACTTACGATTGAATGAAGTGTCGGTAGATTTAGTGTTCCACATATATGAAATAAATATAATATCTAACGTTATATAATAACTTTGATGGTTTTTAAACACATTTTCTTTCAAGTAGTACTATCGATAACTGCATTATCGTTGCACTGTCACGTTGATAAGAGATAATTTATGAACTTGAATCTACTTATCAACGTAGAATCATTTACAGCTACTGATTTATAATATCAATTTGGAAAATATTTGTAACCGAAGAAAATTAGATAAAATTGATTAAAAAAATAGAGAAGGTGAACATTTATTTCCATTAGTTTACCACTTAATCCATTACCATTTTTCTTTTTTTTTCTTTTTATAGAAAAAAATGTGGAGCTCGGTTACTGCAGCTGGTACAGAAAATGGACCTGCACCACCTTCTAGAAGTAAACACAGTGCAACGTTACTCGCTGGACATGTATATCTTCTTGGAGGGCGAAATGGAAATTTACCGCTCAAGGATCTTTGGCGATACAGTCTCGGTAAGTGAATCAATCTAATTTCCTTATTCTATTATCCTAATTAGAAGTTCAAGTTTAAATGTTGCATTAAATGTTATAATATGCTTACAATTCAAAATGCAAATAAAATACAGAAAATAATTATAACATTTAAAACATACATCTTTTACAAATGCAATACAATTTGTTGAATAGTAAAATAAAATACCAAATGCATTTATTTTACATTAAATAAAACATAAATGTTATTAAAAATCAGTATAACCATATAAAAATATTAGCAACATAATTCTGACAAGCTGAGTATATTTATAAGAGTTCGGAAAAATCGTATAATTATGAAGGGTGCCGATGAATCGATGTTTCGAAGTACTCTCTCCGTTACGATACGCGAACACCGTATCTGACCAGCAGCAAACCCCATCGTTTTACCCCATGACGACGAGGGGTGCGCGATGGAATTTGAACGGGGTTCAGTCTGATCAATAATGCGCCATTATTAAAGCCCACGTATATCAAGTAAATCCGACGACGATACTCCACAATTACGGCTGTTTCCACGGAGATCAGACATAGGTGAATTAATTGCACTCTGACGCAATAATTAGCGGTCGGTGTTTGTGACGTTGCAAATTTCACGCTTACAGATGTATCATATGGTTATTGTTATTTATTCCAATTCGAGATTTTCCTTCAATCGTTACGATTAAAAATTATTCCAATTAATTATCAAAGCTTAAACACGCACACACTTCGTATATATAAATTTGTTTATTTATACATATTTTATTTTTTAACTTATCGTTAGACACTTTTATGGCACCTTTCTTTCCTAAACACAAAAATGTTCAATCTTTTATAAAAGTTATTATCTTTTAAAAGCTCAAAGTTCTGCTAGAATTGGATAAAACACAGTTTATCGGACCACCAGAGCTTTAAACGTATTCTCGATGGGTCCATTCGGTCAATATTGGTAGCTAGGTAGAATTATGAGATAGTATAGAGACTAATACATATACATGGCACGTATACACTTATACTATATTTCAAACTTATTGTCAGTGGAACGTCGACAAGCTTAATGCTGAGGCTGGTAATACTAAATAATGAGGTTTTACTTACGTTAGACGAACGTTTCTCGTATCTTGTGAGAATCTTCTATCTACGTAAATATTTGTAGGATACGAGAACTCAGTAAATATTCGACTGAGCGAGATATAAATGATAACAAATGAAAGACAAAGATAACGGGAAGAGAAAGAGAAGACTCCAGATCAAATATATTTTATATCTAGCATAAAATACATAAACGTAATTCATTGCAATTGTTATGTAAAGTTCAACGTAAATTGTAGCTACAATTTCAACGTTTTCAATAAATACGAGAAGATGTACAAGTACGTTCATTAATCGTGTAATTATATTAATTCATTAATTATCTAGCAAATGAATTTATTAAAAAATAAAAAAATTAGTTACGAATAAGAGAGAGAGAGAGAGAGAGAGAGAGAGAGATGTAATGCGAGTAAACGTTTACATAATTGTATCCATAATTATGAAAGTGGTGAAAGAATTACATTTGAACACTATATGAATTCTATATAATATTGAAATAACCAAACACCTAACAATATCGTAAAAATTATTACATTGAATTTATTTAATTTAAAATAATATGGTGTTGAAATAACTGATAAGTTTTGACTTTTGGTTAGACCACTTTCATAATTATGGGCACAATTATCGAAAAGTTCATGCATTGTAAATTTTTGAAAAAGAAAAAACATAGAATTTAGTTTGAAACGAGAGAATACAACGAACTTAGCAGTGACTCCTCTGTTAATCAGAAGGGGATTGTTCGACTGTAGAGGGTGTTTGAGGGAATATTAAAGCAGCATCAAAAGAATTGGACCGTAGCAGTTCGTCTCTCGAGCCGAAGTAATATCATGGGGATTGGTTGAATCATGCGACGAACGTTTTAAAAGCATAGGCGTTGTAGATACACTCGATCGTGCACAAATATTGTGATAACTTCGAGAGAACCACGAGAAGAGTACTTCATCCATATATATAGGTATATATAATGTTTTTGTTGCACCCTCACCTTCATAAAGGTAAAAAAAAGTTGAAAGAGGGGTTGGTTGGTTGGTTGATGGCGTCCAACCTATCAGGGACAAACGTCCCTTGTAACATGGATTTCAATCGAACTGTCTCTTCGTTTTCATAGCTGTCGATGGGTCTACACATGTATATACATAGTAAATATGTATAGATATATCTAGCTAAGGTATATACCATATATATATATATATATATATACGAGCTGAAAATTGAAAAGCACGATGAATCTGCAATCTTAGCACGTTTTCATTGATTCATTGCGATCAACTCTTTCTTCGAGAAGAATATCAATTGACCGTAATGACTTTTTTTTCCTTTTTCATCTCGAGTACGTATTCTCGTTTAATTTTAAGCATCATATACTTGTCTGTTAAATTCAAGAACGTCTCATCTCATCTCATCTTCAAATTAGATATGAAACGGCAAGTTGGTCAATTAAAAAATGTTCAGCATTTAATAAAACAATATTTTTTAAATACTACTTGGTTATCTTAGAAAAAAAGAAATTAAGCATTCCATGCATAACACACATTACACAAAAATAATCAAATTTATTGTATGTTTTAGCATAAAAAGATCATTTTCAAAATAAACCATGATATTGTTCTATGACGGAATAGATACGACACGTGTACGTAATCAATGTCGGGCATCTCTAGTGGCATTTTACAAGAGTTGCTGCATACACTTAAAAAAGCACGTTATGGCTCTTACGTAAATTTTCTAGGCTTTGTTCTCGGGCACGTTTCGTTAGGACAGCTGAGTTTTTTTTCTACTCCCCAATGAAAATGTTAAAAAAAAAAAGAAAAAAAAGGTCATCGCGATGCTGCCAAACTAAGCAATACGCGGTGCCAGATATGTCAGTATTGACAAAGACACGAATTCTTTTACTTTCTGATGGCCTATTCAATGCACCCATCAATCCTAATGACCTTTTTTTCCTTTGCTGACGTAATAAAGAATAGAAAGTTCAAGCATAAGTTAGTTTTTTTGTTTTGTTTTTAAAATAAGATTTACCTCATCAAATAAAACACCTTACTTTTGAAGCATCCGTAAACATTAAGTTTAATGTTCTTTCAAATATCACTCGTACTTCTCTCCTAGGTATTTCATCATTTTTTTTCTTTTTTTTTCATGCTTGCTCATCCCCCTACTTATATATAAAGCCTCAGGACACGAACAACCCTCTCCTTGCAATCTTTTTCTCTCTCTCTTTCTTTTTCCAGTAATATGGGAGTACTCACCATGGTGAAAATTTATTTCACCGTACCCAGATTGCAAGGGCGGGAAAAAATCATTACATTTTTATTCTCTTGGAAATACCCAAAATTTGATTTACAAATAAATCATGTTTATGTCACTTATTTTTATTACAAATGATTTAGCAATGACAATGAAATATTATACGTAAATTGGTATTTTCAAGTTCCAAGATAAAAATACAAATTGTAAAATGGTTCACATCACAAAACTGATATATGTATATTTGTAAATTAATTATATGAACTTATTGTTATTATATTTTGTACCCCCTTTATATTTTACATATAATTATAAGACATTTATACTTCTTAGATTTGACAATATGTGAATGAAATAAGTCGCGGAAAGTAAGATTAAACACACATTAAAACCGTGCCTTTTTATTTATTTTATTTCTCAGCCGAAAGCAAGTGGGAAGAGTTACATCCTGGGGGAGAAAGGCCGCCGGCCCTTCAAGAACACAGTGCGGTAGCGTACAAGGACTGCCTTTACGTATTCGGTGGAGAACTAGGCTTTTCCGCGGGCACGGAAACACCACTTTGGGTCTACAATGTCAAGGTAAAACCTAAACCACAAATTATCTTCTTTTTCTTTCTACTATGATTTTATGACGATTACGAATTACACATTTTGAAATCGTATTAATTGTCAAGTAAATTTTGAATTACAAATTTTTGTTTTACAAAATAAATTGAATAAAATTTTTGTTTAAAAAATTTGTAATTGAAAATTTACTTGACAATCAATACGATTTCAAAATTTTTGTTTAAGAAATTTGTAATTTAAAATTTGAAAAACAAAATTTGATTGTTCATAATTTTTAAAACTCTTTCAAACTTTAAAAAGTTTCGTTATACGTTTCATCCAAATAAGGAAGGATTTAATAAAGATTTTAAGATGATAATTAAGTTAACTTGAATGATTGACGATAGAAATGACAAATCTCGTTCAATTAGATACAAAATTGCATTTGATAGTTAAGTATGGTTGTATCGAAATCGTTACTAAAAGATTGAATCGTGGTGAAGGTCTCATACGATACGATTTAACGAATCTACACAGTAGCCTCGAGGAAGTTCTCTCGACAATCTCAACTATCCAAGGGAGAGATTCAGCACCCCTCTCGATTCGATAAACGAGACGAAGGGCAATATTGGGTAACCACGATAGAAATTGATTGATAATATCACGCTTCGATACATTTTTGCACCGAAATTTCTGCAATATAACGTCCTTCAAAAATTGTTGATGGTCTTTTTTTTTTTTATTAACCCTTTGGCTACATTTGACGCACCATAACGTTCTGATACGTCATTCAAACTGAAGACGAGATTTAACTAAGTTCATTCTGGTTTATTTTAAAGTAATAAGTAATTGTTATATTAATATAATTAAATATTAATTTAATTATATTATTTTATTATAAATATAATATTAAATATTATTATTATATTATTATAGTATTATAGAGTATAATACTATATATAATATTATATATAGTATTATAGAGTATAATACTATATATAATATTATATATACAATATTTATAATATTATATAATATTGTATAATACTAACAATTATTTAGTTTATATTAATTAATATTCAATTATAATAATATAAAATTTTATAATATATAAATATATAAAATTATAAATTAAATATTATAATAATTAATTTTATATATATAATATTATATAAATAATTATTATATTATTTAATAATATATATTTATTATTATTTAAATTTATTAATTTATATTATATTTAATAATAAAATTATTAAAATTATAATATTTCAAAGTAATTTTCAAATAAATGTGTACCCAAAGGGTTAATCAAATTAAATGTAATCTTATATAAAAAAAATAATATAACAATAACTGATTACAATATATATAGAACACAAAAATGTTATAAATTATAAAGAAATAATTTAAAAAATAAGATGAAGAATTATTTAGAAATACATAAAAATTAGATACACGCGTGCATGACAGATTGACGATAATCGGATAAACCTAATCGCTAAGAGAGACAGGGATAGGAATAACTCTTGTTGCCCGTTTCACGTTCTTATTGTTCTCCCTACGGAGTCCTTGACACTTGCACGAAGGGATGTGTGAAGAAAACGATCTATCTGTCAGAGATTGTATATATATATACACCAAGATATTCGAACGAACGAAGGAAACCCAACAACCATCGTTGGCCCAATACGAAAGTCCCCCGATGATGGTTCTTTCTCTGTTGTTTCCATCGTAGTCTTTGGACTCCCGTGTCGTCTCTTGAAAAGCGAAATATGCTTTTGGGGTGGCTCGTGTAAAACTCCTTGTACCCGATGACGTTGCTATTGATTTAGCGGTTTCTCAAGGGTACACGAAACTTCTCCCTTTTCTCCTTCTCCTCCTCCTCCTTCTCCACTGCTTTATTTTCTCGTACATCATCATCATCCCTCTTTCCGTTCGTTCATTCGTTCATTCGTTCATCGAACAACCCTCTCTCGGTTCTCTCTTTTCTCTTTTTCCCTTTCGCTTACTTACGAGTAAGGATCGTTAAGGAAGAATTTTTTTTTTTTACTGGTATATATATACACGAGACTCACCCGTGCGAATCGTTGTTATCAAGAGAAATGGGAATAATGAGAAAGAAAGAGAAAGAGAGAGTGTGTGTAACCAAAGTATTTTTTGTTTCTTCTCATGAGATTAAAAAAAAATAACAACGCAAGTACAGTCAACTTCTTAATCATCATTATACCTTTTACCTATCGAGAAGAAAAGTCATTTGTCACTGTCACCTGTACACTGTCAGCACTAGCAATGTCTGGCCTAACATAGTCCCCTAAACACCTTTCCTAATGTTGCAGAATTTCTAACGAATGGAAAACACACATCGATATGTTTACAGTAATCGATCATCCTAAAGAGACCACTGTTGTCGAAATTCAAATGAGAAGTTCTGACGAGCGTTGGCGTAGCCTACAAACTAGAAGAGATGTCAGATGGTGGTTGGTTGTGGTGGTTGTGTGATGGTGGTTGTAGTGACATTTTCAGCCTTTACAAAACTCGACACGTCGTTCGATTCGTCGTACATGTTTGAGATTAAAACGGATAACTAGGATAACTATGCGAGAGCATTGTTTTTTACAAATGAAAAACAACCCTTTAGGAGAGAGGCGCTTCAAATTTCAATTTCACATTTTTATATTATATTTATTTATATTATATTATATAATTAATATTATATTTAATATAATAATAAAAATAAATATTAAAATAATATAATATAGTTTTAAATATTATATTATATAATTATATTGATTTATATTATTTTATTTATAATTAAAATTTTATTATTTTATATTATTTATTTATATTTTATATAAAAAGTAATAAAAGAGATTAGACATTTTGGATGAAACCATATTTTGTAGCAAATGTAAATAATCCATGGTTCTATTTCGTGAATGCATTATGAGACCAACCGGCCATTCGCGTATGGTGTGAAAGAAATTGGAGACGCCATAATCTAGGGGTGAGTTTTACGAGGGTACACGAGATAGGACGGGGATAAATGAGCTAGTGGCACTTCTCCCTCATCAACGAGCGACCACACACAGTTATCTCTTTTCACTCGATACGTTCGCAGCTCCATTCTTTTGTCTCACTATACTCTATTTTTTTTTATTTTTTTTTTTATCCGACCAGTCATTTGTATATATATTTATATGTGTATGGTGCTATTGATTAAGAAGACTCATTGGAAAGATAACAGATATTTGCATCGTCATTAATGATTTAGAAAACAGAGAAAATTGCATCATTATGTAAAATATTTGGTTGGCAACTAAGTGATTGCAGATTTTGTCAATAGATGGCTTTTTAAAATCAGCAATGACTTAGTTGCCAACCTAATAGAATTTTATATGTATTTTAATAATTAATAACATATTAATATGTATTACATTAACATATATAATATAATTAATTAATTAATTATATATAATATAATTATAATTAATTAATATAATATTAGTTTATGTCAATTGTGTTACGCGATACCTATTTATCTTACTTACCTTATTTATTATTCAATTAATTGTTTTTCACGTCCACAAAATAAAATTTATACAAATTTTATATCATAGGGAAGTTGGACAAGTAAAAAAACATATTGTTTGATCAACAAGATGAATTTTTTTTTTATTTTTTTCACCTGTCCAACTTTTCTATAATATAAAGTTAGTATTATTTATTAGCCTTTAATGTTTACGGGAAAACTTACAGTGTCATATTAAAGTTTCGCTAGAGTGAATACTGTGTTGCAAGAGGAGCACATTAAACCGAATGGATAAGCATCGAGCTAACTCGTGTGCATGCAGTCGTATGATACACACACGTTTTATAAGAAATGTATGGCTTACCTTCCACTAAGTTTAACGTGATATCATATTACGTATTAACTGCCTCAGGCCCAGATAGTTTCAAATTTGAAGTGAACATCTTCACTCATTTAAAAACCTTCGTCTTATAATAATAAACTTAAAGATTTTTTAATCGGTTACTTTGGTAATTAATTTGAGTTTTTAATTAGTGAAAAATGAAAATATTAGCTGCTTCTTTTCATTGTATTATTAAAATTCGTATTACGAACATACCGAACAAACCCGATTGGGGTTTGAAGGGTGAAGGGTGCTCTTTTTGTACCCGCGAGCCATTTCTTTTTTTCACTTTCTTTTTGCCCTTCGTTAAAATATACTGTCGTGTGCAGGATCACAGAAACACACATACACATATACATATATAATAGGTACATATTCTTCATAGTAGAACCCATATACAATTTTGTCACTTTGAATAATAGCATTCACTAAATTTGATATGTTATGCACTCCTATTGTTTAACAAACAAAAAATCTAAGATATTACTATTATTATTATTATTATTATTAATTGGCATTAGAGGAACTAGAAAATTCATTGCCACAAATATCAAATTATAATATAATATATATTATATAATAATAATTTATATAATAATTATTATATAATATTAATAATGCAAAAATACTACGTCCAAGATAGGTATTTCAAAATTAGCAAGGAACAAATAAAAAAAATAAATAAATAAATGATTTAACGTGAAATTAATTGGCGGTTAAATTTAGAATTGGTTTTGGTTATCGACTCAGGATGCTAGGAGGCTCGAGAAAATGTGAAAAGTAGCTATACCGAGCTATCAACTTTAGGCACGTACTTTGAGTTACGTAATTACTTTCAGCACCCCCTAGTATACACTGCACAGCCTATGTACCCTCCTCCCTTATCGTTCCTTCTCTTCTCCTCTCCTCTCTTCTCTTCTCCTCTCTTCTCCTCTCCTCATCTTTCCCTCTTCTTTACCCTTCAACACACGCATAACCGTTTCGACGTACTTCCTCCTTCTTGATACGCTGGTCCATACCAACTGACTAGGGTTAAAAGACCCGTGATTGCCACTAGACATCAAAAGAACTACCTACGTCCGTTTTCCTCAAAAAGAGCGGAAACAAGAGAGGGGATGAACGTAAAGAAAGAGAAATAAAGTAAAATCCTGTAAAAGTAATCGTCGTTTTAACAGCTATTCCTAGAAATTGTGAAAAACATCCTCCAGTTAAGTAGATTAAAAGACAAGAAGTAAAGTATTCTTATATAGTTATTGAAATATTAGAAAAATAATAAATAAACTCGTAATATTTTTTCTTGACTTTACTCAAATTTTTTTCCCTTCTTCTTTCTTTCTCTTTCTCTCTCTCTCTCTCTCTCTCTCAATCATATCATTTTACCCTCTTTCGTATAATAAAGAATCGCTTTCTCAGTAAGTAATACTCTCCCCTCGCTATGAAATCTTGTTAAGATCAACACAATCTTGAAATTTGATTGAAATATTTTTTGTCCTTGAAAAAAGAAAGAAATCAGAAAATAAATTAATGATTTTTATTATATACGAAAAAGTTTAACACTAAAACTACCGACAGTTGAGACGTACTTATCCCTACCAAAACCAGTCAAAATGAGTGGTCTTTAAAAAAGATGTAAAAATATAATATTTTTTTATTAATTAACTTATTATTATTTTACAAAAAGAACTCCATGTTCTCAGATCTTAAAAACTATATAATACTTATAATAATAACAATAAGTACAAGAATATTAAAATATTCTTGATACCAAATCAAGTCAAAGACCAACCAATCAAAATGACTGGTATGGTAGTTCTAGTGTTTTAAAACTATTCTTCAATACGTTTACTATTACGGAAATAGCTGTTAGAAAATAGTATTGTAGGTACATTAACGATTTCTATGCTCTATTTAGTATGGCTCTCTATGGTCGTTTATTCCAAAGTCCTCCGTTTTCTTCGTTCGCCAAGAGAGAAAGAGAGAGAGAGAAAGAGAGTTAAGATAGAATTGTTGATGTGCCTTGAATAACACGCGTTTACCACGCATGCCCGAATTTTCTACGAGAATGAACGACGGAAGATTCTCACAGCTTTTCCCATCGTTTATTGGTTTTAATATACTGCATAAAAACATATGAATATCTATCTAAATTTAGATCAAGCAAAAGGTACTCTTCTACTCTTTTTTCTCTGTAGAAAAAATGGAGCATAATGCATGTGTCCTACTTTCTCAGGGAATAAAAAAAAACATGTGAAACCTTCAAAAAAGCAAGTGCATAGTATTAAGAGTAGGAGAATTTATCATATAATATTATTATAATAATTATTTATTTAATAATTATAAAAATTCGCGCCTGTAAAAATGCAACCCTTCAGACACATTTTGAAAATGCTGCTTGCGAGCGCCATCTACTGGTACGGAAATTTTTTTCAGCCCAAACTGTTTATACACGTATGTATTACGAGTTACCTATCTTTCGGGCAGAAAAAATTCCGTCCCGATAGATGGCGCTCGCAAGCAACATTTTCAAGTGTGTCTGGAGGGTTTCATTCATACAGGCGCGCATTTTTATAATAAATTATTATTGTTTAATATAATTATTTGTTTGTTTTGTTTATTGCTACCTGTCGCTATTTCGTCGCTTCAGTTTTCAAATTACCCCCATTCTAAAGAAGTTTTAATTAAAAAAAAAAAAAAAAGAAAATTAATAATAACATTTTAAAACAAAAGTTCGTTTCTTTCTCTTTTATTTTTTTATTTTTTATATATGTATGTATGTATATACAACATACGTAGATTTCAAATGGCAAAGACCTTGTAAAATTGACGCGAATTCTTTCGTTCGTATTCTTCTCGTGAAATAAAATGCTAAAAGGCCGACCAGCTTTTGCTTTGGAACCACGAACGAGTTTATATATTCATGGAAGCTTCGTGTCGTTTCTATGGAAACTATTCTCGACATTTCTCGGTGACTATGATCTTTAACGAATGTTTCTTAAATTCGAGAATATATATATACATATACATACATGCATATACGCGTAAATGTTCAGGTAGAGATTTAATGGTGACTCTGAAAAGGTCATCTACCCTTCCATTTCACGATTAACGTTTCACGTGCATAGTGTAAAGCATTTCGTAACTACGAGCTGTAACGATGTCTTACGCATGTTTCTTTAAAAAAACAAGTAGATGCGTAAAATGAAAGAAAGGAAGGGTTGGCGAGCAATCCTAACACGAATGTTCTTTTGTTTTTCATAATTGAGATAATAATAATTCTTTTTGTCAAATGATATTCGCAAACATTTTGTTCAATTTATTAAAGTGACAAAAATAATTGGTTAAAAAAAAAAGAAAAAGATAATTACTACTATATTATGAAAAAATATTGTTTTATAAAATTGCAAGGGGTTTTTTGTTCGTATACGAATGAGGACAGAAGTAACTTCAATAATTACGTATAGTATCGTAAAACTCTCTTCTAAAGTAGCTTCCACAGTATTACAAAAATAAGCCCAGACGCAATTCAGACAGTGGAGCTTCCATTCATTCCACCTTCATAATCCGAGGGCATTTCAAGAGTTTCTCGCTGGCTTAGATAAAGAAAATAGGGGGAAAAAATGACGCATCCTCGGCTTTTAATAAACGAATTTTTACAAAATTCCAATGATGAAAAGGATTGAAGTTTCGTTCTGTTAATTGCGCTAATTTTGGTCTCTTTAAATTCAAAAAGTACATAAGTCAAGGACATACCACGAAAATGCTTTTTTCCTTGCGCTAACAGATCGTCAGGATAACTTTTTTATATTTTTATTAAATTTATAATTCTGTTTTATTTTTTATATCACTCTTTTGATAATTTTGAAATATTATTTTTGTGTCAAATTAATCTCGATGGTAAAGATTAAATCGACTGATTTAAATAATAATTTGTTTGTTTATTTTCAGACGAATACGTGGAGAAAGGTTCGAGCTCAACGAGGTTGCGTGGTTCCTAGAGGTCGAAGAGGTCATACGGCCTTGGTCCATCGAGGTCAAATGCTAATCTATGGTGGTTATCAAGACTTACGTGGTAGCTCTCCCGAATTATGGGCTTTCCATTTCGGTGAATGCAAACTATATTTTAAACAAGATATGAAAATATATACATTAAAAAACGACAAGTTATACTAATTTTCTTTGAAATTTATAGAAACAGAATCTTGGCATCTATTATCATCCAGCGAAAGTGGTCCAGCTGCGAGACACAAACACTCAGCCGTTTTACACGGAGATGCTATGTATATTTATGGTGGTATGACGGATTTACAAGAGAGGAGCGATTGTTGGCGATGGGACGTTAATACTGCATCTTGGTTAATGCTGAAGAACAAACCTGGACCAGGTCCACTTCATGGTCATGCTGCTTGCAGACTCCCAAGTTGCATGTTAATTTTTGGCGGAGAAAGTGGTGGTCTCGCAACTAACGAACTTTGGAGGTTTCATTTTGGTAAGAAACATGAAATAAATTAAATGCATATACTTTGAGTTTTGTGTAAATTTTTTGAGCGTTATTACAGGTACGGAAACTTGGGAGAAATTATCTGTACCAGGGCCAAAACCCCAACCTAGAGCAGAGAGCGTTGCCTTGGCGGTATCCGAGTTATTGATTCGTGGTACCACTAGCGATAATCCTAAGCCAAAATTAAAAAATCAAAGAACTAGATTATGTGCTAATAGAATATCACCGAACGAAGCATCTACGAGGCCTAGTTTTCTCAAAGAAATCTCCAAATTGTCGCAGATCAATCTGTCGAGATTGAGTCATCCAACCAAGTGTAGTTATTCTGTACTTAGTGGACAAGACGATAATGAGGAAAGTCCTCAAGAGGTAATATTAATTTCATTTTTTGTTATTTAAATTATTTATTACAAATTGATGTTGTATGTCTCTAACTGTTTATTTTGTACCGAGCAAGTAGATTGAGCTGTAAATGTAAATGAATATTTGTTGCAATAAAAAAACGTAGGCTGAATGAGTGAACTGAGCCTGTACGCAGGCGAATACGTATTATCCATTTCAGCAAGTGGACGTAGAAGCCGTAGAACCTTCAATGGGAATGGTAAAGTCTCGAAGTGCCAATACCTTAGCTCGTAGAAGACAGAAACCGCCAGAAACAACGTCTAAAGCAACCGAATCTAGCAATAGTAACAATAATACTGGCAGTGGTATGACCAGGGATCCTATTTCGGTGCCAAATTTTCGAGCTTTGACGTTACCAACACCGGTACTAACACCTGTGGAGGCAGCAAGACTAGTTTTTGTTGATCCAGACGAGTTGAGCGATAGCGATGAGAAAAAAGAACCACCTACTTCAAGACTGATCGAAGTTCAAGAGGAAAGGAGGTTGGTACAGTCTTCTTTAATAATGTTTTATGTATAATTAATGATAAATTCATAATCGATACAATCCGCAGAGATTTTTCTTCCATACATCACACTTGTCAACCAACGCGAGGAGAAAGTTATAGCTCTCATCTATATGAGGCAGCTATTCAAACTCCAAAGACACCAACCACAGCAAAAATACCAACTTCAGCATCAGTGAGATTCGCTGACCTGGAAGAAGGCGAGGAATCAACGTCGGATTATGCAAGCATCGAAGCGAGGAGTCCGGGTGATCCCTTAGCTGACGACGACTGGCCTTCGAATAGAAAATCCAAGCAATTACGTGCTATTGTCAGTTCGACAACGATACGTGAGGGTCAATTTGGTTTTTGTAATCCAAATTATTTGGGTTTGGACGAGAGTAGAAATCATCATCATCAGCATTATCATCATCATCACCACCATCATCACCATCATCAACAACAACAACAACAACAACAACAACAAACACAACAACAACAAAACGGAAAATATGCGAAGATGTTGAACAGTCCACCCGATAGTGTTTTGGAAGATGAACCTGGCAGATCAGCCTCGCAAACATTTGCTGAACTTCTTGAACTTCAAGAGATTAGAAGGATTCCTAGAGCACCGCCTAAGAGTTTACCTTTAGGCTCACCCTCGAGACGAGCCGTTAGTGCCTCCAGAGCCGAAAGACAAAGGGCTAAGGTTGCTGCTAATGATGGAAACGACTCAGGAACACCTTCGTACGGACCTGCACCTTTATACGTCTTTTTAGTTGGTGGTAAAGAAAAGGGTCAGGTCACCGTTTTTGCTAGACCTGTCTCCCTCTGGAAGTTGCAACTAGCACCACATATCTTTTAGAAATACCTAGGGGATCCGATGATCAATTCGATTATCGATCCAACGATAATTATATCTTCTTTATTTAATAACTTGATTTCATCCTTCGATACTTTATTTCATTTCATTTCTATTTCGTTCAATGAAAAATCTTGGTCCTCCTGTTTTTTTCCTTTGTACATTTGTGAAGATAGCTCATTCGTGTATATAATGTTTTTTAACGTTCGTCAATTAGTTCTCTTTAGCACACTTATTGCATATGTTTATTATTAATAATATAGTATTCGAAAGATATATTAAATATGAAAGATTTCACGTTGTCTTTGAGATCTTTACATTTCTCGAACATTTTTCAAGTTAAAAGGAAAGAAAATATCGAATTCGAAGACTTTAACAATCAAACGTAATGTAGTATTTATTTAAAAAAAAGAAAAAAGAAAAAAAATTACTAACGTCATGCCTGTAGTTGGTAACGTCTTTTATAACGCATTATTATATCAATACTGTGAAAAAAAAACTATTCGAGCTTATCTACGTCGAATTTTTTTAGACTTTTTCTCTCGACATTATTTTAATGATGTTCGAGACGATTTCCTTTAGCAAAGAAACGTAAATTTTGTAGAATTATTTTTGGACGTACGTGTAATGAATATTATAACTTATTGTTAATGCAAAATGAACGATTTAAAAACGTGATTGAAGCGTTTAAAAAACGCACTATGATCGATATCGATTACAAAGATCTATCGCTGTTTTTGATGACAGTATTTTTTTGTGTCATACTCGAAGTCATCCGAAAGAAATTGATTACTAAAAATCTTAAACGTCTGGTTTTTGATTCTTTCGAAATAAGAATACTAGATACAGAAAGAGAGAGAGAAAAAAACAAAAATGCATAGCGTAGTAATTAAATTAAATTTTGTATTTGTCTTATCGCGATAGATAGATAGATAGATAGATAGATAGATAGATAGATAGATAGATAGATAGATAGATAGACAGATAGATAGAGAAATAAATAGGTAGATAGATAGATGAACCACATGTACCATGTATGCATTTAACGTTAGTGTAGATAATTCAAATTATCCTAAGTTTCTTTTTGTTATCCTTGATTATTATCCTCGCTAAAAATGATTTCGTTTCTAAAATATAATTCATCGGTTTATCTAACGACTCAGTAACATATCCACAGTATGTATATTGATTTGCTTGACGAAATAAAAGTGCAATATTTATAGGGACTATGTTTAAAAGATATTCCCATATTTTGTTCTATTTTCAAATCGTCAAGTTTTTTATTTTTTACCTTGTTAGAACAATATGTAATAAAATTAATACTCGTAAATATTATACTTATTAATTCAGAGTTCATATTGAACCGTTCGATACAGTAAAAGGATGTTTCAAACGTAAATTTGTATTAAACGATCAAGACCGATCTCCCAAATCAAAACGCAGATCAAGCCGAAGCAACAAAATTTTCCTTACGATTCGCATTAAATTTATTATAATAATTACACATGATGCAATTTTCTCATGAGTTAGTCTTTTACATCATCCTTAACATCGAGTATACCGAAATAAAGTGATACGTAATAGAAAATTGTTTGAAATTGACTCGCTTTATCTGCGTTTTAGTATCATGGAATGTGAACTAAATGTACGTAGACTATAATGTTAGTTTTAATATTAGATAATAAGCTTAAGATAGGCTCAAAGATCTTGGGTTTAATTGCAATCTATTCTCGGTTGTATTCACAGTGGATAATTCATTTAAAAAATAATTCAATTTCTAATCATTTTCTTCGTAATTATCAAGAAGTTTGTCCTTACTGATTTTGATAACCTTGCTGTAAAAATCATTATTCTAAATAACTATTTCCTTCCTTTCCGAATGCTAGTTTAGGGGAAAATCTTACATTTCCTTTTTCTTATTTCTTAGCGATCATGCATTCCCAATATAGATCGCAGACATAACTGTAGTGAACAGCTGTTGACATTACTTTACCCTCGAGATCATTTTTTGATATTAATTTTGACAATTGTGTACTTTTTGATCCTTTACCTTGTATCATTAAGTGGTACCCAATTAATTATATTCTATGAAGGAAGGGGAAATTTGTTCTTATTTCATGTAGTTATATAGTTTTATATGATGTCTTATAGTATTGTCGCGGAGTATATTTACAATTGTAGAGTATTAAGAAGCGGTGAAATACAACAGAAAATTTCGTTCTTGTATAGAATTTGTATGCCTAAGAAGGCCCAACACATGTAATCCATCCATAAGTAGTTGAAGGTCGATGTGACCCGTTATTGGCTGGATATTATCGAACTCTTTAATTATTAATAGTAGAATCATATTAATTAATCTTTTATATCATATATCATTACTACGATAACTCATGCAATATTACATTCATAAATTATTCACAATTCTTAGTAATTATACGCTTAATTACCAGTATTTCATTATTTAGTTTTCTAATTAAATAGATTATAAGATAATTATTGGAGAGAAGGAAGGGTTCTCCGGTATCCAGCCACAGGCCACAAGACCCCCGAAAATCAATGTTTTCCATTCGTAGAGCTAGTCAATTTAAAGTCTCAGTGTACAAAACTAAAGATAAATGTTTCGTACTCTGTCTGTCCCATGATCCTTTCCCTTTCTTCAATTTTTCCAATCATTGTCTGTAGTTAATAATCCTAATGGCTGGATTAACATATTATTGCATTCACTATGCATTCATGTTCATTTTTTAAAATAATAATAATTTAACTGTCGAAATATTATTGTGCGAGAAGAATTATCGATAATACATACTAAAACTGCTTCATAGAATTATGTTCAATATAATTATATATATAAAAAGAAAAAAATTTCAACAATCTCTATAACAAATCTATTGTTTAAAATACATGCTAGTATGTAGAAATATGTTTTCATTGCAGAAAAATTCATTTATCATGTCAAAGGAGTTTATTGTGAAATTAATTTTTCATACAAATTGATATTGAAGAAATAATCTTTAACGAAATTCACGTTTTTTTATTTAATTTATAATCTAATCATACATTTTAATAATTATGACCTACTAAAATTTGTACTTAATTCATTAAATAGATTCTCTCTTCTCGTAACATAATGTGCATCAAAAATACGAATAATCCAGTAGTCGTCAATTATTACCGATGATAGTTATTTAAAAAAAATATATATATATATTAATATTTATCATTTAAGTAATATTTACAGCATGAAAAATTAAAAAAAAAAGTCAATTGGTTTCCAAAACTGTAGCTGATTTGAGTGCCTATATACTTCATGTAAATATATGCATTCAATATTTTTCTGATCATAAAAAAATCCTTAGCTTATCATTCATAAAAGATGAAGAAAGATTGACGAGACAAAATGTATTTCGCTCTCACGAAATTTCATATCATAAAATGATATTTTTTCATAAATAAAATTTTCATAATAGAGAGAATCTCAATTACTATTGTATTCAATACCGATGCATATGATTTCATGCATATTTACACATTCCCTATTTTGTTATCACTTTACACTTTTGTTTTTATTCACTATATTAAACAGAATTGTATATATGTAATGTACGAAAGCATATTCAAAGTTGTAACATTGTGTTCACTAGCCTTTCTGATATAAACTCTGTGCGAGGATAAATGCGCTAATTTATCAAAATACTTCGATTCAACATTTAGCCTTTAGAAAATAACTTCTAACGATACGTTTCATTTACTTATATTGTAATTAATGTAATGGTGATTAATGATATATAATATTATTACGCTTAGAAATACAGTATATATATATATATATATATATATATATACGCATACATATATATATATATAATTCGATAATATACCAAATATTTTAAATGTGCTTGGTAAATCCACTGTGATCATTATTCCTTATTTTCATTTTACTGTTTTCAAGGGACATTTCTTATTATTTAAAAAACTTATTTTACATTAGATATTAAAATAATGAAATACAGTCTCTTATATTTTTACTCACTAATATCCTCTTCATCGCTGAAATATGAATTCTCTTTATACCGTTTCCGTCTTACAACCGATTCAGTAAGTTCCTCGTCATATTGACCTGTTGCTACCTTATGCTTATATTTTTCTAGTTCTCTAAGATGTTGCTGTATCATAAAAAAAAGTATATTTGGTAATATTAAAATGTTGATATATTAAAAAAAACTAAACAGAACATTTGAGAAACTCTTATACCTCCTGTTTGATAGCCGCACTTAATGTTTCCATTTCAATTTCCGAACAGTTATCATCGGTATCATCATTATCAACATTCTTTGGTCTTTTGGACTTTCTTAAACCTTCATCGCTATCACTATCATAATAGCTAGTATCATGAGTAACTGTAGTTTTATTTTTCTTTCTGATTCTAACTTTCTTTGGCGGTGGATCCCTTGGCCCTAACATATTATGACTACATGCATAAGATAAATGTCCTTCCTCTCCGCATTCATAGCACTGTGACTTATCTGGATAATCTCTACGCCGTATAAATTCTGTACTGCGTCCATTATCAACTGCTATAGAACTTCTTACGGTACGACCACCTACCTAATAATAAAATCGTTACTTAATATTTTGACAAGTTATAAGTATATATTACCCAATTACAAATATTATACAATTGATGAAAATTTACCTGTGTATTATTAAGACCTTTTGCACATGAAGAAGCATCTTCTGGTTTTAAAAATAATACAAATGCAACCCCACGACTACGTCTTGTTATTTTATCTTTCATTACAGTTACTCTGTTAAGAATGTTAAAAGGTTAGGTTTTATTAAATTGTTACATATTGATATATCGTTAAGCATTAAATATAAGATTTAATTATATTGAAAACTTACTTCACTATCTTTCCATAACTCTGTAAAAGTTGATGTATATCATTATTTGTTAATGAAAATGGTAAATTTGATATATACACTGTAGATTTACTAGGCACTATTCCTCCGCTCATAATTTCAGTTTCTCATTTTTATCTTCAACAAAATTTATCTTAAAATCTTCTTTATATTTCTTGCTGTTTTTAATTTCAAAGTATAAATAAATATATTATTATTAACCATATTTTGAATCAATATAATGTGTTGATATAATTGAAAAAAAAATAGTAGTAAAGATGACACTTTATATCATAAATAAAGCGCCAAAATCTATAATTATAAAATTTCAATCTAGATGTCTCTGAATTCAGTTGGCGCCATTTTTGAATTTATGGTTTATATTGCATCTATTTCTTGTTTTCTTTTTTCATATTTATATAAATTTGTTCACTAACAATTCTACTTTAAATCTTTAATATTTTTACATCTTATATAAATTAAATAAATTTTTATTTAGGTTAAGGCTTTTTAAAGGCTTTCAAAAAATTACATATTCAATGAATCTAATGTATCTAATGAAGCAAGCTTAAATGAAAAAATCAATTATATACTAAGAATTTATTATACATTGAATACAGAATGCAATTGTGATGTAAGTTATGTACTTTATACTTGCCTCAATGCATTTGTTGCATGTGATGCTGTTGACGTATTAGATGACGTTTAGATTTGACAACACTGGATACGATACAAGTGTTATCAGAATTTGTGGAATAGTGTAAGTGTGTTGAGTGTGAGTCAGTACACAAAGCCAGTTTTTCAGTATGCTTCATTGAGTGCTACGCATCGAACGCACTAATAACGCATCAATAACGCACTTTTACTTAATAAAATTTTGACAGTTTCTACTTCTTTAGGAATTTTCTATCAGTTTTTATTCTTGATTTACAAGTATTAATCGAGTAAGTAAATAGATATTTATTAAGTTAATTATTTCCACGAATATATTGAAAATTGTCGATAAAATCTAATCAATTCAGAACTAGAATTTTTATCGTTGCATCTTTTTGTGAAATTTCGTAACGGATATACTCATTATTAACTTAAGTATAAAGAATATTTTTCTCCTTTGCATTGCGTAAAAAAAAATTGATAATTAATACCAGGAAAAAATATGACTAGAAATTATATTATTAACGATTGCAACTCTAAATCTTATGTTATTCAATTCTATCAAATAATGTCTGATGTAGATGTAACAAACATATTGTTTTATAATATTGATGTAGTAATTTTTATGTAGTCAGTAATTTCTAATTCTTTTATGAAATTATTAAATTGCAGAACTATACAAAATGTCTCTCTATCCAACTCTCGAAGATATGAAGGTGGACCATATGATGAAAGTAAGAGAAAGATCTTTAACCTTTAGGAACTTGAACCTACTAATAATTAATATACTACGTATATTTTTATAGGCTCAAATGCAGGCGGAATCCCCATATTTTACTCCACAACCATTTGTATTACCTGAACCTATGGCACCTTCTGCTCCTGCTTTTGATCCTTCTCCATCTGGTCCTATATATCCTTCTTTAGGAGATTATATGGGCTTGGATCTAAGCAACAAGATGATTGAAAACAATGTCCCTGAATATACTGTTTCTACCAAAGCAAATGTAAGTTTTATTTATTTAAATATTTATAATGTGTTCCTATTTTCTATAATGTTTGCTTATAATTTTAGATGACAGTGAGTACACCTGCAGAAACACCTAGAGCAGTACCCAATATGGTTGCACCACTTTCTGGACAATCTTTGGGTCTCCAACGAGCACATGTTACAAATGGAATTAGAGAGGTAATATATATACATATCAATATTTATTGATGGTTTCAATAATTATGATTTTGTTTCAGCTAACATTATGTAAAGATAAAAATGGAAGAGTGGGCCTAAGAGTACATTCTGTAAATAATGGTATCTTTGTGTGTCTTGTGAGTCAAGAATCTCCAGCTGCACTTGCTGGGTTACGTTTTGGTGATCAAATTTTAAGTGTTAATGAAGAATGCGTAGCTGGGTATACAATGGATCAAGTGCATAAACTGTTTCGTAATGCTGATGTTAATGGCATTAAAGTTGTTGTTCGTGATAGGTTTGTTATAATACGCTATTATATGTTTTTTTTCGAATTGTGAAATGTATTATATTAATAATTTTATTACTAATGTATTTATTTTTAGACCATTTGAACGTACTGTTACTATGCACAAGGACAGTTCTGGTTGCATTGGATTTCAATTTAAAAATGGAAAGATAATTGCATTGGTAAAAGATACTTCAGCTGCACGAAATGGATTATTAATTGATCATCAAATACTAGAAATTAATGGCAAGGTATAATAACTTCCTATTTAAATTTCTCTCTCTCTCTATTTCTTATATTATAATTAGTAAAAATTATTTAACATATAATATCATTATATTATTTTTTAGAATGTGGTTGGATTAAAGGATAAACAAATAACAACAGAAATAGAAAATGGCGGAGATATTATAACAGTTACTGTAATTCCGTCATATATTTATGATCATATGGTTAAAAAGTAAGTAATTTATTTTGTTCTTAGATTGGAGATATTAAAGTATAATTGTTTCTTTTTTCAATCTTTTTTACAGGATGTCAAGTAGTTTATTAAAAACATTAATGGATCATTCTGTGCCAGATGTATGAAGAATTACAAGTTAAGATATCTACTTTTTGGTTACATACTATATTTTATAATGAGGAGCTACATATGCCAAGATAATCTTAATATGTTACTATTATAACATGTATGATAAGTATTTTATGCATATTTCATTATTGCACAAAATTTGATTGTTATAAAGTACTCATGCAGCACACATAATATATCAGTTCTTATCAAGATATGCATGATATATTGATCGAAATACAAAAAAATTAACAGTGCACATAAAAATTTCTATGTTTTTACATCGTGTGATCATAGTATTTTAATTTAGCATATATGCACAATGTAAAAAAAATATCTTTTTTATTTGTATTTCGTTTCGTAACTGTTGATTAATTGGATTATTTTATTACGTATTTATTGTGTTTATATAATGTTTATGATGTGAAAAATATAATAGCAATAAAAATTGCTCTATATACATTTATATAATATTTGAAAATGTAAATGGTATATACATATATATAATGTATTCGTTTATGTCAATCAATAGTATTTTTCGATAGAAGGCTGTGTTATTCTACAGAAACAATATTCGTAGAAAAGATTTAAAAAACTAATAGTTTAAATTGGATTAGTGCTTAATATAATTACATATGTATATGCATATACAAAGATGCTCATGTTATTCTATTACTGTTGCATGAGAGACCCTAAATAATTAATAACTAATAATATCTACAGGAGAATATACATATTTTTTTTACAATACCTTTCTTTATTGCCAATGTTAGTATGGTGTTATTTCTATTATACATATATTTGTTAAATACACCAGATAGAAACATGCCATATATACAATGTATTAGGATATTGTTAATTCCCTCTGTGCCACATTTTATAATAGTTCTTTAAGAATTTCACAATTTAATTGCATATATACAAATAAAAATATATATAAACATTGTAAATGTTATCGTAAAAGGAAATAATAAATTGAATGATCAATTACTTAATTATTTAATTCTAACCTATAATTAATAATAGAGATTATTAACATAAATTATTAATAGAACCAAGAGAAGATTACGAGGATTTAAAATGAGAATAAATCGGATGTTATTTTCTTTTTTATTTCATTATTTCTGTCAGCTGATTCTACAATATTTGCGCGTGCGCATTTCTTGTTTTCAAAATGGCAGTAACAAGATGCATTGATACCTGTCATTTTGATTTCACAATCGCATACGTTACATATGACAAACTATATTGAATATATAATATTATATTATGATTTTGATGAATATTAGTTTTGAAGTACAGTTTTTCATAAAAACTCATTTTAATTAAATAAAAAGAACAATGTCAATGTTCGTTTAAGGTACTTAATATAAGTACCCTTATATACTGAGTGACACATAAATGCGCTCGGCTATTAGTGCTATTTTGTCGAGTCCAGTGCCCGACAATAAGATGTCTCACCCTGATTACGAGCAAACCGCTCATGATCACGCGGCACTGCTTTTACTTTTGAAACCGATTGGTACACAGATTAAACAAAAAACAGTTTCTAGATTATTTGAACGTATCATCAAGGCAGGGAGTAGATTTACTGTAAGAGACTCTTCTGGTAATACACGAGAAATACTTGCTCGATTTGTCAAAGATCATCCTGTAGAAAATAATGATTGGGGAGAATTCCAAACGCATAGAAGGCTTTTGGGCCTAATAACATTTGGCAAGTACGATAATCAAACAGAATTGAATGAACTGTGCAGACTTCATGAAACTTTAAAAGTAAAATACACTGCCACGTTGTATGATTCTCGGGCTATTTTATTTGGACCTGTTGAAACAAATAATCCTCGTGATCCACCAGAATCATTCAGCACTCCATCCAATTTTAAAACACAAGCTGTTTTTTATACAGATGAATCTTCTCCTGATCTTGAAACATATATCGTGGAATGTCTTCATTCATTATTCTGGATTTTAGAATCTAAAAGATTAGAACGATCTAGAGAGAAAATAGATCGTGTATCTCTTCTTTTAGCACCTTTTGAAAAAAAAGATTTCATAGGTTTAGATCTTGAATCTAGGAATAATAGAAAAAGATGCGTGGGACGTATGACAAAACATTTAGGAGATTTGTGCCTTCAAGCTGGGCTCCCAACAGATGCATTGAATCATTATAACTCAGCAGCTAATGTTTTACAAGCTGTTAATGACTGGCTGTGGCTAGGTGCAGCTTATGAAGGATTATGTGCTGCTTCTGTTTTAGTTTTGTATCCTAATATGTGCAGAAATCTTCCATTACAAAGAAATTCTTCTCTTCAAGAAGGAAGTCCAGGTAAGCAGAGGTATGTATAATTTACAATATTTCTATTTTTTATAATATTTAATTAAATTATAAAAGTATTATATTTATATATTATATATTTTTAGACGAGGCTCTCAAGCTGTCGCTGTATTACCATCACCGCCTACTATTGATGTTGTAAAAACAAATATGCCACATATTTTATTACCTGAAGAAATATCTAAAAAATATCGTGAAGCAATTGTTCATTATAGTAAATATCAGTATGCAGGTATAATTGAAACAGAAGCTAGCTTTAAAGCAACAAGGATATCAATAGAACAGAATTGTACCTTGCAGGCAGCATCTTACTTAAACAATGTCATACTTATCAATTTAACTTTGAGTGAACAAGAAAAGGTATTAATAAATATTTTAATTACAAACTTGAAATTTATAATATAGACATTTTTAATCAAATAAATATATTATATTTATTTTAGATTGACCGTTTTACTACGTTATCAGATTTATATACAAGTTTTGGTTTTATAAGAAAAGCAGCATTTTGTTTACGATTAGCTGCTACCCGTCATGTTTCTCAAAATAATCCTAGTCCAGATTGGCAACAATGTTATAATTTAATGTTACAAGCTACTTCTGGTTTCAAATTGTCATTAGATCCTATTGATATGCCTGCAGGTAATAAATACATTAGACCAATGTATTTCTCCTTTTTTTAAAAAACTATTTTTTAATTATAAATGTATTTTCTACGTAGATGGACATAGAGGTTGGCCTGTTATTCAAATACATGTTATAAACGAACTTGTTGCTGCTGCAAATCGTATGGGTAATCCGGCATTAGCTACAAGACATTTAACATTTTTACTTCAGACTATGTATAATCATTTATCGCCTACTGAACGTAAAGAAACTTCATTACAACTTCAAACTGTATCTCAGCAATGCGAAGGTGCTCCTGTTCCTCTCGTAAGTTTAACAAATATATTATGTATATAAATAAATTCTATAATAAAACTATATCTTTCATTTCTACTAGGTTTTAGACTCTGGAACAGTTATTCCACCGGCTAATTTAATAAATATCCCAAAGACGAAGTATTTTTCTCTGAAAAATTTGCAACCACATTTGCAGCCACAAAAAATTGAACGGGTCAAAGAAGATCATGGTCCATTTTTATTTACTCCTATTAACTTTGGTTCATTAGAACGTAAAACTATGTCCAAAAGTAAAATGGGTACAGTAATCCACAGCTTGTATTAAATGAATATTTTTAGAGGTCATTCATTAACTATACGGAGCTTATTATATTATAGATTACTTATGGGTCGAAGGAGATATCTGTGAAGTATCGATGCAATTTATAAATCCATTACCATTTGAATTACATGTGTCTAATATGAGACTTCTTACTAACGGTGTTGTATTTGAATCAATACCAGAAAGTATTACGCTTCCTGCTGAATCTGGACCTATAGCTGTTACCTTAGCTGGTAGACCAAAAGAAATTGGAGATTTAGAAATTCTTGGTTTCAGTACACATACATTAGGAGTTAAGTCTAATTGCAGATTAAGGCATATGGAAGGAATGATGCATCCTCAGTATACTGTTGAGGTCATTCCGGCTTTACCAAGACTAGATGTTGCTACAAGTTTACCTCAAACTGCAAGTTTCAGTTCCGGTGAAAATATTGTTACAAGTGCTAGTATATCATTATATGGAGGAGAAAGGTTAATTTTTTAAAAATATCTACAATGTTTTTTAATTAAAAGTATAATTTTATTTCATCTTTTTTAGTGCTGAATGTACTATAACAATAACAAATGTAGGCCAAGTTCCTATTGAAATGATAGAATTGTCAGTACAATCTACTTTAGATATTGTTACGGAAGGAAAAATATTTAAATGGAGTGATGAAAATTTAATGACCCAATTGCCCTTGCAACCTAATACTAGTGCAAGTCTTACATTATACTTATATGCTGCTACAGACTTTATTGCACCTGTATCTAGAAATGGTAATATTTATTCTACACATGTTATAAGAGGAAGAAATAAATTAGTTGTTAATTCATTTATGTATGTACTTTTCAGATATCAATAGCAATAGTTACCTCAGTCAACCAAGTAGTTTATTATCACATTCAGGACATAGTTCACTACCATCTAGATTAAGTTCTCCATCTCATCATACTAAAAGACAATCTGAACTGACTTCTTCCTTTAGATCGGGTTTGAGTTCTCACTCTGGTCATTCTTCTTTAGCAAGTTCACGATTGTCTAAACTTGCAGTGCCATTGCATAATTCAAATATTATTGAAGGGCAATTAAAAATAAAATATTCTGGTGGTGCTGGTTTAGCAGCAGGCTATTGTAGAATTTCGTCTGTTTTTATAACAGTTGAAATGTTACCAAGTATACATATTACAAATTGGGATGTATTACCGGCAGAAACGTAAGTAAAATAAATGATCATAAATATTGTACTTCTTTTTAATCAGTCAAATACTTCATTATAAAAAATAATGTATAGGTCATCACAATTTTATCTTGTGTTGGACGTTACAAATATGACAAATCATGAAATGGAGCTACATTATACTCAAAACAAGTGTATATATATGGAAGGCAAAGAACCGTGTAGAATACCTGTTCCAGTAGATAGATGCCCACTTAATAAATTATCTATGGTATATTATTTTTATATTAACTTATTTATTATTTGTTATTTATTTGATTAATCTTTTCTTTGTAGTTAAATGGGGGAGGAGATGTTGGAGAGCTTCAAAAAGTTTGTGCTGAGCATATTGCTTCTTTAGTAGATTTACATTGGCAATTATTAGGCACTGAATCTACTGGAAAAGCTACTCTCTCTGGTATTACTCTTACTCAAGATATGTTGGATCTTGTTAGAATGAGTCCTTTACAGTGGGGTATGTTTGAATGTTATCTCGTATAATTTACTTAAATCTAAAGAATACATTTGCATTGAACTGCTTTACAGAAGTAACGATAAATGATACAATGGTAAAAGCTCAAGATGAACTAACATGTAATTTGGGTGAATGTGTTAGCGTTGGAGTAGGTGTATGTAATGCATTAGAACACCCTCTTAGTGATCTTATATTATCAATTAATTTCTATCAAGATCATCATAATGGAGTTAATAATTATCAATTAGATACGAGATTATCCATCGCTGGTGCAAATAAAGTAATGCTTCCAGCTGTAAGTAAAGATTTGAAATACATATGTCATTAATTAATCTAATTTGTATGATATTTTTTATAAGAAAATTAATGAAAAAATATTTCTATATTAGTTGCAGGAATATGGAAGGGCATACCACGAGTGTCGAGTAGTATTTTTTACCGCTGGTCAGTATAAAATAGATATTCAATGCAGTAGCAAAGAAACCACACCAAATACTCCAACATTATGTTCAGAACTTATAAATGCTGGACATACGTGGCGTTACATACCGCCGATAGAAATAACTGTAGATGATTATTGAAATTCATTGTGCTATTGCTTGTATTGTAATATTTGTAAAAAATATCTTGAAGAAGACTTCTGCCTTGTTGTCAAGATCGAATACTTATGATTGAAAAAACTTTTACTTTCTTTAATAAAAAGACAAATTATGAAATCTGTCAAAATACTGTTATAAAAAATATTTTTTTAATAAAAATATATATTACTTCTTATATTTAATTCAATTTTAATCTTATATTTAATTCATTGTCTACAAAAGATTGATCAAATTGATTTTATTCTTCTAACATTATTTACTAATTTTAGCTTTTTTCCCTATAGGAATAATATCCATTTCATATAAATTTCTTCTAAATCTTTTATAAAATTGAAGTACAGTAGTATTAGCCCATACTTGTTGACTATTGAAATCTAAAATTCGTAATGATTGTAAACTTTGTGCCCGTGAAAGTGCAACATAAGATTGACCAGCATCAAAAACTCTAGAGAGGCACATTTCTACACAATCTAAAGTTAAACCTTGACTTTTATGTATAGAAAAAGCCCATGCCAATTTTAATGGGATTTGTTTTCTATATACTATACTACCCGATACAGTTTTTATAGACCATTTTTCGAGTTTAGTATGATAAATATTCCCTGACCTAAGCTGAATTACAGGTAAATCATCTACAAACTTAATAACTATTCCTCTAGCGCCATTCACTAAGCCAGTTGAAAGATTAATGTTTTTTAATAACATAACTTGAGCACCAACTTTTAAAATTAATTTGCCAGGCACTGGCAATTGTTGATCCAATGTTTTGGTCATCATTTGATCGGAATCTTGTGCTATGTAAGTTTTACTTTCTCCTTTTAATTCATTCAATTGAAAATCATTAATTTCATCAGCTTCATTTATATGAGTACATAGTCTTGTTGCCAAAACTCCATTACTTTCAATTTTTTGTTTAGCCGTTGCCTTAAGAGTATCGGAAATACTGTCTGTAACTCTTCCTATTCTAATATTATTTAAAATTTCTATAAACTCTGGATCTTTTTGTCTATGTACTATTCTTAATTCAAAATTAAAATGAACGCATTTTTCCCATGCCTCACTTTGAAAGCAGAATTTCACTTCTCCATCTCTTTTGGAGATAGGTGGTAATTGGAAAAAATCTCCGCACAGAATTAATTGTATACCACCGAAAGGTCTTTCAGTTTTACGTACATGTCTTGCGACTGCTTCTAATTTATCAAAAAAGTCTGCCTCTACCATAGAAATCTCATCGATAATTAAATGCTTTGTTTTTCTCCATACCGAGGCTGAATAAGGGCGGGAGGCTAATTGAAAAACTCTCTCTAAAGTTCCATTACCAAGTCCAATTCCTGCAAATTGATGTAAAGTAACTCCACCGATGTGACAAGCAGCAACACCTGTGCTGGCTGTAGCTATTGTTGCATCCGGTGGTAGGGCTGCTATTATTTTTTTCAATAAAAATGATTTACCAGTACCAGCACTACCAGTAAAGAATACATTTTTCCCACTAAGTACAGCATTTAAAACCCTACTTTGTTCTTCTGTCAGATCACCTATAGTTGGATTTTCATATAATTTCTTAGCAGCAGGTACCTTA
This sequence comes from Polistes dominula, assembly GCF_049000335.1. NCBI lineage: Eukaryota > Metazoa > Arthropoda > Insecta > Hymenoptera > Vespidae > Polistes > Polistes dominula. The sequence goes on along the minus strand of NW_028301152.1, from coordinate 10,188,581 downwards.
GGTGAATTATCGCTCAAACGTTTTCTTTTTTTACAGCACTAGGTGATGGAGTAGTCACCGTTGCACGAGACAAAGCAATTGCTCTTTCTTTAGCACTATTAACTTCTTTACTTGTTGCTGGACTTATTTCTTGAGCACCACTCAATGGTGTATTTGATAATAATCTTTCTTTCAATGGTCTATCTGAAGTTTTCTCAACTTGTCCCGTCATTTTAATAAATATCGTTTTCAAGAAATTTATCAATGAAGCTGATGGTGCATTGGATAAGAAGAGAGTACAATTTTCTTCTAGAAATTTAATAGATGCTTTACCCTCGTTCATAAATTTATTAAATACAGAAACTTTTTTTAACTTTAACTTGGTTTTAACATTTGCTTTATCAGCATGTATTTCTACTATCATATCTCGTAAATGATCACGAATCAAATGCAAAGAAGCAGATCTATGATTTATTCTTCGAATAATTGATCCATGTTTGTTAATCCACTCCACTATAACTGTACAAGATAATGCATTAGAATCTGAATCCATCACTTTTATTGTTTTTTAAACCTTTAGCTAAATTTAATAGAATTATTATGTTGCATTAAGCTTTAAGGTTAATTATGATCTATATAACTATTTGTATATTAAAAAAAAATTCAATCATTAATAGCTACTTTTAATATATTAAACTTGAGGAAACCCGCGCTTTTAAATATACAACATAGGAGAGAAAATATATACACGTAATAGATGGGTTTTAAAGTATATTTTACGTAATGTAATAACGGAAGTACTGCAACGACGTCTACCTAGTGTATTCAAAAGTCAGGAATTCAGATTGACCGCCAAATATTCAAATTATAATCCATGCAAGTGTATTGGAATTAAATTTATCCTAAAAAATAAATTAAAATGGAAATTCATTTTAACAAGTTTGGACTAACTTCTAGTACCTGTAAAAATATATAAATTATTTAAATAAATGTCTTAGATGTGCATTTTAATTATTTATTTCCTGAAATGATATAAAATGCATTAAACGATTACGAAAATAGCATTAAAACGATTCTTGACTGTTCAATGTTGTACCTGTAAAAATATAAAAATTTATTAAAAAACATTATAAAGTAATTAGTTTCTATAAAGGAAATGTATAGAAGGAATCAAGGAAAGGAATAAAAATATAATAATTGGAAAGTTTAAAGAAACTAATTACAATTATAATGTTTATGGGGTAAGCGGTCTTTGGCTAGATTTTACTTGCAATGGAATGTATATTATATAAAAATATGATAAACATTATATTGAAAGGAAAATACCATTTCTCGGGTCTAACCACGAGGAGGTAATCGCTTCTGAAGACCCAAGAGGGATGTGCATCCTAAAGATGCCCACATCCGAATATAATTGAGAGGAAAGAACCTAACTCTTAGGTTCCACCATAAGAGTACCACCATAAAAAATCCTTAGAATTATTATCGAGAATACCAGAGAAAAGTTTGAATACCCAAAAAAAACAAAATGCAAACGAGGAGTGCAACTCGAATAGAATATCAATAGAAACATGGATGTTAGTTGAAACTAACACACCCTAGAATAATTTCAATATATGCACATAAGGAAATTACAAGTTGGGAATATTTTATATTTAATAATTTTTAATCTACCTAGAAAATATTATAATAAAAATAAATATATGTGGGGTGTGAGAATGTGAATGAGAACACTTAAGCATGAGTGGGCCAGAGGGTACTTATCGGATATAGTTAGGCAAAGGATAAACTATGTAATATAAACAGCCAAATAACGATAGAAAGAGCGTCACCTGAGAAAGTAAATTAAAGAAAAGAAACCAAAAGTCAGTCATCGTTTAGTAGCCGAGCAAAGAAGGCGTTTTATCATCACTTTGTATTTTTACTTCTTTATATTAAATATATTGCATATCCGTGAAGAGAGGTTTTTCTTTCTACATCAACCTATTAATAACACCGCGGAATTCTTTCCTTTTTACTTGTTAGATATCCTTTAGGAAGACTAACAGGAGAAGGGAAATCCCACATATATATATAATGTTAGATGATATCTGTAGAAAAAAAGAAGATATTAGATGCTACCTGAAAAAAGAATTAAAATACTTCAGTTATTTTTAAAAATAATTATTTTATATTACCCTTTACCATAATTCAGTCCTCTTTTGGTCTATTTCCCCCTCCTTTTGAATAGAATTTTGCATCATAGTTCACCCTGCTAACAAAATATTAAAAAGAATAGGAAAGTTATGGTTCGTGAGTGAAATTCTAGGTAAGGGACATGTGATTTCTCCCAATTATTGGAGGTAGGAGAGAGAAATCATAGCTCGCGTAGGGCAGGGTCGCATCCCTGAAGTAGACATTTCTTTGTGAAGAAACCAAAGAAAGAATTTACCCGCTACTCATTGAAAAAAGAAACTGAAACGAACCTAAAAAAGAAAAAGGAAAGATTATTTTGGAGGTCTGAAAAGATGCAATGAATGCATCGAAGGGCAAGTTCCTGATGAACAATTCGATGCACTTACAAGTGCATTAGAATTAATTATATCCTGAAACAAAATAAAATAAAAATTAAGTTTGTAATACCTAGAAAAAAAGATATATTAAAAAATATTATAAAATAATTTGTTTCTACGAATGAAATGAAGAATGAAAAGTGGGTGAATGTGTGTGGTAATAGGAAATGAAAAAATGATATGATATTAAAGTGAGGGGGAATTCTGAATGGGATTGTACTCTATAAAATCAAATTTTTTAAATTCTCGATTTATTTTTGACAATAAAAATCTCTGGTGGGGGGAGTGGTAATTCCAACGATGTTCACCTATGACAGAAAGAAAATTATATTAATTACTTCCATTCCTAAAAAACCACTATAAATTATTGACAAGTAAAATAATAAAACAATCAAAATATGAAATGACCAACGAGCTATTCGCAAAAATTCAACTATGCTGTTGAATTTGCAAATAACTCATTGAGTCTGTAGTTGCCCTCTTGAGCCACAATTAAGTGGGGGCCTCTTCGACATTTGCCTCTTCTTTCTTGATGCCTACTGTCGGACATTCCCTACGTGCGAGCATGAAAAGAATCATTGACCAAAAACATCAATCGTTCTCAAAAAGTATTCTCATAATTTAGCATGTTACAACGATCAATGATATAGAATCAGAATCGTCCCTGATTCTAAATTATAAAAAAGAAAAAACCCGACCTAATCAACCCTAACACAACCCTGAAAATAAAAATGTGATTAGTAAAACATCCTGAGCTATTTACATAGAAAATAATTATTACCTTTTGATCGAGAGATAATCTCATCGTCGAAAAGAATATTATTTAACCATGTAAATTATTGATTCCATTCTAATACCATATCGTTGTAACATGCCAGATTATGGTCCTACAATTTCGAAACGACTTTAAGACATTTTCAACCAATTACTCTCAACTGCTTATAATACTAATATAAATGAAATACATTTCATATTACAATACTTATGAAATAATTTCATTTATTTTTCTATCATACATACCATTTTGCAATATAATTCCGATGTTCTTTATAACTTTGTTAAATAATTATTACAAAATAAATTCGCGTTTACCGTTAGCTATCCACATATTACACGAGCACATTTAATTGAATGTCCCAGCAGTTAATTAAGCTAATCGATGAACCTAGTAACACTTCGCACTTTTTACTATCAAGTAATAAAAACGAATTGAAATAAAAATAATACTAAAAATGCAATGCATTTATATGCAATATTTTTATTTAATTTATATTGAATTATATCAAACATTTAAAAGACAAAATCGCGATAGTGCGAAGTGTTAAACCTGTTATACTTAAAACTAAGTATCAAATTCATCAAAGGTTTTGCGAATTTGATTTCGATTTTATCTCGTTCGAGATAGAATCGATAAATAAATCTTTCAAATAGTTGCAAATACCTTTGAATCATGATACATATTAAAAATGATAGAATTGTCACAAAATAAATTTACTAAGTAAGCATGATAGAATAAAAAGATAAAATTTTGTGACAATTCTATATAAAAAAACCCGGAGATGGGACTTGCATTTTCAAAGTGCAAGTTTACCATGTGCCTTACGGGGTCCTACCTACTTAAAATTAAAGTTTCACATTCACTCAGAAAAAAAAACACATGCATACCCACCCATCCACTCACTCCACGGTTTTCACACACTCCACCAGGGTGCAAAAACTTACACTAGAGAATATACCCCGGGGCACCTCCGACACCCTAGTTCAAACGCGTATTTCTAAACTTACATGCTAATAGGCTACGTACCAGTTGCTGTAATCGTCTGCCAAGGCTAGTGATTATTGCAAATAAAACTACTGCAATAATACAAGTATACACTAGTTTATATGCATACTAGTTATATATGTGTATGTTTCCACAAATAAATGTGGGTGACTCTATTATGCAAAACGGTTATTAAAAAAAAAAATTCGTATCGTACGCGTGACTCTGCAAGTTATTTTTATTTTAATAATTTTTTCAAAATAACGCAGTATTACGTATCGCGAACGATGTACAATGCACCACCTACTACGCACACACAGGTGCAATGTACACCGTGCAATCACTAGCCAATGACAGCCGCCAAAGGAAAACTTAAAAACTATAACCCATGCAAACTTTTTCTCACCCATACGTGTAACACCTGGGTAACACGCATAGATGAGAACGAAGAATGCATAGAAGGGAGAAAAGGAGGTATTAGTATATTAGTTACTGAAAATCCTAATCTAAAAAATTGATTAATACATTTAAATATTCTCAAATAAATCTAAGCGGGCTATGACTTTAAAAGTCTTTAAGACTTTCGAAAAGATATTAAGAATTTAAATAAATTAAGAAACCTCTGACGACTCCTTTGATTAAGTTGGCTGTTCTAATTAAAGAACTGGGATTTTTTAGCTGTCACTTAATTGCCGGAGTCTATCCGTCACGAAAGGGTTTTGTCTTCTTGCTCATTTATTATATCGAAATATCGATATATCGTAATAAGTCGCCATTAAATAAACTAAATACGAAGCAATGCATGTAAGACATTTATTACATGCTTTATTGGCACGAAATTGAGTAAATTAATACTCGATTTCACCACTACTAAAACGTGAATCAAACACGTAATAAAAAATCAAAGTGCATTCATTAATTTGCACTGTTAATTAAAGTGAATTTAACCGTTTAAGACAAAAAGACCTATCCTGAACTAATAAAACATAAGGTGCGATTTCATGCTGACGCTTGACATATATAATTTCGATTGAAGTGCCATCTAGATAAGAAGCAGCTTCAAATCTGAGCGTCAAACTGTAGCGTCAAGCGACATTGACGAATTAAAATAGCGTTTTACAAGTACAAAAATCGAAAGTTGACTTATCGATTTATGTTATTCCCTAACTTATTCGGATCAACAACAACACAGTACAATTAACAGTGCAAAAATAATAATTTATAAAATACTTGTAAGAAGATGAACATTATCAATACAATTTATTAATGACCATTTGTTTTTTGTATAACATGTAAGGCATATGAAAATATTTATTTATATTTTTATGAGTATCAATAGGTTAGAATGTAGTATTTAATTTTTTACAAAGCAAAAAATGATATGTTTAATTTATATGAAACAGAGAGGACTTCCGGTTGGGATTTGTAGAGGGAAAGAGCGTGAAAGTGAGCGGAGGAGAAATAGGGTGGAAGTGAGTGAATAGAGGAGTGGAGGAGATAGGGAAGGTCAGAGCAGGTAGAAGGAAAGTCAAAGGGAGTAGGAGGCAGAGAGAGATAGGGGGAATTTGTGAGAGAGAGGAAGAAAAAGGTGAGAAAGGGAAGCAGGTGAAAGCGAGGTTAGGAGGTTGTGGCGACGACAGCGACACCGGTGGAAGAGAGTGAAATCAGGTTGGAGAAAAGATACGGTGAGGCAGGAAACAAGCAAGCGGATGAGAAGGGGATAGGAGGTGAGAAAAAGAGAGGGAGGAAGACAAACGCGGAAAGGATGGTTAGAATGAGAAGTGAGAGCCGGGGGAGAACTGCGGGAGTGAAGGAAATGTGGATGAGAAAGAGAGAGATGGAGGATGAAGAGGAAGAGAGAGCGTTTAGGAGAAGCCAGAAGATAACTAGGTCGCCGGGGAGGGGTGAGGAAGGAAGAGGTGGCGCGCAAGAGAAAAGGGAGGTGGAAGATGGTTAAGAGGAGCGGATAAGGGAGATGGGAAGAAGGGAAGTAAGAGTGGAGCTGGACAAAGATTGGATGGAGGAGATGAAGAATATAATAAAGAAAGAGATTAGTGGGGTGGAAAAGGAGCTAGAAAGAGTGAGAGGGGAGATGGTGGAGAAGGAAGCGAAATGGAGGGAGGAGATGGAAGAGAAAGAAGCGAAATGGAGGGAGGAGATGGAAGAAAAAGAAGCGAAATGGAGGGGGGAAAGAGAGAAACTGGAGAGAAGGATTGAAGAGTTGGAGGGGAAGCAGGGGAAGGGGGATGGGGGAGAGGGTGGTAAGGTTGGGGTAGAAGCAGAAAAGAGGGTGGCAGGGGGAGCAGTGGATATGGGGGCAAAGAAGGATGAGGGGGAAGGGATAAGTGGAAAGTGGAGGAAATGGAGAAGAGGATGGAGATGAAAGAAAGGGAGGATAGGAGAAGAAATTTAATAATTAAGAGAGTGATAAGGAGAGGTTCGGCAAAGAAACGGCGGAGAGGTTGCTGGATAGAATAGGGGCTGGAGTGAAGGTAGAGGAGGTGGAAGAGATAGGAAGGAGGAGGAGGAAAGGGGAGGAGACAGTTCTGAAGGTGAAGCTAAGGAATGAGGAGGAGAAAAGGGAAGTGATGTGGAAAAAGAGCAGGCTCCAAGGGAGGAGGGAGCTATTAGGGGATGATTGGACGTGGAAAGAGAGGAAAATGCAATGGATGCTTAGGGAGGTGGGGAGCAGGGAGGCAAGGAAAGGGAGGAGGGTAGAGTGGGGTATGGGAAGATATTCATAGATGGAAGGATATGGGTATGGGACGAAGAAAAAGAGGAGTTGAAAACTGGTAGGGAGGGGGGTATGAGGGAATGGAAGGAGAAAGGGAGAAACAGCAGGGAGAAGAGAAAGGTGGGGAACGAAAGATGGGAAAAAACTAATGGAAAGGGGGAGGGAGTGAGACAGGGGGAGGGAATTGGAAGATAGGGTTCTGGAATGTAGCAGGATTAATGAATAAGGATAAGGATTTTTTGAGGGTAATAGAAAAGTGGGAAGTAATTGTTTTAATCGAGACATGGATGGAGGAAAAAAGCTGGGAGAAGGTAAAGAGAAGATTGCCGGGGGGATATATGTGGACGGTGCAGGGGGCAAAGAGGAGATATAAGAGGGGAAGAGGGATAGGGGGAATGGTCGTAGGGGTGTGGAAGGAGATGGCGGAGGAGGGGGAGGGTGACAAGGAGGAAGAAGAGGAGGGAATCATGGTGAGGAGGGTGAAGGCAGGGGGAGAGGTTTGGACGGTGGTAGCAGTATATGTGAATGGAGATATGGAAAGGAAATTGGGGAAGATAAGGGGATGGATGGAGTTGCAGGGGCAGGAGGGGAAGGTAATTATAGGAGGTGATTTCAATGCGAGGACAGGTGAGACAGGAGGGAGAGAGGGAGGAGAGGAAGGGTTAGAGGGGAGAGGTAGAAGGTCTAAGGATAAGATGGTAAATAGGGAGGGGCGGTTGTTAACGAGTATGATGGGAGAGGTTGGTTGGGAGATTTTGAATGGAGGTATTGAGGGGGATGAGGAGGGAGAGTTTACATATACAGGGGGGGACGAGCACGGTGATTGACTACGTGTTAGGGGATGGGAGTACGAGGAGTGGGATAGAGAGGGTAGTAGTGGGTGATAGGATAGACTCGGATCATCATCCGTTGATAGTGACCATGAAGAAAGGAAGGAGGTGCAGTAGACTGAAGAAGAGTGGAGGAAAGGGAGGGAAACGAGGCAAATGGTCGGAGGAGATGAAGAAGGAGTATCAAAAGGGAATAAGTGAAGTAAGAATAGAGAAGGTCGGAGTGAAGGAGATAGTGAAGGAGATGACGGAGAAGGTGAAAAGAGAAATGGTGAGGAGTGAGGAGAAAGGAGGAAGAATGGGAGGGAGAAGGAAGGAGGAATGGTAGGACGATTAGTCCAGGGGGATGAAAAGCGAAACGAGGAAGATATTACGGGAGTGGAGGAGGGGGAGAGGAACAAGAAAAGAGTACGGGAGAAGGAAGGCAGAGTACAAGCAGCTGTGTGAAAGGAAAAAGGAGGAGGAGAGAGACAAGGTGATGAGAGAGATAGGGGAGGCGAGGACGGAACAAAAAGTTTGGGAGATAGTGAACAGAGGAAGAGTTAGGAGGAAGAGGGTGAGTGAGAACATAGGGAAAGGAGATTGGAGAGAGCACTTCATGAGACTGCTGGGAGGGACGGAGGAAAGAGTCGTAATGGATACAGGGAGGGGGAGGGGAGAAGATGGAGAAGAGGAGATAAGTATAGAAGAGATAGAAAGGGTAGTAGGGAAGCTGAAGGAAGAAAAAGCGGCGGGAATAGATTCAATTCCTAACGAGGCCTGGAAGTTTGGAGGAAGAAAGGGGCTGGAGATGATTAGGGCGGTCTGCAATGGGGTGTGGAGAGGGGAGGGCTGGCCGTAGGAGTGGAAAGAGGGGCTAATAATGCCGATAGTGAAGAGAGGAGAAGGTGACGGATCATGCCGTCTCCGTATAAAGTGTACGCAGCAGTTCTGGCGGGCAGGATGGAGGAAGAGGTGGAGAGGAAGGAGCTGGTGCCGCAGAACCAGACAGGATTTAGGAGAGGCCTCGGAACGATAGATAATATATTTGTTTTGAATTATCTGGTGGGAAGACAAGGGAGGAGAGAGAGGGGGAAGCTGGTGGCGGCGTTCCTAGACTTTAAGGCGGCTTTTGATTCGGTGGATCGGGAGGTGCTGCTGCGTGGGATGGAGAAGAGAGGGATAAGAGAAGGGCTCAGAGAAAGGGTGAAGGAGTGCTGAATGAAACGGCGAGTAGGGTGAAGGCAGGGGGGGGGAGGGTGATAGATTCTGGACGGCAAGAGAGGTCTGGCAGGGATGCCCAATGAGCCCGATGCTCTTTAACCTTCTGATTGCAGACTTAGAGGAGGAGCTGTTGAAAGGAAGATGGGGTGGGGTTAAGGTGAGAGGGAGGAGGATTTGCTCACTGGCTTATGCAGATGATGTGGTGTTGTTGGCGGAAAGGGAGGAAGAGATGGAGAGCATGCTGAGGAGAATGGAGGGATACGGTGATAAGAAGAAATTGGAGGTCAGTGTTGAGAAAACAAAGATTCTGAGATTTAGGAGAGGAGGGGGAAGAAATAGAGAGATTGACTGGAATTGGAACGGGGAAGAGAATAGAGGAGGTGAAGGAATTCAGTTATCTGGGCTATGTGTTCAGGAAGAATGGAGGTCAAGAAGGACACGTGAAGGAGAGGGTGAAGAAGGCAGGGGTTGCAATGAGGCAGATTTGGGGATTGGGAAAGAGGAGGTTCGGTAAGGATTGGGTGAGGAGGTTGTGGCTTTTTGACACGCTAGTGTGGACGGTGTTGAGTTATGGAGCGGAGATATGGGGGTGGGAGGAGAAGAAGGAGATCGAGGGAGTGCAGGAAAGATTTTTGAGGTGGACTATGGGAGTAGACTGGAGGACACCAGGGTATATGGTAAGAGAAGAAGGGAAAAGAGACAAATTGGAAATAAAGGCGGCAAAGAGAGCGTGGAAGTACGAGGAGAAATTAAGGAGAAGAGAGGGAAGTGAGCTGGCGAGAAAGTGTTGGAAAGAGGCGCAGGAGAGAGAAAGGGAGGAGGAAGTACAGAAGTCAAAGTGGGAAGTAGAGAGGATAAAGTTTAAAGAGAGGATAGCGCAGGGCGGGGTGGAGGTGGTGGAAAGGTGGGAAGAGATTGAGAAGGAGGAAAGAAGGCGACGGGAAGTTGAGAGATGGGAGAAGATACTGGAGTCCAAATACAACGTGTGGTACAAGACGGTGGTAGCGGAGGGTTTGCCAGGATATTGGATAGGAAAGTGGAGTGAAGAGAGAAAAAGAAGAGTGGTGAGATTTGGATTAAGGAATGAGATGAGGGAAGGGAGATACTGGGACAAGGAGGAGAAGAAAAATGTAGGGTGTGTGGTTGGGAGAGAGAGACATGGGAGCATGTGTTGGAGGGCTGCAGTAGAGCAGTTGAGGAGGAGGACGGGAGAGGAGTGGAAAAGGGAATCAAAGAAATTTTGGATGAGAGTGGAATGGGGGAGGAGTGGATGAATAGGATTGGGAGTATGAGAGAGAAGAAGGAGAGAAAAGGAGGGGAATAAGGGAGGAAGAAGTGGAGGTTTGGAACAGGTAAAGGGGAAGGGAGGAAGGAGAAGTGAGGGAGAGGGTAGTGTTAAGATAGGTTAAGGAGATAATTGTTGAAGTAGTGTAACCCTTCGGGGACGCAGTAAATATATTATCCATCCATCCATCCATCCATCCATCCATCCATCCATCCATCCATCCATCCATCCATCCATCCATCCATCCATCCATCCATCCATCCATCCATCCATCCATCCATCCATCCATCCATCCATCCATCCATCCATCCATCCATCCATCCATCCATCCATCCATCCATCCATCCATCCATCCATCCATCCATCCATCCATCCATCCATCCATCCATCCATCCATCCATCCATCCATCCATCCATCCATCCATCCATCCATCCATCCATCCATCCATCCATCCATCCATCCATCCATCCATCCATCCATCCATCCATCCATCCATCCATCCATCCATCCATCCATCCATCCATCCATCCATCCATCCATCCATCCATCCATCCATCCATCCATCCATCCATCCATCCATCCATCCATCCATCCATCCATCCATCCATCCATCCATCCATCCATCCATCCATCCATCCATCCATCCATCCATCCATCCATCCATCCATCCATCCATCCATCCATCCATCCATCCATCCATCCATCCATCCATCCATCCATCCATCCATCCATCCATCCATCCATCCATCCATCCATCCATCCATCCATCCATCCATCCATCCATCCATCCATCCATCCATCCATCCATCCATCCATCCATCCATCCATCCATCCATCCATCCATCCATCCATCCATCCATCCATCCATCCATCCATCCATCCATCCATCCATCCATCCATCCATCCATCCATCCATCCATCCATCCATCCATCCATCCATCCATCCATCCATCCATCCATCCATCCATCCATCCATCCATCCATCCATCCATCCATCCATCCATCCATCCATCCATCCATCCATCCATCCATCCATCCATCCATCCATCCATCCATCCATCCATCCATCCATCCATCCATCCATCCATCCATCCATCCATCCATCCATCCATCCATCCATCCATCCATCCATCCATCCATCCATCCATCCATCCATCCATCCATCCATCCATCCATCCATCCATCCATCCATCCATCCATCCATCCATCCATCCATCCATCCATCCATCCATCCATCCATCCATCCATCCATCCATCCATCCATCCATCCATCCATCCATCCATCCATCCATCCATCCATCCATCCATCCATCCATCCATCCATCCATCCATCCATCCATCCATCCATCCATCCATCCATCCATCCATCCATCCATCCATCCATCCATCCATCCATCCATCCATCCATCCATCCATCCATCCATCCATCCATCCATCCATCCATCCATCCATCCATCCATCCATCCATCCATCCATCCATCCATCCATCCATCCATCCATCCATCCATCCATCCATCCATCCATCCATCCATCCATCCATCCATCCATCCATCCATCCATCCATCCATCCATCCATCCATCCATCCATCCATCCATCCATCCATCCATCCATCCATCCATCCATCCATCCATCCATCCATCCATCCATCCATCCATCCATCCATCCATCCATCCATCCATCCATCCATCCATCCATCCATCCATCCATCCATCCATCCATCCATCCATCCATCCATCCATCCATCCATCCATCCATCCATCCATCCATCCATCCATCCATCCATCCATCCATCCATCCATCCATCCATCCATCCATCCATCCATCCATCCATCCATCCATCCATCCATCCATCCATCCATCCATCCATCCATCCATCCATCCATCCATCCATCCATCCATCCATCCATCCATCCATCCATCCATCCATCCATCCATCCATCCATCCATCCATCCATCCATCCATCCATCCATCCATCCATCCATCCATCCATCCATCCATCCATCCATCCATCCATCCATCCATCCATCCATCCATCCATCCATCCATCCATCCATCCATCCATCCATCCATCCATCCATCCATCCATCCATCCATCCATCCATCCATCCATCCATCCATCCATCCATCCATCCATCCATCCATCCATCCATCCATCCATCCATCCATCCATCCATCCATCCATCCATCCATCCATCCATCCATCCATCCATCCATCCATCCATCCATCCATCCATCCATCCATCCATCCATCCATCCATCCATCCATCCATCCATCCATCCATCCATCCATCCATCCATCCATCCATCCATCCATCCATCCATCCATCCATCCATCCATCCATCCATCCATCCATCCATCCATCCATCCATCCATCCATCCATCCATCCATCCATCCATCCATCCATCCATCCATCCATCCATCCATCCATCCATCCATCCATCCATCCATCTTTATATGAAACAGAGAATTGTTATAGGTATTACCTCTTCAAAATCCATAATATGTTATTGTTAAGGTATGGCTGATAAATAATGAGACAGAGTTAAGATAGAAAAAGTAAGACGTGATTTATTGTAAGATACAGTGAAAGAAGAATATATTGATCAACTAGCCCAGAGCTAGACCGGATACAGACAGAGCGAGGGCGTACCAGCTCCCTGTACAAAGGGACTGTACGGCCCGTAGGAAAAGTAGGGGTAAAGAGAAGGGGAAGCAGAGTGAGAAGACATAACATCTTATATGTACGCTATTCTTAACAATATTTTTTTTTAGATTATAGCAGATAACATAATTTAAACATAATTACCTTTAGGCATTGAAATAGATGGAGATTCTGGAAAATCCTCAGGTATAATATATTCTGATTGAAACTGTTCTAATTTTGGAACTTTATTAGTTTCTGTTTTGTCTGTCAGTTCAAGACGAACAAATGTTGCACGTGTTAATGAGCGTCTGGTCCGCTTACTCTGTCGTTCTTGTTTTCGTGCTCTAGTTATGTTTTGTTTTCTTGCCGCTCTTGATCTCGCGTTATTTTGTCGCAGACGTTCGTCACGTTGTTCTTGGGATCAGTGAAGTCAGATCGCGGCAGAGATCGCAGAGACTTCAGTTCGTCTGATCGACACAGGGGCGTAAAATTATCGTACACACCAGAAAATTATCGTACGCACAGGAAAAATTTTGAATTTGTTGAATTTGTCAGATTAGATTTTCAAAATCTGAAAAAATTGTCCAAGTTCCAACTTTTTCAGAGTTGATGACCTTTTTTTTTTTTACTCTACAAACGGTAACAGTTTTTTTTTTTAGTCTTCAAGTTTAAAAAAGCTGTGGTAAATACGGCGTACGTCAGGGAGAAAGACCAGATCGTACAGTGGTGGTTCTTTCTTCTTCAAGCTTCTCGAGATATCGAATCAAAATCGCAAGTTGAACTTGAACCCCTTTACCGTTCTAACTTACCCATTTGCAAAATTTGATGAGTAAAAAAAAAGGTCATCAAGTTTTCGAAATTCCAAATTGGACAGTGATAATTACCGTAAAATCGAAAATTATCGTACAGGGAATTTTGGAATTTTGAATTTTGGATCGTACAAGGCTTCAAATTATGTGACGCGTACGATAATTATCGTACGAATGGGATCACTGGCTGCAACGAGCTCTTGAAGACATGAAGACGGTAGACCGAAACAGACGAGGATGGGCAACCGAGTACCGCCGACTTGTGCGGTGGCGAGATTAGTTTTGTTTATTATTGTCCTCCCGATAACTGCAGCCGGGTTTGCAGTTAGCCGCCCGATCACGATACTGTTTGTGATGGTGGCACCACCGGTGCGATGTAGGGAGAGCTCTCACCGTCGGTAGAGGTCTCGCCGAAGGTAAGGGTCTCGACGAAGGTGGACGTGAAGATCTCGCCGAAGGTGGAGGCGGCGCGATCGAAAGGCGTCGCGGAGGCGACGATGAACAAGATATTCCGACCCGACTAAATGCAGCCAGGATCTCCTGCTGCTAATCTATTGAGCGATTGATCGCCACCGTTAATCCTGACAGCTTGGCGCGCACGGCACGGTTTATGTTAAAAAAGAGAATAGAAAGTAATCCACAATTTCATCTACCCTTAATGTAAGATTCAAATATGCGCGCCCAAAGAATAATGATGACTAATAGGTTAGGACAAAAGAGGGATATGAAGCGTATCCGAGATATAGTTTTTAGTCGAAAAAGATCAATCGATGAGCGCAGACGTATTGAGAGAAAGTTCCATTATTAACACATTGCGATCGGGAAACGAGATTTCTCGTTTTTAAAAAAATTACGTAGACATCGGGAAACGAGATTTCTCGTTTTTAAAAAAATTACGTTGACATCGGGAAACGAGATGTCTCGCTTTTAAAAAAATTACGTACGTCGTTTGTGCACTTTGCTGATAATTTACGTTATAGTAAATATATTTATTTACATTTACCCGATTTATAGACAAGTTTGAGCAAAAATCGCCCGATGGCAATGTGTTAAGTATAAATATTATATCATTTGTAGAGTAAAAATAAAGTAATATTGAAGCATTGTATTTAATATAATATAATATAAAAACCTTGCCGAACCTGTTGCAATTTTCCTTAATTTAAAAGGGAGAAATTAACAGTTTAGTACCAGCGGCCGGCGACGAGCCGGAGGGTGCCTGCCGAACGACGCAAATGTCGCGCGGCGCGTGCTCCATAAGGCTATCTGCCGTTGGCAAGACTCCTTGTTACCTCTCCGCGAAGCAAAGGAGGCGAAGGAGCTGTGTGATATGGGGGGGGGGAAGCAAGTCAAGCCACCGAACCCGGATAACGTCATCGCCGACGCTACTACCGGCAAGGTGGCGCATCCGCCGAAGAAGTTGAGACGGCGTGCGATCCCCCATCGACAACCCCGAGAACAAACTGTGAAGGCGCTGGGCCACTGTATCGCAGAATCTCGCCAACAGTTGCTTCCGAAGATGCTCGTACTTGTCAAGCTGCGGAGGGCGCTGCAGTACGTCGAGCATCTCTTCCAAGGTCTCAAAATCCAAGGACGAAATCACCGCGTGGTAACGATCAGTGTCCGAAATGATGTCGTTTGTGTGGAATAACGATTTCATCTGCAGGAACCAAATCTCCGGGCTTCGACGCGAGAAGCGCGGCCAGGGATAGACAACGTGACGCCGAGCGTCGAGGGTAGCGGCGGCAGAAGGAACCGCAAATACGGGGGCGGGTGAGCCCGAGTGTGCTTGAACTGTCCCCTCCGAGACAGAGGCTCCGATCGGCGTTGCGGCCGAACTAGGAGCCGGAATTTGAAAAGGAGATTGAATTATTTATTGATAATTGTATTAAATTTCATTAAAAAAATTATTTGATAGTTGATGTTAGTACTTAACCTTTCTATTTTTAACATTAAAAGATAGATTAAACTGCAAAATACTATTCAGTGATTGATTTATTAACACGGATAACATCTCTCTATTTGGAACGTTTCAGTAATAATTTGGTAAGTAATGATTTAATATTACTGTGAAAAATAGATAATCTGTTTAAATTATAAAAATACTGGATTTGTTTAGTAATATATATTAAATATATTGAATAACATATTAAAAATAAAAGCTCAATAACTCTTATTTTTATTTTAAAACAGATGAAAAGTATGCCAGTAAAAAAGGAAGACAACAACAAAAGATCAGCCGTTGCTAAAAGCAAAATAGTATTATATTCTTATTTTGAAACATTAATTATTTATGTTTATGTTATATAAATATGTAAATTAATTGTAAATTTAAAGATAATAATTGTATCTTTTTTAGAAGTATGAAAGTGGAATAAAATCTGTTGACGAAGAGACCATTATGTCTTTGCTTGCTGAAAATCGCTCTATCAGGGCTCAAATAGAGAGAATGAATGCAATTTTAAGAGAATATAAATCGTATTCGGCAGCTTCAGAATATTTAAGCAAATACAATGTTTCATAATCATGAACTTAAAATTAAACATGGTAAAAATTGTATATATTTAAAAAAAGTAATGAACTGCACATAACATAAGTGTGTAGTTAGAATTGTACATTTGAAATAAAATAAATTTGTATCATTTATATGAATATATCTATATTTATTTATTCATTTGTTCCGTTGTAAAAATATAAAATTATAAATAATAAAATTAACATCATTATTAACAATGCACAATATATGTGCAGCAAATGCATAAATTAAATGTTTAAAATTCTTCATTTCATAGTCGCAGATCCATACACTTTGGTATGACTTTTGCAGTTCTCATAATAATTTTTCACGCAATACTAACGAACATTGAAAAAATGTTTAATTATTTTGTACTTAACACAGCAACAATTTGGAAAATCAATGTTGATTTCTCAAATAATACTTTTAGTAAATCAAATGTATTTTTCAATATGTTTTCAGACAGAAATCACTAGTTATCTACGACTGTTACACGATTTCAATAAAATTTCTTCTTCATTCATTCACAAATAATTTAAAAAATTACAAAAAATAACGATAAAACCTACAGACTAACACTCACTACATACGTTTTTTTAAAACTTCCGCTCACTCGAGGAGCAAAAATGGCGGATGAGAGTACTCAACTCTATAGTGCTCTAACGAAGTCGAGAAAGTCCGCCATCTTGCGAACATCTACACCGTTCAGTCGAGACAGTACCACAAAGGATTTGGAAGCGAGATAAGTAGATACAATTATCCGTGTGTACGCCAATACATACACACCCTTGATTATTAATACATATCTCAAGAGAAATTGCGTCTTCGATCCTCGTAGAAGTTCGCAATTTCTTATATATCTACTCATTGTGCTCATCTTCTCTGTAAAATTCGCATCTGAATATCGAAACAGACTCATAGAACTTAATTTCTAAATTTGAACGAATACATAATATATAACCGAACGTTATTCTCCATTTCGGAAATCGCTTTATCCTCGTACAAAGAACGATAACATTTTCGACGGCTCCACCGTCACGCCGCATTCCTTTATTTTAACGGTCAACTAGAAGACGACGCTGTGACGTTATAATCATATACCCCTCCATCGGTCTGGCACTAGCGATAAACGTATATCCCCTCCAACGATCTATATAGTCTAAGAGCTGGCTACATAAAAATGCATTTATCTGGTATACGATTCATTTCTATTGAAAAATGTACCTTTGGTATAGCTGAACATAAATCTGCAAGTCTGCCATCGCAAAACTGGGGCCTAAAGTAGGGGGTATGATTGAAAACGTGAAATTTAGGTGTGAAAAAAATCATAAGGTAGACGGATTCTAATTATGGAAAAAGCTTGTATTTATATTAAGGAATCGCGAAAAAATATTGGCAGACAGTTTGCTAGGGGTTAAAGTGCCGCCAGAACGCGCCAAAGGGGAGTAAAAATTAATTTAAAAAAAATCACGAGGTACATGAACAAAAACTGTTTTATTTTATTATTTAAACATTAAGAAAACAATTTCCTAAATGGCAGACAAAAATTTTGGGGCTAAAGCCTTGGCAGACGGCTTGAAAAAGCGCGCTATAATAGCCCACATAACATAAAAACTTTCTAAAAACTTTCTAAAACATTTCTTGAAAAGCTTTAAATCTTTCAAAAAGGTTTCTAAATAAATCTTTCTACAAGGTGAAAATGTCTGCGTTAAGAGACTTGCAAAAGATTACTCTATCAGTAAAATATTTTCTTAATAACCCCCCCCCCCCCCGCTTTAGGCCCCAGTTTTGCGATGGTAGACTTGCAGATTTATGTTCAGCTATACCAAAGGTACCTTTTTCAAAAGAAATGAATCGTTTACCAGATAAATGCATTTTTATGTAGCCAGCTCTCCGTCTAATAGCCTCAGGGCCGTACCGCGTGATCGAGAACCCAACGCACCGCAATTCATTCGTACAAAAGAGATTTTTATATTTACCACAAATCGATTTGAGTAGCTTTCGAGGAGAAGAATAATTATTATCAATCCATAATGGCATCACTAAAACAACTCAATCACGAGCGGGAGATTTTAGAATTGCGATTAACACTCGTCGAAAATATAGTAAAAGAAGGAAATATGAACACGCAGGAATTAAGAAAACGTTACGAATGACTCACGAAGCTCGTAGATGGCTACGAAGAAATGTATCGAAAGTGTGTTAATGCAAACACCGAAGCGGGAGGAATCGACGGTTTAGAGCAAATTATAGAAAGGTACCTCACGATCGGGAACAATATTGATGTAGGCAATACGACCGCAGTTAATAATGCTAACAACTCTAACGGAGACAACGATAATACACAGACTAGCGATCAGCCAATACGATAACGCCGTATCGAAGTCCCGAAATTCGACGGAGACATCGGAAAGTGGATCCAATTCAAGGAGAATTTCTTAACGCTGGTGGACGCGCACACCGACATGTCACATTTAGAAAAACATATATACCTCTGAGAGACTCTTACCGGTAGGGCGCTTCAGACGGTCGCGACATACCCACCGACCGGGCAGAATTATAAGAACGCGTAGGAAAATTTATTAAAAACTTTCGACCGGCGACGCATACTCCTGGCACGGGCCATCGACACATTCATAGACACTCCACGGCCAAAAAACATGTCAATAGAAGAGATGACACGGCTTGCGAGTGATTTGCGGGCCCATGCAGATACTATTTCTTTTTTCCATACACCATACGCACTGATGGTCCACCTTGGCGAACGCATCCTACCCCGCGACCTTCGACAAGAATGGGACAAACAGTTAGATACGGATAACTATCTGACTATGAATCAGCTTTGCGACTTTTTAAACGAGTACACACTCCGTAGCGTTGCGTCGCCGAATGTTCCATCGATATCGAGAGACGAACCCCACGCGAAACGCAGACATACTGAGACGATGACTTTACGACCGCGAAAGCGACGGGACACACCTACAATTTAAAAAAAAATATAATCGTGATTTTTTCGTTTCTCACTCAACCTTAAACCTTTTATAGGTTAATCAATAAGATTAAGTGTTAACTAGACTTTGTCGTTGCATTTGCATACAAGCGAAATCAAAGCAAGGTAAGTTTTTTTTTTTTTTTTATATAAACAATTTTAATCTCTAAAGAGAGATTATTT
The DNA here is from genome assembly GCF_049000335.1 of Polistes dominula. Lineage (NCBI taxonomy): Eukaryota > Metazoa > Arthropoda > Insecta > Hymenoptera > Vespidae > Polistes > Polistes dominula. The sequence continues at coordinate 10,169,091 of NW_028301152.1, read as the reverse complement.
TGTGTAGTTTATTGAAAAAAGAAGATATACAAATACATTACTTTATAATCGCATGCCTACAAGTTAAGATTACAGTCTTCGAGGTAATTACAGAAACTATTACAAATATACCTTGTAGGAGAATGGAGCAAAACAAAAGATGCTAGAGGTTGGGCTAGTTTAACTTTGTGAAGCCTCTTTTTAAACTTTTTTCGTTGTTCCTCATACAGAGGACACTGCCAAAGTATGTGGTCAAGAGTTTGTTGTTGGTAACCACAATTACAAGACGGATCATTAGTGACATTGATTTTTATTATCGATGCATTTAAACTATAATGGCCAGATCTACATCTGTTAATTGTAGCTATAAATTTACGTGGTAGTTTTTTATTTTTGAACCAAAGTTTAGCTTTAGTGTTATGATACTTTTGGAAGAATTCAAAACCTTTTGTACGTCCTTCTTCAATAATTATGTTATTAGTGGCCGTAAAAGCTTTTTTTTTTGCTAGTTCTTTGAAGTCAGTATACGGAATTTTAACATGAGTTGAGAAGGGTTTTCCAGATACTAATTTAGCTTTAGCATCAGCTTCTTCATTACCTTTGATACCTATATGGGACGGTACCCAGACAAGCTTAATTTTACAATTTTCATTGCGCTTTTTGTTTGATGCAAGGATTTTCTTTTTGATTTCGTATATATAAGGGTTTGTATGTACACTATTTTTACAATTTTTTAATGAAACTAAAGTGCTTAAAGAATCAGTAAAAATTAAAAAGTTACAGTGTGGACGATTCAAAGTAATGTCGATTGCATTCGATAAGGCTATGCATTCAGCAGTAAATATTGAAGCATGTTTGTTGGAGCTAGTCAGAATACTTATATTTAATTTCGGACAGATGCAAGCGCTACCAACAGAGTTAGAATTTTCTGATTTACTCCCATCAGTATATATTGCATACGTATTTCTATCTTTAGTAAGTTCGTCCACCAGCAAGTTAGGATCATTAGAACTTTTTAATTTTTTACCAAATTCGAAATCGATATTTATATCACCTATTATTATATCATATGCATGCTTGTAACAGGTATAGTAATCGCTTTTGAATATAAGAGAGTCTACTTGATTGATATTTTTTATGCAATTCACAAAAATACGTTTATTATTTACAAACAAATGTTCCTTACATTCTATCTGTTTTTTAAAATCAAAAACATTTTCATATATGTTTAAACTAGTATTTGAGGCAATCTTGTACAAGTAACTATTGCATAAATATATAGTACGTTCTTGTATAAAGGTTAGTTTTGATTCGGAGATAAGAATATTAGTTGGGGTGCTGATTCTGTATCCTAAGGCTAGTCTTATAGCCATATATTGTAATTTTTCTAGTTTCTCTATTTGAGTTTTTTGTATGGGAAAGTAGACAAAGCTAGCGTAATCAATGATTGATCGTACAAAACTTTTATACATAATAATTAGAGTTTCAGGATCTGCACCCCATTTAGTACCTCGCAAGAATTTAATGATATTTATTGCTTTTGTGCATTTGTTCAATACTTTATTTACATGTTCTTTAAATGTTAATTTATAGTCAAATAAAACTCCAAGAAATCGTGCGTGGTTACTAGATTTTATGATCGTATTGTTAATATTTATTTTAGTTTCGCCAGGCTTAATGTTGCGATTGTTAAAATGTATAAAAATTGTTTTTGACTCGTTTAAAGAGAGCCCCAGTTCACAAAGATTTTCGAACATTTGTTTTAACGCTTTTTCAAGCAGTCTTTTACTTGTTTCAAAAGAACCTCTATTGCAGTAAAGTGCAATGTCATCTGCAAATTGTGATATCTTTACACTTTTTGGAATCCTATCAATAACGTTAGAAACATATATACAGTATAGTAGGGGACTAAGCACACCACCTTGAGGCACTCCTTTATAAACTTTTCTAGCTTTATTACCTGTTTTATCAGTGTATATTGATCTTTCGAATGTAATAAATTTTATAAATTTAGTCAATTCTTGTGGACAGCCTATTTGTGTGATTTTAAGTAATAGAATTTCAATGTTGACATTGTCAAATACTCCACTGACATCAAGAAAAGCAGCTAAAATGTCTTTTTTGTTAATAAATGATTCTTCTACCTGAAGGGCTAGACTTAATAGATTATCTGATGTTGATTGCCCTTTTCTAAATCCGATTTGGCTTTTTGGAAGAATTTTTTTTTCTCAACCCACCATTGCAAACGATTTTTTATTAACGTTTCAAAGAGTTTACATAGACACTGCGTTAAACTTATTGGTCTCATGCTCGTACCATCTGGTTTTTTGACAAAATGTACATATACGTCTGTCCAAGAAACAGGGTAGTTATTAGTACTATACATTTCATTGAATATGTCTAATAGGATAAGTTTATATTTAACAGGTAGTTTTTTTAGCACTTCGTAGTCTATTCCATCCATACCCGGACTAGAATGTATGTTTCTACTATCTAAGGCAATATTAAATTCTGAGAAATTAAATGATTTACTAAGCATTTCATTCTTTTCACAATTTGGTAAAAAATTAGGATCAGTATGGCACCAAGATGGACTAATTTTATTTAAGGCTGTGCCTAATAAACAATCATCGGTTTGATGGTTTTCTGTTGTGTGACAAGGCCTTATTCTTGTGTATTTATTTTTCATTATTTTACAAGTATTCCAAACGTAGCTTTGACTAGTATGTATATTGATTTTTTCTGCAAATTTTTTATAATTTTCTCTACGTTTTGTTTTGAATAAACGTCTTACAATAGCACAGTTCTTTTTATAATCTATAAGATCATTCATACTTTTGGAAAACCGCCATTTTTTAAAAGAAGCTTTTCTGAGTCTTAAGGCTTTTTCACACTCTGGATCCCACCAAGAAACAGGATTTCTGTGTATATTATTATTGACAAGTTTTTTCTCTGGAGTGCTTTTTTGAAGTGCATTAACTATTAAATCAGTGAGAATTGAATATTTTGAGCTTGCATTAGAGCTTTCATACTCTACAGTAAATAACTTTACATAATTTAATTCCAATACTTCTAGAAATAGGGTCCAATTAGTTTTCATAGATTTAAGTCTGAAACTTCTTTTATTATAAACCGATTTTTGAATATTTACGTCTATATTAACAGGAAAGTGATCGGAGCCACAAGTTTCATCTTTGACCTGTACATGTAATTTATCAGCTAGATTAATACTAGAAAAAATGAGGTCTAAATTGGATGTATAGTTAATTGGTTCGCGAATGTATGTTATAGTATCTGTATTGTGTAATAAAAGATTAGATTTATTAATACTTTCTAGTAAATTTTCACCATTAGAATCATTTTTTGGACAATTCCAGATTGTATGGTGTGAATTAAAATCTCCCGCGAAGAGAGTAAATTTAGTATTATCTATATTATTAATAACCGTATCCCACTGTGACTCAGATAAGATTCCACCTGGGGCTCTATAACACGCAAATATATCAATGGCAGGTTTAACATTTTGAATACTTATTCCCATTAATTCAACACTTATGTCCGGCACTCTTAAATTTTTAATTTCATAGCATATCAGGTTTTTGCGTACTAAAATTAGAATACCTCCTCCTCTTGAATGTAGCCTATTTTTTTGGAATGTTCTAAATCCAGGAAATTCGATGTTTTTGGTGAGCCATGTTTCGACACATATTAGAATGTCTAAGTCAGTTAGCAAGTGACGTACTTCTTCTTCTTTTTCAGAAATAGAGTGACAGTTCCAGTATAGTATTTTTAAATTTTTATCACACAACTTAGCCATTTTAATAAGTATTAAAATTGTATAAGGCAGCACTTACATTCTTAAGAGTTTTTTTTAATTCTACTAAGCCTTGATTTAGCACTTCGATGTATAACGTGAGGATAAATTTTATCAATCATATCAGCTAAGCGTCTTGAGTTTTCAGTGTACTTTTTAGCTAAGTCTATAACGTCATGAACGCCATATGAAGCAGCGAAAAATTCTTCAAATTCTGTAAAGGGAATAATACATTTTTCTCTTGAATTTTCCAGTGCTAATTTTGCTGGTAAAAGTGCCTCTTGATGATTTATATTACTTTCCACATCTGACATATCTGACTGAGAGTCATTCGAATTATCATGAACTATTTTTGTTTTTTTGGACTTAGGCTTAGGTAAGCACTATTCCTCAGATGGTTTCTCTAAGAGTTTTTTAGCTGTTTCATACAATACTTGATTTTCTGTAGTTACTTCTGATACAGTAGAAGAAGGTGGCCTTTTCAATGTGTTTACAAGTTTATTTGGTTTCAAAGCGTCCGTTAAGTTATCTGCTGTTAACGTATCGTTGTTGTTATTCGTATTCAAACTTACGTCTTCAGTGTATTTATTACACGTCTTAGCTATATGGCCGCTTTGTTTACAAAGAAAACAATGTGTTGTATCTGTGCTTAAGAAAATCCAATACGTAACGTTGTCAAAGCTGATTTGAAGCGACTCTGGTAATAAACTTTCTTCTTCTTCTCTTATGTAACATTGTCGTCTAAAGGAAAGAATGTGTGCCCTGCCTGGTTTTATTAATCCTGCTCTTAAGCTATGTATGTTTGATACTGGATTGATGCCTGCATGTTTAAGTTCTTCAAGTAACACTGAATTCGGAATGACTGGATTAACGTTAGATATTACTACTCTTTTATTTTTTTCAATTAACGGTCTTACTTTTAATTTCATGTTTTTAACTTGCACAGTTTTATTTATAAGAGTATCAACTAAAGCTTCACTGGATAGAAATATACATACACGAGCGCCAGATATTTTAGAAATGTAGCGTATTTCCAGAGGATTTATAATATTCTCTAAACCATCAATATAATCATCATTAGAAAAACCTTCGATTGAGTCAAGTATTATTGCTTGTTCTTTCTTTGGACTGGTGTATTGAGAGGTAACATTGGCGTATGATGCTGTATTTTTTTGTAGTGCAGTTTTATATAATTGACCCCTGTTGTCAGAAGCCATGTTGTTGGATTGTTCTTGCATTTCAAACTGCAAAAGCAGTTTGAATGCGTTATTTATTCACTTATAAGATAGCAGTTAAATTTTACAGTGGAACTTTAAATTTATACCTTGAACCATTCACTATAATCACGATTTGTTTACACTCGCGTTCTAACTCGCGCGTGACACGTCTACTCGCTTCGGTGTCTCAAATCCGACAAAGCAAGGTAAGTTAATTAGATTGTCTAATTTTTACTTAGAAGACATTATATTTTTTAATATATCAACTAGAGTTTTTTTATTAAGCAAACCTTTCATTAAAAAGATAAATAATGTTTTATTATAAAAGCAGTATTGTTGCTCACATGTTTAATTTCTTTATTGACATTATATGGTAAACATAATACAATGAAATTAAATTTTTCTTGGTTTTGCAATTTTTAGTGCTTCATTGTGCTTTTAGTGCTTTATTCAAACTCTTCTATTAAAATGAATACATGAAAGTATTATCATATTATGTCACATAATTATATTATTTTTATATCATTATAACATGAATGAAGCGTTTTCGTCAAAATATACTTTCCAGATGCCACCAAAAAAATCCAAACTCTATAATGCGCTGAGCAAAGAGGCACGACGCAAATGTGTTAAAAGAGCTTGTGGCGTCTCGCACCAGCGCAGTGTCGACACCTCTCGGCCAACAGCGCGTAGCTGTAGCAGCGCGCGCAGGAAACGTGCTGACATCTCTTGGCCGACAGCACTAACCTACGCAAGCACCTCGTATCGCGGTTCCACAGGGGCATCCGATTGGGCCTGACCACGCCCTTTTGGCTGGCCAGAGCGGAAGAGTGACCACTGCGACCGTTGCTCTCCCCACTTCCGGATGCCTGGATCGCCGTAGCGGTACACACGCAGGAAGAAACACTTCACAGTTCACTTCTGCTTCGTCCATCGCACCGTCCGGTCGCATTCTTCTCATCGCGCTCTCGTGTACAAACTTATTCTCTGTACGTGACCACGTGGCACACCACGCCGACAAATAAAATATCGTCCTACGGGATCAAAGAAAAAAACAGAAATTTCTTTCCTCCACACGGAGTTCATTGGCCCATTCCTTGCGTCAGTGCAAACGCACCCTAACGCGCCGAGTAACCTCAGGGAAGGAAATTCCTAAATTGGTGACCCCGACGTGATCCCGAGGACCATCTTCTCAGCACCACGTGCTCTCTACACCACTGGATTCTCAGCACCACGTGCTCTCCACACCACTGGATTCTCAGCACCACGTGCTCGGCAACACCACGTGTTCTGCATCACCACGTGCTCATCAACGCCACGTGCTCTCCAGCGCCATCTATCTTCGCGTGAGTACCACGTTCTCCTTTACTACCGGCACCTCTTCGCCTTCAAAAGGAAAGAAAAGAGAGAAAGATGCCTATCACACGCGCCGAGGCTTCCCAGCGCGATACCGAACGCCAGAATACGGCACCGGCTGCTACGCCGACCTCCAACGTATTGACCACCGCCTGCACCTGCACCTGCGCCGAGGCTAGCCAGCCCTGCAACACCGGACGCCTACCTGGTCGCCTTCCACCCTTCACGCGTCAATACCCGGCCCTCTGGTTCGTGCAGCTAGAGGCCATCTTCGGGAGATACGGGACGCACTCGGACGACGACCGCTACTACGCCGCCGTAGCAGAGCTTGACCAGCACACAATCGGGGAGCTCCAGGATGTGCTGATGACGCCACCCGCTACCGGCAAATACGAGCAGCTTAAGAAGCACATCATCGCTCGTTTCGGCGACACCGTGGAGAAACGGCTGCAGAAGCTGTTCTCCGGCCTCACCATGGACGACCGCTCGCCGTCTCAGCTCCACCGCTACATGCGCCACCTCGCCGGCGACAGCGTCAGTGACGACGCCATCAAGGTCCGGTGGCTCGACCTCTTGCCTCCGCAAATCTCTCAGCTGCTGCGACTCCTGCAGACCATGGACCTGGACGAGCTCGCCGCCAAAGCCGACGGCGTCTGCGAGTTCGCGCCGGGCGTCTGTGCCACCCGACGGGGATGCCATCTCTCTCCGCCAGGCACCGCCCTTCTCAGGCCTCCACTCCAGCGGGATAACGGGGACGAGGAACACACGGCAATGCACGCGGTACTCGCCAACCTGACCAGCTCCAACAACCGGATGGCCGATCAACTCAACCGGATGGCCGATCAACTCAACCGGATGACCGATCAATTCCACCAGCTGACCGTCACCCTCGGCGCTCAACCACGCTCTCAATCACGCGCCCGGTCACGCGCAGCCTCGGGGAGCACCGCGCCAGCAAAATCATCCTGGTGTCGTTACCATCGGAAATTCCGGGATAAGGCTCGGAATTGCATTCCACCATGCAGCTACGAACAGGACGGGGCGTTAAACTAGTAGCGCCGCCGCACAACTTGGCGGTACACGGTGGCGCCGCTCGATCCTTCTCGGACTTCCGCCTCCACGTCCACGAGCACTCGCTCAGGCAAGCGATGCTCATCGACTGCGGCTCCGTGGTATCACTCCTGCCGCGCCGCCTGGTTTCCGGACCGCTGTCCCAGGACAGTCTCCAGCTCATCGCGGCCAACGGGTCACCGATCCCCACTTACGGACGACGCCTACTTACGCTCACCCTGGGTCTTCAGCGCGAGTTCCCTTGGGTATTCACCGTCGCCGACGTGCCCGTACCCATCCTAGGAGCAGACTTCCTCAACCACACGGGCCTCCTAGTGGATATTCGCAGGCAACGACTGGTCGACCCGGCCTCTTCCAAGGAATCGACGATGCACTACCGGAAGGCTTCCGTTCACGGGGTCGACGCCATCGCGGGACCCTCGGATCTCCACTATCGCACCGCCTACGACAAGCTGCTCGCTGAGTACGCAGACCTCGCCCAGCCCTCGGAGAGGGGCGCAGCGCTTCAGGGCTCCTCAGTGGTGCATCGCATCACAACCTCCGGAGCGCCTGTCTTCGAGCGACCGCGCCGCCTCTCCGGCGAGCGCTTAGCAGCGGCGAGAGCCACGTTCGACCGCCTCCTGCGTCAGGGGATCATCAGGCCTTCATCGAGTCCATGGGCCAGCCCTCTGCACCTGGTGGAAAAACCCACAGGCGGGTTCCGAGCTACGGGAGACTTCCGTCGTCTCAACGCCATCACGCTTCCGGATCGCTATCCCCTTCCTGTCATCGAGGACCTACTCGAGGATAGCGGTGGCTGCTCGGTCTTCTCGGTACTGGACCTCCAGGAGGCATACTTCCAGATTCCGATGGCGAAGGAAGACATCGAGAAAACAGCGGTCACGACGCCGTTCGGACTGTACGAGTTCCAGAGGATGCCGCTAGGTCTTCGAAACGCATCACAAACGTTCCAGCGGTTTATGGACTCCTTACTCCGGGACCTACCGTTCGTCCGAAGCTACATCGACGACCTCTTCATCCGGTCCTCCTCGCACGAAGAACACCTACGTCACCTACGGATGCTTTTCGACCGTCTACGGGAGGCCGGCCTATCCTACAAGGTGGACAAGGTCCAGCTTGGCCTGCCCAGCGTCACCATCCTGGGCTACCAGGTCTCTGCCAACGGCATTCGCCCTCCGGAGCGCAAGATCGACGCCATACGGAACTACCAGAAGCCAACCACACCAAAAGGACTGCGACGCTTCCTGGGCGTCATCAACTTCTTCAGGAGGAGCTTACCACACGCTGCTCACATCCAGGCGCCGCTCAACCAGCTTCTTCGGGGTCTTCCCAAGCGCAGCCGGCGTCCGCTTGTTTGGAACGACGCAGCAGATCGAGCCTTCGAGGACGCCCGACGCAGCCTTGCCGAAGCAGTGGAAACCGCTTTCCTGTCGCCTACTGCTCCTCTTCGACTGGCTACCGACGCATCCAGCACGGCCGTTGGCGCCGCGCTCCTACAATTAGTCAACGGAGACTGGCAGCCTGTCGGTTTCTTCTCGCAGACGCTCTCACCAACGCAGGCTCGCTACAGCACCTATGACAGGGAGCTCCTAGCCGTCTTCCTAGCAGTTCACCACTTCCGGCGTATCCTCGAGGGTCGTCCATTCACCGTACTGACGGACCATCGTCCGCTCACCTTCGCGGCCAACCAACCCTCGGACAAGGCCTCACCACGTCAACAACGTCAGCTGGACTTCCTGCTCCAGTTCGACATCGCGTTCCAGCACGTGGACGGCGCAGACAACGTCGTCGCCGATGCTCTCTCCCGGACAACGGAGGACGCTCCAGCTCCGGATGGGCCAACAAGCGCCACTACGTCATCGCCGACGCCGCCAACCTCAACCTGCGCCACCATCAGCCTACCTTCGGCACTTAGCCCAGAGGCCATCGCCGCAGCACAGGACAAGGACGACGAGCTCCCAGCGCTCGCAGCACGCACCTCACTCAACCTTCAGCGAATCAACATCGAAGGACTCGAGGTGACCTGCGACATACACGACGGGCGAGTACGGCCATACCTACCCCGCTCGCTCCGCACAGCCGCCCAGACTCCAGAGGATCTGAACCGTGCACCGGCTCTCACCACGACACAGCCTTCGGCACCGCCGCCGCCGTCGTCAGCTTCATCGTCCTCACCACTGCCAGCACCTAAAACTCGGCTAGTGACTCGGGACCCACCTCCGGCGTCCAGACCTCTCATCGTCTCGCCACCGCCCTCCGCCAAACCAAGCACCTTCATGCCTAACAGCGGAGCGCCCAGACAGAAGCATCGGCCCAACATCCTCCGCAGAAGTACCTTCCGCCTGCCTCCGGCAGCCGGTCCAGAGGGGGAGTGGCTGTGGCGTCTCGCACCAGCGCAGTGTCGACACCTCTCGGCCAACAGCGCGTAGCTGTAGCAGCGCGCGCAGGAAACGTGCTGACATCTCTTGGCCGACAGCACTAACCTACGCAAGCACCTCGTATCGCGGTTCCACAGGGGCATCCGATTGGGCCTGACCACGCCCTTTTGGCTGGCCAGAGCGGAAGAGTGACCACTGCGACCGTTGCTCTCCCCACTTCCGGATGCCTGGATCGCCGTAGCGGTACACACGCAGGAAGAAACACTTCACTTCTGCTTCGTCCATCGCACCGTCCGGTCGCATTCTTCTCATCGCGCTCTCGTGTACAAACTTATTCTCTGTACGTGACCACGTGGCACACCACGCCGACAAATAAAATATCGTCCTACGGGATCAAAGAAAAAAAACAGAAATTTCTTTCCTCCACACGGAGTTCATTGGCCCATTCCTTGCGTCAGTGCAAACGCACCCTAACGCGCCGAGTAACCTCAGGGAAGGAAATTCCTAAAAGCTCATCAGTCGACAGAACAAATCACAGCAAGGAATTCAGCTGAAAGAGTCAGGACATCAGACAGTGATCCCAGAGACTTTAGTTCGTCTGATCGACACAGGGGCGTAAAATTATCGTACGCTCCGGGAAAATCTGAAATCGGACAATTTCTCGGACGAAATTTTCAAAATGTGGAAAAAGTGTCCAAGTTAAACGATAAAAACGGTCGTCCGCTGGGAGATCGTGGTGATGGTGGTAAAGGTGGTGGTAAGGGTGGTGGGGGTGCACCTTTCCAAAAAAAAGGTCATCAAGTTTTCGAAATTCCGAATGGATCGTACACCACGAATTTTACAGGACCTCAAATTATCGTACGAATGGGATCGCTGGTTGCAGCATTCCATGCTGGTCTACTGCGACTCGGTAGTACTAGCGCCCCCTGGATGAAAGTTTGTAGGACGTCTCCACGTCGCTCCGTGTTTTACCAGTGGAAACTTGTGCAATATTGCTTTTTCTAATTATAAATTTGTGATTAGTGAAAAATGCAAAAAATTTGGAACAAACCTATATATAAATTTATATTGGTGAAGGCTGTATAAAAGAAACATTAAACGAAAACTTTCTTTCGTGTTTTTGGACTAGAAAGCAGCCATATTGGAAAAGTGTTCGGGCGGTAGTGCAAAGTTTTTTCCCGCGCGCGTGATGTGCCGCCTTGCGCCGCAGCGTTAAACTACTTTGACGAAGCCTTGGACGCACCAATCGCTGGGCGTCTTGTGCCATCAACTCCCATAGGACTTCAACTAACTGAAAAGGTAAGTCTTTATTATCAACGCAAAAACTTGTCTTTTCAGCACTTCTCAAAAAGATTCGAAGCACTTGAGACTGTAAATAGAAGTGAAACTAAGTTAAGACTCCTTGAAATTAAAAAATAAACAATAAGAATATGGCAACAGAACTGGAATGATAGCCAGAAAGGAAGGCTGACATTCCAGTTCTATGAAAATATAGAAAACGGGTTAAATGCAAAATGGATAAAACATAACCATTTCATAGTCCAACTCCTTACAGGACACGGAAATATTAAACAGAAACTCAAGAGTCTTAAATTAGCAGACACTGATATTTGCAGCTGTGGTGAAGTCGAATCAGTCCGACATATCATCTTTGACTGTATGCTCCTAAATGACTCAAGGCTTAGTCTAAAACAGGCTATATTAGATAAATACCATATTTGGCCATGTGATTACAAGTGCTTAGTAACCAAAGAAATTTTTGGCATTTTTAATGAATTTTCAGTTACAGTACTAAAGAACAAGGACCTATACATAAGAAGGTAGGCAATCTTAATCCCTGCAAAAGAAGCTGTAGACGTAACCGCAGGCACCATTTGGTGTACCGATACAGCTGGGTTATAAAATTACCCAAATACTAGCGATAATATCTGATGCTAGCCTGCATGAGATCGAGCAATTGCTGGTGACTCCGTCTCCTCGTGGCCCCCGCTGGACAACGTTCTGCTGGCAAATCTTAATGATTCGCCAGCAAAACGGCTAAGTGGGTCACTTCCCAACTTTGGGACGGTCTACCTCTCTGATGATCCAGAAATGGTGAAGAGGGGGTTTTTTCAAGCCCAATGATCATAACATCTACGGTCATTGTTCTCTTCGCAATGATTTTGCGCATTCAACATCACGTGTAATAGGCAATAGCCTGAGACACAGCTGGGCGAGCTCTTGCTCGACGTATGCTCAGAATTAACACTAGATGCGGCTCGGTAGTTTCGCTCCTACCCCGCCGTTTTATCTCGAAATCGCTCTCTTGCGACGAACTTCGTCTGATCGCTGCTAACGGCACCCCCATCCAAACTTTCGGTCGCCACCTGCTGACGCTCTCGCTTGGTCTTCCGCGAGAGTTCCAGTGGATGTTCGTGGTGGCTGACGTGCCAGAGCCCATTATCGGGGCAGATTTCCTCAATCATTCCGGCCTCTTGGTGGACATTCGTCACCAACGCCTCGTCGATCCTACATCGGCTCGGGAATCGGCCTTGCATTTACGGAAGGTTGCCCTCCACGGGGTAGCTTCTGTCGCAGCTTCGTCAGACTTACGCCATCGAGCCGCCTACGACTCGTTACTCGCCGAGTTCGCCGACCTCGCTCTGCCTTCTAAATCCGGGGCTGTGCTTCAGGGCTGCAGTGTGGTGCACCGCATTGTTACGGCTGGACCGCCCGTTTTCGAACGTCCGCGTCGCCTTGCCGGCGAACGCTTAACCGCGGCTAAGTCCACCTTCGACCGCCTGCTCCAGCAAGAAGTTATTCGGCCGTCTTCTAGCCCATGGGCCCACTTCACCTCGTGGCAAAAGCCACAGGCGGCTTCCGAGCGACAGGCGACTATCGTCGTCTAAACGCCATCATGCTACCTGATCGTTATCCTCTCCCCGTCATCGAAGACTTGCTCGAGGATGGCTACGGTAACTCGGTTTTCTCGGTCATTGACCTTCAGGAGGCCTATTTCCAAATTCCAATGGCTGAATCCGACGTCGAGAAAACGGCCGTGACTACGCCTTTCGGCTGTTTTGAGTTCCTTCGAATGCCGCTCGGCCTTCGCAACTCCTCCCAGACCTTTCAGCGGTTTATGGATTCGCTGCTTTGAGATCTTCCATTCGTCCGCTGTTATATCGACGACCTTTGCGTCCGGTCCTCCTCGCACGAGGAGCACTTACACCATCTTCGGGTCCTTTTCTCTCGTTTGCGGGAGGCCGGACTTTCCTTCAAGGTCAATAAATTGCAGCTCGGACTTCCCAGTGTTGTCTTCTTGGGATATCGGATCTCTTCGAGTGGCATTCGTCCTCCGGAGCGTAAGGTACTCGCAATTCGGAACTTCCAGAAACCCGCAACGCCAAGGAGCTTGCGGCGTTTTTTACGTATGCTGAATTTTTTCAGACGGAGCTTGCCGCATGCCGCTCATACCCAGGCACCGCTCAACCAGCTCCTTCGTGGTCTTCCCATCGGCCGCCGTCGACCGCTCATCTGGAACGATGCAGCTGACCACGCCTTCGAAGACGCTCGGCGCAGCCTCGCGATAGCAACGGAGACAGCCTTCTTTTCACCGTCCGCCCCGCTTCGTCTTGCTATCGAGGCCTCCAAATCGGCCGTCGGCGCTGCATTACTGCAGCTTGTCGATGAAGAATGGTGGCCCATCGGCTTCTTCTCGCAGACGCTGTCTTCAACGCAGGCTCGCTACAACACCTACGATCGGGAACTCCTGGCCGTCTTCCTGACGGTGCATCACTTTAGGCGAATCCTGGAGGGACGTCCGTTCACGGTGGTGACGGATCATCGGCCGCTCATCTATGCAGCTCACCAACCCTCGGATAAGGCCTCTCCTCGACAACAACGGCAGCTTGACTTTCTGCTTCTTCACGTTCCAGCACGTCAGCGGCTCAGACAACGTCGTTGCCGATGCCCTCTTCCGGACTATGGAGGACGCTCCCGTCCCGGACCGGCCTTCGGACGACTCCGCGTCGCTTTCAACGGCGGCTGCAGTCTGCGCCACGATCAGCTTTCCTTCGGCGCTTAGTCTCGAGGCCATCGCGAATGCACAAGCACGCGACGACGAGCTCCCCATCGCTCGCAGCACGCACCTCCCTCAATATACAACGCCTCATCCTTGGGGGAATCAAGGTGGCCTGCGATTCACACGGCGATCGAGTTCGGCCCTACTTGCCTCGCTCTCTTCGCAACACCGCCTTTGTGGCTATTCACGGTCTCGCCCACCCCGGTGTCCGTGCCACGGTACGTGACATCTCGCAACAGTTCGTCTGGCCTGGTCTTCGTAATTACGTCACCGTCTGGGCACACGATTGTTTTCCGTGTCAGCGCTCGAAAATCTCCAGGCATAATCGTGCCGAGCTCTCCCGCTTCCAAGCTACGGAGAGCCGCTTCGAGCATGTCCACGTCGACATCATCACGCTGCCCTAGGTAAAAAACTTCCGCTATTGCCTTACGATAATCGACCATTTCACCAGATGGCCAGTAGCTGTTCCGCTCGAAGACATTCGGGCAGAGACCGTCGCTAAGGTTTTTACGTCGGCTTGGATCGCGGACAAGGAATGTCCGCTCACAATCACTTCCGACCAGGGCACTAAGTTTGAGTCATCTCTCTTCGCCGCGATTGCTCAAGCCTCGGGAACTACGAGGATTAGAACAACGCCTCACGACTCTCAGGCTAACGGCATGGTCGAGAGATTCCATCGGACGCTATAGTCGGCGCTTATGTGCGCCCAGGCGCCTTGGCCTGAAGTACTTCCACTCGTGCTTCTCGACCATCGGAACGCCTACAAAGAGGACCTACAGGATTCGCCAGCGGAGATGGTTTTCGGCACGCCGCTCAGGATCACCGGCGGTTTCAGTTCAACAGTCGAAACTTTTGCTCCCTACGTGATGAGTTATCATTATCTTTTCGTTCTCAATTTTGTGTCTTTCATTCCGTGTGCTTTTCTCTCTATTCTTCGTCAAATACTGTTCTGTTGGATCACTAGTGACAAAAAAGAAGTTTTCCCTGGTCGTTGTCCGGCGTTGGTGATTAATCAATTCAGTGGTCAGTAATTAGCCACGCGGCGCAGCCTCTGGACTAATTTCCACACATTTATAATGTATAATATTATTTTAAATTTTAGATTTAAGACTATTAAATGGAATATAAATGAGTAATTATTATTCTTCGAGTGTTGAGGTTTCCTCAATACTATTGATGCAAACATAAATGTATATCTGTATATATTGTTTTCTTCTAATCGTGTGTATTTCAGTGAATTTCTAAACGGCTGGACCTATTGTAATGAAATTTGGGGGTGTCTAAGCAGTGAGGTCAGATCGCAGAACATTCCTACCCCTTCTCTCGATGAGCCCAGCACGCCTCGCACACAACAACACTTACGTTTCGGTGTGTTGAAAAACCGAAAGAAGCCGAGGGAAGTGAAAGTAGCTGCGCGACAAGGGAGAAATAATATGTCCACAATGCGCCCCGGAGAAATGCGTGGATACGAACATTGTTTTAAACATTGTTTTACACATTGTTTAAATGTGTTTGTTTCCATATATTACTTCGCGGCGCGTGTTGGCAGTATTATTTCTCCTCTGTCTCGCAGCTACTCCGGCTTTAATTTTCTCTTTTCGGTTTTATGACACACCAACACGTAAGTTTTGTTGTATGCGAGGCGTTCTGGGCTCGAGAGAAGGAGTAGAAATGTTCCGCGATCTGACCTCACTGATCCCAAGAACAGCGTGACGAACTTCTTCGACATAATAGCGCGAGAACAACAGCGGCACGAAAACAAAATATAACTAGAGCACGAAAACAAGAACGACAGTGTAAGCAGACCAGACGCTCATTAATACATGCATCGTTTGTTCGTCTTTAACCGACAAACACAACAGAAACTACTAAAGTTCCAAAATTAGAAAAGTTTCATTCAGAATATATTATACCTGAGGATTTTTCCGAATCTCCATCTATTTCGATGCCTAAAGGTAATTATGTTTAAATTGATATCTGCTATAATCTAAAAAAATATCTATTATTTTAGATTCATTACAAACAAGACTTGCCACGTTTCAGGCTGATTTAGCAGAACTGCGCTAACGATTGCGGCGACAGGAAATTGAAATTGCAAATTTAGAGAATGAAAAACTGAGACAAATATTTTAAGAAATATTAAATAATTTGTTAACTCATGAGATGCAGAAAGTGCAGGAGGTAATTAATAATTGTATTATTTATAATATTTATATTCTATATGATAGCTAATCGTTTGCTTAAGATAATCATTTATAATGTATAATATTATTTTAAATTTTAGATTTAAGACTATTAAATGGAATATAAATGAGTAATTATTATTCTTCGAGTGTTGAGGTGTCCTCAATAGTATTGAAGCAAACATAAATGTATATCTTTATATATATTTTTCTTCTAATCGTGTGTATTTCAGTGAATTTCTAAACGGCTGGACCTATTGTAATGAAATTTGGGGGTGTCTAAGCAGTGAGGTCAGATCGCAGAACATTCCTACCCCTTCTCTCGATGAGCCCAGCACGCCTCCGCACACAACAACACTTACGTTTCGGTGTGCTGAAAAACCGAAAGAAGCCGAGGGAAGTGAAAGTAGCTGCGCGACAAGGGAGAAATAATATGTCCACAATGCGCCCCGGAGAAATGCGTGGATACGAACATTGTTTTAAACATTGTTTTACACATTGTTCAAATGTGTTTGTTTCCATATATTAGTTCGCGGCGCGTGTTGGCGGTATTATTTCTCCTCTGTCTCGCAGCTACTCCGGCTTTAATTTTCTCTTTTCGGTTTTCTGACACACCAACACGTAAGTTTTGTTGTATGCGAGGCGTTCTGGGCTCGAGAGAAGGAGTAGAAATGTTCCGCGATCTGACCTCACTGATCCCAAGAACAGCGTGACGAACTTCTTCGACATAATAGCGCGAGAACAAGAGCGGCACGAAAACAAAATATAACTAGAGCACGAAAACAAGAACGACAGAGTAAGCAGACCAGACGCTCATTAACACCTGCATCATTTGTTCGTCTTTAACCGACAGACAAAACAGAAACGACTAAAGTTCCAAAATTAGAAAAGTTTCATTCAGAATATATTATATCTGAGGATTTTTCCGAATCTCCATCTATTTCGATGCCTAAAGGTAATTATGTTTAAATTATGTTATCTGCTATAATCTAAAAAAATATCTATTATTTTAGATTCATTACAAACAAGACTTGCCACGTCTCAGGCTGATTTAGCAGAACTGCGCTAACGATTGCAGCGGCAGAAAATTGAAATTGCAAATTTAGAGAATGAAAAACTGAGACAAATATTTTAAGAAATATTAAATAATTTGTTAACTCATGAGATGCAGAAAGTGCAGGAGGTAATTAATAATTGTATTATTTATAATATTTATATTCTATATGATAGCTAATCGTTTGCTTAAGATAATCATTTATAATGTATAATATTATTTTAAATTTTAGATTTAAGACTATTAAATGGAATATAAATGAGTAATTATTAATCTTCGAGTTTTGAGGTTTCCTCAATAGTATTGAAGCAAACATAAATGTATATCTTTATATATATTTTTCTTCTAATCGTGTGTATTTCAGTGAATTTCTAAACGGCTGGACCTATTGTAATGAAATTTGGGGGTGTCTAAGCAGTGAGGTCAGATCGCAGAACATTCCTACCCCTTCTCTCGATGAGCCCAGCACGCCTTGCACACAACAACACTTACGTTTCTGTGTGTTGAAAAACCGAAAGAAGCCGAGGGAAGTGAAAGTAGCTGCGCGACAAGGGAGAAATAATATGTCCACAATGCGCCCCGGAGAAATGCGTGGATACGAACATTGTTTTAAACATTGTTTTACACATTGTTTAAATGTGTTTGTTTCCATATATTACTTCGCGGCGCGTGTTGGCAGTATTATTTCTCCTCTGTCTCGCAGCTACTCCGGCTTTAATTTTCTCTTTTCGGTTTTATGACACACCAACACGTAAGTTTTGTTGTATGCGAGGCGTTCTGGGCTCGAGAGAAGGGTAGAAATGTTCCGCGATCTGACCTCACTGATCCCAAGAACAGCGTGACGAACTTCTTCGACATAATAGCGCGAGAACAACAGCGGCACGAAAACAAAATATAACTAGAGCACGAAAACAAGAACGACAGTGTAAGCAGACCAGACGCTCATTAATACATGCATCGTTTGTTCGTCTTTAACCGACAAACACAACAGAAACTACTAAAGTTCCAAAATTAGAAAAGTTTCATTCAGAATATATTATACCTGAGGATTTTTCCGAATCTCCATCTATTTCGATGCCTAAAGGTAATTATGTTTAAATTGATATCTGCTATAATCTAAAAAAATATCTATTATTTTAGATTCATTACAAACAAGACTTGCCACGTTTCAGGCTGATTTAGCAGAACTGCGCTAACGATTGCAGCGACAGGAAATTGAAATTGCAAATTTAGAGAATGAAAAACTGAGACAAATATTTTAAGAAATATTAAATAATTTGTTAACTCATGAGATGCAGAAAGTGCAGGAGGTAATTAATAATTGTATTATTTATAATATTTATATTCTATATGATAGCTAATCGTTTGCTTAAGATAATCATTTATAATGTATAATATTATTTTAAATTTTAGATTTAAGACTATTAAATGGAATATAAATGAGTAATTATTAATCTTCGAGTTTTGAGGTTTCCTCAATAGTATTGAAGCAAACATAAATGTATATCTTTATATATATTTTTCTTCTAATCGTGTGTATTTCAGTGAATTTCTAAACGGCTGGACCTATTGTAATGAAATTTGGGGGTGTCTAAGCAGTGAGGTCAGATCGCAGAACATTCCTACCCCTTCTCTCGATGAGCCCAGCACGCCTCGCACACAACAACACTTACGTTTCTGTGTGTTGAAAAACCGAAAGAAGCCGAGGGAAGTGAAAGTAGCTGCGCGACAAGGGAGAAATAATATGTCCACAATGCGCCCCGGAGAAATGCGTGGATACGAACATTGTTTTAAACATTGTTTTACACATTGTTTAAATGTGTTTGTTTCCATATATTACTTCGCGGCGCGTGTTGGCAGTATTATTTCTCCTCTGTCTCGCAGCTACTCCGGCTTTAATTTTCTCTTTTCGGTTTTATGACACACCAACACGTAAGTTTTGTTGTATGCGAGGCGTTCTGGGCTCGAGAGAAGGAGTAGAAATGTTCCGCGATCTGACCTCACTGATCCCAAGAACAGCGTGACGAACTTCTTCGACATAATAGCGCGAGAACAAGAGCGGCACGAAAACAAAATATAACTAGAGCACGAAAACAAGAACGACAGTGTAAGCAGACCAGACGCTCATTAATACATGCATCATTTGTTCGTCTTTAACCGACAAACACAACAGAAACTACTAAAGTTCCAAAATTAGAAAAGTTTCATTCAGAATATATTATACCTGAGGATTTTTCCGAATCTCCATCTACTTCGATGCCTAAAGGTAATTATGTTTAAATTGTTATCTGCTATACTCTAAAAAATTATCTATTATTTTAGATTCATTACAAACAAGACTTGCCAAGTCTCAGGCTGATTTAGCAGAACTGCGCTAACGATTGCAGCGGCAGGAATTTGAAATTGCAAATTTAGAGAATGAAAAACATGAGATAAATATTTTAAGAAATATTAAATAATTTGTTAACTCATGAGATGCAGAAAGTGCAGGAGGTAATTAATAATTGTATTATTTATAATATTTATATTCTACATGATAGCTAATCGTTTGCTTAAGATAATCATTTATAATGTATAATATTATTTTAAATTTTAGATTTAAGACTATTAAATGGAATATAAATGAGTAATTATTATTCTTCGAGTGTTGAGGTTTCCTCAATACTATTGATGCAAACATAAATGTATATCTGTATATATTGTTTTCTTCTAATCGTGTGTATTTCAGTGAATTCCTAAACGGCTGGACCTATTGTAATGAAATTTGGGGGTGTCTAAGCAGTGAGGTCAGATCGCAGAACATTCCTACCCCTTCTCTCGATGAGCCCAGCACGCCTCGCACACAACACTTACGTTTCGGTGTGCTGAAAAACCGAAAGAAGCCGAGGGAAGTGAAAGTAGCTGCGCGACAAGGGAGAAATAATATGTCCACAATGCGCCCCGGAGAAATGCGTGGATACGAACATTGTTTTAAACATTGTTTTACACATTGTTCAAATGTGTTTGTTTCCATATATTAGTTCGCGGCGCGTGTTGGCGGTATTATTTCTCCTCTGTCTCGCAGCTACTCCGGCTTTAATTTTCTCTTTTCGGTTTTATGACACACCAACACGTAAGTTTTGTTGTATGCGAGGCGTTCTGGGCTCGAGAGAAGGAGTAGAAATGTTCCGCGATCTGACCTCACTGATCCCAAGAACAGCGTGACGAACTTCTTCGACATAATAGCGCGAGAACAAGAGCGGCACGAAAACAAAATATAACTAGAGCACGAAAACAAGAACGACAGAGTAAGCAGACCAGACGCTCCTTAACACCTGCATCATTTGTTCGTCTTTAACCGACAGACACAACAGAAACTACTAAAGTTCCAAAATTAGAAAAGTTTCATTCAGAATATATTATACCTGAGGATTTTTCCGAATCTCCATCTACTTCGATGCCTAAAGGTAATTATGTTTAAATTGTTATCTGCTATACTCTAAAAAAATATCTATTATTTTAGATTCATTACAAACAAGACTTGCCACGTCTCAGGCTGATTTAGCAGAACTGCGCTAACGATTGCAGCGGCAGGAATTTGAAATTGCAAATTTAGAGAATGAAAAACATGAGATAAATATTTTAAGAAATATTAAATAATTTGTTAACTCATGAGATGCAGAAAGTGCAGGAGGTAATTAATAATTGTATTATTTATAATATTTATATTCTACATGATAGCTAATCGTTTGCTTAAGATAATCATTTATAATGTATAATATTATTTTAAATTTTAGATTTAAGACTATTAAATGGAATATAAATGAGTAATTATTATTCTTCGAGTGTTGAGGTTTCCTATATACTATTGATGCAAACATAAATGTATATCTGTATATATTGTTTTCTTCTAATCGTGTGTATTTCAGTGAATTCCTAAACGGCTGGACCTATTGTAATGAAATTTGGGGGTGTCTAAGCAGTGAGGTCAGATCGCAGAACATTCCTACCCCTTCTCTCGATGAGCCCAGCACGCCTCGCACACAACAACACTTACGTTTCGGTGTGCTGAAAAACCGAAAGAAGCCGAGGGAAGTGAAAGTAGCTGCGCGACAAGGGAGAAATAATATGTCCACAATGCGCCCCGGAGAAATGCGTGGATACGAACATTGTTTTAAACATTGTTTTACACATTGTTCAAATGTGTTTGTTTCCATATATTAGTTCGCGGCGCGTGTTGGCGGTATTATTTCTCCTCTGTCTCGCAGCTACTCCGGCTTTAATTTTCTCTTTTCGGTTTTATGACACACCAACACGTAAGTTTTGTTGTATGCGAGGCGTTCTGGGCTCGAGAGAAGGAGTAGAAATGTTCCGCGATCTGACCTCACTGATCCCAAGAACAGCGTGACGAACTTCTTCGACATAATAGCGCGAGAACAAGAGCGGCACGAAAACAAAATATAACTAGAGCACGAAAACAAGAACGACAGAGTAAGCAGACCAGACGCTCATTAACACCTGCATCATTTGTTCGTCTTTAACCGACAGACACAACAGAAACGACTAAAGTTCCAAAATTAGAAAAGTTTCATTCAGAATATATTATATCTGAGGATTTTTCCGAATCTCCATCTACTTCGATGCCTAAAGGTAATTATGTTTAAATTGTTATCTGCTATACTCTAAAAAAATATCTATTATTTTAGATTCATTACAAACAAGACTTGCCACGTCTCAGGCTGATTTAGCAGAACTGCGCTAACGATTGCAGCGGCAGGAATTTGAAATTGCAAATTTAGAGAATGAAAAACATGAGATAAATATTTTAAGAAATATTAAATAATTTGTTAACTCATGAGATGCAGAAAGTGCAGGAGGTAATTAATAATTGTATTATTTATAATATTTATATTCTACATGATAGCTAATCGTTTGCTTAAGATAATCATTTATAATGTATAATATTATTTTAAATTTTAGATTTAAGACTATTAAATGGAATATAAATGAGTAATTATTATTCTTCGAGTGTTGAGGTTTCCTCAATACTATTGATGCAAACATAAATGTATATCTGTATATATTGTTTTCTTCTAATCGTGTGTATTTCAGTGAATTCCTAAACGGCTGGACCTATTGTAATGAAATTTGGGGGTGTCTAAGCAGTGAGGTCAGATCGCAGAACATTCCTACCCCTTCTCTCGATGATCCCAGCACGCCTCGCACACAACAACACTTACGTTTCGGTGTGCTGAAAAACCGAAAGTAGCCGAGGGAAGTGAAAGTAGCTGCGCGACAAGGGAGAAATAATCTGTCCACCATGCGCCCCGGAGAAATGCGTGGATACGAACATTGTTTTAAACATTGTTTTACACATTGTTCAAATGTGTTTGTTTCCATATATTAGTTCGCGGCGCGTGTTGGCGGTATTATTTCTCCTCTGTCTCGCAGCTACTCCGGCTTTAATTTTCTCTTTTCGGTTTTATGACACACCAACACGTAAGTTTTGTTGTATGCGAGACGTTCTGGGCTCGAGAGAAGGAGTAGAAATGTTCCGCGATCTGACCTCACTGATCCCAAGAACAGCGTGACGAACTTCTTCGACATAATAGCGCGAGAACAACAGCGGCACGAAAACAAAATATAACTAGAGCACGAAAACAAGAACGACAGAGTAAGCAGACCAGACGCTCATTAACACCCGCATCATTTGTTCGTCTTTAACCGACAGACACAACAGAAACTACTAAAGTTCCAAAATTAGAAAAGTTTCATTCAGAATATATTATACCTGAGGATTTTTCCGAATCTCCATCTATTTCGATGCCTAAAGGTAATTATGTTTAAATTGTTATCTGCTATAATCTAAAAAAATATCTATTATTTTAGATTCATTACAAACAAGACTTGCCACGTTTCAGGCTGATTTAGCAGAACTGCGCTAACGATTGCAGCGACAGGAAATTGAAATTGCAAATTTAGAGAATGAAAAACTGAGACAAATATTTTAAGAAATATTAAATAATTTGTTAACTCATGAGATGCAGAAAGTGCAGGAGGTAATTAATAATTGTATTATTTATAATATTTATATTCTATATGATAGCTAATCGTTTGCTTAAGATAATCATTTATAATGTATAATATTATTTTAAATTTTAGATTTAAGACTATTAAATGGAATATAAATGAGTAATTATTATTCTTCGAGTGTTGAGGTGTCCTCAATAGTATTGAAGCAAACATAAATGTATATCTTTATATATATTTTTCTTCTAATCGTGTGTATTTCAGTGAATTTCTAAACGGCTGGACCTATTGTAATGAAATTTGGGGGTGTCTAAGCAGTGAGGTCAGATCGCAGAACATTCCTACCCCTTCTCTCGATGAGCCCAGCACGCCTCGCACACAACAACACTTACGTTTCGGTGTGCTGAAAAACCGAAAGAAGCCGAGGGAAGTGAAAGTAGCTGCGCGACAAGGGAGAAATAATATGTCCACAATGCGCCCCGGAGAAATGCGTGGATACGAACATTGTTTTAAACATTGTTTTACACATTGTTCAAATGTGTTTGTTTCCATATATTACTTCGCGGCGCGTGTTGGCAGTATTATTTCTCCTCTGTCTCGCAGCTACTCCGGCTTTAATTTTCTCTTTTCGGTTTTATGACACACCAACACGTAAGTTTTGTTGTATGCGAGGCGTTCTGGGCTCGAGAGAAGGAGTAGAAATGTTCCGCGATCTGACCTCACTGATCCCAAGAACAGCGTGACGAACTTCTTCGACATAATAGCGCGAGAACAAGAGCGGCACGAAAACAAAATATAACTAGAGCACGAAAACAAGAACGACAGAGTAAGCAGACCAGACGCTCCTTAACACCTGCATCATTTGTTCGTCTTTAACCGACAGACACAACAGAAACTACTAAAGTTCCAAAATTAGAAAAGTTTCATTCAGAATATATTATACCTGAGGATTTTTCCGAATCTCCATCTACTTCGATGCCTAAAGGTAATTATGTTTAAATTGTTATCTGCTATACTCTAAAAAAATATCTATTATTTTAGATTCATTACAAACAAGACTTGCCACGTCTCAGGCTGATTTAGCAGAACTGCGCTAACGATTGCAGCGACAGGAAATTGAAATTGCAAATTTAGAGAATGAAAAACTGAGACAAATATTTTAAGAAATATTAAATAATTTGTTAACTCACGAGATGCAGAAAGTGCAGGAGGTAATTAATAATTGTATTATTTATAATATTTATATTCTACATGATAGCTAATCGTTTGCTTAAGATAATCATTTATAATGTATAATATTATTTTAAATTTTAGATTTAAGACTATTAAATGGAATATAAATGAGTAATTATTATTCTTCGAGTGTTGAGGTTTCCTCAATACTATTGATGCAAACATAAATGTATATCTGTATATATTGTTTTCTTCTAATCGTGTGTATTTCAGTGAATTCCTAAACGGCTGGACCTATAGTAATGAAATTTGGGGGTGTCTAAGCAGTGAGGTCAGATCGCAGAACATTCCTACCCCTTCTCTCGATGAGCCCAGCACGCCTCGCACACAACAACACTTACGTTTCTGTGTGCTGAAAAACCGAAAGAAGCCGAGGGAAGTGAAAGTAGCTGCGCGACAAGGGAGAAATAATATGTCCACAATGCGCCCCGGAGAAATGCGTGGATACCAACATTGTTTTAAACATTGTTTTACACATTGTTTAAATGTGTTTGTTTCCATATATTACTTCGCGGCGCGTGTTGGCAGTATTATTTCTCCTCTGTCTCGCAGCTACTCCGGCTTTAATTTTCTCTTTTCGGTTTTATGACACACCAACACGTAAGTTTTGTTGTATGCGAGGCGTTCTGGGCTCGAGAGAAGGAGTAGAAATGTTCCGCGATCTGACCTCACTGATCCCAAGAACAGCGTGACGAACTTCTTCGACATAATAGCGCGAGAACAACAGCGGCACGAAAACAAAATATAACTAGAGCACGAAAACAAGAACGACAGAGTAAGCAGACCAGACGCTCATTAACACCCGCATCATTTGTTCGTCTTTAACCGACAGACACAACAGAAACTACTAAAGTTCCAAAATTAGAAAAGTTTCATTCAGAATATATTATACCTGAGGATTTTTCCGAATCTCCATCTATTTCGATGCCTAAAGGTAATTATGTTTTAATTGTTATCTGCTATAATCTAAAAAAATATCTATTATTTTAGATTCATTACAAACAAGACTTGCCACGTTTCAGGCTGATTTAGCAGAACTGCGCTAACGATTGCAGCGACAGGAAATTGAAATTGCAAATTTAGAGAATGAAAAACTGAGACAAATATTTTAAGAAATATTAAATAATTTGTTAACTCACGAGATGCAGAAAGTGCAGGAGGTAATTAATAATTGTATTATTTATAATATTTATATTCTACATGATAGCTAATCGTTTGCTTAAGATAATCATTTATAATGTATAATATTATTTTAAATTTTAGATTTAAGACTATTAAATGGAATATAAATGAGTAATTATTATTCTTCGAGTGTTGAGGTTTCCTCAATACTATTGATGCAAACATAAATGTATATCTGTATATATTGTTTTCTTCTAATCGTGTGTATTTCAGTGAATTCCTAAACGGCTGGACCTATAGTAATGAAATTTGGGGGTGTCTAAGCAGTGAGGTCAGATCGCAGAACATTCCTACCCCTTCTCTCGATGAGCCCAGCACGCCTCGCACACAACAACACTTACGTTTCTGTGTGCTGAAAAACCGAAAGAAGCCGAGGGAAGTGAAAGTAGCTGCGCGACAAGGGAGAAATAATATGTCCACAATGCGCCCCGGAGAAATGCGTGGATACCAACATTGTTTTAAACATTGTTTTACACATTGTTTAAATGTGTTTGTTTCCATATATTACTTCGCGGCGCGTGTTGGCAGTATTATTTCTCCTCTGTCTCGCAGCTACTCCGGCTTTAATTTTCTCTTTTCGGTTTTATGACACACCAACACGTAAGTTTTGTTGTATGCGAGGCGTTCTGGGCTCGAGAGAAGGAGTAGAAATGTTCCGCGATCTGACCTCACTGATCCCAAGAACAGCGTGACGAACTTCTTCGACATAATAGCGCGAGAACAAGAGCGGCACGAAAACAAAATATAACTAGAGCACGAAAACAAGAACGACAGAGTAAGCAGACCAGACGCTCCTTAACACCTGCATCATTTGTTCGTCTTTAACCGACAGACACAGCAGAAACTACTAAAGTTCCAAAATTAGAAAAGTTTCATTCAGAATATATTAAACCTGAGGATTTTTCCGAATCTCCATCTACTTCGATGCCTAAAGGTAATTATGTTTAAATTGTTATCTGCTATAATCTAAAAAAATATCTATTATTTTAGATTCATTACAAACAAGACTTGCCACGTCTCAGGCTGATTTAGCAGAACTGCGCTAACGATTGCAGCGGCAGGAATTTGAAATTGCAAATTTAGAGAATGAAAAACATGAGATAAATATTTTAAGAAATATTAAATAAATTGTTAACTCATGAGATGCAGAAAGTGCAGGAGGTAATTAATAATTGTATTATTTATAATATTTATATTCTACATGATAGCTAATCGTTTGCTTAAGATAATCATTTATAATGTATAATATTATTTTAAATTTTAGATTTAAGACTATTAAATGGAATATAAATGAGTAATTATTATTCTTCGAGTTTTGAGGTTTCCTCAATAGTATTGAAGCAAACATAAATGTATATCTTTATATATATTTTTCTTCTAATCGTGTGTATTTCAGTGAATTTCTAAACGGCTGGACCTATTGTAATGAAATTTGGGGGTGTCTAAGCAGTGAGGTCAGATCGCAGAACATTCCTACCCCTTCTCTCGATGAGCCCAGCACGCCTCGCACACAACAACACTTACGTTTCTGTGTGCTGAAAAACCGAAAGAAGCCGAGGGAAGTGAAAGTAGCTGCGCGACAAGGGAGAAATAATATGTCCACAATGCGCCCCGGAGAAATGCGTGGATACGAACATTGTTTTAAACATTGTTTTACACATTGTTTAAATGTGTTTGTTTCCATATATTACTTCGCGGCGCGTGTTGGCAGTATTATTTCTCCTCTGTCTCGCAGCTACTCCGGCTTTAATTTTCTCTTTTCGGTTTTATGACACACCAACACGTAAGTTTTGTTGTATGCGAGGCGTTCTGGGCTCGAGAGAAGGAGTAGAAATATTCCGCGATCTGACCTCACTGATCCCAAGAACAGCGTGACGAACTTCGTCGACATAATAGCGCGAGAACAAGAGCGGCACGAAAACAAAATATAACTAGAGCACGAAAACAAGAACGACAGAGTAAGCAGACCAGACGCTCCTTAACACCTGCATCATTTGTTCGTCTTTAACCGACAGACACAACAGAAACTACTAAAGTTCCAAAATTAGAAAAGTTTCATTCAGAATATATTATACCTGAGGATTTTTCCGAATCTCCATCTACTTCGATGCCTAAAGGTAATTATGTTTAAATTGTTATCTGCTATACTCTAAAAAAATATCTATTATTTTAGATTCATTACAAACAAGACTTGCCACGTCTCAGGCTGATTTAGCAGAACTGCGCTAACGATTGCAGCGGCAGGAATTTGAAATTGCAAATTTAGAGAATGAAAAACATGAGATAAATATTTTAAGAAATATTAAATAATTTGTTAACTCATGAGATGCAGAAAGTGCAGGAGGTAATTAATAATTGTATTATTTATAATATTTATATTCTACATGATAGCTAATCGTTTGCTTAAGATAATCATTTATAATGTATAATATTATTTTAAATTTTAGATTTAAGACTATTAAATGGAATATAAATGAGTAATTATTATTCTTCGAGTGTTGAGGTTTCCTCAATACTATTGATGCAAACATAAATGTATATCTGTATATATTGTTTTCTTCTAATCGTGTGTATTTCAGTGAATTCCTAAACGGCTGGACCTATTGTAATGAAATTTGGGGGTGTCTAAGCAGTGAGGTCAGATCGCAGAACATTCCTACCCCTTCTCTCGATGAGCCCAGCACGCCTCGCACACAACAACACTTACGTTTCTGTGTGCTGAAAAACCGAAAGAAGCCGAGGGAAGTGAAAGTAGCTGCGCGACAAGGGAGAAATAATATGTCCACAATGCGCCCCGGAGAAATGCGTGGATACAAACATTGTTTTAAACATTGTTTTACACATTGTTTAAATGTGTTTGTTTCCATATATTACTTCGCGGCGCGTGTTGGCAGTATTATTTCTCCTCTGTCTCGCAGCTACTCCGGCTTTAATTTTCTCTTTTCGGTTTTATGACACACCAACACGTAAGTTTTGTTGTATGCGAGGCGTTCTGGGCTCGAGAGAAGGAGTAGAAATGTTCCGCGATCTGACCTCACTGATCCCAAGAACAGCGTGACGAACTTCTTCGACATAATAGCGCGAGAACAAGAGCGGCACGAAAACAAAATATAACTAGAGCACGAAAACAAGAATGACAGTGTAAGCAGACCAGACGCTCTTTAATACATGCATCGTTTGTTCGTCTTTAACCGACAGACACAACAGAAACTACTAAAGTTCCAAAATTAGAAAAGTTTCATTCAGAATATATTAAACCTGAGGATTTTTCCGAATCTCCATCTATTTCGATGCCTAAAGGTAATTATGTTTAAATTATGTTATCTGCTATAATCTAAAAAAATATCTATTATTTTAGATTCATTACAAACAAGACTTGCCACGTCTCAGGCTGATTTAGCAGAACTGCGCTAACGATTGCAGCGGCAGGAAATTGAAATTGCAAATTTAGAGAATGAAAAACTGGGACAAATATTTTAAGAAATATTAAATAATTTGTTAACTCATGAGATGCAGAAAGTGCAGGAGGTAATCAATAATTGTATTATTTATAATATTTATATTCTATATGATAGCTAATCTTTTGCTTAAGATAATCATTTATAATGTATATTATTATTTTAAATTTTAGATTTAAGACTATTAAATGGAATATAAATTAGTAATTATTATTCTTCGAGTGTTGAGGTTTCCTCAATAGTATTGAAGCAAACATAAATGTATATCTTTATATATATTTTTCTTCTAATCGTGTGTATTTCAGTGAATTCCTAAACGGCTGGACCTATTGTAATGAAATTTGGGGGTGTCTAAGCAGTGAGGTCAGATCGCAGAACATTCCTACCCCTTCTCTCGAGGAGCACATGACGCTTTGCACATAATCATTTAAATATTAAACAAAGGAATCCAACTGCAGGTACAACTTATAGATTATTTTATAATTTTCTTTTTTTGGAACCAATAATTTCTGTTTATCTTAAAAATATTTTTAGTTTCAGGTGAAGAACTTAAGAAGAATGTTAGGGCGATGAACTTCTTCGCATACCGGTTGATGATTCGTGCTAATGATGATAATAACATTCTCCGATGCAGACAGTTATTTCATTAGTACATTGTTGATATGTATGTGAAAATCGAAAGTTAGAGATTACGATATATAAAATTGAATCAAGAAAAACTTCGTTTGAGGAATACATTTTTTTTTGTACATGTAATGACGCTAGATATTGTAATAACTTTTTAATAAAAATTTTCATCAAAACGGTCTATTTTTTACAGCTTATTTTGGTTATTTAAAAAAGTTTGAAATTTTATCATTAAAAACTTGTCTAACGGACCGATTGTCAGTGATCCCAGAGACTTTAGTTCGTCTGATCGATACAGGGGCGTAAAATTATCGTACGCTCCGGAAAAAATTTGAATTACAACAATTTGTCGGTTCGATAAGTCCACCGGAAGACCACCAAATCATAAAAAAAACCCTACGGCAGGGTTGCGTCAGGGTTGCGTCCGGGGAAGGTCCACACTCCCTGAAATAATCAGGGCCTCCCTGGATAATTCGGGAGGGTGGTCCGCCTTCCAATCCTTCGCAGAACGCGTCATAAAGACGAAGGAGGAGGAAGAGAGAAGGAGAGAAAGACGCAGAGTGCCTGGGAGGCTGCGCGAGGAACCGCAAAGGAGTATGACTCTAATGCGGCCACCGCGGGCGAGGCTTCGGTCAGCCCCAGCAGCGTCTGGCCCATCCTAGTGCGCTGCTGTAATTATATAAAGAATGAGCACAATATGTGCATGACGTCAGGACTGGAGTTGTTACTGCGCCATTAAGCGGGTAACAAAGCCGGTCATCCTGGCAGAAAAGTCACTACTCTGGGGTTAATCTCCATTGAGGGGTGATAAATATCAAGGTACACTGGCATACTAGCGCCATATCCGCGCTAGTATCAATGGACGAGATCGGGGAAATACCGCCCCAGATCGCTCGGGGTGGACACAGGGCGACGAAAATCCACTTGTGTGGAGATGCTGCCCGTCCACACCCATCTGGTGAAAGGAAACAGGAGGTTTTTTAGTCGGTAGGCGATGTAGTAGTACATCGAATCCGACACTCCCTGAGTACCGGGCTCAGGGAGTCTTTGGAAGATTTTTCCTCCTGTCGAAAAAAAAAAAAAAGGGGTTGCGTCCGGTAAGCCCTTGGGTCAGCCCGGATTGTACAGGCCGATGTGCCTAGTAAAAAACGAGGTCGCGAAGCTGTTCGAGAGGGGGTTAGTGAACCTATTGAACAGATTCCTGGAACAGAGCGGGGCATTGTCCCCGGCACAGTACTTGTTCAGGATTGGCCGATCGACCGTCGACGCGATCTTGTCAGTCAGGGACTACGTGAACACGAATGTGCGGGACCAGAATGTGGTGATCCTTGTCAGCTTGGATATTACCAACGCTTTCAATTCACTACCATGGCCGGTCATTGTGGGGGCTCTGCAAAACAAAGGCCTTCCGCCACATATGTTGGGCGTACTGTACGACTACTTCCGAGACCGCATGCTGGTGTATAGCATCAAGGGCGGGAGGCTCGCGAGTAGGGTCGTGCGCTGTGGAGTGCCACAGGGATCTGTCCTTGGCCCCACGTTGTGGAATGTGGCCTACGGCAGTATTCTTCGTGTCCCACTTACTGGTGGTTCCCGTGTGGTCTGCTATGCAGACGACACGGCCCTCTTGTCAACGGGGCGGGACCTGTCGATGGCTATTAAGAATGCAGAACATGACCTCAGGGTCATTGTGGATGCGATTGAGGGTCTAGGCCTTAAAGTGGCGCCGCATAAAACGGAGGCAATGGCCTTCCCTGCCTCCGCCCTCTGCGGACGCAGGGGTGCTGCCCCCCCTAAGATCAGGCTTGGGGGGTCCTCTATTCTTGTGGGATCCAGGGTAAGGTACCTGGGGGTTGTGCTGGACTCGGGCCTGACGTTCAGGCCCCACTTTGAGGCCTTGATCCCCAGAGTAGATGGTACATTTCGGGCCATTCGGAGAATTCTTCCAAATCTCCACGGACCGAGGGAAAGGAGACGACTCCTCTACAGCAGCGTGATCCACTCGATGCTCCTCTATGGGTCTCCGGTGTGGTGGCGCACTGTTGTGGAGGACCAGAGGGTCAAGAGGGCTGTCCGGGCCTTGCAGCGCAGGGTAGCGATCAGGGTGTGCTGCGCATACGGGACGGCCTTCTTCTATGCGGCTATGATGGTTGCGGGGATCATCGCCCTCGACCATCTGACTCCTCGGCTGGCGGAGGCCTATGCCGCCCTTAGGGGCCTGGAGGGACCTGTCCCTCCGAGCACTAAGGCCGGGCTGGGGGCTCTTGCCAGGCGTGGTGCCATCGCCGCGTGGAGGGAGGAGGAATTAGATCTAGTAGATTCCCCAGTTTCAACGGGGGTACGTGTGAGGGGGGCTTTGGTCGGTAGGCTGGCTGAGTGGGTTGAGAGACCGCACTCTATCGAGTCAACCTTTCATACCACTCAGCTGATGACCGGTCACGGTTGCTTCTCCGCGTACGTGCATAGGATAGGGAAAAGGACATCCGCGCAGTGCTTTTACTGCGGGGCGTTGGTGCGACCTACTCTCCCTGAGATAATCAGGGCCTCCCTGAATACTCCGGGGGGGTGGACTGCATTCCAATACTTCTCAGGACTGGTTATGAGAAGGAAGGAGGATGAAGAGAGGAGGAGAGAAAGAAACGGTACGGCTGGGAGGGTTCGTGCGGGGCCACAAGGGAGAGTAGCTCCAGTGCGGCCGCCGCGGGCGAGGCTTCCGGCCAGCCTTGGCGGCGCTTGACTTGGTCTTATGCGCTGCTCGACCCTCATCGGTAGAATGAGCACAGGATGTGCATGGTGTGGGAGTTAATGCGGTTGCTGCGCTACCGAGCGGGTAACCGGACTGACTTCTTTATTTAAGTCGTAATTTGACTCCGGAGAAAACCTCCGTTGAGTCGTACGTTTTTGGTGTTGGTACTATCAGCGATATGACGCGGTAGTACTAGATGTGTCTGATCGGGGAAACACCACCCCAGATCGTCCGGGGTGGGCGCAAGGCAACGAAATCCCGTAACGTGGGGGTACTGCCTGCCCACACCCAACGGTGGAAAAGTAATCAGGAGGTTTTTTAGTCGGTAGGCGATGTACAGATCGAATCCGACACTTCTTTGGGTACCGGGCCCAAGGAGCCTTTGGAAGGTTTTCCTCCTGACGAAAAAAAAAACAAAAAAGGGTTGCGTATGGTGGTGGTTCTCCAGATCTTACCCGTTTGCAAAATTTGATGACTAGAAAAAAAAGGTCATGATTTTTTCGAAATTCAAAATTGGATCGTACAAGGCTTCAAATTATCGTACGCGTACGATGGGATCACTTCTGATTGTGAGCCACAGCAACTCGTGGCGGGGCACCCCTATTAGTACATATATACTTGTAGTAGTTAGTATAGGCACCGTGCGAAGTCATGGTAGGGGAAGCCGAAACGGACACTAGCGCACGCAGTGGATAACTTTGACAATAAAAAAGGTGTTTTTTATTTTGGAGTTCACAAAACATACGTGTGACAATTAATTTTATGATATTTTAAAAAAATGGGTAGAAATAGTCATCGCAGTTGCTGTGTAGTAAATTGTAAAATTACGAGTGCAAAAAGTGATTGTAAATTTTACAAATTTCCGACTGCCAAATGGAAAATCAATCAAAGAAAAATGTGGGTTGCTGCAGTGAAGAGACAAAAGTAAGTAGTATCCTAACCTTTATTTTCGTAACATCAATGATACTGAAAATAGCTTGTGTTCTAATATTTGTAAGTTGAATAAAAACAAAAAATTTAAATTTATAATTAGTAATTAAAAGTTAGAGAATAATCAATCTGCATTTAATTCTTTACAATTACTTATTGCAAGAATTAATTTTTTTTTTCAATTTTATAATTCATTATAAAAAATTATTTATTATATGTCTCAAATAATTAAATTTATCAGTAATATTTTATAATTTTTCCTGAAGTCCTGATGGATCACAGTGGATTCCCAAATCATACGATTATATTTGTAGTAATCATTTTATTGGAGGCAAAAAATCCGAAGAGGAGTTAAGTCCTAGCTATATTCCTACAATATTTCTTCCAATTTACAAGAATCGAAAAGTGAATGAACTTTCTGCTGAGAACAGGTAAATAGTTAGTAATAAAAAATATAATTATAAATGATTATTAAATTATATTTCATACACATAAATTAATTATTGCAAAATTTATTTTTGTTATTTTTTAAAGTTAAAAATAAAAATTGTAATATAATGATTTTTTCAAATACAAGCGTTTAAAGGATCGTCGAATGAAAAATTAATTATCATCAATATCTTATACTGAGCCACCAATTAATGAATTTGTTAAAATAATGATTGAAAATCCACCAGTATCACCACAGAAAGTCGACCAAGGGTGTCAAGTAGACTTTTACTCAAATTTTGATGTAAATGCTCAAACATTTATTTGCAACAGATACATCAAAGATGAAATATCTCATGCTGAAACTCAAACGGAAATTACAGAAGTTACTGGAGCAACCAAAGTTAATTATGCTAATAAAAAATATGTAACAACAATGTTTTTAATAACAAAAATAAATTGTTATCGCAAAGCTCTATATGTTTAAATATTAAAAACCTCAGCAGCATCGTTCTTTAGTTCATAGATACCATGACAAAAAAATTCAACAGTTTTCGAAAACCTGATATTTCGATATTATGTAGTATTTAGGGTGTATAGCAATAGCCTGCCGTCAGTCAGTCAGTTTCTTTTGCGATTAACAGGGGGACGGCTTCAAAGTTGTGAAAAAACCATGTATGTCGTAACAGTTTTCTAAAATCTAAAAATTAGTATACAAGTTCTTAATAATGGGAAAAATAAAAAAAAATATAGTCAGCCTGAATTTTTATTTAACATATCGCATCATTTATAGTCCAAGAGCTGAGTCGAGCGCGTAATTTCGCGTGCGGCGCGCTTTTGGATCGACTGCTGACGGCGTATGTTATATATGTAATAGCTGACAGGCTATTGCTATACACCCTAAATACTACATAATATCGAAATATCAAGTTTTCGAAAACTGTTGCATTTTGTTGCCACTCACCTCTCCGATAGTCATATTCCTTCCCCCCAGCCCTTGACATGACCTTGAGGTGACTCCTCTCATCTTTTTACTGGCCCTTTCTACCACCACTTTACTGACCCTTCTCCCACCACTTTTTCGGACCTTTCCCCCACCATTTTGTTGACCATTTCCTCACCCCTTTTCTGACCATTCTCCTACCACTTTACCAACCCTTTCTTTTCGTAATCCCCTTCCCTTCTCTCACCCCTTTACCCAACCCTTCCCTCTTCCCTTCTGTTTCTTTATTTAAATAATATTTAATACAAGATGGTACATAGATCATGTATTTCGTGTTTTCAGGTAATTATACACATTTCTTTCTATTAATTAATAATTTTTTTTAATATTCTTATACACTCTAATTATATTTCAGATTGTTTCAAAGCATATACATTGGTTTAAACATTCCATACCTTTTAATATGCATTACATAGAAAATCATTTTGATATGTTATTAATTTGTTTTTTTTAGATAACTCTATCATTTGGTTTTGTAAACAAAAAATGTTTCCAATACTATAAAATAAATAATAAAAATAATGAATAATAAATTAGTAAGAATTATTTATGAAAAAATAAAATGTACTGAATAGAAAATAAAATTTGGCTTCACACGCACGTAATTCGGTTTTCTTTCTAACCATCTTAGTTAAACACCATATGATAATTTATTTATTAAATAAATTAAAAATACTGAAGATATTGAAATTGGCTCGTTGGTAACTAATCGATAATGCAGATCATTCACGCGAGATTTTTATTTATCGATGTAATTTATATTGGCATGCCTGAGAGAGATCTCAATTATTTGATGCATATCTTTATGGATGGACGATTCTATTCTGTACGGTTGTTGTTCTTCTGTGCGATGCGATAAATTTTTCACAGTGTCTACACTATCCTTTTTTTATTCTTTATTATTAGAATATTTACAAGTGACATATACATCTAATAGATAAATAGAATTAATATTTGATTTATTTAATAAATAAATTATCATATGGAGTTTGACTAACGTGGTGTAGGAGAAAGACGAGTTATATACGTGTGTCGGTTCCCAGTGAACACACCAACGTAACGGTGATATCACACTTAGAGAACATGTAAAATAACAAATGTAATGTAAATTTTACATTCTTGTGATACAAATTGTAATGTAAATGGGACATCAAATTTGTGACGTAAATATGCCATTAAAATTACATACATGTTACATACCGAGTGACATCACATTAGTAACCTTAGTGTGATGTTATATTTATATAACATAGTTACGTTAGCTTTACATTCTAGATATAACGTCACTATTACATACCTAAGTTAACTTATAAATAACATAACCGGTGTGACTTTGTTTTATCATCACATTTACATCACAATGTAATATTTCAATTCTGTTCATATTGTTACAGAAAACCTATATAAAATAGTTATATTTTTTTTGTACTTTGGAATTTTATGTCAAATTTATGTTAACAAAGTAACTTTGAAATTATATAATGCGTTGTAACTGCATTGCTTTATACTGCATTTTGCATAATGCATCAATATTTAAATATGAATATTTTTTTAAAGAATTAAATTCCTTATAAGTATATATTTTCAGTGCATTAAATAAATATGTCGAATGGTTAATGTACCACCGGTGGTACACGTGGCACGGAACGTGTTAATTATAATTTATATTATTAATTTATGGTATATTTTATTATTTATTATTATTTATTAATTATATATGTATTAGTAATCTAATGTTATTTAAAACAAGTTCGCATGGCTCAGTGAGGCAAATCACCATCCAGTAATGTCCATCGAGTAATCGTATGTTCCCGAGTTCAAATCTCGGGGAAAAAAAATTAAATAAAAAAAAAAGATAAAAGAAAAAACAATTACATAACCTCAACAACGATTTTCGATTTTTTTTTTGTATGTAACGTCACATTATTACGTAAATGAGTGTGAAATTGTGCGTCACATGTGAGTCACCTGTGACCCGTATGTTATTTTAAGGTTTACGTAACCTAAAATCTTGGTTTTGTAAATGTGACGTCTCGGTTACATTGGTGTGTTCACTGGGTTAAGCTTGTATGCGTGATGAATCTTGTGATTGGTCACGGTCATTGGCTATTTCAAGTCCGAAATAATAAATTAGCTAATTAGCTAATGAAACGACAGCGATCTTCCCCCAACGTACCGCGAAGGAGAAGCGTCCATCATTTTGAATTTATCATCTATAGTAGTTGCAGCAGATTTGGTCGTTCCGTAATTATCAGGTAATTAAAAGATATTTTCTAACTTTACACCTTCAAATTATATATGAAACGATAACTAAAAGCAAGATTTTTATACGTGAGTGTTTTCAAAACTGAAAAATAAAAATTTCGAAAGATATCCGTGAAAATATAATCGTCGATATTTTTCCGCTTCCCGCCATATCTCACCAAGGCCAACTTATAATATTTTTTCTAATTTTTATCTTTTTTTATGGTATCGATACTTTTTATCATCTCTACTGATGCTCTAATTAACCCCTTCCCGTGCCATTTAGCTCGACGAAACTCGGGCCCAAGCGGTACACATCGACGCGCGCTAAACAGACCACACTGATGTTCGTAAACAGTCGCAATACGAACCGAAATGTAGATGCCCGCGATACCTGTGGTATAGTGAATTTTACGCGATACTGCTGTTGAGGAAGTAAACTCTTACGCTTTTACTTTTATGATATTATAAATTTATTATATTTTGTATATAATATTGTAGGATATGTATAATAGTTTGTTTCCGTAACCAGGATTTCCCAAAACTTATTATCAAATGTAATGAAGAATAGGTCTAGTATTCTTGTATTGGCACTTAAATTATTTAAGACAGACGCTTCTATTCCATGATTTTCGGAATACTTCCAAATTATCGGTGTGTTTGGTACTTCTTGCCAAATCCATGCTTGTCGTGTCGTACTTTCTTCTTCACTACTCTCATCTATAATCATGCGCCTTACACGCTTTGCGACTGGCATAATTATGTCACTGTCAGAAGATTCGTTATCACTACCTTTATATAACACTTTTGCACCTTGCATTTTGGAGGGGTTTCTTAAATTTTAATAATTGAACTGCTTCGTGAAAGCAACGATACGAATCGTGTCTAACTATCACGAAGTACTGATAGAAACTAGCATTCCGTCACGACAATAACGGGCAAAAAATCAGTCCGCGAGCTCGGCTTCTTATATTTATGTTTGGGCCAAGTATCCGGTCGCGACCCTGAATCGCGATACTTATGTTTGGCCCAAGTATCTCGTCGCGACTCTGACTCGCGATATGCATGTTTGGCCCAAGTAATTCATCGCGAGTCTGACTCGCGATATGCATGTTTGGGCCAAAATCTTCATCGCGAGTCAGACTCGCTAAAGTACGGGAAGGGGTTAATTATTTTTCATAATTATGTCTTCAAAAATCGTATATCGTATTAAATTTGATTTCTGTCACAACACATACATATATATATATGTATAGGTAACTCATACACGTATATTCATATATTTAATTTTCTTTATATTGTACTAATGTGATTTTATTTTTTTTTAGTTTTTCGAGCGTTGGGAGAATCCAATACGAATACATATACTCAATCTAAGAATCGTGATTCCTTTTACATCTAGGTAATATATAAGTCTATGTCTTCATTTTAAAGCAAAAAGAAGTGTAATAAAAAGAGTGTGAGATAGAAAGAGAAAACGAGAAAGAAAGAAAAAGAATACAAACATTCGACTTACAGGCAGTCATAAATGTGTTTATATATTTCTAGGAAATTCTCGAAACGAAAATAAA
This sequence comes from Polistes dominula, assembly GCF_049000335.1. Taxonomy (NCBI): domain Eukaryota; kingdom Metazoa; phylum Arthropoda; class Insecta; order Hymenoptera; family Vespidae; genus Polistes; species Polistes dominula. Next base: position 10,130,547 of record NW_028301152.1, on the reverse strand, counting down.
CAAAAAAACAGTCGAACCCAAAAGAAAAACAGCCGAACACCGAGTACCCGAGTACCGAGCAACGAACGTTCGACACTTCGAAAGTTTCCTCTACCAAGGTTACTTAGTAACGTACCTCGTATTCGCCTTCTATTCTTCGACTAGATAACATGAACGAAAATGAGGCGTATTAAATTATTTAATAATTTTATTTCTAACCTTATCGTTTTGATTTTAATAGTTTAAAAAGTTTTTCATTGGATAGAATAGTATAAAAACTTGTTTATTTTTTATGTTACTCTTTATTGAGTTTGCTGATACAATTACTGTTTTATTTAGATAACTTTAAAGAATTTTCAGTAATATTTTTACAAACATTACATACTTAATATGTAATTTAGCTAGTAAATAGTTGCATAAGTTGATAAATTTCATAAATATTTAATAATTTTAACTTTTAATTATGTCACTTCACATATAATATTAAATTATTTCTATTTACCATTGAATATTTTATCAAAAATATGCAATGGTTTTAATGTGTGCCCTCCCTTCAGAAATGATTTACAGGAAATATTGTAATATAATCTTTAGTATGTTTCAGCTTTCCAGACTTTTTATTTAATGTTATTTTATACATCGTCATCCTAAGGGTAGGAGACCCATCCTGCAATCATCAACGAAGACTAAAAGTAAGTATATTTTACTATTAAACATTTCTATGACAATTTCAATGGATTTTTATTACGACAATGATATTAATTGTTCTTTGTCTTTTTCTGTTTCAGAACACCATTGTAATCGAGCGTGTAGGCAATGATGTAATCGTGTGTTGCATCGTTAAAACAAAATTCAAAAAAGTTGGAGAATAGAGTCAGTGTTGTACGCCGTGTGTAAAGATTTCGTTTTTTTTTCGGGTAAAGAAACTCCGTTAGTTTTTTTTATTCGGTTTAAACGTGTGCTATCATCGTTATCTTAAGGGTAGAAGACCCATCGGGCATTCATCACCGAGGATAACAAGTAAGTAGAATTTTTCTATCTAATATTTCTATAATAATTTCAATGGGTTTTTATTACGACTATGATTATTAATTGTTCATTTTGATTTTTTTGTTTCAGAATATCATTGCAATCGTACGCGTAGGCAATATACGGGAGTATTTGATCGTTTATATTATATAATTTTAAAATTACGGATTAGAAGCACACGCGTTTGTTCGTTAATTTAAATTTCGTCGCGTTTCGCGTACGCGTTATTTTTGAAATTTACATAGTAAATTGACTGCGTGCAATGCAGTCTTTAAAGTAGTTTATAGAGTCAGTGTTTTTTCGATTATTAAAAAGTACAATTTTAATCGCGAAGTAGAGTCAGTGACCGGGCGGGCGTAAATTAAATTCAAATCATACGCGTATGTAGAGTCTTTGTTGTTCGCCGTATAAGAAAAATTTCGGTTTCGCGATAAGAAACTCATCTATAGTTTCTTATATTTGTTTACCGTGTTATTAGAGTCACGCGAACGAGTGAGTGAGTGCAAGGAAAAGTGCATCAAGGAATTCTCCGATGGATTTGATGGACGAGGGATGCAACTGGACCATTTCCATTTTTTGAGTGAGTCAAAAATTTAAAGTCCCTCCGGTGCTCAATCATGCCAAGGATGAAAGGTCCTAATGAAAGGCCTAATCGATGCGAGCTACTGGTTTTAATTATTTAAATAAATTATATACGGTTGCATGAAAAATTCTTCTTTCGAAATCACTAAGGAAACGTTTATATATTTTTTTTATTGTCCATTTATTATGAATGTTTTTCTCCATTAGTTTAAGATAAAGTCTTTTTTTATAGTTAAATGTTTTCGGACGTTGCAAATTATGGGATAGAAATTCGCGGGCTACTTTTCACTTAGTTTGTTTTTAATATCATTTATTCTTGATTCTCTCTTTTATTTTCTCTAGTTACTTTGGTTTCATTTGATCGATTCTAAGTGCTCGACAAGAAATTCCGTAACGGGATGTTACCAGTTAGTATTCTTTACTTCACACCCTTCATTGCACTTCTAACTCTCAACCACCAATCCTATCCACCTCATTTCTTATCTTTTTTACAGAGCATTCTACATCTATCTCTGTAACATTCTTTTTACTTCCGTTTCCCTTCCCCTTCTTACTCTCATCTCTTCAAGAAACTTTTCGTAATCCCTGATATTGTCTTCATATATTAGATCACTTTTAGTCCGTACCTTGCACACATCTGCAATCCGAAACAAAACTCCTCACATATCTTTTTCAGCTATAACGCTAGCTGTCATGTTGGCTACACTTGTTTCCATTCCAATGAATTATGCATGTGAAAATGCAACTTCTCGCATCCAATGTTTTTCGAATAAGGATTTATATTCTAGTTCAATAGAGATAGCGTTATATAACCATTGAGTGATTCTGCGATAAAAAAAATGCTATTTGGAGTAAACCTACCTTCTATATCACTTCCTTTTTACCTTAAATAGAAATTCGTTAGCTTGTAAGTTAGCCAAAGGGCCTTTATAGCTTTATAGTAAAAATCAAATCGGAAAGCTTGACAATGTAAAAAAGAAGTTTTTATTAAATTTAGTCAAATTGAGATAAATATATTAATATTTAATTATAAAATATAGGACAGTTAAACGTTATTAGAACCGAACTTATTTTCACAAATCTCAGTCATTATATCTGAAATCAGTTTTTCTTAAAGTCGAGTATTATAGTAAAAAATTCGCTCTTTGTATCAGTGGCTTAATAATTTGCTCTTGAGAGAGACAAGTGAAATGTTCTCATATGAAATAATTGGGTCCATTCTGATTATAGTATAATGAAAGTTATTTTATTGAAAACGATAGCGACCGATTAAATTTTCATCCCACGAATGACTTTCTCTTATTACACACTATATAAATATCTCTATCCGAAGCGTTTTCTTGTCAAAGAAGTCGTTAGCCTTGAAGACTGTTAAATGAGATCTCGTTTCTTCCTGAAAGCACCGTGAAGTAGACCAATAGAAAGAGAAAGAGAGGGAGAGAGAGAAAGACAAAATGAGAAAGAAGAAGGAAATATAGCGGAACGTTCGGAAAATCGACGTCTCGATTAATTAGAGTCCATTCGATCGATCCTACGGTCACGTAGCTATCGTAGACTCCCGTGAAATTGTCTTCTCATTGATTTATAACGCGTGACGTTCTGTACTTCGTGACTGGCAATCCTTTTTTCAGCCCCATTAGTTTTCCACCGTCTTTGGAATCTCTTTTGACTGTCGCATGTGCGTTCGCGCGTACAACATACAACCCTTAACTATCTCTGTATAATAGTTCATTTAGAACAATATTTTGTTTAGTTATATACGAATGATCAATTTTTGTTTTCGAAAATATCAAAGATAAAAAGATAACTTCTATATAAAGGATTTAAAAGGATTATTAAAATTGTAAGTAAACGTTCATAAAAAGAATAGTAGTAAAAAAAGAAAAAATAAACCAAATAGAAAATTAGAAAAGTTTGGGGAAGGTACATAGTTAAAACAAGGAAGCAAAATCCCTATATCTCCTGACTGGATCGAAATCATGTTATGAATCACTGTTGAGATGACCGAAGTCGACGCGCGGATGCTATATCTCATATATTTTATTACTTGTCGACCTAACTCTCTCTCTTTTTTTCTTTCTCTTCTTAGTCTTACAATAACAAATAAGATCCTAGTGCAACGAGAAAAACATCCAACTTGAGATACAAAGCGGCGAGTTTTTATATGCAAAATTCATTATGTATACCGTACTACTTCCAACGACGCCGTGAGATATGCAACCGCAAAATTGTAGATGCATGTCCAACTATAAAAGGCAGGCGTCATATCGAAAAGAACTAAAGGATTTTTACGCCAGTGTTTTGAATTTTCTTCTTTGATCGAAACTTTGAAAATTTCTACAATTCTTCAAAAAATAATTCCATTAAAAGTTAGAAAAGTTAAGGATTTTAAATATAATGACTCTTAGAGTAGTGGACTAGAAAACTAGAGATAAACCGCGAACAACTTTTCTTATCATTTGCAAAAGATTCTCGCAAGGAAAATGGTAATGTGAAATTCGTTTGTCTAACATTAGGATGAGAGAAAGAGAGAACATGAAAATAAAAAAAAAGTAATGATAAATGCAACCATACGAAATTCGTTTAGTTTATATAGATTTTGTCAAATATTCCTAGCAATACTCTACATTTGATAGATAAACTTTTTATGCTCATCGAGACGTAAAAAGATAGAAGAAAAGTTTCTTCGAAAATTGTTCTTTGGCTTTTCTAAACGTGATAACGCATAGAAAAAGGGTGCAGGGTTGAAATTGTAAAAGTATTTCATCTGAAATATCGTGATAGGGTAGTAGTATCGACCGATTTGTAGTAAACGTCGGAAAAAAAGTTGTATTCGGTAAAAGGAAGCAAGTAGTCCGACGAAACTCGCCAAGAATGCGCGAGTTTTCTTATCGCGTTAACACGCGCGCGCAGATATGTGTTTCAGAAAATATTGCGTCCCGCATTCGTTAGAAGAAAGCTTAATGTTCCGTGCACGCAACGATATCGCCTGTTTCGTCGGGATTTAAGAATGAACGAACGAAAACTATATTCGATAGAATTTCCGGTCCCTTATAGTCAAATTCTACGACGAAAGGCAATATAATTTTTCTTAACCGTCGAACAAAACAGAAATTTGTTTCTACGCGTTCTCAGATTTTGCATCATTATTCTTTTTAATCTTTATTTGTTGTTTTTTTTTTCATCGTCCTTCGTCAAATGAATCAAATTTCGTTACCTTTTTTACGTCCTTTTCTTTTTTCTTTTTTTTTGCGTTATTTTACAGAATTTATACATTTCAAAGATTCAAGTAAAATTGTGACCGTGTGTTAAAATCTTTTTGATGTCGATTCGGGGGAAAAAGCGGAATCGTCAAAAACCACAGGGCCGTTGTCATAATCGAAATTTATGAAAGGTGCGATCAACCAAAATTCTGCGAATTTATGCTGACATCGGTGATATGACGTACCGAACTATCCAAGGTCCGAACCCGCTCGCTCGAAACAAATCTGAATGGATTTTAATATTTAAACCGGCTCTTTGTCGACCGGACATGGTCGGTATGTTTGAAGGCGCCAAGTCGAGCGAATAATTTTAATGACCCGAAAGAGCTGATGCAGAAACGACTGCGAAATGAATTTACCAATCGTACGTATTCCTGTGTAAATATGTGCGACCGTACAGAGTTGTACACTTACACATCGCGATATGTTTTATGAGCTCGTTAAAATAGAATCGGTTTGTGCAAAAGCAAATTGTAAATAACAAATAGTACGGTGCAATTCAAATATTATATTTTTTAATTCATTTAACAATGTAAGATTATTTCTTTTCCACTCTACTCTCTCTCTCTCTCTCTCTCTCTCTCTTTTTTTCTACCTTTCGGTTTTTCTTTTTTAACACATTTCCTTTTTATAGATTTGTTTGTTGTTCGTACGTACGTACGTATTGCGAATGTTGGTGGATGTTGCCTTGTCGAATTTGAGATTCTCTCTCTTTGGTATACGCAAGTCCCTCGAAATATTTGGACAAAGCGAAAAGGCGGATCAGACTCGTTGGAGATTACCTTCTTGCGAGATGGAGTGGATAGAAAGTAGAAAAGGAAAAATGAGAGAATAGAAAAGAAAGTAGGAAAGAGAGGTCGTGTAAAAAGGGGTAACAGTCCCTCGTACGGATAAACCGTTTGAAAAATACATTTCTTTTGCTCACTTACGTTTCTTTTGGAACAATTTTCTCAGCACAAAAGGAACCCTGTCAGCGAGGCCCGATATAATTCTAGCAAAGAACCTAACAATCCAATTTAATCATAATTTTCTCTTTCGAAAGATACAGAACATATAATCGAGAAGTTCGAATGCGATTCATTCTGTCTTTAACAGATCTCGAAACGAGATATCATCTTATATTTATCTCTAAAAAAAAAACAAATAAATAAAACAAGCAACACAACAGAATTAGAGAAGGTATATAGACATAGACAAATCTTTAATGAACACGATTCCAAAAGTTCTGTTTAATAGTAAGCTCTCGGTAAACATGCTACTAATTATTCGTGAATAAAAATTCTCAAAGTTGTTTTCAAATAGAATAGAAAATAAAAGATTATACTTGAGAGAGCAACTAGTGTAAGAAACTTCGAAATGGACACCTAACTTTACGCGGCAAAGCGATCTTTGCCTTCTGCATTCAATTCCTGATTCGAGCGACATTTAATGGAAGTTGGCGACAGATGTCACAGGATGCCTCGCCGCTAATTTAAATCCCATCACCACGGTACTACCGTCACGTCCCTCTTCTCCTTCCTCTGTCTATCTCTGTCTCTGTCTCTCTCTCTCTTCTCTTCTCTTTTTCATGATCGTCCAGCAGAATTAAATTTTAATCTTGCTGCTTTAATGGACATACAGCTCGTTTGAAAATGCAGAAACGAATATAAGCGTTTGTTCGAAATACTCAATGCACTTTTCACATGGGAAAATTCGTCAAACGTGCTTTACCAATAGCAGCCACGACTCGAAGTCAGTATCGTATAATCTCTTTCTTTTGCTTCTCATTTATCCAAGATTTTCCAAGCTCGGACTTTTTTCCTCTGGCAACCATAAGGCATTTCATATTGCCGCATTTCGTTCGCAAACGAAGCTCCATGGCGCTGATCCAACAATCTTTGGCCCGAACGAATATAAAGCAAAGAGCAAAGCAAGTAAAGACGAAGCTTTGAGTCGCGAGAGACACGTAAAAGAAAAAAATACACAGAAAAAAAGAAAACAATTCTGTAAATTCACAAATATGCATTAATTTTAAAGGATCCCACGAAAATCCGTCGTCCTATTACATTTTTGAATATTTTGTTGTTGTATGAGGAATTTGATGTAGTCTATTCTATATACCTACCTTCGTTTTCTCTCTCATTCACCTAATCACGAGCTTTTTTTATTCCTTTTCTATCTGTTTTATCGATTACTCGTTTCGCAATACTTCCAGTGTAACTCGATAGATGGTAGGAGCTTCATCACTTTGATTCTTCTGGATACAAATATGAATTTATGTGTGCTTATATAGTTCGTCATCAAGATTCTCGATTCCGTAAATAATTTTAATTATATAACGTGTAACCGTTGCGTACTTGATAGGGATTTTTCGATCGACGAATATTATTAATTTTAATTACTTACGGTTTCCAAGTAGGACATCTCGTCACAATGGACAACAACGACAACAATAAGCCCGATGGGCATTTCTCCGATTTACATCGGATCGAACATTCCCTTAATGAGTTATACCGTTCGTTAACGTCACTTCGCATAAAATGGCAGGTCGTATAATGTTATCTGCGACGATATCGTTCGGCAATAGTACGTTTTTTTTTCTTTTTTTTTTATAGTCTCTCGAATACAAAATATTCGCGAAATAAGCACCGACTCATTCGCCAAGAACCGCAAATGGACGATCCCATAAATGCGATTGGTTCCTCATGCCAGCTGAGCTACGTGATATCTGATTGGAGTAGGTAATATTAGTTTCTACTAGCAATTTTCCTATAATATACTTCGGAAATCGTGGATGCAACGTAAAATTTAATATCATATCTGTCCGAAATGGAGTCGTATCGAAGCCGCCGATGGAATGTGCAAAACAAGTATCGATTCAGATCTAATACGATCGTTTACGCAGACTCTTTTCAAATTAATTACCCTTTACTTGGTGGTACGTTGTATTCCTAATGACTTTGACCCACTTTCTCATCTATTATTACCAAATTATTTTTTATTCTTTCTTCACAATCGTTATGCATACTCTGGCACGTTAATGAATTACAGGTAGAACTGATTTAATTGGTTTTCAGTTAAGGAAACCTCTAATTTGTAGTATATACTACAAATTTTATTGTTTCTTCTAAATAAAGCTTCTTTTTTATTAAGATTTTTTAAATATTATTTATGACGTAAATCGTTAAAAATAGACGAAAAATATTATACAGGGTAAATGATAGTAATTATATTTTAATGTTCGTTTATTTTAGGATGTATATAAAACAGTATCACTATACCAGTTATTTATATCTAAAAAATTCGAAAGAAGACGAGTGTTAAATTGTCTCTAACTATATGTAGCTATAGATACGCGTTGATGAAAACGCTCGCGGATATTTGGCTCACTTAATCCAATTGTCTAATTGAGCCTCTCGGCTCACCCGAAAGTACCGTCTTTAATGATATTGCAAGACTATCGTGCGAACGGCAAGAAATTACAAAGGAAGCCCAATTCCGAAGTTCCTCGAGTGCTATGAGCATGAAAAATATGATTAACCAGCTAAGAAAAGACTCGTGAACTTTGAATAAATTTATTGAAGCAGGTTACATAGAATAGAAATAGGAATCGTGTATGTTTTTCATCAAATATTTTCCACATGGCTATGAATTTTTCAAAAAATTGTTCGTCGTCGTAGCTAGCAGTTTCAACAACCCTCAATCCTCTTCTGTTTTTCTATTTTTGTCTATTTGTTTCATTGTCTCTTTTTCATACACTTCCTTTGCTTTCTCTTAAATACCAAGCCAATGTTACATTTTAATTGGGTCACCCGTTATAATCTGTCATGCAACTAGAAGGTCCCCGCAGCTGTTCTCTTCTTCGCACCCCGTTTTCGCGAATTGCGTCATTCCCACCCTTTCTACATCTTTGCGGAAACCTTCTACGATTACACCGAGAAATTGCTGTTTTCGCTGTTTCTCCTTTCGAAAACGAGGTTGCAAATCGTGGTAGGACCGTTTCTCTATCTGTTTCCTATCTCTTTTTCTCTTTATCTATTTCGCTTTTTCGTTCGTTCCAATCCACCCTTTACAATTCTTGTTAGAGGAAGGAACTCCATAAAACCCTTTTCGTACAATTATACTCGAGGACAACAAGTTGTCGCTTGTCATTGTCGTAGCGTAATAATATTATCCAATTAACTTTTAATAGATATCAGTAACGTTTAATCTATTCTCAATATATAATTTTCGCGAAAAATTTATTTCGAAATAATAAGTATATACGTTACTCTATTCAATGACTTTTTACCTTTTCTAAATTACTATGGTATTACAAAGGTTTATTGCTTTTTTTTTAACGCTTTTCACAAAGACGCGAAGTTTCATGTGATTCGTCTGGTAGCTTTCAATTACATGATAATCTCTCTTTCTCTCTCTCTCTTACTCGAGAGAGAGTGAGCTAGAGATAGCTTTTCCTCTTTCATTCTATCATCCGAAGTTTTGCTTTCGGCAGGGTACGCGATAAAAATGTTAATAAGTAGAAACGAAATTAAATACGTCAAGCGATTGAAGTTACCACGAAATACGGTAATTTAATTTAAGCGCTTTAATTTACATTTGATTCGCTTCAATTATCTATAATTTATGGACTTAATTTACATATAATCGTTATCCATGACTACGTACAGGGAAAATCGTTCTTTTGCCATGCTCGGCTCGCCGAATCGCGTCCATAAATTTAAATTCCGCGTTGTACCGCATCGGCTTTGAGAAGAGGGAAGAAGAGAAATAAATAAAAAAAAAAAAAAAAAGAGAAAGTGAACAAAAAAAAAAAAAAAATACTAGTGCAGAGAAAAAAGGATAAAGGCAATAGTAGTTTCAACGGGAAGCTAGGAAATATTTTCTTTTTTTTGTTGGCGAAATAAGCGTCTCGAAACGATATTCGCGTATCCGAGGACTACGACAAAGCGGTTACGGTCGTCCTTCCTAATGATTTATCGGGGAATTACGATGGGATATTCCATAAGATCAGCCATTGGAGGTGGAGGTGGGACGATGGTATTGAAAATTTTTAAAGAATAACGAAGTAAAAGGGAAAGGGGAAGAAGGGAAAAAAAAGGTAGAGAAAAGAAGGAAAGTTAGACAGAAAGACTAATTGTATGAGAAAGAGTGAGAGGGGTTAGTAATAGAAAAAGGTAGAAAAGAGAGAGAGAGAAAGAGATGAAGCGCACGAAGCACCTTAACGAAATTTCACTCGCACTTGGATGCACGACCTAGCAAAGTGACACTTCTCCGACGAATAATCGAATTATATCGACGTCTTCCTAGTTCAACCAGCTCTTCTCGCATCCTCTTTCTTCTCTCGCGATCCCTTGGTAAGGTTCACTTTGTCCTTTTCTTCGTCCTTGCCATCCTCGTCGTCGTCGTCGTTGTGATCGCTTGCCGGAGCTCTTCGGCGATTTGCTGATTATTCCGCGAAGTAAAAAAGGGCAAGAGAAGAGAGGAGAAACGAGTAAGAGAGGAAGTGAGCGACGGGGTTAAACAAGCGGCTTTCTGTTCTCTCTTTTCCATTCTCTTTCTCTTTGCTGACGTTGCCAGTGTGACATCAGGGACGTAGTAACGTCGGTAACATCAAGTACTTCCTCTCTTTCTCTTTCTTTTCGTCCCACGTTTCTTATTCGGTTCATTGTCAGAATGACGATACAAAAAAATCCTCGTTAATTCACGAAGAATTATTTTCTCCATCGTGGGATGTGGTATTGTGCTTGTTAGCTTTGGTTGTCATCAATAGGTATTTCGATTCGGTATTCGTTACTATATTTTTCGTTTTACTTTATTTTTAAAATTCTTCACACTTTGCTTTTTCTTTACCCCCGATTTTCTAAGCCTTATAGACTAGCAACTTCTTAAAAATAGGGAGGGTCGCACGGTCGGCACCATCAATCAATCCGTTTTCCCTACTTTTTAATTCACTAGCCCATACATATCTACATGTTTAAAATCTGAAGCAGTATTACTGCTTACGTAACATGGTGATGTCAAAATAGTAGAGATTGTTTTACTTCTTTTTGTAGGATTGCTTTCATGCTTATTGTCAGTGTGCCTTTTGATTCTTCCTAAAAAGGATGCTTGGACTTAATGTCTTTCTGCTAACGTAAGAGCAATAATAATGGGAAGGTGCAGGAATTGCCAAGGTTTTTTTGAAAGCTACGAGGAATGGGATCTGTCGATTGGCTTCTTTGTTCGGTCTTGCTTTTGTGTCGGTGAAAACGTACACACAAGGGGTCTCTTATTGGCTGACGCGCTTAATTGTAGATATTCATTGACATCTGTCTCTTCTTTTATACGCTAATTGGTAAAAAATGCAAAGAAACTAAGGATATACCGATTTGACGTGATATACGACCAGTTCATATATTTTATTTAAAAAAATAAATGTTACATTTTTTTATTTGCAACTATAGAAAAATTGTTTCTATAATTAACGATAGAATGTTTAAAAATATATAAATACTTGGTAGAAGTATAATATTCATTAAGATGATATTGATATTTATAAAATTATAAGTAATTTAAACTTTTTATATTGACGGCGGTTTATTTGTTTTTATTCAATTAGAAAAATGACAAATAAAGATAAAATGAAAGAAAAGAATTTTCAAAAGGTTATCATCATCTCTTTTATCTATTCTCACGAGTCCGTAATTGGAAACTTAATGCTCGCTCGCGTTTCTAATAAAAAGATCTCTTCAATTAGCGGAGTAAACCAGAAAGACGATAAGACACGGCCTGCCATGTCGGCGATAAACATCGCAAATATTAATACACTTTTATGTTCGCGAGTATAGGCTTTGTGCAAATTTCTGTTAGAAGTATTATATCAGCCGATAGATCGTTGCTAATAATTTGAGTATTGCGCAAACGTGTCCGAATAAAAAAAAAGCGATTGCATCTAATGCCATGATCTGTATTACAAATATTAGATTATATGGTGAAGTAGGTTCGCCTAACTCTGTGTTTATAAAATTAAAAATTTATTTCTCCGATTTCCCCATCCGTTAATTCCCACTGCGATTCTACTGCGATTCTATCGGTCATTAACCCGCGTTATTCGGTAAACAAACGTGTAAAGTAAAGACGTGTCAACGAATTTGCATTTAAATTCTAACAATTATTACGTAGCTTTGTCACAACCGATCTTTGTTTTTGACGATCACGTAGATCGGCGTAAAGAAAGGTTTATGCGCGCGCATACGCGCCTCTTCAGTTTTGGTCTGGCTAATATTTCAAACGAGCAGACATTCGGAAAGAATTGACGAGGTACGCGCTGCTCTCCAGCAAAACAGCCCTTTCGTTCGCGGGGCAGCCTGGCGTCGAAGGGGTTTAGGGGGATGGGAGCTTTGGTGGCGGCCATCTTGTTGTTTGTGCAAGTTCAGCTCTCACACTCGCGGGTACCACCCTCGTCGAGTGCATTCCATTGGTGTACCTAATTGCGAATAACGCGTTAAACGAATGCTCTCGTAGAAAGTATGCGTAGGAACGTAAAAGGGTGGATTATCTTCTTCAATACAATTCCATGGGAATATACATTAATTATTTTAATAGGCTCGTCAATAAGACTCGATGGATAATAGGTCGAAAAAAGAGAGGCCCCTTTTGGCTACTTTCCAATTCGTTATAGGAACGAACTACACAACTATAGCTTTATTTAGTTATATATATATATATATATATATATATATATATATATATATATATATATATATATATATTCGTGTAACCTACATCAGAATTTTTGCTATTCAGTAAAATCCATGTTGGTATAAATGAAATAAGAGAGAGAGAGAGAGAGAAAGAATCTAACTCGTGATTTAAAATCCTCTAAGAAAAATTGTTTTCAATACGCATAATGTGTTTACAGATATCTCATGTAAATATTGCAACGACGTTTAGCATTGTTTTCTAAAAGTAGAGGGTAGGAGAAAAGGAAGAATGATGGCTCATAAATCTGGACGCGTCGATTTGATCCACCCGATAGCCGTTGCTCCGATGGAAAGATATGGGTCGATAACCTTTCTTCCCTCTCGGCATGGCCATCGAGTTTGCCTACATTTTTTCATAGCCACGAAATGAATATATGAAGGCCCCCGTTGCTCCGCCGGTTACTCGGCCGGTTACGGCAGACAACAGACGAACGAAACGCGTTCGCGAGTATTTCTCCAAGCGGAGATGATCGAGTCTGGCCGCAATTGAAATTGATATTTTTTTTTCTTCTTCTCCTTTTTTCTTTTTCCTCTTTTTTTTTTTTTTTGATCCGTATAGCCCCGGCTGTTCCTGTCGCCCTCGATCCATCAATCGCGTACGCGAGACGCGCGACGGCCCGGTAGAGAGAATCGAAATCTCTTGTTTCAACGCTCAATCGAACCGAATCCCCCCACCTCCCGGCCCCGACGTTCCTGCGTCGTTAACGTTAAAAAACATTTTCGTTAACACGTTACGTTATCGAGCTTCTAAACATTCCAACGTACGTACATACTCCTTTCTTTTACTGCTATGCCAACCATGAAATAACGGAATACACGGATATTTCAAATATTTTTTCCAATAGAGATTGACCTAACGTACGTTTATTTCTCAGTTTATTCCTAACTTCCATTCAGCTAGCTAGGTAGCCTATAGCATTGGTTTTTCGATCGCTAAGAGTAGTACCACTCGGAAAAACTTATCTCTATACACGATAGACGGAAGTCCTGATGTTCGGAAAAGGATCGCATACCGTCGGAATTCGTCGAAACGAATGCGGGGTGGGTGGGTTGTCCTATTCTACCTCTTTTTCCGCTTCTTCTTATAACAGGGAATGGGAAGAAAGTTTGGTGGCTAAAAGGACAAGTGAGGAACTAGGAAGCAGAACCGATACGACGCTTTGAAACTTTTCCACTTTAACAATTATGAGGCTGAATTGAATACAGCTTAGACCAACTGTAACTTTGCTCGATTTGCTATCCTTATCACAATCGGCTGTCTCTATAAATAACGTCTACTATCTTTTTCGAATTCAGACGAGTTGCGCGCACTTGAAAGATCTCCAGACCTCGGCCGCTTCAGCCCCCACTTGCAATCGAGATAACTCGCCGGGAGATGCTGCCTTCGTTCTTTATTTTTCTTCTTTTTCTTCTTCTTCTTCTTCATCTTCTTCTTCTTCTTCTTCTTTTACTTTTTAATTCTTCGCATAAACGTCTAGGAAACGTAGAAATAGAGAAATGGCCTCGAACCTCGTTTATTAGTCGCATTTGTTCCTCCAGTATTAACGCGTTAATCGCTCGAGTGGTTGAATCACTGCTTTAGACGAGCTTTAATCGTTATTGCACTATATATATATATATATATATTATTATGTCTTCAACGAGAACCGAAGTCACCGACTATCAAAGTTATTTATGACAATATTCGTAAGAACTTCCCCTCCTTTCTTCTACCGCATATTTCATTGCCATTAGCACATGGAAGAACAGAAATTTCGAATTCGAAAGATTCCAAAAGATATTTCGCAAATATTCAAAGAAATAAAGATAGAGAAAGAGAAAGAGAGAGAGAGAGAGGGAGACAATTGGCGAGCAGCACGTCGAGAAATATCGTAGCATTGTAAGAGAAAGGGAGTTAGAAATTTGTGTTTGAAAGTTCGCCAACGATTCTGTTAAGTTTCGATCGCTCGTCCTCGTACACTTTCACGTGCACTCCCTTTAGGAAAGTGCATCCTAAGGCAGAAGTTCGATGCGGCGCCGTGGCTATCCCCAAGGCGGTCGAGTGTGCGTCCGCACATTGTTTGTTTTCCGTAAGAAAGAAAAAGAGAAAAAGAGAAAATAAAATAGGTAAATAAAAAGGAATCGAAGTAAGGTTGAAACGAAGTTAAAAGAATATATATTTCGTGAAAGGTTTCCTAACGAAAACTATGGTGAAAAAAAAGTGAAAGAAATAAAAGATCGGCATTAGTTGGAAAATCGAGTAGAAAATTTCTATTTGAAAATGAAATAAACGACATTTGGCCATTGGCTCGTTTTCTCTCCTTTCAAGTATTCGATTCGAACTATTTTGCAGAAAGTTTACTTTTATAACGTTCTTTTTTTGCTTGTTTACCGATCGGATTAATCTCCTAAATGGAGTGAGGTCTTTATAATATCCTAGAGAATTCTTAATTTTTCTCCGAATGTCTGCTTTTCAATGTTTCTTTTTTTTTATCCTTTTGGCTTGTGCAGTATAAAAAGTGCTTGTGCTTTTCGCGAATACGCTAATCTTGCAATGTTTTCGGCACCGAATACTTTTCTACAACGACGTACCGTCTACGGTCATAAATTATGGAAAGAAGGAACGAACCAATGAATGAACGAGCTAGCTAGCTTGTCCGTTCCCAATCTCCTCTATTAATCTCTATCTCTTTATAAAAACGTCGATGTTCGATAAACTTTCGTGGGAATTTAGAATGTCGAGTTTTGAATCTCCTGTAGGAAGATATATTCGTATCTACATACGTAGAGGGGGTGTACGCTTCGTCGCCAAGGAAGAGAGAGAGAAAGAGAGAAAGAGCTCTGTACAAGAAGTGGGAAATTTTTTAATACTCGAGATTTATCACTCTCTGTTCTCTCTGGTGCAGAGAGAGGCGCTCGCGACCTTCTCTGAATAAACTGATTTTCCTTCGTGTGCGCGTTTCTTCTTCTACGTAAGAAGAATTTCTTTAAGATGGAGACAAATAAACGCATATGCATCATGATCATGCCATATTTTCACTCGGGTGGTATACTTCGGTTGACTTTACAATGAAATATTTACTTTACTTTTATTCGTAAAAGTATTGTCTTAATTTTTTGTTTAGATAAAAGAAAGAAGATATTATAATATCGATCGTTTGGAAAAGTAAATTCGCGATATTTAATATTACAACGGTTTAAGTAGAAATTTTTCGAAGACCGAGAAATCCGGAAACTCCCGATAGTGGATTAGCAGAGTTTCCAGCCAATCATTCGACGGATTAGCCTATCTATACTTTCCACTGTGTAGCACCGTTACCTCTCAACGTTTTCGCTATGCAAATCGTTTATTGTTTCACTAGTCTTGCCGTATCATCATTTCATAAAAGGAATAGATAGAAACAGAAAATGATAAAGCTTATAAATTCGTTGCACTAAATTTCTTTCACTGATTTTTAACGCAATTGATTTTATAAATATCAACGATATGCGCTCGGATAATAAATTTAATTAAGAGAAAATAAAAACAAAGATAGCAATTGCATTACGAAATGAAGAGTGAAAAAACGGGGATAGATAAATGAACGACGATTTAATATCGATATTGTATAATATATCTCGTTTTAATCTTTTGTAAGTTAAGTAAATTCTCCACGTAAGAAATTGAAGTAGAAACATTACTAGCACGCATCCCCACAAAAGGAAAAGACGAACTTTCGCGTAAGTTAAATACGAGACAATCTCGAAGACGTATCATGTCGACGCTTTGTCTTAAAGACCGTCGTAATTGCGAGTGAAATTTTCCTTTGTGAGATGCTAAAGCTTGGCTGGCCTCCTACAGAAAACATTTTCAAACTTCTCCTTTGAAATTGGAATTCTGTTTATATACGAAAGACATATTTTTCTAATTAACAAAGTGAAACGATTTTTTTTTTTTTAATATGAACTATCTTATAAATTGCATAGCAATTTAACGATTTATCGTGATAGGTCTAACAACGTTTGAATTTATCCATATTTTGATATCAACTACTAATCGAAATTAAATAAAGTTTCCTCCATTTTTGTATCATTTTCCTTTAATTAAAAGATAGAATATGATAAAGAGAAGGTGTCACGAAGAACATCTTTTTACTTTTCGGCAGCTCTTTTCGTTAACCTCGGTGTCATCGTTCCCGTTGTCGCGTTTCCTCTTCTTGCTTATAGGAAAAAAACAAGAAAAAAATAAAGGGAGTAGTTCGCCGGCCAGCAGCAGCAGCAGCAGCAGCAGTAGCGGGGCGTCGACACTGATGATGACGACGGTGCAGGAAGAGGAATAAGAGAATGGGGGTAGAATGGGGGTAGAATGGGGGTAGAATGGGGAGAAGGTGAAGAAGGTGGAAGAGAAGGAGAGTGGCGATAGCGATGGTGCAGGCTTGGAAAGCTTCAAGGGCCTGAGTTGGCAATAGTGGAGAGCACCCACTCGTTGCGACACTCGCGAGCGGCCTCATTGTCTCTTGAGAGTCTTCGCGCTTCTCCAGTTTCGTCCCTCCCCCTGTTCCCCACCTGCTCTCCGGTGAGTTTCGTCTCCTCATCCTCAGTTGGCTCTTTTCCTCTTTCTCGACTTTACCTTTCTACCGGCTGTAGCAGTAGCAGCAGCAGAAGTAGCAGTAGCACCACACTGCCACTAGGACATCAGCCTTTGTTTCAGCAACCTCGAATCCCGTCCCCGTCATGTTTGCTATACTTGCACCAAAGACACATATGACAGCGTTCTGTCCTTCCCTTTCTTTTCTTTTTTTCTTTTGGTAGTAGTTTCTCTTCGTGGTGAAAAGTGGTTGATCGACATCGCTACCACCATAATGCAAACAATCCTAATAAGTTCATACAGCACTATCTAGCTAATCAAATCTTTAAAATGTTTAAAATCGTCGTGTACCGGTTTACAAGGCATGAAACTATCTATTTTGATGTCCTCTTTTTTTCTGAAACAATAAATGAGTATTATCCAAAATACTCATCCAATCAATCGATCGTCGAAATAATAGTTTAAAAATATTTGTCATGGTCCATTGGCTCTGGGAATATTTTAACTTAAGGACATAAGATAATAGATCAGGTGTATATGAAATTCTTGTCACGGCGACGTTAGTCAGCTTTTGGCAGCAACCACTAACACGGGCTAAAGTATTCTGGATGCGATCGAACACGTTACGAGACAATGGCGACTAAATTCCACGGGCTCTGCCACCTTGAAAAAAGAAGAAGAAGAAGCAGAAGAAGCAGAAGAAGCAGAAGAAGAAGAAGAAGAAGAAGAAGAAGAAGAAGAAGCAGAAGAAGCAGAAGAAGCAGAAGAAGCAGAAGAAGAAGAAGAAGAAGAAGAGGAGGAGGATCGAAAAGGGTGTGGCATCGACGAAGGTTGATGAGTGGCTTGTAGGGACGACGGTGGTAACCTGGTAGCGGTGGTTGGTGGTGGTGGTGGTGGCGGTGGTGGTTACGCTTAGCTACGACCGAGCACGTCCACGAAGAAAAACGGACTTGCATCTTTCTTTTGTGGAAATGCGGTAACGCTGGCTAGACATTTCCTTTCATCCATGCCATCAGCCTCAATTGCTCGCACTTTTTGAAGAGAGTTGACTATAGAAAAAAAAAGGAAAACAAAAAGAAAGAAGTGGACAAGTTAGTAGGAAAAACGTTGTCTCGAATTTTAATAAATTTCTTTTAACATTATATAGGTTCAATGATAAGATCTGATATAATTAAATCCTTCGTTAATGATTAAATAATTATTCGATCTATTATTTCAATCAGTACTTGTTTTTATCTATTATTATTTTTTATTCTTATCAGTAGAATTTCTATTTAACATTGAATCACGTATAAAAACTTGACTAAGTTCGCAAAAGGGCGCTGAAATAGATATTTGCAGAAGGGCTGAACGATAGAGCAAACGAGTTATTAACCGTTTACGCGATATAACATTCCAAGACCATAATCGTAAACGAACGTACGCCGCGATACTTAAGGTGTAGAACAAAACAAATACATTAACGTTACCCCGCTCGTAAATACAAGACGAACGCTTTTAATGCTCTACCGGCGAGCGATGCAAAAGTAACGATCTTCGTGAAGAGGGACACAAGAGAGAGAGGGGGTGAAAGGGGGAGGGATAGAGAATGCACAAGATGGAACGACATATTTATTGATATCAAAGAACTCCTCTCTCTCTATCTCTTTCTTTTCTTTTCTATTTTACCCTTCTCTACCTTTTTAAATCACAATTGAAATTGGCCGCATAAATCGATTCAAACGCGATAAGGCAACGATTTCTCTCATAAAATTGATATTGCTAGACACATCCTATATCGTCGATAGGAAGAAGAAGAAAAAAAAGGAAAAAGAAAGGGATAAAAAGTCGGATAAAAAAGTCAAGCTCAAAGTCTCTAAAACACTCAGAAAGTAGGTAGCGATTTATGAGATCGAAGATTTGAAGCAAAAGAGTATTTTCTTCTTCTTCTTCTTCTTTGTCTTTCATTTCTTTTTGGAAAAATATGACAGAGTATCGGCTATCTTCTCTCTGCCAAAGGAATTTGATCGTCTTTACGACTTAAAAATAATATTTTTCTATATTTTCCCATCATGGTGTATTATCTCCTACACGTTGAATTACTTAATTGATTTTTTTCTAATTAGAAAGAGATATGAAATAAATGAATCCACACTATGGCTTTTAATAAAACAAAATATTAGCAGTAATAAATGTAAACGGGGGTGATCTCGTATCGATTACTTAGCCCATAGATCGTAACTAATTTGTTAAGAGCATTAGGCGAGTAAAGAGAATTATTAGGCGTTTAGTCCATAGATTCGAAGGTCCCCGAAGGGAAGGTCCGAAGAGGAGGTTGTTTTAACGATCATCTTCAAGCCGATGGGACGTGCACATTAGCTCGTTAGTCTAGCTCCTTAGTATAGTTCTTCGGGATAGCTCTCCGGGGGTAGAAAATACTCGAGAGAATCTGAAAAAAGTAAAAATGTAAAAAAGTAAAAAAGTAAAAAAGTAAAAAAGAAAAAAAGAAAAAAGAGAAAAGTGGAACGGGCCGAAACACTTGGGTCGGTCTCGTCTTGGTTGTTCCATCGTTTCGAACTATACTCCTTTCTCGTTCCTTCCGTCTTTTAGGTCTCTTTTTCTACTCTTTTCGAGTCGCAGAACGGAATTAGTTTCTGGAACAGGTCCGCTCGTTACCGGCAACGACGACGACGACGACGACGTTCACGCGTATTTTCCGCCGTTTCTTCTCTTTTCTTTTCTTTTCTTTTCCAGCTTATATTCCTTCCTTTCTCTCATGGCAATCTCTCTTTCTCTCGCTCTTACTCTCCTTCTTTGCCACCACTTTCTTTTTCTCTTTCCATTCGCTTTTCCCATGTCTTCCTCTATTACGCATTTCCGGCTCGTTGGACCGGAAACACTAAGATAAGACGGGTTTACACCACTCTCTTCGCGGAGAAGAGATGGTGGACAGGGAGGCATGGTTAGGGAGGGATGGTTAGGCTGTGGGTGTTTCTTATCCGGAAAATATTATGTGCACGTGGTTGGCACATCGATCTTACGTCTAATGGCTCGACGGAACGTGGCCGATCAAATTGCTTTCCTTATGCATCGAATATTCCTACTACTCTTTCAAAGGACTAGAACCCATTCAACTGGTGTGTCAGCTACTCACTTTCTTCCCAACTATCGTGAGAATCTAAACGTTCGAATTTTCCCTAAATCTTAAATTAAACCTATCGGGAATTTAAATTTACTATTATTAATTGGTATTCCCGGAACTGGAAAGTTCATTGCCACAAATACACAAATCCTGCCATTGTTCCCGTCCCTGAGCATCTTAGTAAATATATTCGTATCAAATAATTTTGATATCCTTTCAAAATAAAATCTAACAATTCTATCTTAGTATATTATTATTACTATTATTATTACTACTACTATTAATAATTGGCATTAGGAACTCGACAGTTCATTGTCGCAAATATGCAAATCCCGCCAGTGTTCCACTCCTCTTATTTCTTTAAGATCCCACCTAATATTGTCTTCCCATCTACATCTCGGTCTACCCCAGTGGTCTTTTAAAAAAGAAAAAGAAAATAATAATAAAGAAGACGAAGTAAAGAATATTTTGAAAGATATCGTGAAATTATTATCTATCGTTCGGGAAGAGCGTGAATTTTATGAGGAAAATGTGCCGCTTTTGATTGACGATTCGAGGACCATCGAAGTCGACGAAATGTCTGACGCTGCAGTCGCTTCGTGAGTTCGCCGTGGCGTGAAGTACGGTAGAATGTGCTTTCTCTCTTTCTCTCTTTCTCTCTCTTTCCTTTCCTCTCTTTTTCATCGTTGACGACTGTGGAAAATGCCCGACATCCCCTTGCGACCGCGATCCTCTCTCTCTCTTCCTCTTTACCTTTACTTCTCCGTCTCCCTACCATTGGGTATGAATATCGTCAGCTCTTTTTCACTCCCCGTCGAACATATTTCAACGACAGAGAGTACGTACAACCGAGAAACTCGATGGATACTTCTATACCCCCTCGACACAATCCCCGAATATGCTCGATCGTTCGTTCGTTCATTCGTTCGTTCTTCCTTTCTTTCGTTTCAATTGGGATTTCGCCACTTTCAGAGAAGACTCTGATACATTTCTAAAAGGAGTTGGAACCATTTTTAAACGGATCAAATTGTACACTTTGGAAGAAAATAAAAAATAATCTTCCCGTAAACGCATCTTTTTCTTTGCAAATTATTCATTTAACACATACATATTCTATTTGCAATAAAAATGTTTCAAACGAGATAACACCGATTATTATTTTATTGAATGATTATGAAAATTAGGTTGAAAAATTTTGGACGAGTACCGTACAAATTTATTAGCCGATAAGCCGTTCGGTAAAAAGAAGGAGAAAGTGGATGAGGTAGTGGGATGGATAAAAAGGTTAAATAAAAAAATAAAAAAATAAAAAAGTAGTACATACTACGTCTGTATACTCGTTCGCTAGCTCATCCTATGTAGCTCGTAACTCGTCCACAGCCCCTCGAGAACGATTTATAAGGCAGACGTTTCGGCGGCTCGAGTTCGCCTCACTGTTTTGCTCTTCTTCCTTTCCCCCTTTAGCTACTTTTTTGCGACTTTGAACCTCTTTCTCTTTTGGACGTAATCTCAACCCTCTCTTTTACTTTCATCCAAGGAACTCGAATTTCTTTATTTTTCGTTAAGAAAAAGGGCAATGCCTTGTATCATTTCGAAGACGAATTTTCCCAAATCTTCTCGGACGTTTCTCCATTTCTTCCTTATACTGGCGTAGAGCATAAAAGAGCGAATCGAAGCAAGAGAAAGGAGGAGGAAGAGAAGGAGGAAGAAGAAGAAGAGGAGGAGGAGGATAAGGCAACTATTATTCGCCTTACTTCGTTACTTTCATTTATATTATTTCTCTTCGCATCAGCCATTTCCGACCATTACTGTTAGTGTCTCCGCAGGTTTTACTCCTATAAGCATTGCTTTGCAGTTTTCTACTCACATAAGGACAACTTCCGTCTCAAGTTCTTTATATTCTTTCTTAAGTTCTTTCTCTCTTTCTCAACTTAAGATACAAAAGTTTAGATTATATTCGGTATTTTTTATGTTTAATTTTTGTTCAAAGTATTAGATAAGTTGAATATATTTATTTGCAATAGGGACGAGAATTATGCGACGTCAATTTGTGGTGTCTCACCGTTTCCGGCGCGAATTTCTAGCAAGAACATATTCATGAGAGAAAGTGCATAGTACTGGTTCGAATTCAAAGATGGTGCCACTAGTACGAGTTACGTTATTACGATTGCGTTCATGCGAAAATTCGTGTACATAAATATAGTAGATATGCGGATATATACTAATAAGAATAATATTATATTCTTATATATGATCATATAATGCAGGGGGCTTACTTTTTTTTAAGTTTTTTTATCGATAAAAATTGCTATCAAAGGTAGAAGAAGAAGCTTCTTTATAGCAGGGTGACCCAATCCGAGCAAAAATTGAAAAATTCGCGATTTTATTTATAATTTGTATACGTCTATGTTTTATGATAATAAATATTAGAAAATACATTAGAGTAGGAGTTTAATATCGAGGCTTTAATGACGCAGCGCAAAAGCTGTTTCTCGATACGGCATCTCTTACCTTTTTAATGGTTCTTCGCACGTGATTTGGCCTTTAATGAAACGAGGACAGTGATAGACATACGGACAGTCCTGATTAATGATATTTCTGTGTGGTTACCACGCTTGTGCTGTTTGTTTGTAGTAGACCTATACTAACTACCACTATTACAACTCCGGTCTCTTGCAAGCAACCCTTCTTCGAAACGAGAGAAAGTCATTAGGTCGTCAATACGAAGGTCTTAAGAAGAACTTCCCTTTAAGGGATGAGCATCATTAACTACGTAATCCGTCGTGTTCATGAGTAAACCTTCGGGGAGTCATAAACTTTTAACCGAGGAGTTTGTTTATCGTAAGCGCATTATGCACACCGTGCTACGGCAAATTTGCGGATACCGTGTTATAAACACTTTGAACGCAATAAATGCGAAATGTTATTATTCGTGTATTTTATATGAGTGACAAACAATACCGAACGATAAAAAAAAGTAGATGTACCTCGATGAATAAGCAAATAAAATTTCAAGGAAAATTAATTAATTTTATCGAACGATATGATATAATTTAAAACACGTTCCAATGGGAGGATTTTCATTCGCTAGCGAGACATCAATAATGTGATTCTTTACAAATGTTTTACATTCAACAAGAGCTTAATACCTAGGAAGTTATATTGATTTTGGATGATGTGCGCTGGATATATACTCTGGGAAATGCCTTTCACTGAAGCGTGTAGCTTTCGGAATAATTGATTGATGATTAGATGAAGTTGTGGATTCTCGTGACTCACGTGAAGGCGTATATTGAGCGCAATAATTCTCTCAATGCATTCTACTAAGAAGTGTATTCTATCTAATTTTCTACAATCTTGTTAACAGGAGTTAATACAAATTCTAATCACACGATATCTAAAAGAAATTTATAAATAGTTTTCTTATATAATATTATATTACTCCATTTTTTGATGTGTTAAAAGTTGTAAATAAGTAAGTCGTCCTACATATCATGTTTATTAATTGCAGTCATCGCGTTATCGTGGAATTCACTAAAGAAAGTAAAACTTATTAAAACATCTTTGCGTTAATGTTTCATAACAAATTAACTCGTTTCTTATGCACTAGTGAAAAACCTATTCGTAGATTTATAATATTTAAGATTCATTTTTGAATAAGCAAGTAAAAATATCTCTTTTTAAAATGCAACACCGCAGTTGTCGACTGCATGAACGGATCCTTGAGGAGGTGTCTTTGCGGTGTATTGTAAGCACTTGTAATCTACTTCTCGCTCTTTTGTTGCGGACGGTAAACGTTTTCTTCTCGAAACGTTAACGGGATTAGTGTGTTCCGTTGGAGAGAAGAGAGGTACATTCACGACACGTAAAGTCTGGTCCGAATAAGGATGATAGCAGGTATTACATAGGATCGTTTCTAATGGTGTGGGCTAATTGATACGCTAGCTGAAAACGCAAGTCACAAAGTCAAACGTGCTTTACCGAACGATCTTCAAAATCCCTTTGATCTAGCGAGTTTCTCGTGAACGAGCCTAAACCACCCTCTCCCCCCTCTTTCCTTACCCTCGGAATCGTCTACAGACTAGTAAAGGATAGAAGAAAAGTAAGCTCGGCAGGCAGGGGTTGGTGTGGTGGTCTTCTTCCCCTTTTCCTCTCATCTTCTTCCCCTTTTCCTCTCATCTTCTTCCTCTTTTAACTCTTCTCTCTCTCTCCTCTCAGCAGGAGGAAGAAGCGTGCGCGCGGTCTTCTTTATGTTTAGAGTGACATCCTTCTGTCACTCTCAGATAACGATTCACTTCTCTAAAGCTTCAGAGTTTGTTTTAAAGTTTTGTTCGAAAGGCAACGTGGCAAGTGACATTCTTACGATGAACAAACGCGAAGATTGCGAATACCGATGGGGGTTGAAAAACCAAGATGGAAAGATCGAAAAGTATAGACAACACATCAGAGTTCTTTAAAATATTTTATTCAACGACGTTTTAAATAATTACATTATTATTTACAAAGTAAAATAAATATAAATATTTTTGTTGGTTCACTCGAAATATATAAAGAAGGAACTTGAAGGATTTGTCTATAAGTTCAGGTAGAACGCATTTCTCCAGTTATTTTCGCCTTCCATGCTTGATATTGCATTAGCAGACCTCATACCGAAGAGGCTTTTACTCTTCCTCGTTGGCCTTGCACCTCGTCGCACCTCGTCGCACCTCCTCCCACCGACCGTGCCCATCGTACCCGCGAACGTCGTTCAAACACCTGCGAGTGTTTGCTTAGGACGCCGGAGTAAGCGCTCTAATTGACTGGTTTCAACTTATTAGTGTGTCTGCAGCGCATTTTAAAACTGGATTAAACCATACGCGTCAGATCCACGTTTCTAATTCGAGAGGCACCCGCGAGAAGTAATCTTATTGTCGAATTTATCTTCGTCTTCGTCGAGATGATTCTCGAAAGGTTCGTTCTATTGGGAACGGCGAAGGTAGTCTAACTCGGTGTTGTAATTAAAATAACTTTGTCAAATTCTTCAAATATTTGCACAGGGAAGAACATTTTCTAATACCTATACGACGTGGTGGAGGAGCCCTTTAAACGAAGCACGAATTTCAACAACGATCGTAACTCATATTTCCTTTCTTCTTCCTGTCTGCCCTTTTTCTCTTTTTCTTTTTTTTTTTCCTTTTTTTGGCTAAGCACGTTACTTACTTTCTATAAACCACGTACGTACGAATCCTTCATTGAGTGCGAAAATGCTGCGAGGTAGAAGGGTTTGGTGTGTGCACACACGAAGGTCGAATCGAGACTCTCAATCAGACGTTCAGTCGAAACGCGCGCGTTGCGCCAATGAAATCCATCAATCAATTCAATTAACTAATTGCCCCTGATCCCCGATGCTTTGCTCAAACGGTTCTCCTCTTCCCGTACTTTACTTTCCTTTCCTCGTGTCTATCGGGTTCACGATTTGGCAGAATGACGCGACGAACCTTGCGCTCAACGAACCGATTCCGTTTCTTCTACCCTTCTACCCTTCTACCCTACCCTTACAAATTCTCGCGTTATCATTTTTCCTATGTAGTTCTCTAGGTTAAGATACTTATTCGTCGATTTTCTAAACAACAGCATTGAAAATTTGATTTTGAAATTCTTCAACTAGCGAGGATTATAAAAACAATTGAAATTTATTTGAAATTCTTAACGAACGATATTACAATTCGGTTACTGAGGCTTCTGAAAATCGTGAGCAGTCATTATCCCAAGGGATTTATTCAACAACCATGAGACTTTAGTCGGGGTATATAAATTTCTCTCGCTATACATGAAATACGACCTTTGCTTTACAAACGCGCCGCGCAACCTGTGTCAACCTTTTCGAATGAAAGTAACACGCTCGTTTTATAACGAATGAAAAACTAACGTTTGCTCGAATCGTGTACGTCCTTGTATTGTTTCTTCATCGCGTGGGAGTACGGCTTTCTCGTCTCTTAAAATACTTTTCAACGAATGGAATTTTAAATGAAATATATCATTCAAATGAAAATCTAAAAAATCATTCGTAGAGAAATAATTAATAAAATAGAGAGTAAAAATATTGTGTGGTGGAATAAGATTTTCTATAAAAGTAATAAAGGATTTATCGGATAGCCTTTGATACGTCTGATAGAATCGGCCAAACGTTTCAGGGTGGTGTAACGAGCGAACGAGAATCGTGATTACGTCGATAAAAATTTCATCGACATTCTTATTGTCTATTTACAGAGACGACGATGACATAATTGATACTTTCGTTTTATATACTTTTTTAGTTGTATGATTACATCGCAAAATTGACTGTATTGACTCCCCCAGATTTTTAAGATCATCATCTGATCGTGATTTTCATTAGTCAACATAAGCGAGAAAGTGATAGTTAAATTTTAACTTCATTAATCTTCAGATTACTTTAGAGAATTTTTTGATAATTATTTTCAATTTTGATCTTTGATTTTTATACATATTAAAAATATTTCTTTCCTTATTCTATCCTCCAATCGTTTTAGTAATTGTTTTTCTTACAATCTTAAGATGATATGAAATTTTCTTGGGCACACCTTACCGATGCAATTATGTGCGAGCATTCTAAATATAGAAGAGAATGCACTCATACGATCTATGCAAATGCAATAATCGCGTAATTTGTCATAAGCTGAAACAAAGGATACGTTAATTGCTCTAACTTATCATAGTTTCGGTTAGAACGTGTAATCGTTCTGAGCCACTGAGAAGTCTCTGAATGGTGATTGACAGCTCCACAATGGTCCATCGGGAACATCATAAGCAGTAGACGAGCGTGACTGCGACGCATTCAGATCTAGGGATTCCTTGCTACCGCAAATGTCGATGAGGATGATGATGAAGATTACGACGACAAGGACGAGAAGGCGTTGAATTATTTGATTTCTGATTGTGAAAATACTGATTCTATCTACTCGAATCATTATAGATAAATCTTCTTCGTAGTTTGTTTCTGAAGTAGCAAAGCTACGTCAACGTTAGCGCAAATATCGATGCATTTATAGTGGCCAGTATGGGCAAATTATTCCATCGTATGCAAGTATGTATCGTATCGTGCATCGTATCGTATGCAAGCTGTTCATCGAGATCATATTTAACGAAAGATTTGAAAAAATTAATAGTAGGATTTTTGTTCAATGTTTATCAATACTTTAATCGATCGACCTATTTTATCATTCATCAAGGGTTCATTTTCATTTAAAATGAGAAATAAATTAGGCACATTTGATAAAAAGAGAGTTCATATAGTATGCGATCTGGCATAGCGTTAGAGCTGGCATCGGCTCCTTTCAGTAGTGCAGGCGAGTAGGTGGTCGGCCTTTTTCCTGTCGAGCTGACCGCGTCGGATGGCAGCAGCAACGGCAGCAGCAGCAGCAGCAACAGCAGCAGCAACAACAACGGTAGCGCAGCAGCAGTGGCAGCGGCAACGGCAACGGTGGCCCTCTTTGCATCGAAAGCGCAAGCGCGAGCTTCTTCTTTCCCGTCCCTCCAGCACCGACGACGACCCGATTGCGTCCCGCTGCCGCCGCACCACCACTACGTTCGCGGCGTCCCCCTCCCGACCCGACGCCCCCTCCCCACCCCCACCCCGCCCCGCGCCGAGAGCGCAGTGTCGCGTCGAACCTCTCGCAGAGCGCGTCGCACGTCCGAGTACCGGCCGCCGCCCGTCATCAGTAGTTGCCGTACCGCGCAGCCACGTAACCTCTCACCTTCTCCTTAGTTTTTAGTAGTCAGTAGTAGGGGAGAGTGTGGCGAGAGAGAGAGAGAGAGAGAGAAAGAGCGAGAGCGAGAGCGACCGACCGAGAGAAAGAAAGAAAGAAAGAAAGAAAGAGAGAGAGAGAGAAAGAAAAAGAAAGAGAATACGCGCGCGAGAGAAAGTGAAGGAACGTGTGAAATTGAGAGAAGAGAACACCTAGAAGAAGAAGAAGAAGAGAAGTCAAATAAGAAAAGAAGAAGTAAAATAAAGAAGTTTCTCTTCGTCGTTTAAGTCGTCTAAGTCGTCGTCGTGAACCGTCCTCTTCGTTGCTGCCGTCTCGTTATCATCGTCGTCGTCGGGTTCGTCGTCGTCGTCGTCGTCGTCTTCGTTTTCGTCTTCTTCTTCCTTCTACGTTCCTACGTCCTTGCCGTCGTCGTCGTCGTCCTCGTCGTCGTCGTCGTCGACCGGCTTGGCGCGAGCACTCCAGAGAATAGTAGTCTATCATATCCTAGTTGTCATCCTGATTGTGTTGCTGTAACGCGACGAGACGTCCGTAATACGAGGGAAAACAAGACGTGTGCCGTGTAGTTATATATTTTATCTCTCTCCTTCTTTCGCAAATTGCACGATTCAGTGTTGCTACTACTATTACTACTACTGTTTGTTAATTAACGTTAATTACGACGAGGAGAGTAAGACACACTCTCTCGACGTTGTTCTCCGAAAAGGGAAAAGAAGGAGGATTCATTTTTATCACCGTCGGCTAACGTAACGTGCACGACTAAGGGAAGATCATCATCATCATCGTGTGGTCATCGTCATTGACATCGTTATCTCGTGATCGTCGTCGTCGTTGTTGTTGTCACGGACGAACGAACGTGAAAGAAGAACAACAACATCAACAACAACAACAACAACAACACAACAGAATACAGGAAGGGAAGAAGAAGAACGACGACGACGACGTCGTCGTCCTGCCGTCGCACGAGGACGATTCAAGGAAAAATTTAGTTTCCGGGAAGAGGAGGAGGGTTTCCTCTAACTGTTAAAGAGCAGTGTTTTATTCCATTTAACCCGTGATACTCCGGGGAAAAGGCCGAGAGCGTTGCGACGACAACGAGCCGTGCGCCGCGCGCCATTATGGAATCTCAGAATCAGGAGATCGTGGCGAGCGGCTCGCCCGCCGAGGTGCCCAACGATCCAGGGTACATATCTTCATGCTTACGCCAAAATCGATCGTCCACCTACATCCACCAGCAATGTTTTTAATAGCATCCACCGAAAACGAACTACGGCTTTCTTTTATTGTGATCTTGAAAAAAAGGAAAAAAAAGCAAATATACGCGCGACGATAATCTCTCGCGTTTGTGTTTATAATATTTAAAATATATTTCGCGCGAGTGGTTCCTAAAGATAATAATTGCATTACCCGATATACCGTCTTTTAACCCTTTCTTTTTTGTATGCTCTGTCCTCCCCGTTACGGAAATTCTAATCGTGCACATCGTGCTTTTTTTTACTTGCTGTTATTTCTATTTATTGATGCTCTTTGTTTATACATATGTATATTATATGTGTTTATATATATAACTCGTATATATATAAACACATGTATATATGTTGATGTTGCTATTTGTTATTATTTTTATTATTATTATTGTTGTTGTTGTTATTGTTGTTATTGTTGTTGTTGTCGTCGTGATCGTCGTCGTGGTCGTCGTCATCGTGGTCGTCGTCGTCGTTGCTGTTGTCATTCGGTGGAGCAAACGCGCGCGTGGTGTTTGTTTGCCGGGCGCGTGAATATGCGTGTCACGGGTATAGTGTGCTCTCTGTCCTCGTACCGGTGGCGCCTTCTTTTAAGCGCGTTTGGCATCCTCCTATCCCCTTACCTCTCGTCAGAGACATCCCCTTTGGTCCGCGTGAAACGCGCGAGAGGGAGCGAAAGAAGGGTTAAATGAATGGGACGATCAGAGAGAAGAAACTCCAAAGAGGAGAATGGTTTGCCGCCAAGCAAAGGATGATATTCCTTTCCTTCCTTCCTTTATTTATTTATTTTCACCCCTTTAAATGCAACTGCATTTATATCGTATAATAAATTAATCAGATATGTCATTGTTCGTGATCGTGGTCGTGATCGTTGTTGTTGTTTTTGTGTCCAGAGGTTACAAAGTTATTATGTTGCGTTCCAATTCTTCAGGTTGAATTACGTGTGGGTTGCTGACCACATGATCCACAAAGAAAAACGGCTGAGAGGGGAGAGTAGTTCGTGTCATTCCTTATCGTATTTAAAACGCGTCGATGAAAATAGCACGCGAAATAATCTGCTATTTCTTTTCGATCGTTACACTTATCGTTAAACTTTCAACAAAACAGAGCACAACAAAATAAAAAAAGAAATGATCGATTTGGCGCGATTTTTATAAGGGTTGTGAGGATTGGGGGGAAATTGAAAAGAGATTTCTTCGTCGACGTCGTGTCTCTTAATCTCCTTGAAAATGGGCATACGTTTACCGGATTAGCACGTAAAAGTATTAGAACGGAGACGACGCCTAGAAGCGCTTTAGAAGGAACGTAGGAGAGAGAGAGAGAGAGAGAGAGAGAGAGAGAGAGAGAGAAAGAGAGAGGGAGAATGTGGAGAGGAGCAGAGAACGGTAGGAGAGGAGAAGGATAGACGGAAAAGCAGCGTGTGGGTGGGTGGGAGGAGGGAGTTCACAACGAGGCTGTCGTGCCTCAGAAAATCGATGTTCGAACGCGCTACCACGTGATTACGACCATTATGCGAGAGAGCGTTATCTTCGTTAGCATCTACGCGACTAACGGCAGATTTTATGTATATTAATTATGATAACGACTCGTAGATGATTAGCGTCCGGTCCAAATTCCTCTTCTTTAAAGGGGGGAAAACAACGAAGAAGATATATATTTTTTTTTGTTTTCCTTCGTTTACTCGTTAGTCCGTTCATTGGCTCATTTCTATCGCTAATGACGCTTATAACACGTACTTATTAGATTATCATTATGAATGATTTAAGATTACACGTAAGAGCGAATCGTTTGGAAGGATATATTCGAGTGCATGAAAAGATGTTTTTAACGTTGGAAGCTGGTAGGATAATTACCGATTTAGATATATTTTCATTACTCCGTTTGAGTGCTATTAAATCGTTTTTTATCTTCGTTAAATATAAATCGTCGTTTACGATCTTGCGTATTACACGTCCTCGTTTTTGTTCATTCTCTTTATGATCGTTAGATCGACAACCACGCTTGTACTTATCGATCTATTTAGTCACGACTAGAGTATTTAATTCAGTAACAACTTTCGATGCTTTTATCCGAAATGTTCTCGTTTCGATGAAGCTTTTAATGGACGAGATAAATAATGCCTCCTTACTGCATTGGCGGCAAACTCTAATGGTTAAACGATCAAATTTGAATTTCCCGCGGTTTTTTATTTTATCAACGATGTGCCCGCGACGAGGGTGGTGGTATTGGTGGGGGATATGGGGGTAGCCACGAGTTCAAGAAGAAATTATTATTGTTTGTGATGAAATTTATGTTCCGAAATTACTCAAGATTGCCCACCGTATCGAGATCGAGCAGAGTTGTAGAAAAAAAAGAAAATTGGCAAAAAAGAAAGAGAAAGAGTAAAAAAAATGTCAAAGTAAAAAGATCGTTCGTGAGTTTTTTGGTTGTTGGTTGATGTGTGGTGACACCTGCCGTCGAGAAACGGAGACTGCGCAGAGGGTTAAGAGATACCGGAAGTTACCCTCTGCTGGCAGTTACCCCGTCTTCTCTTTCTTCGCCTTCGTCTCTCAACATTGAAGCTTGGCTGATGGCGATGCTGATGGAATCATCTTTTTTTCTAGGAAAATGTTCATCGGTGGTCTATCATGGCAGACCAGTCCAGGTGAGCATTTTTTATCACGCTAATTTATTATTACAACCCACCACGTGTTATATTAATTAATGAATTTGCATTCAAATTTGAACTAACGCGCAAAATTCAAATTTATATATGCATTTACTTGGATTTAACACAATTGTGTGCATTTAAATGAAATTTATCAATCGCGATGCACTATGACGTTAAATAAGGCATAAAATATCAAACAGCATCTTCTAAGAAGTATCGCATAAAACAAGATTAACGAAGATAATCGATAGATACCATATAAGCGTGACTGTGTGCGTATATCGAGTGATTAAGAAAAATGACTGGGTGACACAAGATGGACTTGAATAATTCTTGGTCGAGCATATTGATAGTACCTGTGTTGGCCAATCAAACATCCATTATCTGTCACGACAAAAAATAATCGCCTTTTTGTCGTTCCACTACCTTTTACTTTTTTTATAAACAATGTCGGTTATACGCGTATGTCGGGTTAGGTGATCGTGTCAAACTGATGAACGCGTATAATAATAATAATTATTTATAAATGTTTGATGGAAGAGATAGGAGGAAAAACGGTCTATATCATCAAGCGTAAAAGTAAATATTATTTATTACTATTTTATAATCGTTGTAGTGTTAAAAAGAGTCTCTTCAGAGATTGGGACATCTCGATTTATTCACGCTTGCGTTAATCGTATCATTCATTGATTTTCATATGCATATTTGCATACATGCATAATATGTTTATTCGAATTGATTGCATAGGTTTATTTATTTCGACCTATATTTCATTATCATATTCCATAACTTTCTAACAATCATTATCGTTGATTTTTGTCGTTAAGATGATAAATAAGTCAAGAATGAAGACGATAAAAAAAAAAAAATGAAAAAGAAAGAAATATTTTAGTTAGCAACGTTATTTTTTTTCAGTATGAGTCTTTCTCACGGTATATAATTAGGTCGGATACGCTTCAATTCCTCTAAGCACTTTAATGACCATTTTATCCTTATAAAAATATGAAATATTTTTCTTTTAATGGTCTGTATATCTACTTACTTATATATTTCGCATATAATACACTTTCGATCGATTATGCACTTATCGTCAAGCAGTTTTTGTGATAAGAAGAAAATATTTTCAGAAAGTATAGAATTAGTCGAAGCGTATTATGTCTTTCTCTTTCTCTCTCTCTCATAAAGAAGAATAAAAGAGAAACAAAGGTGAAGTAGAACTCATTAGCGTTATTTGTCGTCGTTATGTAAGCCGTAACTCCACCTTGCTTTCGTCTTGTTCTCTTGCTCTACAGGACCTCTATTTGTTCTCTTCTTCTTATTATTATTTTCTGTCTTTTTTTTCTCTCGATAGTCTTTTTCCGCGAGTTAAGACGATGGTAAGCGATAAAAATAAAGAAAAGAAACACGAAATAGAAAATAAAAACGTAGACAGGAAGAACCCCGGTTTCTTTTGCTTTTCACAGCGTGTCCAGGTTCTTATTGAGATCGGTAAGCAAAGAAGAAGAAGGAAAGTACACGAATGGGTGAGAGGAATACTCAAAGAAGAAACCTTGAAGGGCTCGGAAAGAAGATCGTTTCGTTTCGTTTCGTTCGTTTCGTACTAGCTCTGTTCGATGACCGTGTGATTTAAATCTGCCGAGCGATTCTTCAGTTTGCATCGACGATCACAGAGTCGCTTTATTCAAGCTTCTTATCTATAAAATTTGCGGCATCCAGATACAAGTTGTTACATCAATTTTATTTTTCGTTCTTCCTTTCTTCTTCTTCTTTTTATTTAAAATTTTTTTCCTCCTTTCCATTTCGTCGATCTTCGTCTTTACTGTAGGAATCATTGCAAATTTAGTGTTTATAAAATATTTATTATCATTGCTTCTCTTTATCTTTAGGAATCAGTTTTTGCAGTCATTTAACACTAAACTTACTAAAATTTTGTGCATACTTATTCTCCTACCATGATCGGTTTAAATAAAATGAAATTTTAGCCTATTGCATAAAGAACAATATATTTTTTATTTTATTTACAAATAATTGATGTATTAAATTTTGAAATTATTTAAATTGACAAATAAGAAATATTTGAGATAGCCCCATTAACTTTAAATGCACTTTCAATTGAATCGGGTATACTAAATGTGACACAAAATAAAAATGTTAAAAATTTTAAAAATGTTATCTTTCGTTTTTGTTAATATTCTCGTTCGAATCTAAAGAATGGTACGCATCAAACAGTAGTTTCTTGTGTATACCGGAAACACGGCTTAACGCATCTTAGCGTTTCAATCTTTTAGAACAATGACCCGATACTTGAAACGTTCTACAGGCAAATTGTTAAAACACTCGGAACATTGTAATGCGAAATACGCGATGAGTGAGTTCATTTACATTTATTTTTTATTAGTTGTAACGTCTGTTTGGTATTACATATCAATAAAAAAAAATAATATACCTCCTTGTATGTATTACATAGGAAATGTGGGAGAAAACCTGACAAAAGATACTTTTATTCTTTTGATATTTAATCGAATAATTCTTCTTCCTTCTATGGCTAATTAATTTCAAACACAATCTATGACGTATGAACATTTTTAATTTTTTTCTTCTTTGAATTTTGACGTTTCCCATAATTATTTGCAAACGATCCATCCTCTAGTGCGCCTTATAGAAATTTCATTCTCGTTGTGTGACGTTTCATGGCGAAACAGTTTTACACTTGGCGAAGCGTGTTAGTTCGTAGTACAACGCTCGTTCTACGTTTCTCGTTCATTTTATTATTCATTTTCCAAGCAATTTCGGTCAGTCGAATAATCCTCAAATATTCTTGTAGTTTATTTCTTTAAAAGTTAAATTATAGACATCGATTTTTGTAAAACTGATTGAAGCAAAATATACGTCGATAGCTCGATAAATCTCGAAAGATCCAAGAATACACGTTTCTAATTTTATATTTGTAATAAATCTTATATTTGATGTATTTTTTTGTTCTCATCACATTTTCTAACGTTTCAACGTTTTAGCCGCGTATTTATCTTATCTAAGTTTAAGACTTACATTAGTCCTTAATCATATTTCAAATAAAACGCGTTTCATTCTCAACGTTACGTTGGTATTTTCGAATGTAAGCTTATGGTTTGTTTAGATAAAGTAAAATGGCAGTAATAAGAAGGATCAAGAAAGAGAGAGAAAGAGAAAGAGTTGCATTTTTTCTGACTTTGTCAATGTAAGCAATGTTAACGTCGTGTTCATCTTCGTCGTCGTCTTTGTCGTCTTGGTGTCTGATGCAATCGAGCGCAACAGACGTTCCTCCTCGAGTCTCTCGCTATTTTTAAACATAATTGCACCCGGCCGTTTTAATGGGCAAGCCGGCATATAGTCGGAGATGGTACGAGAGTGAGATCAAAAAAAAAGTTAGGAGGAAAGGAAAGAAGAAAGAAAGAAAGATAGAAAAGTTAGAAAAAAATTGTAAAAATCTGTCACCGAGTCTTTTGGGATGCAACTGTTTACGAGCTATTTTGATGGATTTTAATTTGACCTCTCAAATTGTTGACAATAACAAATGGTTTGTACACAGGGCTATTGTAATCGTGAAAAAAATCTTTACTTTTCATAAATTGTACACACACATATCAAAAAGAAATATTTAATTGGTTTCATTTAATCCCATAATATTATATGATGCGTTCAATCTTATCAAATGCGCATCGTAACCCTTAAGTACACACACACACACACACACACCTCTTCAATAAAAAACCCAACGCGGAACTAAATTGCACATTTTTCGCGTAAAGTCATCGTAATTCTCATTAAACGTCCATTAACATTTCATTTTTGTCGTTTGAGTAAAGTAGTCTTCTTTTTCCCCTCTTTTTGTGCTTTTTTTATACGGAAACACATAAAGAGAACACTTTTGAGAGCCTATTTGTCTTTTTAATTTGTTTCTTTTAATTCGTGCTATTTAAGAATTTTTAGTCAACGTAAATACGATCAACTCGATTAAAATGAAATTTTTATTAGTTCAAGATAAAACAAAAAAGGAAAGTACTACACTGTTGAAGAAGATTGAGATAAAAACACTTGAAAAAAGAAAGAAATAATAAAAGAAGGTGCAAGATCGGTCAACTGACCGAGAATTAATCGACCTATACTTGCTGCTACTTCTCTTCTTTCCCTTTCTCTCTCACTCTCACTCTCTCTCTCTCTTTCTCGTAGCACAACGTTTCCTCGTTTCTCTTAGCGCTATGAAAAGGGGACTTTAATTACGCAAGTAGGTCGAAAGGGACGCCTAATTTATTTGCAGCGACATAGGTGACTGCCTGCGGCTCCCTCTGCGACCACCAGCTTGTTAGTGCAACGATATTTGTTAACATAAAACAGGGTGAACGACTCTTTTGTTACCTGTGTTCATTCCGCCTCCATAAGCACCTCTCTCTCTCACACATTCTATTCTGCAACCTTTCTTTTTACTCTCTCTCTCTCTTACCTTCTACTTCCCCCACTTTTACCCTCTCCACTACGCAGAATTAATTATTATAATTGTCTTTTGAATGTACGCGAAACTTATGGCTAGATTATTTCATTTTCAAAGTGTTTAGGAGTTGCACCATGACTCATCCTTTTTTTCAATTTACTAGTTTTCTAAATCTTTTCAAACATTATTTATTACGAAACGTTTTAACTTCAAAAGCAAACTATTGAGAGTGTTTTTCTATTGCATCACGTGCCGACATATCAATGCAACAATTTATCGTTTAGTTATTCATATTATTTTTCACGTAGTAAATGAAACCCGCATGTTTTCAGATAGATTTTTTTGACGTGGTCTCCAATCCTTTGGGGTTAACTAAATTTCAATAAATTTCTTTTTATTTTCATTCTCTCATTTTTCCGTGTCAGTTATGAACAGGTAAATGCAAATGTAGAAGCTTTTCCTAAACAGTTTGTCATCGAAAACATTATCTACAGATGACCAAAATTTACAATTTAATTATTTGTTTCGATAAAGGTTTTTGTTGTTTTTATCAAATGCATCATACTGCATTTTGATTTTGTAATCTTTTATGATACGTGTTTGGGTTTTCATTTATTACTAACACGCGGATTATACATACACGCTTTATGATATATTTTCCTAGCGATACCGTACGTCGTGTTCATTAATAAAGAAAGAAAAAAAGAGAAAGCATGCGTGTGATATTGAATAAGCGTGTATATTGTATACAGTAGCACTCTTTCGCACGACCAACCAACGGTTCTTATCTTCAGACATCTTTCTTTGCCGGCTCGTAGATCTCGAACAAGACCCGTCTTGTGTCTCGATGATACATATACCTACTACTACGTATATACAATGTGTAACAAAACTACGCGAGATAAACTTCGTCATATAAATTCCTCATATGTGAACTGTTTATTCGTCATATATCAATATAATTATATTTATAATATAATATATATTTATATAAATATATAATTTATAATTATAACTAATATATATAACTATTATATTACATACTAAATATATTATATTATAAATATAATTATTATTATAATAATAACAATATTATGGTCATTGTTAAGAAATTTATTTTAAAATTAAATAATCAAGCATCTTCCGAATATTTTAATACTAAACACATTTATAAAACTTGTAAAAGTGGAGTTCATCTTTTATGGTTTTTTTAACGGTTCATATGTTGAGAAGAAAATCTTATTAACATGGGTATGAGAAGATGTTTCTCATTTTCATCTTTGAATTATGAGACTTCCAAATGTAAAATATTAGTATAATTCAATTATGTTTAGTTGTTAGAATTATGTATATCACCTCACGGTTCTAAGAGAATTTCCACCTCTTATCTAAATGTAAACCTCAACTCGTTTTGCATTGAGTTATTATCGTTGGAGAAACTTATGGTTACGGGAGTTAGAGTGCTTGAAATATAAATCAGAAATGAAACACTTTTTTCTTTTCTTTTTTTTATTTCGAACTATGTATGTTGATATAACCTATTTTTTTCTTCTTTTCTTTTTTAAGTATGAGAAATGTATTCCGGAAAGTTTAGTCGAGTATTTTTATTTCACCCTGTATATTCACGACTTATCTATTACCACCTAACACTCATCACCGTTGCTTCTCTTATGCTCATTTTCGTTTACTTCTCTTTTTCACCTTTACTTTATTCAGAAAATATTTTTGTTACTTGTAGAAATAATAAAAAAAAAAAAAAAAAAAGGAATAAAACGTGTTGTAGATCAAAAATAATTTCCCTTGACAGTCCAAAGTTCATTTTTCTTTTTTTTTTTTTTTGTATATTATTGTACAAAATGTTACTTAAATATCTAGATACATACTCGTTACGTTATTTTACGTAAAAAATAAAAAAATGTCAATGTAAAGGAAATTATTGATCGTGTGTAATATTTCTTTCATACGAGTAATGTGGAAATATCGGAAGAAAATTATTGTCAAGAGAGTTATATTTTTAAAAAAGAGAGATAATAAAAAAGGTTTTCTGCAAAATTTTACATAAATTATAAAAGATTTCAAAAAAAAAAAAAAAAATTCAAGAGAAAATCAATTCGCGTTCGTACATCGAATAAAAACAAAATCAATGCTGTGTTTGGTTCTGTTTTCTTTTTTAAAAATATTGGGTTGGCAACTAAATAATTGCAAATTTGAAATAAGAATGAAAATTCCAAATGTTTGCTTAAAAATATAAGTTTATTCAATTAGGTACTGTCCATTTTTGTTGATAACCTTTTGCCATAGGTCAGCCACGTTCATCAAATTTCTGATCTTTGCTATAAAAAAATTGAATTAGGTGTAAAACAAAATTCGCAATGACTTAGTTACCAACCCAATACGTTTTAATTTATTTCGATTTACGTTAGTTCATTATTTTCGATTTGTAGAGAAGCCCTCGAATGTATTCTTTGCGCACGTGTACGCTTAGTGCGCGGGAATGGGATACTTTTCTATGGAAAATCTACGATATGCGATAGAGAGAAACTAGAACGGGCCACGAGTTTGACCTAAGCGATCGATGATAACGATTCGAAGCGAGTTTATGTGGGTATAAGTCAAGCTTACAACTTCTTGGAGATACAATTTTCGATCGAATTGTGGAAAGAAAGGCAAAGAAATTCTTTTTACATATAGATATGTATATGTATATATATATATACTTGAACGGATTTCATCGACTAGTTTTATTTATTTTATTCCAAGACGAAAAATAGAAGTAAATTATGGAAATATTATAGTATATGGTAGATATTTGATCACCGATTCTCC
Organism: Polistes dominula; assembly: GCF_049000335.1. Lineage (NCBI taxonomy): Eukaryota > Metazoa > Arthropoda > Insecta > Hymenoptera > Vespidae > Polistes > Polistes dominula. Next base: position 10,091,352 of record NW_028301152.1, on the reverse strand, counting down.
CTAAAAACATTCCAACGTAAATGTGTTTATTTATTTATTTAATAAAAACTCAACGATAAATCTATTACGTTTTATTTTTTTTAATTTTTTTTTTTTCAAATGCGGTTTAAAAATATTATATGAGATTTTTTTCGTTGTTAATGTGTACACATTTTTACAATAACTCAAAGATCATCGAAAAGAAAAGAAAAAAAAGTTTAATTGGAGAAACATTCATTAACGTTGTTTAATGTCGTAGTTTACGATTAAAAAAGAGAAACTGACGAAAAAGTTTGTGTAAAGGTTTTTTTTTGGTAATTTAACAACAATAATTTAACTTGTTTTATTCTCTTGTACGATTTTGCACAATTCAAATTTGTATGAGAATATACGAAAATAATACGAATATGAATCGGTCAAATATCGGTGCAACTTTCATTTATTCTTGTATTGCGATTTTATGTTAATTTCCAAATTTTCGATTAAATCGAGTTTATAACCAAACGCATGGGAGGTTGCTTTTGAATTTAAAAAATTGCAGAAACACCAGGGTATAATATTTGTATGGAATGTCGAGAGAATATATGATAACAAAACGTACCGCGTACACAGAAATGGTTTAAATAAATTCTTTTTCTTTTTTCTTCTTTTTTTTTTTTTTTTAACGATGCAAGAGACAATTCACTAATAAAGCAGAGATTGAAGCGGAAGGTTATAGATGGTCTACTTCTTCGAATACACAATGTTTTATAAAAGTGGAATTTATTACGACTCGCTAGGGAAGAAAAAGGGTTATAGATTGTGAAGGTTTTATTGATGTATATGTAACATTTTTTTTTCTATTTTTTTTTTTTTTTATCAAAATTTCTACACACTCGTTTTCTTGTTCACTTTTTTTCGTCAACGTCTATTTATTCGTTTTTTTTTTTAATTTACATGTGTAACGGTGTATCATACGTTATTGTTTATTTTTTGCAATATGTATATCAATGATGATGGTCTCTCTTTTCTTTTAGTTGACTTAAACATTCGATAAAATTAAATGATAAATTTTTATTTACAATCTTATTTTTGAATAATAATATTCACTTTATAATGTACAATTATTAAACGAAATCAATATAAATTTACTACGTTTGTTAGAAGCATTTCAAAAACTTCAATGATTGTATAAACGTTTCCAACTTGCATACTAAACTATTGCAATATTATTCGATTTAATAAACTCGATCGTAATTCGATACGTACATTCGATTGAAAATGAAAAAAAACCAGCCCTCAAAAAAAGAAAACTTTAACAAAAAATATTATAACGATGTTTGATGATAAAAGAAAAAAAAATGGATAGACACGACGTAAATGTTTCTTTTTACGCGACCAGTGCGAAATGTGTTAACGAACGCGGGGTTTTCTCGTCTTGCACGTTGCACGTTGCACGTTGCATATTGCACGTTGCACGGATCGTTTGGATTTGTGATTCGATAAAAGAGTGTTGGGAGAAAAAGAAAGAGAAAATATAAAAACTGTATGGCGTAGGGGGAGGAGATTGGGGGAAAAATATCCAAAAAAGTAAAACGCGCGCGCGTGTGTGTGTGTGTGTGTGTAGGTGTAGGTGTAGGTGTAGGTGTAGGTGTTCGCATGCAATGCAACACCGGGGGTAACAAGTATAGGTGTGTATCCACGAGGATTTCCTGCATCGAAGCTCTATAGTTCGCGACAGTAACAATGTGCCATCCTCTCTCTCTCTCTCTCTCTCTCTCTCTCTCTACGCTCGAATTCATTCAACATTTCCAATTAAGGGGGTTAGTCCACTTTGCGTTGGCAGTGAGGTGTGACTATGCGCTGCGGATGTGACGTTCTCGCACGTTCTAGAACTTCAGTCGACTGAAACGCTTATTATCAAATGGGTAATACTCGCATTCGTTCGTTGAAAATCTAGTTGTTGCATATGTATAACATATACTCGTATGTATATATGTATCATATATATTATTTCCTCGATAAGTTTATTTTTATAGTAATTATTCTGACAGGACTCTCATAAAAATGTATATCTATATATATGTGTGTACATGTTAAGTGCATTTTGTATCGGGATAGGACGAGGAGAATCTCTAACAATGTCATGAGTGACGAGATACGAATGAACGAGAACCATAGGGTCCTATCATCAACATTGATTCTCATGTAGATAGTCACGGTTAACTACACGCTAACAATAAGTTGTTTCAGATTAGCTCGATAAGATTTTAAATATCGGAATGGCTGAAAAAACGCAAGTACTGGACTTCGGTCAAATTTATTTCAATGTAAATGAGAAACGTATTAACCCTTTGAGTGCCATGGATGCATATATTCGTTTGATAAAAATTATCAGAGTAGTCTATCGATGCATATACGTGTTTCTTAATATTAATGTAAAATAATGTAATGTTTATATTAATTAATTAAATTATTAAATATGATTTATTATTAGAATTTAGTTAATAATAAATTGTTCCATTTCTACAAAAAATTTTAGGCAAAAGTATTCAACACTCAAAGGGTTAACAAACTAATTGTAATGGTATTTCGTATATATTTATTCTTACTGTAACTGGTTATTATTTTAACATAATTTTTAAATAATATTAAATAATATAAACTTTATCACACCATACTTTATTACAACTCAAGAAAGTTTGAAATGATCAACGAGACGATACATTAATGACATAAACGTTTTCCATTCTATTCCTATGCTAGTTAAAAGGAAATATATTCCGTCAGTATATTTTTTCACGTGTTCTCGAACGAGGATAATAAATTTTCAAATTACCGTATGAGGAATCGCGTAAAAATAAAACCATTGAATAAAACCGGATACCAGAGTTATTCCAATCGAATAATTTATATTTATCATTGTTTCAATAACTCTGTCAATTTTGATTAATTCAACAAATTGATCTTACTAGACATAAAAAACACGAACAATCAGAAAAAATGATTTCAATTGTAAAAAATAAATTATGAATGATTAAAATAGAAATTTATGAAGATGGTTACTTTCGATTAATTTAACAAATTGATCTTATTTTTTAAAAATGCGAACAATCTAAAAAAATGATTTCCATTGTAAAATATAAATTATGAATGATTAAAAAGAAATTTATGAAGATGGTTACTTAGGCGATTTAAGTTTGAAACAACGACATGTTAAATGCGAGTAGGAAGAGGAAAAAAAGTAAGTAGGTTAGAGGGTATTTCCGGAAGTATACAGACAAAACAAGAGAAAAAGAAACAACATAACGGAGAAACACCTGAGAACGGACAAGCCACCTAGCTACTGTGCATGAGTATGTGTGTATGTGTGTGTGAGCTTATATCGAACCAGTTAACCGAACAATAGTTACTTCTTAATGGACTCGCCGTGTTTGTCTATTACCTGCTTTGCTTCTTGCTTTCATTTCCATAGAATATACACACACATACACATATATACATAAATACACCTTTTATACGTGACATCATTGGCACGTGGCTATAACCACCCATGAGCCTTTCCAGGGCAACTATAGCCACAAAAGGCCACTTTACCCTGCAACACTACTCGATCTATGGCAATAATACAAATAATACACCACATCTGCTTAGTTTATTTTTTTTTCTTTTCTTTTAGTTTTTCTTTTTCTACGTAAGACAGACACAACTATAACCCTACTAACTTTCAAATTGGGATGAAAAAAAAATCTGGATTAAAAGTGATAGAATAAACGACGTATCGTTGTTAAGTTAATTTATATCCTATTAAGTAAAAATCAATCAAAAATGGGGTTACGTAAAAGAAATAGAAAGAGAGTGTAGAAAGTTTCAAATGGGGAAAGAGAAAGAAGAAGAAAATAAAACGAAAAAAGTATATATATAGAGAGAGAGAGAGAGAGAGAGAGAGAGAGAGAGAGAGAGAGAATATTCTTAAAAGTGCATCGAATTACTGCAACGAATCACTGCAACGAATTCGTGTTGGTTTACAGCAGCTAATAATTATGTACCTAAGCTCTTTTTCGAGTAGTTGATATATGTATGTATATCAAAGTTTTCTACGATGAGCATTAAGTAAATAAACATGTAATGGTTTAAAGTATAAAATAGAGGGAGAGATAGTGTAGAAAATAGGGTGGAGGAGGAGGAGGAGGAAGGTGTACGTTAAATTACCTATTCTATTCTTACAGTGTTGTATTATCTATCTTTCTTTTGTAAAGAGTAAGAGAAATATAAGATAGAAGGAAAAGCGTAGAATTTCTTTGAAGTTGTAGAATGTAAGGAATCACTTATCTTTTACAAAGAAGAATCTACTTGTAGAAAGAGAGACAGAGAGAAAGAGAGAGAGAGAGAGAGAGAGAGAGAGAGTAGATAGATAAGATGACGGAAAAGTAAAGTAACGAAATGCGCCTATCAATCGTAATCACGCTTCGCGGAGGATGAACGCGTCTTTCGTTATCGGAGCTCTTGCCAAGTTTAAAACGAAGCGACACACCATCGACTTATCTTTCTAGAAGATGTGTCTCTGCTAAGTCGTACCTAAAGGTTCGTCGAACCCTATTCTTTTTTTTCTTCATCAATAGTTTCATACTTGAATGTATATGAATGATCGATAATATCAAAGAGATATCGTAACATTATTTCTTCTATTCGAACGTTCTAGACAAATTTTGAAGGAAATCGAATTAGATTGTTTGAGACTATGATAATAAATATTTCTATACTATATATTACGATGATAATAATTATGATGATTTTACGAATAATATTTAATATATAATAAATGTTATTTTTTTTTACGTATTTGCTTGCGAAGCATTTTTAACTAAAGGGGTTTTATTTTATTTTATTATTTTATATAGGCAAATTTGTTTTTATAAATTCTATAAATAAATTTTATATTATTATTTAATATAAATTATTATATAGTATAATTTAAAAGTTAATTTATAAAATAATTAAATTATTATAACATATATTAAATTATAATATAAATAAATTTTATTATACTTTTTAATATATATTATTTTTTGATTTATATAAAATTAATATAAATTATATATATTATTAATAAATTATTAAATTGTTACTTAATTATAATTATTTCTATTTCATAATAACATTTACAAACGTAGTATATATAAATATACGTAATGCAATTTAGACGAAAGGTTTTTGTGTAGCAGTTACCTTTAAAAAAAAAAAGAATATTTAAAAGTTACTTAAAAGAGACGCGTTTGATACAGTCAAATAAATCTTTTGAACGATAAAGATAAAAAATGAAGGAAAGAGACAAAAGAGGATAGACACAGAGACGTGGAGGGATTTATTCAAAAAGTGTAGGTACCTCGAGTGACGACGACGACGACTACGACGACGACGACTACGACGACGACGCGTTTCCTATTCGATATCTTCGATTTTGTGACGTTGCCGACACTTTGCCATCCATCTCTTCTGTGTCTATAAGACCTGATAATGCACAGCCTAGTTTGCGTCGACGAAGTGGAAGAAATCGTTACTGCTGTCTCTAGACGACGACTACGACGACGACGTTATGTTGTAACATTCATATCGAAACCTTTACTAGCACGATATTATTCTAATACATTTAAAAAACAAACTTTCTTGGTCGATAGTCTTTCGCGGTCATCTCAATGACGTTATTTATTACCACCGATGATAAAGTGACCAATCACTCTTGACAAAAAAAAGGAGAAAAGATTTAACATTAAACCTTATCCCTAGCACTTCATAAATCTATTAAATAAAAAAATATATACGTATCTTAATGTACTATAAGATTCTAATCAATATTCGAACAGAAATAAATTTTATTTTATTTTATTTTAGAAATGACTAATGTACGTTTTATATGATTTTTTTTAATACATAAAATTATTTATCGCCATAGGTTTAATGTTAACCTTTAAGACTCTTATCGTAAGTAGTAAATGATTTACAATGAAATATATATATTTAACATTTAATGATTAATATGTAATCTTAATCTTAATTGTTTATGATATGGGTATAATGTATTATTTATCACAATTTATAGTATATCAGATTTTGACACATATAATATTTATAAAGGTAGTATGATCGAATAAATGAATGAATGAATGAATTAATGAATGAAATTAGAATTTGATACTTAAGTATATATAAAGAATATTAAATACGAACAATTCGGTATTATAACAAAGATTGAAACTAGACTATTCATTAAAAAGATATCCTATTGACCTTTAATGATGAATGATGAGATACAAGACTCTTGCAATCCGGTTTCCGTGTGACACGAAAAAAAGAAATATAAGAGAGAGAGAGAGAGAGAGAGAGAGAGAGAGAGAGAAAAAGAAGAGATAAAACGCAGAAAGTCGCTCGATATCGACGTTAAGACCGGAACACTCAGCGACCGTACAGAATTTGACCGCCCACTTGTTGAATAATCTGCTTAGTTTGGCAGGCGAGGATCTTCACTGTGAGAACAGACAAAGAAAGAAAGAAAGAAAGAAAGAACAAGAGAAATAGATTGAGATTGAACGAGATCTGAAGAAATAGTCATGTGAAGGATAGCGAAATAGATCGATGAAAATATAAGAAAGAAAAATAGAAATAACTACTCGCTGATAGAAAAATACTGGAATACTTTTTTTGGTTTTTTTCTTTTTAAGGTATACGTTCGTTTTTTTTTTATCAACGATTGTTTATTTTATACCAAAATTTATCTACGATCCACCCTCTCTCTCGGTTTTACTTTTCTTTTCTTTTGATTTCGCTTTTCTGTATGCCTATTCCAGGGCGTTCATATAAATTTTGCTTAGACGGATCTCAAAAGCGTTTCAAAAATAGATACTGCCCACGCTGTCAGGCGTAACTTCGTGAAAGCGTTTCTGATGAATCCCGCCATCCGCACGAGAAGACCGCAGCCGAGAGGGAAGCCGTTTTGCATGCGTGTGTACCTCGGAATTTCGCGGTTAAGTTTTATACTTTCAAAGCACCACGTTATGATGATACTACTACTACTCTAGGTTCCGCCTTCTATATATTCATTTTTATTCTTTGTGATTTTTTCACGGTTAAATATTTCTCGATATGTTATGTTCAAAGTTTCTTCTTTAATGTATATAATAGTTGTATTTAATTAAATTACTTGATTAAAGTACTTTCAAACATTTCCAAACTTTCTTACACAACATTCCAATAAACACTTATACGTGAAATATTATTTATTAGATATAGGAATAAGACTAACTATATTTGGTGTATCAATTCGGATTTATCTTTGAAACATTGTATCTAATCTAATACCTAGATAATGTTGTATCTCTTGTGATGATTGATAAAATATCTCGTCAAATTAAAATGCAGCTTTTATATTTTTGATTATGTTCATAGTTTCATATACAAGTATGTAAGTATGTTCGAATGTGACACGTATTTGAAAAATCATAGATAATACTCATTTGTACATACTTGGCATACTACATCTATTAGTTGAACTTTTGGAATAGGAATAACTTTGATCGGTCGTCACAACTTCAATTTTCGTGGTTGTTTTGCGGTTACTCGATAGTCTTACGTTTATAATGTATCAAGGCGGTTCACGTGCCGCACAGAAATACGTTTACTTGACTACCGCTAAAAATAATGTGTATCAGGTTATTTTCGTAGATTCAAGCTTGATGTACGCGCCAATGCACATGTCCGTAATGGCAGGCTACGCGTATTCAAATCGTTCATTTTAAAATAATTCACCGATAAAATATAATTTCCATCGTCGGATAATTTTTATCGAGAGAAATATGTTTCATGGGGATGAAAATATTCGGAAAGGTTGAAGGAATTGCAATCCAATAATTATATTACACAAAATTTATTTTCTTCTTGTTTGACTGCATTTATAAATCTGACATCAGTTGTATTAGCAAATTTATGATATAATATATCAGTGATAACGATAAACTATTTCCGTTTCATTTACATAAAAAATATTTGAGATTCATAGATCAGGTAAAAGAATTCTTTTGCTTAGAATACTTCTCGGTTTTGTTACACGAAAATGTGCTACATTATCTGGCAGATAGTTTGGTGGTTAATCGGGGTATAATATATAATATATACATATGTAGTATGTTTCATAATCTCACTGAGATGATGCTCTTTAAACGCACGACTACTGATTATATATCTCTCTCTCTCTTCCCACTAACGCACGTGCCTTTCACGTTGTTTGCGATTGCACATTGCCTCGCGTCATCATACGTCATCCTCGCAAATGTTTGAAAATTACCTTTATAGTATTTTTCCGAATATAATTTGTTATTCGTCTTTTATTTTACTTGATGCATTTCATTCTACGTTTTAAATAATCCCCAATATATTACAAGCGTTAGTTTGATTGGTTAACTATTATCGATGAGATTTTTCTAAAGGGCGAAAACAAGAGGAATGAGAATGTTCGTGGTATTGTAAATGCTTCGTGTACGTTGTTAATTATCCATCTATCCGTGTTTTCATCGAATACATTATTTAAACGATGAATTTGTGGAGAGTTGCAGTAATACGTGTCCCGGTGCACGCTCGTGTTCATTTCCTTCCTTGCGTACGGTGTTAGCAGCAACGCGTGTAAGCGAAGGGTGATGAAAAGATGGTAGGATAGATACACAATGAATACGTCGAATAACGAGGAAGGGTGGTAAGGTGGAAGGAAATAGGTGCGCATATAAGCGACGTGTTAATGACATTACGTAATGTCGAGCGAGCCAATCAATGTATATATACATATATACATATGTATGGGAGAGACACCCTGTGCGTAGAGATCCGATGTAACGATCGTGTCCGTTCTCGTTATTGCATTGGTTACGCTTGTCCATTTGCTTTCTGAGTGTTTCTCCTCTTTTTTTTCTTTTCCCATGAAATTGAAAATATGCGTGAAGCATGTGAAGTTTCATTGATATTTTCGATTGTGGTTTATAAGATTTCATTGTTATATTCTATTGTGGTTAATTACTTGTCATTTGCTAAATAAATATCGTAAAAATATCATCCTTCTTACAAATTTATTTTGTTGGATAACGATTCAAAATATTTTTACTTGGATACAATTAAATATTATAATAATAACTCCTTTCTTTTTTTTGCTACACGATAAACGAGACATTAATAAATCGTTGTTATAAGCACACCTGCATTTTGTAATACTTTCCTTACATCACACACGTACACAACGAGGTATTAATTCATCGTTAAAAGCATTTCATGGTAAAGGTCGATATAGTTAAATCGTACTCGTAGATCTATTAAAGCACATAATAAATTATAGGGTTCGTCATAAAGGAAATAGAGAAATAATTGCAAATAATGCATTTCCTGTGCATACTATACAGATGATACTTGAGCACAAAAAGTTAGTGACACGCACGATTAGACGAACCTTATCGATAACAATTTTTTTCTTGTCAGTCAATGAGTTATTTCAAGATATTTATCGTATTATTTACATAATGACTATATTAAATAATCGGATGCAAAATATTGCATAGCTATATAGATAACCGCATTTGTTATTTTTTTGTGTGTCTTTTCTATTTTTTTTTATCTTCTTCTACACACATGTGTGTGATACATGATCCATCGTTGCATGTTACACTCGCATAATCGCTTCTGTTGCGTTCTGGGTTGTATGCATGGTCACATGTCACGCTACTCACATACACACATATATGTATGATATGTATATCTACGTGTATCAGATTCATCGTAGCAAGAACAAGTCTACGTCATGAGAAAACTTTCAAGGGTGATACTAGCCAACATAGTACATGTGTTACTTACTATTACTACTATTACTATTTTCTATCCCGTGCATCAAATGTTTCTTCGAGAGCTATTTACTTTTTTAGACTATATTCTTTTTTTTTTTTTTTCAAATTTACATTTGGACACGTGGAAAAACGTAAAGTTGACCAAAGTGGTTTTATTTGTAATTCTTTCGAATGTGTATAACGTGTAGAACTCGTCTTTTTTTCATATACGCTTATTCAAAGGTGTGTTCTTCTTCTCGACATTTCATTTCAGTGAAATAAATTCTATCGATTGAACGTACGAATGAACGAACCAACGAACGAACGAATGGGCAAAAGTTATTAGTTTTATCTTTATTTCAATTTCCAACGTCTCCAATGTCGATTTTGAACGAATCGATAAACGATATATCGCCCCTAGATTCTCACAAAAATAGTTTTCTCACATTTTCGGATATATATTTTAAAACTTTGCGAGTATTAGTTAAAAAAAAAAAAAATTGATAAAGAACGAGTTCAACTTATTTTTTTACTTTTTTTTCCTTTCAAACGAAACGTAAAAAATTATTTTTATGCTATCGAATATGAAATGGAATTATTGTTAATTAATAAAATAATTTTTATTTATAATAATAAAATTATTAAATAAACGATATGATTGGTTGTGCAAGAAAAGAAGTAAGCTTATCAAGACGCATCGTATTTGGCATGAAACCGGCACTCCATTAAATTCGAAAATTGTTTTTGTTGGGCACGCGATGGGTTCGCGTTCGAAGAAGCCCTTCTTATTGGTCTCTACGTTACGGAATATAACGCCGGTCCATTTTATTCTATGACGCACGTGTTATAGTAGTAGTAGTAGTAGTAGTAGGTACTTTCACGAGAAACCAACCCCTGCTTCGAAGAAAAATACAAAATGTACGTTTCTCAGACATCCAAGATAATCGGACCCCCCCCCCCCATCTTATTGAGTTCTTCTTTCCCTTGTTTCTTACCATCCATTTTTTCTCCTAGAAAATAACAAATACTAGGAAGAAAAATAAAAATAATAGATTAACGATTAATGCAAATATTTGTCAAATATTTTCATATGAACGAACACTCGTATTATGTTGTCGGCATAATTGGTTAGTTTCTCATACAATTAAATTATCTACAAGAAATAAATTACTTTTGTAAGAAATTGTAAAAAGACAAAATACAGACTTGTCCTCGAAAATGAAGAAAAAATTATATAGGAACCTTTTAAATATCGACCACGTTCCAATTCGGACGAACCCCTTCAAGCATTAGTAATCCAATCGAGGTGTCCTCTCAGCTTGATTAGTTTTATAAAAGTATTAGCGTATATATATTCTGTTAAAAAGGTTAAAGATTGTCAAGTTTGACGTTTACGTTTATTAAAAAAAAAATTCCTGATCATATTTACATTATATTATACATTATATTATATAGTATATTATACTTATATATTATATTATTATTTCTCAGGGATAAGAACACTGACGGGATTTGGTATTTGCGGCAATGAACTTTTATTGAATAATAACTAGTATATAATATAATATTAGTATGTATATAATATATTTAATAATAATTAATTAATAATAATAATAAACTTGATAATATTAGGTTACGCTTTTAACGTGTTCTTCTTCTTCTTCTTTTTTTACTTGTTCACACTAGTTCATGGAATACGCGTTAAAATACGTTGATTAGGCTTGACACAAGGTAGTCCTTAGTAATCACGAAAGAACATATCGTCATCGTCGACGTCTTATCGTCTCTTTTAGCTGATGTATCTTGAACAGCATTCACGATAGTAGATGCCAAGTAGCAATCTACCCAGCTTAGAGTTTGTTCGTTGAAAGCACACGTAGCAGTAGAAGCAGCAGCAGCAGCAGCAGTAGCAGTAATGCATGCTTGCATGCACATGCATGCATGGTGGTACCGAATCGTATTCGTAACCTCATTGGAAGCTTATTCCCCGAGGTAAGACGACAGTTCCTAGAGCTGGAAGACCTACGAAAGCGAGTAGAGTTATCTCTCTCTCTCTCTTTCTCCCTCTCTTTCTAGCAGTCAAGACAACGAGGGTGTAAATCAGGCGAAACTGCATTCTGGAATTAAGGGACTACTCCTCTTTCTCTTGCATATACACACTCGCTCACTTACTCCTACGTTTAGTTAATGAATGTAGCACCGCCTCTAATTAGACGTTCTTAATACCTCGCGCGTTGCTTCGTGCTATTAAAAGAGGAATGGAATGTTGGTGCAAGGAGAAAGACCCTACGGATAAACGTCCTATGTCTTACACCCTGGAAGTTTATAAGTGTGATTCTCGTATCGAAGATAAATTTGGGCAGGGTATGTTTAACGAGAGTTAAATATAATTCGCTATATAAATCGTGTGTTACTTTTTCTTCTATAATAGAAAATAAATAAAATAATATCTATCTATATCTAGTTTCTATTTTTTTCGAATTTAATATAAAACAAATCATAATTACTTTGATCGATAAGATGAAAGGTTAATTGGTAATAGGGTAGTAACACCACTGATTGGTATTTAATGAATCGGCTTAGCGACTCGTAAGCATTCAGGACGGATTATCGAAGTGTAAGAGTCAGTGAATACGGTCTATAGGCAAACAACCCTGGAAAACAGTCGAAAGCGACGATTTTCGTTTTGCAAAGGGCTTTAAAGCGAAAGGGTTCCAAATGGAATAAAGATTATTCGTCCGAGTTGTCGTTGTCGTGGTCTATCTCTCTGTCTCTCTCTTTTTGAAAAAGGTCAGTTACCCTTACCATTGTCATATGCTGATAATGTCGGCGGACACTCTATCCTCTTGCCAGGTTTCCTTCGAAGACCAATTACGGATAATTACCCGCAACCTATTACGCGCTAAAACCTTGTCACTGCGATTATCGTTAGAGCATAAAGCTACCGCCTACATCTCGGCGGCATCGTTGAGTCCCCGCCTGAAAACTCTCTGCACACTTCCCCTCTTTACCCCGTCCTCTTTCAGCACTCTTCCTCTTTCCCGTTTCGAGTCGTGAACATTGGAGTTTCTGCTGGAGGTAGAGAAGGTAACGCGATGCCTGATGGTGGTAGTGGTAGTGGTAATGGTAGTGGTGGTTGTGAGCAGGGCTTAAGGTCACGTTGGAACCGTCGAGGATGAACGAATCGACCGGATAACGTGATGGGATTTAACATTCGCGAACCATCAGTCAACGGGAAAGCTTTTTGCTTGTTGATGAACGACGTTATATCCTCTCTGACTTTTTTTCTTCTTCTTTTTCTTCTCCTTCTTCTTTACGAGCAGCTAGGTAACAGCTTAAGGAAAAATAGCGTTCTTCTTTGTATTATTCCAGGTAAAGGAAAACCGCGAGATAAGTTTTCTAGTCTTACCAAACTCTCGATGTTTTATAACTCGAATCGTAGTTTTTTTTTTTAAAGTTGAATAAGAGAATATATTATAATGCGAAATCATTGTATCGTAACTTTAAGATATTTGTAATTTGCTAGACATTCTTCGTGGTTTTTAACATAAAAGAAAAACTTTACTTATTTATTATCGTACGAAGTATTTGTTTCAAAAAAACCTCTATATGTTTATCTAACTATTGCATATCTGTGATCAAACGGTGGTAATTTGAGTTCGAACCCCGATGTTTTGGGTTATCAAACAACATAGTTGATCAAGAAATATCGCAACGATTACTAAATCATACTAATATATTGAGAAGAGGTTTCGATGATCGTCATCGGAATGATTCTGTTAACCGTATGAAGGGATAACGGAAAATCAACGACTGATAGAAAGAGAGAAATGTACTCATGGTGGTGATGGTGGTGGTGGTGGGAAGAGCCTCCGGAATATCTAGTTATCCGGTGAATCGGCGATACTACAGAGGGAATAGACATAGTAAATTGAGAGGGACTATCTCCGTGCGACGTTATGGAGCTAGAATATTATATCCACCGCGGAATTATGCCATCCATCAAAATACCGATGCCTAGGATAATTGATGCCATCGCAGCGGCGACGCCAGTCATGCTAGACAGCACATGGCGTAAAATTGAATATCGATTAGACGTTCTGAGAGGTTTCGAAATGGGGCTTTGCGCCAAAGTTATTAAATCCTCTACCAAGCTGAAGTCCCTCGATTAAACGGTAGCAATAATATCAAGTTTGTCACTGAGATTCTGAAGTAATAAACGGTTACTTCCAATCTCTACTTATACGTGTATATGTGTATGTACTTTCGCATAATGAATGTTTTTTTTTTTATTATTATATTATTTTTTAATAAAATTCGATGCTATTATTGCTATCTTATTTTGTTACGTTGCACGTTCGAGGAATCAAACCGTGTTGTCCTCTACTACTGCATTATTTAAAATATGCATTTAAAACTAATGACAAATAACGAATGAAGTTTTCATTGACAATTGCATTGGAAAATAAAAAGAGAATCGGTAAACGGATTGCTGGTTGGTTGGTTGGTTGGTTGGTTGGTTGGCTGGCTGGCTGGCTGGCTGGCTGGCTAGCAGGGTACTGCCACAGAGACCACAGACTGCGAACAACAACGACAGCTAACTCCAATGGCAAGCCTATCACTGTTAATCGATTGTCGAACGATATATCTACGCTGACATAACTCGGGGATTTATCGGTGCCACCCCAGACGGTGGCAGAACTCGATATGCTAATAAAGCACTCCTGTACATCGATAGATAGCGCGCCCGCGCACAATATTCGTGCTAGAGAAAGAAAGAGAATACAACCCTTAACCACACACTTACATCGATCGCTGAGATATCTCCTCTGCTCATTAATACTTGTTTTCTACCTGCTAACACGGTGTTTTTATATATTTTTTTTTCTGTACAAATTTTTTTTCCATCCCCCTCCCTCAAGTTTTCCCATTCGGTAGAACAACAATAATATTAATGGTAAAAAAAAAAGATAGAACAGAGGAGTCAACTCATGTAATTTACCTTTCTCATTATAGTCTCGGTCTCGGGAAGTTGGAAGTAATATTACTCTGCACAATGCGAGATAACACGACGAACAATTATTCAGATAGAGAGTAAGAGTCCTAACTAATCTCATATAATTTCATCTATGTTTTTTTTTCTCTTTTTTTTTTTAGCTAACGAAAATAATCCTTATATCATATTCCTGGCATTTGGTGCGATTTCTATTCTCCGTCTAGATCGTTTCAATCAGCATTGTTCTATCTCTATTCGTCAAAATCGGGGAACTCTCTCTCTCTCTCTCTCTCTCTCTCTCTCACTCTCTCTTTCTCCTCCTAACACACAAAGGAATTCCTCGATTTCTCTACGTTGAACTCAACGAAATTTTCACTCGCTCGGTAGAGAGAGAGAATTTTATCTCGATTTTCGTGAATGTTGACGTTTCTTCCCTGTCTCCTTTCTCTCTCTCTCTCTCTCTCTCTCTTCTCTCTTCTCTCTTCTCTCTTCTCTCTTCAGGCGTCGTGCGCACGACATCCAATAGAGCTCATGGTTTTATTTTCAAGCCCCTCCCTCCCTCCCCCGCACAGCCCCTTTCCACGTCGCATCCTCCGTCCTTTCTGCCATAAAACCCTGCTCCACATAGATTCGTTGTCGGGCTATTGCAACGTCGATAGACACGAACAGGGTTGGTAGGGAAGGGGATGGAGGATAGGTAGTTGGAAGAGTGAATGAAAAACACACGCGTAGTTTGAAAAGAGAGAAAGAGAAGAGACGCTTACTATCACACTACCTTCGTGATCGATATTTAAAATAGGAAAAGATTTTTCCTTCTAACAAATCTTTGTAGCAGCTTGTAAACGATAAAAAGAAAAATAATAAAAATTTGACCAAAGTTTTATTAAGATCTTATATTTCTTCACCATGGTTTAAGTTTTTTTCGTATAGGGTTTTTAAAATATTTCCTACTATACACAATCCCGGTGTCGGTGGCAAACAGAACGGTCAATATCGCGTTGTTTACTCCCGGTAGCAGCACCACCACCAGTAGCAGCAGCTTTCCAGAGATGAGAACAAACTTACTCAGCAACAAGTACAACTAAAAAAAAAAAAAGAAGAAGAAAGAAAAAGAAAAAGAAAAGGAACAAAAAAAACAGCGAGTACTCTTATCCGTCGTCTCATTAGACGCCTTCCTTCACATTTGCGATTTCATTCTCTCGCGTGAAATTATTTTTCCGTGGCAAAGTTAAAAGAGATATTATAAAGCCTTTTTCACAAATCCATTTATTAACACACAGAGAGAAAGAGAGAAAGAAGAACGATGATAATAATATGACTCACGTTGAAAAGCTTGAGATTACGTCATAAATGATCTTTCCGTTCTCTCTTTCTCTCTCTCTCTCTTTCTCTTTCTCTTTAGTAATCGGTCATATATGTGTGAGCATACGTAAACTTAAAGACAGATAAACGTAGAAACTTACTGCTCGTAAAGTTGGCTATCGCGGAATGTTTGAGAAATTGGGATCACGTTTTGCGTTGCGTAATACCAGGGATACGCTGCTAACTTACGCGTTCTAACCCCGTGCTTAAGGCATAACATATATAAATGTGAGTATATGGTACATATATATATATATATATATATATATGTATATAGTATACGTACGTCTTATGTAAGTACATTACTCGCGTGAACCAACGAGCCGGGATAAATTATCGGCTAGGGTTGTCAAGTAAGAGAGGAAGAGGTTTCTTCTTCGTAACCGTGGCGCCAAAGAAGATTCGACGATACGTTATATGAATTCGTCTTAAAAAGTTGTGAGTAGAAAGAAGTATAGTATATATATATATCTCGTGATCGTAAAAAAGTAGAACTCATAAAGTTCGCTCAGTCTCTGGTAAGTCACCTATAATAACACGAACGTCATCTTGTAAGTAAGTTACCTTTGATGTACTATGCATTCATTTCTGTTTATTTTCTTTTTTTTTTGTATATCACTCGCCCTCAATTAAGACAACTGCATAAAATGATCGTAAAGTTTGATATGATAAATTGAAGGTTGAATCAATGCAAGACGATTTACGTTGAGTTAAAGAAATTGAAAATTTATATCACAATGGTTGACCATGATTGACTTTTCTCTTAAGGTCTATAAAGTTAAAGAACGATTCATCATTTTACTTACTACTTGTAAATAATAATAATAATAATAATAATAATAATAATAATAATAATAATAATAATAATAATAATAATAATAATGATATAGAAGAGGATAATCCAAATTAGAAACAAATTTTGTATAATATGCTTTTGCAATGTAATTTCATTGTTAATAGAGTTTTATTTCTCTGTATCTCTATCTCTTTCTTGTAATGGTCAGTAATGTATAATCCTTTTCAATTACAAAACGATGCGCCATGGCGCAAAACAAGAGGAGGATAATTTTGGCGAATATTCGAGTAACAGCTGGGCAAAACGTCGAGTGTATCAATTCGTAAAGCTTCGCAAAGCGTTATCGGTGTATTTCCGAGCTCTTTACTCGTATCAAACAATTCTGCGAGTATTATGCGCCTTCGGGATTTGTAGTAAACGTTAAGAACGTTAATGATGAAACGTTGTATTCATCAACATACATACATATATATGATGTATGCGTACGTTTTTGTGTGTATGTGCATGAATTTAAGTAGGTGTATTAATATGCATAAATGTTACAAGAAAATGAGGTCGAGATTAGAGATATACCTAGTTATGATGAATTATTTGTTGAATACGTTATCGATGTATGTGTATGGTGTAATATAATGATTATAATTAAACAAATTGATCAAATATAAGTTTTAATAATGATTTGATACGTGATTGCTTTCGCGTGATTATCCGGACGAAGGTAGTTGAGAAAATTCGTTTTAAATTGGTATACTTTTCAATGGCAAATCTAGTTTTCTTCTTCTATTTGCGTGTGCATGCACTCACTCACTCACTCACTCACATATATGTGTGTGTTATAGTGTCGATCACAGTTGTTGCAACGAAAGAGTGGACAGGAGAGATCGCGTAGAAGAGAAGCGACGGAGCTTACCAAAGTTTAATTGCAACCAGTTACACCGTTGTTGATTACGCCGTTAGTTAGCTAACTGAAGTTGAGTAATTTATTCTCTACAAAGCATTATACAGGAAGTCCATTGGCATAAACAAAGTGTCAATCAATGATATATTCTCGTTCGGGTTATATCCGTGCTTAATTATTTGTCGCATTTTAATTGCGTATTAACAAACAATAACGTTTTAATCGTTCATAGTAGGTTTTTGATCAATAGATAAGAAAAGGAATGCTTATAATCAAGTTGATAAACTTTGTATCAAAAAATCAAATGATTCCTTTCATTTAAAACACGAAATGACGAACATATGTATATTTCCTGTCATCATTTTGTTTTTTATTTTTATCGGACAACGAAAAAACGGTTCCCGATCGTTCCATCTGTACGTCAGTTTTCGTTCACTTTGTGAACACGAGTCAACAACGAAAGGAAGGTATGGTTATACTTCTCCTTGACGTTGTCAAGAATTCACCGTCACGCTTTCCGACTTTCTGTTCCTCTCAGCACTTACGTAATCGTGAAACTCAGAAGAACGATCTTTCCTTCAGCAAAGGCTAGTAGCAGCATGATCTTTTAGATTTTTACATTTCAAAGTTACTTCATTACTATAACTTAATTACTTGTAATCATGGATAATATGTAAGTGATAGAAAAAAAGAGATAAATCGATTTACCTATTAATGTAATTGAATAAAAATCCTATTGTAATTATAGTTTAAAAGTTCATCATGTTTACATCATTTTCTACCGATTCCACTTGTACGTAATACACAGTCGGTATGATAATAATAAGTCAGTCTATGTGTGTGACGCACTCCCCTTCCATTCTTACCATTGTACGAAGAGAATTATGCATTGCTTTCAATGCGTGTTCGTTTTAAGTTCAAGGGTATTATATATCGTAGTATGTACGCAACTTTCTTCCTACACACACACATACTTAAAGTAAATATGTGCACATGCGCCTACGTGAGTTACCCATGTTTCTCGTTTTCTAAGGTTGCTACCAGTTACGTATGAGAATGCAGTTCGTGTAAAGTAGATCGACGCGAACTGGTTTTTACATAAAAAGAAAAATCAAACTGTATGTGTGAACACTATACTACCGGCAATAACGTCTAGTTTACTTCTTATCGAATATACTTAACGATTACAACAAGCGTAACTCTTTTTGTAACGTAACTTGCTATTAGATTACATCTTTTATAGATAATTTAACGAGCACGATAAATACATGGTGAGCATTGGAGGTATGGGGAGGGTGAGGGGAAAAATATAAAATAGAAATTTTAAGTATATTTAACTGGTCAGCTACTTAATTACAAAATTCTTGTAACGTTGTAATGATCGTCAAGAGTTTCTAAAGATTACTTCATACTTCTTGAAACGTTTCCATAAACGTTCCGATTGTTCTACGAAGCTGAATAGAATTTTTTTAGTTCTAATAGTTATCGCGTCATGTGGTCTGAGTCATCGCTTTTCATCTCACCGTGTTGCAATTAGCAGTAAACGATCGTACATATTTGCTAATTTTCCATTCTTCGTATTTATGTATTGGTATATGTGTATGTACACGTTAGATACATGCGTTTCGTATTTATTACCAAAGATTTACTATTGGGAATACTTATATTCGATTTGGAAATCATCTGCGAATTAACCAATGTTTATTAACAGTTGATCAGAGAAATAAATATATTTTTTAATTAAGTAAAAATTAAATTAATATTTAATTTAATTTAATTTTTCTAGTATTTTTTATTAGAGAAATAAATAAATATTTTCTTTATATTACATGTTAATTGTTTTAAGAATCGATTAGAAATATTTACAAATTTTTCTGAATATTTTGGTATAAATTTTAGGTAGTATTACTTTTTAAAATAGTTCACGCGATCACAGTTGTAATTGTACAGGTACAAGGGTAGTCTCTCCTAGGTGTTATTATTTATGTATAATTTCACGTTAAATATTATCCTGCGTGAATCCTACAAATTTTCTACACGAAGAAGGAAAAAGAAAAAGAAAAAAATAAAGTATGGAGTAGCGTGTGCGTGTGTAAAATTACGTTAAGTTGGGACGGATTAAACGGACGTCGTCTAATAAAAGCGATTAACCTACATATCGTATAACAGAATCGCATGTTTTGTAATGCCTTCCTTCTCTGCGATTCCGTTCAATGTTCCTGAAACAGCACATTATTGTATTCTATATAGGGTGTGGTGGCCGAATAATATTTAAATTCAAGAAATTAGAAATAAATATAGAAATAAAACTTTATTTTATTTTCTATTATCGGTGGGGTTAATTTGGGAAGTGGAAATCAATTTTGAAAGAATCCCCTTTATGCTATTACGACTAATTGTTAAATATGGTTCACGTATAAAATGTGTATTTTTATAGATATTTAAATTGCTACGTAAAAATGATATTCTATATTTTCGTTTGATTTTTTTAAATTTCTGAACAAGTAATCACTTTGTGGTCAATTGTACATATTATTCAAACCGTAAGGTACGTTTTTAATGAACGATATTGTAAAATTTGATTTTTAATATTGTAGAACAATGGTGAAATATTATTGCAGTTCGATCTGCGCAACGATATAAATCATTTGCAAGTAATTCGATGAAATATGAGGTAGAGAGAGATAATGTTGAATTGCGACACTTGTTAAAAAGATATATTATTATCGAAGGATTGAAAAAGATATTAAAATTGTAAAAAAGCTCGGGTTAAATGTCACTCGATAAAAGGTAAAATCGACGAAAGGACGTATATTTACAGTTGAGATAAATTTACGTAGAGAGAAGTTGGTTGTCTATGCAACGTCTGCCAGGGAGTTGCAAATCGATCGAATTCCATTGCAACCGAAGGTGTGTTCGTAGACAGTCGGTAAATTCAAAGGACTACATCGGTATAACCTTTACGACTGGCCATGAGGGAAATGGCTACTCTACACTCGCCAAATTGAAAGTTACATAATTGATTCGCTTACCTATCAAGCATGCCGCGGTATCCCAGCTGTTACAAAGTATTGTGTTAAAACTACTTTCGAAATGGTTGATAGGGGACAACTTGATCTGGATCTAAGGCTATCTATTTCAACAAACCAAATTGTTTAACGATAACTGCAGGAAGAGATAGATTACGTTCGTTGTTCATTTTTGTTTTTGTTCGCAAAATCAACGAAATGAATGAGAACAACGTGCATAAATTCCCGAGGAAATTCTTCTTTTGTTTTTTATTTGATCGTTTTAACAAACTATCGAACGTTTTAAATTGATTTGTTCTCAAACACGTGCGCAAATGGAAGAATTAAAAGGTTTACTTTAAAGATAATCATTGCTTCAAATTCAGATAGGAAGAGCATTATCCGAACGATAAACGTAACGTCCACGCTTTAATGGTACTTCCATTCGTTCTCTTTTCCTCTCTCTCTCTCTCTCTTTCTCATTCGGTCTATTTGAAATCTACTCTCTTTCAATAGCCACCGCTATTTACTCTCGGCTCGCTTGTGTAAAACGATAAAATCATAACGCCGTTCCATAATAATATCATCGTATGCAGTGATTTAATTCAACGCAAACTCTTATCCTCTAGCTGTGATAACATACCACTCGTTAGAACGAACACAGAGAGAGTGAGAAAGAGAGAGGAATGAGATTCTATCTCTCATTCCTGAGAGATAGTATGATGATCATCTCTTGGTCCACCGGGACGTTTTCTCCGAATTCGCTCGTACCTGAGTATCGTTTCGTAGTCACCACAATAGTGGTGGTCAGTCATCGGTCCATTTCACCAATGGAAACTACCGCGTACAGTGTGACTAAAATTTAATTGGCTAGGGGATCCGGTTATTTGAATTTTGTCTCTCCTATTCTCATTTTCCTTTCACGCTTCTCCCCCTACCCCATTTATATTATTTTATTCCTTTCTTCCCCTTTTCTTGCTGTTTTTCTCTCTTTATGTTTCTCCTCCAACGATAAAAATTCAAAACAGTTCATTGTATTCAAATTTGGTAGTTCGTACCGATGCACGGAACAGTCTGGTGTTTTGGTATAACGATCGGAACCGTTGGCAATATAAAAGTTGACCGAAAAAGAAATAGGGGGAGAAAAGGTAGGAGGAGAAGGAGAGGAGAGAGCAGAGCAGAAGGCGAGTTTGGAATGATCCCGAAGAGAATTCGAATCGAGTTAACTGGCCGTTCGACGTTTCATCGTGTAGTATGCACAAGACCGTTTGATAGGACGAACCTCGTCATTTTCACGCTCCGTCCCTCTCGACGATCGATGATCATCCTCTCTCTCTCACTCTCTCTCTCTTTTACTCTCTCTCTCGATAGTTCTCCTCGTGGCTGCGATTTTCAATGAACGTTTGTATGTACCACTCCTCCTCTTCCTCCTCTTCCACCACCCTTTACTCCCACCCCCGTTGACAGGAATAAATTGCTCTAGCAATTTCGTTGTCGTATAAGCGAATGGAGCAACGACGACGACGACGGACGACGAGAGAGATCGGCTCAATAATCATTTCATTGATTGAAATAACTAGATCGAGGAGATCAATTCGATATTTTATTTTATTTTCATTTTATTTCATTTCATTTCCTTTCCGAAAGAAGTACGATGAAAATAATAACAATAACAAAAAAAGAAAAATAAATACACGTGGGTGGGGGAAACTAAAAAGAAACAAATAAAATGCTTTTGGAATTTTCAACGATTATTCGAAAGTCCAATACTTTGATTTCGTCGAGCCTTGGAGTCATTTAAGGACGACGAAGACGACGACGACGATGACGATGAGGGTATGACGATCAGTTTTAGAAAAAGAAGGGAAGTAAAAGAAGGAGGAAAGGTTCTGGTGGACAAGATTTAGGCTCGGTCGACGCTTCTTAAGCACGAGAGGAGGAGGCTGGGAGGGAGGGTAGTAGCGATGTTGGTTTGAGTTCGATGAGTGAAACAGAAATAGGCTACAAGAGAGAGAGAGAGAGAGAGAGAGAGAGAGAGTGGGTAAAGAAGGAGAGGGTTGGGGATGGGTTGGGTTCTCGCCGGCTTACCGCTATTGATTTTTCCCGCCAGACTCGTGGCTTCCTCGTTGCACCTTTGCTATTCTCTCTCTCGCTCTCTTTGACGTGAACACGCGCGCGCGTCCTTCCCCCCTCTCTAACCCTGGCCCCCTCGTGTTCTCTAGTCGCCTCTCGCGGTCTTCCTCGTTCGTCGTTCTCTACCATTTTCCACCCCTGCCCTCATCCTCTCCCTCCCCCTCATTCATTCTCTCTTCAACGCACTCACACCCGGAAATATCTTCTCTCTTTTTCTATCTATTCCCTCTCTTCTAACTACCCTGCTGCTGCACCTTCCGATACTACTCTATCAAGTATGTGTGTGTGTTTCTGTGTGTAAGTCTCTCCGTAAGTCTCTGCGTGGTATTTCACGTTCGTAAATGTGTACCACCTAGCCATACGAGGCTTACATATTCTTTTCTATACTGTTTTACTTCGTTCTAATAAAACTGTATACGTATATAGATGTGTATATATATATATATATATATATATATATATATATATATATATATATGTGTATTCTTGTCTATATATAAAACTATGCATGAAGCTATACATTTGCTTGTGTGTTGTGTTTTTTGTTAGGTAGTAGTGGTGATGATAGTAGGGTATGTGCGCACGTGCACGAGTGCTGCTCTGCTAGTAACACTTTGTAGAAAAAGGGTGAGGGTGTAACGACAAGAGGCTGACGATGCTGATTCTCTCTCGCCTATGCCTCGACTAGAGTACATCCGGATCTCTCGAGATCTTGTCTTCTTCTTCTTCTTCTTCTTCTTCTTCTTCTTATTCTTCTTCTTCTTCTTATTCTTCTTCTTCTTCTTATTCTTATTCTTATTCTTATTCTTATTCTTATTCTTATTTTCCTTCGTCTCATTCTTCTTTTCTTTTTTTTTCTTTATACACTTCTAACTGAATTGTTTTATGCTCAATTGTCGTTTGTAAGAAATAATGGCCGTGTCACGCGTTTATCGAGATTGTCCTAGATCGAAAAACCGTGTTAGAGAAAAATAATTCGTCTTCTTCAAAAGGAAAGGATATCTTTAATTTTATTTACCCTTTGGCTACATTTGACGTATCAGTACGTCATGCATTTATTTGGGTAAAGAGAACACACATGACGTGCTGATACGTCATTGAAATTGAGATGAGATTTAATTATAGTTTATTCTGGTTCATTTCAAAGTAATATATGTAATTTTTATATTATTATAATTATATATAATTATATTATATATAATATTATTTATATAATATTAATATTAAATAAATAATAAATTTATATAAAATCAATATTGTAATTAAATAAATTATTTAATTATAATATTTCTAAAGTAATTTGCAAATAAATGTGTAATCAAAGTGTTAATTTCACATGTAGATGTGTCCATTGTATCTATATTTACGTAAAAAAAAATAAATTTTTTCTCACACATTGATCGAAAGTTCGTTTTTGCTCCCTGTTTTCAGGGGCGAAAGTGCCACATTTCCGCCAGCTTGAACCTGTTTTCAGGGGCGAAAGTGCGACATTCCCTCCCGCTTGAATGTTGTAACAAATTAGTGCGCATGCTTCAATTTTTTAACGCATGTGAATTAGTTTCTTAACCTTAGGAATATTTTAATAAATTAGCTGTCAATAGAAAAACAGTCGCAGCGACTGACATGCGAAAATCGCGCCGTTCATATTAATGAGCTACTACGATAGCGCGCCGCATTCCAAGGGTTAATAATAATAATAATTTATAAACTCCCTATTTAATTAATTAAATTTTATTTAAAAAATATTTTTTAAACTTAAATAATAATTTATATTTTTAATAGAATATAATTTTATCTTTTATTTAATTTTATCGTAATTATTTAATTTAATTTAATTTATTATTATATTAGATTGATAAATGTAATTAATAAACGAAATAAGTCGTTGGTAAGGTTACGTCATACTGAAAAAAGCTTGGCGCATGTTCATAAAAGTTGAAGCATGCGTAATATTTTCTTTAAAAATTTTGTAGGGAGGAAATATTAAAAAACAATATCATTAAAATAGGAAACCACCGATGTTTTTTTTTTTTAAATTAACAAATTAAATCGTGATATCGAATAATATAAAAAAAATATCACCTGTCTCATAAATTTTATTTTTTATTTATTTTTATATTTAAAATTTTTTTTTAAGTTTTTTTATATTTTATTTTATTTTTATATTTAAATTTTTTTAAAGTGGGGAGCTTCGCCCCCAACCCCTGAGGGGGCTGTGCCCCCGGACCCCCTGATTTTTTTGCTGGGGGCTTGCCCCCAGACCAGCTATCAGGGGTTTCACCCCTGGACCCCTTGCTTGTTTTTAAATTTACATAATCTTCCCAAAATTTATTAATTGACAACACATAAAAAAGTATATTACATACCTAGGGCAATATAGTAAGAAAGTGGCAACTTCGTTTTGCACAGCTACAGTGGGAGAAAAGTTGACGCTTTCCGCCCGGGAAGAAAAACATGTGAACTATAATTCCTTTTACCCTAACAACAAAATATTAAAGTATATAATTATTTAATTACAACCGAACTTTCAATACTGGTGTGAGAAAAATAAATTTTATTCCTTATCATCGTTTGCTTTGTTTTTTTTTTTTAATTCGATTACGTTATAATTGCTTGCTTTTCTATAAGTAAAAAAATGGAAATTATTGTCGAGAATAGTAGGTCATTGCGATATATTAATGGTCGATTTTGTAACGTTATCGAAGAGTTTGCCACCTTCGACCTATCTGTCGGTTAATCAAATCCAGTCTGGACCGTTTATCGGCTTTCTTCTTGGCCTTCTTCCTCGTATAACTCGAGATGAAACTTAATCTTTCGTGATTTGTGTTATCTCTTTCTCTCTTCGGTTTTAATGACAGATTTAAGAACGTTTTCTGACGTGCATCTCTTACCTCGCGTAAAAATGGATAAACAAAGTAAATAAAACTTTTGTAGTATCTCAAATGCTGTTCTTTCATTTTTACCACCATTTGGTATTTGACGCGGAAGATAAGTTTCATTCGCAAATGATTTTAGAACTTGCAATTGATGTTTATTAAAATAATAATAAAAGATTACGTTTTAAAGAAAGTGCAATGTTAGAACAAACGTTTAAGTTGACTTGCATAATTTTTTTTATTGATAATTAATTATAGAAATATTTATTTATCTCATAATAATAATAAATTTGTTTTAGTTTTATTTTTAACGAATTAATTTATTCGACAGTAATGATATTAATATAATTATCAATATATTGAAAGATGTAAAAAAAAAAAAAAAGAAAATATAATCTTCGTAACAATTTGTTTCACAAGAAAGAAACGCGGGTAATATCTTGATAATCGTCTTTGCATTTTTATCTCGCGTCTCTGGTTTGCGTGAATATTTATATTAGAGATTATACAGCCGAGAAGGAAGAAGAAGAAGAAGAAGAAGAAGAAGAATGTTTATCCTCATTTTTTCATCTTCCCCAAGCAACACGGGTCTACGTTACGATAACGTCGACGAGTACACGTTCTTCTTCTACACGGCGTGTAAGAAATTGTGTGCGCTCTTAAAATGAAATAGATTAATCTTCTAAAGTTTGCCGAAAGTAAATACACCGAGAGATGATGATATTATTCGTAACATTGGTAACGATAGATCTGTTTAAAAAAAAAAAAGAAATACAATTAATCGAAACGAGAAAGATTAGATGGTTTTTCATTTTTAATTTTTCTAATCGAGACAAAAACAAAACGATTACAGGCGGTTTATCTTCTGTTTTTATGGGGGGGGGGGGAATTTTTCTAATCGAAACGACAATAAAGATTAGAATAAAAATAACTGGAAATGTGTGGGATTTGATACGAAATAAAAAAAAAATAAAAGTTTACAAAGATTTAATCTAAAATATTTTGATAATTCTAAACGATTGATTCGAAGATATCAAAAGATTCGAATAACACAATATTTTATTTGTATTACATTTTACAATAGATAGGGGGAAGGGATTCCCCGTTCTTTCACTTCCTTTTTTTTTTTTTTTAATTTTATCGAAATCCCCCAACTCTGACGTGTATTTTAAGAACATTCGATTCGTATACCTAAACGAACAAAGCTCGCTTTGCAATAAGAAAAAAAACTATCCCATAACGTTTGTTTGTTTTTTATCTGATAACACCGGATGTCGTCATAGTCGACCAACCAAGAACGTTGGATCGTTTTACATCTTATCGTTAATACATACACAAACATATACTATTCTATAATTTAGTTACAATAAATAAAACAAAACAGTGAAATCTATCCTTTTCTCTCGAGGCTTACATACCTTAGGAAATACAAATAATTTAAAATAAAATGAAAAAAACTAAGAAATAAAATGAGTACACAGTAGAAATTCTAATAGGAAACATTCATAGTCTCTCTCTCTCTCTCTCTCTCTCTCTCGTGTGCATTATTCGAGTACAGGTATCCCTCGAATAACACGGCTAATTGGTTCCATGTTATTTGAAATCGTGTTATATATTCTATACTAATAATTCATATAAATTTACTTTATATATGTATATGTACATATATACTGTGTGATACACTTAATTTTTAGCAATAATTTTCGCGACTTCGTGTAATTTGAGGGTTGTTGCAATTTTTAACCATGCAATTCAAGTACTGTGCTATTCGAGGGATGCTTGTAGTATCAGAGGTAGACAGTTTACTTTTTGTCTTTTTGCTTTTCCTGAAAGCACCAAGAGAAAGAAGGAAGAGAGCTAAGGGGGAGGGGAGGAGATAAAGAAAGAAAAAAAGGGAATGAAAGTGGACCGTGTGATCTCTCGCCTTCGGCCGGAATCGTTATAGATGGTGTAGGTATAAACGAGCAATTTGATCGGACACGATATCGATATATGGTGCGATATTGCTAGAGAGGATGATAGAACAAGAAAAAGAAAGAAAGAGAAAGAGAGAGGCAAATACATAGAAGAAATAAAGAGAAAGAATGAAGAGAGAGAGAGGAGAGTATCGATATCGAATTTATCCCTCGTTCTCTTTTCCCCCTCTTACCTTTTTCCTCTTTATCGTTCGCTTCCTCCTCCTCCTCTTACTCTTCCTCCTTCACCTTCTCTTTTTTTGCTCTTATTGCTTCGGAATTCCGAGAGAGAGAGAGAGAGAGAGAGAAAGGTCAACGATCTCTCCAGGGATTTTCAGAGATCCGACAAGTCGAAGCACCGCCGAGACTCGTCACGACTCAATTCGCTGTCTCGATGAAAAAAAAACACCATGGAGAAAGAGAGAGAGAGTGAGAGAACACGAGTGTCTTCTCGTGCTGGCCAAAGGTGCTGCCTGACCACCTACATCGATCTTTCTACATCCAAGCTTTATTGTTTTCTTTTGCGATTCGAAGTACAAAGTGTGCACTATACTTCTCGTTACCATGTTCCAATTTATAACATATATATATTTATATATTTTATTGACTGACTGGATGCGTAAGGGAATGGTAGTAATTTAGAAATTACTATATATATATATATTTATTATAAATATTAAAAAATATTATATTATAAATTACTGTATATATAGTAATTTAAAATATTATAAATATAGTAATTTATAATATTATAATATAATAATATTATTTATTTAAATAATATTAAAAAAATTATTATTAAAAAATTTAATAATTATTAAAATAATATAATATTATAATTATATATGTATATATAAGTATGCATATATACTTTATTGACTAACTGGGTGGGTAAAGGGATAGTGGTAATTCAGGAAAAAAGATACTACAAATAATATAGAATATTGTTTTTAATTATAATTTAATTTAATTTAATTTAATTTAATTTAATTTAATTAATTGTTAGTTTTTTGTTGTCGTTCATTAATCAACGTTTTACTAATGGTAATTATTGTCTTAGCTAACTAACGATCGTGATCCTATTACTGTACTTTTTTTCCCCCCCTAACTCCACCACAACTCGTTCGTAATAATTTTCAGTAACAAGGTTTATAGAGTTTATTCAACGGCACCATGAGAAGAACTCATAAAAGAATAAGAAGAAAATAAAATTTAAAAAAAGGCTGTTCCTATAACAAACTTATTAACGTTGCGCGTTATACGTTTGATGATTCTTTTTTGTTTGTTCTCTAGTAAATTTCCAGAGCGAGTAAGTCGAGCCGAGTCGAGTCGAGTGAGTTTAGGGGATGTGTGTGTTTTTTTTTATTTCCTCCCCTGCCCCTTTCTCCTCACATTTGGTCGTTCTTCTTCGCGTATAAATACGGAGAAAACGGCATACCGCGTTTTTCTAAAAACGTTTGCGTCTCTCTGTGTTTTTCGCAAGTATGTTTTATATCATAAATATATATGCATATATGTATAACCACGTAGAAGAATAGGTGGAGGGAAGGCGCATACTGCCGCATAAGCGCCACGTAAAAGTTAAACGCCAAAGTTCTTTTTCTTCTTTTTTCGTATTTTTTTTTATTCACCCTAAGCGCGCCTAGTACTGGCCTTTTACGAGCCGCGTGTCCTCTTTTACGTACGTGCGTGTGTTTCTAATGTCTCATTCGTGCGCACATCCTGCAATTCACCTTAACTTTGTATATGTTTCCATGTAATGTCTATATATCCGTTATGTCATGCTATATATATCATTCCGGTAAAGAGGACTGAAAACTTGAAGTAGAATTTTTTTTTTATTTTTTTTTTCCTTAACGGAGAAACCGCGACTTATGAGTAATACTACCTACCCATGATTCCACAACCACCACCACTACCACCATGTTCGTTAAGCGGTGGTAACTCCTCTTTCTCTCGAGAATGGATTACTTTCTTTTACTTTCTTTCCTTTTCTTTTTATATTCTCGTTTTATACTACTTTTCCGTCAGTAGTTTTAGTTTAAATCTCTTTGCACGCTTCATTTCTCGTATCTTCGAGTTAACTCTCATAGGTTCCTCCTTTTTTATTTTTTATTTTGTTCTTACGTTTTGTTTTTTTTAACATTTGTGTTGTTAGAATCCCTGTATATATAAAAAGTTTAAAATTCAAAAAATTAAAGAATTTTCCAAAAATAATGCAAATTAAGATGTAAGATTTGTATAAATCGTAATGTTAATCTAAGTGTCATGTTGATATATTTCAAACTAACTTGTGAAATATTACTTAATAATTTGTTGATCCTAAATTAGCGTTTCTTTCGATTTTAAAAATAAAATTATCCTTCTTAGAAAAAAAAAAAAAATAAAGAAAATTCTAATTTTTTTTAAGTAGAAAGAAATAGCATAATTTGTACTATATAAGTGTTATATAATATGGAATGTGGATGCGATTTAAATTGGTGTAATTTGAATAATTAAGGATATAAATATAAATATATACAAAAAATCATTAATTTAGTTTAAAAAATCAGCAAATATCCTAAAGAAATCACAACGCTGATATAAAATACTTAAAAACAAATCCCATTAGCTAGTATTTTAATTAACCTTCGTTCTCTTACACACACGCGAGCGCACACACATTTATTATCCAATGATACGAATTGAAAAATAGATTTAATTAATTCACATTGGAAATTTTAGCAAATGTTTTATAATTACGAAAGAGACCAATGAAATACCGATGATCGAGCACGTTTGAATCGATGAGAATATCCAAGGACAACACGTGACGGGTTCGAGGGTCCGTTTGACCCCGGTGTCCGGCCCTTTCCGCTCTAACATAAGCCACGATTATCGATCTATCACGACGACGTACCCTTTGGGGACCGAAGGGCTGTAATTATAGAGCGACAATCGTCCAAGCAACGCGTACCAACCCTGCGAAGGCTTATTCAATTTGTCCTGCAAGTGTGACTATACATTACTAGGCAATCCAATTAACAGGTTCGATTAAATAAACCGATAATTACCTGAAAATGAAATATATTTGCCGTATACTTTCTCTCTCTCTCTCTCTTTCTCTCTGATATATTTCGCTTGCTCATTTTAATATTCATTATCATGATACAACGTTTCGTTCTCGTTATAAATCCGATGAACTCGTAATAATAATAAATCTTGAGAATGTAAATCGTTAATGTTATAACACAGTCATAACGTAACCCAAGAATTATTGAACAAATAAAAAAAAAAATAATTACAACGTTATAAAATTAGATACACGCAAAAAGAATGAACAAGTAAAGTAGCAAAATATTTGTAATATGATGTCACGTTTAACCCTTTGACTGTTGAATACATTTACCTAAAATATTTTATAGAAACGGAGTTGTTTATTATTAAGTAGTTTCTAATAATAAATTATATTTAATAATTAAAGTTTTTCTTTATAAATATAATTTAATTAATTAATATAAACACTACATTATTTTACATTATTATATATGCGTCCATAGCACTCAAAGGTTTAAAATAACGCGTTAAACTATTCGATTCGTTATCATACTTTGTCAAATAAAAATGTTTCTTTTCATTTTAGTATAACTCATTTTGCACGAGAATCATAAAAGAGTTATTTCGTAATATCGTTCTCTCTCCCTCTCGAAGAAGAAGATATTATTATTTCAGGCATGAAAAGGAAACGTGAGATGAGAATGTATGAGAATGATTTTGAAACGTATACATTGAAAAGAAGAAGAATTTTACTTTACAATTATTAAAACTAAGAAAATTCTAGCCTTGTTTTTAATCTTAGATATTGCAATAAACTGTTTGTTCATGGATGAGTGCGTACCAATACTGAATATCTCTTGCTTCGATCAAAAAGCTAATAGGAGAGAAAACGAAGGAGGTAGGATGTTTAGCTCATCAGCCACGTGTTCGCCCACACTCATTCATTTGTTCTCAGTTGCCGACAGTTCGACTCAAACGAGATTCTGTGAACAACCGCGCATCCCACCTAATTCCTAACACATATATATATATGTGTATATTTCAACCGTACGTGTGTCTCCTCTTTCCATGTTGAGAAGCCTTTGCGAATGAATCATGATAAATGATGTTCAATGATGATTAATCATATTTCTCTTTCCTACATTCGTTTCAGGTGTATATGCCCTGCGAGTCTCAGGACAGGTTTTTTTATTTTTATTATTATCATTTTTTTCTTCTATTGAAATATCAGTTAATTTTCATATTTTTAACTTTCTCAAATGAATAACACACTGATTACCACTTACATTGTACAATCACTAGTGGATAAATCTTGTTCTGTCGTAATAGAGTTATCGTAAACAATGATTCATTTTGTCATTATCTTAGATAAAACACGAAGGTAGCATCAGATTTTATTTATTTTTTTTTTTTTAAAGAGACAATAAATTTTTTATTGATTATTTCAACTATATTGCATCGAATGTGAGTTTTTGTGTTTAAAAATAGATAAACATTAATTGAATGAATTGAAATAGAGTACGAAGTTGAGAAAATCGAATGTACGTGACTCGAGGTAACAGACTATGATTACATATTTATGAACGTGGTAAGAGAGAGAGAGAGAGAGAGAGAGAGAGAGAGAGAGAGAGAGAGAGAGAGAGAGAGAGAAAGAGAGAGAGAGAGGGAGATACCCAAGAGATGGAAAAAGAAATTAAATGGAAATCCCAATTTCTTTCCAAGAAGAAGAGTAGTTGTCAAGAAGAAAGGATAGAAAAGATGGTCGAAACGTAATTTAGGCGGACGTAGATATAGATGTCAAGATGTTTACTATTAGTTGGACATGTTCCAAGTTTTAGCTAGCTTACTATGATTTCCATAGGTAACTATCTCTCTTTCTTCCAATTTTTTTGTCTTTTTTCCTTCTTTCTCTACATCTGTGTCCTCTCTTTTTCTCTTTACTTCCAGAATTCTCTTTCAACGATTCGTGTTTTCCAAATATACAAACAGTAACTCGCAAAGTGTCAAGAGATTCGAAATTCGAGCTTTGTCATTTTGCAGGGTGTTCGAGTAAACAGAGAAATAGATAGATAGATAGAGAAAGAGAGAGAGTGTGTTAATAATGCTTTTAGTTGAATGATAAAGGGGTCGAAGTGTCCGTATTCACTAGTTAGTACGCTCGAGGAAACTTTCCTTACAGATACCTATGTAGTCAAGAATACAGTACTTGATTGTACATATAGTATTCGATACGGTAAATTGGAGAACTCCGTTATGATTCTCGAGTGTTTCGAGTGTGATTCGAAGAAACACGGTAGGTCCTCCGGTCGAGGGTTTTCAAAGATCTCGATCCTTTCAACCCACAGGAACAAGAAGAACAAGAGCAAGAGAGAGAGAGAGAGAGAGAGAGAGAGAGACAGAGAGAGAGAAGAGAGTTGTTTCTCTTTTTGCACGGCTTTACCTTCAACTCGTCTCTTCTTCTTCTTCTTCTTCTCCTCCTCCTCCTCCTCCTCCCACTCTTCTTTATCTTCGACCCTTCCATCTCTTCAGCTCCTCCACAGGTTCTCCATCCAGCAACTAGGATGGTACACCCACCACCTCCACCACCTCCACCACCACCACCATTGGCGGATTCTTTCTCGGCAAAATCTCGCCTCTCTTCTCTTACTACAGCAAACAAATATACTCTACCGCGAATAACAGCGTCTTTATCGTTCCCGGGAAACGATTTTTGCCCCATTTAACTTTGATTATAAGTCGTCTCGGATTACACGCAGCAACGTTAGCCGGTGGGTAGCTTTAAGGAGTAAAATCATTGCCGGAAATGTACGAACTTTTGCTACAATTTCGTGACTTCCTACTACACGCGCTTGAAAATTCAACGAGTCCTCCTCTTCTATCCCCTTTCTCCTCTTGTGAACTTTGCCATCTCGTCGTTTCGTCATTTTCTTCCTCCGACCAATAATCCGATCTCATTTGCCTCTCTCTCTCTCTCCCTTTCTATCGTTCGTGTTCCTTTCGCCATTCCGGAAAACATCTTTTCAACTACATCCTAGAGGTTTACTTTATTATCGAGTAAATATCGATTCCTAGATAGATAAACTTACTTGGAAATACTTTTATGGTACTATAACGTGCTATTTTCTGTTCACTTCGAAATGAGAGAAAAATTTCGAATTTTTTTCTTCTTTTTCTTTGTTCTTATCAATGATAAAAATAGGAAAAATTTGTCGGCAACGTTAGCAACAACGAAGTAGTTCTCGTCTCATTCTGAAATATGAAATCTAACCACGAGCAGGAATCAGGGGAAGGTTATTTTCCACAATTTGTTTCGGTCATTATCGTGCACTTCTATTTTGGATTTCACAAAATCTAGATTCATCTCTGTATGTGTATGATAAAAAGGAAAAATATAAAACTACAGTCAAGCTAAAATAATGCTGGCATCATCGTGGATTATCTGATCATTTGTAACAGTTCTGAGATCCCAACTTGCATCCAAATGCGTTCTTTCGTTTCCCGTTCATGGACAAATACGATTATTGTCTCTGCAACGTTTCGTCTTTCAAGAGATTTCTCCAACACTATCAAGATTCATTTTTTCTCATTATAATAACAACTCTCACTTTCGTATTCACGTAACTCACAATATCGATGTTATATCATTTCAAGAAATTAAAACTCATTAATTGACAATCACGAATATCGTCTGCATCAATCGACCTAGCAATAAAACTATTGTTTTGTTTTTTAATTTACATAAAAATTAAAAAAATTTTTTGATTTATATATATATTTAAAATAAAATTATTATATTTTATTATTATTATAAATATTTGAAATATATATTAAATAATGTAAAATAAATTAAATATAAAAATAAATATAAAAATTAAATTATATATATAAAATTAAATACTATTAAATATTTAATTAAATAATTTTATTGATATATTTATAAATATATTTAATAAATTATTAAATATATTATATTTAATGATATATATATTTAAAAATTTGTTGGAATTATAAAAAATAGTACATGCTATTAGAAACGAATAAATTTAGAAGAAGACTCAACAACTATAATTCTTTTTCTTTTTTTTCTTTTTATTAATAAGTATAGACTCTTATATAAGATTAGGACGTATCTTATCTGGTTTTACACTTGATCCCATGCTTAGTAACTCCTACTGGATAACAGCAACGTTCCTCTCTCCGGGTAAAATAGTTGTGTTACGTACGAGTTAGTGAATGACCTTCGAAACGTACTTCGTTTTCCTCTCTTGGTATTGTTATCACCAAGGAAAGGAGATATAATTTTCATGACATATCTTATAATGTGTGTCTCCGTTTTCGCTCACTCGCTCGGTTGCGCAATGCACCAACAGTAACAGCAGCAGTAACAGAAGCAACAGCAGCAGGCAGGCAGCAGCTTCGGTTACCAAACCGCGTTACATAAAACATCAACGTAGGTTTATTGTTTCTAGCTCACGGTATAGTAGTATAAGGATCCTTATTCGAGTACTCCAAGAAAACTGCGTTTAAAACCTCTCACGGCGGAAGAAAACGGAACTTTTGCAAAGAGGATGATAGTTTAGGTTCGTCGTGTGGAAGATTAATGGACATTTCAGTTTCCTTTTTCTTCAATTTCAAACCAACGTCTATTATTTCTAGCTAACACGCTATCAGTCACAGTGTTTCTCATTGTGTGCCATAGTTTTCAATCATTGTTCTTAAAGTAAAAATCGTTTGAACGAATAAACGAGTTGATTTCTTTCTTATGAGATCGTTTTTCCCTTTCCTCTTATACCTTTCTCTTTTTCTTTCTCGAATTTCAGTGAGAGGAATCACTGTCGTGTGAGAATGGGGCGCACCCTCGTAAAGAAAGTGCCGATCCTGGTGCATATGGTGCATCGTGTAACTTTATATGCTTTATATAAGAGACGATAAACATACTGATTCAAAACTCTACTTCTATTTTTCTGTTTTCAATCCCATAGTTTTAATTCTCGTCTTCCTGTTTTTTTTATTTTTTTATTTCTTATTTGCAATTTTAATGATATTAACACATCTTGCGCAGAAGGCGACTAATGTTGTCTTATTTATTAAATATTATTTTTATATTTATATTACAATTTTTATTAGATATAAATTTATATAAATTTATATTTTTATTTTATAATAAAGTATTATAAATATTTTTTTATAAATTATATTTATAATATATGTTCCATTCTAATTATATTTTTTCTTTTTTATATTATTTATTTAATGCTACTACATTTGTTAATAATAAACATAGTTAGTTTTTGAAACGATCGAACAAAGATTAAACACTAGCAGTCTTATCTTATTATACGTAGCACACGTAGAATGTATTTCTTATAGGCCTCTTAAGGGACTACCTTTGTAAGAGGTGGTACCCCATACCCTATTTGTTCGCAGTTAATACACTATAGTTGACCTTATTTTATATTTATTCAGCTGTTTTATTCACACTTACTCGGATTGGAAGTTACTTTTTATTTTCTTTTTCTTTTTGCATCGTTCACAGTTGTATTGCGTGTTACAATTAATCTCACTGACATTTGTTTTTTTTATTCTCTCTATCGGTTGATGTTTAGTTATTATTTTTTTGAAATTTAATAATTTAATAGTTTATTTATTTTATATTATATTTAGCATTTCAATTTTCCTATTTCCATTAAAAATACAGGTATTTGCATAAAAAGATATTTGTATATATATAAGTATTATACAATTATAAGTACTTATAATTGTATAATTTAAGTAATACTTAATTTAATTAATTGTAAGTAATTCAGTTATAAGTACTATATAAAGGTATTTATATATATAAATATATTTTATACCACGTTTTAATACGTGATATAAAATATCCTTATATAATAGTATTTAATATATAGTAATATTATTATATTTATATAATAAAAATAAATTTATATATATATATATATTTTTTTTTTTTTTTTAAATTTAATATATGTTTCTAATTGTTTGCCAATTTTATTCAAAATTTATCGTCTCTCGCTTGATTTTTGATTTACTCTATTCTTTTAGAATTACCATTTGATATTACTATTGGAAATAGTATAATAGTAGTCTCTTTGTTCTTTCCGATAATATCTTATTTGTGTCTTCTGATGCTGCAGGGGAAGTATAGAAAAGCTTTCGTATATTTTTGTTCTTTTTTCCTTTCCGATTTGTTTCATTCTTGCCAGACTTTTTTGTGTTCTTCTACCAATCATGTTCTTATTGGACTTGTTTACCAATTCTATGTATGAGAGTTGCTCTCAATTTCCATTTTTCCTTTTTCTTCTTCCCTTTTTCCATAAAAGTCTTCTTCTAGTTCTGTACAAAGATTGTCGAACTTGTTACGAGTGGGCAAAACTTGTTTCTATTAATTCTTTTTTACATTGCTGTAATCGTTCGTTGAGATTGGTTTATCTGTTCTATCAATTTTTTTATTGTATTGTGGTTTGACTTTATTTGTTAACATTTGTACAAATTGATTTCTCATACCTGTCTTGTGCATAATCTTTTAATATCTTACATCAAAACAATATCAATATTATCATTTTGTTGTTTGATTTTGTTATCATTCTCATTAAAATTGTATAAACGGAATTCTTTGTCGAGACCTTTTATCTTACATCTTGTGATAGGCCGCTAGTGCATATTGTTGTTACACTTATACACATATACATACATTCTTACACGATCTTGTTTCACAGAAGACCTTCAATACTGATTGGCATTAAGTTCGACTTCGCAATACATATCGAATGTGGGTGATAGGAATATATTGTCATAGAGTACACCTACACAATAATAATAGTTATAATAATTTCATATAAGAAAGAAATAATACTTATTCAATATGCTATACATGATGATATTTAAATATTCTAAACCAATGCGATAGAACAAAAGTAATTTATCCTGTAAAAATAACTACACTCGATCTATATTTGTAATATGTAATATAATATAAAAGGTCAAAGAAATAATGTACAGCATAATTCTCATATTTATTGCTTTGTTTTTTTTTTTATTAATATTTATAAAATACTGTTTTTTTTAATTTTTTTTATTTGACTTTAACAAATTTTAAGTTGGATGTAACTAAAGTTATTTTCTTTATTTATTAAAAATTATTTTTATATTTATATTAAAATTTTTATTTTATATAAATTGGTATAAATAAATATAATATACAAATATATATAATAAATTTATATTTTTATTTTATAATAAAATATTAGAAATTTTTTATAAATTATTTATTATAAAATATAATATTAATTTTTTTATATATTATAAATATATAAATATAATATATAATAGTATATAAATGAATAATATTTTAAATTTTATATAAAAAATAAAATATTTATATTATAAAAATTTAAAATAAATATTTATTTATTACAAAAACCTAATGTTAAAAAATTTAAGCTATTTTAGAAGGAATTTTGAACTGTAAAAAATTTCCAGCTACACGTTAAGGTGCAGCAAAATGCCCTCGCAAGATGTGTTAATATTCGTTTGTATTTTTTTCTGTAGAACTATCACCACCTAATACCTATAATCTAATCACCTATTATCTTTGACCATAAACGGAATGTTAAAAGTATTATTACTTAAGGTTATACCTTGATTGGTTCTACGATTTAGTCTGTTCGTGCGAGAGAACGGTTACAGGTAACACCAGACGACCGACCGGTAACAGTAAATCGGCAACAGGAACCCTTAAGTACGCACCAGTTCCAGATCGCCGTAAGGTACTTGAACCGTTCGATAGAGGTAATTGCCTCATTACGAAGCGACACACACACTGAGGGGGAACATACGAGAAAGAGAGAGAGTGTGTGAGTGAGAGAGAGAGGAGAAGAGTACGTGCGATACGATAATGCGCTGTCAATCAAAAGCACCGATTACTGGTAGCAGGTAGCAAGGATAGTTCCTGAGGAAGCTAATTATCCAGTAATGCATATTCAATGACCTAACTCTAACCAATTCATATAATCCTTTCCTTCTAATCCGTCTTGAAGTATTTACAATGAGTGAGTGAATCAAGACGTTGGTATGCCTTGTTAAGAATTGGATTTCTGATCGAAGATAATATTCGATTATATTTGATCGATTGGATTGATAATCGATCGTTTGTTTCTTCATTGGTCAATAAGAATGGTTATTTATTTTCAAATATCAGTTTAATTCAATAGTAAATATTTTGGGGGAAATTTGAAACAAATAAAATTATATTATATAATCTCAATTATAGACATAAATTATAGATATAAAAAAATATATAATTATACAATTATAGATATAACAAAAAAATAAAATAGAAAAAAGAAATAATTAATTATGTTTGCTATGGTTTTTTTAATCTCAGGGACGGTAACATTTGGCGGGTTATAATATTGGTCTAAATAGTTTTAGTATTTGCGTGTTCCTAATGCCAATTAATAATAATAATAATAATAATAATAATAATAATAACTATTAATTTTTTCTTTAATTGATTTCGTTATAAGATACAAGGAAAAAAATATTTTTAAGTACAATATAGTCGTTATAAGATAGATATGAATTTTTGTGAATTACACGTTCCATTAGAGAGAGAGAGAGAGAGTGTGAAAGAAGAAGAAGGGGGATTGTCTTGGTGTTAAAGAATTAGTTTTCTCGTTGGTTGACGGTACACGGTACGCGTTTTGAATTCCGTAGAAGGTTTACACAGTGGTGGTGGTGGTTACGCGTCGAAGTGCATTTAGAATGCAGCGTTGCTATTATATCTTCATGGGAGTAATACAGTCATATAGTCTTGTATGATAATAGGATCGTATAATATGAGGTAACATTAGCGTGGTTCGCGTAGATACCTCTATTTTCTGTTGCAAGAACGTTGCTATTACAACGGACAACCTATTCATAGGTTATTTCGAGCTTGACGACATATATATATATATATATATATATATATATATATATATATACACTTTTTTTTTATAAATTATTTTTTTCTCTCATTATCCAATCTACATATTCTAGTAATACATGAAATATTACACATATAATATAAATATATTATATATAATTTTATTATAGTATAAATTACACATATATTATATTATATTATATATATGTATATTATATTATATGTGTAACATTATAAATAATTATATTAAAATAAAAAATTATATATTTAAATTATATAAAATAATATTATATATTATATATGTAATTATTATTATTTTATATTTAATATATACATAAATTATAATTAAATTTATATATATTAAATTTTAAAAGAATATTAATTTATAATAATTAAATTTAAATTTATTAAATATAATAAATTTATATAAAATAATTATATTAAGTTATATTAATTAAAATATTATATTTAATATATAAATAAATTATTATTAAATTTATAATAATTAAATTTAAATATATTAAATGTATAAAAATTATATAAAATAATTATATTAAATTATTTTATATTATATAATATTTATTTTGTTGCAATTAACAATAATCGGTGAAAATTACGTTGTAAAAAATATTCGTGTTATGGAAAATTAAAGAACAAAGATTAAAAACAAAAATAAAAATAAAAAAGTATTCATACGCGTGTATAGAGATACTCTGGATGAAGTCGAGTGAAGTCGATCGATGAATTAACTTAATAGCCTGAGTTATGCAAGCACACCAGGCTAGTAGCTAACCCACATACGATGGCACTTGGATGGACGTTAATACTTGCAGCTGTTACGTTCCACGTCCGATTTTCTACCGTGGAGGGATATCGAAGTCTCTGCTACGCGAAACGTTATTCCGGGATATCACAGAGTTTGCCAAGTTTGACGGGAACTGCTATTACCTTTTTTTTTATATATATATATTTTTCTTTCCTTTTCTTTCTTTTTTTTCCTAAGAAGAGTAAAAGAAACATTTCGATGTTACAAACGTGGAAAACAACAGCTTCTTAGTTTAAGAAGGGGAAGAGGAGGGGGATTGTAAACGATATCTTTAAAAGTCATAAATCACTTTTGACCAATACTTTATGACGTTGTTAGATTTACCACACGTACAAAGTTTTCATCCTTAACAAAATTACATTTCTTTCCCTTTTTTTCCCGATCGAGTTATAGTTGTCGAAGATCGGATATCCTATTGAATAAACTATTATACGAGAAAGAATATCCCAAGTATCCGAAATCAATCGAATTCATTCGCAAAAAAAAAAAACTTTCAAGTTAATTATCTTTGATCTTACTCGATACAAAAGTTCAACATTAAATTACTGTACTGGTCAAGGTTTTTCTACGTGCTTTAAACGTTAATTATTTCTTTAATAGATTGTAAACGTTCGATCTGAAGAAAAAGGCTATTTATTATTTCCGAAAGAGAACTACGTAAATTGTTAACTTTTAATTTATATTTTTTATTTTCTATCATTGTCTTTAAATCAAACATAAAAGCCGTTTTTACAGAGTAAACCAAAACTAACTTTGTTTAACTTTTACAACACAACGAATGAGATACTTTTCGTCCTGTTTTAATTACGTTACAATGATAGCAATAAATTTATCGTTTATATTGGAAATATACGACAAAGTTCCCCCTATTGAATTGTATTCTCTCTCTCTCTCATCGAATGCAGTGAGTATCTATTATTATTACTACCTCTATATTAATATATTAATGCTCATTCGTAACAACAAAAATTTACCAGACGTATACTGCAAATCAGTAAATGTTACTGATCAACCGTTCGTGAAAAATAAATTCGAGGAGGTAGTAGTAGTAGTAGTAGTAGTACTAGTACTAGTAGATAACGCTCGAGCAATCGTTATTTTGATTGTCGATAAAATCTTTCAGCGTATATTCGACATTCGAAAGTGAATCGTATCAGTTGCGTTACATTTTATCTCTCTTCCTGTACGAACAATTAAACAGAATCTCCTTTTTTTTATTTTTATTTATAACGCACTACTAACTGTATCAGCTATATTTCTTGTTTTCTTTTTGTTTTATCGTAAAAAAATGTCCAAGTCAGCCAAATGTGGTTGAATTTAAAACATTTGCTTAGAATAGCGCAAATCCGTTCAAAGAGAAAGAATAAAAAAGAAATAAGGGTATTTTTATTTTTAAATACCTTTAGGTTGTATGTAATTAAAACAAAGTTGCACCCTGGCTATTATTATCAATGATTACGTTGGGGGATAAACTGTTAAAGCCGTGTGTAATGTTATACGGGAAGAGAAGTCTCCAAGCAAAATTTCATACTCGTATTAACTTTTTATTTCTCTTTTTTTTCTTTTCTTTAACTCTCGTTATTTTCCTCTTCTCGCATTTTCTTTCTTTGTACTTGCAAAAAAGGGTTTTAATCGTGTTGAGATCGTTTTATCACTTGTGTCCAACGTTTACTAAAATTAGAACTCGCAAATTGAAATTTACAAAATTATTGCCATCGTATTCACAATAATAACCTGTAAAATAATATATATATATATATATTATTGGGTTGTTCGGAAAGTAATTTCATTTTTTTTTATGCAAATCAGCAAATAACAACACGTGAGATCATTGAGAGTTTAAATTTATCAAATTTAACTATTTATGCCCATTTGAAAAGCCTAGGTTTAACCAAGTCTTCATTTTCACGAAAGAAAAACGAAATTATTTTCTAAACAACCCAATACTTTGGGATGAGAAAAATCTTAGGATAAATTTTTCAATTCCAGTTTCATTCAAACCGACCTACTTTTTTTTTATTTTTTAGTTTGTTTTACTCATTCCACGATACCATTTGTGTAATATTTCGATCGATTCGCATGCGATTCACATTGAATGATCGAGCGTGATTTTAGAGATTGGCTCCACCGAAGTGTATATATATATATATATATATATATATATATATAGATCTGTATATGTTTTTATAAAGATGTGTTTCGTATAGAAGAACGAGTAGCTAGACGTCGTAATGACGATCGTTTCTCGCTCGAGGTGGTATCGATCCCGTTCGAGTACTATACGTATCAATTTCCTTCCAGGAAGCGTATTGGTCGCAACACCGTATCGGCAGGCAGGGTCTTT
Source organism: Polistes dominula (assembly GCF_049000335.1). Taxonomy (NCBI): domain Eukaryota; kingdom Metazoa; phylum Arthropoda; class Insecta; order Hymenoptera; family Vespidae; genus Polistes; species Polistes dominula. The sequence goes on along the minus strand of NW_028301152.1, from coordinate 10,048,363 downwards.
CGATATTTTACCGAGAGACCGAAGAAAATACCGGTTTTTGTGCGTTTTGTATCCTTGCTTTTAGCGTATTCGCTGTCGGCTACACCTTTTACAACAGAGCCAGGCAGGCAGGCAGGCCCTTTCCTTGAGACCCAGGTCGGACTCGTAAAATGTTTCTCTTTCTTCTTTCTCTTTTTCTTTTTTCATTTTATTTTTCTTTTTCGCTTCCTATGATTAGTTTCGAAAAAAAAAAGTAAAGAAGTATTAACCCTTTTTGCTGAAGGGAATAGTTAAAATGAGGTTGGTCAATTACTTATAATTATTTTTTTAATTTTAGATTGTAATAATATAGAAATATTTAAATAGATAAATAAAAAAACGTCAAATGGAAAATTATTCTTTGGTGTTTGAAATTTTATTTCAAGAAAAATATCTTATAAAAATTTATAAGTAATTATATTTATAATATATTATAATTTATATTATATTTATAATACTCTCCTTTAAATATAATTTATTATATATATATTTATTTTATTTATTTATTATAATTTCTATTTGCAACGATGAACTTTCGAGTTCCTAATGCCAATTAATAATAATAATAATAATGATAATAATAATAATAATAATAATAATAATAATAATATAATAATAATTTCTAACAAAAATGTTATACTTCTATTATTAAAAAAATTGTTCACGTATTTAATGAAACCAACTTGCAATCATAGTGAGAATACCACGTGTTCAATTTTCAAGCATGTTACTATCATTGATCGCATATATGTTTTGATTACGTCATCTGCAAAGTATTAAAGGTGTGGTTATGTTTTATAAGTTATCCAAGAAAAGGATGACATAGTTAGCCAAGGTTTAACGCTTCGTGCATTGTCGATGCCTTAAATGTTAAAAAAATATAGTCCCAACCCTTTTGGGGTTTTTTCTTTTCCTTTTCTTTTCTTTCTTTCCTTCTTTCTTTCTTTCTTTCTTTCTTTCTTTTGCTTGGTCAAATTTATTTTATCGCCTGGCAAAAGTAAAGGAAAAATATTCTAGTGGTAATTAAAGCCCCAAGGCAAACTTAATAACGGGAAATTCGTTCTTCTATCGAGTGTGCTCGTTCTTTCTTTCTTTCTTTCTATCTGTCTATCTCACTAGATATCTTTATCCTCGTTTTTCTCTCATTTTTCCTTCATTTATTCTCCTCCTGCGGTATCTTTCTTTTTTTCTTTTTCTTTCTTTTTCTTTCTCTATCTCTCGTTTCTCGTGTCGTTGCCTCATTCATTCTCTAATTTTGCTTATCCACGCTCAACAGTTTCAATTTTCTCTCCTTTTTCATCACTTTATATCTTGTTTTATCTTTTATCTTTTTCTACAAAGTACTGACGAAGTTTATATTCTATTTTTCTTTTTTTCCTTACTCCTTCAAAACTAGGCCTTTTAAATATTACTAGGATTATTGAAAAAAAGCTGAATTTTGGATAAACCAAGTTGGGATATTTGAATAGTTGTTTAACATTAAATCTATTGACACTTTGTATTTGTACCTAATTCTACTTTTGAACAAAAATATTAATAGAATGAGATTTTAACCAATTGGATAGTGAACGATATATTTTATTTTATTTATAAATGAATAATGTACATTTACTTAAAATTTGCAATTGATATAATATCTATAAGAATCAAAATGTCGAAGAAACAAATTGATATCTCAAAGTAGATATAGTGATTTAACAAACTGGGCTTCGAAAAATCAGCTAAAAAAAAATTGATACCTTTGCAAACGATGAACATTGATATATTTCTGAGGATCAAGATTTCGAATAAACAAATTGTTATCCTAAAGTAGTCATGGCAATTTACCAAATTGGGTCTCGAAAAATCAGCTCAAATTAAAAATAGATTAAAACGATGAATAAAGAAAGATTAGAACACGTTTAAAAAAACTCCTTTTTTTATTATTATATTTTTTCGTGTCTTATATACCCTCTGATTCGTGATCTCTCTTTCGCATAGTGCACCGAACCGAGATCATTTATGACGTTTAAAAACTCGTTAAAAACTTTGCCGATGCTAGCTAGCATAGATCATCGCTTCTTCTTCTTTTACTTCTTCCTTCCAAACGATCCGCTCGAACGACCAAGATCGCTTTTATTCGCCGAGGAACCCTTAATCCGAACATCAGGATTATAAAAGTTTGATAAGGCGATAAATAATTATTCGCAAGCCCATCGTGAGGGGAGATGGGTGGGTGGGTGGTTCTCCAAACTTTTGTTATCCGCGCTCGCGCTTTTCACTTTCCCTTCCTCCCTTCCTTTACTCGTTCGAGCTTTCATTTTCCATCCTTGTCTTACTACGATGTCAAAGTTTCATTCGAAGCTTTAAGCTTCGAGAAAGTAGCTACGTATATATATACGAATGTAGCAAGGGAAAGGGCTAACATAGCCCTTACGTTCTATGTCGGTGTCAGCGATATTCGTGCTGGCTCACATACCATACTTCTCTCTCTCTCTTTCTTTCTGAGGATTTTTTTTCTTTCTCTCTCATACACATACACACATACTGGAAGTTCTTGGTTCCCTCTTTTACTCAAGCTTTACGGTCACCGTCGTGTGCTTCGTGACTAGGAACTTGAACTCCTTGCTGTGCTATCGTGTGGATTTTCGACTCCTCGAGGAAGGAAGGAAACGACCTAAAACCCCACCTCTCGTCCAAGCCATAACTTTCCTTCGAACGCGTTATTCGAGTAATGTTTGTACGAGTTTAAAAGAGGTACGATAACTTTTCGCATTTTCCCGAATTTATCCTTGAGAATGGATCGTACCGTTTATCTAATATAAAAACGATTTTTATGCGAATATAGGAGATACGTTACGTTCGAAGTAAGTAATAGTAGTGAGGAGGTTTCAGGGGGTTTATCTTTTCCATTATATTATTATTTCTATTTTGTTGTTGTTGTGTTGTTAAATCTTTTAACTATGTTATATTTATATTGTCTTAAGAAAATTCTTTTTTTCTATTTTCATTTACTTCTATCAAAAAATATTATATGCAAAAATATGTGATTTTTGACAAACTTTAGAAATATTTTTCTATACATTTAGAAATGTATCTTTAAACTATATAATAAATAAATATATATAATAAAATAAATAAATAATAATAAATAACATATTTAGAGATGCATTTAATAACTAAAACCTAAAAACTAAAATTCATATATGATTAACCAACAGTATCAAAAAACGATACGAACTATTGTAGTACCTTTCTATCAATATCTATTAATATACCATTTTAATATTGTAACAGTACAATTCTCGTGACACACGTGAAGGATAGAGAGAAAAAATAAAATGAACACTTGAACATTTGTACATTTCGATGGTTAAATGGTGAGGAAAGATGTAAGAGAGTAAGAAGAAGGTTTAGAGAAGTTTCCACTGCAACTACGACACAACTTCAACTACGAAGAAGTCAGTGCTGCTTACTAGGAAAAATCCTCGTTATGTAACATTCATTGGGAAGGTAGAAAAGGGACGAGTTATAGTGGTAGGATAGACGAAGAGGGTAAGGAAGAGGAGAGGAGAAAAAGCGGTTGATTCTTGAAATCCAACGGCAGTGTTGGGGAGGAGGCCGGAGGGGCTTTTCCTCTCGTCGTTTCGAATTGCCGTCGTCTGACTTGTGACTGGGTACGAGAACAATGGGCTTGTAGGGCACCTTAAGACGACTTTCCACATCGGCTAGTCGAGGACGACGAGAACGAGGACGACGACAACTACGACGACGTCGACGACGACGAGGACGACCAAGAAGAAGACGAAGAAGGTGAACGGGACGGTGGAAGATGAATGGGATAAGAGAGCAAAATCGTTGCATCGGTAATGGCCGCCATTGTGACTTGATGAGTCGACCGCTTATTTCACTCTCTCCCTCTCTCTCTCTTTCTTTCTTTTATTTGCTCTCTTGATGTTTTCGCGTGCGAAAGAGCGTATAGGTCCGATCCACTATTCCTAAGAACGAACAGGATACGAGTAGTTTGGTAGAAAAGAGAAAAAGAACAAAAGAAAAGGGTTATAGATAAAAAGTAAACTAGCTTGAAATACTTTGCTAGCAGTTTGGTAATCATTTCGTGCAGGAGAGAAACTTTAGGATTATGCACAACTTCTCTTACCCTTCTATAACACGTCGGTTCCTAGAAAATGCCGTGTTGAGTGAAACCTTGTAATACGATAACAGAGTTCATTATTTTCAAGTAATTTAGTTTTGAAATATGTTAAGTAACCACCATTGTATTATCCAGTTCTATAAAAATACAATGTTATTGTTTTACCAATAAATCGTGTTATAGGATGCTACGTTTTAGGATTACCAGCAATTGAAAGATAGGAAAAAATTGATAAGAAAATATATATTTGTATAGATGTATGATTCTGCTGAATTTATTTTCAAAAGGTGTGTAAGAAACGAACACAACAGGAGACAGGAAGCGGGTTACTCTCTAACGCTGAGAAACATCTTTTACTAGTCGAGGGGGTAGTGGGGTGGGTGCATCATCGGTCACGAGACAATTTATATGCTAATTTATATTCGCTTAATAACGATGTCAGACGGTGTATGGGCACACACTGTCAGGGCCGGAGGGCGGTGCCCACCCAGCACCCGGGTGCCGATTAAATCGATGCGCCGTTGGTCGCATCCTATGTTTGCTTGTCCTCTTTCCCTTCCACATTTCAAACCTTCCATCCCCTGTTATGTTATTGTCCTAATTATCATTCTGTTTTTAATTAATGATCGGATATTATATAACGATTTACACTTCGTTTTTATTTTTTTAATAAATCTTATGCTTTCAATTTTCCTTTATATATTATTTTGTGGTTGAATGACGTAAAGCATTTCTCTTTAGCACACCGACAATTGTGTGTGCCTGCGTTTTCTTCTTCTTCTTCTTCTTAGAAAGATAGAACTGTCAAGAGACGAGAATTTATTAACAGTTGGGCAGTACCGAATAAATCGCCTCGTTAAACTCACTCCGTTCAACGAGATTAAACAATGGCAATGACCGTATTATACTATTGATATCTTCAAAGGTTACACACACAACATCCCGTCAATGTCATTGTCAAATTTTCTACACTTATTATCTTCATTATTTTTTCTCGGGAATATAGAGATTAATTTTTTACAGGGATGCATGTGGAAATTGTGTAAAAAATTTATGAGATAGTTGCTACTATGACAATTATTTTCCTATCGTTGTAATCATATTAAATGAAACAAATATTCGAAATAGTTTATTAGAGTTATGTCATTGGAACGAAGACTCTCCTATCTATTAAAATTTTTGATTTCCTGACATTGACGGTTAAGGGATTTTTGTCAAAGCTCGCATAATAGTTGTTATAATGTATTCTTTCACTTTTGAATCGTTGCCAAGTGTTAGAAGTTCCTACTCAGTACGAACAATTTATGTCATATATTTATTTCCATTAAACACGACATTGTGTCGCATTGTGAAACTTGAAAGGGGTTTGGGGGAACTATTGCGGAATACTTAACCAACGGTGTAATCATTTATATATTGAAATACGACTATTTGCTTATTATGCGTGACTATTTAACGAGAAATGTAATAAGATATATTATTTATAGTTTTCAAAATTCATTGTTCTTTTAATTAAGTGGTATACACGGATCGATTTATACGTTTATCTATGTAAATGAAAATTATTTACGTGCAAGTCATTGCGTGATAAAAAAGTATGTGATCACAAGATTGACATACAGAAACGTATCGATTTTTTATAGAATTATTACAAAGTCCAAGTATTCTATTATGAAAAGGTAACTCATTTTAAATGGCAGATCAGAAAAAAATAAATTTTTTCAAAGAGTTTACGATAATTTAACGCATTCCTTCCTTCAATGGAAGCTTATGGCTTCATAAAACGTAACTATTATCATATTTTCTTATTCTCATAACTTTGATATCGATTTTCTTTCATCGTTATTTCTAGTTTTCTTACAATGTAGTCATAAGTAATAAATGATAAGAATAATCTTACATTGATATACGGTGTAACATTGAAAAGAGATAGCATTACAATTACATAGGTTAGAAGATCTTTTTCGTTTAGTTTAGTAACTCTGTCATCTCTTTGGATACCTTAGCCGTCTTCGTTGATTTTCCCTGCGTACCAACCGGGCCAAGGAGGCCCGAGTCATACTCGACTTCAAGAATGTTGATGTTTGTCGAGCCAAGGCAAGCGATGTACCTAATTCCTCGACAGCCGAGGCTTCATTCGTCCGCCTGCGCAATGTGTACAGTCTCTTTCGCTGATTCTGTTAAAGGGGGAAGCAACAATCGAGGGGAACGGTTTCCGGGCTCTTTTCATCCATTCAAGCGACACACAATGGTTGAGCACCGACGTCAAACCTCTTACCACCTTCATTTTCATCCAAATACTTCGAATTATTTAGCTTTTAACTGTAATTCTCTTCTATTAGATCAAATAACTCGACTTTTATTAATCTGGGTTATATATCATTTACTTTTTTTTTGGTTCAACCGTAATTTGATATTGCAGGTAATCAACTAATCTAATTTTTTTAATTATTATAATTAAATATATAAAAAATCACAACATATTTGTCTTGATACTTGTTTTTTTTGTGGATCAAAGGATCCCAGGTTTGAAACAAATATGTTCTGATTTCTTTGTACCTTTCAAACTTTCCTATAATATAAAGTTTTTTTATATTTTATTTTGTGTACACGAAAAATAACTAATTGAATTATAATTAAATTTCTTTTTTTATATAAAAAAAAAATCAGTCAATCAGATTTCGAAATTTGCGTTTTGTTCTTGAAGTATCAGCAACCCACCCCACTCGACACCCGACACCCGGCATCGTTGACTTTGGCGTACACGTGTTGCTGCAGGCAGGTCTTGGAAAATATGTGAACCAACCTCACGTCGCGTCGTGAGGGTGGAGGGAGATAGTGGTGGTTTTTTCTTTTTTTTACCCTCCCGAAGGAAAAAATAAAACAACAGAAGCGGCTTGTTGTAAGTCGCTTGTGCTGAGCCGTAACTTCTCTTCTTCCACGATGATCTCACTAAAATAACCCACTGACAGTGGTTTTCTTTGTGCCCAGGGGCTATTGTCAACCAGTATAATGCCACGGTAGGATTTATAAACGTGTCGGTATTCAGGCTTCTTCTTCTCTTCTCCATATGTCCCTTTTTCTCTGTGTGAATCCTCTTTCGTATATGTATACATATATCTTAAAACGACGACACACATATATCATGATAATATCAAAGTTTATATATTAAGTACATACATATATGTAATATATATTTTCGAATCTAAGCAAAGTCGCGTTATTTTTTCATCATATAACCCTTTTATAAAACACATCTCGAGACATGTAATTAAAATTATTCAAAGATTGTTATCTTCTTTGAAATCTCGTTAAAGTAGAATTCGAATTAAGAACGAAACTGCTGAAAATAGATAAAAGATATTATATATATATAAATGTCAGTAAGCTTAGGATAAGTGCGACAAGTTCAGAAGAAAGGACGAAAGGATATGAGAGGGAGGGAGAGGGAAAGTCGGCAGAACAGAACAAAGGAGAGTCGGTGGAGGCTGATTACAGTGGGTCCATCGGAGAGAACCAAGAGAATAACTGGCAAGGTTCGCGGCAGTGTGTCCTGCTGGACGATGGTGATTCTCTCTTTCTCTTTTTCCCCCCTTCCAACCCCCCTCCATGTTCGGTAATTGCATCGTGCTCTCTGTGCTCTTCTTCGCTTTTCCGTCGTTCACAGAAAGAGTAGTTTCACTCAGGACAACAAAATGTCTTTCGTTGAAGTGGTGGTGGTGGTGCTGCTGCGCCAGCCTTTTCAATGCTGAAAGATCACCACATCCTACTACACACCATTACCAGCACAAGCACTTCTATCATCACCGTCATCCCACCATTTCATCTCTATCCTCTCTTCGCCATTTCTTTCATTCTTCCTACCGTTTATCAGTTTATCCCCTTTCTCCGTTTTCTATCTTGTTCATTGGAGAGTACGCGTTTACACGATGGACACACGATGTTCAATCCTTGTTTTGAGAAAAATGAAATAAACTATTAACATAGTCCTGATTTTTTTTTTTTTTTTTAATGCATTGAATTATTTCAAATGAGAAAAAAGTAAAGAAATTGATTAGTTTTTATATTTTTATTCATTTATATTTCGGATTATTGGAGGGTGTTTGTTGTATTTTTGTGTAATCATCGATTTGTGTAATATTCAAGAATCTTAGGGATTTTTTTTATTTTACAACTTTGCCAATATGTTGTAGTAGTTTATTCCCTTTCTTTTCGTAACTTTTGATGTTATAGCAAAAATAACTGTAAATTAGATGTCACGACGTTTATGTTGCGGTCAGATCTAACCGACTCTTCTTCTTGTTGATGTTCGTTTTTCGAATAGCCTTGGTTACATACAACAGGATGATGCATCTTGGTCAACAAGTTGTAAAAACAGGCATTTCCTTTACAAGACTAGAGAAAAAGTAACCCACGGTTTTGGGGTCAACAATATTGTCTTGGTTGTTGTCTTTTTTATTTATCAATAATTTTCTGTACGAGTAAAATCACTTCCTAAAAGAGTGATCTCTTTCAAACCATTCAACTGTTGTACAAAACTGGAATGAAAACGAGAACTAGAGCTATGACTAAGACTAGGACTAGAGCTAAGGCTGTAGGGCTGTAGGGCTAACAATTTTGTATTGGTCGTTGTCGTCTTTGTATTTTATTTATCAATCATTTTCTATACGAATAATATCACTTTATAAAAAGGATAATTTGTTAGATTCAACTGTTGTACAAAACTGGAACGAAAACGAGAACTAGGATTAGAGTTAGGGTTAGGGCTAGGACTGTAGGGCTAGGATGTGGATGATCTTTCGAAAACTCGTGATTTCGTGTCGCGCATATTTTACGAATAGCCACGAGGATAGAAGACGACAACGACGACGACGACGACGAAGACGTGATTCGAGTTTAACGAGATTGCAACTCATGAGCGTGACCCGCAACAAAGCAGGCTTCTCAATCTAAAGAGAGGAAAACTAGAGGAGAACCGAATGAGATAGATAGACAGATAGACAGATAGATAGATAGACATAGTCTACAAAGGGATTCAAGCTTCATCGTGATAACGGTGCTTCTCGAAAGATCCGATAATAATTCCTGACCAAGACCACCCCCACAACGTCAATTCCCAGTTTTGACGAAGCTCAAATCTACTACGGAGCTTGGTTTACTTGATCTAGAACACTCTTTTATACGATCCCATTTTCTATACATGTGTGTGTGTGTAAGTACACCACCATGGCGCATGATTTTACCACCGTGGAAAATGACATGCTCTTGCCCCCGTTATCCTTTCGTCGAAAGAATGAAAACCGATCGAAAGAAAAAATAAAATGAAAGAAATACGAAAGAGGATGAAGAGAAAAGACGATGCAGGAAGTAAGAAAGGGTGGGTAGGTTTTGAGGAAAGGAGAGAGATTGGGTGGGGAACGTTTTTACGTCTAGACGTAGCTTCGTATTCGTTCTACCGTGAATCAAATAAATGGCCTAAGCTTTAAACTCATTCTTATTTCTCTTCGATTTTTCACCATGGCAATGGGTTTTCCATCACCACGATGAGTTTAACCTTGAGAACTAGTCATCGTTTTCTGTTTTTTAGTTTTTCTTTTTTTCCTTATCGTTAACATATTTTTGAATCGATTTTGATTATTTTCGAGATAGATCTGTACATCTTTCGAACGTGTTTTTAGCTTCGACATGTTCGATTCTCTTATTCTGATATCGTGTAACAGGAAGGAATGAAGAAATGAAATTCTATGCAGAGAGAAAGAGAGAGAGAGAAGAGAGAGAGACAAAGTAAGGTAAGAAAAAGGAGAAAGAAATAGGAAACTTTATCTTCTTGGAACGTTTTAAACGTTTAAAAGCTTGTTTCAGTCCATGATACTTAAAATCGATTAATCTATCGTGTTTCTACATCCTTAAAGTATGTCGTTATCGCGATAATCCTTATCGTTTATCTCTCGTGGCCTTCTACTTGTATAAGAGACAACGTTTCCGTATGTATCTCTCTCTTTCTCTCTCTGCTGCGTTCTCCTTTTCTTGATAACGCATCTTACAACGAGAGTAAAGATAAGAATGGAAACCGATTTCTTCCCCCCCCTTTCGTAGAAAATCAGTTCTGTTAGGATAAAATAAATAAAGGGTTAACTCATTACTCGCCACAATACGAAAATACAAAAAAAAAAATTAAATTAATTGTATTATAATATTCATACGAATTGAATAGAATTATTTTTGCAATAATTGTTTTTTTGTTTTTTATTTAAATATATAAATTAAATTAATTTATATATATAATAATATAAAATATATAATAAATTATATAATAGAATAATATAAAATCATATAATTAATTATTGAAGCATGAGGTACAATCTCGATGATTTTAACGAATATATTTCATTTTAAAGTTGCAGTTATTAAAAAAAAAAATAATTTGAAAATGCGTCCCCAAAAAATTACCCCTCATTAGCAGGTAATGGATTAAGAACAAAACGTTTAAAGTTTTCTCCAAAAAAAAATACAGAAAGAGAATGAAGTATATTAAGATGTGTGTGTGAGAGAAAGAGAGAAAGTATAATACCATTCTAAGAAATAAAGTGATATATAATTGGTTTTACGAGGAGGCGACAGGAAGGGCGTGTTTAAACGTCGTAAGATCGAACTGTTCGGCCAGGTCCACGATAAATTAGTTAATAATGCTGCACCGATAACGTCTTAATTGCCACGGGATTCTTCTATAACGGGTATAGCATGTACTCGACCATCTACCCACAACTTTGCTGTTTTCTGTCTCTTTCTTTCTCTCTTTCTCTCATTCTTGTGCCAAGCGGTTAATTAAATTAGCAATTAAAATACCGGCACGCACGGCAGATCGTTTAAGGAAGGCCGTTGGTTGAGTGTACATCCGAAGAGAATACCACCACACATACATACATACATACATACACACACACATATATATATATATATATATACGCATTCTTCTCCCTTCCGATACTTTCCAGTATGTACTTTCGATTTTTCTCTTTATACGATGTGTTGTAAAATGGTACAAAGTTGGAAGGATTATTTATATGTATATAATATATGTTTGTGTGTAAATGAAATTAATGTATAGAATAATTCGTCATATTCTCATTGGTTCTTTATTATTGTTTACATTGGTACTTTTAACCGTCAACGATTTATTGTTTCTCATGTCAGTTTAGTTTGTCTCTGACGGTCGAGCTGTAACGATTACACAATAACAACAGCTGAGCATTCTAAATCTGCCAAGCAGGCAGAAGGATAATACAAACATTTGTTATTTATTACTGGCCATCTAAATCCTGAGATACTTTGGTGTATAAAGCGTGGTAAGAATTTTCATACATTCTTGAAATTTTTGAACGAGCAAACGTTATCCTTTCTTACTTCTTTTTTTACACGTTTTCAGTTTTACATATTGGAAAATTACTTGATTAACAAATTTTTGATTTATAATATAAATGCAATACTAATCGTTCATCGTTTCGTAAAAGGGTTAATGATTCGATTGTTTCTTTTTGGTACTCAAGTTGATCCACTTTTCATCTATGAAAATTGAAACGGAGGATAAAAAAGAAAAGAAAGGGTTGAAAAAGGATGAACAATAATTTCTCTTGGTACCTTTTGGTGTAATAATTACGGACGCAACGTCTAGCTCGGCTACCGTGAAATGCCGTCGCTGTTATTTTATTTCTGGAAGCATTACACGTGCACTGCTGCTACGTACCAACCACCACCATCACTACCACCACCAGCAGCACTCTTCTTCCTTTTTCCCTTCTACTTCGTTATGGGGCTACGGCTAAAATTGAAATTAATTCTATGTTCCATCGTGTACGCGCATATATGCGAGCGAATTAATGCGATTCCGTCACTTGCCAGGAGTGCGAAAGACCCCGGGTGCTTTAATTATCGAACGAAAAGGGCCGTCGTCGTTGTCGTCGTCTATTGTTCGCTTGGTTTCGAAACCTGTTTCGACCATTTAAATCTCCTTTCTACCATAAACCCCATACTACCTGGTTTATGTGCTAGTGGTTGGTACCTTCACATTCCAATAATATCATCATCGTGTACCGTTCACAAAAATTAAATAGCGTTTCGTACGATGTAGATATCCTTGCAATTTTTTTTGTTCCATTTTAATACGTTCATCCTATTATTTTTTTCCCTCCCTTTCCCTTTTATTATCTTTCTATCTCTTCTTTCTCCTCCCCCCTCTTCTTCTACCAATGTCTTCGCTCTTTTTCTTCTTCTTTCTTTTTTTTACTCTCAAGGATTCGATGTCGGATAAAACCTGACGCGGTAAAAGCGCAGCCAACCGTACAACATGTGCGAATTTTCTTTCTTTCTCTCTCTTTTTTTTCCCTTCCTTTCCTTTTTTTTCTATATTGCTTTCTACGGAGAGCTATAAAACGTACGAGTTTTCTTTCATGCTCGGAGATAAAAGTAACGTTAACTCTTTTCTTACCTTCTCAATTTTTCTTTCCTTGTTTTTTTTTTTCTATTTCTCGTACGAATTTTTCGATTATGATTTTTTTTCTTCTAGTTCTTTACGATCGATCATTATTATTTTTTACAAATGACCGAGATATATGCAATTATCGTGTAAATTTTTGTTTTCGTTTTAAATCTCGCATTCACGCTACTCGTTTACCCTCTCCCTCTTCTTCCTCTTACTCCTTTTCATTGACAACTTTCATTGACTTTACAATCCGCTTTTATCGTTTAACACGGTGAATATGTAATTCCAGTTTGCTATGTAGCGCGTATATATACGAAGCGAATTAACTACTAAATAGCTATTCCGTCATTCGCCGCAAGTGCAAAATACCGTGTCAGTTTAATTATTGGACGAAGGACGATCGTTCTCTCCGTCATTGTCCGCCGTGAGTTCGCACCACCACCACCACCACTACCATCAACCATTATTTTCGGGGACGCGTTTAAATTCTGTTTGTTCCGGCTGTTCCGTGACGCGTTTTGAATTTCGGGTTCATTGCTTCGTTGTACGTGGACGGGGAAATAAAAAAAAGAAAAGAATAGGCAGCAACATCGTTTCTGAACGAACATTTTTGTACGAATGATTTACGATACTTGATTATTTCGATGTGTGTTATTTTTCGTTGATTAATTTCGTTCTAACTTAGAATTCACGTTACGATCACGACCCCATTCTTTTAAATTTGAGTGACAAATGAGTTTTCAATAAAATATTTTTCGTAAACGTCAGATTCGAATGAAATCCTTGAAAATTAATACACTCAGCGATTAGTATATATGTATGACGTAAGCTTTTCTCATATTACGTTCACACGAATCGAACACTTAAAATCGATATGTTAACTATTGAAATCGATATATTATTAGAGGAAATCAGATATTACGGAATTAACTGAATACCGATACTTTATTGATTTTTTTTTCTATCTTACGTTAGATATAATCGTTTTAATCTAATATCTATATCTTTGTACTTCGAATCTTATAAAGGTACGAAGTTTGAAAACCGAATAATAATACTCTAGTGTGTCTTATATTGCAATTTAACTCTTTATTTAACATGTACCGCGATGTTACAACATAAGATTTCTTTATGAGTGCATTATACGTGAAATGACGTAACACCATTTATAATTTATCTGCATCATCGTGTGTACCGAGAAAAATCAATTATAAAAAAATAAAAAAAAGATATATATTAAAAAAAAAGTATAATAACTATAAATAAAAATAATATATATATCAATATATATTATTTAAAAAAAAAGAAAGAAAAAAAATTAAACCAATCACAGAATATTCTTTATTTCTAATTTTCTTTTGACTACAAATTCGTCATTAGTATACGTATACATAAATAGTTTTGAAAATATTTATAATATCATATCGAGATAATCGTTTAACTTTTACGACGATCCCTAGTGTGCACGGGAGTAAACATAAAGCATGCTTAAAGAGAATATAAACGATGAGAACGAGAAGGAAGCGTTGCGCAAAAGGGACTTGGAAGTTTTGGGGGAAAGAGGGAAGGGAATGGAAGAAGGGCAGGTCTCGAAGGACCACTCGCGGAGCAGAACGGAGCGGTAGATTTTTTTTTCTTTTTAGTTTTGTTTTTCTTATTTTTTCTTTTTCTTCGGCGGTAATTGGTATTCGGAGGATCTTTGTGTAGTTGGTAACGTGTACTCGCCCTTTATATCTTTACGTACAATCTTCAAATAGTTGCCAGTTTGTGCGCTCGTCGAACGGTGGTTCCACCATTCCTTACGACTGTGTTCCACCATACCATCGAGATAAACTCACTCCATTTTTTATTTTTTTGTAAGGTAAACATATAGGTGTATGTATATTTCATTGTAACACGGTTCCTGTTTCTTTCAGAATTAAGAAAATTAATAGAAAATTATTATTCGCAATTTTTCGAACTCTCGTTTTTGGAATTTTGATAAAATTTTGTTTTTTTTTTTTTATACTTGACCAAATTGATTATTACAAACTTGTATTATAGAGAAATTGGACAGGTAAACAAAATGATCCTTTTCATTTTCTTCCTCATGATACAAAGCTTTTATATATTTTATTTTGATTAACTTGATTATCATATCAACTTCCGGAAATATCTTTTTAATCGATTAGTAAAGTACTTCTATTGATAAAAAATGTTAATTACGCTTAAACCATGTACTATGTTTATTTAAAATACTCTGTATGTAATAATCTGTCGTCGAGGAGGTAGAAAATCCGCTTTTTTTTGTCAGTCTCAGTCTCTCGTGAATGATTAACACAAAAACTGGTCTGTCTCTTGACGAAGGCCGAGGACGTGGCCTTTACGCTTGCTAAAAGATGAGCTCTTTCCCCTATTGCCCAACCACATCGGTTTCAGTTTACACGCTATTTCAATACAAATCTTAATCAAAATTTAGGTTAAAACGTGACGAAAATTTATCATGTATAATTTACAAAAAATTCAATATAAAAAGATTTTTATTTCTTCGACATGTTATATAGAAAAAATAAAAAAAATAAATATAATATTAATATATATTTTAATTGTAATAAGTTTATATTAATTATATTAATTTATACATTAATTTATTTTGTAATTATATATAAATTATTATATTATATTATATAATTTATATATTTAATTATTATATATTTTAATATATTTTTTTAATGGCAATGATTTATATATTAACTACAACAATTAATATATCTAATTAATTACAAAATATTAATATAATTACTATATCTCGTATCTTTATAATTATTTCATATTTTTGTGGGTAATTTATTAATTCACTAATTCACTGTACACGTTATTTATTGATCATACTAAATAGTATTTGTTAAAAAAAGAAAAATAAAAAGAAAAAGAATAAATCAGAAAGAGAGAAAGATAAATTGTATTCCTTTCCAATGAGTACTGTTATACACCGATTATTCGTATGCTTATAAAGCGTTGATACAAAATAATAGGTGTAAACTTTGAAAGGTCAATGCATGATAGTATATGTCGTGACCGACAGTCGGCTTTCTACCCTTTTCTCGAGTAGTAGATATATCTAATGTAGAAGATCGTCCACATTCCGTCTATCGATTTTCATTTTCACACGCTGCACTACTGGATGTTCCATTTTCTATAATGACTAACCAAGAAATATACTATAAGACTTGATATATAAAAAACATAAAGAAGAAGAAGCCAGCCCATCGGTGACCATTGGGCAGTTAGTTACATTTTGATTTAATCCTTCCAACCCAAAACTTCTGTGTTACCTTCGTGTGTATAGTAATACTATAGACGTGATAGCATAGTTACGCTTATAGACAATATAAAAGGGAAACTCGATGAGGGGGGTGGGTGGTATGGAAGGGGAGAGAAGGAATGGAAAGAAAAAGAAAAAAAAGATTGAAAATAACCTATAATCGAGTCGTTTGCAATTCTCTCTTTATTTTTTTTCTTTGTCGACCCGTAACATTTAAACTACTGCATAAAATCGAAGCTAGAATTTCTCCTTCTCCTTCCTCCTCCCACCCCACTGAAAGAACGTTTAAATATTTCAACCATTCGTGATCGTTTTAACGACTTGAAACAATTCGATTCCTCTCTCTCTCTCTTTCTTCTATGTATTATCTAATACGTAGTTCAGTAGATCATTGTTTTTCATACTGTTGTTCATCATTCAGTCTCTAATAAAGTTGTCAATTAATATTGCATTTCTCGATTGGTAAGAATGAAAAGCATGTAAAAAGAGTTGATCGTTGAATATTGACAGGAAAATATGAACGAGGAAGAAAGGGTCTCAATCTTTGAATCGATCACCCTTAATCATCATCATAATCATCATTCACTCTGTACTTAGAATTGAACACAGATATGGAGGATATTTGCTAAGTACTTCTGAGAATCATTATCAACGATCTTACCCTTATAAGATCCAACCCCCTGTATCGTAATTTTCCTCTTAAATACTATGTTAATCCATTTTCTTTCTTTGTCTTTCTTACAAAAATTCTTTCAGTTAAATATGTTGTATTCTGCATCGGTTATGTTCAGAAATGGCGATCGTTGCTAACGTTCTCCTTCGATTATGTACATATACAACATACACGTATATATAATATATACATATGCATGTATATTGCATATCGATCGACCAACAGCTTAAGCGTGTGTGCATTATAGTTTACATCCACGTTAATCAAATGACCGCGATTGAATGCGACCAATTGAGTATATTACAGACCACTAATACGGCAGAATTTGCAACCAACAAGTTAAGAAGATCTCCTTCTAATAATTTCGTTCTTTGTATACAAATTATCACTTAATTAGAAATCCTAATTAATCGTTTCTAATCTTGTAGATCAACATTTGTATTTGCTTTTATCATTAAACTTATAATTTATACAGTATTAACCCTTAGAGTTCTATGGACGCATGTATGCGTTTGGTAAAAATTACCAGAGTGGTTTATCGACGCATATACGTATTTGTTAATATTAATGTAAAATAATGTAATGTTTATATTATTTAATTAAATTATATTCAGAAAGAATAACTTTAATTATTTAATATAATTTATTATTAATAAATTATTCCGTTCCTACAAAACATTTTATTTAAAAGTATTCAAAGGATTAATATTGCTTTAATTTAAAGTTATTCAAAGATATGATATTGTTATAATTGAAGTTTTATGAATAATAAATAATAGAATGTGACTACGAATAAGTGAAAAAATAAACTAAAATATTTGTACGAATTAATTAGCTTTAAGTAGGGGGTCCCAATACTGCATTCCAACGTTGACGTTTTGAAAACGTCAATTGTTAACACTCGGACGTTCTTCAAACAGTTGGCACCACTGCATAATTATCATAAATCATTTCTTCTTTCTTTGTCTCTCTTGATTTTGTTCTTTTTTTAACGTCTCGCGGATGAACGCCTTGCCTGGCTATTTCACAGCATTTTGTTGTCGAAGCCCAACCCAACTACAAGGTTGTTTCTCTCTCACTCTCTCTCTCTCTCTCTCTCTCTCTCTCTCTCTCTCTCTCTCTCTCTTTGCTCTCCTTCTCTCTGTTTCTCGTTGGGTGTCCTATTCTCACTCTTCTTGACTTCGGTACATCGGTATTGTGGAGCTTGTGCTGTGTTCTCAATGCGACACGATAAATTTTGTCGAATTAATTTACCTTTTGTGTGCCTTTCCCATCCTCATTCCCCTCTACCTCAATCCCTCTATACCACCACGCTCGTTCTCGTAAAATTCTAGGATTAATGGCGAGTCCATCCCTATATATACATACGGGGTGTTCGTTGCCGTTCGAGACACAGTTCCTCCGAGATGCGAACAATGGTGTAACGAGAGAAAGAGAGAAGAACAGGCTCAGTTTGCTTTGTCGATTCGAATAAAGAGCTAACTCGTTCAACGTTGTCCACTGTTCTAAATATATATATATATATATATATATATATATGTTTGTGTGTGTGTGTGTGTGTGTATTACTATGTGTGCGTGTATATAATTAATGATTCGTTAATGTTCAAAGGACATGATGTGTTCTCGGTTGATTATACAGCTAATTTAATTAATCGTCGTGGAAATGTTAATCTCGTGGTAACATAATTATTACATTGATTCATAAAATATCAGATTAGAAACGAATGTTATCTTATCAAAGATTTATCTGTGTTGTAAAAAAAAAAAAAATCAATGGGATAGAAAAATAAATGGAACGTTAATTTAATATGTTAAATTAATTATTCGCTCGTGGTATGTATGGTTTGTCGGTAAAATTATTTTACGCGCTTTCATCCCAATCGTTTAATAATTATTATTATTATTTATCTAATTAACATTTTCATTTATTTTCCTTCTCATAATGAAAAGTAGTACTGTCACACACTAGTTGAAACGTATTCGTTTATTTTCATTTATTATTTTTTAAATAAAATTTGGGTTATAATATGTTAATTGATTGATGATGTTAAATTGTGTTAAGATTTATATTTCCCGCGAACTTAATACGATTACTGTATCATCGTGAGACTAATAAAGAAAAAAACCTGAAGAAAGTTGGAGATTTAGAAATTTGACGAGGAACAACACACAGAGAAAGAGAGATAGAGAAAAAAAAGTGCGGAGGAGAAAATTTCAGCGTATTTCTTTTTGTTCATTCTTCAGACATCATTCCACTCCCTTGGTTCTTGCAGTCCAAGTCCGTGAAGTCGAGAGAATCTCTCTAAATACACCGTTTTAACGACTTGTTTGTCATGAAGTATCGCTCGACGGAATTTGTTTTTCTTTCCTTCTTTCCCTCCCTTCTCATTCCTCCTTCTTTATCCTCATTCTTTCTCCTTACTTTTCATTTTCTTTCTTTTTACGCTAGAGGAGGATGATACGAAATTCTCAGGATTGTAAAAATCTTCTTCTTCTTCATATCTCTTTGTTTTTTTCTCCTCTTTTTTTTTCTTTTAAACGAGCAACTAGATGGATATTAACGCTTAAAAGTCGTCTTTTGTATTATATAATTTAAAAATATATATATATATATATATATATAAAGGGTTCTAAAAAACAGAAACACTACGATATTATTTTATAACTTGTCATCCTCGCGTGTTATTACCGGGTTGCGACATTGCATGCAGATATATATATATTTTTTTTATATAGAAATTGCAGAAGAATCGTGCATCGCGCATTCGACATGCATTCGATTCGATTGTACGTTGTTGTTGGTAGTTGACCGAAACAGCATTTTAACGATTACGTGTTCCCTAGACAATACATATACATATATATATATATATATAGTTACAACGATGTTATATATGTGAAATAATATGTTTAATAATAAAACTTATAAAAGACAAGGCGTGAAGTGGACTATTAACAAAAAAATTGTATTCGATATGACATAAAAAACAAAAAAAAAAGGAAAAGGGAATAGAAATGAAATGAAAATTCATTTTTTTGTGTTATGACAAAATACATATCCTCCTTCGATTATCGAGATGAACTTTTGAGTTGAAAGATTTTTACCAAATGTAACGATGGTAAGATTTAAATCCAATCCTCTCTCCATTTTATCTGTCCCTCTTTTTTTTCCTTTTCCCAGAGCTAAGAGTTACTACAAGCTTCTTCCCTTGTCTGTCGGCCGATTAACGAACCTAATTTTTTTTCACGGATTTTAAATTACCTCGAGGTGGAGGCAATCCCTTCCGTATTCGAACTCGTAATTTGGCTCTTTTCGAGAAGAAGGAAGTACCTTCTTTTCTTTCTTTTTCTATTTCTTCTTCTTCTTCTTCTTTTTCTTCTTCGGGAAATTTCTTATGGACCAGAAGGGTAACTGCGGTAATTTTAATAATACGTTTCACGGTATTCCCCGAATAATGGGTTGGATATCGATATGAGAATTTTTCGAACTAAATAAATCTTGAGATTTTTGTCGATATTAATTAACAAAATAAATTTATTTTTTATTTGCAAAAAGTCATAAATCTTGCAATACGAGTATATCAACTACAAACATCCTTTGAATAGCACGGTACTTGAATTGCACGGTTAAAAATTGTGACAATCATGGAATAACACGGAGTTTGAATTACACGAAATCGCGAAAATGACTGTTAAAAATTAAGTAAATCACACAATACATATATATATATATATCGTCAGCTTTGTTTAAAGTAAAGTAAAGTAAAGTAAAATTGTATGAATTATTAGTATCAAATAACATGAAACCAATTAGCCGTATTATTAGAAAACATTTAACTAATATGCGTTTCTATCTTTATAATTGCATAACTAACAATTCCAAATAACATTTGATAAGATTACAAATTTGTAAAAAGGTGAATCACCTATCACAAGATACGTTTGAAAATGATTAATGTATGTTTTATGTCGTAGTAGTCGTCGTAGTTTTTTTTTTTTTAAGAAGGAAGATTGGTCGAGTGAACCCAGGAAGGATTCCATGGCAACCATCTTCTTAGGGGTGGTTAAGATAGTCTCGACAGAGTGGAGACACCCTGTTGAGTACAACATCAAGGGGTCGTTGTCCTTGACCTACACTTAAGCTCATCCGGCTAGTTTACTCCGATGCTTACCCTGTCTCCCCCACTGTCTCATTTGACAAAACTGCGACAAGGGGAAATTATTTAGGTGACGTTGACGATCTCAGGGGTGAGAGTGGGTTGGAGGGATGGTAGAGTGAATTTAATTTTAACGAATCGTTTGAAAATGATTGCATAATAAAACGATTTACCGTTACGTTGTGTTCTGCCTAAAATTTGGTTTACAGAATTAAATTCGAAATAATATTTTTTTTAGTCACGCATTGATCTATTTCCATCTTTTTTTTTCCAATTACTACTATTTTCTCTGGACGTAGGTTGAGGCGACAGTTTTGCGTAAAAATAAAAGAAAAAAAAAGAAATTGTAGCAAACAGTAAAATACCTATAGCGTATATCGAGAGTGACATCGATCCGAAGCACCGATTGCACACACACACACACTCTGTCGATACCATCCTGCACGACGATCTTTCGCGACAAAACTAACGGTTTACAAAAATATTGGTCGGATGCAAATACCGACGAGGAAACATAGAGCTAGCTAGGTAGCTAGCTAGCGTGAATAGAAAAAAGCCGCGCATTCGAGTGCGACACCAAAAATGCACGATTGCGTAGGTAGAGAAATGATTCACGAGCAACCGGGAGGTTTTCGTGAGATATGAAATAGCATATTTCTACAAAAAATCATAAAAAAAAAGGAAAAAACTTGTAGTATACCCAACGAATATCCGCGCATACATATGTACGAAGTAAAATATACTAATTCTATTGGGTGAGGAGAGAGAGAGAGGAGGGAGGATCTTCTTTGGAACCGTGATATTACGTACGTGGTAATCTCGAAATTGAAACGTTTTCCACAAATTTATTTGAATGTCAGTAATAGTAACGCTTACCAGTTTATTTTACTCAATATTAAAATTTATTTCAATAAAATAACATAATATTATAATTAATCTTTGTTTAATTCTTACAATCTCGAAATTGAAACGTTTTCGAAAATTTATTTAAATGCCAGTACTAATATTTACCAGTTTATTTTAATTAATATTATTTTATTCGAATATTATAATTAATCTATATTTTAATTCTTACAACTCATGTCAGACAATGGTTTAAATAATATGGTCGAATAATTATTATTATTATTAGCTAAAGGCAACTTTAATCGATCCTTTCAGTGATCCTTTTCCTTTAGCAGTGGTGGATGGACGTTGGCTTGGTTTTACACAGATTAAGGAACAGAGATCGGTCTCTGGATTTCGTACAATGTAGAAGAGGATTAACATACTCTGACTAACTTCATTTCCAGAGGTCTCTCCCTTTTATTCGAGAAGAGGACTCCTCATTCTCCCTCCGTTTCTATGACTACCCCATTTTACTTTCCTCTCTTTCTCTCTCTCTCTCTCTCTCTCTCTCTCTCTCACTCTGTTCGTCAGGTCTCGTTCTATCTCTTTTTTACCAGATGACTTTTAAGTTTTTGAATATACATGAGGAGAGATTGATGTTCTGCGCGTGAACGCGGGATACACAAAATTCGTGTGACTTCTCTTACACTCATCTGGGGCGTAGTTACCGTAAAACCTTCCCGAGCAAGAATGTATGCCAAAGTCGATGGAAGAGTACTTCGTTCAAACGAGAGAGAAAGAAAGAGAGAGAGAGAGAGAGAGAGAGATTGGGCTAAAACTCCTCGAGCTGGAAAATGCATTTTAGTGGCTTTACAGAACGACCGCTTGTTCTTACATCAAAATGGAGATCGAATTTTAATCCTTTGAGAATTGTGGGAAGTAAGGGAATTACTAGGGTACCCTCGTTTCTCTCTCGTCGGCTAAAAGATATTCCGACAAAGACATAACGTCAGAGAAAGTTCAAGAGAGAAAGACAGGAATTGGTATATAGATTTTGTGAAAGGTAAGGTAAAATAAATTTGAAATAAAAAAAAAAAAAAAAGAAAAAAAGATAAACTTGTCCTTAAACGATTAAGTCCCTGTTTGTTCGAGTATCTCGTTAAAATGGTACTTTCGAAGTTCCTTCGTTGAACTCTACGTATGGTGGTGACTCGAAATGAGCTTGGTACGCGATAAGGTCGCAGGGTATGCAGTTTTGCGAGTAGTCGACCAATTAAGAAGTTCTATGGTCCAGATCGTTGTTAAAGCAAAATATAGAGAAGATTGAGGGTGAAGGAGGGGAGTGTAGAAGAACCGTAGAGAGAAGGAAGATCAGAGCTAGTCATGGCCCGATTTAAAGGGTTAATAAATCGTACGGCACGAGAAGGAACGATGCAAGGATGCAAGGATGCAACGATGCTCGTCGCGATAGTTCGGCGCGAGGATTAATACCGCGGGTGGAACACGATTTTGCGCTCTTTATTGCCGACGGTCGGCTTTAAGGGCGTGCTAGGTGGTGCACACACATATCGGTAGGGCCATCCATCGTCCAAGATCTCAGGGTTGTGCACGACACATCCGCTTACAGGATATATCGCATAACGGCGGGTACGTTGCCACGGTACTAAGGTGCCGAGGTATAACGCGCCGTTAGTTTATTGCCCGGCCGAGCTCATACCTATGCTCATACCACGACTCATACCGTTCGTCTCAGCTAGCTCATCCTCCTCCTTCTCTCCTCGCCCTAAGCTCTGCCACCAAGACGTTAATGAAACACTACGCAACCCTGACGACCCTCTTTCGCTCGTGCGTGTCTTATATATAGGTATATATACTCTTTTTTTATTTTTTTATTTTACAAGCTTATCGATCTTAGCACGCTTCGTTCCTGTCACCTCGTTTATTTCTTCTTTCTTTTTTCTCTTTTTCACTTACAAATAGGAACCTAACAAGAATGACGTTATACGTTTTCGTTAATCGATTCGCGTGAGATTATGGGATGGAAAATAGAGTGGAGAATCAAATAAAAATATATTACAAGATTTCATCTTTAAACTACAATGTTAGAATATAATCTTTGGGACAATTTTTCTCTTATTTTATTTTTCAAAAATTATAATTCGTAACAAACAAAAATAATAAAAAAGAAATGTATCGAAAGTGAGCTGGAATAAAATGATAGGTCATTTTCAATAGACGTTTACAATTTGAAATATAATAATTCTACCATATTATGATGGTCTTCTTCGAAAGCATTAAAGGTGGGGATGATAGTTGAAGTGATCGAAAATATCTTTCCTTGTCCTTATACAATTTCATGAACGAACTTCTGAGCTTCGTACAGGTATACATAGGTATATACACATGTATGTAAGAGAGTGTTGAACAACGTCACGGATACGTCGTCACGCCGATAAAGATCGACTTTTCCTACAATGGCCATCCGGGAGAGAAACGAGCTTTTGCTCTAGTGCTCGACAAAGAACCTCTTTATGAATGGGTATGCGCGCATAAAGATAGTGCACGCGCGTATAAGAAAGAAAGAGAAAGAGAGAGAGAGAGAGTATTGCTCTCCGCTACATATCAATTAACCGGTGCTATTAAAGAGTCCGATAGGAGCAGACAGCTTTTCTTCTCTCTGCATTGTCGAGCTTTCGTCGAACGTTAACTCTCATGCCTCTTCGGATTTCCCAATACTTTTGCAAGCTACACAGAAAGAGACCCTCCCCCTTCCCTATTGTTTTCCATTACACGTGGACCATAGATTCGAAGGATATACGTCAAAGTGTCCTGATAAAGGTAGCTTGGAGAAGAAGAAGAAGTTGAAGATGGAAATAGTAGAAGAAGTATATGAGAAAATGTTTTTTTAACATGAAGATTTCTTAAACAATTATATATATATTTGTTCGAATGGATAGAAGATGATAATTGGTCAAATTTTTTTATTATTAGTAAAATTCATCCTTCAAGAATTTTTTTTCTTGATTTAGAAGATGCAACCTGAAGAATTTCGCTTTGTAAATTACCGTTCTCATTGGCGAGGGATGAATGGGTATTATGAATAGCAAGCAAAACGAGAAAAGGAAATATTTGTAAGACGTTTCTTGGCCCTCAAAAAAAGAGAGAAAAAAGATAAATTACTTGATATTTTTTCTTTTCATTCTCATATTATTTTTTGTTATATTTTTTTTTTTCCATTTGGTCAAATAAACCCGACCCATTCATAGTCTTTTTATGGATTATACTATTTCGTGCACCGTCGATCTTGAAATCGAGATATGCCGTGTGTGCATATCGTACGTGGGACGACTTCGTTCGTTCGTTCGTTCGTTCGTACCTTTCTTCCTTCCTTTATTTCGACACCGTACAACGTGAGAATTTTGCGACTACGTTTCAAAGTACAGTTATTCCTACCCACCGATTTCTGCGGACTCCTGCAATGTTCACGATGGCCTTCGATAACGTCGTAGTACTCTGCCGGATATTTTCAAACGTTCTACTGCAGTAATTTCCTCTTTGACCCAGGTGCTATCATTTACACGTACAACATTTCTCTTTTCATTTATCATTTTAACCAACCACAAATATAAAATGTTTAATATTATTACGAAAATTGAGGAACAAACCTAAATTTCTATACTTTTCATAGACCACTATCTTTCTTTACAAATATTATATATATGTATATATGGAATCTTTTTTATATAGAACATATCAGAATCTTATACATCATCCTTCTAACTTACTATATTTTATATTATTTTTTATATTTTACTATTTTATTATTTTATATAGTATATTTAATATTATTTTCTTACTATATTTTATATTATATATTATAAATAAAAATTCACTAGACAATGGTAACCCTAGATTTGATCGATATTTAATTTACAATTAATTTAATTTACAATTAATTTATAAAATCTATACGTATACACACATACATACATAGGTAGAAAATTCAACTAAAAAGAAAAAGAAGAGATTTACCGTGATCGGGTCAAACTTTGATCATTCATTTTTTTTATTTGGGTACTTGGAGAATTATGAAGGACGACTACGACAACTACGACGACGATGAGGAATGAAAAGGTAGTTTGCACGTTTATTGAGGTTGTGCTCCGACGGTCGTGCTTTCACCATAGTGATGGCGGTATATTTGCGTCAACCTTCGGCGTGCGTACCTCTGTTATGCCGACGGATATGTGTCGCATTAATTATATCTCTGTCAATGCGCTTGCCGACAGAACCACCAAGGACCGACGGCCCATGCCATGCGCTTTCTCTCCCCTTCCTGTCTACCTCTCTCTCTCTCTCTCTCTCTCTCTCTCTCTCTCTCTCTCTCTCTCTCTCTCTCTCCTTTCTCTTTCGCTCCCAGCGTGTCAGTAACCACAGTGTGCCATTGTTCCGCTTATGCTTGTGCATTGGTTGTGTCGGCTTGGCTCGTGTATCCGCTTCGGGAGTCGTTAAGCTTATTAACCCCAAAGTACTTTGCTGTGGTCTCGAAAATATAAAAGAGAGAAAGAGAGAGAGACAGAGAAATTGTCTTGTCACAAGAGGAAAGTAATCATTATTGCTGACACTGGTAGAAATTCTTTCAAGATTTCTCTTTTTCTAATATTTGCGTGAAAAATTTGAAATTTTTGTCAATTAAAACGATACAAATTTAGCGAAGTTCGAATAATGTTTCTTTCTTTAATTTTAATTAATAATTACATAGTAATTTAATTAAATTATATTTATTTTTATAATATAATATATTATATTATATTATAATAAATTTTAATTATTATTACATTTTATAATAAATTATAATCATATATGTAATATTTATAAAATGATAAATAGTTTTAATTAATAATTAATAATTACATATAATTTTAGAAATATAGTACAAAGTTATGTTTTCGTTTATCATCGAAGAAAGTATTATCCTAGGCCCCTTGAAAAGGTTCCATCATATTTCTTACAATGAAGTAAACTGTCCCAAAATCGAACGACCGATTCATTGAATATTCCATTTGAAATTTAGAACCGATATTATCGTTTATTCTTTCTCGGGGAACGTCAGTGTTTAATAATTCACTAGTGAAACTGACCGATACGATTGTTTCTCTCATACGTCGTGGTTTTCCAACAACGAAAGGAGGACGCGAGAGAATTATGAAAAGATCGAGTGAGAAAGAGTAAATCGATGCGGACGGGAAGGATAATGGGTAAAAAGGTGGTCGGTAGGTAGGTAGGTAGGTAGATCGGTAGGTTGGTTGGTTGGTTGGTAGAAGGGAGAATAACCGCGCTCGTTACTTTTCATCCAATATTCAACAAAGGTTCATTCAATTCATCCTTACACGCCAGCTTGAAACATCGAGCGACGTATGCAAATGGTCGCTGACAAATGATCTTGTTATTCCCATGACTCTTCTTCTCATCTCATTCTTTTTTTACTTAACTATTATACACAATGTCTCCTCCCTCGCTTATGGTATGTCCCGTTTTTTAACTTACTCTCATAAGGTAAGAGAGTTTTTTTCCTTAGATCGTACAAAATAATTCCTAACTCATTCGTTTTACTTTTTTCTTTTTTTGCTTTATAAAAGTTCGTGCCTTATAATCGTTCTATTATACGCCATCACAAAAGATTCATCGTTGAAATGTAAAAAAAAGACAAGAGTGGGGGAATAGAATTCGTAAAGTTAATAGAAGAAGAAAACAAAACGTGAATCTATCCCTCTAACCATATTGAGAAATAATGAAACTTTTTATCTATTTATTTGTACGAGATTGGTCTAATTTGTTTGAAGGATTTATGCAAGGCAGCATAAAAATGCTTTTGGCCGAATGCATTTATCCTGTTGAAGTGCACGTAAGGAGGCAACGTATAAGAGAAGACCGCGAAGGTCGCGTTCGTGAGAGAACCACGAGAGTACAGGGAGGAGTGTCAGAAAGATATAAGAGGATCAAAGTTGAAAGAGAAAAAGAGAAGGAACGATAAGAGAGAGAGAGAAAGAGATAGAGAATCCCTCGTGTCGTTCCCCGTCCTCTGTAATTTTCTACCGTCCCGCATACTCTCTCTCTTTCTCTCTCATTTTTTTCTTGCAACATTTCTCCTTCGCTCTTTCTCACCGGCATACAATTTTCACAGACGTGACCTCTTCGTCAGCGTCAGCCTTCTCCCAATGAACCCTGTGCAATGGAACGGACCTTCTTCGAGGCCGTTACCTCGTTTTCAAACAAAACCTGAAGAGAATCCTGTTTTCGATCCAAAGAATCTTTCCGCGATTCTTCGAACACTTAAAAATGGATCGTTTTTATTTTTTGCTAAAAAAACAAAAATTACGAGTTTCTTTACTCGACGAGGTAAACGATGATCTTTGTGTTTTTTTTTTTTTTAAATGTTCATTATAATAATATCATTTTCAAAAATATTTAAAAAATTATAATTCTATTGTTCGAAAATAATTTTTTAGACTAAGTATATATTTATGAAAATAAAGGATTTTATTTTTTATTAGAACAAATAGATCACCGTAAATAAATAAAAGGTAGTGAACTTTCGAGCACCTAATACCAATTAATAATAATATTATTATTGGATTAATTATATTATAATATTATTTTATATATTTATATTATATTATTATTATATTATATATTTATATTATATTATTATTATATTATACAATATTAATATTATTATTTAAATAATAATAATAATATAATTATAATAACATAATTTAAATTAATTAAAACCCAATAATAATAAACAAATAAAAGAGTAGTAATACTAGATTGGCAATTAATTGATTACGGATTTTGTTAATAGATTGTTTTTTAAAATCAGCAATGATTTAGTTACCAACCCAATACTTATAGCAAATTTACAGAAAAAAATAAAATAAAAAAGGAAATCAATTGGAACGATCTCGAGATGTTGTTATCGTATAAAGTTTTAATCTCTTAAGGAAAAGAGATCGCAAAGAATAAGAGAATACCGAATGGGGGTGGAATAGGTGGTGGTGGTAGGGGTGGGTAACGTTTAAAAGTTGGAGATCGATTTTCAACCGATCATCGTCTCATACCATGGATAGGAAAAGCATCAAAGAGCTCTAACTTGGAATTTTTTTTTTTTCTTTTTTTTTTCAGGAGAATCTTTTTATTCTCCCTTCTCCTTTCCCCCACCCTTCGTCCGTTCGTAGCCGAAACGGAAACATTATTACGGAGTTTTTTCGGTTCTCTTTCTCTTCTCTTCTCTGCGACTTTTTTAATATTCACCTCCGGCAAACAAGGAGCGCCTGAATTTGACTTGGATTGAACGGAAAGTGTTTTCTTATCGCGATAAAGAAAATCGTTGGGAGGAGGGAGGGGAGGGGAAATCTTCTTCCATGGGGCCGGAAGAGGATCTCATAAGGCACAGTGTGCGGCAATAAAGAGAGAAAGAGAGAAAGAGAGAAAGAGAGAGAAAGGGCCACCAGACGATAAAGGAAATTATTTAGCCCCCATTAACGTCACTCGCATTTACTAGGCGGGACGAACCCTCATCCTGCCTCTCCCTACCCTTCTATCCCTCCCTTCCCCACCTCCTATTTACTCTCTTCCTTCTCTCTTGTTCTATCCCCCCCCCCACACACACACAACACACTCTTCTTTTCTTTCCCCCTTTTTTTCTTTTTTTCTTCACAGTCATCACACACTCACGCACACGTTGTTGTTCCCTTTCTCCATTTTTTTTTTACGATCATTTGTCAATTGCATATTTATTATTATTAGTTATAGTTATTTAAAAAGTTTTACAGTAAGGGAAGATCTTGTCGATTTTGTTTCATCTTTTTTGATTTTTTTTTGTTTTTCAAGAAATATCATATTATTGTATTTTTGATTTCTAATAATAATCGTAGTTGTTTGCATTCATTAATAAACTAAAATGTTTATTATGATCGTAGTATTCAGTAGTATTAATTCTCCTTCTTTTTTTTTTAAATATTATAATGGTTTACGCAAATAATGAATAACCTAGGCGTAATTTTTTTTCTTTTTTTTCTTTCACGAACTAAGCTCACTTTTTATAAACGAAAGTTTAAAAACGGAAAGTAGGTTTTTTTTTAATTTTGAAAGAACCTTTATTTTCTGTGCATAAATTGTTCTTCAAAAAAAGTAAAAAGTAAAAGAAAAAAATTCAGCATTTTTTTTAATAAGAACATTTTAAAGCTGTATAAAGCTGTTTCATAAAATATGTCGAAAAAAAAGAAAAAAGAAAAGAAAAACCGAATACTTGTTTATACATTCATCCTTTTAAAATGAGCTTTATTTGTCAAAATCGGTCAAGGATTTTTATATATTTGAATTTATTATTAAAAAATAGTTCTTTTAGTAAAAATTGTTGAATTGAAAAAAACAACACTGTTTCTACTATTGATTTTTATGTAGATACGTTCGAAGTATGGTTTATTATTTTATTTCCATGAACCATATTATCAAATCAATTGCTCGTTTGTGTATGTGTACCCATAAAATAAAGCTTGAATTTTGATATCAATTAAAAAACGTAAGGAAATGATACACTCGTATAGGAAATATATTGACATGTTATAACTCGATGGTTGTATGGGATTCACTCTACCACCATCAATCAAAGAAAAATATATGTGATAAATATGAAAGATTGAAAAGTATGTATACGGTATTCGAACACACACTAATACTTTAACGCACATTAAGCAGGTTGTTAGATAACACACGAGTGGGGTATAATTTACACAAGCTTTATACACCAATATGATAGGCCCGTATTAAGGGCTTATTGTTGTTTCCTCCTAGTAGTTTAGGTTTCGTCTATATTTGTCGTTGAAGTTTGACATGCATCGAACTAAATGATAGTAATGAATAATCTTTAATTTATATTTTAATGCAGAAATATGAAAAAGGGTTTGTATTCATTTAAGTATGTTGATAATTATCTTTAAATTAAAAATATTTATATAAATTCATATGTAATATTTTTATATGATAAAAATCTAAATGTTTGTTTGACAAAACTTAACACGTTTTCTTCTACGATCTTAATTCCATTAAAATTTATTTATCGAGTCCATGTATAAATAAATTAATTAGTATAAATATACATATATGAGGATGCAATGCATTATTTCGTCATTTAGTGTTTGTGAAACGTAATACGGTTGTTCCAAATAAATTTTCTTGTCATATGATTGTACTTTAAAAGATCGTATTCCTGTTTCGTTTAAAGAATACTTATCTTTCTATTTTTTTGACGAATGAATATGATCTTTCGACTTAATTTAGAATAGTTCGATAAATAATTTATCTTATAATATTATAAATAATTTTTTATCTCGGTTAGAAAACAAGGTAAATAATTTCTTCCTAACAAGTAAATTATCACTGATGAGTCCTTAAATGATCGTTTGAAAAGATTATTTATAATATTATAAATAATATTATATTTCTAACCCCGGTTAGAAAACAAGGTAAATAATTTCTTCCTAACAAGCAAACCACCACCGATAAATCATTAAATATGTGTTGGTTAATGCAACTGTATTACATATAAAAAAAATATTTCGATAAATAATTTATCTTCCAATATTATAAATAATCTTTTATCTTGGTTAAACAAAAATGCAAATAATTTCTTCCTAACAAGCAAACCACCACTGATAAATCATTAAATATGTGTTGGTTAATACAAATGTATTAAATATAAAAAAATAAGAATGCAGAAGAATTTTGGTAGAATTCAAGAAGAGGGGTTTTGGGGATGGGTTAAGGGAAGGATTAAGGAAGAAGTGGGGATAGCAGTTCCATCGGCCTGTGCTCTTTTATAAATATTTATCCTCATTTGAATCCATCGGGAGCGAAGCAAACCCCTCTCACTCCCCCTGCCTCTCTTCTTCACTTTTTGCCCTTTCTCTTTTTTTCTCTTTCACGTCGTACACTTTCTAGAACGAAACTCCCAGGCGTGTATTTGTTCTTGCAAATCTTTTATACGTTTCGTACCTCGGATTTGCATCCATAACGGTTGCGAACGTTTTCTAGTAGTCGTGGTTGTAGTAGTCTAGACTTCTTCTTATTCTTCTTCTTCCTCTTCTTCTTCTACTACTTTTACTTCTACTTCTACCCCTTTTTCTTCCTTCTTTTCTTTATGTTTTTCCTTTTTCTTTTTCTTCTCTGTTTATTGGGTTCTTCGATGCTACGCATCCTAAGACTTCGACCGGTCGTCGAAGGTTTTCTTTCTTTGGCTTTTATTTGTCACCCTTTTACAAATGCAAGACTCCTTAAACTCGATCTGGGGTAAAAAGGGTTCACCTATCTTTATATTTTTATCCCTTGCTTTTTTCTGTATCTTTTTTTAAGTTGTCTCATTAGTCGACTCAGAAAGTCCACTTAGAAATAATTATTCTAAGAAAAGAAGATAATTTCTGATAATTTATGGTTTATTGTAATTATTTTTTTGGTTATTTCTTAGAACTAAAATTAATTTTCTATTTTTTCTACAGAAGTAATATATTTTTTGTACGCAAATATTTTTCATAATTTCATAAAACTATCTTCGTTCAGGAACGTATCTGTCATTTGATTTTTTAGAAATAAAATTAATCATTTATTTTTTTATATTTTTTGTACACGAATATTTTTCAAAATTTCATAAACGTGTATTCTTTCAGGAGCGTTATTAATCTAAAATATAATAAAAGTATGGGAACTATCGTTTGATTTTTTAGAACTGGAATTAATCAATTATTATTATTATTATTAACTGGCATTAGGAATTCGAAAGTTCATTGTCGTAAATACCAAATCCCGCCATTGTTCCCGTCCCTGAGCGCGATCCTTCCATTCGCGGTCTTCGTATCCCATTTCTTTCTGGTCCCTTCTAATATTATCCTCCCATCTACGTCTCGGACTAATCAATTATTTTTATATATTTTTTTTGTACACGAATACTTTCATAATTTTACAATATAAACGTATTTTCGTTCTGGAACGTATCTATCGTTTTTTAAAACAAAATTTAGATGTACAATGATATATGACATAAATTATTTTAAAAAATTCATTGATAACTGGTCCACACACATTCTTCGTTGCATTGTGTTTTTCATAGTAGATGAACGCGAAGGTCACGTATTGCCATGACTGTTTAAGGAGTGCCAGAGCTCATTGATCCGACCTATTTACAAGCAAACCAATTGCTCTCATTGTCGTGGGTACAAAAAAAAACATGTACGAGAAAAAGTGGTCTCGCGTCGTCAACTTCCCGCTCCACGATCTTTCTACTTAATTGATTCTCAACCTGTAATACTGAAAGTCGTAGAATGTATGTGTTGTGTTGCCTTTTTTTTCTCGCTTTGAAAAGGTTTTTACGAGATTCTCGGCATACTTACTTAGTTAATCACGCGATACAATTCTTGAGAATATTTAATTAACGATAAGAATAAAACAAAACAATACAAAAATAAGAAACATAAATGCTTTCCAATGAATAGTAATATAATTAGGGAAAAATAATAATGAACTATACTTGTTTCTCTTGAAATTAAAATATACGATCTCATTTCTTTCAACTAAGTAATGTAATTTCTTGATTAAAAAAAAGAAGAAGAAGAGAAAAGTAGGTTACATACAAATTTTCCATTATTCATGATTCACGTCACTCGACGATGCGTAAGGGAAAAATAAAACATATTTTTGTATTCTTCATTTTCGTTGGAAACATTCGTCGGTGTAAAATATCGTCGTACGATTCGTTCTTTTGAACAAAAATAGAAAAATACATAGAAATGTCTTCTTAACACGGTTGAGACTTTAAAAGAGAAAAAAAATAGTTTGGCTAGCACCTATCCGGGTGTTTCCTAGACGTCGACATCAAATATTATTTAACGTTTCCGTTTGCAGTAAGCTGCGCGAAAACTCGTTAGATCGGAAACTTTTGGTGTGGTTGGCACGCATCCTCAAAATCTTGTGGTCTTTTTTTCACCACACCTCTTGAAAAAAAAAGAAATAGTTTGCTGCATAAGCATAAGTATTGCAGGTCTATAAGTGCGTGCGTGTGTATGTGTGTGTGTAGGTTGAAGAGCGACATTAAAAAAAAAAAAGAAAAAGAAAGAAGAAGAAGGAAAGAGAAAAAAAAGAAAATTTTTCGGTCCCTGCCAAAAACCGAAATGAAACGTGCCCGAGGGAAGAGAAGCGCCCTTTACTCGACAGCAATGGCGACGACTGCCAGCATATCCTACATGTCATTGTAGTTGTGTTGAGTTCTCCGGACTCAACCACCACCATCAACTTGTTCTTCCCTTCTTCGTCCTGAAGGAAAGTTTTGAAACATTCCTTCTTTCCATCTTTCTCCTACTTTTTTTCAACGTTACTACAAAAACAATACAAAACAAAAAGAAACGAAAAGAAAAATTAAAGGACAACTAAGGGTGGTGGGTGGGTGGGGCTTTAAAAATCGAAGCACGCGAGTTCATCTTGGCCAAAGTTCGCTGTTGGAATACGATGTGGGGAAATTTTTTGGAGCTAGATCGAGAAATGGCATATAACATAAACATAACCATCTATGGCGTTTGTGGTGGTGATGGTGGTGGTTGTAGTAGTTGAGCAAATACCGAAATCGATGCCAACAAGTCGAATATTCTCTTCTGTAGGAAAACAACTTGAATTAGTACGCTAAGATTTCCGTTTAACAAGGCATGCTGGGAATATATTTTCTTTCCTTTTCAAAATAGAGAAAGAGAGAATCCACGTAGAACGTCAGAGTGTATATCTGTTTAGAGAAAAGCAAAAAAAAAATTAAAAAAAGTATATTTCGTCTTTTGGCAGTCTCCTTTTCTTAATTTGCCAGAGTGGGTGGTGTGGCAGCGTCAGTTTCAAAGAGATTTCCTTCTAAGATTAAGATTTGTAACTATGATCTTATTTCCATCTTATCTTTTTTTTCGTTCTATTTTAATGAGATAAAAATAAACATATAAATATAACAAATAGGATTTACAAATCTCTAAGGGAATTTATCGGTAAAGAGTGAAACAATTCGTTGGTTTCTTCAATTTTCTCGTTTGCAAACGAGAAATAAGATGTTTCCAAGTTAAAAAGAGAGGGTAATATCGTGGGAATTGTTTTCTGACTGTGTTCCTTCATTTAATTCCCGTGACCGGAGAAAACCAGTTGTTCCTCTTTTGCCCCTCCTCTTCTCTTGCACGGTTGAGGTAAGATCGGTTTGGAAGAGAAGATGATTCTGCGTGTGGTCCACACGAGAAAGAGAGTTTAATATCGGACAATCGAGCTGAACGAATTCGACGAATCACTAAAACTGAAAAATGGGTCACTGTGAAATTTACAGATTCTATGTTTCCATTCAATTGTCCACTCATGACGACGGTAATTATATCATCTGTTTAACGAAAACTCAAATATGAACGTACACGAACGAGTTAAAACTTTTAGAAGGAAATATTGCTACAGTCCTATTTCCTATTCTCTTTTATACCTTTCCCTTGAAAGTGCAAAACTCGTTATTTGTCCTTGATCAGCACTGCTACCCTACCTTTCTTTAAATCAAAGAAAATTATGGTGCACGTAATTAAATGAATCGGCCTATTAGCAAGGTTCTAATATCACGACTCGAATTTAATTAATGCAACAAAATTTTGGCAAAAATTACTACAAATGAAATAATATCATTAAGTTTAAATAGAATATTTCAAAATAATAATTCATTTATTTCTGATAAATTGCATCCTATTTGTTTATACATTAAATAAACAGATATTAATAGACATTCTTTGTTTGGTAATAATCAATAATCGTCGGGGTGTTGTATACAAGAACAGGAAATGTTCGAGATAGTAGTAAAGAGCGCGAGCCATTATAAAAACGTTTTACAAATCGGCTCACACATCCACACATACATACAAACACACACAGGATCTCGTATTTGGAAGAGTGGAACTGAAAGCTATACCCAATGACAAAAGCTTGGTGTTCCACCGGGCAAAATGCTTTCTCGATTGGAGAGAACAGAAAAGAGAAGAGTGGGAGTTGGGGTGGGTTTAGGGGGAAGAGTTGTAGAAGGAAGAAGGGGTAGGTCACGTAGCTTGTGAAGAGAGAAAGAGAAAGAGAGAGAACTACTACTACTGGGTGTTTGTTTGCCCTGTAAGAGTGCGTATTGTTGCAGTGCTGCAGCTAGGACACCGCGAGTCCCGTACTTAATGGGGTTTCTGTGTTTGACGCGAGCCGACGTACGATCTTTACCTTTGCTTCCGTTTCCACATCCTTCTCTCAAGCACGTATATGGACCAATATGGAAATTCCGGAGACCGCCACTACCACCACTACCACCACTGCTACCGCGTACGTTTTATTCCACAATCGGGAGACGTCCCTTATAACTCGTATGTCGTTTGATTTCTATGAAAATTCCAAACCTGAACAAATCGACAAATTCGTTCGAACTTGTAAAAAGAGTATCGGAATATTCGACATATTGAAATAATTCGTTTTTATTATTTTTTTACCGTTAATATACTATCCTATTTAATTCGTTAATTGCAAACATTTATTTACATTTTGGTGTTGCAAATAGATGGGAGATGATATAAAAGATACGTGCCTGCGATGTATACGCGAAAAGTATACTTTTATAAAAAATACAAAGTTTTTCTTCTAGTAATATAACCCTTTACAGAGAATTTCATTTTATTATGTAAAACTATATATATAAACAAATACTTTAATCGTTCAGAGAAAGAGTATAAAGCGAATTTATAAAACAACACGAGACGAGCAATAATCGAGGCCGTAGTAGTAGTCTCGGTCGAGTGGTATAAGGGAAAAAAGGACAAGTAGAATGAGAGAGCGGTATGGGTAAAAGGGAAAGAAGAAAAGGAAAGAACGTGGAAGAAGGGTAAAGAGAAAAAAGTAAAAAAAAAAAGGAATAAGAGAAAGAGAAAGAGGGAAAAGACTCAGAAATGAAACGCAAGAATAAGAGAAAAAGATAGTGAAAGAGAAAGATAGAGAAAGATAGAGAAAGATAGAAAGAAGAAGAGGAAAATCTGGGAGCTTCGTTGGCATCCGGTCTACTCGGCACGGCAGACTCATTAAGGGGTTATTTCAAAGTTTAACTGAATCGAGTCGAGAGGGAGAGATGATAAAAACTCAGACCTTCTTCCCTCCTTTCCTCTCACTCTCTCTTTCCATCTCTACCATTTGCTTCGTCCCTAACCCACTACCACCACCTCCTGTCGAGGGTTATCTTTCTCTCTTTCTCTCTTGCCACCAACCCGAACGTCTATTCCGGCAGACTTCTTCGCTTCTCCGCCGACACTCCGTACCGTCGGCAATATTAATTAACGTCATCTTGCAGCCGCAGTCCAGATATTTGCAGTTTGTTAGCTGAAAAGTTGCAAAGTCGCGACACTACTCCCTGTACTACCCTTTTTCTCTCTTTCTCTTTTTTTCCCTTTTTTTCTCCACATTTTATTTTTATTTTTATTTTTATTTCTCTACACACCCTTCGCTATAGATTTGTATAACGTATACGCGTTAATTTAATTTTTATTGCTATTATATTTGCTAGACTTAACAGATTTTTATTAATTTAATATTTATTAATTAATAAATCTAAATGATATAAAATATAATGTAATAAATAATTTTTAAATATAATATTTATATTTAAATTTATAAGTGGTATGATAAAAAATTTGGTGAAATGAAGAACGTGTAAATATAATTTTTATTGTTATTTTATTTGCTACATTCAACGAATTTTTATTAATTTAATATTTCTATGTATAAGTAGTATAATAAAAAATATAAAGAAATGAAGAAATTTCTACAGTTGTGCATTCAAATTAATTTTTGTCATCGATCGAACGCACCACAAATAATCCGATTTAATTGCTAATATCGAAAAAGGGATGGTTTTAAGAGAAGCCAGTGGGAAACGCACTTCTTCATTGTTTTTCGTGTTTATAATTGCAAAAAAGTATGAACGAGGAAAGAGAAGTTCCAAATAGAAATTTATGCGAGGCAAAAAAGGAAGAAGCCGCCCCTCTTACCACCATCTCGTTTTCATGCTGTTGCTGCTGCTGCTGCTGTTTCTGCATCCCCACGTTTTCATCGTATTCAATTATAAAACGATCAACGTCCACCCTCTTGACAGCATGGTTAACGACTTCAGATGGAAACCTTCGCTTCTTCATTATTTCCTATTAAAGCTGATAAAGTCCACTGGGTGTGGTGTTGTTTCATTGTCAAGTACAACGTACGATTGTTAGGACCCGTTTTTATGCAACGTCGACCAATCTTTACTGCAAACCGGATCGTTGTCAACCATTAAGTTCAAAAAAATATATATTATGAGCTCGTATACATTTGTTCGTGGTAACTATAATACACCTTTTCGCGTATGGCAATCAACTTTTTTTGCAAATCAAATACTCCTGAATTTTGGCTTTAGAATATAATTTTAGAAAATAAAAATAGAATATGGTAGAATAAAATTTTATATATATATATAAAATACAAAATTGCATAGTGATACTTATATATTTATATTATATAAAAATTTAAATTCTATATATTATATAGGTGCTCCGCCACGCGTTGCTGTGGCTCACAATCA
Organism: Polistes dominula; assembly: GCF_049000335.1. Taxonomy (NCBI): domain Eukaryota; kingdom Metazoa; phylum Arthropoda; class Insecta; order Hymenoptera; family Vespidae; genus Polistes; species Polistes dominula. The sequence goes on along the minus strand of NW_028301152.1, from coordinate 10,010,089 downwards.
GTCCGATACACACGTTTTTAAGTCAACGAATTACCTTATACTGCCATCTGTTAGAATCTTATCGAACTAACAGAGATAATCATGACTCTTTGTTAATAAACAATTCGCAATAAAATAATATTGCGATTATAAATTGAGATATAAACTATCCTATCTTTCAAGTTGAATGAAACTACATACAGTGCGTAAAATTTTATTAAAATCAGTTCAGTAGTTTAGGAGTCCATTGCGGACAAACAACGTGTGACACGTAATTTATATATATTAAGATATATATAATAATATTAAATATGCTATAAATTATTATTAAAAAGCCATCTATTAAAAAATTCTGCAATCACTAAGTTGCTAACCCAATAAAATTATATATATATATATATATATATATATATATATATATAAATATATATATATATAATCATATTTACTAATAACTTTCTTTTGCAATTTTCGTTATTTCATAAATATTGGAAGGCTTATTAATGACAAATTATTTATAGTTTAAAATCAGGTTGATCGGTATTACGCGTAGTAGGAGTATAAGGCATCGTTTGACTAATTGCGACTAATAAATACAGGAAATCCTTGTGGAATATTCGCAGTCTCGGTGTACATGCCGTTGCACGTTACCTCGCCGCCTATCTAGTGTCGTGTAAACAAATTAGTAGTAATGACGTTGCAATTTGTCAGATCGCTTGCTTGCTTGCTTGCTTGCTAGCTTGCTCGCTCGTTCTCGGCCAACCGATTGTAACGCATGATGGGATACGGACACGGGACGTAAACGCGTGTGTTAGTTACGCTCATATATGTATATATTAAGGCGAATGTGTGTGAGCGACGCGTGTTCACGTGTTCTATGCGTTGTCGTGCGTTCCACGCGTGCACACGTGTGTGCATGCATCATCCATCCTCTCTTGCATAAGAGTGACGACGAGAAAGGGTGAGATTGGTGGTGGTTTGATCCACCACCACCACCTGTCACACGCAATTTCATTCTGTCTCTATCACTTTTTCTCTCTCGTGTGTTTTCTTCTTTTAGAGATTATCATTTTTCATACTAAATCCTAAATATTCTACATTTTCGAATCAAGAAGAATTTTAGCAGTGGTGTGTAATAATCGGTAGTTAAAAGAAATCCACCGGGATGAACAATTCTTCTTGAGTGTACTTGCCTTTAACTCCTTAATAATCATTAATACGTAAAACATGGAGGTGGGGAACAGGGGAGGGATTGGTTAAAGTAAACGGTCTTGGATAATTAAACGCGTTTCACTCAGACAAGAACGTCGTTAGAGAAAAAGATAAAGAGAGAGAAGACCCGTCGTGGGAACTGAAGTTGTAACGCTTTGGTTTGTTTTATTCTTACGAGTTCATTCCACGGCGTCTTTCGACGTCTTTTGGGATGGTGAATATTTTATATGAGAAATGCGAGAGCTCTCTCGTGTAATTAAGTATCACTCGCGTCAGTTCTACAAATTTTGTGTAATTTCAACTTTTAGGAGATTCTTAAATGATTTCATCGATTTTCTACAACATTTCTTTTACGAATAAAACTCGTTCGTGTTATAATTAATGCAAAAGTGTTAAATATCTATTGGATAATCTACATAACACTTTTTTTTATAATTTATTTATTCATTTTTATATATTATGGAAATTTTTTCTTTTTTACTTTATTAGAAAACATTAAAACAAACCCTTACATGTGATTAAATTTTCCTATTCATTCATTCAGTGATTCATTCATTCATTTATTCAATTTTCAAGTCATCTTTATGAATATATTAATGAACAATCGATTATCTTTGATAAAATGCAAGGGAACAACTTGATTATACATTAAAATCAGGAATAATTTGAGGTACCGTAGATAATAATCTTTGATGTGTGGTGTACGAGCCACACGTGAGAAATGTGTGAACGTGATCATTATGAACGATATATATAGGTGTATAGTAGTTATGGGTGTATAGAAGAGAGGCTCGTGTTGACGGACCGGTTACAAAAGAGAGAAAAGGATCCTGCTGCGAAGCCGATCTCTCGCGTGGTGTCCGATTTACTTATGCGTCAAAAGAAGCCCCCAAGGATCTTTTATTGAATGCTCATAAGTTTTGACGTTAACGAGCATAATACCTTCCTCCCTTTGCCCGGAGAATTCGTAAAACGCCGTAGGAGCCATATCAAAAAACACCTTTTCTCGTCGGCACTCATGAAAATCAAGTAAACGTGGAGGATTCTGCTTTTAATACGTCACAAATAAAATTCAATATCTTCTTTACATTTTTTATTATTTTTTCATTTTGTTGCAATGCTGTCAAAAAGATTTGAAAATAGTATACGAGCAAAATTAATTCTTTAATTTAAGATTTTCTATGATAGAACTGTGTTCCTAAAAAAATAATGTTAATATAATATAATTAATATAATATAATATAATATAATATAATATAATATAATATAATATAATATAATATAATATAATATAATATAATATAATATAATATAATATAATATAATATAATATAATAAATAATAAAATTAAAAGTTGGGAATTTAAAAATTTAATGGATATATATTATATACAATATTAAAATTTATTTGTAATAATTACCGCAATGTTATTTTGTAATTACAGTAAACGATAAATTTATTACTTATTTTTGATCGATATTTAATAATAATAATAATAATAATAATAATAATAATAATAAAATATTTCATTGTATTATTTTGATTTTTAGAGTGACATTAATTTGATATTTTTTAACGATATAGCTTTTAATTCTTTGAATGCAGTGTGATCTAACTAAAAGTCATCCTAATTATGTGACTCAATATTTGTACGTTCACCGATGTTATATATATATTAATTAATACGAACGGGATTACGCATATAGATTTTACGCATATGTACATATGTATATTGATAGATATTTAAAAGTGAATGTACAAATGTACGCTTTTAGTAGTCAAAGGGTTTAGTGTTAACGAAGGGCTTATATCGTTCCATATATTTTGTTGGTTTGAATTATACATTTTATTAATATATACGTGACATTTTTAACGATGTACGGTGTTGTAACGAGTTCGTGTTATTATTGTTTCAGGTAAGAAGGCAACCAAGACGAACGGCCGGAAAATACTTGCTCATTATGCTCGCCAAGAGTTGTGAGTAATTCTAAACACTTGTCCTCTTATAATTGATCGATAATCAGTAGTATACACAATCACAATGTGTTACTATTTGGTATAGATAATTATGAAAATTAATTGATTAGTTTTAAATTAAGTAAATACATATATAAATAATTTAGTAGATTGGTTGACTTTATAAAGTTTATTTTAGATTGCTTTAAATAGGTGATCGAAGGTCTTGTGATTATTTCTTTAGAACATATATGATATATTATATCGAAACTATAAAAATATTCTGACTTTTGTCAATTGAATAATTGAAAGAAAGTTGAAGACATATCGATTGGTCAAACAAGTGTACCTTTTAAATAATTCCAGTTTAACATGTTTAGGTCAGAACGAACCCATCGATGGTACATGTATAATTGTCCAATCGCTTATTTAATTCAAATCAGTGCGGCCGATAATATGAAAAATTAAAATAAAATCTTATTTATTATTACATATTTAGGGTAATTCGAAAAAGTGCTTATTTGAAAGACAAAAATTTCTATTTTGCATTCCCCTTTTAGTTTATAGTTGAAAGTAGCTTTGAGGGTGAACAAGAAAAGGTGTTTATCGATATTTAATTATTTCTAACATAAGATGCAAAGATGAAGGAAACTTGGTAAAACGATTGACAGAAAATATTTAGCTTTGACATTGTTAAAGACCATAGGATGACGAAGAGAAAGAGAAAGAGAGAGACTAGGGTCGACAGAATATTCGAAGTAACGGGTGGTTAGCTCGGAGGGAGGAGGAGGAGGGTTCAGAGGATAGGGGTGGGGAAGGAAGGAAGGGGGAAAGAAGCAGTCGCTCGCTTTAATTACGTGGAGCCATTGTTGCGGCCGGTTGTTTATAATTAATCGTTGGAAACCCTGCTTCTGTCAGAGATAGATATGACGGCCAATAAAATACGTCGCCACCAGCCGCACGCACGCACACATACACGCACATACACACATAGACAGAGACAGCAAAACGGACACTGGAAATTTTGCTATATGGTGAAATTTCAGTTTGACGGCCTAACGAACTGCCCAAATCGAAACGTGATTCTACTATCGCGGTTGATCGCTATACTACTACTACTACGACTACTACAAACTACCTTTCCACGCTGATCTAAAGTCAAATAACATTTGCATCCTCGTTTGTTTGCTACGTCCGGGTACAATAATATGCGACAAAACATTTCACGGAAATATCTCTCTCATCGTGTGTTTTGCTTTTAAATATTCTTGGGTAATTAGATATTCAGTTTACTCGATAATATGTGTTTAACGTATATAATATTATTATTAATAAATTCGTATCATAATTAGATTCCATAAAAAATTTGCTTATAAATTAATATCTTTGTAGAAACATTCCATTTTGGTTTCTATTTTATTCTAGTACGCAAGTAAGATCTCTCGTTTTGAAACATATTAATGCATTTAACATATATAATATTACTATATTATTATTTTTATTAGTAAATTCGTGCCGTAATTAGATTCGATAAAAAAATTTGTTTATAAATTAATATCTTTGTAGAAACTTTTCATTTTGGTTTTTATTTTATTCTAGTAAACAAGAGTAAGATCTCTCGTTTTTAAATATATATATATATATATATATATATATATATATATAAGTATGTAATATATACGCGTTGTTATCGTTGTCGAGTCATGCCCTTACGTGTTCCGTCGAGAGTTTACGTAAAAGTTTAGGATTTTCTTCGTGATAAACGCGACTTTCATCTCTCCCTCTCCCCTAGCCTCTCTTTTCCTTCACCCTACCACCCTCTTCATCGCGGGAAAGTTTGCTTTCTTTTGTATGCTGCTTGCGAGAGGAGGAAGGCAGTCGGTTCTGACAGTGCTAGAAATCGAGAATGAAATAATGCACGAACTCGGCGGGGATAGCTTGAAGATGGGTTCTCGGCCGCCCATTCTCTCTCTCTCTCTCTCTCTCTCTCTATCTCTCGTCAGAGCGGGTAACTTTAGCAAGAGTAATTAACTTTCGTCGAAATGGAAAGAAAAACCAGATAAGAGTTGGGAGATATAGTCAAAAGTGAAAGAGAATCGAGAGACGGGACATCAAACTTTTTGATCTTTATATATTAAAAGGATTTTTTTTGTTTAAAGAAAATATAAACCATATCAAATTGAAAAACACGATTGTATTAACGTTATGTGAAAAAATTATTTTCTTTATTTTCTTTTTTTTTATTGGTGATTATATACCATTCTCTGTTTAATAAAGTCCACAACGGAAATGTTGTCGACTCATTAAACTTTTCCTATCTGTCTCTCTACGTTAAAATGATGCAATTAGTATCGTTGTAAAAAAAGTGAAAAAAAAAAGAAGAACACCGCTTGCCCTAATTTTTTTTCATGAAATGTAAACACACGTGTAACATATGTATGCATATATGCGATGTGTTTTTTTACTTCTGTGGTCTCGTGCTTTTGATCGTTAAAAAACAAAATGTTATATCAGAGAACGAAGGTTTAGAAAAGATTACATTTTCACTAACGAGCTTGTAATTTCGAAGACAAAATCTAGTCGAGAGACAGAGAGAAAAGTTATAATATTATAAAATACGAGAATATAAAGTATTTAGAAAAAAAAATATAAAAGATTCGTATTCATAATGGTATACTAACGTGCAATGTAACTTTTATTATTGTCCAGAATTATGCTTTTCATTCTATAAAATATGTATTGTATGTGTGTATGTGGCAATTTCAGCGTTTCAGAAATGAGATGCAAATGAACATATAAGAAAACGATGTACAATATTAATACATTACTGTTCGTTGATATAAATTAATCGTGAAATAATTGGAATCAATTTGGAAAACATTTTGACGAGTTCAATAGAGATAGAAAAAAAAAAAGAAAAAGAACAACGGATGTTTAGAATTAGTTCATTTTTCCTATGAACCAGATGGTTACTAAAAAGAAAAAATAGAAAGAAGATGGTATAATATAATAAAGTCACTTAAGCAACTTGATTCTCATGCATAAATACATTTGGTACGTGGATTTTTTGTTCTCACGCGGGTATAGCAACCTTGTGGCCAAGGTTGCGCAACGACGACTACGACGACAACGCTATACCAACGATAATGATGCACACACATACACATACACATACATACATATACGTGGGTAGAGTAATCGCGTCAGTGCGTAGCATCTATGACGTTGCTGAGATAGAACCTAACATTTAAGCTCGCATACATATGGGACTGGGCAACACGCGTTTATGTGAACAAGCATACAAATGTTCATATACATACATGTATTACGTATACAGGTACTAACACACGGATAAATGCACGCTGCAACGTAACTAGGCGTGCTCGGTCCCGCCAATTGACTCAAATGCACATTTACCCTACATCCACGACAATTACATAATCGAGCTCTACGATGCAAGTACTACGTCCAGGATTGATTCTTTTTTTCTTTTCTTTCCTTTCCTTTTCTTTTCTTTCTTCATTAATTTTCGATCATTTAAATCCTATCTTCTTTATTGATCTAACATATAACTGTTACTTACTATAAACGTTAGAGATTTCAACTTGAAATTTCTTCTCGTTAAAATTGGAAATATTAATTGTGTATCATAATTATGAAAGTGGGTAAAGAGTTACATTTGAACACTATATGAATTCTATATAATATTAAAATAACCAAACACCTAACAATATCGTAAAACTGATTACATTGAATTTATTTAGTTTAAAATAATATAGTGTTGAAATAACTAATAAGCTCATTTTCTTTTTTTAAATTTTGACTTTAGACCACTTTCATAATTATAGGCACAATTAAAATTTTTATATTTATTATTTTATATTTATTATATTTATTTTTATTTTTAACACGAATAATTTGAAATAAGTTTAAAAGTGTTACATTGAATTTATTTAGTTACAAAATAAGTGGTGTTGAAATAAATAATAATTTTTAAAATTTTAAACCACTTTCCTAATTATTAGTACAATTGATATTTTTAATTTCATTTAACATAAATGATTTGAAATAAGTTTAACAGTGTTCTTAAACAAAATAAAAAGAAAAATGACATAAAATATCGGAAGAAATCTGTCGGTGGTTACTTGATGAGAGGATCCTTTCAATTAAACGATAAGCAAGCTCTTTATATGGGACGCGTCCGTGCATATCGTGGCAATGAGAAAGCAAGAGAGAGAATGTTAGAGAGTGAGAGAGAGGGAGAGAGAGAGAGAGAGACAAGTAGAGACGATGCGATGCATCAGCAGCCAGCACACGACTCTTCTATTCATAGACATAGCCTATTGGTCTGGAACACCCACTGACCCGGTGCACCGTTGAAATGGTCCGTGCAACCTGGCGCGTGTTTTCAACTACGAAGACCTACGCCTTTTCAATAGCTATCACGAGAGCCAAACGAATCTACGGACGGGGAACGTTGACGTAAATCGACGATGTGATCGAATTAACTGGGTCACTTAGTTTCGCAAAACGCGGAACTTCTTAACGAGCTGCTGTTGGGACCTCTTTAATCTACCGAGTGAATAATCCCTCAATGTTTTTTCTTCCCTCGATGAAAAGGAAATTAAATAAAATAAAATCAAATCAAATCAAATGAACAAAAATATATATTTGGAGAAATAAAAAATGGTATTCAAATTGTATCGTTCGTGTTTTGTTCATACGTATGATGTGAAAGTAAATTTCTTCGATCGTTTGATGGAATTAAAAGTTTGGTGGATTTATGACGTGAACCATGCTAGTGTGACAAAAACAATTAAATCGATGTGCAGTCAACTCAGAGCTTCGATTAGTTGAGAAATCCCATAATTTCATCGTACAACTTTGCTAAGATTCGTAAGTTCAGAATTTCGGTATAAAATTAGTGCACCATTTTTCGCACTAATTTTTTTCATTTTCTTATCTTAATGGGTATTAGATTTGACTTCGAAAACTAGTCAAGAATTATTGCATATGATATATGCACCTATGCACGCATTGCGTGTTACAATTGTGCTAAAGCCGAGTATTTACCGAAAATTTTTACGTTTTTCCAGATATTTCGATCAACTTTAATCGTCGTCGTCATCGTCATCGTCATATAGAAAATTCTGTTCAAAAATCAACGTCGAACTTCGTCCTCTGTTCTTCGTAATTCCTTGTTCAAAAGTGCTAAAAAGTGTGGAAATAAAAATGACGAAGTGCTTCGAATAAAAAAAAGTTCGTATCGCGATAATATTTTTCTTTTGGTAAATCCCACGAGGTTGATAGGTTGATAGGGTAGGTAGTAATCAATCATCTTGCTTATTCGGGTTTAACTTGTGATCTGTAGAATATTTCTTTCATTCGAATGATATTATTATTTCGTCTTATTTTCGATTTATCTCAAAAGTGTTTAACAGAGCGACATCCTGTGTGTGCCATTGCAAGCTGTTACTACTGCGCTGAAAGCACAACTCGATCGTTACAAAAAAAAATAAAATAATATATATTCCTGTCAATAAATAAAAAAATGTTAATCGTTCGTTGTATTTTTTTGTATAAGTTTATACAAAAAAAAAAGACAAAATCTCTTCATCGATCCCTATCATATTCTATCTTTCTCATTTTTTAATATATACATATATATGTAGAAAAGTAAGTAACATAGTTGATAATTATTCGTAATATATTATTAAAATACAAACACAAATTTGTATACACATTTTCTACCCCGTCGTCGTAAATTTCCATTATAAAATAATGGATTATGCATATTCAATCGGTGATACGAGAATAAATGTGTAAACAATGAGATTAATAATTAATCGATCCCTCAAACTACTCATACATATATATGTATATACGGTGAAAGATAATAATCGTGATAAATTTGTCGATATATTTTTTAATCATTTTTAATGACGAACGAGTTCATTTGCGAAATAACTAGAAGCGTGATATCGATTGTCAACGGGGAGGTAAATAAATAAAAAGAAAAAAAAAGAAAAATGTCAGAAGTGCATAGCGCATAATGCATACATGCACCCACACCATTGTGGAACGATAATAATCTTTAACAAAGTCATTACTACGAAATTTATTAATACTGCACGCAATTTTATTAATATAAAAGAACTTCTTCTCTATGCATTTATGTTGTACTACTCGTATTTTAAACAAAACTAAATAATAATCGCTCTGAGCTAAATTTTATTTGCGGAGTTCAGACAAAGAAATATAACTGACTGATAATGATAATATAGTTTATTAAATTATGATGATGTGATGTTGAGCGGTATTTACAAAAGGTTTACAAAAAAAGTAGCGTGGTTACAAAAATACAGAATACAAAAGAAGTTATGAATATAAGATGGACTGACTGACTAATAAACTGATAAACTGACCGAAAAAATACGCAGACGAATATAACAGACTGAAAGTACAATTATTGAACTGAGAACTTAGGACTAAGGAATCGATACAGACAAACAGATATACAGACTGATACAGATTAAGAACTGATAGATTAAGGCATTCTGATTGACTTAAGACTCTCACATATTTATATCATAAAAGAGTGACACCCTTTTGGAGAGGGAAGAAGATTTTGAATACTATCGACCAATAGCAGAAGCATTCTTCCCCTATAGTCAACCGATGAGTACAACTTTTGTTTTGATAAAGATCGTATGCAATAAGGAACTTCGTTTTTTTTAACAACGGAATATCGCTTCCCCCAATTTCCGAGTGGAGTCTCCTTTCACTAAGATTGATAGCGTATTCAAACAGAAAATAAAATAAATGAAGAACTAAATATTAATCTTATCGTCTAAGATAGCGTATTTAAACAAGAGATAAAATAAAGAAAGAACTACATATTAATTTTATCGCTTACATATTTTTTATTTTGTTTACATACTGTATGATTTGACGTCATGGTGTACATCCAACATTACGCTTATATATTTACTTGCCCCTGCCACAAGAGTTTTACTGTCTTTTCCCTTGCAACAGGTCCGTCGCGGTTTCCTCTTTGGCCACTACGCCAAGGAAGGAACAATCGAGAGAGAAAGAGAGAAAGAGAGAGAGGAAGAACAAAGAAAAGAGAGGAATCTCGTTGCCCGTGTTCGCTTCGGTGCGTTGAGAGAAAGAATACTTGGATCTATTTACCGATAAACCTATTTAATTATGACCTATACTTCTAAGTATTAAGAGAATCTTTTTTAGATTCGTTTTAATTTCGTATTGGATTGTCCGGAAAGAATTTGTGCCAATTTTTTAGGTAGGTGGCATAAAAGGTAGGTTTAGAAAAAAACCTGAGATGTTCTGAAAGGATGAAATTTTGAAGTTACCTTTAAAGGTAGAGAAACAGTTGTGGAACAGAATAGCATTTATATATTACTTTATATTATTAATTATTAAATATATAGTTTTATATATATATAAAAGTATATAAGTAATTAAAGTAAAATTAAAGTAAATTATATAATATATAAGTCATAATATATTTATATTAACAAATATACGCGTAGATTGAAACTTAAATAATGGCAACTATAATATTTATTCACAACCAATACAAAAGAGTTACACGTTTGCACCTCTTTCTGTCCTTTTAAGTAGTCACCAACGTTGTGTAGAACCCGTTACCAGCGATTTGGAAGGCGTAGTATACCATCAGCAGAGCCTGTTCTGTTGATGGTGCGAATGGAACGGTCTACTGCTAAGTCTCATCCAGTGTTACGATACGGTGTAAAAAAGCCTCTCATTCGCGCTCATAGCGCTCCAAGTGCGTCTGAGCAGTGTCGTCACACATCCATTTCTGCATTTCCGTCAATTCATGCGGAACCCATCGTGGCATTCGCTTCAGAACTGTTCCAAAAGTTCGACAGGCAGTAGACCGCTCCACTCGCACCATCAACAGAGCAGGCTCTGCTAACAGTATACCAAACCTTCCAAATCGCTGGCAACGGGTTTTACACAACGCTGGTGACTACTTTAAAGGACAGTAACAGGAGCAAACATGTAAATCTTTTGTATCGGTTGTGAATAAATAGTTGCCACTATTTAAGTTCCAACCTACGTATATTTATATATACATATATATATATACAAAAAAAATTTAAATGCGTTGCATTTCAATCTTCCATTCAATATTATTTGAATATTTTAATACCAATTAAAAATATCGTTCAACCTTATTTTTTATAATAATATTATTTTATTATTTTCCAAATTACAGAATAAAATGTATATCCTTGTATTAAATTCATATATTGAAAACTTTTCATTACAATATGATATAGACATCGCATTTGCCTGAAGGCTGCATCATCTCGTCGTCACTCGTCAAGTGACAAGTATGAACAGTACAGATGACAAGTCCTTAAATGCCATAGACGCGAGAGTTTGTAGCAAGAAAATTTAAAGGGAGTGTAGTGCATACTCATTCGTTCCCGTTACATCCGGCACCGGTAAAACGACTTCGATGTATTGTGGGAGATACCATGAGTTAAATCTTGCAATGGAATTATACGTATATAGAGAGAGATACATCTTGTTTCACTCTCTTATATCATTTTTTTCATCTTATTCAACGTATCTCTCTTATTTGCCACGTTAAATCGTATAAAACTTTTTTTTATTAAAAATCAAGTAATAGAGATGTTAAAATGTATGTAACAGAATTTGATCGTTTACATATACGAGACTTACACTACCTCTCATAACTCAATAATAATAATAATAATAATAATAATAATAATAATAATAATAATAATAATAATAATAATAATAATAATAATAATAATAGGAGTTTGTTTGATGTGCACAAAGACGTTTTTATGTGTTGTCTTTGAAAAAAGCTTTATGGTTATTGAATTTTTGTATGGCGTATATCCTTTGGATAGCTGAGAGACGATGATGGTTGCTAAAGGTCTTGCAAGAATGACCGGAATCACAAAGTTCGTTTTAAGATGTCGATTTTCTTTAGCTTTTCAGCGAACCTTCACATTCACTCGAGTGAGTATAGTCGATACACTCGTCAGGATTATTAGTGAAGCCCTGTGGAATATGGTGAACATTAAAGAAAAACCATTATAGGTTTTAGGAGGATAACCGTTCGACGATGAAAGGACAGCCCGATATTATTACAGTCGCTGAATTACGATTTCCTTTGCGTTCGATTGCACTTAATGGCAATAAACGTCACTGTCCGTTGGATTCGATTACTGCCTGCGATAAAATTTAGATGTTAGGAACATTAAACGGGGAGGGCAATGTCGTTATTTCACTTTTTTTTTTGCGATTTACATGAATGTCGTTTTAAGATTAGAAAGAATCAATGATTATAACACGTTTTTTACTTTCTTATAGTGATATAGGTAACAGATATTTCGTGTAAGTAAATTTTGGTGATAAGTAGAAGCTGACAGGTGTTTCAAAATGTCAAATGATTCGAAAAATGTTAAAAGAGTCGTGCATAAAATGGCCTTTTTTTATTAACACATCTTACTTGGGCACTTTGCTGTCAAAGTCTTACCGAGTAGCTGACGATTTTTTACAGTTCTGCATAAAATAGCTTTAATTTTGAAACATTAGGTTTTTTTACTAAACAGATATTTAATAATATTTATTTTAAATTTTTATAATATAATTATTTTATTTTATTTTTTATATAAATTTTTTTTATATAAAATTTAAAATATTTTTTATTTATATATTATATTATATATATTATATTTTATAATAAATAATTTATAAAAAATTTCTAATATTTTATTATAAAAATAAAAATATAAATTTATATAAATTTATATAAAATATTTAATAAATAAAAAAAACGACTTTAGTTGCATCCCATGTAAGATATGTTAATATTTCCAAAGTAAATTTTTACAAAAAACAATTTATAACGCAACTTTTGCTTCACTCTAAATTACTACTTGTTTTTTTTTTTTTTTTTTTTGAAAACAAAAAACATGTAGAACAAATATATATAACGTTTGGAAAGAAACTTTTGCTAAGACGATAAAAGTCGAAGGGAGACCTACTGTACGCGCTTCACAACGCGGAATCGTAAAGGCCGATCTCTCTTACCTGTCCGTAGATACCAACGATTCGTTACACTCGAATTGTAGACTACATCGTAAAGGAAATATAGTAAGGAGTAGTAGAGTTAAGAGGAGGAAGAATAGAAGATAAGAGACTCTTAGAAGGAAGGAAAGAAGAAAAAGGAAGGAAGAACGAACGAACAACGGCTTACATTCTCTCTTTTTCTCTCTTTCTCTTTTCTTTTTAGTCTTCGGCAAGTCTCTTCGCACATGTGGTATATAAAAGACTTTGAAGGGTTTTACTGGCAAGGAAACGAGGCAGAAATTTCCCTTAGCAGTAAAACGTCGCTACGCTTGATCTGGTACTCGTACAGTTTTGCGTGTGAAGGTAGATAGCAAGTATCTATGTATACATATATACACACACATATACTTAACGACCGTGCGAGACAACGACCGAATGACATTCGGATATTTCGCAGACTTTAACTATGCACTTTTTATTTTTTACTTTCTTTTTCCAGCTTTACTTCCGGCTTTCCTTTTTTTCCCAACACTCGTAAAACAAAAAAATTAAATGACACGTGGACGTTTTATTTACTGTTTTGTTGATCTAAAGTATCTGTATGTGTGTTCTTTTTACGAATTTTAGTCAAACGAAAAACAAAAAAGGGTTACAATAGATAAAATTAATTCAAAGACGTTTATTAAAAAATTTCGATAGATAAAAACTAAAAAACATATATTAGAATTATCTTTTATCGTTTTATCGTTCTCTCTTAGTGCGAATCACTCGGCCAGGAAATGGACAGAGAGAGAGAGAGAAAGAGAGAGAAAAAGACAAAGTATGTTATTTAGCAAATGAAGGCGTTCATTTCACGGTGCCTAGGACTAATCAAATCTTAATAGAGGCGCTAATGAGAGGGCATTCAGCGCCGTGAGACGGAAGATGATGGAAAGGGTAAAAAAAAAAGGTAGGTGGGGTAGGTAGGTAGAACGTAGGAGGAGAACTCCGCGTACGCTCTCTTTCTCCTACATCTTTCTCTTCCTTTTTTTAACCTTATTCCTTCCTTCCTTCCTTTCTCCTCTTCCTCTCTCTTTCTGTTTTTCCCTCTTTGTTCGTTCTACTCTTTCGAATTAGTCTTTGCGGTTTCTCTCGTGGTACTGCATTCCTACGGTCATTCGTCTCACGTTCCACGCCAGCAAATCAACGATTATTATTATTCGTCGCCCGTGACTTTTTGCGATTTTACGTTTCTCTCTCTCTCTCTCTCTCTCTCTCTCTCTCACTCTCTTGAGTTTATTTTTTTTCAACGTAACGTACGTTTTTTTCCTTTCTTTCTCTCTCTTCCCTCTCTACCTCTATCTATCACCAACGAACGACGTCGACTAACGTCGATAGAAACGCTTGACGTTCCCCGACCGCGGAATGTTCATAATTATGAGCACGTGACTCGTTTAATTTCCTGTCTGGACTCTCACCGCGACCTCAGCCAATTTTCTCCTACCACCACCAACCACCAGCACCACTCCCATCGTCAGGGAATGAGATCGTCCGAAAACGTTTCGATCCGAACCACACGTAGTTTTTCCTCGTTCCGATTTTCTCGTTGGGTGGAGAAAGTGGAGTAGGGGAGTGGGTGGAAAATGACACGTTCCTCAAATCGAGCCGATATATAAAGTTCGCGGTTTATACGTTTTTTCTCTTTTTTTTTTTTATCATGATACGAATTATATTAGTCATATTTTACGGATAATAAGTTTTGTGAAAGTTAAAGTAAATGTTGGGTACTACTACCACGTACCAAGGTTTTGATTCTCGTATGTATCGAGTGGCATACATTGAAAGAGTAGAAGTACAATGAACAAAATCGCAAGCCAGTTTTCAACCAGTCCTGAATTCAACTCCGCGGGAGGTAAGAAGCATTGGATGATCTTTGACCCGAGAACCAGACCATCGACTGCCTTTCTCACGTAACTCTTACGAAACCTACTTGCGAAAAGTACTTATATACACACACATATATATCTATATACTATTAGAGGTATCGAAAAGTAATCAAAATTTTTTTTGCTGAAGAAAAAAACATTAATTTATTAATGAAATCTTAAATGCTAATCAACCAAAAATTTTTCCATCATTTTTTAACACCTAAAGGTGGATTTTACGATTACCTTTTGTAAAAAAGCCCTTTCATTTTTCATTTACATATTACTAATTGTGAGTGTACTCATTGCAAAAATTTGGATTACTTTTCGGTATCATTGATTTCGATTTTGTGATAGTTAAATAGGTAAATAGGTACACACATATTCAACCTAGTTACTTTATATACCTTCGTTTAATTATTCAAAGAATTCTTTGGATTCTCAAACATCGTTCGATCGTACGTTTTTAAACATCGATTTCTTACATTTTACATCATTCGAAAAGAACGAATGATAAAGTCGAGTGCATTTCGCGAGTTCCCAATCGCTATGGGAGGTAGGAGGAATTGTGCGATATAGAAAGAGAAGAAGGTACCTACCCAAGTTGAACGTGCACGATGGCGTCGCATGATCGCTGAATTATCGCTCGGGGACGCTGCATAAATATGTATGCGCGAGGAGTATTCCGGATTGCGGAATGTACCATGAGCGTGCTGCTGCTGCTGCACATTGCTGCTGCTGCACACTGCTACCAAACGCGTTCCAACTCTTTCTGTCTTTTACTTTACTCAACACGCATACACTCACTCACACATATCTCCTTTCAAAGCTTCGTGCTGTAATAATGGTATCCAACACACTGACATCCACCTTGTATTCTAACTACGAATTTTCTTTCACATACTTATATAGAAATACAAATACATATATATATGTACATAGACGAAAATGTGTATCGTGCATGCGTGTCTATTTCTAGTTAATCACTTTTTTCTTGGAATACTATTGTAACCTTTAAACGAAAGTATCACGAATATAACGAAAACAGTCTTATTAGTAACGTTTCTAAGAGAAGCCGAAAGGTCCAAGTGATTTTCCAGATAGTAATAGAAGAGAATAGTGTCTAGATAATGTAAAAAAAGAAAATAAAAAAGAAAAAGATAGGACAGAGTAGTTTTCTCTCTTCACTACTTACTTGCTTCTCTCGTGGTTTCGTGGTTTCGTTAGTGTTCTTTACCCTCTTGAATTATGCGCCCGTGACTAAAGGAATAGTCCTTCGTTCTTTTTTTTTCCAGACCCTCCGAATGGTCTTTTCTTTCTTCTACTCAGTCTTCTTCACCTTTAATCTTTTCTTCCCCCAATCCCTGAACCCCCTCACCCCGACCCACTATCTTTTTCTTTCTTTTTCTCTCTTTCTATTTTTGGTACTTTTCTTTGTTCCTTTCTATCTTGGGCGAACCCAACGATTAATCTCGCAGGCAGCATCCTTAAAGGATCCATTTTTTAAGACCGAGAACGGAAAAGTCAGCACGTGGACGTTCGATTGGACTTATGTTAGTGGTGCTCGCTCCTCCTTTGGCTCGTTTCTCCTGTTATAACTCGAAGATTCTTTTGTGTCCGATACAGAATCATTACTTATATTACCTCTGTCAAGAGCCGAAGACGATTTAGTTTAATGGTCAATTGAAGTAGTTAAAGCTGTTACCACTTGGGTGGAAGTCAAATACACGCTAGTTCTTACTTATATCGTTCTATCTTTTTAAGAGGATGATAGATACGGAGATAGAACAATTTTTAACGCTACTGAAATTGGTTAAATCAATTAATTTAAGAATACAATTAATATTTTTTCTTAGAACATAAATGACAATAATAATGGGTATTATCACACGATTTAGAAATTTACAATTGTTTTATCTCTTTCTTCTTTTACTTTTATAATATATTTAAAAGATAAAATAAAATTATATATGATCGGTGTTTTTTTTTTAATTTAGTAATTATTATAAATATATATATATATAAGTATAAATTTTTATATATTTATAGTATAAATTATATATAAAATATATAATATTTATATACATAGTCTACATTTATTTAAAATTTAGCAAATATAAATTTCAACGTTGTTTTATTTGAACAAGAATAACAAAAATAATATTACCAAACTACTCTTAGAATATTTAGAATATAAAAGAAAATTCTCTCTCTATATGATGAATGATTTTTTTTTTAAAAGCTATGCAATTGAGCAAATATAAATTTGAACGGTTTTGTTTAAATAGATTTTAGCGAAGTTTATTTTATCGTAGCTCTTTGTTATAGTAAATTTGTGGTATCAATATTAAACTGGGATTCGTACTAGTTCGCAATACGTTAAAAGAAATTATTTTTATCAAAAAGGAAATGAGAAAAACCGTGGAAAGAGAAAAAAACGTAAAGACATTCAACGGGATTCATTTATTAAATAAAGTGAGAAGAAGAGAAAGAAAGAAGAACCTTGATACGTTGAACGAGAACCGATCTTCCCAGCAAAAGAGACGAAGATAAAACCATTACTTCGTTTTCGTTGAATATGGTTATCGGAAGAAAATGTATTTCAATGACCGAAGAGAGAAAGGTAAATTGGATTCAATTATTTTCATCGATGATTCGTTCAAAATGAAATTGAAATTAAACGCAAAATGAATGTGTTTTTTTTTTCTTTTCTTTTTCTTTTCTTTTTTTATAACTGCAGAAAAAGAGATATTTATAAATGTATCGTGCTTGAAATTTGATAAAAGAAGGAATCATTTTACGTATTGACGCATAATCGTTTCGATTGGTAAAGTTAAGATGTTCGTAAATGATAAAATCGAACGAATTTAGAAAGGATTACGAAGATATTAAAACGGTTACACATTTTCAATCCAATAGTGAAACTGTAATATCATCATCCGCAAGAGTTTCACATAAATTTCTGTTATATCATTTACTTAATAAAAGTTTTGCCCGTGCTGCTTTGTCCTTCATAAAGATGAAACTTACTTCTATCTCTTCCTTTTATCTTTTACCTTCGTTTTTTCATATCTTATTTCTTGAATAATTTAGATATTATTTAACTAAATTCTTTAAAGTTTATTTCTCATCCCTTCGTTAAACCGATGCAGTCAGATTAAAGATTATATAAAGTCACTCGAATTCGTTAACTTATTTTATTATAATAATTAGTTTAACTATTGGGGATACATTTAATCGAATGTTTTCATAATCGCGTAAACGTAATTATTTGTAAAAGTTAATATAGTTGAAAATAAAAAAATTCGAAATATTAACTCGTAACTAATTTGATACCGCATGTGTCAGTGACACAACGTTTTTCAATCTTTCAACGGCTTTAACGGGAGTACATTTATCATGTTTTTACTCGTATTTTCTTGTCTCAGTCGGCGTTAATCTTATGTTGCATGCATTCGTCACGACAAATCATTCGGCTTTTTGATTACTTTCCAACTTGCCTAATTTACCTTAATGCGATCTTTAAACGTCTGTCTTTTTTGCCATAGAATATTTGATCGTATTTCCCGAATTTTATTTACTACAAGTAGATGAGAAGAGTTGGTGGACCACCACCACACCACACCACACCACATCACATCACACCACGTGCCACTAAATAACAAGATTTATCTTCTCCTACACGTGAACGGACATTTACAATGTGTAACCTCAACGATATCTCTAACGGTAGTTTTAAGTATCTTGTGAAACATAAGTCAGTTTAATTTATCGTTGCTGTTGCAAAGCTAATGTCGCGAATGAAAACAAACAACATATTCCGGGATAATTACTTACATCTTTGCTTTTATGATAATATCTGTTGTTTTCTTCTTCATATACTCTTTCAACGATTGTTTATCACAATATTTAATTGCACTTTGTTTTAACGTTGTCAACTTTATTCCTTCTTGTCGCAAACATTTTTTTTCTTTTATTATATCTTTTGAAAAAAATGATTTTACATTAATACGAAAATAACTTTAAAGATTTTCCCTTCACATTTATCCAAATGAAAAAATTTCGGAACGAAATAAAAAGTATCTCTTCTCATTTCTATTTTTAAATGGTTAAAAATATAATTTAAGAAATGAAAAAAAAAACATACATCTTTGATCATGAAATTGAAAGAAAAAAACCTTACTTCTATGCAAGTTTTAAAGTTTTACCACGATGAATGATGAATTCCATTTTATAATATTTGCTTGGGAGGCTTTTATCGAGTTTTCAAAAATAAATCATTCTACGTAATATTCTCTCGCACGTTATTCCGGTCCAACGGTCATTGACTTTAGAAGCAAACTTTGCGATCATACAGATCGATTTTTAACTAACGCAATTTTATTCAGTATTTCCTCGTACTCGTTATTTTAACTCTATAGGATGAAACACTTTCATTTAGGATGCATATTATACTATTCTTTTAAACTAAAGAAAAACAAACAAGTCTTTGATTTTATGGGTGCATAAAATCGTCTATTTCGTGTATTTTTTATGACGTTCCATTATTTCTTACTCGATAGTTTTATTATTGCAATAGTATCTTATATTTCTAATATTTTTAATAGCAAACTATAGATATATATACACATAATACTTAATCATAATTTAATTATTTTCTTTTATCCCTGTCGTCAATGAAAAATAAATGTTGTATCGATTTTTGTTTAAAGATAAAAAAAATTGATTATCGATGCATTTTAGTCGATATAAAATATTGTGTGCATATCGTAATCGTGACTTCTACGATCGTGAAGATTTTAATCTTTAGACAATTCCTTTTTCGAATCGGTACCCAGGAGAAGATCGGTCGTATGTTATACACGATCCCACCGAGTGGAATATAGGAATATGTATAGAGCAATTTATATGCAGCCCCGTCGTCGAAAGAAATTCCATCTTTCTTTGGAAAACGGTATTTTCTTGGACGACCTGATATATTTCAGCATCGTGTTACGCGTTATTGCTGAAGTGCAACCTACTCTCCCTTTTTCTTTTCTCTTTCTCTTTTTATAGAGATTATGAGCATCGACAATTTCAATTTTTGATCGTCTCTTAACTCTTTTTTTTATTTTTTATTTGCTCATCTATTTATTTTTCTTCTTTATATAATAATAGAATGTATAAGTGAATGTTTTCAACTTAACTTTACGATTTGTACGAATAAAAAGTATCTTAAAAATTTAGCACAATTTTCTTTTTTTTAAATGGTCTTTTCATCGTTTATCACTTAAATGCATTTATCGAATAAAACTATCACAGATATTTATCGAACATCAATCACATTAAATAACCTCACAATACTGTTTGGAAAATAATTGGAAAATAATGTTGGAAAACGTATCGTTATATGAAATACTGACAAATTTTCAAAGTTTCGATATTTTCCAACAAAAGTGTATCTCAATTTTAGTCGAATTTTATGAGAACATAAAACGCAAATGAAAACAGTTGGAATTTTATTTCTACACTTGTCTCTTTTAATTCTCTTTATATATGTGCATGTAACATTTTTATTCGCATAAACCAAAGCACTTTTCATAAACGTAGCAGGTGTACATTAACGTTGTTTTTGCATAATTAAACGGGCCGTGCTTCGAGTAAACCCCCGTCTAGGTACTTCGCGTTCGTTTACATTATACTATAACTATATATATATATATATATATATATACTATATCTATACGTAAAAGTAAACTAAAGTTTCTTTGCTTTTATTATTCGTTCTTATAAAGAATACTTTTATGCGATTTACTTTGAGATATATTTATTTTATCGCGACACAAAAATATAGTTGATCTATTTTCGAACAGAGGTATTATATATTCTTCAAAGTGAACGTACAAATCGTCATAGTGACACACATACGTATATGTAACGTAAGTGAATATCCATGAAACGTAAACGTAGGCGAATATCGTCCCACGGTGTTATTTTAAGCAACGGTTCATTTTAAAACCTCTGAGCGCACCTATCGTGGGATGCGGACATTAGTCATTTTCCATCTTGACCGCTACTTTAAAGCGATTTTCACCGTAGCCGTTATTTTACCCACCTTCTAACTAACTCTCTTTCTCTTTCTATTTCTCTTTTATTTTTTATCGTCTCCGTCACGAGCAACCAAAGTTTTCTATATTCTCAAGTGCTTCAAACTAGTTCACTTTATTTCAAACGTAGTAGCACATACCACTTCACGATGATGATTAAATGAACACAAGACATGACACGAAACGACAAATGAGAGGATTAGTTTTTGCATTTCTATCGAACGAAAGTATCTTTTTTTTTTTAAATCGATTTATTTCTTATACTGTCTATTTGTATTTTTCAACTTTACGCTTTGATTTACGCGTTGTTTTCAAAAATATATAAATCTGAATTTTTGTTTGATTAAATTTCTATTGATAGAAATATAATATTAATTTAATTTTATTTTATTTTAATATTTATTTCAATTAATATTTTAAATTTTTATAATAAAAATAATAATATAGATATTATTTATAATAAATAAATACATTAAAACACAAAGATCAAAATTCGATGCTCACACACAAATCCTATTATTTTTATAATTTTTAATACAAAAAGAAAAAACAAAGGTAATATCAATCTTTCGGATTGGATTGAATTTCTCGTAAAGTCGACAAAACATACACACACACACAAATTTCTCGACATTTTTATGCTCATAAAAAAAGGAATAGTATTTTTTTTTGTTCTTCATACATAAAGTATACGAGTGTAGTTGAATACCGTG
Organism: Polistes dominula; assembly: GCF_049000335.1. Classification (NCBI taxonomy): domain Eukaryota; kingdom Metazoa; phylum Arthropoda; class Insecta; order Hymenoptera; family Vespidae; genus Polistes; species Polistes dominula. The sequence goes on along the minus strand of NW_028301152.1, from coordinate 9,988,141 downwards.
GTCATTCGGCAGGGTGGAGCCACGACTACACCGACTACGACGACTATGACCTCCCTTAAATCATTTCGAATCTGACATTCGTGAAAATATCCGTAGAGAATTCGGAAGTAAGCGGCCCTTCCATTGAAAATGGAGAAAGAGAGATAGATAAAAAGAGAGTGTGCGTTAGTACAGGTCGATGCACGCCTACGAGAAATGTGTCCCAAATAATCTCAAATTCAAACGGACAAGTGGGCAAACCTGGCCCGGCTCCAGTGGTACTTTCTACGTCGAACAGAGTGTTCCCTACGATGAAAAGTATGCGCATCTATCCTACTTTTTCCTTCTCACTCTCTCTATGTTTCTTATTCTAATCTCCTCTTTTTCTCTCTTTTACCCTCCTGAGAATCGTATTCCTTCCAAGCCTCTTCCGTCTTTGGCAGTCCTCTTGCTCGAAGTAGAACGAGCTGAGCGTGCCGAGAGGATGAAGAAGAAGACTATTCAGATTCTCCCTTCCCCATTTCTTTCCCCCCTTTCGAAAAAGAACGAATCGCGAATCGTCCTTCAAACCATCCCTTTTTGCCAGACCTAGCTAGCCTAGCTAGCTACCTAGCTTCACCTCTCTCTCTCTCTCTCTCTCTCTCTCCCTCTCTCTCACCCCTAGCACTCACTCTTTTCCCTTTTCTTTTCGTTCTTGAACCGAACTGAACGAACGAACGGACGGCTTCACTTATTCGGCAGATAAAAGACAGCATGAAAAAGGATAGATAGATATACACGTACTAGAATGGAAGGGTGTGTTGTGAAGAAGAGGGGGTGGAAAGGGGAGGGAAACAGGAACGAACGAACGCTGCCTGCCTGCGCTGCTATGCTCTCCTCTTCTCTTCTCTTCTTCTCTCTGTTGTGTCGTCTCTGTTCATGCGAAACATTCTTGCACAATAAATATCTTGCACGGCGTTTACAAACCCATCCATTCTCCGCTCTGTGCAGCCTCGAGTGCTTCTTGATTTATTCTCAGGGACAGGACACTACCTACATTGAAAAATATCCTGCCTGTTTCTCTCCGTAACCCGCGTATATAAATTAACTAACGTCCTGAATAATTGTTATTATGCGTAAATCAGTTTCTTAAACGTTAAACGATTATATTTCAACTTTGTTAACATTTTTTTTCTCTTTGTGAATGATAATTTAATAACTTTGCATTATCTTTAAGATATTTTTTATTTCGTTTATTCTTATTTATTGAAAAAAAGATAGATGAATATTCATTGGCCTCGATGTGTCAATATGGTAAAGACTGATAGTCATACGAATATATTTTCAGATGAATTACATTCGATTATTTTCAATTATTGTTGACGACGAACGTACCCTTTTTTTTCAATAATTGTAGGCGATAAAATTAATATGTAGGTCTTTCTTTATTTTATCTCCTGTTTAACACGTTGCCGCACACTTTTAATTTGACGATCGTGCTTAGAAATACGAAGATCGGACGGCTTTAGCCGTCATTTGCGGCAACGTGTTAAATACGCTATCTTAGACGATAAAATTAATATTTAGTTCTTCATTTATTTTATTTTCTGTTTGAATACGCTATCAATCTTAGTGAAGGGAGACTCCACTCGGAAATTGGGGGAAGCGATATTCCGTTGTTAAAAAAACGAAGTTCCTTATTGCATACGATCTTTATCAAAACAAAAGCTGTACTCATCGGTTGACTATAGGGGGAGAATGCTTCTGCTATTGGTCGATAGTATTCAAAATCTTCTTCCCTCTCCAAAAGGGTGTCACTCTTTTATGATATAAATATGTGAGAGTCTTAAGTCAATCAGAATGCCTTAATCTATCAGTTCTTAATCTGTATCAGTCTGTATATCTGTTTGTCTGTATCGATTCCTTAGTCCTAAGTTCTCAGTTCAATAATTATACTTTCAGTCTGTTATATTCGTCTGCGTATTTTTTCGGTCAGTTTATCAGTTTATTAGTCAGTCAGTCCGTCTTATATTCATAACTTCTTTTGTATTCTGTATTTTTGTAACCACGCTACTTTTTTTGTAAACCTTTTGTAAATACCGCTCAACATCACATCATCATAATTTAATAAACTATATTATCATTATCAGTCAGTTATATTTCTTTCTCTGAACTCCATAAAATATAAATCGTTCGGTAAAGATTATCGTTGCATAGTTACTAGGAAAAAAAAATAGAAAGTTTCTTTATTTTTTATCGCAAATCGTATGAAGAACGGAAACGGTCACGGATAATAACTTTTTTCTTTTTTGTATCTTTTTGTTGTAAAAAAAAGACATGTTCTTACGTTGATACAATTTATTTCGTAATTAGTCTAAAGATATTATCAAACATTTTTATTACACCAGTTGGAATTTATTTCAGTCGGAAATCGTGCTCTGTAAAATTTCCATTACGTTTCTCTTTTATCCTTCTCTCTTTCTCTCTTCGTTCTCTTTTCTCTTTCTCTTATCCATTCACTGGAGATCTTGAAAACAGTCGGTACTTTCGTAACTGAGGAGAGTTGGTTTCACTAAGCAAAGTAGAAGGTAACAGTTCAAATACCGAAGTCAATCCGACCACCGACAGACAGGAAAGTTCATCGTTCCAAGGGCTCGTTAAGCTCGCGCAAATTCCTAGATTTTGGATTATCAATTTAGACATTAGAGGGGAAAAGCACTTTACTACAATTTCCACAACGAAACGGGGATTTATCTTGGCACGAGTGAGACCGAGCGAGCTCACTCAAGGACTTCAATTATTCATCGACGGTATATATATATATTCGGGTTCTTCCGTCGTTTACTATTTTTATCCAAGAACGTAAAAGAAACCGTATTTTCTTTCTTTTACTTCTTCTTTTTCTTCTTTTGCCGAAAAACTTCTACTTTTCCGTTACAGAAAACTTCTTTTTACACTTCGGTATCCCAGAATGACGATCCTCGAACGAGTAAACGTCCCGCTTTGAACGTTAACTGATTAAAAGTATTCTCTCGCATCTTTCTACTAATTACTTCCCAGTCAATTTAAAAGAAAAAAATAAAAATAGAAAAAATAAGATAGAGAAAGAGAGAGAGAGAGAGAGAGAGAGAGAGAGAGAGCAAAGTTTACTCTTAGTTCAAGGGAAGAATATCGATCCTGTAACGAGAATATCTCAGATGGAACAACTATCGGCATGCATTCTAACAAGAAAGTTGGATGCTTATAGAGAAAGGAGGAGAAGAAGAAGGGAGCGAGAGGCGTGAGGAGGAGTAGTAGAAGGATTGACGAAGATCTTGTTATCGTCGAGTGCCTTCCGAGCCAGCATTTCGAGTCAACTAAACTCTCACAGATGCGTTTGGTTCGTCTGATGACGAGACAGATATTAACTCGAGCATGAAACATCACCACCATCACCGCTACGGGTTAAAGTTGGGTGCCGAGTATCGTCGGCATGGCGTGACTCAGCCCTCGCGTAAATATATATATCTTCTACTCAAGGTATTTGAATTTCGCGCGTAAAACACTTTAAGATAAAAGAACACATAGGTATACACGCGTGTGTATTTGTACAAATATATATAAATAATCGTGAATAATTTAGATATCGTATAAACAAAAAAAAGAGAATATTTTTCTAAAGTAACGCGTTAAAAAATTAAATTCGTCTTGGGTTCTTTTACAAGCGACTCGTGCGTGTCCATGTGCGTGTTTCTTCAACTTTCTTTTTTCAAGTACGTTCTAGTTAACTGGAGGGATATTACTATAAGGTGGTGTGTGTATTTTTTTTTTTTTTTTTTTACTCTATAACCCGCATTGCAGCCTTCGGCACAAAGAGGAGGAGAAGAACGATTTACGAATCGCCGTCGTAGTCATCGACGTAGTTGTCGATGCTGGGTCGACCTCTTTCCATCCAGCACCTCTTTCTCTTCTTTCTCTTCCTCTTTTCCTTTCTCTTCGTTTTTCTTTTTGTTCGTTGTTGGCCCTGGATCGATCGATCGGCGGCGGCAGTGGCACCGGCACCGTTGAAGAAATTTAAGGACGCTTCGTTAAACCGCGGTGCAAAAAAGCTCGCCACCGATTGGGTGTACCCGTTAGAAGTACCACCAGCTACTTCGGGTTTCGAAGAAGAGACCATGAGAGAAAAAGAGAGAGAGAGAAATAGAGAAGGAAGATGAAAAAAGCAGCACTTCATAGCCAGCCACGCTAGCTGCTGCTGCTCCTCCACCATTTTCCTCGGTCCAAGGATAGAGAGATAGATCTACCGATGGATCCTCTTCGACGATGGCTTTTGGATAACTGCCCAATCACCGCCACATATTCCTATCGGTGACCCACCCTATCCTGTCGACTGCTACTCGACCAACCAACCAACCAACCAACCATCCAACCAACCCTCTTTCTTTCTTTATCTATAGTTCTCCAAATTCTACCTCATCGTCGATATGCTTACCAAGATTTATACTCAATTACTATAGAAAAATGCAAATATCTTTAAATATTATTATCTTTATTAAATTCAATGGGTTTTTCACTTTTCTTTTATTTTTTTTCTTTCTCTTTCTCTTTTTCTTTCTTTTTTTATTTTTCTCTCTTTTATCATTCCTTTTCTTATCTTTCTTTTTGCTACCGTTCCCGCATCGATTTCACGGAATATCCCACGTTTTACAGTTTAGTGCGAGCTCGTTCATCAACCACGAAATCTTCCGAAGGGAACTTTATGTTCGAGAAAGAGGTGTGGTTGGATCCGGTCCAGAGGCCTATGATTCCCATCCAGATGTGAATATCAACGTGTGGCACCAGCTTCCTTTGTGAAAACTCTTTCTACTTCTACTTCTACTTCTACCTCTTCTTCTTCTTTTCCTTTTTTGATCTTCGTAAAAAGTAGATGAAAATTTTGGTTAGAGAAAAATAAAGTAGAATAAAATCTTTTTTTTTTTTTGAAACTACGATTCATTTCATTTAAATTCCTTCGTATTTTTTTTCAACTCTCGATCAATGTTATATTTACCTGTTTATATTTTACCTGTAATACTTCTTTGTAAAGTTTTTCTTTATTTCTTTTTATTTTTCATTTCTCTACTCTCCAAACAAAATTTTCTTTTAAACGTTAAACTTCTTGGACTCTTATTCTTTTCTTTTTGTTTTTTTGCTTTCGCTGTTACCTTTTCTTCTTCGTCATCGTGTCGTATTATCTGGTTCCCTTTCTCTTGTGGACATTTCTTACTGGTCGTTAAGGTAAGGTAACGTTGAGCAAACAAGAAATTGGTTATAAAATCGTGGTCGTTGGGCAACGCGTTTCTAAATGAAAGCCCAACGAACGAACGAACGAACGAACGAACGGGATGCGCAACAGCGGGCGCGCGTGAACACCGAGTTAGTAATAAATCTAATTAAGTATTCCAAGCCAATTAGAAAATTACGCTTTAATTAAGATGAACGACCGAGAAGGAGGAGGATGCGCTTTCGGGTACATAGCGTTTCGTAACAGCTGGACATCCGTCGTGTTACGTACCGGTTTATCGTGGCGGTGCTGCTGCTACCGAGTAGAAACAAAAAAATTCCAAAGTGAATGAGAGAAAAAGAGGAGAAGGTAAAGGAGGAGAAAGAGGGATAATAAAAAGAAAAATGCTAAAGTAAAAAAAAAGAGGAAGATTTTTTGTTCACCCTGTGAATATTTTCTTGACATCTTCAAAGTAAGAAGAATGGGATTCTTTTTTCTTGTTGTAAATTGTAAACGGTTTATAAACATTGGTATTTTATTCTTTTTTCTTTTTGTTTAATTATTTTTGATCGAAAGGGTTATATTTGAATTCTTGATTGAACAGTTATATTAACACATCTTGCGTGGGAGGCGACTAAAGTCGGTTTTTTTATTTATTAAATATTTTATATAAATTTATATTTTTATTTTATAATAAAATATTAGAAATTTTTGTAAATTATTTATTATAAAATATAATATTAAATTTTTTATACATTATAAATATATAAATATAATATATAGTAATATATAGTAATATATAAATAAAAAATATGTATTTTATATTTTATATAAAAAAATTTATATAAAAAATAAAATAAAATATTTATATTACAAAAATTTTAAATAAATATTATTAAATATTAATTTATTAAAAAAATCTAATGTTTAAAAATTACTTCTATTTTATGCAGAAGAAATTTGGAACTGTAAAAAAATCCCCTGCTACACGATAAAACTTTGTCGGCAAAGTACAATGTTAACTTTATTCAACCTAATATGTTTTCTTTTTTTTGGACGGAGAGGAAATTAAATTGTTCCCTCATTTTATTTATGCATTAGACATTCCTCGATTCTCATTGGTATTCGTAGGTATCACGCATAGCAGCACCTGCAACCATGACGCCGAGATATTTGTCGTGAGATACCGTTATGGTGAAACGTCGATTAAAAAAAAAAAAAAAAAATTAAAAAAGAAATTAAAACATATCGAGACCGATTATCCGAGACGTGGTTCACACGAAACTCTCGGTTTTAATCATTCGTACGATCGTACTCTATAACGAGTTCGTTTAGTTTCCATTTAGAAAGGATGTAAAATTCTTCAGTTATTTTACATCACTAAAGGCGAAGGCCGAAACGCATGTGAATTCGCCAGATGATCGTGACGATACCACGAATACTACTAAAACCCGCGGTTAAAACCGCCATCTATTCGGGAAAGAGTAATTAAACTCAACGAAAGAAAAAGAGAAAGAGAGAGAGAGAGAGAGAGAGAGAGAGAGAGAGAGAAGAAAGAGAAGTATGTTTAGGTTGGCTTTACACATTCCGTATTCAACGTTGGTATCTTCTTCTTCTTCTTCTACTTCTTATTCGTTTTTTTATTTTTTATCAAATGTCTTTTACCATCTCGTGTTATCCTTTTTTCTTTCTCTTACATTTCATACCACACTAAGGATTCGTTCTAGTTCTTTTCTAGTAACTTTCCCGTAGTCTATACACGACGAATTTTACATATATGTGTGTTGGAACCGTAACTAACACACATCTTCCAACATTTTACGTTCATCGCTTTTCTAAAATCCCATTGGACGCAATCCCTCTCTCTTTCTCTCTCTCACACTCTCATATACATATATATGTTAGTTCTTCCTCTACCGAAGTAATCATCCTTTACGCGATAGCTTTGATACGACAGGTACTCTTCCTTCGTATGAGAGAGAGAGAGAGAGAGAGAGAGAGAGAGAGAGAGAGAGAGAGAGAGAGAGAGAGAAAGAAAGTTTCTCTTTCTTCTTTTTTCTATTTTTTTTTCTATTTTTTTTCTCTCTGAAGTCTACTCTTATAAATCCTATTATCATCGTACACCCGAGACGACGAATCGCGTTGTTCTTTCGTAGAATAATCGCGTGTTTCTTTTAATCTTAATAATCGTGCCGGTGTGTCTTTTTATCCCCTTTTTTTTTATTTTTCCCCTATCTTTCCACATGGACACCGTACGAATCTTTACCTTTTTCTAAAAACTTATCCAGCATTATATAAGATAGAATAGTGAAAAATTTGTTCTATAAAATACTCGGTGGAATTCTAATTCCAAGTAAAAAAATGTTACAAAATAGATAAAAGGATAAAAATATTTGGTTGTTCAGAAATTAATTTCGGTTTTCTTTTGTAATTAAGACAAATTTCACTTCGATGTTAAACCAAGGCCTTTCAAGTGGACATAATCAGTTGAATTTGATAAATTTAAGTTCTCATCAATCTCATGTGTTGTTATTTGCCAGTTTGCATCAACTAATGCACAAATTGTGTCAGGAAAAAACGAAATTACTTTCCGAATAACTCAGAATAGAAAACATAAAACAAACAAACAAATAGTAGAACAAAAATTTGATACTAAGATAATAGTCTAATAGAGATGAAGGGTGAGGGTTGACTCGTGTTTCATATCTTATGCAATTTCGACAATAATTTTGATTGCGTTGTTGACTTTCATTGTTTAACGAAAATAAATTAAAATAAGAAATTTCTCCCCCTAGAAAGTAGAGTGAAAAAAGAAAATAAAAAAAGAACGATTAAATCTAGAAAAGATTCATGTGTGGTTGTGTTCTAGTTGCGTCGCACGGATTCCTCTCGCACCCTTTTAAAAAAAACATGGACGTATCATTGCAGTCCATTGCAGTGGGTGCACCAACCACCACTACTATCGCCACAAGCCGGTTACGCGGGTCATTCGTTTTCAGTCAGATTTATGGTTTCGTAGGGAAAGGGTAGTGCCGAGAGGGTCGCTCGAGAGCTCACAACGACGACTAGGTGAACGAGCTAGAGCTAGAGGTGTAGGTGTAGGTGTAGGTGGAAGTCGAGGTAATGGTGAAGGTGGGGTGTTTCTCGTGGTGGTGGTTGGTGTCGGCCAACTAACGAACGGTTCAGCGCACTGTGGTCTTAATTTAAAAGCACCGTTCGCGCATCTCTCTCTCTCTTTCTCTCTTTTTCATTTCATTCGGGTCGATTACGAGCTGGACAAGTCTTTTCTAACTTACTATTTCTCCTATAAAAAAAAAATTAACACGTGGGGGTATTTTTTCTTTCAACGTCTTTAACACATACCACCAATCACCTACTTATTCAACCAACGATTCTTCTTTATCCGTGTGTACTTCTACTTCTTTCTTCATTCTTATTGTAGTAAATCGTGAACGATGTCGTCAATGTCGCGCATCGTTGTCTTTTCTCGTTGTTGTTGTTGTTGTTGTTGTTGTTGTTGTTGTTGTTGTTGTTGTTGTGTATAGCCGTTATCTTGGACGTTTATTTAGTGGGCTCGTGGTGGCATTCGAGCTGACCGCGCCGCCAACATAAATCTAGTCGGATCACGTTTCTTGTCCTTTTGCCTTTGTTCCTTTCTTCGCACGACGAATCCTACCAGTTCTGTAATTTTCTTTCTTTACCAGTCTTTTTCTTTCTGATCCTGCGGATTGAGTTATTTTCTCTCTCTCTTTTGGTGCTGTGAAAAAAAAAGATTCTATCGTTAGAAGAGTTTGAACAATTTCCTTTACAGTTGATTTTTCAAAAGGTAGACAATTTTTCTATGACACTGGATAATGTTGTGCACAATTTTAATTACAGAATATATATAAATATATTAGGTTGTTTCAAAAGTTTCTTTCTTATTAGTAATACTACAGGTACAATATTTTTTATGTTAAATAATTTAAAGTATAGTAAAAAGTAAAATACAGTAGAATCGATATGTTTTTAGTAAAATAATGTAAAATACAAATAAAACAAATATATTACGCATACAATATTATGTTCAACTTATCATCAAAAAAAGGATATTAATATTATACCAATATTAACCCTTTGCATTCGAGGGTTCCGCAATGAAGGAAAAAAATATGTATGTACTTATAATATGTGAATATAATTTGTCTATTGAAATTGCATTGAGTTGTTCGTAATATAAATGCAACAAAAACTTCGAGTGCAAAGGATTAATATAAATAATTCGAGTTTAAAAATTCAGATTACGATACTAAGAAAAATGGTAAGAATAAAAACAAAATACGATAAAAAGAAAGAAAGTAATATCTATGGGAGCATTTACTAATTTAGCATAAACACGCTCGATGCGTACGCTTGATTGCACGTTTTGCATATGCCCGTAGCAAGTACTTAATTATGACGTGCAATTGCTAATGTTGCGCCCTGCAACGCGTGCACGTACACGCACACGTGTATCCTTGGGGCACGTGTGACGACGGGTATCTCTCCCTCTCCCCTCCCAACCCCTCCCTTTCCTCTTCTCTTATGCAGCCTATTGTCGGCAAATTAGCATTCGAATGCTTCGCACACGTTTCTCTTGCGTAATATTCATGTGCTCGTCGAAAAAGTATGTCCACTCTCTTCTCTCTCTCTCTCTCTCTCTCTCTCTCTCTCTTTATCTTTTTCTTTTTATTTTATGTCTTTCGCTATTTCTCTCCATGTATATGCATATGCACATTGCTATTGCCGTTTTTCTTCTCCGTTCTCTTTTATTTCACATTTTGTGTCTCTTCTGAACCCATATTTAAATACACACACACAAAGAGAGAGAGAGAGAGAGAGAGAGAGAGAGAGACAGACAGACAGGGTATGGGTACCTGTATATGTGCATGGAACATCATGTTTACGAGATGTTTCCCGATCACGTTTTCCCTATATTCTTTTTTGGCTCTTATCACCGTGTCTGGCTGGTAACTGCAACCAATTACACCAACACAGTGATAATAACAGCAGTGTACTATTTCTAATTGTGAATATGGTCATTACACGTTATTTATCTGACCAACAACTCTAACTTTTGGTTCTAGATTTTCACAAAATTATTGTGGAACCTTTGATAGTTTCAGCCAACCCCTACCTTCATATTCCCTTGTTCTCTTTCTCCTTCTTTTTTTTTTCTTTTTATTACGCGAACGATAGTAAAGAGAGGAAGTTAGAAGAAGGAAGGAAGAAAAGGTAGTAGAAAATCGTTTCTGAATTGGTCGGTGAGAATAAAGCCGGAAGTTCTCTGTAATCTCGAACGCATTGTAGGCGGTTGCCTTCGGTGAGCGGATCTCGTTCGAGAGATCTACCCTGAAAGACGAGAAAGAGGTCGCTCAAAAGGATTTTAATACCTCGTTTTCCCCCTTCTCCTCCTCCTCCTTTTTTCTTTTTTATTTTTTTACTTTTTTTTTTTTTAGATCTCGTGAACGCACTCGCCGATCTCTCACGAGCGAGAACAGCGGATTTCAGTGGCCCTTTTTTTCTTTACGAGCCGATCGTTAATTCTAATGGTTTTTTCTTCCTTCTTTTTTTTCTTTTTTCTTTCTTCTTCTTTTTATTTTTCCTTCCATTTATTATCGAGAGAAATTCTTGACTTCGTTGAGAACATTTCTTTTGCTTTTTTTTTTCCCTGTACCTTTAAGACGATGATATTTAGAGGTTTTGTTCTTAGTTAGCGCATTTTATCGGCTGTAAAATATTCGCTCGAGTTAAAAAAAATGGCAATACCTTGAACGTAGAATAAGAAGAGCTTTCTAACTTTATTTTCCCAAGGAAAACAGAGAGAAAAGGAAAGATAAATTGCAAAAAGAAATCGAAACACAGGTGTGTATGTTTTTTTAACAAAATAATCAAAATAAATTAAAAGAAAGAAACGCGATATATTCGAGAACGTAAGAATGTAGAAAAAGCTGTAAAGAAAACTCTGTGTGTTCTCTCGATGACTATCCTAGGACGCTACTCTTTTTTCCTATCCAACTTCCGCATTTTCTACTTTGGTTTGGTCTTTTTTTATATTTCGTACGTGGCAACTCGCTTGATTCCTTCTTCCTACCATAACAGTTTTTTTCCCTTTGGTTTTTCGTATACCCCTAAAGCCAACCACCAAGCACAACCAGCAGCACCATCCAGCACCCACCCTCGGCACGTCGTTCAGCTTGGCCATTTATACCGAAGGCAGACAGCGAGGCGGTGAGCTGGAATAAATCGCATGCTCCTCTCTTTACAAATGCTGCCAACAAAATAGAAACATCGCTTTCGCCTATCAATTATTTGCCGTGCAATTTACGAGCTGTACCCATACTGAAAAAGGTGGAAAGAGAGAGAAACTGTGCGTTCTGAGAAGTGGGTGAAAAGGGTGGGTTATAGTAAGGCTTGCTTGTGCATCCATCGAATAAACCCACCTACCACCATTGCAAGGAAATGGCATCTTTACTACCACCTTTCCAACTTCCTGCTGCTGCTGCTTCCTTGCTCGCTTCTGCTTTCCCCCCCCCCTTTCTCTTTCCCTTCTTCATAGTACGTACGTACGTACCCTCAGAACCCCTTCTCTTGTTTCCTTTTCGGATTCGCAGTTTCTTCCGTCCGTTCGTGTGTACACACACACACACACACACACACACACACACACACACACACACACACACACACAAAGAATTCAAATATTTCCATCCGCATATTTTAAAGATGAGCACGCCGATTTATGGCTCGAACGGACCGAATGGTTCCACAAAGTCGGTGGAACCTCGAAACTCGTTTCTTCCGTATATATACATATGTATGTGCATGTATATATATATATATATATATGTATATACATAGAGAACTCGGCACGGGACCCGAAACTCGGGGAATAAATAGTTCTGTTTTCCGATGTTTTCCGGTCATGGAATCGCTGATACCACGCGAGAGAGAGGAGAATACTACCAACGAATTGGGGAAAAAATTTCAGATATAAATTAAACGTCGTACTGTTAGCTGGACACTAGGAAACGATTTTCTTCTAAGAAACTTTCCGGCGAATTTTACAGGAAGCTGCTACTTCAACGAGTATTATTATCAAGATCGGAAATTTGATAATTATGTCAAGGATGAATAGATAGATAATATAGGGTCATTGTCGAGTCTTTTGGCAACAACCGTAAGTTATAAAACAAAGTACATATATATAGGAATTAAAATATTATATATATTAAACATTTATCTAACCATCGAATGATCCAAAGTTTTATTGCGACTATTATTCCCACGATATTTATTTCATTTCGGTATATATAATACTACTGATGATAAATTCGAGTTGCCAAGTTTCGGTCATCGTATTTAGTCATTCGTTTGACCGCTATACAACACTGTATCTATTTTTGTTTCTTTTTTTTATTCGAAAACATTTATCGCAATTAGGCGTATTTAAATTACACAGAAACGTGACTGTAATTTAATTGATAAGATTTTATTTATTATTCTTTTTTTATCTTAATTCGATTATAATCGAATGTTTGAAATATCAAGTAATTTGCGATAATGCATTTTATAACAAGTAAAATACGTGCTAAAGATGATTTGTATTTATTTAAATACGGAAAATTAAATAAAAGCATGGAGAAATACATGTAGAAATGTTGCAATTCGTTATTAAAATCGATACGATATAATATTTTCTCTCTCTTTTTATCTCTCTCTCTTTCACTCGTTGAAAATCAGTGGACAGATACGATGAACTTTATCGTAACCGAGGATCAGAGGAATAATTCCTGTTGGCAGTACGTTTACATTGTAATAAATAATACCAAGTAATTAGTTTGATGCGTTTAATAATTTAATATAACACTCGCGTAGGATTGATTTTTCCTTCGCACCTGTTGCTGTCGGCCGGTAAAGCTCCGTGGTTGCCACAGTGGTTTCAAAGCTGCTGTATTCTATACTCGTTTTTGTAACGACACGCTTTCTATTCTAGATGTATGTTGTAAAACGTTAAAACGGTGGATGAGCGAAAGGGAAAGGAGGGAAAAGGAAGGGCCATATGCGAATAGCTCGATGGGATTTTTCGTTTGAAAAGTCGTTAATCGGTAGAATTTAATTTCTCAGTTTTTCAAACCCCCACTCCCAACAAGTTAGCAAAGTAAAAGCTTGGGAGTAAGCAAGCAAGCAAGCAAACGAAAATCGCTTTTTGACGCGATAACGCGTTAATTACCACTCTCTGAAACTATATTTTTTCTACATTGTTGGCCCGTATTAAATTTCAAAAAGGGAATCATCCTCTCTGCTATGAAAAAGGACTATAAATGAAGGAGGAAGAGTTGCTTGCTATTCCTCTGCCTAATTACGGATTGCGAGAGAAAATGTCGTCGGTGCTGCTTTTCTTTCTTTCTTTCTCTCCTATCATCCTCTATCTCTTTATATTTTTTTTCTTTCTCTTTCTCTTTATCGGAGTGGTGGTGGTGGTGGGTAGAAAGAGACTAACTACCCAATGCGTCCGGATGAAGTTTTATTTCTTTTTTTTTTCTTTTTTTGTACTCTCAGCTATTATTCCTTTTCCCTATTCTCGCATAGTCGTGAAAATGCCATCCCGCAGTTTTCTACCTCTCGTTTTCTCTATACCCTCCTTTTTCACCACCCCTCCTATCCATCTCGTTTCCTAAGAACGAATACTGAAATAATCAAGCAGCGACTTTTTCATTTCTTTCTTTATTTTTTCTTTCTTTGTCACCATTGCAATTACGAATATTAGTACTTAATTATTTTTGTATTATATTTTTTTTAAGCTATATAATGTCGGGAAAAAATAAATTGTCCTTCGTTTTACCCCTATTCGCACGCGGAATAATAATGATAATAATAATAATAATGATATGCCGTTTAGGAGTAGTTATATTATGTTTCCAGCCGATGGAAAATATTTAAACGCCGCGTCATTGACGTAATTAACGAGTTATTTCAATCAAAGGGATTGGGTGATGGTGGTGGTAGTGGTGGTAGATGATGAGGTACAGAGGAGTAGAAGGGTTAGAGAGGAAAAATAGATTATGTCCCAACCACGATTCGAAATAATCAAATTGCCCGGTTGGCAGTTGGCCAGGGGGCTCTTCGCTGCCCATTGTATAAATACGTAAATTTGTTATAAATTTATGAGGAGTATACATATATAATCGTTAACATTTTGCTCTCGCGCGAATAAATTTCTATCGAATCGGTCGTTGAACTAACCTAAGTCTCATATCCACTGTAAATTAAATTTGAGATTTTTTTAATTAATAGAATAATTATACTTGGAAGATATAATAAGTTTATGAAAAACGATAAGATTTTTTATATAAATATATTCTCGATTTTATTATTGTAAGAAAGGTTTTATAATATTTTTATAAAATATCGAGTACAAAAAGGTACTAAAAGTATCAACCCTTTCGCTACTACGAGCGACTATAGTCGCTCTCCATGTGATGCCACTCAGGTACTACGGGCGACTATAGTCGCTTTCCATGTGATGCCGCTGAGATACTACGAGCGGCTATAGTCGCTCCCGCTAAAGATGTCGCGTAATTGTATATATGATAAGCGCCTGCAGTTGCTATGCACAGAGTATCTCACTCTAGACATGCCGCGTGAGTCTTTCGTTTTGCATCATTTGTTTTTTACGGGCTTCAATAATAAACCAAATGTCTCGATCATCAGTCTTACGACACCGGCTCGAACGTTGCGTGCACTGTTTCGGTGTAGAGCGCCGTACTGCGGGAGTACCGCGGCGGAGATCCGCCCCGTAGCGAAAGGGTTAAGGATAAATTTATCGGTTAAACAATTGCTTTAACCCTTTCGCACCGACTGAGACATATGCTGTCCTAGTCAACGTCCTAAGGGACGTTTATGCATCTCCAAGTTCTTCAATCTTTTAGGCATAAAAGTTATTTTCACTAACAATCGCTTGAAGGAGAAATGAACTGATCATTGTAATGGGACGCACTCAGACTGATTTTTCGCCATATTGAAAGGGTTAAAATAAAAAAAAATATATAATATAAATGATTTTATCTAATTGCATTATGAACGATATAACTACTTACATTTACAAACGAATAATGTACCATTGCATTTTTTTTTTTTAACAAATTACAAAACGCGTTTGGGTAAGTTTAACTTTAAAAAAGTGCAAAAGATTCCGTGTGTCATTAAATTTTTTTTTTTTTAAATTCGAGCAAGTTTATTTTATCTTCAAATTAAATTTGATTTTAAACAATTGCATGATGATAATGTATATTCTACGTGATTCAATTGCATTTTTTTTCCAACAAATTATAGAACACGTTTGAATAATTTTAACGTTAAAAAAGTGCAAAATATTCCGCGTATCATTGAATTTTTTTTTTAAATTTGAGCGAGTGCTTTGTATCGAAGTTAGAGATCGGCGAACGTGATGGTAGAAAAAATAAGAAAAAAAAAAAATAAATAAAAAAGACAATACGAGCTAGGAGAAGGGAGGAAGGATATTCTCTAGAGATGCGATGCGGTCCATCTTATGGGTAGTAGTTGGTAGCAAAACGGCACCCATAAATCCGAAGGAGAACACATGCTTTGCATAATATAAGCTCTCTTCCATGGTCTCTCTATATATTTTGGTTCTTTTTTTTTTTTATTATTCTTTCGGCACTCTAGCGAGAAGGTCTCGTCGCCTCGTTCGTTTCGTTTTTTTCCTCTTTATCTATCTATCTGTCTATCTATCTATCTCTTTCTTTCATTCTTTCTTTTTCGTTCTATTTCACATATATCATTCTCCCGAGTTTCTTTTTCCTTTCTCCAACTAGGCATCGTTTCCTTACCTTCTTCTGCTTCTTCTTACCTCTTTTTAACCTCCACTACCACCCCTTCATTCCTCTTCGAATTACTCTATCTCTTTCTTCTTATCCACGTTTCGAACTCACCTCTCGTGGAAGGAACATCGGCTTTGTGAACGAGTTCTACCGGTTTTCACCGGCAAAAAGCAACGGAGTTGAGTTAGGAAGGAAGGAAGAAAGAGGAAGGGAAAGAAGGTGGGAGGTGGGTTTGGTGGGTGGTTGGGGAACGACAGGATGACTTGAGAAAGAGGCTACTGGGATAGATAGAATCTGTCGATGAGAAGGACCCAGGACCTCCGGTTCCCTCTTGAGATTTTCACGATGATAATCGTCCTACTCGAGATCCTTGAGAAGACGTTCAGCGTGAAAGTAAGAGAGAGAAAGAGAATGAAGAGAAGAAGGGGTTTAGAAGAAGAGAGAAAGAGGGAGAGTCGATTTATTCCTCAGGCAGACTGGGAAATTGTCGACCTTGGTTAATCCAGCGAGTTTTCACGGAGAGGGAAAAGTATCTTCTTCTTCTACTACTTCTACTTCTTCTACTTCTTCTACTTCTTCTTCTTCGTGTTTTCTACGAAGCAATCTGTTCGATGATCCCTTGCGAACTTGAACGTTCCAACAACCCTAACCGTGTTTCCCGAATATCTGCAAATAACGACGTATGTCTAGTTTTTATTATCTTACGTATTATATTCGAGATATTTTTTTATTGCTAAATAGCAGGAAATGCTATAAAAATTGGAGGGGTTAGAGAGTAAATATATTTTTATGGTCCATGGTTGTCGTTAAATATTATAAGGTATAATAATAAATTAATTGTATTATTATCAATGTATAAAGGTTAAATATTTCATGGTATAGTAATAAATTTTAATTGTAGTATTTTACAATTGTAATATTTTGTATTTTTAATTATATTTATTTTGTATTTATTTGGATTTGTAATTTTTACTATTTTAAAATATTCTAATTGTAAAATATTACAATTAATTTATTACTATAATAAATAATTTATATATATATTAATGTTATAATTAGTAATTTATAAATTTATTATAGGGTATAATAATTTAATATAGTATAAAAAATACTATTAAAAATTTAATATAGTAATTTATTACTATACCTTGAAATATTTAACCTTTATACTTTAATATAGATATTTGTGTGATAATATCTAGATATATTTATATATCTACTATATATCTATAGACATTTAATAAAAAGAGAAAAAGACAACGAAAAATAGGTTGTCAAGAATATTGAAATAATTTGTTAATATACCCTGATTAATATAATTCATCTTTTTTTTTTTATAGAAAATAGTAGCAAAAAGAATATCTCGACAACGTAAGATAATAATAATTTTCCTTCTCACTTCCCGAAATCTCTATAAACCAGTTATTATCGTCTCGTTATCGGTAATTAAAGTTACCGATGATCGATTGATTTAGGTTGGATCGATCGATCGATCGATCAATCAATCATCGTCCCCGGTGGTGCCGCTGTCTTTCGAAAGGTTCGGGCAGCAACGTGCGACGTCAACGTCAAAGCAACGGATACGTACTTCAAAGTAAAAAAAAGAATTGGGGTGGGACGGCAGTGTATGTGTGTGGGGTATCTGATGATATTGGAGTAAAAAAAGAACGGGTTGTTGAAAGAGAAAAAAAGAAGAAGAAGAAGAATAATAGGGTGAAATGATTTATAGTAACCAAGTGAATAGAAGCCTACTGGTGGTGGTGGTGGTTTATCAGACGAATCTAATACATCAACGATTGCCGAGTAATTAACGATGAAAAAAAAAAAAAAATAATAATAAAAAGAAATATAAAAATCATCGAAATTCTCTTTCGAGTAAAAGTTTAGTGAAATGGTCTTATTATTCTCAAACTATGGAGGACGAGTAGCTTCTCGAAAGTAAAACGATGGGAGGTGGAAAAGGGTGGTGGAAGGCTTGAAACACACGAAGAAGAAGAAGCCGATTTGCGTGCTCATCACGTTTTTTCTCCACTTCGTCTCGCGCATCGAGATTTCGTCGTAATGAGAGAGCACGCACGTGCGAAATGGTCATTTCTCTTCTTCCTCTACCTTTTTTTTTTTATTTTTCTCTTCCGTTTCTTCTTCTTCTTTTCTACCACCTAAAGCAGCACCCGAGGTAAAGGTAGGTAGGTAGGTAGTAGTAGTAGTAGTAGTAGGTGGTGACACGTGTACACGACCGACCTCCCATTCCACCTTTTTTTTTTTCTTTGCTCTATCTCGAAACGCGGTACCTTTTATGTAAATCGTAATGGCCAGAACGAACGAAAGCCCTAAGCTATTGTTAAAAGCGGTCGAGCTTCACTTTTCTACGTGGATAATCTCGGTCTTTCCTCTCCTACTTTTCTGTTTTGTCTTTAAATTTATTTGCACTCTTTCCCTTTCCCTTTTATGTGACCCTTTTCTCTCTCTCTCTCACACACACACTTTCTTTATATACATATATATAGGTATATTTCCATATGTTTTCTTATTTCTTTTTTTGAGATGCCAAATCGTAAAAATATCGAATAAAAGAGGGGTTGAGAAAAGCACGTAACCATTGGTGGGGTGGGAGAGAAGGGAGTACGCGATGATGCTGCTCTTTTACTCGCGAAACCTGTTGAGCTTTGAGAAAAATTCTAGAAGACGATCATTGTTCTTCTTCTTCTTCTTCTTCTTCCTCTGTGTCCCACAGTGTTGAAAGTGACGAAAAGGAACGTAGGATGGGAAAAGGGTAGAAGAGAGGCAGAAGAAGAAATGGTAATTCTCATCTTACGATCTTTCTCATCGCAATGAAACGAAATTATTAGTGAGGTGTTTAATGAACGAAACGAATTTAAAATCAGATCTTCTATACCAAGGCTCCTTCTACTCACTCTTTCATTCAAAATTCTTCTTCTTCTTCTTTTGCTATCATCCTTCTCGTACTCTTTATTTTCTCAAGAGCTCGTTTAACATCGTCATGATGATCTGCGTGATTTTATTCCTACAAAGATCGAGATTTCTTCTTTCCTCCTTCCCTCAATGAACAAAAAAAAAAATGTACCATCGATCCTTTAATAGTCTTTACAATGAACAACCTTAGAATGATCCTCCTAACTTTTTTATAATGTTTTTGATATTGCTATCAAACCATCTCTCACGATTAATCTCATAAGTAAAAGTTTCCAGTGTAAATGTAGAGTTCACATTTGTTCTTTCATACTTTGTTGACTAAAAATAAGATGATTTTAATCAGGATAATATGAAAAAAAGAACACTTAAGTAGGACATTAGTATACGTAGTAAGTTGCTTTAAATGTTAGTTTGTTAATAAAAGAACTAATTGTGAACCTTTTTCTGGGGTATATAATCCTTTCAAGGTTATATAAAGATATATATATATATATATATATATATAGATAGATAGATAGATAGATGACGTTAAGGAGTACTTGGTAACTGAACACTTTTTTCCATTGTCTCTGTGAGAAGAGAATAAAAAAAAAAATAAAAGAAAAAATATAAAAAAGAGATGAGAAAAGAAAAGTGAGAGAAAACTCAGCGGAGAAAAAGATTTGAGAATGCAGTTGTGCGACAGTTTACTGCAGGGTGACGTGTAAAAGTCATGTGATAACAGTTTCAGAAGTGATATCAACTGCCAACCAATGTTATCGATTCATCGATGAACTCTTCTAACAGTTATATCTAATATCTTGGCCTTGGGATATATTGGGATGGAATTGTGCACTATTTTGCTTTACAAAAGAAATAGTAAAATACATAAAAGAAAAGAATAAGAAGAAAAATGAGAGAAAAAAATAATAGAAGAGTTTCTAAAACGTTAAAACAAAGAAGTATGCTAACACCATTTTGTCTAACAGAGATAGTGAATTTTTTTGTTTGATAATCTTACATAATGACGAAGGTCTATTTTACGAAAAAAGATTCTATGAGAAAAATGATTCAGTAGGCCAAATGTTTAAGTATCATGGAAGTTTTTTTATACTTGCTTTTTACCAAGCTTGTGAGTATTTACAGAAAAGAAAAGTATTCGTATTGAATGAGATATTCTAAGATAATAAAACGTTTGATAAATTGTAAAAAAAACTTGGGTGTAATGTTTCACACCTTATACGTGCAAATTTCAATTCAATTATTAATTATATATTAATTATAATTATATTATTTTATATTAAATTATATTATTTTATTTATAATAATTTTAATTATATATTAAAAGTATTTAATTATATATTACTAACATATTATTAATTTAAAATTCAAAATAATTAAAGTTTAGGGATATCTTTGATTACTAAATAATTTTTTTTAATATTAAATATTAAATTATTTAATTTTAAACTATATAAATTATAATAATCATAATTTATAATTATACATTAAAAATAATTAATTATATATTAATAACATATTATTAATTCAAAATTCAAAGTAATTAAAGTTTAGGGATATCTTTGATCACTAATTTTTTGATTCTTGAAAATATAAATTATTATATACTATATATATTATACTTGTATAGTAATATAAGTACACGAAATTAATTTGGCACGTAACGTAAGTCGCGATCAATCATGTTAACCTAGAAAACTTGCACACATCATTTGATATTCTTCTTCATATTTGATTTGGTAGCAGATATTTCGGATAAAACTATTATAGCTATATCGAGAATTCTTGGCAAATGCATTGTTCTCTTGCATCCCTTATTTGCAATCTTTCATTCTTTTCCTTTCTCTCTCTCTCTCTCTCTCTCTCTCTCTCTCTCTTTCTGTTATGTGTATTTCTTTTAGCTCTTTGTAATTTTTCCACACGAAGGTAGTAGTATCCACTTTCGATCGAGGGTTCGTGTTGGGCGTTTAGTTTTGCTTTTATTTGAAATTGAAACGAAATTGAAACCTCGATACGCTTTTCTAGCACCGATCCCTGTTTCTTCTTCTTCTTCCTCTTTTAAGAGTTTCGTTTCTTCCTTTTTCTATCCTTCCTCTACCTTTACCTCTCCCTTTTTGCTTTTGCCTTCTCAAGGATTTCTTTTTCATTCGATATT
This sequence comes from Polistes dominula, assembly GCF_049000335.1. Classification (NCBI taxonomy): domain Eukaryota; kingdom Metazoa; phylum Arthropoda; class Insecta; order Hymenoptera; family Vespidae; genus Polistes; species Polistes dominula. Next base: position 9,966,990 of record NW_028301152.1, on the reverse strand, counting down.
ATATAATATCAAAATAATGATGATGATGATGATAAAAATGCTTTTACTATCTGGAAAAAAAAATAAAAAAAAATGTGCTCGAGATGTATTTTAACTGGAGCAAGGTTAATTTATGATTAAAGTAAGATCAACAAAGTTGAAAAGATATTAATATGAATCGTTCTTCGGTCGTAGACTGACAAATTTCAATTACTTATACGAATCGATGAAAATTGCTATTCCTAGTAATTAAGATTGAAAATTACTATTGAAAATTACTATTTCTAATAATAATGATCAATTTAATATAAATTTCAAATGAGAGGACAAGTTATACTCATAGCTTTCAATTTAATTATTTTTTTAATTCAAAAATATTATTATTATTATTATTTATTATACAGTTTTAGCTAATCACTCGTTGTTCTTTTCTTTTTTCAGGTAAATTGTTTGGATATCTCTATCGAAGCAACAAAATACATTGGTCCATTATCCACGTCAAAATTGTAAGTTATTTTTATGAATGAACTGCAACCGTGTTATATACCCTCACCCCACTTTTGGATTTAAACTTTTACGAATAGCAAAAGACTGACAAGGAAAATCACGTTGAAAGGTTTGATTAGTTTTATAAAGTTGTCAATGAATCGGTATTTAAGGTACTATTGAAATCTTTACTATCCAATTCTTCGTTCTTTTTTTTTTATTCCATGAGTAGTAGATCGAAATATCATCTAAAAAAAGATAAAAAAGAAAGGAGGAAGTTTCTTTTTAAGGAAATTTCATCGTATAACGAGCAGAAGAACTTGTTCGCCAAATCGAATTGAATGATATAAAAAAGAGATAAAGATAAAAAAGATGGGAATAGAGGAAAGGGAATAATCGTAAGAACGAATTCGTTGTCAAAACGATTACTTTTTGGACACGCCTCCAAATTGATCACCTTTGCAATTTGAGAGAGAAGAGGAAGAATAAAATTTTTAGAATTCTATGAGAGGAAAAAGGTAGAAGGAAGATAACAAATGCAGCAGATGTACCGAAAGAAGAAGAAGAAAGAGAAAGAGAGCTGATGGCGTGCATAGAAATGTTCGTAATGTCTAGATATTCGCATTTACTACGAGGTTTGCAAATAAAGCAGAGTTCGCGTTATGTGGCTTTACTCCCGTAGAAATATTATGACGCTATAAATACGTGGAAGCTCGTTAAAACGTGACGAATAGCTTTAGCACGACAACTAGTAGTAGAACGTCATTACGTATAAAGTAAAAGGGGGAAATATAATATTAATTTAATCGGTTGGCACACTGTCATTTGAAACGTGCACGAAACTAAGTACCACCTATCTCTCTCTTTCTCTTTCTTGATGCATATTTTAGAAAAGCCAGATATGAATCAACGAGAAAAGGAATTAGCACGTGAAATAATATTCTCGAAAATTCATTTTCACGAAAGCCGATGTAAACCTTTTTAGATCGAGTATAATATAGTCCGGATCCCGACTACTACGAGTACTACTACATACACACGTTACTGCTCTGCTCTGCTCTGCTCTTGCATATGCGTACAAACGAGCTTATGCAACCATACCTACGAATTAAAGGGGAGTACTAAAAATACGCTAGTAAAGAGAATGATATTACATGTAGCACGACGACCAGTTGGTTATGCAAGTGAAATCACAGAAATGACCATACAGATTTTTCATTACCTTTATATTTCCATTTCCCACCTTTTTCTTTTTTTCCTTGATTTTCTTTTAACTAATATATTAGTAAAACTAGAATCATTGCTATATTTTTTATTTGCACAAATCTTTTCCTTCAAAAATCGACACGTTATAAAATGTAGGACATTGAAATCATGAATGACATTTTTAAGTGACTTGTCCTTATCATTTGAGTATCATTAATCCATCCCAACTTTTAATGATACTTTAACATCGTTCACGTACGAAAAGACTTTCAAACCTCTAAAAGAATTTGCCTACTTTTGAAACTCGAATTAATCATAATGCGCGTTAAAATATAAAATAGTTTAAGCAGTAGTTTTTAATATTCCCATCATTTTGATTCTCACAAGCATTTGTGAATTTAAAATACTAATTAACAAATAAACTTGAAGAAAATTTTCTAAAACATTTGGAAGTGAGCCATAAGAAAACCGTAATAAAGTGTTTGAGTTTGACAAGCAATACCAAAATGGTTCGACCATTCTTTCACTTTCCCCCATCTCTTTCCGTTGCCTTCGTAGTAAGTCGTGCAAAGGAAAAGATACGGGGTAAGAGGGGTGGTTGGAGGGAGAAGGGCTTTGACCACAGGTATTTCAGAGATAAAATTCTGCCACTTACCCGTTCAGGAATTTAGTGCAATGGAATTTCTAACGATAATTACGCGCCGTGTGCCAAGTCGTGCTTACTCACGAAACGCTAAGACAAATTAGGGTAGATATGCGTTTCTCTCTCTCACTTTCTTCCCCCATTCCTATTCGAAACAAGTATTTCTTAATGAATTCTCGACATTTCGAGTAGGAAAGGTTGTTTAGTAAGGGGGTACGAGCCAAACTTCGAATATCCGAAAGGAAGAAAGAAAGTAGTTGTGGTTGTATTTCTATGAACAAATGATAGTAGTGTTTCTATTTCCGTATTCTTGATAACAACAAATCGTTGATTCGTTTCATTTGATTACTCATGCTAAATGAAAAGAAGAAACTTGGTAGTTTCACGGCATTTCTATTTCATCTCATCATAATAATAATTTTCTTCTCATTGTCGTAAACACGAATATTGCTTGTGCGATAGTTGAATTTAAAATCAAACAAGTTGCTTGTAAAACGTCAGCGAATATTTAATATGAAAACTACGAAACTACATTTTTTATTATTTTTTTTTTTAATTTTTCTAGTCTATATATGTGTCAGCAAAAATCTTACCATATTATATTGTTATATTTATTCATCATAGTGGATGATGATATCTAGTTTAGAAAATCTCTATTCGAAAGAAAAAAACTATTTTTAGTATACGCTGAACTAGCACCGATGTATTCCAGGTAAGAGCAATTTCACACGTTTGCAAATCATTATCGTTTTCCCTCTGTCTTCCTGTACTTCTCTCTTACTTCCTAACCCTCTCTCTCTCTCTCTCTCTCTCTCTCTCTTTCTCTCTAACTTCCTTCCCAGCTTTGTCTAATTTTCGAAGCTCGTACTGACAAACTCAACGGAACGCTTCTAATCAACGGCAAGAACCGTCAAGTTCTTCCGCATTGAGTTACATTTGGTTGAAGTGAGATAACACGAGAGAGAAACAGAAAGAGAGAGAGAGACGGGTGGGTGGAGAAGAAGAGGTTACCCTCGCTCAGATGATTGCATACACCTTGAAATGTTATATTCCTCTCACCCGATGTTCTCTCTCTCTCTCTCACTTTATCATATTTGTAGGTTGCTCCTTGAAAGCTAGCAAGAACCCAGAACTTTGATCTCTGATTCTCTAGTTTTATCTAAAGAAACCTTGACTCTCTAAGCTTATCCAAACGAATCTTATTCGTAGTTTTCTCTTCTTATTCATCTTTTATTTCCTACAGTTTTCTCTCTATTTCTTCGTTTACGTTTTCCTATTCAATATTATTATTCTTGTAAATTTCTTAAACACGTTCGTTGTAACACACAGTCCCAATTAAGGAAATAAAACATTATATAAATGTTAAAAATAATCAAGAAAGGTTTTATTAAATAAATGTTGTTCTACTCTTTGGAATTGTTTCATTCTTGTTCTTAAAAAAGAAATATAACACGGGTAGCTTTTTTGGTACAAAACAAAAAAATTGGCAGTCTTGTTTCAACTATTATTTCGTATATCGTCTATTAAAGTAGAAAAGGAAATGTTAAAAGTAATCAAAAATGGTTTTATTAAATAAATGTTAGTGTACTCTTTCAAATTGTTTTATTTTTGTTCTTAAAAAAATATAACACGAATAGCTTGTTTGTTGCAAAAGAAATTGGCAGTCTTGTTTGAACTATTATTTCGTATATCGTCTATTAAACTAGAAAAGGGTTTCACCTTCAACGATGGTGTTATCCAAACGTCGTTTTACACTTGACACTCGAAAATCCTTGGCGCGTTTCGAGAGTAACCACTCGTTACAACTAGTAGTTACGGACAATAACGTCCGGACGTGCAGTTCGATGCGGTAAGAAGAACTTTCAGGGAGTTTACGGTTGCCGGATCACTTAATTGTCGTCTGTAATCGGTGCTATTTCCTTCTCACCGGTACTATCTTTTACGGTCGAGAAGAAACGAAAAGACCTGCCATTTAATAAACCCCCCCCCCCCCAAAATAACAACTTTGAATACATTTCATTCATATTAAGTCCATTAAATTGGTATATTTCTTTTACAAGATAAATTTTAATCAAGTTTATCGTTGAAAAAGTAGAAATAGAAAAGTGAAAATCATTAAAGAATAATCGGCCTCCATACGAGTAAACTTCTGACATAGTTCTAACACTTTTCTCGTATTTCTTTCTTCGAATTAATTCCTACCAGCTAATTTAACGACCACAACAACAAAAAATACAACTTTATTAACCTTTTACTGCTTACTTTATAGTTGATTTACGCTCGCGAATATTTTCGCGTTGTTATTACATAGCTAAAAAAAAACTCGTTTGATAAATACGACAATATAAAATCGATGCTTTATTATCGGTGAAAATTTGTTACTCAACTATTAATTAAAAAAAATGATTTCGTTTGCAAGACGAAAAATTAATAGATGATATACGAAATAATAGTTCAAACAACACTGCCAATTTCTTTTGTAGCAAACAAGCTACCAGTGTTATTTTGTTAGAAACAAAAATGAAACAATTTTAAAGAGTACAACAACATTTATTTAATAAAAAAATTGTTTTCTTTACTTTATCGTGTATACTTTTATGTAAATTTCAAATGCTATTGTACCACATATAAAAATAATTGCCATAGTATAGTCTTTTGAGGACAAGTTTTAGTACTGTGTCGTTTAATGTCGATTACTTTAATGATTGCGATGATACGTTACTTAGTTAGAAAATCGTGCTCTTTGTAACTAACTTTGAGTAATAGTAACTCAGCGATCGTCTTAAGAAGTAATGGCTTTCCTCAGATTATTTCGAAGAAAAGGAAGGAAGGAAAGGAAAGGGTAGGAAGGAGAGAAGTTCCCTGAAGGAAGAAGGTAAGATATCACTGAATGAAGAAGAGTAGCATACTTCAGCGAAAGCCATTATTCTTCCGAGAAGCGCAGTAACCGATGCTTGTGAAACCCAAGACGTCGTTACTTTAGTAAGGAATGAAATAAATGCGTGACACACTGTCGACTATCTTGGTGACTTAAAGTATGCTTAAATTGAAGAACTTTGATCAAATGGTAGGAGAAAACACTTCCTTTAAACACTCTCTCAACATTTTTTATTTTTTAACTCGTTTATCAATGTATCATGTATAAGAAGAAGAAAAAGAAAGAAAAAAACACACACACACAAAATTCAAAGATACATTGTGTACTGTATTTAAATAAATAATATACACGTTGCCAAAATGATCATAGATAAATCATAAGCGTAGTTATGTTACATCAATTGTAATTTATTTCAACTCGACGTTTTATTTAGAAAAAAATTCGTTTCTATATTTATTTTTCTTTTTCGTGGAATCGCTTTTGTATTTTTTTTTATTATTTCGTTCCAATTGGACAGGAGAAACGTTGAACAAATATTAGAAAGTTAATAGTCATCGCGTTTCTCGAATCGTCTGTAAGTCACAAGTAAAATACCGTAGAGAACGAACTCTAGACACACGTTAGTTTACATTATAGTAGTAAAGGTGTTTCATCGGTACAAGGTCTTTTACACATGCACGTAGGCGTGTATGTTTATGTTATAACAGGACGTAAAACAGGTGCGGTGATTAATGGACATAAACTAGATCCTTGTGTCCCCAGGATCGTTATCGTTCAATGGGTTTACCTGTCTCTCTATCCGAACGATCGAATATCTACCAATATCGATATATTAGCCTTAATATTATTGGGAAAGATCGAGATAAAAAAAAAGTTTCCCTCTTGGTAAAAGGAAGTTAATTAGTTCGACTGCAACTACCTTAACTTTCATGTCGACAATCTCGATAAGACTTCGATGGGCGTGTAAATGATGTCGATATAATTTACGAATGATTTAATCGTAACGATAAGTATGTTTCCAATTAGAGGTGTGTATGTGTGTGTATATATGTGTGGGATTCAAGCTTTGGGTCGAATAGTATTTTGAAAACATGGTATTTTAAAACTTTATCGTCACAAACATATTCGATTATTTATTACAATTAATTCATAAAAGTTATTAACAAGCATTGATTTATTTTATTAAAATTTAAATACTATAAATTTATAATATTTATATAATATTATAAAATATTTAAAATTAATTTAATATTTATGAAAATATTAAATTAAAATACGCTAATATTAACTAACATATTATATTATATATTTTTGTATTTATTGAGATCGTAGTACAACAACAGGGTTGGTAATGTCACCTGATGCAACTGTGACACAAACTTGATGTAATCCTGTACGTATACTACGTTGAATATTGTAAGATAATACGATATAATATGCATTTGCATGGAACGTTATAGGGAAACCTTATTGTAGTTATGCGAAAAGGAAACAACAAAAATGAGTAACTCGTCGTCAGCCTGCAATCCTGTAATGTGGATTATAAATGATTCACCGAGAGAAGACATCTCTTCTTTTTCTACTTTCCTTCTTTCTTTCCTCAAGTTGAAAGTTCAGTTGTATCAATTTCACGAAGCACATTTTCGGACTTTTCCTCGGTTGCTTTGTAACGGATTACGAAGGAAAGAATCGCCTTTATGAATTATTTACGTATTGTTGTCGTTATCGATGCCGAAGAAACGAGATAGTATTATCCCGAAACTCCGTATCTATCGTTTCGCGAATCTAATGCAATATTATTCCCTTGAATTATTCGACTTTATTCTCTACAATTTCGTAAATGCACATCTATACCGAACGTTTTGTAAAGAGGTTTTCTTACACAGAAGAACTGAACTTTGTTCAAGAAAAAGCATTCAGTATTGAGAATATAGCGTTTTTATTCTTCTAAGAATAATATAGGGTATCATATTTTTATCGCAATAAAGTTATATATTGATTAATTACGATGCTCACGGAGTTCGTGGTTTTTAGTGCATTATTCATTTATAATGCAATCGAAATTTACGAAGTAGAATTTTTTCTACAATAATTCTACTATTTTTATATTCATGAATGTTGCATTTATGTTTTGTAGTCAATTAAAGATTAAAAAGAAATACTAACAAATAATTTCTTTAAAAAAGGAATAATTAAAAAGGTGCATTGATTAATACTATTAAAAATCCGATTACGATTTGGTATAACAAATCATAGTATCAATTATGACATAGATATAGTACTTAATCGAGTTATATCGATTTCTCTTACTGTCACCGCAATTCCTCGATGCTTTACGAGAAGAGGAATCGTCGATGATGATATGTGTTTAGCTATTCACGTGTGTTCAGGTATGTAGCAGGTATCGAAATCAGAAACTGAAACAGAAGCTTGCATAATGCGTAGGAACATATACTATTGAGAGAGATAGATAGATAGATAGAGAGAGAGAGAGAGAGAGAGAGAGAGAGAGAGAGAAAGTTAGCTTTGTATGTGTTCTCGTGATGCCATTGAAGAGGTTACGGGTTGGAAGCTCGTGCCGATAACTCGGTGCATCGGAAGGAGTGAGTGAGAGAGAGAGTGAGTGAGAGAGAGAGAGAGAGAGAGTAAGGAGGATCGGGTAACAACAATACCGGTAAATGAAGCAACGGTAACTCCGTAGCAAGGCTTGGGGTAGTATCTTCAACGACGTCTGCCAGCAGAGATAGTGTCCTCCTCGTAGTACGTGTGCGGTGAACGTACCTTGGGCTGTTTCAACCATCCCTTCACTCCCCTGGTTCACCTCGTTTACCACCTTCTATATTTCCCTCTCACTCAGGCTCATCTAGGCAACGTATGTTTTAGAATGGTGCTGCAGGAAGGTCTTGCGGTTCTGGGAATGCGCACATACTAAAGCTTGCTACTAGTGCTGTTGCTGCTGCAATCTATGAGAGGAGGGAGGCCAAGTTGTGGTGCTAGTGGATAAAGAGAAGGGCGGTGTTCCTACACGTTACGCACAGCTTGGATAAAGGCTAGAGAGAGAGAGAGAGAGAGAGAGTTTAGGATGTAAGCCTATCGTAGGGTCCATAATTATGCGAAACTACGATACGACGATGCAGATTATTAAGCGACGGAAATTGTAATGGCCTCTGCTGCTGTTCGAACCTTACTTTTAGTTTTACTATAACATTATTATTATCATATCTCTTGTTCTCTTTTTTTTTTTTTTACCACAAAGATCGAAAATTTTGTCGAGAGAGAAAGGATTTTTCCGTAATACTTAAAAATACTCATGTAGGATATTTTATCGTTTAAACTGTCCACAACATCTGTTAGATTGAAATCGAATGGGCCACGATGTTCGTGAGAGTCTCATAATATTAACTAAGTGTTCTTTCTTTCTTGTGATTTTAGAACGCGTTTAGAATAGTATACCTTTCGTAAATATATGGTGATTCATAAATTTTTAATTAAATTGATAATTTAAAAAAAAATCACCTGAGCTTTCGATTAGATAAATTATTAAGACATAATATTATATTATATTTATTAGTATATTTTATAGTATATATTATACTACTATATATTATTTTTTAAATATTATATACTGTTACGTCCTAGAGGACGAATTTAAATAAGTAGTATAGAGTACGCCTGTTTGTGGTCACTCTACGTTTACCGAGTTTAACCGGGACCAGGCTGGTTCGTTTTCTCGTTCAAACAGTAGTAAACTATGGCGAAGCGCGTACGGTAAAAGGGGTGGATTGAGGAAGGTTTTATTGACCGGAGAAATATTGATGACCACAGCTCTGATTAACAACAGTTTAATGAAAATATAGAATGTAATAACTTACAGATTGTTGTACAGTAACAGGTTCTTCCAAAGATCGCTCAGGAGGCTTGGGCTGCTTCTCTCCAAAGGAGGGTTAGGTATCGCAAATGAACTCGTGATGCCGGTTATTCACCGTTAACTAATTTGAAATAAGAAGTTACTAAACGATGAAGAAGTAGAAGTGAAGAAGAAGTGAAAACAGAAGTGGAAACGGAAAAGAAGTGGGCTCGGAGGCGATGTCCTCTAGCTTTTATATCCCCCAAAAGTCCTTCGTGGAAGGGGTAGCTTTGGTACCCCCACTCTTTGGCTTTTAGCTGGCCCAAGCTTCCTATGCATCTTTTGTTCTGGAAAATTCTTATGTCCTTGTGGACTACCAACACATGCGGATATTATTATAGATATTCTACATTATTATTTATAATTCCTCTAATGCTTATCGTAGCTTCAACATCTTTTGGTTAATTACATTCTTATCATTTCTAAATCGTTTACATTTTGGGTCTTCGATCGACAATCATTTTATCATCCACAGATTAGCATTCTGGTACAATTTCGCAATTTGGCAACATATTCGGTCGTGCGTTTGTTCGCGTAGTTTCGCGAGTCTCTTTAGTTATAATTATTCTTTTAGTTCTAGAAGATTCCAGGAATGGGTTACTGTTAATGCTACGTGACCTTTTAGTAGGCGTGTCTTAGCTTGGCGACACTCAGTCATGGGGAAGGAGAGTGCGAAGGATCGTTCGAGAGAATTGTTTATAATATTTTATTGCGAGGAGGTATGGCTATTTTCCTGGATTCCGTTAGGGGTTGCTTGCCTGCATTGTAGTTGTCATTTTAACGCTGAGTTTCATATGTCGGAACATAGGCGAAGGTTCTTGGTTCTAGGAATGTGAGGGAAATCTAGAGAGGTTTTTATTTAATTAGTTGTGTCTTTCCGCTTATGCCTGAATGGAATTTATGAGATAGCCAAAGGGTCTATGTAAGGGAATTGGGGAACGTTGGTGGCTATTGAAACCCTTTTGTCCTACATGTGGCGAGTTTCGTGTTTAATTCCTTTCCTTGCTATTTGAGAGACAAAGTTCTATTCAGAAGGAAATATTCTTGGGTGAAGGACGTGGGTGCAGCGGAAAATCTTAGTGGGGTGTCAGATTTTATGCGTGGCCCTGGAGCCAGGTAGACACGTGCGACACTGGAGGGAGAATGGTACTCTTTGTTCTAGGAAGGGGGTCTTGAGGAGATAATTTATAGCTGTGGTATATGCCTGGCAAGGGATGGGATTTCCAATAGTTTATTTCGATATAAGGAATGAGGCAATGCAAATAATTAATCTCTTATGCGTACTACTTATGATTATTTCTACTATTGTTCATGTGGACTACTGGGATGATATCTCGCACAACTAAGTTTATATTACTGCGAAAAATTTGGGTAGGCGAAACGTGGCGGAACGTCACAATACTATATAATTTATTATTTATTTTTAAATAAATTAAAAAAAAATGATCTGAAATTTATATAAAAAAATTTATACATTTCTTAGGTGTATCAATGTTATTTGGTTATGCAAATTTTATCTTAAATGACAAAGATTTGAAATTAATAAGTATTATCAATTATTATATAATAGATAATCACTGCTGTGTTTTACCATGAACAAAAAGAAATCTAAAGAGCAGGAAGGTAAAGGTTAATGTCTGAAGTTTGGGTTAACACTGTATTACCATAAGCGTTAGCTACGAATATATACATAGTGTGGATATACTTTAGTTACTAAATAATTAATCATCGGTGAACGTTGTAACAAGTTATACTGATCATGATCGAACGATCGTAATCTCCCTTGTTGTTTATGTAGAAATATATGTTTTCATATTTTCTTTTTCGTTTTTAAAAATGCTACTTTATTTCGAACTTTACCTTTGAAGCTTAAATTCTTCATAAATCGAGAACTCTAACTATTATCGAATATTCTTTCCGTCTTATCATTTAATAATGTCGTTAGAAAATACGTTGTACATTTAGTACGACCTACATAGATCTTAACTTGTTTCGTAGAAGTTTACCTGATATAGCTTCAACTATGACTGAATCTTTTCTATCGATGGTATCACGAGTTATCGTTTTGCATTATTTCCTTTCTCTTTCCAATTGTTTTTCTTTTTTCTTTCTTTAAATATATTTTTTCTTATAAATTAATTATAACATTTATCTCTTACATAAATAATCAATTACAAATTGATTAGGCGTAAGAAAGTATTTATCCTTGTTGAAACTACAAAATGTTAAATATTTCTATTCCCGAATAGTATTCTTACATTTGAGTTGGTTACATTGCTCAATAAACCTTATAAAATGCATTATTGCTATCGAATTTGTGTAATAACTTTCAACACATGAACGCTTAGATATACATATAAAAGGATATCTATACATTGGAGAATAGGTATAGGGTAAAGGTATATACATATGCATCGGGATCGTAACGAAAGTTTTAAACTGTAGTTTTGACTTTGTGACGTCGACGCCAGCTGTGTGAGCATAAATAGTAGCATGAAGCAGGTCTCTGGGTGATATAGCGAGGTCGTGCAGCATTTATATTGTCGATCGACGTAAGTGTATAAAAGTTGCAGCAACGATGTTTCCTGGTATCCATGTATCGCATAAATGTTGCTTAGATCAAAGCTGATAGTGGTGGTGGTGGTGGTCTCAGTGGTGGTTCGCTTGGATCACAAGATAGTCCTATACCTAGATAAGAAATTTTAATTAGGGTGTATCGATCCTTAAATAAAATATCTTTCTTAAAAAAAAAAATTAGAATAAAATTATATCATTTTTTATTATTGAAGGTTAGTTGAATATATATTTAATAATTTATTTATATTCTATTGGATTAAAATATAATAAAATATGAATAAAAATTAAAATATAATTGGTTTTAAAATATCAAAAAAATATTATTAATATCTAAAAATATATTTATTTTATAGAATAAAATTTGTTATTTAATATTAATATATGTATGAAGTAAATAATTACTGTAAAGTTCATTAATATATTTATATTTAATTTAATTTATATATAAATATAAAAGATATGGTTAATAAATTATTGAATGTTGCAAAAAAAATAAAAAGAAGTATCACCACCGTGTACAGAATAAAACAGAACAGTTAATATGGAATAACATTCTATGTGGTTTTGCTCCTTTGGTCAGAAATTTTGTCCATTGATCAAAGATCAACGTTGGCATTCCTTCTCACATGTTTGTTGTATATGTTTCTTATTTTATTGGTGGTTGGTTGTGTAAGGGTGATAGACGAGAGTAACGGAGAAAAATGTGTCATTGGCTATCGCGAACTTTTGCCAACACAAGCAGAAATAAAATATTTCAAACACGTGCACGGCTTTTTTTCTTTCTCCCCTTCCCTTCTTCCACTCTTTCGTTTCTCTATAAAGACCGTATATACTAGCCGAGCTACTCTTTATTCTTTTTTTTTTCTATTTTTTTTTACAGGCTTTCTTTGCAGTGATTTCGCAATCGCTAATCCGTCGATAGAGAAAGAGAAAGAGAGTTTCAGGGGTAGTAGGCAAGTTCTTTCTGTGTGCGCGTGCAAAAAGGGGTAGAAGGAGGAGGAGGAGGAGAAGGAGGCTGTTTGCGGTGGCCAACGTTGGCCAACGGGAGACGCATTACATTTGGCAGCGATTTCACTCAGTGAAATTAAGCTTATTTTCGACGGGCCCCCCTTTACTCGATCTTCTTGCCAACGTGTATTTTTCTAACTTTCCCCCTAGTTCTTTTTCTCTTTTATATTTTTCTTTTTTTATAATACTTTTACTTCTTTTCAAGTACGTTTGATGTAAAATTAATAATATTATCTTAGAAGTATAACTATAATAATTCTTTGTAAATATTGTAATAATGAAGTTTTGTAGAATATCAGGGTTATCTAAAAGTGCAGTGTATTTTTAAAAATAATAATAATTTGTATAATTTTAATATGTTTTTAATTTTATATATAATATTTTAATATTTTTTAAATTTTGTATTTATATTTTAGTATTTTTTTAATTTTATATATAATATTTTTTATAATTTGGTCTACAACAAAAAATAGCACTACCTGAAATAACACGATAAACCCGCTTAATTATGGTTCACCCTAATAGTTTTATTCTTTTTTTTCGGTGAGTGTGGGCTGATAGAAAATAAAAAACAAACAAACAAAAAAGTACTCAAAGAAACTGTCGAATGGTAGAAATTGATTATGAAACAATGGCATGGAAAGAGATGGTGGCTCACGATGGTGGTATCCAGATAGTGAAGCACAGCATTCGTTCCTCTTCCCTCTTTCCATCCTATCCTTTGAAGTTTCGGCGTTAATTGATGCGAGTCCGCAGTTCGAAAGATCAGTCTGCTGGGTACTTCTATCTGGACGACCCTCTTCTTCTTCTTCTTCTTCTTTCCCTTTTCAGTTTTGCGAGTGAGCATCGAAGACCCTCATCGTTCTCCAATAGCTTTAACGAGGCAAGATTACTTCATTCGTTCCAGATCTTTTCTTCGTCCTTCTCTTCCCCCCATTCCCACCCCACCCCCTTTCTTCTTACCTCCTCCTCTTCTTCTTCTTCTTCTTCTTCTTCTTCTTCTTCTTCTTCTTCTTTTTCTTCAGCATTCGATCCAAGTTTTCGAATTTCCCTAACTAACTTCCAACCTAGTCTCTTTCATTCCTATCCATAGAATTCATTTGAATTCCCGATTCTAAACATATCTTTACTTTTTGCAAATTGCTTCTTTCCTTTTTACAAAATATTTTTCTTTTTTTTTCTTTTTTTCTTTCGATTATTCTATTTGAGGATAATGAAATGCATACGTGTAAACGTTAATTCGCTATAATAAGAAGATATCAAGACTAATGAAATCAACGAGATGGTTATTTGTGGTGTTTTTGTTTCTTATCATGATAAGAACTTTACGTAAAGTTTATATTCACTTTCAAATATGATATATATACGATGGAATGTTTGAATATTTCATGAACGTTCCTACGAATAAGACACTGGATAGAATTTGATCCGCAAAAAAAAGAAAGAAAAAGAAGAAGAAGTTGAGTGACGGGAATATAACTCGACGAATCGACTATTTTTTTATTTTGCTTTATACACCAATCTTTGATTGTGTATGCTTATAAAAAATAAAATAAATATGAAACGTGTTTCGTAATAATAATAAAATAGAAAATATATTTTATATCGCTTCTAGACGCAAACATGTAACCGATGATATAAGTTCTAGCATTTCAACGAAAGTATATTTATATTCCTACGCGTTTTAAATCGAGTCGACTATGGGGCCCCGTGTCGCGTACCGAAACGGATATTTGATACAGAAACGATACGTTTCAGTCGTCTAGAGCATTCTAGACGGGTACACTGCGTGCCGAATGTCGCGAAGCTTGGTGTAAATTTCGTAGCAGGTAAAGAGAGAAAGAGAAAGAGAGAGAGATCGAAAAAGGGAAAGAGAAAAGTGGAATGGGAACGAGGACGAAGGGCCGAAACGCGTCCCGTAAAGAAACACGAGCATGCAGCGTCAGACTTATTGTGAGGGGAACAATGGTAGGAAACGCGGCCTAGCCCCGCAATCGTATAAATTAGAGGGCCAGAACTCACTCTCTCTCTCTCTCTCTCTCTCTTACTCTCCTATTCTCTCCGAGGACACTTTGGCCCTCTCTCGAACGACCCTTTCCTTCGCGCATATTAAATGCAGCACGCCTCGTGTCCCTGGTATACCCGTCGTTCGCCAAGGTATTCCTAAATTCCGTCGTCGAGCGCCACTTATCTCTGATTTCGTAGTCCTCCATTGTACCATGCTGGCCAACCAAAGCACCACCACCACCTCCTCCTCCCATACCCTTCTATACCTACATATTCGTTCGCCGAGCACGTAGATAAAATTCACTTTTGGACACGTACCACCACCACCACCATCACCACTAGGCTAACGCTACCATTTACCCCCCTATGGATCATATATTCTTTTTTGTCTCTTTTTTCTTATCCTTAGAGCCTGTTGCCGTTTTTCGCCAACTTGTGTGTGTTTTTTTGTTCTTTTTACCCTTGAATAAATTTTCGAATACTTTAGCGCTGAATAATCACGACGTTTTATACGTTATATAATTTTATATCTCGTGATAATATTTTTCCTACTTACTTATGGTAACCTTTTTGCATAAGTTATTACTATACAGTGAAACACTTTATCATTCTGAGTTTACAGCAGCAGCAGCAGCAGCTTGGATATATCTCCGATTGATGTTTGCTCAAAGCAAACCAGTATTCTCGGAGTTCAAGGTGATAAACACGAATACGCCCCATGGCTTTTGCCAACTTTTACTTCCTCTAATTGTAATAACGCTCTTCCCAAGGTGATACGATAAGTTTTTAGCATAGTTCCTAACGCGGCCACGCCAACAACCAGCAACCGTCGTTACTACTACTACACACACGTCAGTGCTTTTCCCAGCATTTTCGAATTCCTCCGTTTTCTGATTAC
Source organism: Polistes dominula (assembly GCF_049000335.1). NCBI lineage: Eukaryota > Metazoa > Arthropoda > Insecta > Hymenoptera > Vespidae > Polistes > Polistes dominula. Next base: position 9,951,401 of record NW_028301152.1, on the reverse strand, counting down.
ACCAAGTCAGCCCGAAACTTGCCGTTGCATTTACCATGCATATTTCCTTAGATCGTCTTATACCTTGCTAGGGTTGTTTGCACCCTCGTTAACACATTTTCAACTGTCTTGTTACCTTTACCTTTTCCTCTATATAATTCTCTTCCCTTCTATCTTCAAGAAAGAGACATTGTTAATTAACGTAGTATAACACACTATTTGTCGATATTCTGTTAGAAACAAAGCTCTGTTTTCTAACTTACTCTATTGTAGTTCGTCGCAAACACACGAATTACGTATAAACGATTAATTCTATCTTTTATTCTTGTTTCATTTGACTTAATCGTTGCGATAAATGTTAGAGAAACTTCGATTTATGAATAACTTTCCAACGATTCATTCCTATTTCATGACAAACTACTAATTAATCACGCTCCAAGGATTTTTGAACAATAAAATTGCAATTAATAATATCTATTTTAGAGTATCGTTACCTTACTCGTATTTATTGAAGAAATAACTAGTTGTAGTTATATTCTAGGTGCACACAATCTATCGTAACTAAGGAATTACAAAAAAATATACAATACTTAACACGAAAATAACTAAACTCTTAACAGAAACTGAGAAGCAGACTTGATCTTCATTGTAACGGAATAACATAATACATTTTTAATTTATTAATAATTGAACTCGTGTCTTACAACGTGAAAGTTTGGAAGACTAAGTTGTTATTATAGTCAGGCAGAGTTGGGAAAGTGTGTACACGTGTGTGTGAGTGTATAGTACGAAAAGCGAAGATTATTTCATGCTGGTACGAACATACACATACATTGTTAGAGTTCTCTATAGTATACCATCGTTTTTCTTCATTACTTAAATATTCTTTTGAAATCATTAATAAAATGAATAGTCCAAGTTTTTTATATGGTCTTATTTTTTTTCGTCCCCATAAAACGGACCATTCTTTTTTGTTAGCATCAGTGACGCGTAATGTTGAACTTAAAAAATTGCTATAAAGGAAGTCATTATTTATAATATCCTCTTCAAAGGTTTCTTCTCACCTATAAACTGTTAATACGAATTAATTAACTTCACTTACTTTTTTTATCTTCTATTGGATATTTTTTTAATCGTTGAGGTTAAAGTTACTTTTTAATGATAGCTCGTTAATGCAATTATCGAATTGGGGTTGATTTTACTTTGGAATTATTCAAGTCTTTCTAAATGACACATCCATGTAACATAATTATACAATAGATGAATTTTGTTTACCATAGAAATTTTTTCTGCGATATTTTAGGATACGTTAATGCCACGAGTCGCGGAATTCGATATCGTATAGAAAACTTTTTTTCCCGATCTTTTCGTTGTAAACTGTTTCTCGTCTAAGCTGCCTCTCTCTTTTTCTCTTTCTCATATATATATATATATATAGTATACGGAAAGAATTTATGGTCGGTTATCTCGATAAGGTAAAATCCAAGTTGGGTTATCGTAACTATTGCTACTGCTACTACTATGAGAGAATTAAAAATCAAGCGATAAGGTTTTGAGAGTATTAAGACACCATTATCGTGAATTGGATTACCTATTAATGGAGAGACTTAAAGGACGATAGAGAGGAGGACAATTTTGTTGCTTTTACGAGGCCAAAAATGACTCAGTTTCCCGATCAATGTTACCCTTTACCCTAGACACATTTCGATTGGAGATATTTTTGAAATTAAACTACCGATTCTTAAGGAAAAATACAGCGTATCTTTTCTACTCTCTCTCTCTCTCTCTCTCTCTCGAAAAGGATTTGCAAAGATATTTGCTTTTACGAGATTATATCTGTTATTAACGATAGAAAATAATTTATGACATATAAAGATGTTTGATATAATACAAAAAAACCTTAGAAAGAAAAGTTAATCACCAACCAACAATTTCTATTTTAACAATCTTTGGAATCACATTCGTCAAGTATTGAAAGAAATCGATTGTATTGATAGCCAAATAGTGGAGGAAAAGCATTGTAGGAAAGGACGTGCATCAATTATCGTTTAGTGACTAACGTAACGATCCGACCTAAACCATGAGCCATGGTTAGGTAGCTCGCGTTACAGTCAACACGTTAATGCCCACAAATTCATTGATTAATAGGTGTCGGCGATATCGATTGTCATAGCCACGCATAATATTCTCATTTCATCTGGCTTGTAACGGGGGCTATTCCACTACTATAAACACGCGTATAGTACGTGCATTAATTCGTGAGAATATATGCCTGTATGTGTGAGTTCGTGTGTGTAGGCGCACGCACGTCTACGAATACACGGGTGTAGCGGTCAACCGTTTTAGCAGCATCGGCAGCATCCATACATCATCCCGATTCTGCCCTTCAGCAAATTTCATTTTTATCTCGCTATCGAGCTTGTCACAGAGTGGCAGGTTCCTACGCACTGTGGAAAAATAAACAGCCCGTTAAAACGAGTAGATGACGATAATACCCTTATCGGTGTTCAACCGTGTGTTTTTCACTTTGTTTAATAAGCTTAAAGTTTTTCAGAGATATTGTTGAGTCAATCATAACAGTTTCTATATTATATAATATCGTTAATTATTTTATACGCTTATCATTGAAAGTGTTTTTGTTTTTTTATCTTTTCGTTTGAATATTTAAAAATAGCTCTTTTTATTCTTGTATTTTTATTACGTGGATTTATTTCTGGATCTATTTTAATCGTTTAGTTAATCAATAGTTACGAGAAAGATCGTTAGAATGGTTTATATGCATTTACAGATGCAGTTATTTCTCAGAAGGTATTCTTGAAGTAAAGTAACATGACCAGTGGTCAGTTGCTGTCCGTATTTACGAAACGACGACTACGAAGTTCAATAAACGACTACCATGAGAGAGATAAAGAAGAAAACGACAGGATCCTGAGATGTGAATTTCTTCGGTACTTAATCTCGTGTCCCATAGAATAAAACTCGATGTATGTACATATATATGTCTAGCAATGCTGTGGCCAAGAAAAGACAAGCTTCCCAATTTTATTCTTTTTCTCTCTCTAACGTCGAGAGAAAAATAAGATGGGATGTCCAGATGTACACGTGAGAAAAATACTTTTGTTTCAAAGCACGAGCTCTTGTAATTCTCAATGGGCATCTGCAATTCTGGAAATCATTTTCTCTGGATAGAAGCACAGGAAAACAGAAAGAGAGAAAGAGAGAGAGAGGGGGAGAGAGAGATAAAGATAAAGTCTCGTAGACAAACTCAACGAGGTCTAGAAATTCACTGCGACTTTTTCTATGTAGAAGAACCTCGCTTACATATTCCAAGACACTCGGCCCTTGACTCTTTCTTCTTCTTTTCTACGAAATATCATGACAGAGGAATAGTTGTAGTAGTAGTAGTAGTCTTCCCCTCATTCCTTTGGGGAACGGCCTTTTACGTAAGCGTGCGCAACCTTACACCCTTAGTAATCCAACAGTTGCCCGAAAAAGCTGGCGAGAATGTCAAATTTTCAAGCGTTCGCTCCAAATCAGTGTCCACATAAACTGCACCGTTGGAGACGCGGATCTTTCTCGTGGGGCCTCCTCTTCCTCACAACCCTACCCTCTTTCTTCCTTCCTTCCACTTACCCTCCGAAATACCGATAGAGAATTCGTTGCATGGTTCACATTTGTAAAGTTCTTTTCTTTTTTTTTGCTTTTCTCTCCCTTCTTTCCATATGACCCTAACGTTCGTGTCAGGATCTTTTCCTTTATTTTTTTTTTTACTTTAGAATATTTATTCGACGATTATTCAATCACGAACGAAATAAGACATTTACGTTTTGTTTAATTAAAAATAGAAAGTGGGTAAAACGATTTTTTATTTGCACTGAAAATCTTTTTATAATTTTATATTATCATATATTATATTATAAAATTAATTGTCATATAATATAAAAAAAAAAGAAACGACAAACGCGAATTAGTTTTTTTCCACCCGTACTGTTTTTCACATAGCGGCCGATCAATTCCAAAAACCTTTCACTTTTCGTGTCGGTTTCGTTTCCTCGAAAGAAATTTCACTTGTAAAGAAGAAAAATGTTTAAAATGAATGACGAAAAACGCGCGAGTTGATTTAAAACGAGAGAACGTAACGGGGAAGAACGGCAGACAAGCGAAAGCAGAAAATAACACGGCGAACAATTTGAAAGATTACAGAGAGAGAGAAACCGTAGTCGTCGTCGTCGTCGTCGTAGTTTCCGATCGATTGAATCTGCTGCTGCTGCTTCTGCCTCGTAACATACATTTCACCTACCCTTTTTTACAGTCCCTTTTCTAGGAATCCACCTACGTACCCATTTCAAATTCTACAGTTTAAATTTTTCAAAACGACCTACTACAAAATTGTTTAATAATTTTCACGTTTCTATCGTTCGAGGCCACCACGTTCTTTTCATCTTAGTCGTCGTTGTATTGAAGATACTGAAGATAATGTTTTCTACATGTTGAAATACGTGGATTACTCTGCGTGTTACGATTTGACAAAATAAATGTGCATATATGCACACATATGCACACAAGACTTGCAAGAAGAATATATAAAAGTATATATAATATATCTACGAATAATAGGTTGATTTTTAATGGAAATAAACGAACACAAATGGATGTACTTAAAGTTGTTCTATCGATCAAATAAAACCATTGCGTCACTCTCCTCTCTTTATATTTGCACTTATATATAAGAACACGTTTGTTTGTAAAAACGTCTACACACGATTCGAAAGAAACGCCGTTTTTCTTTTACCTTCATTCATATCCATAATATTGATGTTATAAAATATTGCTTATTAAATATATGTTCTGATAAAACATCCTTTTTTAAAAAATACATCGAAATGATATAAAATCTTTGAAATTTTTTGATAAAACCGTACCGTTATCGATAATCTTTCGATATCACATATTATTCCAAAAAATCCGATCCATCAGCTTGTGCGCAAACATTCGTAAACATCGAGGAGTATTCGAGAATCTTTGCGTTGAAGTTTTCTTTAAAAGGAAATAAACGACGACGACGATGACGGAACCAAAGATCTCGTTCTAGGAGGTGACAAACGTCATATCGTCTTCTCATGTACCCTTCCTCCTCCTTCACCATCATCTTATAGACCCTTCCGTAATCGTCTTGCGTTTAGATCTTTACGCAAATCCCACACATCACTCGTTTTCATTTCAAAGAGTAGAACGTTTATTGTCGACGTTGCTGACAGGAGCAAAAGTCATTCACTTGATTTCCATCTAACCGAGTGGAGAACAGGTCTATGATAGACAGGAGAAAATAAAGTTAAAATAAGATAATATAAATAAAGATAAAATAAGATATTATAAAACATTTATATTATATAATATATAATAAAATTATATTTTTTATTTAAATTATATATTATAATAAAATTATAGATATAATTATATACATATATATATATTTATATTTAGTATTATATATTTAGTAATATTTATATAAAATATCAAGTTTGTACAATTTATCTTTTCAACTATTCGTCATAAATATAAAAAAAAAAACAAATCTTAACTATTTTATTTAACACTTAACGAGGCGTAGGTATATATTTTAAATCTACCGTTAAAATTTTTATCGAGTACCGAATTGTATCAAAGGGGGTTTGAGTATATTCTTTTTATTTTTTCCTTTTTTTTTATAATGGTGAAAAGTCGTTGCGTCTGTTAGTGGCGTTTTACATATACACGCGTTCGAAGCGATGTTATCGAGCGTAGAGCCGTGGCAAGATTTCGACGTTACCCCGTCATGCATGCGTTAAAAGAGATAACACGTTCAGCACGCGATCCATCCCATACCCCCTTAATGCTCTGTGGGGATTGGACGAAGGGTATCAAAAAGGTGATTTAGACCGCGCTTGTTTTTACGGCTTGATAAGTGCGTCGTTTAATGGCCCGTGCGGACTTGTCGAGTGTCTCGCTACGTGATTTGTCCTTTAGTCGTTTCAAATTGACACCTTGGTAATCTAGTTTAATCTCTTTCCCTCTCTCTCTCTCTCTCAGCTGATAATGAGCTGAACCTTATCGTGTCATTCGAGTACATTTCGTTCGATCATTTTGTTACTTCGAATATATCCCTGCTTTTTTTCATAACAAATAGCAAAAATTAATATAGGCTAGTTATAAAATAATGAAAAGAAAAACACAACAAACAAAAATAAAAAGTAACTAAGATAAAGAGAAGTTTTACTCGTAGGAACATTCCCGTTTAGATTTTAAGATAAAGTATGGAAAAAGTAGTAGATAGATAGAAAGAAAGTAATAAAGAAAGAAATAGAAATAGAGATATATAGAGATAGAGAATTCATCGACCGTCTGAACCTTTTCAACGAGGTTCTCGTTCCTTCTTCCCACTCCTATATTCCCATTGTCTTGACTACTGGGCGGGAGGCCTGACTCTATTTACTACGGTAGTTTCGTAGTTCTGCAGTTTCCCAGATTTCAGTTGCTGGTACTAGTGCTGTTGCTGGTGCTGGTGCTGGTACTGGTGCTGCTGCTGCTTGTTGGGTGCTGCTAGTGTTCGGGAACGGGCGTTCATTTGTATCGGGGAGAGAGGAGGGCCTGTCGGAAAACGACTTCGGCAACTCGAAACGCTGGACCGTGGCCAGGAATTTATCCACCCGAAGCAACCCTTCCTACATTGTCTCTCCCTCTCTTCTCCCGTTCCCGTTGCCGTTCTATCTGCAGGTGGACCTGCTCCGGTTGCCGTGTAAACGCTATATTTATTGCCTCGTTTCCGATGTAAATGCGCGCGTACCATGGATTATTGGGAAGTGATCTCTTCCCTCTATCAAGGACTAATTCGACTCCTAGACGATGACGTTTGCGATCGAATGAATGCGTGAGAGAAGGGAAGTGAAGGGGCCTTTACGAAATCCTCCAAGTTTAAGCAAATGACCCAAAATGTGTGTGACCGCATCAGAGAGAGAGAGAGAGAGAGAGAGAGAGAGAGAGAGAGAACTCACCTTGGAATCGGATTGTAAACGTATTGTACGAAAGTAATTGCACTCTAACGCGCAGTCCAAGCCAAGCCACCGAGAATTTATCGTTAAACCGTTTCTGATGCAATTTCGACCATGACGATTTCTCCAGTTCCGGATTATCGAATCGCGTTATCTCACCTGAATAATGTTTCTATTTATCATCGTCTTTATTCCGGATAACTTGGTAGAACCGACTAACCAGAACAAGAAGTTGTCTTGTTACTCGATATATACATTAAACCATTGTATAGGCTCGTTGGTTAATAGCTCGACGTATTTACCATGAAATCCTGGTGGTTGAGGGGTTGTAGTAACAGTTACACATTAGAGATGGGTCTGGCCCTTATAACATATTCATTCGACATGTGTCTCTACTTCTCGTCTTCGGTTCACGACCATTTCAGATCGTCGTCCGAACCTTCCACAGCAACAGCAGCAACAGCAACGTGTGCGGAGCAATTTCAATGAACAAGTTGGGGTTTTAGGGTACCATCGGACGAAGTGACGTTAACATACCACGGGATTGTCAGGAAAGATTCTTCCACCATTGGCAAGGTATCTATACAACTACTACTACTATTACTGGGATACAGATAATCGAAACCCGAATGTCAGTGGTTAAGTCAAAGCTTCGAGAGCATCAAGAATTCATGTCTGACCTACATTGTGTTCGCTTATACGCCCTCTTTTTTCTTTCTTTTTTTCTTCTTTTTTGCTCTATCATTCCCTTCTATATCACACTAATTCCTTTGTTTTCTTTCATTCGATCAAGAACCCAATTGAATTTTTCCGATTCGTTTACATTATTATTGTTTCATAAACTATGAACAATTGGAGAATGGCACGAAATTGTCAAGAGACATTCTCCAAAAGAAAAATGGCCATTCAAGAATTTGTTACATACGTCATTATTAAATATAACGTAAGAAATGTAATCGTAATGATTCTCATTTTGTGTTATTTCTTAAAAAAAAGGAAAACGAGTGTGAACGAGCTAATAAAAAATGACTCTCTCTCTGTTTCATTTTCTCTTTCTCGGTTCCCGGTTCGTAAAACAAAAGCAAGCAGATCAATTTGCGATTTCGGGCTTCGTGTTTCGCGCGCGGAAGAACTTGGTCGAAGTCTCTAGACGATCAAGATGGTAAATAATGACCGGAAGTTCCCAGCGGCGGAAGATGCCTCGGCGGGTTCTGCACTTTGTCAGAGACGAATGATCCACCCGGTTTATTCGCCGAGATCCGATCGGTTCTTGATTTACGATAGATCTTAACTTAACGATCCTTACTTTTGATCTACTATTTTCTCTCTCCCTCTCTCTCTCTCTCTCTCTCTCTCTCTCTCGCTTTTCTTTCTATTTTCTATTTTTTTATTTTCTTTGATTTTTATTTCAAACTATATTACTAGTACCTGCAGTGATCATCGAATCAAATCAATAGAATTAACAATAAATTTATTATCATATATTTGATTAAGAATTTGAAAAAAGTATGAGAATGAAAAGAGAAAGAAAAAAATATAAAAAGATTATTTATTTATGTAAATTTATAAAAATATATATTCATTGAAAGTGAAGATCAAAGCAGATAAAAATGTATACTGTGAATAATGTTATCGTTGAATTTGTAATTAAAACTTTTAAATATACTAAGTGAAAAAGAAAACTAGAAATCGGACAAAAATCATTCCTAAAAATTCGTAGGGAATAATGAAGCTACTACGATCGGTTTTGAAAAGATGAAGAAAAGAATTCAAAACTAGGAAAATGGTAGTAGTAGTAGTAGTCTTTGTAATCATGCACCAAGACTAGGCTCGTATGACGCTTAGGGGTGGTTTAACGATTTTGTAACGTATCTCGGCCGGGTGTGGTGTTTCTTCGCACAAAAAGGTTTGCCGCCTCGAGGGAAATTTGTCCTACAAGAGAGTGAGAAAGAGAGAGAGAGAGAGAGCGCATACAACTAGGTGCTGCTGCTGCTGCTGTGCTGCTACTGCATATGCACATGAAGAAGACGCAAACTCGATGTGCTCTCTCTCCAGTTTTCTCTATTGGCGCGTAGATGGCGGTAACATGCACTTTCTGCATTTAAAACCATTTACTTTTAGCGAATGCATCCGTCTTCTTATTTTGAAAATTTCTATTACTAGAATTACTAGGAAATGTCGCAAGGTTTTTCTATTTTTTTTTCTTCTTTTTTCTTTTGTTCTTATTCTATTATTTTTCTTTGTATTACCAATAGTGTCTCGTTTAAATCAAGTTAATAAATTTTTCTTCATGATTGATCCAATTTTTTATGATTCCATTATCAAATTCTTTACGTTTGTTTTATTTACATAATAAAGTAACTATTTAATTGTATTTCTTCTGTATAAAATAAGAGAAAGGAAAAGAATTTGTGTGAAGAAAAAGAAATTAAAATATAAAAAATATCGATCTCCCTCAAAGTAAATAAATTATTTTAAAAAATAATACTACGAATTTCTCATCTCATCTCTTTCTCAATTTTTCTTTTTCCTCTTTCTTCTTCTTCTCTTTTCCTTTTAGAAAAAATTCGTTGCATTAAAAAGGATACGATTACTAGACCGCACACCAGCGTTTTATTTTGTCCCCCCTTTAAAATTTTAAACGAGACCATTTCCGATATTCTTTGCTTGGTTTCAAGCCACGCGATAATTGGATTTCGGTGTTTTGTATATTTTTGATGGCAGACACCCCGGTATAAGAGAGAACACCACGTGTACTCCTCGTTTCTCCTCTCATCTCCCTTTCTCTTCCAGCCTCACCCCTTCATTCCATTCTCTCATCTCTCCGAACTCGTTAGAGCCCTCTCTCTCTCTCTCTCTCTCTCTCTCTTTCTCTTTCTCTCTTCGATTTCACACAAGTATATGCATGTAGGGTACGTATAAGTGTCTCTCTGCGCTTTATCGCACGAATCTAGTAATTAACATGGTACGATAATTAATTCGATTGAATTTCGTTTCATTCGTCATCATTTCACCGTTCGTTCCAACATCATTCCCCTCTTTCCCTTCCCTCTCTCCCATCCGTGAGTACAGATAATCGAATCGCTTCATTTCGTTGATAGAGAAACCAGCCTATCACGTATTTATGTCACGTGATAGCAATTCTCCAACGATTTTCTCAAAAGAATTAATTTGATTTTCTTTCTCTCTGTGTTATCGTTCGTACCAGGGGGTAGCTACACTTTATTAACATTATTTACGAACCCCGTTGTTCTTTTCCTTCAAATTTATTATTAGCACTAATTTATGAAACTCGCGTATAACATATTTGACACGTATGATGATTATATTGGGTTGTTCGGAAAGTAATTTGGTTTTTACTTGACACAATTATGGCATTAGTTGATGGAAATTGGCAAATAACAACACCTGAGATCGGTAAGAGGTTTAATTTATAAAATTCAACTGTTTATGTCCACTAAAAAGGCCTAGGTTTAAAAAGGCCAACTCTTTGAGTGGTGAATACTTTTAACTTAAATGTTTTGTAGAAACGGAATAATTTATTATTAACTAGACTCTAATAATAAATTATATTTAATAATGAAAGTTTTTCTTTCTATATAAATATAATTTAATTAATTAATACAAACATTGCATTATTTTACATTTATATAACAAATTACTTTCGGAATAACCTAATAATAATCATCCTAGTTATTATTCGAAAACAATATCTTTCGAAGTAAAGAATATTGAAATAATTTTTGGATTAATTTCTAATTGTCGGTATGACAAAAAGGAAGAGGAGGATGAGGAGAAAGTGGAGGTGATGGTGGCGGATGTAACTTTCATAAGGTACGATTATTAACGGATAATAAATCACATTGATGTATTGGTTTTGTTCTATCTTTTCGGCTGGACGCGAGAGATAACCGGTTGATAACGATGGAGAAATGTTTTTAATCGATATTACGCTCAATTATTTCCCCCTACTCTCTTCACTTCATATATTATATATTTATATTATATAATACATGTATATATATATTTATTATGATCTCACGATTTATACTGAACGAAATAACATAATTTATTAACAAATATTACTGCGATAGGCTAGATCGCTTTTGTCTCATATAATATTATCGCGAATGCATATATAGTTATATATATGTAGTCAGTTCTCTGATATTATTTACATATTCGGTGTTCGTGTGAGAGAGTAAGCACGCCGTATCGGGCATTAGCGACATTTCCATATGGAATCGCAAACAGAATAGATAGCTCGATTTTGTGGCTATTACCGATTGCATGATTGATCGAGCTTAAGTTCTCGTTGATTTTCCGTCGGGTGGGTGGTAGGTAGATAGGTAGGTGATATCAATGTCGTTCCTGACCGTAACAAATAATGGTTTTGGTCGAGGTTGCGAAAGGGATTAGTAAAAAATGCAAGTGAAACGGTGCTATTGTAATCATTGGTTCATTTCAATATTTACATCGTGTGAATTTTGCTTACGGAAACGAAACCAACCGAATTACTACGTACGTCCGTTTGTCTGTCTGTCCATCTCTTTTTGATTTTTCATTTTTTTATCATTGTGTATTTGTTCATTATGTTCATAGGTGTTAGGAAAAAAGAAATACCAGAAATTTTCTATCGTAATTCGAGATGACACGGATGTTGTAATATTATACTTGTATTATTACCATCAAGTATTATTTCGGATTGACATTTGCCTCTCTGATTTAATTATCGTCATGACGGTGGTTGGCGTCATTCGTCACGGTTTGATATATTACAAAAATTATATATATTTTAATTCTTATCTTTAGTCGTTGTCTATACAAATACTATATTCTAATACTAATACAATATTTACATTTTTCTATTTATATTCATTAAGTTTCTGTGTATTATCTTATTTGGATTTCTTTTACTTGATTTCTACATTCCTGTTTTCGAATAGTTAAAAATTTGCAGGAAATATTGCATCGTAAAATCAAGTTTCTCGCTTGAAATTATGTTATATGTCTCATTAAGAATTCCTATAAATATTTATGATACACGAATGGGTGGTAAAGCTTATAAAATATTCCTACAAAATCCATTGCGTTGAGATTGTGTTTGATGGGAAATTATCAAGTACCTACCACCAACATATTCAAATCTTCAGACCCTTAGGGATTTTCCAACTTCATGGTTACGAGTGACAGTTCAAGAAACAACGACGTTATAAGATAAACTGATGAATTTCGTCAACTAACAAACCCGCACGACTTATGCTACAATAAAATACATTTTTGTGCATTTCCTATGCCCTTTTGTTATTTACTTTGATCTTCTTCCTCTCTTTTTTTTCTCTCGCGAATGGTGGTACGCGAAATAGGGAAGCTAGCACGAGGATTCGTTGTGACATCGGGCGTGCAGTTAGAGACGAGAGGCAAGGTTGTTCTAAATGTCGACAGTAAATGGCTTTCGGAAGGGAAATGAAAAGCAAGCAACCTTTTGTTCGGTAGTTCGAAAGAGGTGGGTGTGCTGTCAAAGGGCGGATGTGCAAACGACTGGACTGCAGCACCAGGTACCCGCGATCATTTCATTCAGGAAAAACCGCTAACATAATGCTTTTCCGTTGGAATTCAATTTTTTCCTTTTTTCTTTCTTTTTCCCCCCTTTTTTCTTTCTTTCTCTCTCTCTCTCTCTCTCTCTCTCTCTCTATCCAAGCTCGTGAAATAAAAAGAAGTCGTCCCTTTTATTTTAACGACGGATAGCGTCGTCGTCGTCGTCGTCGGGTTTACGTAGAAAAACTTGGTGTCGTTCTCGTCGACAAAAATGACATACTTTGGATTCTCTATCCGCCCTTTTTCACTTCCCTTATACTTTGCTTTTTTCTTCATCCACCGAAGCGTGACCGAGATAAAGTCACTTGACCGTAAAACTCCGGACCGTTACACGTAGCAAGAAAAATCTGTCATTAAGATAGTTTGGTAAGAAGAAATTTGAACGGGGGATCGGTCCAATCGTTACGAATCTAATCTGAGTTTCAGAAATTGCCGACTACCACCACCACCTTTACACACGATTGACGGATTATATAAAAATTCCTGTACAGTAGTCGGTCATATAAGTTATCGTCGAAGGTATATATCGTTAGGATAGTGGTATATTAAATCCAATCCGTATATATGTTTCATCATACGCGAATAGAAATCTCATAACTCACGCTATGCGAAGATCTGAAAAAGCAGCAGTGGGATGGTGGTGGCTGGTGGGATCCTACGATCATCGGTGGTATCAGCTAACCTAGCCTAACCGCAATAGGAAAAGAAGATTAAACAAAGCTACGTGATTTCCTCGCGCTTTGAGTACTTCACTCGTTATCTGGTAAAGCTGCTGATACCGAAGCAAAAAAGAAGAACGAGAGAATGAGGTAACTGAGGGAATAGGAAGAGAACTCAAGCACAAGGCTACAGTGGATGATGATCGGTCGAGACTAGAAGAGTAAATCCTCGCTTCTGAGGCGACAACGTGTTCACGTGGAAAGTAAGGTAGAGGTGGTTTCCACGGAGGTGTAGGAGCCACGAAAGCGGTGGGTGGAGAGGGGGAGAGAGTTGGGGGGACTACTCGCGCAGTCACTCGCTTAACCTGCCGGCTTAGCGCAAGAGTTTCAGAGGATAGATTGCTTTAATTTAAGTGGAGTTAGGTTAGTGCACTGGTACACACTCTGCGGGTTAGATTATGGGTCGAGTCCAGAATCCACGCCAGGGCTTGGCTTAATTCGATCCTTTCCCTTTCCTCTTCAACCTCCTATACTTTCATTCTCTTTCTCTCCTTCTCTCTTCTCTCTACGTTGAAGGATTAACCCTCAGATTAGTCCCTACACTTACGAACGACTACAGTTGAGTAGGATGCTAAAGTATGGGAGAAGGACTGCATGGATCATGCCGTATCCACTTGCGCCGCTAAAGCAAAATCGAACTTAGCTGACTGCAGTATCCTGGCATCCTATCGACCAAAATCTACCTCCCAATCTTCCCTCCCACCTGAAATCTCAACCGTTTTGACAGTACTCCTTTTAATTCTCTTTCTATCTTTTATTTACTTGACTTTTTAAATGCTTAATCCTTATGGTTTCTTCTAACAATCGTCGCTGTACGATAAACTTTAAGTTGGTAGTTTTAATTTGATTCACTTTTTTCTATCTTTCTTTCCTTTTATCTTTTTTAATCTATGCAGAGTAAATAGAAAAGTTTCAGAGATAAGATGACAGCTCAAAAGTAAGAAATCAAAAACTCTCACACGTTTGTTATATTTGCTGAATTTTCCTTTGGTTAAATGCTCGAAGATATCTGGTCCGGTTGCACTCAGTCGGAGTAGATGACAGGTGTGAATTAAATTGGAAAATTTTATTCATTTTTTATACAGTAAACTCGACTAAATGAAATGCCAACAAATCTGTTCGTCGTGATTCAGTAATATTGGCGTAGCAGCGCGTATCGGCCAGTTTTCTATTGAAACGAATGGCGGGCAAATATTTATAAGTCGAAATTGCTCGTATCGTTCCATCGTGAAGCACGGATCTTTGAAATGTACCCAACATATATAAGCGAAAAGGGAAGGAATATTTGTCGACGTTATATTCCTCGACACTCTCGAGAAATTCTTCATCGTGTTCGAGAGAAATTGACAGTAGAGAAATTATTCCTGTTTCGCAATTATCACATTTCAGTTAATTCTCATTTTTAGAATCTGATCAAATATTTCTTAAATAATAATCAAAACATGTTTGCTTCTTAAACCCTTTGGCTACATTTGACGTATCAGTACGTCCATGCATTTGTTTGGGCACAGACGTACCATGACGTTTTGATACGTCATTGAAACTAAAACGAGATTTAATTTAATTCAATTCATTCTGGTTTATTTCAAAGTAATTTTCAAATAAATGTGTACCCAAAGGGTTAATCCCGATAAAACAATTCTAAAACGTTCGATAAAAAAATAAACGCGATAGTTTTTATTTTTGTATCGTACAAAATGATACCGATGTCTGTCAACGTTAACGAATTTTACAAATTATACAATTTTACTTGTGTCTAGGGATTGAAAACGGAGTTTTGGAGTAGAGGAAGAAGAAAGAGTGCTATGGAGGGGAGGGGGAGAGGGAGGAAGAGTGTTCGATGGACATGTAATGGAGGACAGGGAGAAAAACGGTTTTAAGAGAGCTTTTTAAGCTGGCACTTTTCCACCTCGTCAACAACCCTCCTTCCTTCTCCTCCTCCTCCCACGTGCCCACGTAAACGCGGCCGACAAATTTGTGGCTGTCGGAATTTGCGTCAGTTTTCCTGCTATCCCCGACGAATTGACGCGAGATGACTCGCGACGCGTTGTAACCATCGATCTCTGATCACCAGGCTCAAAAAAGGTGGGGGAGAAGAGGGGCGAATTGCCGAACAGCGAATAAACACGCGGTGACGTTAGAGAGATAAAGAGAGAGAGAAAGAGGTGAGATTTTCCAATCGTGTACGAGCCAACGGCAATTTTTCACGATTTTTCTATCGAAAATCCGCGATCATTATGCGTCTTCCTGACGTTAGCATTTTTCATTGGCCACAAATCCCAAGCTTGATCACCTTACGGATTTTTATTATCAATGACGGTGTTTGTTGTTTTAAGATTAATGCAAAAATAGATAATACTATTATACAAGCGCGTAAATCGAATTTATTGTTTTGAAGTTTGGATTACCGCAATGCAAAAAACGACGAATAAGTTAGAACAAAGTCCACGTTTCTTGAGTTTTCTTTTCTTCTTGTCGACACTGCGCAGTGGACTCTAGAGACTTCGTCTTGAAGTCAGGACATGGCCAAGGGCCATTTGTTGAACAAATAGATTTTCTCTGCATCGAGAATTTAAATTGCCACGTGTTAGGTATATATACATTCTTTTAATTTATTATTATATTTTACACAGTTTTGTTAATATTTTAATTATAGTATACAAATTATTATATTTTTGTTTTAGTAAAAAGAAAAGAAGATTAGTTAATTTTGATAGTACAAAAAAACTGGAAATTATTTTTTTTACCTTTATCTAATTGTTCACCGTTTTCTTCAATTTTTTAAAATCTTGCAATTAATTTTTAGCAACTATAATTGTTAAAAAAAACGTTGCTATAATTATCGTTGAGCTTCAGTCGTTTTTTAATCTTTTAATTTTTTTGTATTTATTCTCTTTTTCTCTTTTTCTTCTTCTACTTGTTCCCTTTAAACTCGTCTACCGCCTGTCGTAGGATTAAAGCCTTAAAGCCTTATCTTCGGAAAACACGACGCGCCATTTGGACAGCAAAACTGCGGATTCGAAAATTAAGATATCGAGCTTCTCCTCATATACCCTTTTTCCATTTTCTAAAGCTCCGTTACCATCGTTAAAAATAGTTATTTTCACGTTTAAATTACGAGATTAGTCTTTAAAAGATACAAGACAATGACTTTGAAGTATAGACGAAACGTAGGAAGTTGAAAATATTAATGGGAAACTTTCCGGTTTTTTTTTTTTTAAATTAACTATTACGTTTCTATTATTCGATGCAAGTTCATTTATAAAAAAAGCAGAAATGGTTTACACGCGATTGAAATTATTTTTGATGAAATTAACGAGTAAATTGATGGATACATTTTTATACAATTTCAGATGTACGATATTTTTCTTAATTGAAATGCTTTTCTTATCATTGTTTGGATTTTTATTTATCAATAACTTTCTATTAATAAATAAACAGAGAATTTATATATTGCAAAGATTTAATTTAAAAAAAAAGTAGTATTTAGGAACTTTGATACAAATATAAAAATATAAAAAATATTATACGCATCGATACAAATATAAAAATATTTAAAAAAATCATGAAAATTTGTAACGCATAACCTCCTATGCACCCTAATAATTGCTAATTAATCATTGTAATACCGATAATTGTATAAAAATCCTCCTAATGGTTTTTTTTTTTTTAAATACTACTGTTATTTAAATGTAATTATTCGTACAAAACAAATCGAAATAATTTTAAAATGATTTTAAAAAAATCAAATAAAACGAATAAAAGAAAGAAAATGATTATTCGAGCTTTAAGCAGAACAAATTGCGGTAGACATTAATTATCGCATATAATAAATATAATTAGCGTTTTATTTACAACGTACCAGGCTAGTTATTATTTGTTACACGGTTCCACGCGGAGCAGTAGCAGCAGCAGCTTTGTTACTTTGCCTTTCGAAACATTTAACCGACTGTTACGTGGTATCGGATTTATAATTGTCGTTAGGGTAATTAAATTACTCTTAAATATTGTTCACGATTTTCCTCATGCATTCTATACGTTATGTACCGACTATTTAACGTATTGACCGTAACAACTCCCTTGGTAATTGGATCATATTGCGTTCTATAATGACGGTACAACACACGTTTATCCTCGTGAAAATAACAAACGATATTTAGAAAACATTTCGAATTATTTTATATTTGCAAAGAAAAAATAAATATATGTTATATTATACACGAGAACGTAGTAATCGTTTTTTTTTTTTTCATTTTGTTTTTTTTTTCATTTGCAACGAAACGTCGTCGATGCATCGAAGAAAATTATCGTGTGCGTGCTTTTTCGCGAAACAACCTTACAATTTCTTTTGTTCTTTTTTTTAATTTTTTTTTGCGAGCGTGAACACACACATACGTCGTTCGAAGTAATAACTTCGTAGGCGAATAAAAAACTTTATAGCGTAGGTTACGGTTTCCATAAATCGTTATTTTTTTTTTCTTTCTTTCTCGTATATGCCATTATCCGCGTCTTTACGATGATGAATTCTATCTATAATTTAAATTTTATATTTAAAAAAATAAGCGAACTACAATTCACTGTTCTTTTGTCCTTCTTTTTTTTACGATCAACTAGTTAAATAAAATTTGATTGTTTTAACAGCCCTTTTCATTAGACCCTTTCTTCAAATCATTCTTTTTATCGTGCACAACGATAACGTTTTCGCTTATAGTTGAAAAAAAAAATCAAAATGCTGGAACAGTTCACAGTACAGAAGGAAAAGAAGAAGATGAAGAAGAAGATGAAGAAGAAGAAGCAGAGAACAGGAAGTGAATGATATTCTACGTCAAATTCGTGCCACTATAGTTATTGTTTTTTAATTGAACCAACGCTCGCATACTACTTCTACTACTACTACTACTACTACAACTACGACTGAGTGTGAGCTCGAAACGTGGGCAGCCGACTATCTCGCCATCCCCCTTTTCATCACCCCCTTACCACCACCCACTCAACCACCCCCGTCCCGTATAAAAGTTGGCTTGGAAATTTTTTCAATTAAAAACCGTTGGCGCGTACCGTCCACCGGTACGGTTCTAGGAAAAGAGGAAAAGGGACGTGAATAGGGGGGTCGAAAGGAAGAAAAAAAAAGAGAGAAAAATGGGAGAGAGAGAGAGAGTGTGAGAAAGGGAGAAAGGTGGGAGAAGGGCTTAGTTTTAATTACTGTGGCATCGTTACGCATGGCTCGTTTCAGTAAGACCGTACTAGAAAAATTCCAGCGGCAGCTGTGACTGTCCGTCCGTAATACGAGGAAACGTGCGAGAGAGAGTGAGAGAGTGAGAGAGAGAGAGTGAGAGTATGGGCTCGAAGTAAGGCGAAAAAAGCTTTTTGCTACGAGACGAAGAACTATTTTCGAGAAAGTTCTTGGAATCGCAAGTGAAGGTTCTTCTTCTTCTTCTTATTCTTATTCGTTTTCTTACTCGTACTTTCCATTCTCTCGACGGCGCATTTTAATTAGATTAAAGCATCGGGAAACGAGGAAAAGAAGAAGTAGAAGAAGGTGGTGAGAAGGAGCAACTTTTCAACACAGTTTTTGTTAGTTCTTCTTCTAGTTTTTTTTTTCTTTTTTTTTTTAATGCCGAGATAGCTGAATCAGAAATCGTTCCTCTTTTACTACGATTCCCGATCGTGTTCTTTCTATCTTTTGTCGACCTTTTTCCTTGGTCTAAAGAAGAAGGTCAATAGGTCGCGATAGAGTAAAATAAATAAAAAGAATAATCGCAAACTCTTGGAAAAATTGATTTCTAAATCCGTAAGCAAGACAAACTGTACCCCCTTTCCGTTCTTCTTCTACAGTCTGTTGCGTTAACGTGTACACCTACTTTTGGAATTTAAATAGGAACACGAGGAAATTCTCTGAAGCTTTTCCACGAAACGATTAGTTTCCTCCCGGGTTGACGTCTAATTGACGTTTTCAGATACACCGCTTATACGGAGGGTAAGAAGATGAAGATGAAGAGAGGAAAGGAGAGGAGAGGAAAAAAGAGAAAGACGGTGGTTCGAAAACATTTAGTAGCGTATAGTAATAGTGTCAGTAGAGAAGTAAAAGTTAAAGGAGGAGAATGCAGAAGTGGAGAAGGAAGCAGCACCACCACCACCACCAGTACCAGTACCAGCAGTACCAGCGTGTATTTATAACGGAGTTAACGTAGGAAAGAGAGAAAGAGAAAGAAGATATCACGTGAGAATGGGCGGCCGGCGTCCATTGACGCGATAAATACCGTCGTCAGCCATTAACGACGCTCGCCTTGCCTTATAATCAATGGAAGCTATCCGCCCCTTACCCCATCGTGTCGTCTACCCTCTCCCTCTTCTCTTCTCTTCTCTTCAACCCACCTCTGCTTTCGCAGCTTCCAACACACCGTCGTTCTCGACTCGACTCTACTCGACTCGACAAATTAATTCTACGGCTTTTTCTCTACCCTCCAATTACTGAGTTCGATGCTTGAAACATTGACTTCGTTTAAAAACAGAACCGACCAAATTTTCAAGATTAACACGATTACGTCTATCTTTTATATATCATATATTTTGCATCGTTTACATCATGTTATGTGAAATATTATCTAGATGAATTTAACAAAATTATTTAAAAATATTTATATAACTTTGACTTTTAACTATTATAATATATAATATAATATAAATATATATAATATTAAATATAATATAAATAACTATTATATATAATAGTTATATTTATAATAGTTATAATAATATAAAAATATAATATTTATAATTTTTTATTTATTTATAATTAAATTATTTATAATAGCTATATTTATATTATTATATATTATATAAACCTATTATATATAATAGTAGATAATATATCTTAATATATATAAATTACGATTCACGTTGTTTGTCCGCAATGGACTCATAAACTACTGAACCGATTTTAATAAAATTTTACACACTGTGCGCAGTTTTATCTAACTTGAAAGATAGGATAGTTTATATCTCAATTTATAATCGCAATATTATTTTATTGCGAATTATTTGTTTATTAACAGTCAAGATTATCTCTATTAGTTCGATAAGATTCTAACAGATGGCGGTATAAGGTAATTCGTTAACTTAAAGACATGTGTATCGGACTGATTGTGAGCCACAGGAACGCGTAGCGGGGTATCCCTAGTATATATATATATAAATATAATATAGAATATAATATATATATATATATATATATATATATATATATATATATATATATATATATATAATATAATATAACTATTATCTACATGAATTTAAAAACTTATTCAGAAAAATTTTTATATGATTTAATTTTGGTTTGACTTATTGGTTTTATTAAATTAACAAGCATGTATTTTGAAATGTGATATATCGATTATTGAATGATTATATTATTCAAGAAAGAATATAATAACAACAAATTTTCAGTCGTCTGTTATAGGCGTCAGAATGACTTGTGTAGATGCATCAGCATTTAACAGGATAATAATCGTGCGATTACACGTTTAATTCTCCGTGCTTAAGATGCGTTTCAGTGATATGCCGTGACAAATATTACCCCATAACCTGGGGTATAACAACCATGTATCGTGCTCCATCAAGCACGGAAGCAAGATGAGAAAAAAAAAGAGAAAAAAAAATACGTGGCGAGAACGGGTCGCGCTCGAGTGAAAGTTATAAGAAAAAAAAATCGAGAGAGAAAAAAAAGGAACGAACTTGATTGAAAAGAGAAGAAGAGAAAAAGAAAGAATAAAAAAAAACCTGTTCTGGCATCCCAGATGTTCAGACGCCGGCGCCTACCTTAAGCGTGGGGGATCGTTTCTTGATCATCTTCTTCTACCTGACTCGTATCAAATCATTCGAGTGCCAGAGAGTTGTATTCTGAAAATAATCTTGTCTTGAAAAATGTCAAGTGGCGTGTTGCACAGATTTTGCATCAGTTTTAATATGTGTATTAATAGATAAGTGTATTGTCGGTTGAACAACACGATTCGGACAGATGGTGGAAAGGTTTTGGCACTTTTCAACGTAAAATTCGAACAATGTGTAATTATACTACAATACATTGTTACTCGTGGATCGTATTAAAGCCCTATTATATGAAAATGTTCAATGAGAGATCCTAATGACGATGTAAAAGAGGAAAGAATTTTCATTTGGAAAGATACAATAGTCATCTCTCACGAATAGTCGGGAAATTGAAAGCATCTGTCTGTCGTTGCACTTTTATAATTCGAACTAACGATTTGTACTATTAAAAGCTGAAATTTATATCAATTCGTAAATCCTGAAAGTCTCTAATTTTACAACGTTCTGCTAATTATTGTTTGACTCAAGAAACTTCAGTTACATCTCGTGAGATATTTCAGCGTCAATTACCTTAACGAATAAACTCCTTCTCAAGCGTACAATTTTTTTCTCTTTCTTCATCTCCGGTTTTTTTTCTACAGCAAATTCACGTGGGAACGACAAAACACTTTTTTAAAATTACACGTCCACTTGGGACGTTTTTTTCCCCAGTTGTTTAACTAAAGTATACTTATAAATTTTGTATCTATTTGAAAGCAACTTTGAGAATCTTGAACTATCATTGTAACAGATACAGTTTACTATCAAACATAACTTTATTTTACTATTAAATGTAAATATACAATTGAGATGATAAAATATCATTTAAGTTCATATATTATTAATAACAAAAAAATATATCATTTATTTGATTCTTTTATATTTAACTCATTATTATTACTATTACTCTCACGAAAACCTGTTCATCATAGAATAATAGAAACCGTTGGGAATCATATTTTCGAATGATGTATTCGATAGAAATATTTCTTTGTTTCCATTTGAGAGCATGCGATAAAGCAATCGTTCTCAGATAATTGAACAATGCATTCAGATAGTTACTCTCAAACGTTGTGTCCATTAGCAATAAATACCTTCGAGAGCAAGTAACTTGCTACTATGTTATAGTCTTCTTATTCTCAAGCAAACTCATATATACATATACCTTTATTACACTGGCGTCCGTTTATTCACGCGTGCGCAATTCATGACCCACAGACAGACTTCGAATAGCTTTTTCCTTTGCGTCATTATAATGGTGTGTTTTCTCTATGCATGTATTAGTAGGGGGGTAAGAAATTCAAGCCGAGTATGAAAACGTGAACGTTGAAATTAACAACTTAAGTTGGTTACCCAAGAAGGAGGCCCTCATCCTCCTCCTTTTCCTCCTCCTCCTCCTACTTTTCCTCCTACTTTTCCCCCACCTCTTTCTCATTCTCCAGTTCACGGTTTATACTATTATAAGTCCCTCGTGTAAATGCCCCAACCTGAACACGATCCGGAAATTCGTCGAAGCGCGACGATGAAACTTAAACCATTATATTTCCCTTTTCCTTCTCCTCCTCCTTTTCCTCCTTCATTTTCTACCTCCTTTTACCTTACTACTTGCCCCTGTCGTTTACTTCCTTCATGTTATAATCTGTCACGAGAGGAATCTACGATCGAAACTTTGACTATGTAAGCGTTTTATAATTGACTGTGCTGCACGCGCATTTCACGCGGATAATCAAAAGAGTTCACCTAGTTCCTAGTTGATTTCCTAGAAAATTGTTAATTATATTATATATAAGTTTATATATATATATATATATAAGTTTGATAAAAACTCTTTGCCACATTGTGTCTCGATGACAATTTTATTTCATTTGTTGTTTTTTTTCTATTTTATTCTGATAATTCCTTTTTCTATTCTTCTTCTATGAAAATAACTTTTAAGCCTCGAAACCTCGCGGTTATTCGTCGTCTACGTTCTCTCATCCTCCACTTTTTTTTCCTCAGCTAGAATTGGAAATTTAACCAGTTTTCCTTGTTCACCAAGTATAACTCATTTCTCCGAGAACTCCTTTTCTCTCGTCCCCGTTTTCGTTGCTTGTTTGTCGAATGCGGTTAGTCAAGGAAGGAAGGAAGGAAGGGTGGAAGGGTAGGAGAGGACATGAATAAAAAATTTGAATTTCATATGGAATTTTAAAGCTTCGACACTAAGCTTGGATCGAATGTTCTTACAAGACTGAAACTTTGATATGCCGAACTTTTATGAGTAAACGTGTATTCCCGCGGCTTATGCGCGGGGAACTTTGGCAAAAAAAGTTTTTTTTTTCTTTAAAGTACTCTTGGTTTATCCGTGCGTCGTACCGAATCCGTCGCATAAGGAATAGAAGGTAACAGGTGACTCGAAAGAATCCTGTTTGTCCAGAGTGTTTTTTTTTCCTCAAAATTAATTTAACAAATTATTAAATATAACAGAAACTATATTCAATGTTGAGAAACGAAGATATTTGTCTCTCTCTCTCTCTCTCTCTCTCTCTCTCTTTCGTAGTTGTTAGACACGTTGATATTGGTACATTTTACACGAGTTCTCAACCAAACTGATCCCCATGTCCCTTGTCAACAAGGTTGACCTTAGTAGACGGATGTAGGCAACAGACTCTCTCACGCTTAACGAACGGCCTGCAGTGACGAAGTTATTTGATCCGTTCACGACACACAGTCAATATCATTTTGCCGTTTGCGGGAACGAAACTAACGAAAAAGGGGGGTAGGAGGTAGTAGCCCTTTCAATTTCTCTTTTTAAAAACTAATCCTTTTGTTCTTGTTTTCATTCTGTTGCATTTAACGTGCAACCTCATCTAACAAATACAGATTTCATTCGAAGATCGAAAAGTAAATTTATTGCATGTCGTGATAGACCAAAATGTATTTTTTCGATTTTTTTTCTCTCTCTGTGGAATGTTGTTAAATGACCAAGAAAAATTGTATATCCGAGATAGTGTGGGAGAATGCAAGCGGTACCAATGTTAAAGGAATAAAAGGAAAGGGTCGTTTCGCGAAAATGCAATAATGTTGCAACAGGGCACTAGCGTAAACCTGGTACGCGAAACGTAGGAAATAAAAATCTGCAGTAAGCGACAATAAAGCGTTACGCGAACGCATCAACCCGCGGCGACTAATTGCCACAACCGGCAATAATCGGCGTTGCCTAGACCACGCAAAGCTAGCGCAATTATTTTTACAGGGACGTTAATATTGTACATTTATTTACAGTGAGTTGGCGCCACTGCAACAGAATACCCACCACCGTGGGGTTCTGCCAATACTTTCTACCTTGTTCTTCGTTCATTCATTCGTTCGTTCGTTCGTTCGTTCGTTTGTACGTGCTGTGTTGTTCACCGCATGTAGTAGTCGCGTTACCGACGTTCCTATAAATCCCTGTTATTTCCTACCTTCCAACTTCGATGACTCTATTTCGTGACACTCTAACCGTTTTTACCTAACTTCTTTTTTTTATTTTAAATTTACGTCTAAGCGAATTTTTCTACATAACGAATTCAATTTGAAAGTATAATCTTAAATATGATTCTTAATTAAATTTCAATTGAACCATTTAATGTTTGCTTCATTATTTTTCACAGTTTAATTGAAAAAAGAAAAAAAAAAGAAAAAGAAGAAAAGAAAATCATCTACTTTTCGTATAATTTCATACTAGTTCTGTGTGCATATACGACGAGTATTAGTACAGTCCAGTAATAGGTAGAGTCTATTTGCGAAGGAAAAATAAAAAAAATTGTGAGCGGGAAAGCTTTTTAAAAGTTACGCGAAACGTTTCTCGTCCAATCTCCATCGTGATTTTAGTCGTGTGCCGTAGCGCGCGTCGTTTTAGGCTTGCTTTTGCCCATCGGTTTTGCCGCTGATTTTGGCCGGTATGCTGGCAGGCGCAACGACGCTGTTTAAACAGTACTCCGGCGCTATTTGCATGTAATTAACAAGCTGGCGATTTAACATTAGCAACGCTGCATTTATACAACGTCGCACACCGTTGCATCGCGTCCGTTACGCTTCGTCGGATTTCGTCCATTCGTGGC
This sequence comes from Polistes dominula, assembly GCF_049000335.1. Lineage (NCBI taxonomy): Eukaryota > Metazoa > Arthropoda > Insecta > Hymenoptera > Vespidae > Polistes > Polistes dominula. The sequence continues at coordinate 9,926,129 of NW_028301152.1, read as the reverse complement.
CATTCCAAGCTTATCCCTCTCTACCCTCACCTAGTAGTATAACCCACCCTCGTTTATGTGACAAAATACGAACGAACGAATATTTCAAAGGGACATAGGGGAAAATGACCTAACCAAAAGTCTTTTCTATCTTCTATCAAACGAATACAATGGGCTTTAACGCAATATCACTAGACAAAATATATTTAGTATAACGATAAAAGTCCATTTCAAAGGACTTTGAATGACTGTTTAGAAAGAACAATTTATTATTAGCACTCTCGTGAGACTATTTCATCAGATAGTCTTAAACTCCTGTATATTTCCCAAAAAGAATTTACCAAAGGGAAGACTGTTACCAATTTATCGGTGGACTTTTGTAAGGCCCGTTATATATTTATACTTCATTGCTTTCTTCTAAGAACGACGTATCGCTATAATTCCTGTCACAGAGAGAAGTTAGAGGCTTTGGCTATTGTCGGACAAGTTAGAAATTATACTCGGATGCCTTTGCAAATCTGAGCGATCAATTTGCCTACTTGGTAGGAAGCTTTTTGTGTTAGAAATGGATAGAACAAAAAACGAAGGAGGGAGGAAGACTTGTAACTAACTTGGCTTTGTTAACTTCTATCTTTTCCTATCTCTCTCTCTCTTTTACTCTTGTACAGTATCTTTCGTCTCGGTTGAAGATTTTGGCCATTGGTTCGACTAATTTAAGCTTGGTATACAATTGGTCAATCCGCGGGTGATCTCCCCATTGACCGGTGCAGCTGTTACAAGGATCTCAATGAGATGAGCGACGTTCGCAGGTGCCTATTTCTCTCTTCATTCTCGTTCTTCTATCTCTTTCTATCCACTTTAACCTCCTTCTCGTGTTCTCTCACTTTCTCTTTTTCTCTCTCTCTGCTCTTTATTTGATTCTAAGGTTTGAAACTAAGCAAACGCGTTAACCTTCTTGCCTCGTCGTCTTCCTCTTCTTCTTCGTTTGTTCGTTGTCGTTCCAACCACATTTATTTATAACTCAAGAATGGCGTTCTCGGATAAGAATCAGCAGCGACTCTTCTTCACTACCCTGTAAGAAAACTAGCGTTAGATACTAGGCACCATCTAAACGTAACCCTACGAGCTAAACGCAATTCGTTCGTGCGAGCGAGTCCACTTCGTTGACAGAATTACGACGTCCACAATAGATGTTAGTCGATGTTTACGCGACACCATCTGCAAATTCTGGCTACCAAGAAATGAGAAACGTTCTTAATAACAGTTAACTGATTGAAATGAGGAAAACCAGTTTCTACATTTAAAATTGTATGAATGATTTAATCATATTTTATCACAGGTAATATTTTTTCTTCATATTTGTTAGATTAAATTGAATTTTTTGTTTTATTTTCTGTTATGAATGTAGAAAAAAAAATTCGATGACGTTTCTTGGCGAACAAATAGGGCGCGCAAGATCTCCCATTCACCCTACTACTACTACTAACTTGTCTTTACATCACTGACAAATCCACGCGCGAGTTTTTTTTTCTTCGAAAAAAGATCGGTAACGGTTGCCAAGATTTTTCTTATTTTTCATTTTCGCCCGGTAATTTTTCCATTGCGTTCTTGATGTTAAAAAAAAAGGAAAAAAAGGGAGAAGAAAAGGAAGAAAAAGCGAGCAAGCAGCAATGCAGGTACTTTAAATGAGAAATGGCAATTTTTACAAGTCTTACTTTTCGAGTATATTTCGCGAGTACGAGAAAGTTCCAAAGTAAAACCTGTATTTTCTTTCTTTATTTCTTTTTATTCTTTCTTACTTTCTCAACGATGAAGTTCTCATTTTGTTTGACGTACGTTATAGAACAAGTCGCGTTTTACACACTACTACGAAATCACGTGATACGAAGATAACCGTTATTTGAATAAAAATAAAACGCCAACGATTTCGTAGACGAGTGTGTAATCTTAGGAAAACGTTATAAAACTCTGGTACCTGCGGCGAAATAACATCCGTGAAATTATCCGTAAATGAGGTGCCGGACTCTAAAGTTTCGTTCTCTCTCAGCTCGTGGGACTACTCATGGCTAATTTACAAATTTAAATTCGTGCCAGAATGTGTGTACCTCTACTGCTAGTTCAAATGGTGCGAAGTCTACCAAAATTCGTTATGGTTCAACTTCGACGACTTTTTGAAAATTTACAAATTTTTTTTTCTTTTTTTTTACAAATAAAATCTCGAAGCTAAGTATGAAAGAAAGAAAGAAAGATGATATCTTGGAAAATTTCATTAGAAGAATCTTTTATGCTACTTTCTATAGGTATAGTAGTTTATTTCCCTCGACATTTTCAAGAATCGAACTTTCCTTGCCGGTTCAAAGAACCATGTGTGTGGAAGGTAGATATGAAATTACGGGGATTTAATTAATTCTAACTTCGCGGACCACCAATTTTCAGCCCCCCACTCTACCTTAATCGGCATCCAAGGAACGATTGTTCGTGGATTAGCGCGAGACGAAGCTCTCATTAATTGAAACTTAGCTTTAGTTTGAAAATCTTTGACTGCGCCGTTTCACGATAAAACGTCGAGATTTTACCTTTCTTATTTTCTCTCGTTTTATTATTCTTCATTACAATTATCCAAAGCAAAAAAAAAAAAGAAGATTCGGTCGTCTTATTTAATGGTTTATCAAGATAATATGTGTGAGTTATTAATAGTTGATAAGAAATATTACGTAACGGAATTTATAATATTACAGTTAGATGGTGAACACGAACTCGTAATGAAATATGATTCTCATAAAACCTATATATATACATACATACGTGAATTATATTCAACACATTTTATCCTTTCTTAAATCATATTTTGCAAATTCCATAAAGAAACGCAATCTGTTGGTTTACGCTTCGAAATATGCTCATAAGTTTAGAATTTTTATTAAAGGTAGACAAACGAAACGAAACGTTTATATAAATCTAATCACGTAAATAAATTTTAAAGGCTTATCGAGGGTGACAATTTAAGCGAATAATTTTGATAGCACCTAAAAAAAAATTCAGATTGTAGGTTCGTTCATTTAATTACACTTTTAATAATATAATACACCGTAAAGTTAATAAAGTACAGTCCTTTATTATGCTCTTTCATTCTGTTTTCAGTCTCTTTCAACTACTCTTAGAATACCTCGTGGCAAAAGTCATCGATTAATCAGACTACTACTGCTGGTATTCGTATATTAAGCTAAGTCGTCTGTCTGTGGTCGTTGCAGTAGTAGGCTCTTCGCAATTAGATTGCATACTTATCAGGTCACAAAGAAGGAACGAAAACTAATGTACGGTAAGACGAACAAGGACGACGATAGCTTTGCAGGGGTCGCAAGATATGGTTCATGGAATCCTCGGGGAACGCAAAAGCAAAGAAGAATATGCTCGCCCTGAGAAATCGCACAAGTTTCTTGGCTCGCGTGCCAGAAAGTCGTTTCTAAGGTTTACTCGGTGCCCGCTTATGTTTCTATGGCGAATTAGATCGACGATAACGCTAGAACGAAAGATCACGATCTATATGCAAAAATTTTCTTCTTATTTCTCTTTCAAATAGATATATATATATACAGTTTATGTCGTAATACTTTATCTTTCTCTTTTACTATTTCTTATTGTACTGTCTTTCTTTCTTTTTTTTTATCATTTTCTTAAATGAATTTCAGCAAGATCTGACGATTTCGAATAAACAGGTGTAACTTGTCTTCGAGCATCGTCCCGGAAGTGACAATTGACGTCGAGAATAACTTCGCAGGACGTTATGAGTGTTCTTCTCTCGTGTAGTTCTCATTGCCAGAAACGTTATCGCGATTCAGATGGCTACGAGGCGGCGATTGGTGCAGAGCCAAGAAAGACGTGCTCCGTGACGTATGCTTAAGATGAAAATGAAGGAAACCTACTAGTAGTCGCCTAGAATATCCCGTGGTTATTAATTCGTTTTACTCTGCGTAGGAACAACTTATAAACTAAAAATGTCAGTTGTTTTAGAATGATATCTAATTGTGGAAAATTCTCTTTCCATTCGAGTATCTCTTTTTCTTTTAAACAACCCGTAAATAACACGACAGTTAAACGCATCCTCGAACATTGTAGAAAGAGAGGGATGAAGATGAGTGGGGAAAGGGATATAAATAAATGTAAATATATATATATATATCATTATTACGGAAATACTCAAATAATTTCAAGCATTTTATCGGCATCGGGGGGGGGGGTGGAGAGAATCCACCCTTTTTTCGTCCTCTTCTTTTGCAAGCTCATTTTCTCAATATAAGACTTTCTTTTGAAACTATCAACCGTCGTTTTGCACGATAACGAGCGAAGTCTTTCGTAAAATCGTTGAAACGAGAAGAGAAAGGTCGTTTGCTTCATGCCTGAATATTATCACCGTAAATCGGCAATGAAGCGGAAGCAAGAGAAATAGAATAATCTGAGCACATCTGGCAACTCTCCTATTCAGAACTTTGTCTGCTCGTGACGTTCAGACCTTAGTTCCTCCTATCCGAAGAAGACAGGATTTAGACGAGAGAGAGAGAGAGAGAGAGAGAGAGAGAAAGAGAGAGGAACTCTACAGACGAGAAGAGGAAACTTCCTATAGCGAGGAGGAATCGCAAGGTCGGTAGGAAACGTTTGCTAGTAGAAACCCCCCTCTCAACAGGGAACAACTAGCTTTTTTTTGGCTCACTTTTTATTTCCAACAATCAAACTTTCTTTTTCTATTTCTACTTTGGAGAATAAAAATTCTTGTATGTCGTTGAGAATCGTAATCACATAGCACGATTAATAACGACGACAACGACGACGACGAACTCGGTGCTCATTTGGCATGGATAGCGAAAAGAGTAGAAAGAGAGGTAGAGGGTTGAGGGACGGGAAAATGGTAAGAGGACTAGGAAAAGCTTCCAGAAGTCATTCTGTAAAAAAGAGAGAAAAAGGGGCAAATAGGAAAAGCAAGAAAGAGTATATGTGTACTCGCGTGTGTATATAAGTGTGTGTGAGAGATAGAGAAAGAATATGTGGAGAGAAGGAGACGCAGATAGTCCGTTTGGGCCCCTCTTCACGTTTAAAAGCGATTCCGGTCACGTATCTTCGCGGGATTAGGTTCTGTTTCTGAGGGACTACATTCACGGACGGGTACGTTTACTAACGCGCTTGTCATGCTTTACATTGGCTGTCTCTGTATATATATATACACGTGCATGGTTGCATACATATAAGACGTTTACGTGACACATATATATGTATGCAAGTGTACGAAATACGTACACACACTTTTATGCGTTAAAGTAGTAGTCGAATTTCGTGTTTACTCGTTGTTCCAAGAAATTCTCGGCGCATCTTTCGCGCTCATCATCGCTCTTTATTGTACCTTATTTGTCCCCCCCCTCCTTCCCCCTCTCCCTCCCTCTCATGCCATACCTTTTTTCAAAGATAACGTCAGGATAACGTGAACGAGTAGCGTTATCGCGAACGTGCGCTCAGTGATACGTCTTTTCGATAAATGAAAAAGAAAAACTTTGAAAAGAGAGATAGATTCTTTCTACGTTACTTTTAAACTAATTTTTTTGGTCGACTTTGCACAATCTTTTGAAAAAAAAAAATAACGTCTTACTTTTTTCTTTTTTTTTCAACGTGAATTATTTCTACAAACTCGAGTACGAAAAGTTATGCAATATGGTTGGTCTCTTCATCTTTCGTAGAAAAATGAAACAAGCGAGATTGTACGCTTTAATCCTGTTGTAAATATTCGTTCTTTCTTTGGAGAATAAATGATTCGATATATTCGCGAAGCAGCACCTTAATTTTTTTTTTTTTTTAAATTTTGCGAATAAGTTTTTATTCAACGACGATCAAAACTTCAAAAGTTCTCCTTCGTTAGAAGAAAGATGGAAAAGTAAATGCAACCAAGATAAACAAGAAGAAGAAGAAGAAACTAAAAGTAAAAACTAGGTATTGAGAAAATAATAAGAAAGAAAAAAAGTCATTTTGTTTCGGACAGTTTGATCAAGTCGAAGGTGTATATATCGAGTAAATAAAAAAAGATATTATTTATTATAAAAAAAAAAGAAAAAAAAAGATAAGCCACGGTGCTTTCTTAAATTATCTTCATTTTAGTTAACCACTTTTATCATGTTTATCTATCCTCTTACTCTTTTTCTTTCTCTTTTAAAGCATCTAAGATCCTCTTAATGCTCGCAATATCCTTCACCACGCGGTTTACTAAAGTACCGAATCATATCATATAAACTTTACCGTAAAAGTTTGTTAAGGCTTGCTTGAAAACTTTTCTCAGTTAACACATCTACAAACTCCTTCGGCGCGCGTAGTAACACAAAATTTCACCTACCAATTTTTCTTCACCTCTTTACCATCCTACGACTTTTCTTTTACCTTTTTTTTCCCTTCAACTTTCTCTTTCTCTTTTTTTTTTTTTTTAAATCTACCATGTACCAATAGACCAATCCAAATCTTTCGTGAAAAAATCAAAAAGTTATTTATTAAATGAAATAAATCAACGAACAGTCGATTCATTTGTATAAGAGAGAAACAACTAATTATAATTTACACAAAGGACTTGCTTAACCGTGATAAAGGTTCATTATGAAATATCACTCGGTATTATTAAATTCTGTTATCTAGCTTTTCGGCATTATCGCAATGAATAAACAGTCCCAGAAAATAGCAATGGCTTGCAACTTAATAGTTGCTACAAACCGGCTAAATTGGAGTCTGGCATGATAGTATAAAGGGTAGCCCTATATTTAGCGACTTACCACGACCCCTTTAATGTCCCTCTTACCCTTGCTTAACTACCCTAAGCGTTTAGGTCTTCGCGCGTGCGTTTAAAGCCCATTCCTCTTGTTTTCGTCGCACGTTGTAGACGACCGAATGCTTCAATGAAGAAAAGAGAAAGAGAGAGAGAAGGATAGAAAGAAAGATAGGAACTTATGACCTTTTCTAAAGGGAACTTATTAAATTTCATAGAAGTTTTATTTCGCTTAGCAAAGTCGCCGATCTAGCCGTCGAGATAGCGTCCGGGATCTATGCGAAGAGTTTTTAAGTGGCCGTGAGATTAAAACGTCGTCCTGACCCGCATATTTCCGCAATACTTTTGCAAAGCCAAGCAAAACGTGATTAAAAGGCATTCTTGAAGCTGTACTCATTCTTTCTTCTCTTACTTTTTTCATTTTTTTTTATTTTATCTTTTATCATTTCGTTCATGCCTGGCCACCTAAGAAACAATCGCAATGTTGGGTTAATAAAACTCTTATTGTTTCTTATTCCATCGATTTTTCTTATCATAAAAAATAAAAAAACATTATTCTCAGATACAAGACGAGATTTAATAACAAATAAATTTTCACCGAGGCGTCTAACGATGAAAATCATTCCTGGTAATTACCCTATCGAAATTAACTTCATTTTACCTCATATATCTTGCACGTCATACTGATCTGGTATTGACATACACGGTGTTAACTCGAACACGGCAAATATGTAGGATGCAACGTATCAAAGATATGGAAGCTAATTATAGTCCGTATAGATTTAGTTGAATTCAATTCGTTAGTGAACAATTACCTCGATATATAACATAAAATCATCGATTTGAAATCGAAATAGTAGGTTAACCGATTGATCGTAGATTAAATAAAACTTTAATTAATTTTTAAAATGATGTCATTTAAAAATACAATTTAAATACACAGATGTCTGACTATTTCTACCTCTTGAAAATGCCGTTTAAAAGTCTATAAACATCGAGACTCATGGAACACAATGTGTGACTCGAAATAATTAATTCGCCCTCGACCCAACTCTTCCGCTTCGTAGTTTGTTGAGAAAAGGGAGAAAGAGGAGAATGAAATGGTAGATGTGAATAGAGAGAGAGAGAGAGAGAGAGAGAGAGAGAGAGAGAGAGAGAGAGGAAGGAAAAATAAGAGCAAGAGAGTACAAGCGAAATGAGAGAGAGAGAGAGAGAGAGAGAGTGAGTGAGATAAAGAAAGGGAGAATGGGATATATTAGTCTTTGACTCTTCGTCTAATGCTTGAAGTCTCGCGAGTGGTTAATTAGGTATTATAATATCACTGAATCGGTATTGAGTCGCTAAGCAAGGGAAACGTGGAGCAAACGGGATAGAAAGAGAGGAAGAAGTGCTTGTGAGAGTAGAAGAGAGGAAGTTGGATCGAGGCGAAACTCTAAAGCACACCGCTAAATCATACCCCCGCCTCTCCCCCTCCTCTTCACCTTTAAGGAGAGAGACTCCGCATAATCTTGCGTCTGGAATAATTAAAGGTGAGATTTTAATCGCATAAGACACTGCACCCAAGGAATTTTACATTGAATTGACCTGATTCTTCAAAACGAATCGAACGATAAAATAATTACATTAAAATGCAAAAAAGTATAAAATCTAAACGTTATAATCTTAAATATACTATTAATTAGATAGATATTATTACCATAGCACACATGCGTAGTGTTCTGACAGTCATATAAACAGTATTGAATAAACGTACTTTCATAGGGGACAACGTACCAGTCTTAAGGTGAATTTTGAGGAAGACTGTACTCTGATCATATACTATGTGTTTTCAAGATGAATACACATTTCTTTTCGGTAGCATATTTTTTGTATGCATATTATAATAAAATATATATGTTATATACATATGTATAATTGTTTAATAGAAGTTGAGTACATTTATTATATATTTAAATTGTTTTATCACTACTGATTTCAATCTTATTAGATATTTTTATTTTGATTAAAGTGTTCTTTACTCTTATATGATTGAATTCAATTAATTCATTAAATAACTTGTTTTTAATATTTAACATTGGTATTTATATATTTACACGTAAATAATTAAAATATTAAAATTTCATTATATAAATTTTCTATAAGCATTTTAATAATCGTACTATAAATATGTATATTTCATTAATAAAGTTTTATATTTAATATGCATACAAACAGGAGGCATACATACCTGAAATATTAAAATTTTATTCCTCGTTGAGATCATTTGGAAAACTTTCACTCTCTATCGAGAAATACACTTTATAATAATATAAATAACATTGACCCACTAACGTTTTTATTAAAAGTATAAAAAACCCTCTTAGAACATTTTTTTTTGTGGGGTTCAGACAGAGAAAAATATAATACTGAACTAAAGATGATATACAGTGTTCGCAGAAACTTTTGCTTGTCTGATCGATACAGTGCCGTAAAATTATCGGGTTTTCTGAAAAATTATCGTACGCACAAAAAAAAATTTTAAATTTAAGTTTTTGACTAAATTAACATAATTCAAATTTTCTTATGTAAAAATATTTTCACTTAAAATTCGGACATAAATTTATTCTTGAAAAATATTTACAAAAAAATTGTTTCTTAATGAATAGGAACGGGTCGAATATTACTCACAGTACAGTACTGACATTATATTATGTGATATTACTGTAGATGTCATGTCATACCACTTTCAAATTTATCAAGACTACAGACTAGAGACTATAGATGAAATATTATTTAGTCGGTAAAGAAAATTATATATGCATGTTACTATAAGACTGTGTAGGGCAATAGGGCAATAGGGCAGCAATAGGGCGCTGAATGCTTCGAGCGGGTAATAAATGAAAGTTAACCCGCACGGATTATAATGAAAATCAAACATATCGAAAATTATCGTACAATTACCGTACTCATTTTATCGTAACTTTTAGTCACATAATCAAAGTTTGATGTACGATCGTACAATGCTTCAAATTATGTGACGGATGGGAACACTGATGATATAATATAGTTTATTAAATTGTGATGATGTGATGTTGAGCGGTATTTACAAAAGGTTTACAAAAAAAGTGGCGTGATTACAAAAATACAGAATACAAAAGGAGTTATGAATATAAGACGGACTGACTGACTAATAAACTGATAAACTGACCGAAAAAATACACAGACGAATATAACAGACTGAAAGTATAATTATTGAACTAAGAACCAAGGACTAAGGAACCGATACAGACAAACAGATATACAGACTGATACAGATTAAGAACTGATAGATTAAGGCATTCTGATTGACTTAAGACTCTCACATATTTATATCATAAAAGAGTGACACCCTTTTGGAGAGGGAAGAAGATTTTGAATACTATCGACCAATAGCAGAAGCATTCTCCCCCTATAGTCAACCGATGAGTACAGCTTTTGTTTTAATAAAGATCGTATGCAATAAGGAACTTCGTTTTTTTTAACAACGGAATATCGCTTCCCCCCAATTTCCGAGTGGAGTCTCCTTTCACTAAGATTGATAGCGTATTCAAACAGAAAATAAAATAAATGAAGAACTAAATATTAATCTTATCGTCTAAGATAGCGTATTTAAACAGGAAATAAAATAAAGAAAGACCTACATATTAATTTTATTGCCTACATTTTTATTGTTGTAAATTCAAAACAATTATCTACAAATGAAGACTGACAATGGGTTTATACAATACGAGTTATTAAATGATAAAATTTTTATAGCTACAGGTGAACGAAAAAAAGGAAAGATATAAATGTGTATATGTGTGTAGTATATAATTATGAGATGTATTTCTCGGTGTTCACTGTGAACAATGCAACTAAAGCAAAAGTTTCTGTTACATTATTTACTGCACTAATATTCTTTTGTTAAAAATCTTATTAAATTTAATATTACATTTGTATTTTATATTTTTTAAGAATTCTTTTATTTTTCAAGCAATTCCAAAAAAATACGTACTTTTATATTTATTAATTTTATTTGGAAAAAATATTTTGTTCTGGTTGCAAAAAACTAATAGGACATCTCAGAACATAAAATAATATTCTCGATGCAATTTCCATTTCAATAAATTCTATTCAATTCCAATTTCGGAAATAAAGACTGTTGCACACGTGGCATTGAAAAATTTGTTGATTAATCATCTTGCAGTAGCTCGTCTTGGGATAAACGAAAAGGGTGAAGTAATATTCTCGATTGAGTTGAATAACATTTTTGGTGATTCCAAAGAAGAAGAATGAAAAGGAAGATGTAGGCAAACAGTAGTAGTGATGATGGTGATGGTGATGGGAGAGAAGGAGGGTTGGGATCGTTGGAGGGTGGAGAGTTAAATGCATTCGAAACGGTTGTCAGACTCTAGCTACGGAAAGATAAATTGATGAGAGTTGCATTCGCGTGCCAAGCTCGACACAATTCACTTCTCTCTCTCTCTCTCTCTCTCTCTCTCTCTCTCACTCTCTTTTTCTTGCTTTCATTAATGTCGAAAGATCTTCGAGGATTAAACTAGCAATGATGGGATCTTAGCTCAAAACAATGTAAACGATCTTAAGATAATCGAAACGTTGTCTTATCGAAAATTTCATTTAGTATTTTGTTGTTGTTGTTGTTATTTCAATAAGTTAAAATCTTTTTGAACATTTTTATTTTATGTATAATAAAAGTACTTTTATTTTTCATTTTATATACGTTTTGTTCCTGCACGATTTATAAAATGTTGATAGGTGACTGGTTCGAAAAAAAAGAAAATAAAAAACCGTATGCTGTTGATTCTAGATAGGCAGTAAAGATAGGAGTTTATAATGGATAGGTGTGAAAAGGTGTTACTAAAGAAATGAGTGAAATCCATAAAAGAAAAGTAAAAAGGCACACATACACACATTTATAGTTGAAATGTCGAATAACTGAGGTACAATCAACATTGAAATTCTTCTGCAATCACTCAAAGTTTTTTTACTCGAGTTCACTTCTGCAATGGCCCTTTAAATTATTATTATCAATAATTTAATTGACGTCTACAAATTATCTCATTTTAAAATCTTTCCCCTCCATCGCGAAATAACGTATTATAATTCGCCAATTGTCTCTTAGCCAACAGCATGATTTATATGTCGAACAGTTTTTGTCGCTTAACGTTTCAATTTAAATTCATATAATTATATTACGCTAATTTGCTTTTTTGGATCTCTATAATTAATTTATAGGAATTAAATTCGACAATATTAAACAATGAAAACAGTAATATTAGCAAAATTCAGTAATACTAATTACATTCTTTATAATTGTATATTAGATGATCATAATGAGATAAATGATAATTATAATAAAAAAATCAATATTACATTTAAAATAACATAAATTATTAATTATATCTGCATCAGTATAATATTATCAGAAAGTAAAACGTGTTAGTCGATCACTTTACATGTATTGATACAATATACATATGCATAGTTCCAACACATCGTGTGTAACTGGACGATACGAAGTAGTGAAATCGTAGTAGGTGTGTAACTGTATTATATATACTTTATCGGTGGTTTATGCAGCCATAAATAGCGTTTATACGGTAAGTAAAGTATTCCCGAAGCACCACCAGCCTTGGCTTCACCCCTATCCGCTATCTTTCTATTATACCTCGACATACTACCTACGTGCACCTATCCTAATACTCAGTGTGAACCATCAGAACCACCCCTCCTCTCTTTCTCTTTTTACATTCATTTTCTTTCTTACCTCTTTTTATTATCAACCTATCTTCTTCTTTTATTTTTCTACTAAGTATTCAATTTGTTTAATATTATTCGTTAGAATTGAAAATGTATATATTCAAACAACAGTTATAACATTTGTCTTTTTATTTGATTTTTATTTTTCCAATCGAGTCACCTGTCCATTTTATTAAACGCGCTCACGTTGCTTAACTTTGATTATCTGACGGGAACTAATAATCCAACGTGGCTAAGCCATTGATTCTATATTTATTTAATATATAAATTCATTATATTTTCAATTCAAATGATCTCAACTGTACTTTACTTTTGTGGGATAAATTTTGAATACCTTTATCTCGACAATAATTTTATGACTGTTGAGTAAGCTACGTTACCACGGGGACAAATATAAAAGAATGAATCGACATATCAAATCAATATTCAAATACACATAGACAAAAATAATAATAAAATGATAATAATTACAATATGTTTGTGAATACACAGGATGGATAAAGGAAATATAGAAGAGGTTTTCTCGGTTCATCGCAAATGCTTGGAGGGAACTAAAAGCTAGATCCGTTTGCGCGATTTTCTCGAGTCGTCACTAACGAGAAGTCGTGAAACTATGCGGATCAGTAGATCTACCTTGCGTTCGGTGATCCAGCTTGTGCCATTAGCATCGGGATCCGAGATTTACGGTTCGATGAACCTTTTTGCATTCGCCTTTATGGTTCGACGAGCAACACGGTCGTTTGAATCTCGTGACGTCTTTTTTTAATTTCCTTTCGGCCGTTGCGTTGATTCGTTCCTACCACATTCAAATACATATCTCAAGATTATTAAGAAATGAAAAAAAAAATACAACAAAAAATTAAAAAAAAAAAAACTGTAAAAATCTTTTTTCTTAGAAGACACGAAATATCGAGATATCTGTTCTTAAGTAGAAGAAACATTGCTTTAATCATAACAGTCCTTAACTTGGGGGGAGGGTAAGAGGTGAGAGACTGCAGAAGGGTGCTGCGTGGTTTTATATAGATAATAAGATGAGAAAGGGTAAGAGAAGGAGCCGGATGAAAGTGGGATTGCCACGAGACACGCGGCTTGGCGTGCCTTGGCTTTGCTCAGAAGTAAAGCAAGATTACTTTAACTTTGGAGTACACACAGTCGGGTTTATTGGGGCTTGAGTACTACTCTTCTTACTTTCTCTCTTACTCACTCTCTTTCTTTCTTTCTTTACGTACGTATCTTTTTCCTTCCACATACAAAGATACTTCCTTTGTGCACGTTGTAGGATAGCTTCGAAGAAGGTGGCGTAACATATTCGATTTAATGCATTCGCGTAAAAAACTATTACAATATTGCTCCCCGTCATCTAGTAGAATATCTAGCAAGCATATGTACGCTTATCTTTTTCTATGTTGCCATTGTGTGTTATGCTTATGCGTATGTGTTTACCCAAAACTTATTCAAAAGCGCAAATTGGTTGGATTTGCTCTTTACGAAATTACGACTACCTTTTCTTTCTATCTTCTTACTTGTTCTTTTATTTTAATAAAAAGAAAATTGAAGTTTGCTAAGATGCAATTTTGTTGTGAACGTAGAAAATAGAAGACAGTTTTTCTTCGAATTTGTTAAAAACAGAGTTCCAAGGATATTGTTCGGACCAAATCTTCTAACTTGTCGAAAGTTTCAATGATATGGTGTTGATTTGGCGAAGTGCGTTTTTCTGTTACATTGTCAGCTACATCTTCTTCTTTTTCTTTTTCTTTTTTGTCAAAAGTACATGGCGTCAAATTCGAGCATCAGTCTCGAAGCTTTCATAACAAACAGGCTGGATAAAATGCTTGACGCTACATGTAAAAGTTTTGTAAAGTAAACTGTATGTCGTTGCTTTACGGTGAGAGAAACTAGCCGAATCGTTGGATGACTGACTGACTATCTGGCTCACTGTTTGTTCTTTAGTTTATCGATTGACTAGTAGTCGTGTCAGTTTTATTGGTTTAGTTTTGCTCCTTCCTTCTTCGCTAAGCTCTTTTATCTATCTATCTATCTCTTTTTCTTTCCTATTCTTTACCTTTTTTAATTTTTTTCTTCGTTACTTTTGCGTTAGAAAAAAATAGAAAGGAAAAAAAGAAGAAGAAGATGCCTATGTAAATTAGCTCGAAGAATAATGGTTACTTTCGACGGTCGAGTCGTTTCCATTTTAGGCCAATTCCATTTCCTTCAATGGTACAGCAGCCATCAAGGAACAAGCCGAGATAGTGGTTGCCGGTGTAGCTACTTAAAAGTTAAAGAGGAAAAAGTTTCCTTTTCTTAGACGGGCGATCAATGACGAAGAATTTTGACCGAGAACAGTCAAAGTTCTTTCTCGTCGTCGTCATGTCTCTAGCTTTACATACTTGAGGAAGACCAAAGTTTGAAGAAAAGAATCGATGGTGGTTTCGAAATTGGTTAACAAAGCGTTCCCTTGATTTATTCGCGAAAAACCGCCTTTGGCTTTTCTTCGAAGATTTCTATGAAAATCTACCATAGAATAGATCGTGTAGACTTTGCAGGACAAAAAGGTTCCCCAATTACCTTGTAAAATATGATTAACCCATTAGGTTAGTCCTGATACAATATATATATATATATTTATCGTGTTTGCTTCGTCTACTTTGGAGAATAACGTCGATGTTTCCATATTGAAATGAGATACTGTAGACAAAATTTCAATAAAATTGTATAAAACGTTATAATATCCTAAAAAGGAAAAAAGGTTTAAAATGAAACGTGAAAAATGTATGTGTTACATTTGGTTAAACAAATTTACACCTATATCAATCCAAAGTACGACAAAGTTCAACGTTAATTACGATTCTAGATTTTAAACGATAATTTGTCATGATTGAAGTTATGTAGCAAAACGGTTTAGCTCTGATTAGCTAACTTTTGACGGGGATCTCATTAAAATCAGCCAAAAACGACCGAACTATTTAACTCGTTCTTTTTCAATCGGCAAGCAAAATTGTTTCGGCCATATTACAGAAAGTTAGACGATCACATAGATTTAAGTAAAGGTTTGTTAGTGTTGATACTAGTAATAGTAGTAGTAGTTGCAATAGTAGTAGATAGGTGAAGTCAACCCAACGAACCGCTGGTAAACTCGGCACGAGAAGAAGACTTCTTGACAAGGTGGATCGAATGAATCGCGAGCAATCTATCTCTTTACCTTTATTCCATCACGCGATTCCCTTGGATAGGGCTAAGAACCCACCATAGGGCCATGAGACTAACAAGAGGAAGGAGAAAACGAATAAGCGGGATCGATCTATCACAATAAACGCGCATTTCTCATTAAGTCGTCCAAGCTCTCTCTCTCTCTCTCTTTCTCTCTCTCTCTCTTGCTTCTGAGAAATTATGAAGCGAGTTTAATTGTTCCACCTCTTTCCTCAGCTTTTCCATCGGTTCTTTCAGCTTGTATTCTGTCTCTCTCCCTCCCCAATGTGCTTATACCTTTTCTTTCTCTTGCTCTCTTTCTTTCGTTCTTCCACAACCATAGCCTTATATATTTTTCCATTTCTAATTGTACACCGCTTCGATTTTTTTCACAATAATGACTCGACCACCATAACAACGTCTAGCAATTTTTGCAATTGCGAATGCATATGTTTGTTTTTAAAATTAAAATAAAAAAAGGGAAAAGAGAGGAAGAAGTATAATGCACTGAATTTCATTTATATTCGTCAAGATTTACAATTATTATCTATATTATTTTAAATATTTATTTATTTTAGTATGTATATTAATTATATATATTTATTATTATATTATATATCAATTAAATATATATATTTATTTATTTCAGCTAGAATAATAATAAATTTTGATAGAATATAATAAATGTTTGACTATATATATGTATATATACCTCCATATGTCGATGTGAAAAATTTAATCGGTATAAAAGAGAAAAAAAATAATAGTGGCGCACACACACAGTTGTTCTTGTAGGTCGAGTCGGAGTAGCTTTGATTTCGTTTTGGCAACGGGAACCTTTTTCGATCGCAAGAGTTTGATATCGAAGCAAAGAGAGAATAAGAGGAGCGTCCATAATTACGCGCGATTCGTGGCTTTGAACAATAAATTTTGTAGATTCTTTCGCAAGATAAGAGGTTGAATCTTCGGTTTACGACACGAAACGATAATTCAACGGCGTGGCTTTGCTCGTGTCATTTATAGTGTCGGATCCGGTGGTTGTGCTGGTAATGGTGGTGGTGGTGGTGTTGGTGGTGTGGTGTGGTGTGGCTTGGACGCCTTTAGAAAGAAAAACATGGCAAACAAGTAGCCGGTTTCTCTCGCACATGTTCCGACACGCTTTGCTAGCCACCATAGTGTTGCTCAAGTTCTCGCAAAAACTGTTACATACGTTCGGGTTGATCGTCTTAACGGTCGGCGGACCACTTGTCGGAATCCTCGTGGATTTGATGCTTAGCTAGGATAAAGGATCCTCGTTTTCTTTTTCTTTTTTTTTTATTAAAGAAAATTAATCTTATTTTTTATATTCGGTACTGACGAATTTAAATAATATAAATGTACATATAAAAAATTAGATATAGCAATTAGATTGATCCTTTTAATATTAAAATTCATTCCATCAAAATCGTTAGGTTTTTTTTTGTCAAGGAAGTCTCCAGTTACCTAGAAAAAATAGATCAAAGTTATCTAAAATAACGAAGACACTTGACTTCGATTAGAAAGCACCAAATTAATTGATATACCTAATTTAATGTTCATCAATTGAAAACCAAAACTTCAATATGCAAAATTATAAATATATATATATATATATATATATATATATATATATTGTTATACTATTAATTCTCGTTAATTTTCGTTTTTCTATTTATTACGAATGAAATTCTTGGTATCATTATCTCGAGTCGTCAACCGTAAGAACAAGACCCGCCAACACTTCCTGGTGCCAAATATTGTTCGGCACTTAGTAATATAGAAGAGTGTGTGTGTGTGTGTGTGTTCGTTCTTTTTACGTCAATGTAAGAAGAGAGGGTAGAAGTAAGAAGAGAAGATGACTGATAACTACGAAATTTTCCTTGACGATGAAACGGGCCACAACCGCATTCCACTTTGGTATGAGGGACTCGTCCGAACGAACGAAGATATTCGCAAAAAGAGAAAAGTGTTAAACCACACGGGGGTTGTCGTATTCACGTTCTTCGAATGATGCGTATTTATGGCACTGACTCACACGCATACACACATGGTGGTTACTGTACGTCACACGTTAGTTAGGTAGAAAATAAAGGGCCAGAGAATTTGCGAGAAGAGTTTCGAACGAAAGTTCGTTCTCGTTTTGCAATGCCGGCTAAATATCGTTTTAATTTCGATAATAGAAACGCATGAGAAAAAGGGTAAAAATGTGTGAGAGAAAGAAAGAGAGAAAACAGTGTGCTGCAATAATGTGAAAGCTCTTCGTAGCATAGTCGCATTTTCGAATTATCGTTGATCGAACCATCTACTCTTCTTGCTAACAGAAACGAGCCGACTCGATCGAGGATATGCATGTGAATCTAATTTCAATGAAAGCGCGAGCTCGTTCATTCATTCGTTCATTCGTTCGTTCATTCGTTTTCTACCTACCAACCATCGTTCGATGAAGTTCGAACGTTAGAAACGATTGGAGGCCACTCTTGGCTTAATGAATTCTCACCGCGAGTTCTCTTTATGAATATGTATGTATGTATGTTATATATATATATATATATATGATGCTGTGGTGACGTTTCTTAGACCTCCTACGCAGCATCAATATTTTTGCGATTGCTAACTATATTCCATTCCTTTCAATTCGTGACACCACTAACTTCGTTGCACACAGAGAGATTCATTTCCGAATATCAAAGATATTTCATTTTATTCAAAAAATTCTTCTTGACGTTTTCAATTAATGTGAATCTATACGATTCTATACTATTTTGCAGTTAAGATCTCTCAGTTTTCATTTTTTTTCGAATTCATATTTATTATCACGTTATAACGATACTTGCTTGAAATAATGCGAATTTAGGTAGAAAGAAAACAACGATAAATAAGGTTTTTCTAAGATATAAAAAGCATTGTGAACGTTTTAATGTTTTTAACATTTAAATTGTATAATAGTAAATGTTAAGAGAGAGAGAGAGAGAGAGAAGGTAGAAAGGAAAAGTAAAAGAAAAGAAAGGGGAAAAAAGAAATAAGGGGAAATAAGAGATGGAAATAAAGAAGGCATCGCGATGGTGGTTTGCCAAGGCAAGACAAGGTAAGACGGGTGGAAGAGAGAGAGGTTCGGGTTGCTCAAGTCTTGGTTGGGTTCGTATTTACATAAGAAAAGAGTCGAGGATTTATAACCCATATTAAACTTGCTGTGGATGAGCCGAGAACGGCGTTGCATTTAAGAGATAAAGACAAAAAGAAACGGGTAGACAAAGGGAAGGATAGAAACGAGGAAAAAGAGGGGAAGAATTTCATTTGCTGTTGCAGTTAATGCGTGTCGATTCACTTTAGTCTCGGATACTCTCTCTCTTTCTCTTTCTCTCTTTCTACGTTTTGTACGAGTTCAGATACTTCTCCTAATGGACCGCGTAATTCCATTCGTTCTGACAATTTTAAGACGAAAATAAAGAATATAAGAAGTGGTCGTTGAGTTACGACGATTTTTGAAGGAAAGAATTGCCAACCATTTCTGAAAAGATACGATTGTATTATTTGCTTCGCGATAAATAAAAGAAACGTACAAATTTAACACTTTTTTGTTTCCTTTGAAAAATTGTTCAATTAATTTAATCACGAATACATTATCTTACTTGGACAATAATATATTATATGTTAAATATAAATTATTTTAAACGTTTTTACGGTCATCTTATTAATCCAAATTAAGAGAAGAACAAAAAGGTTCATGATAAGATATGAAAAGTATTATGATTCGTTAATTGTTAGATTCTCTTCGTTGAATAACATTTAATTCCATGGTATTAGGTAGTCACGCGTTCTTCGTAAAGCTTAAGTACGCCTTTATGAAGCAATATTCGCAATATTAATAGTTGCGATATTAGCAAAGGAGATCAGCAGGAAGCTCACGCGGTGTTACCGAAGCACCTTAAAGGGTTGTACATCTCCCACTGAGACTTTGAGGTCTGTTATGCGCCAGACAGTGCTGGTAGTGAAGAGGAGCTGGTGGTGGTGGTGGTGGTGGTGGTGATGGTTGGTGGTGGTGGTGGTGGAGGTGGTTGGTGGTGGTGGTTGGTGGTTATGTTCCCTTCAGATAATATTACTTACAAGTCTCTTGGAAGCTCCTTCTCGTCCGGACGATGTATAATTTCCTGAACGATAAGATCGGCCGAGAGAAAGAGAGGTCGTAAGTTTTAACGCTCTAACGATCTAAAGGGTGCGGTTTAATCGGTTAAGTGATCGAATAATTATTAACAATGTTATTTCTTCAAATGTAAAAATCTTAATTTGTTTTTGTTAATCCTTTGATATGGTTAAATAAATATTTACATTGGAAAAAAGTACAACCACGTGCACTGCATGCTCCTCTAGCACTTTCAATTGCAATATTTTTATTTTTGCTAATGTAAACAGAATTTCTTTCATTAATTATTAACATTCTAAGGGATATTTTATGCATTATTTAATCTAATACTAAATCTAAAATGTACACTTATTTTCTAGATACACGTAACAGCCCACGATGATAATAAAAGTAAACGATAATAGATAGTAGTAGTAGTAGTAGGATAAAGAGCGTATAAGGAAAATTCCAAGGACCACCTAATTTGCAGTTGTTTCTTGTATAATTCGTGACAATATTTTTTCCAAGAAGGAATATAAAGGGAAAATTTCGCGTGGGTGGTAGAGGGCATCGTCGTCCTCCTTCCACGTTGCAATAAACCCTCTTGTCGTGTGGCACAAAAGTGGAACAGAGAAAGAGAATACGAGTAAGGGCGAATGCCAAGCGAATTCACGTTGCATCTTATGAACTCTGTAAACCAACAACTAGCGAAGGAAAAGAGAGAGATAGAGAGAGGGAGAGAGATAGAGAGAGGGAGAGAGAGAGCAAGCTTTAGCGTTGGGCATTAGCATCACCCTCTCGCAAACAAAACACCATTATAAAGTATCACGTGGCTCACGGAGTTGTTGGCTCAAGAGCACGTAGGCCTTTATAAATTTCCCTCGAAGCTCGTTCTTTCTCTTCCGGTGTGTCCTCCGAGCTCTAACCGGGGTATCTCTCCTTTTTCAAGGATTCTCGGCACGCGCATGCTGTGTCACCGTGCTGTGCGACATCTCCCGTTTTCCTTCGTTCCTTAGCTTCAGACCCGTTCAACGATTTAAGCTAGAGAGAAAAGAGAGAGAAAGAGAGAGATAGAGAGGGAAAGAGAGAGATAGAGAGGGAAAGAGAGAGAAAGAGAGAGAGAGAGAGGTGAACGTCTCGCACGGACAATTCGTACTCGAAAGAATCCAACGCAAAAGGGAAGGAGAAGAAGAAGCTCGATCCCAATCCAGTTTGAGCGAAAGAAACGTTGAGTGGTTCTATCGATTTTCCATTGTCTGCTGATGTCATTGTTATCGATGACGTCGAGATTAGAGGTTAGCCGATGAGTTTGAAGTGCTCCCTTAGGAAAGACTTTTTCTCTTCTATTCCTCCGCCTACTCCTCCTCCTCCTCCTCCTCCTCTACCACCACTTCCTCTTCCTCTTTTTTTTCTTCTTTCTCTTCCTCTTAGCCCCTTTTTATTCAGAAGGGATAGAAAACTCGCAACTCACAAACGCTACATTTCAAGGATCTAAGCATTAGAGATTCGCAACATCGATACGTTCAATCGAAAAATGCGTGGTTAAGGGTACGAAGGACACACCACCCACACCACCACTATGAACACCACTGTGTCCAGCTAGAACCGAAGCCAATCTGTCTTCTAAATCGTTTTCTCAACTCCCTAGCTTTTCTCTATTGGAACGAAATCTACATTTTTTTTTATCCTTTTTCCCCTTTCTTTTTTCTTTTCTGTCCCTCCTGTTTTCTTTTGGACATCTTTGTCCTTTGAGGGAGGAAAAAAACGGGAGAAATACACACGAAAACATCGTGAAAAGAAATCGAAAACTAGGAAAAAAAGAAGAAAAAAAAAAGCAAAGTCGCTTGGAATTTTTTACTTGTACGAACGAGAACGCAAAAGGTTTTTGAAGGGGTTCCTTTTTTTCAAGGGGTTACAGATAAAATTGTTTGAGGAGAGAGTAGCAGATTTATCGACCGTCTGTGTCATAGGTAGGCAGCTTCTTCTCTGCCACAACCCTACCACCACCACACGTTTTACACCATCAATCAATCCATTCCCCATACTTTCCTCCTACACTACCTAAGTTCACTAGCTATCACTCTATGGTTAAAACAAAAGCCTGTACAGAACCCCACACTAGATACCGGTTGGGTTAAATAGCGGTGATAGTTGTCGGCTTCTTCTGTCTTATCGAATTGTATAATTTTTATTATTTTACGCGTTTTCATTCGCGTAATTTTCTGTTTTCATATGGTGTTCAGTTTCAAAGTATAAATTCGTGTATCGATATGTCTCGATAATCGTATTAAATTTAGTATATTATATTTACATAGTATTATACTTAAATTAATTATATTTTACTAAAATATTTTTCAGTATAATTTTTTATTATTTGAATAAAAAAATTTTTAGTATATATATTTTATTTTATTTTAGTTTATTTTACTACTATAATTTTTTTAGTATATAAATATAATATATATAATTATACTTATATAAATAAAAAAGTACTATATTTAGTACTAAAATATAATTTACTAAAATACTAAATAAATTATATTAAATATATATATAGTAATTTAAGTTAATTATTATATATTAAATATTAAACCTAAAAACGTAAGTTTATATCGATTTGAATCGACACTGAAAATTCGATGAATTTTTCTAAAAACGAGAGAGAGAGAGAGAGAGAGAGAGAGAGAAATATAAATTAGAAACAGAAATTTTCCAATTTCGTGGTCGTATCGTTTCAATAACGATAGTAATATCGTTCGACTTAAATAATTCGTGGCGCGTAAATGCGAATTTATCCCAAAAAGTATTTAATTAAATTCCATAAAAAATTATACCGTTGATTTTTTGTTTCATTTTCTTTCATCTCCCTTTTTCGTCATATTCAAGTGTGGACCAAAAGTCGAATATTTCTGATGGGACACGGGGTTTGGTTTGCTAGCGGTTGCATACGCAGAGAAAAAAAAGGGGGCAGAGAAAAAAGAAAAAACCGGCCACCACCATCACCACCACCACGAACCATCCCGTTCCTATTTCATCCTTTTTCCTACATCCGTGTTCTGCCGTTTCCCTCTTTATCGTCATCACTTTTTTTTTCTTTTCCTACATTTCTCTCTCTTTCTTTTTCTCTTTCTGTCTGTCGTTCTTGTTTGAACGTCACTATTCACGCTATACATTTAGGTATTGTATCGTCCATTGTTGAGATATCGAACACCGTATACGCTGCTTCAATGTAAATGACGTCAAGCGAAAAAAAAAGAAAAAAGAGTAAGAGAGAGAGAAAGTAAAAGAACGCGGTAGTTGCGTGAAGAAAATAGAAAAAAAAGGGAAAAGGGTTGAGGGTTGGAAAACGAGAAGAGAAAGGGCACCACGACCGATGTGATGCTGCTGCTGCTGCACGACCGTCGTTGTTGTATAGTGGTGCAGCAAAGGGAAGGCGTGATACGTGTATTTTTGCGTTCTCTGGCAAGTTCGCCAGTGCGTGCACCTGACACCTTTAAACTTACTCTTATCCAGTGCAAATGTTTAATACTTTTTTTTTCTTTTTCTGTCCTCTAACCCTGTTCATAAATTATTTCATAATTTACGAGGAACCCTAATTCATACGGTATATGTACGAACAACTCAACTCTTGTTTTTTTTTTCGATACATTTCTTCTTCAAAATCAACAAAGAAGTAAAAGAAAAAAATCACAAAATAATCTGTTTTTTTTTATTTTTTTTTTAATAAATACGCACTTGTGTTGAAAAGGTGGGAACTTTTTCTTTTCGCAAACTTTATATTTCTTTCAAATAGTTTCATAAATTCTTTTACTATAACTCGTGACTCTCTACCTTTGATTTCAATTAGAAGAAATGGCGTGATAACTGTGATATGACTATGATGATAGTAATATGGTGGTGGTTACACGAAAGCTCTCAGTTTCGAATCATTCCTCCCATATTTTTTTCTTCTCTCATAGCCGATAAGAGTGAAAGCCATAAAGAAGGTGGAGTAGCAGCAGCAGCAGTTGTCGCGGTGGTCGGGTAGAAAAAATTTCTAGAAAAACTTTTCGAGAGAGAGAGAGAGAGAGAGAGAGAGAGAGTGAGTGAGAGAGAGAAAAACCATAGTCCAAATGCAAAACTATCTGGAGTCGTCGTAGTAGCCGTCGTAGTAGTCGTCGTCATTGCTATAGAAGTTTTCGGGCAAGCCAGTAGTCGTCGTCGTATAGATAGGAAAAAGAAATAAAAAAAGAGAAGCGGAGATAGAGAATAAGAGGATAGGGGTAGAGTGGAGTCCGGGGGTGGGGTGGAAGCGGTCGAGTGTCGGTCGAATAAAGTGGATTCTAAAATTGCGGGCCGCATAGCTGAGTCAAAGCCACGTATGGGGTCTCTCTCTCTCTATCTCTCTCTATCTCTCTCTTTACTACTTCATACCTTTTGGCCATCCTCCAGTAACGCGCAGCTATCCACAGTTTTTACTGACCGCGGAACCTCAAACGTACAAAAATGGTAGTCGAATACGAGAGAGAGAAAGAGAGAAATACATTTTGTATGCTAGCAGAATTGGTTAGACCATTGGTATAACTTAACATTTATTCGACTTATTATAAGAGAGGAAAAAAAAATCTTGACGCAACCTTTCACACATTTTATTTCGCAGATTGTTCGAGCAATACATCAAAGTATTTTAGGGAATAAATTATTATACGTTCACCTAGTCGAATTTGTTAATTATTTTTTATTTATTTGCATGATATTAAAAAGTTTTTTCAACGAAAAGTAGTAACTAGATAAGAAAATGGATATTATATTTTTTTATGGGAATAATTATTGGCGATGATAGGTAACCCCCTTCAGTCGGGGGTTGTTTTCGAAGTATCTGTGAAATAAGGAAAAGGGAAGGCGAACGTGCCGAAGAGAATAAAGTTGAAGTATTCGTGACATAGAAAGTAGTAGTAGCAGAACGCGAAAGTGGAGCAAGTGGTGCTATGTCAGTCCGGACGAAGGAACAAGGTAGAGCACATCCGGAAAGAAAGAGAGAAAGAGAGAGAGAGAAAGAGTGAGGCTTATGTAAAGCCTGTTAAGTCGGAGATACGATCGAAAGGAGTGTGTCAAAGCTAGTTTGAAGCTGGTTACGTTACATGCCACTATTCTGATTCCTCTCCACTTATACGTTAGAGGAATATCTACAGGGTAGAAGAAGACTGACTACGGTTAGCCCACTAACACGAAATTCGCTTCCGTGAAACACGATTGTTGCATTATTCGAGGGTCGTCGTCGTCGCGGCTTTCGAACTTGCGGTTTTGAGCTTGGGATGGTCCTTCTTTCGTTTTAAAACCCACAATGAAAGAATTAAATCCTTGAAAACACGGCGGGGCCACCTTTGCCACCACGTTGGCTTTTAACGTTGTCTCTTATTTTTTTTTTATTTCTTTCTCTTCGTTTACCACCCCTCACCCTCCTACCCCTATTTATCCTCGTTTTGCTTTTCTTTTCTTTTGTTATTTTTTAAAAGATACCTCGGGAATATATCTTTTTTTGGATAAATACTTTCGGATATACGAAAAAAAAGAGATGCAGATACTTGAAATCTAAATAAGAAGTTATTTTATCATTTTAAAATTCATCGGTGCATTTTTAACTGAATCCATTGTACCTAGCTTACGTCTTGAGTGTTATAAATTACATTTGTCATTTATTTACAACGGTCCTCTCGTATAACGTACTTTTATGACTCATAAATCGAAGCGTATAATCTACTTTAATCGAATTCAACGGCTCATATACTTTCATTCTGAAAGGTTAAGTCGTCGTCGTCGTTGTTATCATCGTCGTCGTCCTCCGTATCTTGATATCTCGTAGTCGTCGTAAAATTCGAAAGATTCGTTTAGAACTTTGCTATAGATTTCTGTAGTTGTGCGGAAATCTTGTTGCTCGTGACTACGACGACGAAATTCGAAATCACTTCTTATATTATCCTGTATGAAAAAATAAAGGGGAAGTAACGAACAAGTAAACTGTAAAAATACGTCATAACAGGTCGAAACGTACTTTCGTTAACCCATTACTTGCCACAATACAAAAATGCAACAAAAAAATTAATTAAAGTTTATAATAATATTCATATTAACCAAATAGAACTATTTTTGCAACATTTGTCTTTTTTTTTATTTAAATATAGAAATAATTTTATATATATATTTTTATATATTATATATATATATAAATATATAAAAATTATATTATAATATTAATTAAATAATATTATAAATTTATTAATATAAATTAAATAAAAATTAAAAAATATATTATGTATATAAATATATAAAAATTTATTAAATATATATAATATATTAAAAAATATATAATATATATATATATATATTTATATATATATAATTTTTATATATTTTATAATAAAATATAATAATATAATATTATTATAAATTATTATATAGTAATATAAAATATAATAATTTAAATAAACGATCCAACAATTTTAACGAATATATTCCATTCTAAAGTTGCAGTTATTAAAAAAAAATTTGTAAATGCGTTCCAAAGAAAGCCATTTGCAAGTAATAGGTTAAATAAATATATGTTGTTAAATATTATTCAACAATACGCTATGACATGTAGGAGGGGGTGGTGATGGTGGGTACATATGCGTTGTGTTGTGTTACATTGCGTCGTTGTAGTAGTCTCTGTAGAAAATCGAAATGAAGGAAGTAGAAGCCGTCGTTTGGTTCATGGGACGTCGTCGTCGTCGTCGTCGTCGTCGTCGTCGTCAGGTAGTACTACGAGGAAGAAGAGAACAGTTGCGTTTAAGCTGGAGGTCGCTGGGCCTCGACGTTTCATTTCCGTCGACAGGACGGAAGTTTCCAAACCCCCTCCCCGTTTCTCAACCCCCCGGTATAGAGGAGTTTGTCTTTTGTTCACTACAGGGCCAAAGTATAGGCAAACAGAGAGTAAATGGAAGGAGAAGGGGTGGGTTTGGGTGGGGAGGACGAGAAGACGAGCAAGGAAAATAGAATGGGTTGGAAGAGGAGAAGAAGAAGAAGATCAGCAGCAACAGCAACTCCTTCGGGAAGAAAGAAGAGGGAAAATATTAGTAGTAGGTGGGGGAGGTAATGCCGTCAAGGGAAACGAGCAGCTTAAAGAGTTTAAATATACGTTGGAAATTAAGGTCGCTACTACGTAAACGTAAACCTGATCTCTTTTTCCTTCCCTCCCTCAAATGTTTTTTTCCTCTTCTTTTTTCTTTTTTTTTTGTTTCTTCACCTTTTTGGACTACGTTATTTCTTTTAACCGCTGTTATGTATCTCGTCCGCAATGCGTTGAAAGAGAAAAGTAAAAAAGACACTGGAGAGACTGGTGGAACGACGAGGAGACTTTTTTTCCTTTTTTTTTTCAACGTTTAAGCGTTTTCTATGAGTCTCCGGGAGAAAGTCGAGTGTCTCCTCCTGTCTATGTACGTCAGGGTTTCTCAAGAGGAGGAGGCAAGGATATAAAATATGGTTGGAGTCTCTTTTGCGCCGGGTGCACCAGGCATTTTGTGATATCGCAAAGTGCTGCATTTTACGAACCTTCCGAGAAAGAAGAAGACGTTTTTTTTCCCCCGAGTAGTAGCCGTTGGGTTGGATGTGTCTTTTTTCTACGTTCGTAAATAATAACGATGCATTGGGAATAATTTTTATTGTGGCATGTACCAACCTACCCCTTCGTCTTTTTTCAACATTTTTCAAGATCTCATTTTTTCGTACGAGTGAAAAATTCCTTTTTTTTTCGTGTGTAAAATCGAGGATTTTTACGAACGAGTAGTACTATTATGTACTAAAGTTGAGAGTTAAGAAATGTGAAAGATGAAAGATGAAGAAAGAAAGGCGGTAAAATTTCGTTTCTCGTTCTCTTTTGACAGAACAATGGGTTGGGGACTCTCTTTTAGAGTACAAAGTGACTGAATTTATGACCACCACCACCACCAAGTAGGTTTGGCAAAGCGTTCCTTGAATGACAACAGATCGAATTGGTTGCTCTTCACGATTTTGATGTCAGGCCAACCAGAAGGAAAGAGAGAACTAGAGAGAGAGAGAGAGAGAGAGAGAGAAAGATAAATACGAAGTAGGCGTCGTTGATTCAAAATAGCAACACTACCGAGACCTATATTCTACTTTTGTTTCTAGTCATATAGGGATATATATGGTACATCTAAATTCAACCGACTAAATTCCAGATGTTGTACAGAACAATCAACTGACCGAAACTAAGGAAAACCAATGATTACAAACCAAAATTGATTGCACACTTGCAAAATACAAAGGAATAATTACTATTATTTGAACAATAAAGTTTTTGGATGTTAGTAAAATTTAGATGACAAATAACAATTGTAATAGTCGTTTAGAGAAAAATATTGATCGATCTAAGTCATACCGGAATATTATGCGAATACACATTACGCTCGGCAATTTTCCAGTAAATCACAAATTAAGAGAGGAAATCATGTATTGAGCCCATTAAAGTCAACAACCAACCAACCAACCAACCAACCAACCAACCAACCAACCAACCAACCAACCAACCAACGTCAGGGAGCAGAACGGCTGACGCAGCGTATCGCGTCAGCGGATTCTAATTTAGCAAGCGCATATTCGTGTCCTCGACATTCGCCTATTATTATGCTATTTATCCCTATCCATTTTCTTTCTGTCACTTTCCTTTTTTATTTCTTTTTTTTTTGCAAGTAACATCTCAACGATCTTTCATGCACGTTACGTAAATTTTCTACTTTCATATATTTTTTTGTTCGTTTGTTTGTTCGTTTGTTCGTTCGTTCTTCTTTCCTTTTTTTGAAGTTTCCCGCGAACATTCGTTCTTTGGTTGGTGTGTCGGGTAAAAAATCAACGAAAACGAAGCAACGAACGAACGAACGAACGAACAAACGAGCGAGCGAACGAACGAACGAACGAACGAACGAACGAACGAACGAACTCGGCACATTAATTGGAAGCCGGTATTTCGCTTTTCCACCGGGGATAATTGCTAGGCGAATCGGTAATATCGCGGGTTGTTCGAATCCAACTCGTTTTCCAACAACGTACCATCGACACTTTCGTTCCTTCGGTATTTTCTCTTTAACTCTTTCATCTCCCCTTTCTTCTTCTTCTTCTTCATTTATTTCTTTCTCATCAGTATCCGTCGTTTACGATGAAAATCGAAATTCCTCGTTGATAGGGAAAATTTGAAAATTTCTCATTTTCCTATACCTTTATCCGGATTTCGCGATTTGACTATTCTCAAATGGGTGCATTCGTGGGAAACAATGAAAAGCTCTTCTTCGATAAAACCCGATTCGAGCCGTTTTCCAATGACTATGACAGTAAGAAATTGTCGAATTGAAACAATCGATTCCCCATTCCATCCCAACCCATTCCATCCCATAAAACGACTATCGTTCACTCAAAACAAGACCCCTTTGGATGATCTTATCGATAAAAATGATCGAACCTTTTTCTTGAATCTATCGTTGAAAGGAAGAAAGAAGGATTGATAGACAGACAAATAGAAAAAGAAAGAGGACCGATAATCGAGGCTAATAGAACAAATTGTACCGGGGTACCGAACGCCGCCAAGTTTAGCACTACGATATACGGCCCAAACAACCAAAATAAATTACTAATCACGAATCTTAATCAACGGATCCAGATTTCTATATATAAGTATGGTTTCTTTAATCCTGATGCCAAATCGACTGATGCCGAAGTCATGTGTCATAGTGAATAATTTTCATCTAGGTCTTATGTTAACGAGCGGAGATCTCGTTTAAGATTAATTATCATATATCATTGATATGATATTTCTTTGAAAACAACATTTCATTTTCGTACAAATTCGTATTCATTTCTTGAACATAATTTAGTTAGATGTGTATATATATAATATAGTATATACTTATTAATAGTTTATATAATAATTAATAGTTAGGTGTCTATATATATATCTAAATAATTAATATAAATAAATTATATATAAATATATGTAATTTAATATATTTAATATATATTATATATAATTTAATATTATTATTATAATTAATTATTATATTAATATTATTTATTATATATAAATATATATATTTATAAATTTCTATAATTTATACATATATACATAAATATATATATATATAATTTACGAGGAAAAAAAATTAAAAGATATATAGTACTTATTATAGTAGAGATTTTTCTGCAATATATTAGTTTAATATTAGCAATAAGTTTTCATGTATGAAAAGAGGTATAATATATATCTATGTATATATATATGCGATATTCGATAACACATTAATAATGATTGGAAAATGAATTGAAATATCGATTTCTAAGTAGGCTATCGTTGTTATAGATAGAAACAAACACATTAATTCTCGTTGCACAAGTGCGTTTGGCATGATCATCTCCTCGTGATATTCATTCTCAAATACTCTCTCATCTATGATACTTTCTTGCCTCTTACGTGTACCATTAACCGTATGTCCATGCTTCTAATTATAAGTGAATCTATGTTTGGATAAGTGACCGATATTTTTTGGCATTGACAATACTATCTCTTTTGCTCTCATTAAAATGTACTAGTATTTATGTGACGTGCCCGAGTTATGTTGTTTCGTACTTCCAATCTTGTAATTTGCCGTTCTCCATCTACCTACCATCACTAGATATGCGACCCATCACAACAACCTTTTTTACAAAAAATATAATTGATAGAAAATTTTACGAGTTTTCTTCGTAATCTTTAAATTTTTTTAGATGGACAAAAAATTATTCGTCAAAGTATCACCGATTCGTGAGGCAATTTCTTTCTCTCTCTCCACTTGTCGTTTTCTACTTACTAACATCGTATTAATATGTTTCTTTGACGTCACCGATACATTGAATTCAACCATGGAGGACAATTCGAGGTTAACGAAGGTTAATTACCGCGACTACGCACGAACTCGCCTCGTCTCTCTGGTTTTATCCCCTCCTCCCCCTTCGTTCTCTTCATTTCCCCTTTTCCCAATACCAATATCGCTTTGCGTAATCGGCTCTTGCTCGGTTAGAAATATAAGTTATACATGATGCTGGTAGTGGTGATAGTGGTGATAGGAGGGGGAATATATAGTCATTCAATTGCTTCTCGTATAACGTCGCTTTATATTTTTCAGTATTTCCCCAGCCAACCTCACTCCCCCTCGCCTTTAAAATCCTCTCAACTCAACAAATATAATAAAATATAATTCGACTTCTTTAACGACTGAATTTTGACCATTTTCTACGCATAATAAAATTATGTATATGCGTGCTTGTTTTTAAATACATTAACAAAAAAAAAAACAAAAAACAAAACAAATTTCCTTACCGATAGTGGAAAAGAAGAGAAAAAAGAGAAAAGTGGTGAGATTTGAGAGAGAGAGAGAGAGAGAGAGAGAGAGAGAGAGAGAGAGAGAGAGAGGGGGGAGGGAGGGAGATAAAGAAATGAAAGGCCAGGAAGAAGGTGAGAGATAACGAATGAAAACGAAGCATACGCCAGTGAAATCGGATTAAGACATCGAGCTGGATATTGCATTTTTGATCGGGTTCTGTTGGTCCAGCGGCCTCGACTACTCGTAACCGTCGGGGTTTCCTCTGGATTGAATTATTAAATTCAATTTTTCGAGTACTGAGAGATTTGAATTATTAAACTAGGCTTGGCGCAGAGACTCTTTGCAATCGCGGTCGTGGCCCGTGTTTTCCTATCTATCTCTCTCCCTCTCTTTCTCTCTTTCTCTTTTTCCCTCTTTCGCTAGCTGGCACAGATATTCTATTCTTCCTTCCTTCCTTCCTCTCTTCCTTTTTAATTTCTTTTTCACTTCAACGACTATCTATTTATTTCTTTCTTTTTCCTATCACTTTGCTCTTCCTAGATTTTGTTCACTTCAATTCTGTTGCTTGGATAATTTTTATATTATACCATTGAATATGGAAGGAAAGGGGGATAATTCATGAAAATCCATAAGATTTTTCTAGTATCGTATCGTAGGTATCTTTTCTTTTTTTTTTGTAATAGTTGTACTAGTCGACATCCCAGCAGTAGGATCAATTCGTTGGCTGGTTATTGGAACGAGCTTGTGGGATTTCAACGGTACTTTACTCGAATCTTTATTTTATTTTTCTTTTTTTCGAAATGAAAAATAAAAAGATGATAATGTAGAAGAGATTTGTAAGGAAAAACGGGTGTATTAAAAATAATTTAAAATAATTGTTATTGGTGAAAATTATTCGTATCGTTTTATAAGATAATTTTAAACTATTGCTTATTTTGTAAGGAAAAACTGTTGTATTTAAAATAATATAAAATGATTGTTATTGGTGCAAATTATTTGAATCATTTTATAAGATAATTTTAAGCTATTTCTTCCCTCTCTCTGATAAATATATATATATATAGTTGGCATGAAATAGTGTCTATGAATTGGAAGTATCTTAAAAAGACACAAAGAAGGTAAAGCGGACTCCATTCGTAAGAGCATTCGTTCGGCAATGGTATATCGCGATCGTAGAAAGAAAGGAAAGTAGATAAGCGATGCTAAAAGAGAGTAGAAAAGTGAGTAGTAGTAGTAATAGTAAAAGTAGTAGTAGTAGTAGTAGTAGTAGGAGGAGGAGGAGGAGGTGATCGAAGAGAAATCGATCGAGACCTTCGATTGGACGTATCTTTCCTCTTCTCGAACGGTATTATCGGCTACTACTATTACTGGCCAACAGTAGTAGGACCGTTCTAACTCTCTCAATCCAGCAGCACCAGCACCAGCACCAGCACCAGCCAACCAGCCAACCAGCCAGCAAGCACTCGAGACGGAACGAACGGACAGAGAGATCTAAAGAGACAAAGAATAGAAGAGAGAGGATCTTTACTGGCTAGTTTTCCGCGCGATTTCCCGCGAGAAAACGAGAAAGGATTGAGGGTCCGAGATTGGAACGGGACGACGACGAGATGGGGTAGAAGAGAAAGAGAAAAAGAGAGAGAGATGTGGGTGGTGGTGATGGTGGTTGGCACAGAAGCAAGCAAGAAAGCGAGGAGGAGCTTAAAGAAAAAGACGAAGAAAGAGAAAGTCGAAATCGAAAAAGCTCCGAGAAAGCTTCTTAAGTGGGTAGTGCGGCGAAGAGCCGCCCCGAACTGGGTTCGATGGCGAGTTAAAGGTGTGAGAGAGAGAAAGAGAGAGAGATGGATGGAAAGAAGACGACCGACCCCTCAGAGAAAGGCTCAGAAAGAAGAGGAGAATCGAAGTGAGAGAGAAAGCTATACAGAAGGGGGGAAGGAAAGAAGATATAAAAGAAGACGATGGTGTAAGTGAGACGTAGAGAGAGAGAGAGAGAGAGAGAGAGAGAGAGGTACTGGCTTAGCGGAGCGTATTATCGTATGAGAATCTCTCATCGAATCCAATAGTTCGAGCGCGCGGATGTGGAATAAAGCTCATCAAGGATTCAGCCCGCAATCCACATTCGATGAATTAAAGATGTCTCCAGGAGAGTAACAAGAATGGATATCCCCCTTTTCCTATATATATATATATATATATATATATATATATATATATATATCTTTTTCCCTTTTACCTTATCTCTCCT
The DNA here is from genome assembly GCF_049000335.1 of Polistes dominula. Lineage (NCBI taxonomy): Eukaryota > Metazoa > Arthropoda > Insecta > Hymenoptera > Vespidae > Polistes > Polistes dominula. The sequence continues at coordinate 9,892,635 of NW_028301152.1, read as the reverse complement.
TTCTTTCTATCGTACGCTTTTACTTTGCTTTTACGTCGAACATCGCGCTGCTGATCTTGCTCGTTGCACCCGCTTGCTAGTATAGCTCCCATTTCTTTTCCATTCTCTCTTTCTCTCTCTCTGCAAAAGTTCCGTCGACTTTTACCCTCCTCATTAGCAATGGGATTAAGCTCTATCGTTACACGACCATCGGTCACGATTGGGGAAAAAAAGAGAAAAGTTTTGCGGGTTTTTCTTCGGCTTTATGTCGAATTCGATGCCATAAATCGTTGAAGAAATATCGATATATATATATATAGATAGGTAGAGTATAGAAAAGATAGATTTCTATATATACACCGGTATATATGTATATATATGTAGAAGAGTTTTAAGTGTCGAAGATGTAGACGAAAAACTAGTATTCAGTTCTTTTCTTTATATTTTATTTTCTGGAAAGGAAAACTCTATTCAGAGACTAAAAAAAAAGATTAGTAAGGCCATAAAACCATAAACAAACCTAAGAATTTATCGAGATATATTGGTGTAATGAAAACCTTTTGTGTAGTGTCGGGACCTTTGAGGAGTTTCGAATTCCTATGTAAACATATGCGATACCATAAAAAAGATAAAATTCCGATGTTTTAGATGAAGTTTCTTTATGCATAGTTCCCACTACCAAAAACCATAGGCTGTACCCGTCGGTGGACTATGGGGTGGATTCTTATGTTATTAGTCAATAAGATTCGTAAGCTCCTTCCCTCTCCAAAGGGGTGTAGGTCATTTCTGATATAAAATATGTGGAAAGAAATAAGAAAGTAGCCGTAGCCTTAGTTAGTCATCAGTCGTAACAGTCGCAGTTGTATTATAAGTCGTTATCAGTTGTAAGAATACAGTCGCTCATCTAAGTTGTAATCGTAAGATTGTGGAGTTATTATTGTACTTTTTCTAATACCTATTTTAAATAAATCTTATTAGTAGGATTAAACTGGGTGTATGTTCACTTCGCACCTCTCACCCTAAATAAAATTCCCTACATTTATATATATATGGTATAAAGGTGATTGGAGGGAGATCGAGGAAAAGAAAAATGTGAGTGCAAAGTTCGCGGAAAACTTGATGAATCATTTACGAACGAATACGATTTCTTGGTTTTACGAATGTTGAAAATATGAGATTACTTGAAAGAGAGAGGGTAGATTATGTGTCTCTAGAGTTTTAATTTACTGTTCAAAAGGAGCAAGGAAAGGAGAATTTAAATTCATAATCGAAGGAAAGTGTCAGAGTAAAATCGTAGGTTCGCGAGTTAGCTAGCTAGCTAGGGTAGACTTTGGTTGGTGGTAAAGAAGGGGTTAACGGGGGAGGTTCGAAGTAGTAGGAATGAGAGGGCGCCAGGAGTTGGGTAGATTTGTACCTGCGTGGTTGCCATCATTAGAATGGTGGGCCATAGCTGCAATGCGGGCACCCATGCGACCGAGTGGTGGGGACAGAGTGGTGGCTAGATACCCACTATGCATCGAGTATGCACTCTAACTATACATCGACTATGCACTATCGCAACTCGTAGAAGAACGAGCTTGGCTCGTGGCCAGGTAGGCTTCAGGTTCTGTCATCCCTCCTACGTTCCTATGTAGCAATCTATATGTGCCTACCAAATCAACTCCTCCCTTTCCTCCTTCTCCTCCTCCAACTTCTTTTCCTCCATTCCTCCTTCTTCTTCTTCTTCTTCTTCTTTTTACTCGAATCGGCCCTCCAGCAGAATCTACTGCTATAATGTCAAAGTCCTTTTTTTGCTATTCTTTGGAATATAAATAGTAGGATATATAAATAGGTCATCTTCTCATTTCCTATCAACTTTTCTGTCCTTATTTTTTTTTCTTTTTATTCAAGGATACGTCTAGTTTTTTTTTTCAAGTTATATTTCAAATGTATTTTTGATTACGTTTAAGAGAATCAATATTATTTTAAAAATCATTTTCATTCTTTTTTTCGTTTGGTAAATTCATCCACGTTAGACGATTTATTTCATGCCAATAGGTTGAAAGCAAAAAAACTCAGAAACAAAATTTGATATTGATTTAATATTCCAAGATAAATGGATTAAATTTTTTTCATCGATCAATCTTCTCAAAGTTTTTACTCGTAAACGTGCAATAATGTAAAAATGCGTAAACCTTATATGCATCGAACGAAAACAACTTTTGTTAGAACGAAAGTATTTTTTTTTATTTTTTCAATCTTCAATTTTATTCTTTTATTAATAAAAACAATTAAAGGATGAAAGATTCGTGTAATTTTTCTTTTTATACTGATCGGTCTCTCGTACATATCACGAAACGAATTATTTCGGGTACTTATACCAACAGTTAATGTGACTATTCATAAAAGCGAACATGTATTCGCACCACTACCACCACCACTGTCTTTTTGGAATACTATGGTATGTTTAAAATAGACCGGCACGCGAACGAAAGCAACATGAGAAACGTAGAGTCCATGCTCATCCCTTCTAGCATCTCTTATTCCTTTTTGTCCATCTTTTGTCTTTTTTTTAATTCTATCTCTCTCTTTGTATATCCCCCATAGATCTTTTTATTTCCCAAGCTTAAAAGTTCGCACAGTAAAGAGATCATATTATGTTTCACTTATCAATAACAGATTTAAATTTAATTCATTACTAAAATATGAATTAAATAATAATAATTGTTTTTTAATTATTATTATTATATATCGCATAAGTTTAATGAAAAAATCTACTTTGACAATTGAAGGTAATAGCAATTATAAAATATCCAAGGTTGATATCGGTTTACTATATATGTAATAATAACATAAGTAATATAGTAATATAGTAATATAGTAATATATATAACACTTTGATTTTTCTACACTTCTTTTTCATTCATTCTAGTATCTACTTCTGAAATGTAAAAAAGAAAAAAAAACGATACTAAAATAATAATCCATTATCGTAGACGACGACGCGGCACGTCTTCGCTAGTGGGAAATCTCATCTTTCTAAGATCATAAGGAAGGCGGTATTTTTTTCTTCTTCTTCTTCTTCTTTTTGGTTTATTTTTTTCTTTACTTGAAGGTATCGCGGAGCCATTAATATAACTGGATTGCTCGCGTCTCCTTCCCCTTTTTTTTCTGTTTTTTTTTCTTTTCCTAACCTCTCCTTTCTCGTTTGCTTTTTCACGCAGCAGTAACTTCGCGTTTATTTAAATAATGCCTTAAGGTCGAGCCTTGAGCGTCCTTTGGCGCAGAATAAGTAATCTTAACGGATTCGTGGATGATGATGAGAGTGAGAAGAAGAAGAAGAAGAAGAAGAAGAAGAAGAAGAAGAAGAAGAAGAAGAAGAAGAAGAAGAAGAAGAAGAAGAAGAAGAAGTAGAAGGATGAGGATGAAGATGAGAATGAAAAGAAGAGAAAGCAAGTGGAAAAGGAACAAGAAGAAGAAGAAGAAGAAGAAGAAGAAGAAGAAGAAGAAGAAGTGGATGGAGTGGGGTTAACCCTTGCGAAGGGATAGAGTTCGGAAAGTGTAGTGAAAGAGAATATAAGAAGGAAGAACAGAGATATGAGAGACAGAAGGATAAGAAGAAAAGGGGTAGACAAGGCCATTCGTTTCAATGAACGAATTCTCTGGAATGGGGAAACAGGCTCCTCCCTCCCTTTCAAGCTCCTTCCTCCCTTTGACCTCTACTTCTCTCTTGAAGATTTCAACATGGAATAGAACAGGATAGAAGTTCACGTATATAGAACTTTATACGGAACCCTTCTTCTTCTTCTTCTTCTTCTTCTTCTTCTTCTTCCTCCTTTTCAAGTTCTTCTTCATCTTTCGCAACCTTCCACGGCATCTTATTTGAATGAACCGCCACGCTTTTCGATTTTTTTTCGGTTTGTTTGCTTGTTTGTTTGCTTCATCTTCTTTCTGGATATATATATGTATATAGGGGACCAATATGTTTTTCAAAAGTTGATTTTATATTACGAGTTTTGTGCTTGGTGGTCTCTGTAGATATGAAAAGAAAACGTCGGAATAAAAGAAGAGAGAAAATGTTGAGGAGGAGCATACTCGAGTCGCTTGAAGAGAAGGTGCTTTCAAATTTGCTTGGTTTAACAATTTTTGGTTGTACTCAAATGTTGTTGGTCCCGCTTGAACTTTTTAAAAACGACACGAAACTGTTTCTCTTTTTATCTTTTGATGCCTCGTTGAAGCAAATTTTTTTTTAATCTCTCATTCGTCGTATTTCTCTTTTTTTCTTTGAATCTTGAGTATTTCAAATTACTTTTTGTTTTTCATTTTATTTTTTGTCAAGACCGTTTATAGTTCTCAATAAAAATAGATTTAATAGTTTTTCTACATATAGTGATATTATAATTAAGTGCAATGGTATTCCTTAATATTAAAAATTTGTTACTATAATATTAAAAAATTATATATATATATGTATATATAAGGTATATACTTTAATATTAAAAAATTAGTTACCGTATATGTAAACGTGGTTTGGAGAAACACTTTATATAAAAAAGACCACCAAAAATTATATTTTTATATATTAAATATTTAATTTATTGTAAAGTCGTTTATCACTTATATATGCATACAGAAAATGTTAAAAAAAAAAAGAAACTTTTTCAAACAAAAAATCAAATAAAATTATATAAATTTTAAAGTTGATCTTAATTTGATATAACTTTTATGCTTTTAGAAGAATAAATTTAGATTTTTCAATAAATATGTGTCAGGTTGTAAAAAAAATAAAAAGAACCAGTCACTTTATATATTAAAGGATATAAAGCCAGGATTAATGTTGACGAATGAGGTGTATGGGGTTGGTTGTAGCCAACGGGTTACATTGGCTTACTACTGGCATAGAAAATTTAACAATCGATTTAATCTCAAACGATCACACGAGCTTAGACGAGAAAGAGAGAAAGAGATGGAAGAAAGTGTGTGGTGCATTGACCTTCTACTACCATCGTCTTTAGATATAATTACTTCTCTTGACTCATCGTTATCGTTTTCTTATTACAGTCTAAACGAGAATTATCTTTTTTTTTATTCTTCGTACTATTAAATACTAGAAAATAAATTATTCTTAGGCTAGGCTCTGGTGTTTATGTTAACTCGACGATTATTCTTGTTGAAAAATATTGAATGCTTTAAGAAGATTCTCTAATGCACTTTAGAATTAACGATTTGAAAATTCCTTTAGATTTGAACGTTGTTCCAGGAAGATGTATACGTTTAATTTTATTCCATACGTTTTTGTCATGGCTTTTAATCATTCGTAATGTCCATAAACGTGTCACTTTAAAATCTATTAAAGCAGAAGAAATATTTGCAATTTTAAGTGTTTTAGATATATAATTTTACCAATGATTTTAACAAATATCTTCATGAGATAGATTCACCTTTGCAGAATATATTTGAAACCTTACACAAAAGTTGTCAGTTTTAATATTCGACGTTTTTCATTAATCAAAAAATCGTCTCGTATACTTCTTTGTTTTTTTTCGTTTTAAATCATAATTATAAGAACGAAAAGAGGAAAGACTTTTTTTCATATAGAGAAATTCTAGGGGGGGGGGGGAAACAGACGTATCACGTGGGGTAGGGTAAAAGGCCAAAGGACTTGGCAATTCCTTTTTTTTTCTTTCCTTCCTTCCTTCCTCCCTAACTATATACGAGGGAAAAGGGCAAAAGAATGCAAGGAATTGTGCACCGACGCCCACGCCGATTCTCAGCGTGAAAAATAAGTCGTGCCGAGGAACAATTAAGGAAATGACGGCCGTAAATTTTCGCGGGTTCTAAGAGACGTTTTAAGAGTACCTCTTCTAGCAAACGACGAAATTACTTCCATCAATCCGCGCCGAGACAAATTAAAGAAGCATCGGCGAGCGAGCCACCCACCCCCTACCAACCCCCTACGGTTTGCTCCTCTTCTTCGACTTAACGACATTTTCATAGCTCAAACGGAGAATAATAGAATGGTAGAAGAAAGGAGAGTTCCAAAGAGCTTTAAGAAGGCTAAAAGAAAAACTATTTGATTAGAGGACGCGAATCAGCTTCATCGTTTTAAGCTTATTGGATCAACGATTAGTTTTTTTTATCATTCGTTCTCATTCGTTGCTTGTCAGACGAAATGGTTCTTATTATTGTTCATCCAAATTTCTATAGAAATCTTTCTACCAAAATATATATATATGATATGATGTATGTATATGATAATATTATTTAACAAAACACCTCTTCCTTTGTGAAAATAATTAATTCGAATCTTTAGTTAATTAATACTTTATGACTAAAATATTATGCTCAGGATATAATTAACAATTTTCTGAGATATCATCGTCGTAATTGCGGAATAATATACTTCCCTACAATTTCAAGGAAAACGCAATAATTTGACTAATTATAAGAACATAGAGAGCGAATGATTAATGAATAAAGGGAAAGTCAATTTGTGCATTGTTTTAATTTTGTAATGAGGACATTTCCTTATCAATCATTTTTCATTTTTGTTTTAAGTCGGTGGATCATCCTAGTAATAAATATATTTTACAAGTATATTCCAATATATTGTTATATATATATATATATTTTTTTTTTTTTTGAAAACCCCAATGATACTTAAAATGTTCTTTCGAACACGTATTTGAGAACAATTTCCGTTTAGATTTCTCCTTGGGTAAATCCCGTAAAGATAACCAAACGAAAAAGAAAACGTGTCGAGCAAAAGGAAAACTTTCGCATAATTTTCTCTTTTAGTAGCCTATATCACGTTAGTGTATCTCCAACTTATCGAAGAAGAGAAGAGAAGAGAAGGGAAGAGAAGAGAAGAGAAGAGAGCACTTGCGGACCGAATAGGCTAGTAACTACCGAGCATTACTAGGTTTTCAAAGCAGTCTGGATAAAACAGCGTATAATTAGATAGAGTGTAAGATATATTTGGAGCTTGGCCATATTGGCTCTCAGCCAGGGTTCACCATTTTACGATATAACTACGCGTTGCTAGGAGAGAAACAGAGAGAGAGAGGGAGAGAGAGAGAGGTCGAAGGGTGCCATGGTCGGAAGGTACTCAAGATTGGTTACACTATGTTACGTGCCATCGGATCTTTATAGAACCTCCTGCGACGCTTCTGCCATGGTCTACAATAAATTGTCTTCATTACTCTTATTCTATGCACCAATGGAAATTGCGCTATGTAAAATGTACGATGAATCTATCACGGTTTGGTCCAATTATTTCTTTTCTACGATACAGTTACGAGGGTTTAATTCATGTACACGTGTGTTCGTGACTTTACAGCAAATCGATTAAAAAAATTTCTTTTGCGATATGACCATCCCCTAATTATCGGTCAAACCGATGATTATTAATATGTCTCATTGATTAAATAATTATTATGGTACTATCAAAGATAATCATGCAAGAAATGTGATAGATTATCTTTCGTTTAATATTATATTAATCTTTTCATAAATCCAACGAACATTAATAATTACGTATGCATATATATATATATATATATATATTTTTTTTTTTTTTTCTTGAGAGAGAGAGAGAGAGAGAGAGAGAGAGAGAGAGAGTGTCAATAAGCTCACACGCTCGTATATCGAGCATGAGTAATTAGGTCCCTACGACGACGAGTTAAGCTGAAGCTCTCCTGTGTACGCACGCACTACGAGTTTATCACGGTATGCGGATTATGCTCGACACTGTCAAGTCGCGCGCTGTTATCTACTAATTCCAATTACTGTCAACGATTCTCTTTCTCTCTCTCTCTCTCTCTCTCTCTCTCTCTCTCTCTCTCTACGTCGCATTGCTCAAAGGGATTTTCGTCAAAATCAGAAACTCCTCTGACTAAAAATATGAGAATTTCAAATAATTCATAAATCATTTTAGTTTTGTTTTTTTGATATTTCAAATTGACCTATCGTACTACGTGATTTGCAAGCTACGATATCGACGGGGTATCACACGTACACCCACCTCCTCCCTGTTACCCGCTTTAGTCGCGTGATCCTTCAACTGATAAAACTATTTTCCCGTCACTCGAGTTTGATTTTGAAACGATCGTTAAAGCGATCTTCGTTAACGAGTTACTTGCTTCGGGTTTTAGTTTTTCGCGTTTCACCTGTGGAGATATAGAGAGGACTTTTAGGCAGGTAAAAGCGGACGTGTTGTACCCGTCACGCGTCGACAGGGCGGGACCAGTTCGATTTCTTCGTTCGATGCAAATCGAGGGGAAAAATGAAAGTTTTAATTCGGTTTTAAATAGAGCTTAGGCCGTACTCGCAATTACGAAAGTTTTGGTAATTGGCCGAATCCTTTCGGCTGGCGTTCGTTACCAATTTCCTAGCAAACGAGATTTAACCAAGTGCGAGGGCTTTATACTGTAGGGGGATCCTGCTATGTACGGGTACTTTGAAGAGGGTTTGCGTGATACTTTATCTTTAACTTACTATATTTAAAGTCTATGATTTCATTTTGGAATTCATATCAATTGAAATAAAAAGGAAAAAAAGGATTATTCGAAATCCGGTCTAAAGTTAATTTCAAATATTGCAGATGATACATGAAAGATTGAAATTGTCGAGATTCATATAAGTCAGTGCATATCCAAATATTTCGATTAAATTTTTATATACGTTAATATTTAGGATATACACCTAGCATGACCATGTGAATTTAAATATTATCCAATTTTAGTTTTTAGTGCTAACACAAATAAGTAATACTTTGTTGCAATATTAATTTGGATCTGTTTTTATCATTACAGAGGGCCTTAGAGAGTACTTCACCAAGTATGGAGATATCACAGAGGTTATGGTTATGAAAGATCCCACAACGCGACGATCAAGGTGAGCGAAATAACTTGTCGGATAGAAGGGAAATGATTTGTGTGTGTATGTATTTTCACTTTTATCATCGAGTAATCATTTATATCACGAATGATCAAGATAGACGTTCGTAAACGCATCGAAGCGTATATCGATCTATCTATCTATCTATCTATCGATCGAATAGGTCCTTCTGTTAGATTGGGGTTCGGTTGGTTCTACTGCGGCATAATCCTTTGAGCTCTCCCTAGAGGAAAATTGCTAGTGGGTGACCATACCGCGGTTAGTAATTGTACTACGCGAAATTTCCGTTGGTCGAATCTGCTGGTTGGTCGCTTATCTTCGTGCGGTTCGTAGGAATGTCCCTCGAGAGCTTCTGGATCATGATCTACGGGAACGATCGACGATCAAGCATGCGGAATTTGAGAGCGCTTATTAGCGGCATCATGGTATTCCATTCTCGCGTGCTACTACCGGCTTTCCTTTTGAAACGCAGACGTGCACGCAAAGTTACATTGCTGTATAAGCTTTCCGTATTATTACCTATTGAATCTTGCTTTAAACGTAATCGATGTATGTATGTATATAACGTTTCGTCATTACATTTTACATACAATTTCTAAAAACAAATAAATTCAATAATAATAATAATTATTATTATAATATTACATTTTTATGTTAAAGATCGTAGAAAGAGGCAGGCGTTTGTTCGCAAAGATCGAATCGTTCTATCGTGCGAACGATAAAAAACCTTTCGTGATGGAAGAGATTATCGCGTTAAGAGATAATATTCATGAGTATGCTAATGTAGAATAAAAACGTTACGTTATTCTCAAGTATGCCGGTTTTACTCTTGGGAGAAAAATGTCGATAAATAGGTGATATGTAAATACATACGCGTTGTTTAAAATGACTCGCGAGGGGACTATTTTCTTTTAATGAGCCAATAATCCATCGTTAAGCTCATGCTTCACGTTATCAATCTATTTATCGATGCGTTCAAATTGTTATCTAAAAGAAATAATAATGAATATTTCATTATCTCGATTATTTTCATTTGGGAAGATTTTAAAGCTCCCAAACTCGGGATCAATCGGATCGATCATAAAATTGCATTGATTAAAGTATATGAAACATTCTAATCTCTCATCTGCGTTTAGAGTGACAGTAGATGCTATAAGGGTGTGGGGGGAGGGGTTTAAGCGCCGAGTTGCTAAGTGCAGTGCATCTGCGCTTAGATAACGAAAGGAAATAATGGACGCTTGGGATCGTTCCACGTTTTGCAGGTAAAGCTAGTTCACATTCGTTGTCACATTTATCTACCTGATAAGTTTATTCTCGGGCACACCATCTCGGCCTACTATCTTTAAATACGTTTCACGAAATCGCATTTAGGCACCTACACAAGCGATTATTAACGTTACGTCAGGTATTACCGAAATAGGTCTCAGGTGCAAATAAATTAACCGATAGTCAAGCCAACCGAAAGATAAGGGATGGAATTTCAACGCGTTATATGTGCGAACTACCGATGCTTAATATTAATTAATAGACCGTTTAAATTGTTCTCTTTCAGAGGATTAGGATCGGAATAAATTTTAATGATGAAACGTAAATGATAAAAAAGAAAATGAAAATAGAGAGAAAAGTATTTAATAAAAGTTAGATAAATGAGTTTTTGTGCCAAATAAATATTTCTACTTTGAAAAATAAATAAATAATTATATATTGCTAATTTGAAAAATTAAATACTTTAACCCTTTGTACTCTTATGTCGAGTGTGACTCGACATCAGTTTTTACCTCAAAAAATATCATAACTTTGAAAATTACAAAATATAACAATAATGAAAATCACATGAACATTTTATTTCATTTATTTCTTCCTTTACAATATATTAATTACCATATTTTTCAGTTAAAGTAAATTTTAAATAAAATATTTAAAAGTATTTTAACCTGCAGGAAACAAAATTGAAATATAATTCGGAGTGCGAAGGGTTAATAAATGTATTTAGAAACGGAGCATAGAATTTTCTCACCTTTAGGCGAAAAATCGTGGAACAAATCCGAAGTGGTATCGACAAACAAAAAACTTAGTCACCGATGGTAGTAGGGGAACGGTAAATGCTGGCATCAGAGTAATTACCGGTTTTTAAGTAGTAGGAACGAGGGGTGGATTGCTACGACGAGGGTTGAAAGAAAGAGAAGGGGAATGAAATAGATAGAGAGAGAGAGAGAAAGAGAGAGAGAGAGAGAGAGAGTGAGTGAGTGAGTGAGTGAGTGAGAAAGGGAAAGAAAAGAAGAAAAGAAAATGGACTAGGTATTACAGGTGAATTCCACGTTACGAGGTGATAAGAAAACAGTACGAGTGTACTTTTTTTTCTTTTCCTAAATTCTACGAAACATTTTTTTGTTGAAAACTAATTTCCAAATTATGATTTACTAAAATTACATGTCTACTTTTTGATTTGCATTTATCATTTTTTGAGTACAGCAAGTGAATAAATTTTGTATGTTGTTGATGAAAATTTATTAAAATCTAAATTACTTTTTATTTCTTATTTCTTCTTTTTCTCGTTTACTTTTTTTCATCTCAGACAAACCGTAAAAGGAAGAAAATACGACTCGTTTGTCGTGTCATTCCATCAAATGATATACTACTTACCTCTTTTCTTACTTATTGTTAGTAAAGAGCAATTCACAAAATGCCTACGTGCTTTTGTACTATTCATATTCAGTTCTTAGGTTGAATAAAGTCGTATTCGCGTTCCTTTTGATGTATGTTATATACATACACAATACTTAAAAAAAGAAGGTATGATCAAAGCACAGATAAGTAAGCCAGCAAGAAGAAAGCACGTTCGAGGCATTAAAATCATCGTTTTTGCTTTTTAAGATGATACAGTCATAGCTCGTTCAACAGAAAATTATATGCAATGCCATCGTGTAAAGGACTCGAATAATGAGAACATTGTCATGTATAGTTGTCAATGATTTAACGACGATATTTTTTTCTTTTTCTCTCTGGAAAAATATCTTAACACTTTAATGGCTCTCACAACATGTGTGTCAAAGATTGTTGATCAGTACCACACTCTCTGTGTGATAATCTGTGAATGTAAACAAGTGTGCATATTGCAATTGGCTTCGCATTTTATTCCTACGTTTTCGATTTTAGGTAATTTAATATTACCGGCACCTGATAACGTTTGACTGCTTAGACATGTGACCATTATAGTGTTAACTATTTTATCAAAGAAATAAATGGGTTCATCTCGTACGTTAGTTGTTGGTTGTTGTTGAAGTCTTTGAAACAAAAAGAGAAAAGTTTTGAAAAAAGATTGCGAACTATAATTGCTGTTAAATTATCGCACAGTATTATACATTTTCATCTCTTTTCCACTAATATCGAGTACTCAGTTTCCCCCTTTCTCCCCCACTTCTCTTCCCACCACCTTTCCCTGTACCTCGTTACTCTTCGACTAATTAATTGGCCAGAAACTTTTAGTAGCCGCCCGTCTCGCGACCCCTTCTAATTATTCATTCCTTTCATTCCGAAGAGAATAAGATAGAAAGAATGAGTGAGTGAGAATGAGAGAGAGAGAGAGAGAGAAGAGAGAGAGAGAACTACCGGACAACAAAATGAAACACGGGAACAACTTACTTCTGTCGGAGCTATAAAGCAGAAGCAACAGCCAACCCGACGAGCCTATTCACACCCGCTTATTAAACGGAAATAAAGCCTGTAGGAATCAAAATCTCTTTACTCCCTTTTCTCGTGTTCATTCTCTTCACTTTTCTCACCTTTTCTATCCTATCTTGTTCCTCATCCCATTTTCTCTTCTCCCTCTTTCCGAAACCTCTTCTCAATGCTTCTCGACCTTTCTCTCTCTTTCTCTTTTTCTCACTCGCAATGCTTCAAAAGTTCGATAACAGTTAGGAATTGTTCTGTTCGTTAACCCCGTTTACGAAATGACATCGTTGTGATCATATCCGAAAAAATATAAAGATCCTCTTTTGTCGATTGAAAGGTTTAAATTTCGAAAATTGTACGAAATATTTTATTTATTTATGAATTATTATTAGTTGGTATTTTAAATGCATCAATGCACGTGACGATTTAAATATTGTTTTAATTTTAATTTTAAGGTTCGATAATATAGATGGTAGGGCAAAAATAGGTTAAGGGATGATTCTACGCGAAAATATAATAAATTTTGATTTAACATTTTGTTATTCGAAATTTCAATTTCGAGTTAAAAGATTCTAAGATTTAAATAAGAAAATATAATTTAATTTGATATACAGTATATATATATATATATATGTATGTATGTATCTTGTTATGAACATAACGTGTCCTAAGACATGAAGGTTGTTTTCAAGCGTCTAGGAATATGTCAATTGATGTAAACAACAGAAGGTAATTTCAAACGAGTATTCAAGGTATGTTGACGTGTTTTGCAATCACGTACGTAAATTCAAGCTTTTATTTATCCAAATCAAAATTTATTCTATTATTTTAACGTAGTATATTTAATATACTATCTCTATATGTATATAATCTGATGATACGTAATAGTTTGTCCAGTTATTGATAAACATTTGTTTAGTTAGAAAAAATAAAATTTCCTATAATTATTCTCGTAATCAATATTGTATCGAATATGTGATCGTAAGTTCAGCTGGTCGTGTAGTTTGCTTAGTACCTATTCGATGATATATCATGTCAATCGTATTGAAGCTTGAATCACATAAGTCGGATAATAGCTATTATCGATGATGTATCGTTTGTATGGATATACCAATTGACTGACTAAATTTACGACTTCATTTCACATGATAATACTCACTAACAAAATATAATTAAAATTATTTTTAATTATTATTCTATCTTTCAATGAAAAAAAAATATCTTTCAATTACAAAGAAAGAAAGAATTTATTCGTAATCCTTTAACATGTTGAAATTTGCTTAAAATCTAAGGACATTTTTCTAGCACGTGAAAACCGCTTAAAGGGTGGTGACCAAAGAGAGAAAGTGAAATGAGAAGGGGATAGAGAGAGAGAGAGATAGATAGATAGAGAGAGAGAGAGAGAGAGAGAGAGAGAGAAAGAGAGAGACAAGGCAAAGACATAGTAGGACTTCGTTTGGTACAGGGTTCTGGAACAAGGGTGGTTGAATCTCTCAGCGCCACGTCGTAGCTCATATTTCCCGCAAAGGGACGTGGATCCTGTATGCAGGGAGTGAGACGGGGAGTTACTCTGCGGGTTGTAAATTAATGGTTAGCCCGTGGCACGGGGGGTTCGGCCTAAGGGTTTTGCTTGATCTATGGATGGTATGTGTGCCGGGTCAAACTGGGTCTTGCCCACTGATACGACGACAACGACGGTACCTTCACGAAAACTGCTTTTCTTCTGTCTTCTACCCTTAATCGCTCTAAGATTGATATCGGCTTCTCTACCTCTTATCTTTCTCATAAGAATCTTCCTTTTTATCGCTTCGATTCTTTGTCGTGAGCCCTTTTTTTTAACCTTACCAAAAAATATCTACTTCTTTCACGTTTTTCTATCGTCGGATTAGAAACACATGAAAGTTTTATTTTAAAAATTCAACTACTTATATGGAATAAAGTTAAGTAGTTTTATATTTTAACCCTTAACACTCTGCATATTTTTGTATCACTGCTTGAATTTGTTAAATTTAATTTTTTTATTTTTCTGTGCCTTTTTAAATAATTCATGAATGCGTTTTAACTACAAATAAAAATTGTCAACATCGAAAATATCGTAGCATCTTAAATATAATCATGCTAAAAACATTTAGTTCCCTAGCGGAGCCTAGGAGCGTTAAAGGGTTAAAAAGTTTTTCTATTTAACAGGTTAACGTTGCACATTTTTACACCATAAATAGATAACGTTTCATTGCAATTTCAAATAAACGCATTGCAGTCGATTGAATCACTCTTTTACGATTTCACAAGCAATCCTAAAGAAGAAGAATAAGATGAAGGTAGATCTTAGGAACGATCGATGTGTAATAGTGGTAGTAGTAGTAGTAGTTATTCGAAAGCAGTTAACTTTAGTGCCAGAGTTTTCGAAATCGTTCTTACAAAAGACGTAAGACGATCATTATTCCTCGAGATAAACGATATTATTTCCCGCATAGTTCTCTTAAAATGTTAGATTAAATGTTCTTTGTATGACCAACACAAACGAATTATATTCCATAGATAATAATACTAATTTCTTTGAACAATATTTTGTCTTATTATTATCGTAATATTCTCAATTTAACCAGTTAACTGTGATTGACGAGTATACCCGTCATGGCTCAATTCTGACGACACAAAACGGTGTGTTTCAAACGAGAATGGCACAGTTAATTGGTCAAGAAAACCATTTTGACTTCGTTTAGGTAACATTTTATCCCTACATTATTTTTATATTACTCATGTGATGGTCAGTTAGTTATACGCGTAACACCTTGTTCACACGACATAGAAATCAGCTTTTCTTCAACGGTTATTTTACCCTCTTTTGCGGTGGCGCTTATGTTTTACATATAAGTATAGTGGTCTGATGAGAAAATTGCCCTCGGGGGAACACAAGGGAGAGAGGAAAGATTATTCGTTCGCTCCGCCTATTTTATATATGTATATATATATATGTAGTATATATTCTACATATTGTATAGTAAAGCCCACGTACTAGGAGCATGCGTCACTGTCAACCTACGTTGTAATATACGTTGATTTTTCAGTAACGTATTTATGCTCGAACGGACATTGGACATGTCGATGCACGGTTCTGCATTGTATGCCCATGAATACATACAACAGTTCAGGTCACACGTACGTAAAATTAGGCTCACTTCCTCATCGGAATGTACGACATGACGATGAAAAGCTTTATCATAGAATGTATTTACGATCGATCGACGATTAGTAATATTCTCATAATTTAATGTAATATTTTTTTTGCTTTTTTGTCATATGAGTGGGTTCGAAATGATACAAAAAAATAAAAATGTGATTGAATATCAATCATTAGGGAATGCAGGTATTGTTTTAAATGCTTCTGCGTTCCTCCCCTAATTTAACTTTCTAAAATTGTCAACTATGCGATGATCATTAGTTGCTGTCAGTCAGTTAACGTGAGTAAAAAGGTTTGAACGGGTAATAGACAAGACAAATAGATCTAACATTTTTTTTCTTTGTTGATCGTTTCGTTAATATTTTTTATTTCAATATTATTATTATTTTAAGTCTAAAAGTAATAGAATTTTCATTGCTATTTGACTTTATTAAATATTCATTAATAAAAAGTAAGTACGAAGTTGCTAGTTTGTTAATAACACGAAAACAATTATTTTTCTATAATTTTCCTAACCCTTTTATTCCATGTATATATATATTTTGATTCACCATTTTATCGAAAAATTCTATATGGTTTTCTAGATATCACGGACGAGCAATTTGTTATAATACTATTGTGCGTTAAAATGAAAACAAAACCTGGAGTACGCCATGGCGTTGGAAGGTACCACGAGAAAAAAAGAGAAAGAGAAAGAGAAAGAGAAAGAGAAAGAGAAAGAGAAAGAGAAAGAGAAAGAGAAAGAGAAAGAGAAAGAGAAAGAGAAAGAGAAAGAGAAAGAGAAATAGAAAGAGAAAGAGAATGAGAAAGAGAGAGAATTTAAATTCATGTCTCGATACTCGAAAAGCGAATAGCCATTGAATAAGAAGAATTGTAAATATCGTATCGTTGTTTCACGTTGATCGAATTTTCGAACTTATTCTTTTTTATCCCTGACAATTTCTTTTTCTCCAACATAAATGAGCACCCTAGTGGGGGAGAAGGATGGGGTGGAAAAGAGAAAAACGACTAGATTCTTCTATCGACAGTCTCATTTCCTGATTCGAACTTATCAAGACAAATAAACAACGAGGTATTCTTTTCTCTTTCTTTCACTCTCTTTCTCTCTCTCTCTCTCTCTCTCTCTCTCTCTCTCGTCATTCTTTTCTCGATTCGTTCAACGAGCTCTCGCGATCGACAAATATCTGTAATGAACAAACTATCCGATTTGAGCCCTTCGCCACTTCGCCATCACCCCAACCCAACCCCTTCCTCATGCTTCCTTCTCACTCTCTCTCTCTCTCTCTCTCTCTCTCTCTTTCTCTTTCTCTTTCTCTTTCTTTCTTTTCTCTTTTCTCGAAACCATCATCACGCTCTCGATACACTTCCCTATTCCCTATCGGTCGTTGCAAACTTTTCGATAACCAATCTCAATTTCAACATGATGTGTCCGTTATGTGTTTCCTACGTTCTTTGCCTCAATAACGAGAGCTTTTTCCACCATCTTCATTTTTCTTCATCGTTTTCTTCATTTTCTCATTCTCTCTCACTCTCTCATTCATTTTTTCTGTTTTACTTTTAGTTTTTCAAAGAATACTAACGCGTTTATTTTTAATAATTGTAGTTAACTTGGAAATTTTGTTTTTTACAAACGTTGTTTGGAAAAAGCATTTTTTTGTTCTTCTTTTGATTATTACCACACCTTGCTTGGACAAGACATAAAATTCCTTCTGCATAAAAGAGCTTTAATTTTTTTATGTTAAGTTTTTTTAATGAATAAATATTTAATAATATTTATTTTAAATTTTTGTATATTTTATTTTTTATGCTAATTTTTTTTATATAAAATTTAAAATATTTTTTAATTTTATATTATAAATATATATAAATATAATTTAGAAAAAATTTATAATAAGTTATTATAAAATAAAAGTATAAATTTATATAAATTTATATAAAATAAGAATTTGAATATAAATATAAATATAAAATTACTATTTAATAAATAAAAATACGATTTTAATTGCTTCCCACAGAAGATGTGAAATCCTTGCAAAACTACTTCAGTCGCCTTCTGCGCAAGATGTGTTTAAAAGCCCAATTTCTTTACAAAATGATTTATTTTACGTATTTAAAAATTTCAGCTTTACATATTATTAAACAAAACTCCCTTTTTTTCGTCGCTTTTTTACCCTACTTTAAAATTATGTTGAATACTTATGTATCATTAATTCAACGATACGCAAAGTACTCGATGCATCGTAACGAGCTATATGACCAAGGAAGGAAATTATCGTTCGAGCTCAAAACTAACGACGGTTCTTCCTCCGCTTTAATGATTCGATAGAAAGAGAGAAAGAAAGAAATAAAAAGAGGGAAAGAGAGAGAGAGAGAGAAGGTCTCATTAAAACTTCTCGTCATTGGGAAGAAGTCAAGAAGGAAAGAAAAAAAGAAAAGAAGGATACAAAATAAAAAAGAATTTTCAAATCTCGACTTTATTCATTCACCATTGATGTCTCTCTCTCTCTCTCTCTCTTTTTTTCTCTCCTCTCCACGACTCTTATCAATTTCAGTCGATTCTACGAACGAGTACCGCATTCATCTAAAAATTTTCAGTTACGACTTTTCATCGGCAAGATATGATAGGTACGAAGGGATGACGAAAACATCGATAACGACAACGACGACGATGATGATGATGATGATGATGATGATGATGATGATGATGATCATGATGATCATGGTATGTGGAATAAATTTTGAAAGAAAAAGATATCCAACTACGACGGCATGCTATTTCTACTTCTGCTGCTGCTGCTGTTACATGGAAAGAAATCGAATAAAAGAGAAAGAGAAAGAAAGAGAGAAAGAAAAGGAGAAAGAAAACCAAACCGTTCGACTTTCCCATCGAGCAATCTGTTAATTCGACCGTAAATCGTCGTTAGTGGAAAATTTAGCTTGAACTTACCGGCGATAATTACACTGGTTTTGCTGCACGTGGTTGGTAGTGTAGGTGGTGGTGGTGGTAGGACGACGTAGATGAGAATAAGAAGAAAAGCAAATGAGAGAGAATGAGAGAGAGAGAGAGAGAGAGAGAGAGAGAAACAGAGTTTAAAGTGGGTAATATGAGAGAATGAGAGAATAAGAGAGAGAGAGAGAGAGAGAGAGAAAGAGAAAAAGAGAGAGAGAGAGAGAGAGAGAGAGATAACACTAGCGAAGTAGAATTTATTGGGCGATAAGCACCCCGCAACTTTCTTCCCTTACGATCGTCATTCCTTATCAGTCCACTCGTGTGAGCCCCCGACGTTGGCGTATCGAAAATGGCACCACTAGGCTTTATGAATCAGGATTATTAAAGATTCTTCCTAGATCACAGATCTTTTTTTACTTTTTTTTCTCCTTCTTTTCTTTATTCTATTTGCTTTTATTTTTTTTTTCTATTTTCATTATTCAGTTTCATGGATCCGTAGGTGAAAGTATTGGATTGGAGTGTAAGCTTTTGATCATTTAATCTTCTTATACTTTTATGAAAGGTATAAATTTTTTTCATCGACAATTGAAAGTTATTTTTGCATTTTTCGATAATTAATATATTCCCTTTCTATGTTATTAAATTAGCGTTTGATGACATTAACGCCATGAATGAAAAATATAATGGAGCTTCGAATGTATATATACCGTAGAAAAAAAATATGGGAGATAAGTAATATAAAAATTAATTTTAAATTAAATAGAATGAACTTTATTGAAATAAAACTCAATGAGTGAAATATTTTTCTTGACGGTAGATCGCAAATAAAATCTCTCGGCTTTGATATTTGTTCTTCTAGCTCGCTCAGTCACGCACTCACTCACACATCCATATATATAAATATATTCATCTCTATTTTTTTATTTTTTTATTTCGATTGAATTCCTATGCATCTGTGATATCTTTTTCCACCATGAAGGTTATTGGTAATGAGATAAAACTATTGGTGCCAATCCTATTAAATAACGTTATAAAATATTATAATATTAAAATTGAAAAATAGAATTATTTTTTAAAATCATAATTAATCGTTTGTTTTAAATAATATAATCTGCACACAAAAAATTAAAGATTGTTATATAGATCAGGTGATTTTTAATAGTCATAAATGCATTCTAGGGTTACGAGATATAAAGGGCACGAAACGTAAAGGGTTTCGAATAATTTATCAGTACATCTCTGATGGACGTGCGTGGGTGGGGGTGGTGGTAGTGATGTTGGGCGATCTCGTTATGGTGAGTTCTATGGTGTCGGTTCTTCTAGTTACGATGCGAGCTCTTATCGGCACGATGGGTGGTCGAAAGGCGATCATCCTAACGGTGTTTCCTTTACGAGATATACCTTCAGAAGGGAACGAACTTCGATCGATCGTAAGATCTCAACCATTTTAAGAACGAAACTGTTACCAACAAAGATTTAATAATAACATTAAATAAATCAGTTTAAATATAAAAATTGTGTATGTTAAAATATTAATTAAATTTATTTACGTAATGTATACGTTTGATATGTGCGCGAATGGTTTTCTTTTAATTAGTTTTTAATTAGCTATTTTGAGAATAGAATAAATACTTTTTAATCATATTAACACTTTAATGGTTTAATGTTTTCGCTGTCAAACGTCGCTATGGGCTAGTAATATTTTTAAAGAATTAATTTATAAAAATTTTATTAAATTCACGAACAAATTAACATAAAAAAAAAACAACAAATTTAATTGTATATGATTTTAGATATATAAATTTAAAAATAAATATCAATACAGGTTGTTCTAGCTATCACACACATGTTGTGTGAGCGACCATTAAAGAGTTAAGAGAAAAATATGTGGTAGCGGAGCATGGTTTCAAAGAAAATTTAACAATATAATTGAAGTTGTTATTCTATTTCATTTTATTTGACTTTATTTGATATCGAATTAAAGATTAATTTCGTTTTATAATTAAAAAATAATTCATAGGTTAAAGATTTTTCTAATAATTAGTAAAAATACTCGTTTACTGGATATAAAGCTTGAGAATGAAAAGAAGAAAAAAGGAATTACTATTTGTGGCTAAACACAATGGTTCCACTTCTCTTCTCTTCTCTACGTATCCACCCGTCTTCCTTTATTTTTTTTTTCTTTGTTCAATTCCGTTCGACTGTGTTCCGTGTTTCGTGGCAAGGAACACGCGATTCCTGCGTTAACTCCCGCAGGGCAGCACAGTGGGTGTCCTCGCACGGACTTCGCATTAACCCACCTTTTGCATCCCTTCTCTTTCTAACACGTCTTCTTTCTCTCTTTCCCTAACCCCTCTCCCTTTCCTCGTCCCCTGACCTCCCCCCCGACTTACTTAGTCGTCATCATCCCTCTTCCAAGCGCAATCTCCTAACACACACGCCGTACGACCGGCCCTTCGGTCGACCGGCTGTGTTCGTGCTATCTCGAATAAGGGCTCGTAGAAACTCACGCGTTAGATTTAGCTTTGCTATATCCACCACCCTTATTTATTCTTTGATCAAACCCGAAAGCAAGGCAGGCACCACGCTTAATGAGCCACACACGTACCGGACATTAAATTCAAACCTCGAGGAAATGAAGAGTTTAACGCGGCCAGGGACTCCTCTCTCTCTCTCTTTCTTTTTTTTATTTTTCTCTTTCTTTCTCTCTCGTTTAAAACACGCACGAACGGTGCTACAAAAATCTCCTATCCCTCCCTCTCTCATTAGCATCCACGTTGCCTTACCTATCTACCTACCTACCTACCTACTTGTCTGCTTGCTTGCTTGCTTGCCTGCCTACCTCGTTTTTACATTTACATTTTTTGTCTTTTTTTCTAACCCGTTTTAGAAGAAAAAGCTGCAGTAGTTTTTTCTTTTTTTTTTTTTTTGACGAGTATTAACGCAGGAAACGCCTTTCTTCTCATTTCGCGACGTTTGTATCACTCTTTGAAAATTACATCCTCGTGTGGTGAGTATGTAAAGAAAAAAAGAAAAATATAAAAAGAATAAATTTCTTTTTTTTTTTACGAACACTTCTCCCATTGGACCGTTTTCAAACTTGGAAACTATTTAACGATGCGCTTTTATGACCCTAACTTGTAAATGTCTCGGTTACTACTAGCGCATTAAAGAGTACCAGATGTAAGCTTCAGAATCTTTTTTGCAAAAGCTTTTTACAAACTTAGTTCGTATTTTATTATGAAATGACTTTTTTTTATACACCGTTAATGATTTCTTCCAGATTTGTATGATTTGTATGACGTATTTCTAACGAAGAACAATTGAATATCAATTTTTGTATTATTATTTATTATTAGTAGTTCTTATTATAATTTTTAAAATAATTCTTTAAATTATTTACGACGTATTTTCAACAAAAAACAATCGAATATCAATTTTATATAATTATTTATGCGTAGTACTGCTTATTTTTTAATAATTATTTTTTCGGTGATTATTTTTTAATTATTAAATGATATCTATATTATTTAGAAATACACAAAACGTTTTATTAGGATATTTGAAAGGACGCGAAGCTCAGCAACCTAAAGGCGGCTTAAACTCGATTGGTTTTTGCTCGTATTTCGTTGTTAGTCGTCGAATGGTGGACGGTTCTCCTAGCACACCTTTATAAATCATCGACTCCGGTGCTTAATCGCCCGGAATTCGGGGTTGAACGTTACTACGAAAGAGAGAGAGACAGAGAAAGAGAGAGAGAGAGCGAGATAGGTAGTGGTACGTCGGAGATTTTCCACGAAATCTCGGCAATTTTGAATATTTCCTAATCCTATTTTAATCCCTTAAGCCACAGATTTTCCATTCCTATTTTCGTATAGACGACGAATCGCTTGGATAGTCGAGACACGACGCGTTTTCCTCCTCCTCCTCCTCCTCCTCCTCTTCATCCTCATCCTCTTTTCGTTATGTCTGTGAGCTTTTAAGAAGGTAACACCTGTGACCGCGATCCGCCAGTTGAGGGGTTGGTGGGGAGGAAGATCATCCTATATCGGTGATTCGAGAGAATTTCTATTTAGATGCGCGATATTAATAAGCATTTTAGTTATTTGCTTAGCACGAGTTTATGTCTCTTCCTACCTCATTCACCTCATCTCCTTGAAAACGTTTTAAAAGCGTTCACGTCTATAAAATGTTTGTAATTGAGTCAAATAAAATTCAGGATTCACTGGATGAGAAATTATACGTAAGACGTTTATAAAAACGTGGCAATTTGGCGCGACTCTGTAACACCTGACAAAACGTATGAAGATTCATTTATCGTTTATGTGTATATATTGTATATATATATATATATATATAGTAGATATATGTTCGCGAGGCGTAGTTGAACGAATCACGAGCAAGAATCGTCTGTCTGAAATTTAATGGGCGTGTTTAACTTCGGTAGACCATGATATTCGTCTCTTTCCACATTTCCCAAATTCCAGAATCCATCTATGGTTGAGCAATTAATTGAACGTAAAATATAAAGCTTGTAACTTTGACTATTCGAAATTTATTCGATTAAAGTATAAATCGTTGTAACTTTTTCAAAAAAAAAATTATTAACCTAATATTATTGTGAGTGATAAAAGAATTAAACCAAAAGCTAGGAGGGATGCGTTTAAATATTTTGATTGCAACGATCCATCATTTTGAAAATAGTAGTTCCTCGCTAGACACGAGGAAAGCAAGCTTGTTAAAGCCAATGCCGTTGTCCTGGTGGCTCGAAACACCTACATATGTAAGTACTTACATATACGTGTGTACCTATAGCTTATGCGTGGAAGTAAAACTATCCTCCTGGCATGTCCTGACGTTTCGCACACTAACAACAAGCATTCGTTCGTTCGCTTGCTCATTCGTTCGTTCGTTCGTTCGTTCGTTCGTTCGTTCGTTCGTTCGTCCATCGTATTCGCTTTTCAACGAACGTATATACATATATACACATAAACATACATATATACATGCATACGTACGTGCATGCATTCGTTCTCGCGTGCATTCGCGTGCATCGGAGTCGCCTAGTGTACTGGATGGATTGCCAGCGAGCGTTGTTAAGTTAGTTCTCCGTGTTACGTGTTGCTGTCGAGGGAGTAGTTCTGCTAATTAAATTGCCGGGTAGGTCCGCTCTTCTGCGAGAGTGGGGGGTTGAAGGGGAGGCTCGGTGGTGAGGAAGAGAGAGGCTGAAAAAATAGTGGAATTTGGAACTGCACATCGGTGAAAGAGAGGGTGATAGGTCACGGGGAAGCTCGTGCGTGGAACGAACGTCCATCGCCGGGGAAATTTCGATTAAACGGCCGCGTTCGTTTCCATCCTGACCAGGACGATAACGAGAGTGAGAGAGAGAGAGAAAAAAAAGAAATGGATGAAGTGCGGAATAAAAAGCGTCGAATAAATTAACGTCAAGGAAACACGTTGAACGAAATGCTTCCCCCTATCGGTCTTATTTTTAAAGCGATAGAACCAAAAGTCATCTCTCTGCGAAAAATCACACTAAAGCTAAACCGCTTGCAAAAATAATATACTTCGTTTATTTATTATTATTAGCGATACTTTATTCATCGTTAATTATTTTTGTTCTTTCATACTTTGTTCTATCAGTCGTTCGTATTCACTAGTTAGTTTCATTCTATGTAGTGGTAGATTTAGTTACGCTTGTTACGAATTAACAAGCTGAATATTTTCACTCCTTTGGTGTCATAGTCATTTTTATTAACTTATCTATATTTTTCTTTGTGTTTTACTCTCGAACTTTATCATTGGTCTTTTTTTCTTTTTTTTACGAGTTTTCCCCCATTCCGTTAACTGATCATCTTTAAATCATTGTAAAACAATCAGCAAGTTTTTAATTACGCGTTGTCGTTCTAGTTATAGCAATCTAGTTGAAACTACTACCTACCTAGCTCTGTGTGCAACTTCGTTAATTCTCCCTCTTTGCGGGTACGCTAGAGAATTTTATAGTCAATAAACGACAGGCAAATAACTTTGCATCGGTACGAACTATTCTATTGAAAGGAATGTACTTTCGTGTTGCGAACGATTAGCATTAAATATTTTACGAGTTCCCCGTTACCTCTAGTTTCAATTGTAACGATTTTATCGCTAAACATTTTAATGCAATCCGTACTTTTAGCTAGTTTTTTTTTCTTTCTTATAGAATGTGTCGCAAGTATTAGATAAACTTTCCCTGTGTGGGTTACTTGTTCTTTTATTCGACTCTTTTTCTGTTTCTTTTCTACGTTGAACGCGCAACACGACCCAAACACATTGACTATTAAAAAGTGTATGCTCTGTCGGTCGATGATTTGATTTATTACGTGCGTGCTAAAAATACAAGTTGCCGTCAGGGCTTACGGTAACGATTAATATTTCGTTTACGGTGAAAGTAAAAAAATGGCGTCGTCATTTTCATTGCGAACAACGGGAACATTAATCAAGCTAGTGTCGCCGCTTTGAGAGATGTTGGGATTTTGACGATAAAAATGATTTCGAGCCAATGCAAAGGAATGTACGTACAGACTTGCAATTAATTTTCGTACGGGCATTTAAAGCACGTTTAAAAAATAAAAAACGTTATAACCACCATTGACGAATCGATTATATTCTTACTATGATAAACAAAAGTAACAATTTCCAAAACTGTAATATATATAGAGATTATCTTGTTTTGAAAAATTAAATAATAATAATAATAATATCGTCGCAGATTTTAGTTTTATTACACACACGACATGACGTTGGGTATAATATCTCTCTCGGTATTCGTGAAATTCCATTGTAAAAAAAATCCTGCTGGTAAATCCGGATCGGCTTTTTTTCTCCTCGGATAATTTTATAAATTATACGTTGAAAACAAACGTCCTCATTCTCTCTCTCTCTCACAGTCGATGATAAATTTTCGTCGGTTTACCTACAACCAAAAAGGCAATTTCAGCACAGTTTGGAAACTTCACTTTTGCTTTAGTCAAAAAAGCGAATAATTCCGAATTCATATACAACTCGTTGGAGCATTTTCCTATTGAATTCAATATCGGATGGACATCGGTGCAGACAAATTATACGCGGTAACGCATTCAACTACCAACCTACACCAGGGTGGTGCAAACTTTTTCCACTCTACGATAGTAATGCCTAGAGGGGTCGATACGTACGTAGTATACGGTCGTGTGTCAACGACGGGCAAACAATCCCAAAACGGGGACCAAACGCAGCCAGCAGATGTGCATCGGTTTCGGTTCTTTTCCTTCTCTCTCCATCACTCTTTTCTCCTTTTTTCTTTCTATTAAACAGTTTTTACCGATTCCGATTCTTCCTGAACGATGTAGATATGAGATAGGAACATACTACATCTACAACAGAACGTCGTCTATCTGCTGGCTGGCTGGCTGGCTGGCTGGCTGTTGTTGTGGATTTACGGCGAAATTGTTAAACGACGTTTGAAAAATTTCCCCAACAAACTACTATATATATATATATTTCTCATCCTACATTCTATACTTTTGTTTGCGATCGTCGTCAAATTTATGCTCCGAGCATGTGTGACTTTTTAAAACGTGCACAGTGGTAGGGGTGAATAGAAATTTTAACTGCGCTAGATTACGACGATCGTTTTCAATCGTTTGTTCATGACATAACTTTCAAGTTTTATATGTTACGTAAGGTTGGTCGAATTTTAGTTTAAGTCTTAAGAGGGATTGACCGTTTTTTTTTAAATTATTTTCTTTATTTTTAGAATTCGTTGTAACATTGCATTTTTATTCCTAAATGTATAATTATTTGTTTTAACAGAACTATTATTGAAACAGAAAAAAAAAACCCTAAGAGAAATGAAGATATAACACAATGTACGACGATGTTACGATGTTCATTGCGATAATTGCAGTTCCGCATTAACGAGAAGGGGGTGCATGCATTCGTATAGAATCGTGAAACCAAAATGTGCGTTGTAGTCAACCAATGACGTCACGGGTTCCCGAGGTTTCGGTCAATCAGCCGGTTGAACGTTACGTCAGAATCATCGTAGCAGTCTGACCGGGGATAATCAGATTACCTTACCGATTCTGATTACCGACGTTAATTACAGAATAGCGATGATGCGTTGCGTAGTCGAGAGCTTTCGATTCCTGATGCTCTCGCTTCTACCGAGCACTGGCTTTCCATTTTGCGGAACTTAATTATCCGATTAGTTCTAGCTACGAAGCTTTGCTGAATCGCCGTGCCTGCCTCTCTTTCTCCTTCACACACATCCACACATTCACATACACATGTTTATCTCTCTCTTCTTCTCTTAGGGTTCGCTTGATTCTCTCTTTCTCTGTAGCGTTCCTCTGAAAAATTCTTTTGTATCTGACACCAGGGTGTACTACCACCACCACTACCACTACTATTACATCCATCTAATATCGACATCAACGTTGTTCCAACAACCCTTCGCAATCCTCTTTTCGTTCCAAGTCTTTTCTTTCTGTTCTAACCCTTGCCAGTATATAGATCATCGTCCCTTTTTTTCTATCGTTCAACAACCAACCAACCCCCCTTTTTTCCTTTTTTTCGTGCACGATTCTCTTACACTTTCATTTGCACGTCGGAATTTGGTTCGAAAAAAGAAAAAAAAAAGGGAGTCAG
Source organism: Polistes dominula (assembly GCF_049000335.1). Lineage (NCBI taxonomy): Eukaryota > Metazoa > Arthropoda > Insecta > Hymenoptera > Vespidae > Polistes > Polistes dominula. The sequence goes on along the minus strand of NW_028301152.1, from coordinate 9,865,309 downwards.
GGATCCACGCACGACAATCTTTCAAAAAGACTACCCCGAGTGCCATTGAACGAACGTACCTAATTATTCTCGCGATAGAAAACGCGTTACTCTCGACCTACACCCTTAGTTTTGGATAAGGGGAAGAAAGAGATTTCGAATACGTGCTTTAAAAAAATAAGGGTGTAGCGAACACATTCCTAAGTTACTTTTAAGAATTTATCCGATAGAAGCAACCGTGTTCACAAGAAGAAAGATAAGGAAAAAGTTCATTCATAAAATTATTATAAAATATAAAGTTTAATTAAAGTACAATATCAAGTGTTGTAGAAAATAAGAAGAAGGAAGGAAATTTTTATTAAAATTAATATTAGAAAATTAATTTGTCTAGGATTATTTAATTAGTAATTATAATAATAATAATAATAGTTATATTTATGATACTTAATCAAAATCTGTGTTATCATCTTGATATCTTTAAATTCACATGCAATGTAATTGGTATAGTAGGTGTGAGATAAGTAAATGCATACTGCTAGTTAAGGATGTTTTGTTAGATAATCAAATCATATGTTATTTTCTTTATAAAAATTAAACTACAAATTATTTTTCTCGAGATATTCTTTTTCCTTATTCATATTGGTTTAGTAATCGCGATAAAAACAGGATTTAATTCACAAGGTAGAGAAAAGTCTCTCTTATTTGTTTAAACGCATTGAAACACTTACGTTAGATTGTGTTCAGCGATTGTTGACGTCTCCGGTAAAGAAGAAAAGTGGCAAACGGTACCTCGAGTAGTAGGAGTGGAGAGTCTGGTTCTTGGAAGAGGATCTAAAATGAGAGTTGGTGAGGGGGAAAAAGACACTTATAAGAAATAATTGAAACGTCGTTCGGTTTGATTCATTTCTCGCGGCTTTTCTTCTCATTTCATGCAGAGTCCTTGGCGCCGATGGGGCGACTGTAAAAATGCTTCTTCTTCGGAATTCTGCAATGGTTTTCACGAAGAAGAAGAAGAAGTAGAAGAAGAAGAAGTTGGGGGTGGAGGTGATGTAGGTGGAAAGAAAGAAAGAAGAAGGACGAAGACAGAGGTCGCAGAAGATCGCGCGATAGGGCATGAGAAACGTCAAAGGCTACGGTATATCAGATTGGACGAGACATTTTGGCTCTATAGGAACGAACTTATCCGATTGGCTTCGCGATTCAGCAATGTCAGCTTCTTCTATCTATCGTTTGTACTATATATACTATTACTACTACTACTATCACCTTCCCTACCTTTTCCCTACCATCACTTTTCTCTTTTCTTTTTACGCCACCCATCGTGCGCTACCGATTCTCTACTTTTACTCTGTACTACCAACTTTCATATCAAGATAGGGATTTGAATTTCTTTAAAATAAAGAACCTTTTGGTGGCAGCGCCAATGCGGCGCAGCCTGCTGCACTTTTTCCTATTTGCAAACTGTGCTACGATTTCACGTATATACATGTACACAGATACATACACATATACAAAACAACAGATGATACATATAAATAGAAAAGTTTGTCGCGGATTTTTCCTAGTACCCACTTTAAAAACTTAACTATCACTTGCCCTACTAACGTCGAAGAACTGTACCTTCCTTGGTGGTTAACTTTCTTACTTGGTCTTTTTCCATTACATTTTCAAGGTGCGTATTTTAACCTCTTTGGGGAAGATTTAGGTGTACTTATGGTATACGATAAGAATTCTTCGAGCCTTGTTATACATTTCATATTCAACGGCTTTCATGAGCTTCCTCTCTCCCTTTTCTTATACCGAAAAAAACGAATGAAAAATGTTTTAACTGGAATGCGTACCTACACTATAAAAATTTCTAAAATAGTGTAAGTACGAATGTATATGTTATCTTTAGGTATGAAATAGAGTATTATATTCTTGGGTCTGAAACATCAGTATCATTATTATAAAAAACATTTTTCAAGAAGATACAAAAAATATAAAATTAAGGATTCTCAAGTAACTAACAATTAATTGTTTAAAGTTTATCATACGAATCTGAGTTTTGGTTTAGTTAAAATTGATTTTTGTATACACCATACATGTCATTATATTCTCCCTAATAAAGTTTTAGAAATGTAAGAACACCATAGTTGTTGAGACTATAACTAATCAATGGACACTTAGGCGTCTCGTTTCAATAGATGTATTCGACGATCGTAAACGTCAGCATTGGGCTCTGGAACGTTTTCATTAAACAAGATAATCTGTTTATTGCCATTACAACGATACATTGTTGGTAGCTCGTGCGTCATAACCTACCGAAAGCCATGAAGCTCTCTCTTCTGTCTTTCTCTCTCCTCTCTCCCTCTCTCTCTCTCTCTCTCTGTCTCACTCGCACATGGTTCCGCTTAACCCTCGCAAACCTTGGCAAAACCGGTCATGAATAGTGCATGCTGGTGGTGGTGTTCAGTATGGATACATGGATGCTGCACCACTATACCTTGCTATATAACATAGCAAGCAGGCCAACCATCTCTCTCTCTCTCTCTACTAAGTTCGTGTGTGAGTACAGAGCGAATTGAATAGTGGACGTCATGTAATATACAGGGTGTCCCACATGTTCCACCACGCGTCACGTCGTTTTGACTTAACATTATTTATGACTGCGCGAGTATGGATACGCCGAGAACGAGAGCTGGTTGGGTCGGTGTGCTTGCTACTTCACCTCCTCTACTACCTAGCTTTTACTTCTCGCTCCATTTTCCTTACTTTTCTCTTCTCTCTGCTTTCTATATCCTCTTGCCTCTGTCTCTCTTTCTCTCTCTCTCTCTCTCTCTTCTCTCTCTCTCTCTCTCTCTCTTTCTCTCTCTCTCTCTTTCTCTCTCTCTCTCTCTCTCTCTCTCTTTCTTTCTTTCTCTTTGCTCTTCGGTATAAAGCATATATACTCGTATATACATAGATCTATCCTACGTTATGAAACATGCTGCATATATATATGCTTTTCTGTCTCTTCATTCGGCGTTAGAGATCTATTTGCTTTTCTAAATTTAAATATAAGAAGTACTCTTTTTTTTCTTTTTATTTATTTTTATTTATTATCTTATTTTATAGGGATTTTATTCCCTCGTCAAATTTAGAGTTATATATATTATATATATATTTTTTTAGTATTTTTTAATAGTATATTTTTTATATTATATTCATAATATATAAAAGATAAATATTGTATTATTTTTTAATATATATATATATATAAGTATATATAGTATATATTAATATATATATTTTTAGTATTTTTTAATAGTACATTTTTAGCATATATTTTTATTTAATGTATACCATAAATGTATAATTATTAATTAAATTTATAGATTATACTCTCGTTTCCTTGTTTTACATGTTCATATAACATGACAATATTTCGTATATCTATCATCATCGTCATCATCATCGTATATCATCGTATCATAAACAAACTAATTTATGCAATTTGATATAGAATTCAAATGATTACTAACACACACTAAAAACAAAATGTCAGTTTTTTCTTCCTATTTATCTATCTTTTTCTTTCCAACGATTAATTTACGTCGATGTATGTGAATGTAACAATAGGCAAATGAATTTTTAAGCCTTTTTTGCTTGAACTATTGGTACTACTCTACCCCGTCGTGTATATGTGGGTGTGTGTGTTCGTTCACTGTGCACAGCATCAGTATACGCGTCTCTTTTGTTCTTTGTGTTTGCCGCGGTGAATCATTAATCGGCATAACATTCGTCGAGTTCATTGTCACAGCGAGTTCTCGCACTACTACTACGACGTTTCATTCAGCTCTCGACAACCGGAAATCGTGCGCGTTGCTATGAATAATTACGCGTGGTTACGATAAACGAGATGCGTTCAAGATACTACTAACTTTATTTAAAAAAATGAAAAAGGAATGTTAAGTAAACAAAAAAATATTATCTTGAAACAATGAACATGATGATTATATTTTAATTTGAATAAAATATTTAATGAAAAGGTTTTTTGTTGTTTGTTGTAAACCAATTTATTTATTTAATAACAAACGAGAACGAAAGATATAAAATAATGAAGATATAAATATGAAAGAATTATTTTTATGCATAAATACGATCAATGGAGTAACAAGTAAAGTTGAAGATTTCAATTGGTCAATTAGCACGGTTTTCAAATTACACTTCACGATATATTCAAATGTAATTGACTTAAATACTTTTCTTAATAATAATAATAATAATAATAAAGGACGTATATTTTAATGGTGTACGAATGTATGAAACTGTATACCGAGTTTTACAGAAATTTAAAAAGAGATGTTTTTTTTCATAAAAGTACTTAAATATACTATTCACAGTATAACTGTTACAAGAATAATTTAATCTTTTTTTTTTACTAATTTTTATTCTATTTTCATTTCGTCATTAAATAAAAGTAACTTTAGTTTTATTATGCATTAACATTCGAAATAAAATCTAATACAACAATCCTTCATTTTTCATTTATCCTATATGTATATATATACGGTATCCCGTCGAATAATATTTACATACGAGCGTAAGGTGATTCCATATGAAAAAAAATAAGAATAAAATTTGTTCGCCCTAGGCTTTTCGTTTAAAAAAAAAAAGAAGAAAATAAAAAAAAAAATCAAGTTTAAAAATACGCGTTCCGTTTTAAATTCAATTTCTGATAGAATATTATTCGTCGTCCGACGTGTGAAATTTTTTTCTGTTTGCAAATAATGCTGTTCGGTTTTATCCGTGTATATGTGTGTGTGTTATTGCCTCAAGCAGTCAGTTTGCATTCTGTTATCGAAGCGACGAGTTGTACAAATAAAGAATAAAAACGATATGATCCGATTCTAAGAAACACTTTAAACTATAATTATTGTCAAAATTCAAATATATATATATATATATATATATATATATATATATATATATATATATATATATTCTAAAATCATCAAACTTTCATGTGTACTGATTTTTGTCTCTGAATATCTTTTGAACGCTTAATTTAATCGCAAAAACATAAAACACCATTTTTATAGAGCACTAAATTTCCTACAAAAATTTGTATTGTGCACTTTTTAATAGTCATTTATTGTCGAGTTATAAAATTCATAAACAAAAATGAAATTTGTCTAAAAATCATCAAATTTAAATCTTCAATATCATTTAAATGGTGAGGTTTACGGAAAAAATATAGGATACCTTTTTTTGTAGAGCATTAAATTTCCTACAAAATTCGTCTAAAACATTTTTCTGTACAATCAATAAATAATGAGGTATAAATTTTAATCTATTAGACTGAAAAAAAAAATAAAAAACTGCGATGAGGAGGATCTTCGTATTAAAATTAAGAACTCATATTTGGTGAGAATTGTTTTAAGGTGTCTAGCAACCCATTTTTCCGTGGCACTTGAAAAAATAAAGTCTTTTTTTTTGACCCACCCTAATGTATATATATTATATATTTATATTCTATATTTACATTATATATTATTTTATATTATATATTTATATAATTTATATTTGCATTATATATTATTTTAAATTATATATTTTTGTATAATATAATTTATATTTGTATTATATATTATTTTATATTATATATTTATGTATTTATTATTACTTTTATATATAATAACAAAATTATTACATAAATTATATACACAACTATAAATATATTCTTAATAATTATTTAATTTTATTATATAATCGTAATTATTTTTAATAAATTCTTATCAATTTTTTTTTATAGCACGAATGAAGAAACTTTTCAACAAAAATATCGCAAAAAAATATTTTTTTTTGAAGTTATATTTTGTATAGGATTTTTGGTTTTCTCATACGAGAACACAAGATAATCGCGATAAATCGTTTATATATTTCTAGGGGCAATTCGACTAGGGCGATACTTTTACAAGGAAAACGTGATCGTTATAGTTGTCTAGAATACCGACAAAACCGATGGCAACAATACCGTGAAACATGCGATTCGATAAATAAACGTGCACGGTAAGCGAACGAAAGAGCAAACCATCCCCCTACCCCCTATTCGTATGAAGTTATTGATCTACGATCGTAGCTCAAAATTTATGACCAGGAGTAATGTATTCGGAATGCGCTTTAACGATCGAGAACAACAGTCTTCTGCAATCGTTCTAACGATTGCTTTTGTTTAAACTTTAATAAAAAAATTAAAAAAACAACAAAAAAGGTACAAACAAACAATAGGATTCTCTTTCATCAAGAAAGGAAAAAAAGGATCTGTTTTATATTTTATTTTTGTAATTTATTAATTAAACAGAATACTATTAACACACAGGCACATACACACATATTACTGAATTTTATAATACAAAAAGAAAAGAATAACATTCCTTACGTAAACTTGATGAAAACAACTCAACACATTTTCAGGAAGTTTCATTAAAATCTGAATTTCCAGCTTGAGAATCTTTCCTTGTTAGTATCTCTTCCGAAGTAAAAGGAGGTCGAAGTAGAATTTCACTTAGCTTTATCCTTGACGTCGTCGTACTGTCGTATGACGGTACTGTTTGTGTCGCGTGACAGCACGCGCGCGCGCAAGCAAGCAAGCAAGGGTATTTAAATAGTGCATTACTGTCTTTAAAAAGAATATCCCGCCCTGGTTGCTTGCTTTTTATATGAGTACGATGTGCGCATACTTTTTCACACAGGACGCGAATACATGTACACACACACACACATATATATATATATATATATATATGTACTTACGAATACAACCCTTTTCTTTTTTTCTTTTACTCGTCTGTGTTCGTCTTTCGCTAAAATAACGGGTCGTATGAATGAACGAAATATATATATGTATATATAATATACTCACATACTCGTACGGTTGAAAAAAATTGCATACTTTTGAAGAAAGGATGGAAAGGTTGAAAAGATGACTATCAATGAACGAGGACAAAAAATAGGGTAGGTTGGTATACGACATAAGATACTTAGTGCCTTAGGGGGTGGGTTAAAAAAAATGTAAGTAAAAGTCAAAAATAAAAAAAGGGATGACATTTGATTGGTTGGTGGTGATAGTAGTAATAGTTATAGTTCAGTTGAAAGGATAGAAAAAGAAGGATTTAAGAATTTATTTTAATTTAGTGTATGATGATAGTATGATAGAATTTAATTAAGAATTTAAAGGAAGGTATGACGGTGAGAGAAATAGAAACAAAGAAACAGAAAAGGGGAGAAAGGGAGAGAGAGAAAGAGAGAGTTAAAGATAGAAATAGGGATGAAAAAGAAAGAAAAGAAACTACTGCCACCCTCAGCTGTAGCACTCAAAGTCAGGAATAAATAACGGTGTACGTGTCGCCATCCTACGGATCGTTCGAACAACGTTCTAGCAGCCTACAAACATTTTTAGTTAGCAACTTGTGATTCCCCCTAGACCATTCATTGACTTTCAATCGTGCCAAGAACAAAATCTTCGATAATTGATACTATTATGTTCGTCGGATATAGTTTAACATAAGTTTGATCAGGAAAAATCTTTCAATCGATTTTTTTTTATCGTGAAACTACCAATACCTTTTTATATTTTTCATATGTAAAAAATAATGTAATATTAAAATTAAATTATTAATATATTACTAATAATATTAAATTAATATAGTAATATTTTATTTAATATAATTAATATATTATTAATAATATTAAATATTTTTTGCATTGCTAAAAAAGGAATTTCTAAACGACAAATAATTATATTATAAAATTATTTATTTAAATTAAAAATCTATGACACTTTTCTAATTCTTTTGGACGCTTTATTTTTGATTTAACAAGTTGTACATATATATATATATATATATCGTCATGGTTACATAGGTGCTAACCATTTGGTTGATTTTGATGAATCAAATTAGAATGGAAAAGCTATAATTACGAGCATTCTAATAGCCGTTTTAAACTTGAACGAATGATATCACTGTCTCTTTTGCTCTTTTCTTCGGGTATCTCGGCAAGTAATGTAAACTGACTGACAAACGAAGGAAAGACCGAAATGGGATTGGAATGCACAATGGCTTTCGATGCCTGGAAGGAAAATGGTGGGTAGGAAGGGAGGGAGGGATTGGAGGAGGCAAATGGATCTTCTTCGTACCCCCTCGAGACCGGAAATGAATGAAATAGCTGCTAAACGAAAAAGGGTATTTTCACTTTTTCTTCTTCCTCTTTCTCTTTTGTTTTTTTTTGCTTTTAAATTATCATGCCGTTTTAAAACATAGTGGACCAGTATGATTCTATAAATTAAACAACCTGTGTCAGTGAAAAATTATGAATAAAAAGAAAGACGTCAAGAAAGATGATGTCAGTTTTATTTTTTTAGATCCCACTTCATGTCTCATTTAACGTAAGAGAGGGAATAATGATTGCAGTAATGCCTGAGAATGATATGGCATTAGTATAAAGTACGATGGCTCTCGTATTTGTCAATACGTTGCTGTTGAAGACAGGGCACACCACCACCACCCTTTGTTTCGCGACCCTTCGTGAATTTACCTTTCGTCTGGGCACTCATCTTTCCTACTCACTTTCTCACCCTTTGATCTTTACTTTTTGGGGATCCTCTATCAACTTTCAGTTGAATTTTCGATAAAGTATACGATTCTTTATTTATATTCTCTCTTAGGATTTATTATTAATGATATAAAATAAGATTATATATATTTTTCACGTTTGTTTTGTTATCTTCAAAAAACAAAACAAAAAATCAGCATGTCATTTAGATTTAAAGATTTATGTGAGACTATAAAAAAAATCGATCGTAACGTTCTATCGATAAGAAAAAGATTACACACCCCTTGCTAACGTTAGAGTAGTATATCGCGTAAATTCGAATAACGACGACATAGAATAAGTTGAGCGGAACAAAGACATCAATCGACTCGTAAACAATAAGTCTAGATTCTTAGTGCATAAAGTTCCTTGCTGTGCTTTGGAAAGCCTTTAAATATTGCAACATTTTGTGTGAGACGTTAAAGGCGTACTGACTTATATAGGTTTATGATAGAACGATCAAACTGTGAGGGTGGGTGGGTGGAAAGAAACGAGTGTCTAACTTTTACGGTCCACTACAGTTTAAATATACCATTATAACAGTTATCTTTTCTTTAACTCGAAGAAGAACGAGAAAACGCTTTAATTCTTATCTCGTCGAAATACGTTAGAAAACCATGACGTTAAAATACCATGACACACATCCCGTTCCGTGTATACTCTGTATATAAATTTATCTAAAGTTCATTTCGTGCCTTTGTCGTTTCTATGTAAGCTTTTACGTTGTACGACAAGGGGGTTCATTAGATAAAGAACGAACGGTGTTCTTAAAGAGAAAAAAAAAAGAAAGGGAAAAGAGAGTAAAAAAGAGGTAGAATATACATAGGACAAAAATGCAATAAAATGGATGAAGTTCTTTCGGTTCTTACTAGGAACACAGCTTTTGAAGGTAGAACGGAGACCGAATTCTTTTCCTTTTTTTTTTACTCAATGCAGCACACCACCTGCAAGAGAGAGGATTCTCGACAATGGCGCAATATTCAAACCCTGACTCTGAATTCGTAGGGTGGCACATACCCCACTACTACTACCACCACCATATCTCCCTTAACTGTTCTTTCCTCCGACCCTTCTGATGCGCTTAGCCGTGGTGCTCTCTTCCTCTTAGCTCGTTCCTACCAACGCTGATCCATATGTAACGCGAATGAATATTCAACCCCACTAGAAGACTACCACCACCACCACCCTCCCCCATCATCGTCTCTCTTATTCCCTATCACAGCACCTTTATCGTCGACGATGGGGAATAGGAGAATGTCAACGACAATGACGACGACGACGACGACGACGACGACGACGAGGACGACAAGAACGAGGACACCTAGTCTTCGTCTGGTTGCCAATGCTACGAGCTTTCTCACTCCAAAGCTTCTGGAGCCACAAGATCTTAAGTGCACTGATAGCACGAACGGCGAGCTATTTAGCAAACCATCTCTTCTCCGCAACTTCCAACAACAATCAACCAACCTCGCTTCTTTATCCTATTTGCACGATGACGATAAAGTTCGATAAATAGGTTCATGAAAGTGTCACTGGTAGACAACAAGTCAAATAGTGTAATCCTTCTTTCTCAATGATGTGATACTTCAATATGATTAATCCCTGATATTGTTCGTATTAAGAAAGGTTTAATCAATTTGGTAAATCTTGTCTAATGAATCTTTACTTTACTCGAAACAAATCATTTGGTAATTGGTTAGTTGGTCGTCCTTAACGAGAACTGATCGAAAACTGTTGTAAGAATGAATGAAGCTTTTGCCTACGGAGAAATAGTGATTGATTAAAGATTCTATGAGTCAGTCGTTGGATGCGTTAACGAACAGTAACTACGGAGAGAAGATTTACATCGGTTTACAATTCCTTAACGGTGTATACCGTTGGCTCTGGCCACGTAGTAGAAACCTTCCAAGCGCTTTTAGCTATGTAAATACTCTCCTCGAACCTGGGAAATACCTATCTTTGCCATTCGAAGAGTGTTTTGTTGAATATAGTGGCTTCAAGCGTGTTAAAATAATGTCAAGGAGAATCTTCTAAAAGATAACTAAGATCGAATCGTTAGTCACTCTTCGAATATCTCTTCCTCATCCTCCCACACCATTACGTAATCGAATTGTTAAACAGTCATTAGAAGAAAGCATCTCTCATTTTTAGATTTATTTGTTTTGCAGGAACCATAAGTCAGATTAAAGTTCTCCACTCTTGTTTAGTCTCATTTATACGAATATACTCGATCGATAGTGGTGTAGTTTATTCTTTTTCATTTAGTGGGAATCGATTCGAATGAGAGATAGAGATAATCTTTGGAGCTTTTCGCGAACTCACGATGAGATCTTTCTACGCGAGCATCGAGCTGGAATAAAATTGGCTTCGCTTTAGCGACGCTTATTTGGTTTACGGACGATAGCACCCGACTATTAAACGATCCCGCACAAACGTGTTTACCGCGAAACTTCTATCCGGGAACTTCCACTTCCTCTGTTATGTATATATATATATATATATATATATATATATATATATATATATATATATATATATATTTTTGTGTGTGTGTGTGTGTGTGTGTGTGTGTGTGTGTGTGTGTGTGTGTGCATGCATGCATGTATGTATATACATTAACAGGAGAAATTCACGATTTATCAAGTCGACGATTCACAAATTTTCATCGAATTTATAGGATCGAATGGCGTGACAAAGTACCATGCGTAAATCACGAGATAATCGTCTGGTTGTTCTCTTACCTTACGATTCTTTTCATTAGAAAATGATTCGTGTATTTTTAACGTTTAAAACGTGTGGGAGAAATTATTCAATCGTAAATCACATGGTTACTAAATTGAAATAAAACTTGACATTGAAATATATGTTAATAAACTTCACAAGAGTATTTAAGATAATTTATTTTATTTTATAAAAAGTGGATTGTTTTAGGCATACATAATTGTATAATTGTTTCAATTTTATATAATAATAAAAGGTTATTACTTTTTTGATATAACAGTGAAGAGTTAGCTTTGTAGTTGGTAGATATAAAACATTTGTCTTTTACGATAGAACGATTCATAGTGTAATATCTTTTAAGTTATATCCAAAATCCAGTACTTGATCTCAAGGGATTGAGTCAAACCAGACATCATAGAACGATCGATCGGTTTCTTTTTCTTCTACTTCTTCTATGCTATCACGAATACCACCACCCCTGTCGTTTTCGAGCAAAGAAAAGGAGCTTTGAGAACTCGAGAGGATTCGAGGTTTTTAGTAGAAACGCGCTTGAAAGAAGTTGGTGGGAAGATCCCAGCACTAGCAGCAGCAGCACCAGCAGCAGCAACATCACGACATTGGGTTCAAATTTATAGCAGTTCAGTGAGACTTTATGCTATGTCTTCGTAGAAATTGTTTTACTCTAAACATTTTTCGTTGTGTGCTTCTCAGATAAGGAACGAATAAATATTAGATTTTGTTCACTCATAAGATTGTTTTGTTTGTTACTCTTTGTATTAAAACGAAAGATTATTTTACGAATCAATCGATGAATGTGTAAATTTTGAAGATTATTAATTTAAAGAAAAGCGAAATAAGAGAACAAAGCGAAAAAATTTCATTCGTGCAAAGTTACTACTCAATGGTTTTTTTTTTCTTCTTCTTCCTCGTCCTCCTCCTTCTTCGAGTTAATGAATTTTGGAAGCCGCTTCTTCTTCTTCCTTCCTTCGTTAAAATTAGACGACTTTAAAATTTTACGCAGGACAATTCGAGCGAAATGACTAGCAGTAAAAGCAGCAGAAAGTAAAGTAAGGTTCAAGGAATAAGGGTGGATGGTGCGTTAGAGAAAGAAGAGAGAGGAGAGAAATGTGTGTTGGAGCGAGAAAAAGGGAATGTGATATGACATGTTAAATCATATGTGTGTGCTGGCCGAAGAATGGGGACGTGCGTCAGAGGACGAGATTACGTTTCTGGAAAGTAAAAACCGACTATTCATTCGTGTTCCTCCTCCGTGCGGATTAGCTTTCATAGCCCTTTTGTCGGGAAATTACAAGGAACTTTATACAATAGCTCTTTTCACGTTGGGATTGTCTATGTGTTCTTCTTGCGATTCCAATTTTTCCGTTTTTTTTTTTTGACATTTCCGTTTTTATTTTACTTCCTTCGATTTAATTTTAATTTCGTTTAATAAATTATATAATTTATTTGATTAAAATGTAATTAAATGTAATTAAACATAAATCATTAATAATATTATTTGTATATCCTTTTACTTTTTTATTGTTACATATGATTACACTATTATTTTAAACATAATTAAATAAATTAATTGACGAAATTTAGAATTTTTGCGTTTAAAATTAATACGTTCAAATATGCTCTTTCAATTCCAATTTTTATTTTTTTATATTGACATTTCCATTTTTATTTTCATTTCTTTTATTTTATTTTAATTTTATTTAATAATATATACAATTTGTTCTATTATTAAACATATTAACACATTATTAACAACACCATTTGTATATCCTTTTATTTTGTTATCGATACATATGATTACACAATTATTAAACGCAATAAAAAAATTGACGAAATTTAGAAAGTAAAAATAATAAAATATATTTAAGAATAATACGTCAAATGAGAATTTTGTCAATTGTTAAGACGACCAACGTGAAATGTTTTATTAGATAGACGAGAAAGTTACGCACCACAGTTTTGACGTTATAAAACAGAAAAGGGAAGAGAATACTTTCCTGTCATATCTCGCGTAATTACCTACTTTATCACTGGAAGGTATGTGCCATTTGTTCAAGGCGTCTTTCAGAGACGAGAAAGCTTAAAAAGAAAAAGAAAAAGAAAAGGACGAGATGATTCGTCGTCGTCGTCGTCGTCGTCGTCGTCGTCGTCGTCGTCGTCGTCGTTGTTGTCGCCGTTGTTGTCGCAGTCATCTTGAGAAAAATCTTTCGCCTTGTTTCTTTTGGTCCTTCGTCTTCGACGTGTCCAGGATTCGAGCTTAAAACTATGAGAGAGAAAAAGAGAAAGAATAAACGAATGAAAAAGAAAAAGAAAAAGAAAAAGAAAAAGAAAAAGAGAACACCGTGGGAGGGGGTGGGGTTGGATGATAATCGGGAAAGGACGGAAGAACACTCGTGGTATTCCTGGTATCTCTGGTTTGCTTTGTCCGAATTTTTGTGTCCATTTATCTGCACATCCGTTCTCTCTCCGTGGGTTGCTCGGTAAACCCTCCGTTCAACTCTCAGAGTCTCTTCTACCCTGGCGACGTCCTTTTCTGCTCACTGGCCCTTTCATTCCGAAAAGCAACGCATGTCCCGACGAGATTTCAAGTCCGAAAATGCCTTTGTTTTTTTGCCAGAGCAGTACCAGTGTAACAGCAGCAGCAGCAGCAGTAACAGCAACAGCAAGTATCACCCCAGTGGTCTTCTTCCTAAGCGTGATTGCAATTTCTACGAGCTTTTTTTTCTTCCCTATCCCTTATCGAACTACTTTCTCTCTTCTGACCAACCAACAAACAAGAGATTTTTTTTGCATTAATGCGAGGTAAAGAAGAAGAAAAAGGGCTGAGTATTTGCGTGATTGTTTCTTTTCAGCTATTGTTTTTTCATTGAACTCAACGAGTTTCGATCGAGTAAATATATTCTACGACAATATCGCGGTATATACATATATATATTTTGCATATTTTTATCTTTATAAAATCGAGACTAGGAATAAGGTCAGAGGGCAGCCATCGGAAATACAAAAATGCCAATTGTCTGTCTTTTCCTCTGTTCTTCCTTACATATAGCCTTGTCAGCCGTAAGTAATGGAAGTTGCTCGACCGATGTGGCATTAACTCTGCCATTTTCGAGTCAAGGCGCTCTGGCTCCTTTCGAAGCTTTTTAAAACTTGTTTCCTCTCCCTTCTCCTCACTTCTTTCCTTTTATCGGCTTCCATTACTCCCTTAAGAAATCGAAGAAATGTTTCGCGTCACCATCCCCCTTTTTCTGCCACCATCACCCACCGTCTCTCTCACCATTTCTCTGCTTGCCTTCTACCTTCATCCCACCCCCATTTCCACCTTCCCCACGCTCCCATTCTTTTCATCGCACACCGAACCTTGTTTCTCACGATTTTTCCTGAAGGTTAAGAAAAACTAAAGAGAAAACGGGGCCGCGCGTATAAGTCCCGGCTAAGATGCAAACTTTCCAACTTACGAAGACCGTCTGACGCGGACCATTTTTTGTTCCTTGGTGTAGCGTCGCCTCTTTTGATAAATACGAATTTGTTGGATGCTTTCTGGCAAGCATCGAGAAAGTCTATACCGAATAGCACAAGCACGAAAACTAAAGTAAAAAGTGTAAACGTTTCCTGGAAACTTCTTCGCCTTGCGAAAACTTGATAGAATTCTTTTACCGAGTGATAAGATATTATTTTCATGTCGAATAAATCTTTATATAGCGCGATCCTTTTGATTAGTTCTTTAACAAGATTTTTAAATCTTTAAATTTTGTTCTATGATTAACCATTGTTATTTAAGAATTATATTTCTACTTGGAAAAGCACAAGTTTGTAAATTAACAAGATCAAACATTGATTTACTTCGAGTTACAATATGACTTAAACAAGAGAGAGAGAGAGAGAGACATTTTCTTGTATAAGGAAGAAGGTTCTATATATCGGTTTGATGAAATAACAAAGACAAACATGATTATTGAGGCGCTATTAATCAAAAAGCTTCGAAAACGCGAGGCAAGGGTAGGAAGGCTGCATGACTTGGTAAAGAGTATCGGTGATGATACAAGTGTATATGTGTTAGTAATAGTAGTAGTAGGTAGCTTTATGTCTAAAAGAGAATAGTTAGGGGCTCGGGTGATGAAGGGAAATGGTGGTCTTCACGAACGACATCGATCCTTAGGTCACCAACTTGTAAGGTTGGCGGCGGTGATCGATCGTTTTAGGGTTACCGCAAACACACGGGACACGCTCTGGTTCAACTCCCTTCGGTTCGACCCCACAGACGCAGTGATCTTGACGGCCTTTGATACCGCTTCATGAATGTGCAAAGTAGGCAGGCAGCAGCACCACCAGCACCAGTACAGTCTTCTCTCCTTTGGATTCCCTCCTTCTAGTAGAACATGAGAAGTTCTTGGTCCTAGGGAGAGGGGTTCCCTTCGTCGTCTCCTTCATTTTCCATCTTGAGAGAGAGAGAAAGAGTGAGAGAGAGAGAAGTATTAGAGAAAGATCTGCTGCCGGTCGTCTTTCCACGCATTATCAAGAAACAATGGCTGTTTTGCCTGACTTCATCCGACTTTGATCGTACCGCCACAGCAACATTACGAAAAGTTTGTCTTACTACTCCGGAAGGGTCTTTTGAACACGCCCCGTCCGCCGCTCTTCTTCTTCCTATCCTTCGTCAAAATTTCATCCTAATAGACTTCTTTGACGAATCCCTTAAACATCCAATCTTTTCTTTTTTTTTCTTCTAACCGGTTCTCATCAACGATCAGTTACAACTACAGAATAATCCGATGTCTCTGATGTACACATATTTCAAGGAATAATCTTTAGTCTTTCTTTTATTCATTTTGACAATAGTTACTTTTAGAAGACTATTATCATCACCGTTTTAAATCCTTTCAAAAGGACTATGAACTTCTGCGATTTCCTCTCCTTTTCAATACAATCGCAATAGAAACTTTGAAGAACTACGAAAGATGGTCACAGTGCTGCTCGGGTGCGCGTTAACTGCTGAGGAATTAGTTTCACCGTTTCGAAACTCGGCAAGAGTTTCTCACGAATTTTACGTTCTTCGATTGGTTACTCGAGGACGGACAGTCGGTCCATTTTACGCTCAATTTCCGCAAGTCGGAGGAAAATGCTTTTCAATCTTAGTCCTGGCTCCCTAACCCATCCCATCCCTTAATTTACCCTTCTGGATAGTTCGAGAAATGTTAAATAAATTTTTACATGGTCAACCGATATAACAAAAAGTATATTTCCTTTAGTTGTTGAAATTTCTGGTAAGTTTTGGTATCCATTATTATATCCACACATCCGCTTAAGGATGTTTTTCCTGTTTGGCGAAGGACGAGTTGATGTCATTAGCGCGTCTCTGACCAATCCCCATCAGTCATATTTATCCGTTGACGACAAGGGAATTCGCAGTGCGGCAACTCAGATTGATGGATCCATCCGTTTCTCGGTTATATCCTCCTTCGCACTCGAGGGATGAAAACCAACCCCTCGATATCTGTAAACGTAGTACCCGCGTATATTCTTGGCGCGGTTCTAGCAATCTACCGGCCATTAGGTTTGAAATCGTTACACGGGCTAGACTCGGACATTAGGAGGCATTTATGTGTACGTCATCGTGATCATGATTTACGAGATATCGTTCAAACGTACATGCAACTACCTACAATTCTACACGTGTGTTAACCCTTTAGTGGATTTTCTTCAAGAACGAATGAAGATGCTTTATCGTCGATAGAAATGTATGTCTGTATGTTTGTATGTAATTCTTTTTCATATAAAAAGTTACAATTAATCGTGACATTATGCACGGTAATTTTAGTTTCAAGATATCAATTGTACCTATCGTATTTGGTCTTAATTATTTTAATAAAAGGGTATAATGGAAATCTATGGTCACAACAACCGGTGTTTTACCATAAAATAGAAATAAAAGATTTTCTGGAAAAAGGTATTTAAAGGTAAATCGATTGTTCGATTAGTTGGCGCGACAATTTATTCTTTTCGTTTTATTTTTTGTTTTAAATGAATAAATTGCTATAAGAATGGCACATAAAATAAGAGAAAAGTAACAACGTACGTTTAGCGTCCGATGAAAATAGCTAGCTAGCTGGGTGGCCTTTAGCTTAGCTTCGAATCAATTCGTATTCATTTAGCGCAGGTGTTGCTAACGGTGAAAAATTGTCCTTACCTTTTTTCGTAGAGCTTTTGTGCGGGCTAGCGAAAGACGCTCGTTACTTCGTATATCAGCAAACGATGCTGCTGCTGCTGCTGCTGCTGCTCGAGAAGGGTAGATACAGTAGGTAGTACTTTCGAATGATTTATCGTCTACGACGTTCGTATCCTATCGTTTTGTTTCCTTTCGTTTCTTTAATAAAAATATTTAGCTTAAAGTTTTGTCGCTCGTGGGGGGTTCCAACGATTTAAACCACTTTTTTGCAGTTATCATCAAAACGAATTTCAAACGTTAGCCTCGTTCTCTCTCTCTCTCTCTCTCTCTCTCTCTCTCTCTCAAAGGTTATTTCCGAGATATTTCCGGATTGTCATTGGTAATCGTACTACGGTTGCATAGGTATGTACGATCCGAACAGCAAATATCGTCATGTACGATCATAGTACTCTCTCATGGTCGAGTCTACTAATCCAATTATTTGCGCGACAAACATGTATCGCGCCTCAACTATTTATCACGCGTCCGTATCGATTGATTTAAGCTTAGAAGATCGATCCTAATTACGGATTTTACTAGTTCACTAAATCCCGATCAAGATAGACTAGGAAAGTATTTGAAAATATACTATGAAAATAATTCAACTACAATCCAATGACGTACTATAAAAGTTCTCACTTACATTTGGGTTTTTTGTTATAAAATTTTGGACAAAGAAAAAAATCATCTAACATTTTATGTTATACTTTGTTTGATGCATTGTACTATGAAAGACAGAACTTACTTTTTTTTGTCTATCCTGAGGGGCTAAGAAAAAAGTTCTCATAAGTACGGAACTTTGCATTTATGTTCTTATGCATCTCGTACTTAAGATAAGAACTAACTTTGAATAAATGAAAATATAAAGATAATGTGAAATATAGTATATAGCAAATAAAAAAAAAACTGGTATTCTAGATGAATTTTATTATTACACTTACGCAACAATTTTTATAATTTTCACAATTGAATATAATTTTTAGTCAATTTTAATGTGCCAAATTGCATTTAATATTCTACCTTGTGTCGGGTTGCGCCATCTCGTGAACCGAGTTGTTGCTATGTTGCACTATTATGGTGGTTACTAACGTGCATAGGTTCGATCTTTTTGAAGAAACTCTGTTTTCCTAATGCACGAGAAAAGACACGCCCTTCTTTGTATCGATATCGATCGAATGCTCGTTCATTTTGTATTTTATACCTGATACTTTACTCTATTTCTCTCTCACCTATTCTCTTTATTTAAATGCATTTCTTATTCGATGATAGAAATGATGCAAATTATTTCTCATTTGTTAATTGTCGTTTTACTTAACTCTGCAACTTCGTCAAAATATATGAGATCAAAGTTCACGAATTTTATCCTGATCAATTTTGTTTTTCGTATTATTTTTGATACTCCTCTCCCACGCATCATACCACACATGTTCACCTTATTACATCCTACAATTTTAACACGTCAAAGTTTTTCGAGATACTCGTAGAAATTTGAAATACAACTTTTACTTACTATAAATTTATTAATTACGTTTGTCCACGTAACTTTTATTTAGGATTGAAAACAGACGAGATTTTCTTAATAATATTTGCAAAGGTTTTTCTTTTTTTATTAAGCTATTTCTTCGTATTAACTAACCAACCAACTTTAGCTCAATCTTTTCGCAACAGAGAAATTCACCGTAATCGAGAACTATATTCCCCTTCCCCGTTCTATAAAAATTCATGTCAACGCAAACCTTGAAAAAGTACGATTGCCCGTTGAAAAACTTTTCCCTTATACTTTACGGTCTAGAACTCTTCCAAGAGTCTAGTATTCTTTTTTTCTTCTTTTTCTTTTCCTCGTCTTTCAACAAATTATAAAATTTCTTGAAAAAAATATCGTTCTTTTAGTAGCCCAATACTGATTGCGTAATTTCTACGACAAATTATATTGAATCAAGTATCGATTATTCAAAGAAGATAACAAATTATTAATCTAATTAATATTTTGGACTATAAAAATTAATTTATCGATGATACAAATCTTAACAAAAAATAAAATATATAGTCAAGCATACTTATCTCAACTTTGTAATACCATTCGAGTTGCGCAATTTGCCAATGCAGATAAAATGACAAAAAAAAGAAGTGTTATTCTAATTGCATATTATAGGGGGGGGGGGATATATTATATGTACATATATATACTATAGAAAGTGATGTTGATAAACGATGCGCCTCTGCTCGTTTCGTATATAATTGACCTCGTACTTGAGTATGGCGTGCATTTTGAAGGTAGCAAGATCACTTGCTTTCCAATTAACATTCAGGTATGCTAATACGGGGCGAGATAGCTTGTGTAACATCAATTTATAAAATAATAGTGTCATTTATCATGGACTTGCTGTTACTAGGTATACCATATTCCCCCCCCCCACTATCTGACTTTGGTTTTCAAGATATTACGATAGGACTATCTTGAACGACAATTCATGCTAATAATCGTCCAATGTCTAGACATAGTAAAAATATAGTCTCATCAGATGTTATTTTTTGAATTTTTTTTTTTATATTTCTTCCTACCGCACACCATTACTTTGCCTAGTATGAGAGTCGAGAGAAAAGATGGGAAAATTCAACGTTTAATGGGTTTAATTATTTATTGGTAGCATTAATCAGGCCGTTGTTATTAATTCATCGTTTCCCTTTGTTCCAGGTAAGTGGTTCGTCGGGTGGGCAGCAGCCCGCAGCCACGGAAATCGCTTTTACGCGGTAAGTCGGTCGATTGCGAATCAACCGGTTACAATTAATGGAAATTCTCCCTCCCGCGTGAGGAAAGCGAGTAGTAGAGAGAGGTACTACCTACCCAGTACTCTCGTCTGGGGTAATGAAACTCCTACCATGGATATCCCTGTCAAATTCCAGATATAATTATTTATTAATTTAACTGTACATTTTCGAGAGTATAACGTTGCCAGCGGTTCACAGAAATTTCAACAAATTGTTAAACATTTTTACATTTCTTTTTGTTATGATCGTTACAATTATACTTCCCCCACTCTTATCTTGAAAAAAGTTAATAATTCTTTTGACGATAAATCGATAATTAACGAAGATTATTACGGTAATAATATTATTTACCATTTTCCGTAGTTTAACAAACCATCGAGTTAGTTAGTAACTATTTATACGCTTGAGAAATTGTTCGGAATATCGGTTAAGTACATTTTAAGTTTATCCATGATTTCTGTACGATCCGAAAAGGATCGTACGGTGATTAGCGGTATTCGAAATTCGCGCGCATCCACTTCCATCGATTGGGATTCTAGATCGATACTCATTGCGAGCATCGATCAACTGTTAGTAACTATCGAAGCGTTGCTCTAGCAACCCCCACCTCTCGCATCCCCACTTCTCATCGCCCTAGTACGTACGTCCTGCTGTGACCGTACAAAAGGGGCATTCTTTCTATTCTTTACCGGACGCCTACGACTACACATCTTGAGAGATTATAGAGGCTTAGGAATTCACAAAGGACAACGAAGAGAATATCCTCATCTTCAAGACTCGTGAAAGTGAGCCTATTCAACATCACAACCCTTAAGGTTGTGATCGCTATATTTGCGGAGTGCGAGAGGTGAGATCTTTCCAATATATATCTATTTCACATCGACGGTATTCTCCCTCGTGGTACGCCACGTGGTGCATTCTTATTGTATAATCAAGTAACATCCAGGGTTTTTATGCCGCAAGGCTTTTCCCTGACGAGCCAATAAAAAAGGCATTGTTTCTTTGGTTGGCTCAACCACGTGTTTTATTTTACACCTTAACCTAACCCTTTATTCTCCACTTCATAGCATAAACAAATTGCCAGAGGACTCTTAATTGAGGAATTTCGGCCATAACATTTTGGTGCAATCCTGTAAGGTGCGAATTCCCGACTTCTGATTTACGAAGCAGCGAGTAGACTATCACCACACCGAGCAAACCGATTAGAGAACAACGAAGTCGAGGGAGTCCGCCATCTTGTGAACATCTACACCGTTCAGCGGAGGCAGCATCACGAAAAATCTAGAAGCGAGATAAGTAGTTTTAATTACCCGTGCATACGCCTATGCGTACACACCCTCATTTACTAATATATATCTCAAGGGAAATTGCGTCTTCGAACCCCGTAGAAGTTCGCAATTTCTTATATATTTATGCATTACGCTCATTTCTCTGTAAAATTCACATCTTAACATCGAAAAGACTTATAGAACTTAATTTCTAAATTTGAACGGATACATTATATATAATCGAAGGTTATTCTCCATCTCGGAAAACGCTTTATTCTCGTACAAAGAACGATAAGATTTTCGGCGGCTTCACCGCCACGCCACCTTCCTCACTTGAACGGTAGACGCCGTGACGTCATCGCCGGACATCCCATCTATCGGCATATAGCTAACGACAACCGTATACCCCCTCCATCGGCCTCTTATACTACACATAGGTATACCCCCTCCAACGATCTAGCCTCAGGGCCGTACCACGCGATCGAGAACCCAACGCGCGGTCATTCATTCATATAAAGGGGATTTTTACATATTACCGTAAATTAATTTGAGTGGATTTCGAAAAGTGGAATAATTAATAACGGTTCGGAATGGCATCGCAAAAACAGCTCGAACAGCTCGAACAAAAACGGCTAGTTTTAGAATCGGGTTTAACACACGTCGAAAATCTAATTCAAGAAGGGAATTTAAGTAAACAGGAAATAAGAAAGCGTTACGAACGACTTACTCAGCTAGTAGAGAAATACGAAACATTGTATGAAAAGTGCGCTACTGCTATCCGCGAAGTAGGAGGAGTCGATAGTTTGAATCCCATCATAGAGAGATATTTCGCGATCGGAGACAAAATTGACTCGGGCGATACGGCCGCGGTTAGTAACGCGAACGGCTCGCATGGAGACGACGGTGCTACAAATACCCGCGATCAGCAAATACGATTACGCCGAATCGAGATCCCGAAATTCGACGGAGACATCGGAAAGTGGATTCATTTCAAGGGGAGTTTCATGACACTGGTGGACGCGCGTACCGACATGTCGGATTTAGAAAAACATATATACCTCCGCGAGTCTCTTACCGGTAGAGCGCTTCAGACGATCGCGACATATTCATCGACCGGGCAGAATTATAAGAATGCGTGGGAAATGTTGTTGAAAACTTTCGACCGGCAACGCATACTCCTAGCACGGGCCATTGACGCCTTCATAGACACTCCACGCCCGAAAAGCATGTCAATAGAAGAGATGACACGGCTCGCTGGTGACTTGCGGGCCCATTCGGATACTATTACTTCTTTCAATGTACCACACGCACTGATGGTACGCCTTGGCGAACGCATTCTACCCCGCGACCTTAGACAAGAATGGGACAAACAGTTAGATGCGGATAATTATCCGACCATGAATCAGCTTTGCGACTTTGTGAACGAGTACACACTCCGTAGCGTCGCGTCGTCGAATATTCCATCGACATCGGGAAACGAGCCTCACTCAAAACGTAGACATACTGATACGATGACTTTACGGCCACTAAAGCGACAGGAGACACATATAACGCGTACATTTCTTACTCGGACCTTAATTAACTGCATTCTTTGCAAACGAGATAAACATCTTTTATACCAATGCCCCCGGTACCATGACCTGACGAAACGAGACAGACTGGCGATGGTCGAACGTTATGGACTATGTAAAAATTGCTTACGGAAGCATCGAGACCCATGTAAGAGTTCACATTGTCAAATCTGCAGCCGATCCCATCACACGTCGATACATATAGACAATGACGAGCATGAGGTCACGAAACAGGAGAGCCACACCCCCGCGAAAACGGAGACCGCGTCGACATCTCAAACGAACCCATTACTACGCGACTAACACCGATCCTTCATGTCAATTCGCACGGTGTACCGAATTAATTCCTTATGAGCGCCAAGTACCGAAAAGGAAAAAACGAAACGGGACCTTTAAACAATGTCGGATATTCTTAGATACATGCGTCGCCGCACACTTCATTGCCGAAAATGTCACGAGAGAGTTACGCTAACAGATTATACCATATTAGGTTTCCACTCGCGCTAGATCAGAACTTGATCGATGATCGTCACCGAGGTATTCATTTAATCGCTAAACAATAAATATAAGCAGAACTTTTCGCTACTCATCGTCTCTAATATAGCGCGATCGAATTCAGTAAACAAATTAGAAGGCGAAATTCATTACGTCTAAAATGCGAGACGATGCGAATCGGGAAAATACATGGTGCGTATATCCTCGCGAGGAAGGACATGATCACAGCCACCTACGTAGTATAGCCTCACGCCGATTCCACAATCTCTCGAAGAAGTTACACGCGAATACCGAACTCAGGAAGGAATATGAACGGATCATACGGGAATATATCGATTTAAGACATACGTTGAATGTTAAAGACGAACTTACGGGAGGCTGTTATCTTCCCCATCACGCGGTCATTAAATCAGTCAGCATGACAACTAAGGTATGGGTCGTATTCGACACTTCCGCGAAAAAATGATCAGAGGTATTTCTCAACAACACTTTGTTAGTAGAACCTACAAGTCGAGATACTGTAGTAAAACTCTTGTTACGATTCCGAACGTATCAGTACGTATTGAACGCGGATATCGAGAAATGTATCGACATACATGAGTTCATCCAGACGATCGCCAATATCAACAGATATTTTAGTGACATAACGAACGGATTCGCGAGTTCGAACTTAACACGGTGACACTCGAAATAACCTTAACACCTTTTCTTGTTATACGAACCATAAAAAACTCGCGAAAGATGAAAGCGCGAATTATCCACTCGGAGCCGACATACTAGACCGTGATCTATACGTTGATAACCCGATCGACGGCCAATTACACGGTTTCTGCGACGCGAGTCAATCTGGTTACGGAGGCTGCTTATATGTAAGATCGCGACATAAATTCGGTAACACACGCGTACGTCTACTTTGCGCTAAAAGTCGCGTGGCTCCTCTTAAGGCCACCACTGTACCACGTTTAGAATTATGCAGAGCATTGACACTCACGCGATGATTAAAAATTGTAACTCGATGCTGACGATGGCTTAAAACTAACTCATATAAGGGAGAATTGTCTACCGCAGAAATAACAGAAACGGAACGACGCGTTTTTAAAATCGTGCAAGACTTACAATGTCACGCCGAAAGAGAAAGGTTGAAAACAGCGGGGGGAGTCAAGAGCGCAAGGCTCGCCGCGTTAATTCCGATTCTTGACGAAAAAGGTTTAATTCGAGTGGGGGGTCGACTTCGGAACGCAAATTTAAGTTTCCACGAGAAATGTCCGATATTATTGCCCTCACATCACCACGTCACCGATCTCATCCGAAAGCTCCATGAACAAAACTTTAACGCCGGCATACAGACTACCCTCTATGCCCTTCAACAACGTTTTTGACTCTTTGACGGTAAGGAGGTCTGGGAGAAATTGCAGTCAAATCTTTCAAACATCATTTTAGACGAAACGTGAGCGAACTGCGTTTCGCATACGAAGAAGTAGACCACATTTGTTATCGAAATCGAAGCTATTTTAAGTTTACGCCTGTTAAGGGTAACGTAATCGTCAGATTTAAATGATGCAACCATACTAACGCCTGCACATTTCTTTTAGATTAAAAGAACGTTTACGACATTGTGGAAGGAAAATTATATTAAGACACCAGCTAATCGATTGTCTTCATGGAAACACATTCCAAAAAAAAAACGCTAGAAATGGACCCAATCCCAGCATAAAATCAAAGGAACACCACCGTCATTCTCATCGACAAATCAACTATACGTGAGATAGCCGTGAAAACTATTCACGGAGTCGTCAAGAAAAGTGTGACAACTATTTGTCCACTATCAATGCGAGTATTCACCGTGAAGACGGTTCACGGTGTTGTCAAGCGAAACGCAACGACTATTTGTCCATTGTTAAACCATCATTAATTTTTGCGTTGTATCCTTTATAATTAACGCTCGTGCGTTGAATCTCTTATGAATAATTTTCTCGTACGTACAAAACAGATAAATCGACTGGCCAGCGATTCACGGAAGACGGTAAGCAGCTCGTGCTGCAAGCGATATATAATACAGCGATTCACGGAAGACGGTAAGCAGCTCGTGCTGCAAGCGATATATAATACAGCGATTCACGGAAGACGGCAGGCAGCTCGTGCTGCAAGCGATATATGCTATAGCAATACATAAATTGTGACTCGTTTCACAAATATCGTAAAATCGATTGTAATAAGCGCACAACACAAACCATGTATTACGAATGTTATTGATCGTTACACGCTCAACGGGGGGAGTATGTACGATCCGAAAAGGATCGTACGGTGATTAGCGGTATTCGAAATTCGCGCGCATCCACTTCCATCGATTGGGATTCTAGATCGATACTCATTGCGAGCATCGATCAACTGTTAGTAACTATCGAAGCGTTGCTCTAGCAACCCCCACCTCTCGCATCCCCACTTCTCATCGCCCTAGTACGTACGTCCTGCTGTGACCGTACAAAAGGGGCATTCTTTCTATTCTTTACCGGACGCCTACGACTACACATCTTGAGAGATTATAGAGGCTTAGGAATTCACAAAGGACAACGAAGAGAATATCCTCATCTTCAAGACTCGTGAAAGTGAGCCTATTCAACATCACAACCCTTAAGGTTGTGATCGCTATATTTGCGGAGTGCGAGAGGTGAGATCTTTCCAATATATATCTATTTCACATCGACGGTATTCTCCCTCGTGGTACGCCACGTGGTGCATTCTTATTGTATAATCAAGTAACATCCAGGGTTTTTATGCCGCAAGGCTTTTCCCTGACGAGCCAATAAAAAAGGCATTGTTTCTTTGGTTGGCTCAACCACGTGTTTTATTTTACACCTTAACCTAACCCTTTATTCTCCACTTCATAGCATAAACAAATTGCCAGAGGACTCTTAATTGAGGAATTTCGGCCATAACAATTTCGAACTACTAAGTTTGTAATTTCTTTTGCAAAAGATTCGATTACTGCGTTTACCTCAGTGACGACAACTTCAAAATATCGTCTTTAATCGCATCACATGGAATTTAGAAAAGCTTTTAAACTCATACTCGTTTACACGACAATACCTTTACTTTACTCTACCATAGCAATTTTACGTCAAAGTAGTGTATCGTAGTTTTGTTGATTTGTACCGGTGTTGCTAAACTATTTTTTTTTCTTACAATAGAGATGAAAAATAATGTATTTTTAGAAACGTATCGATAAACTTTTGATGAATTTTTTTTCTAGCAATAAATATATAAATTCTAAGTGATAATCTCGGTGAATAAAATATAAGATTGGATGACAGATGATAAAAATGAATAATAGTAAATAAAAAAAAATAATATAATAATAATAATAAAAGAAACAATATTAATTAATTATGTCTCACTTATAAGAATAATAATTTTCCTTTAGTGTAAAAGATAAAAAGTAATAATATTATTAGACATGAAAAATCTCTAGTTTATAAAGTCGACTATAAAACATCGTTTCGTTATAAACGTTTTCAAAAGGGTAGGATCAAACTCACTTTTTTTTATATTTTTCTTTTTCTTTGCCACTTTTTCCTTTATCCATCTCAACGAATAAGTTGGAAATTGAAGTTAAAATCATCGATTTACACTTTCTCTGGTAAAGTTGAACATCGGCCAAAGGAAATAAAGGAATAAGAGAGGAATGATGGACGGGAGAAAAAAGAAAAAAAAAAATAATAAAAGAATAAAAAGAAATGGACGAGCAAATGTAAGAGAAGGATTATTTTGCGCCGATGATTTTAGAATCTGATAGTGGTTTTGCCTTGGATGGTGCTTTCAGGTTGACTGGTATAAGGGTGCTTTTAAGATTTTGACCCCCCCCCCCCTATAGAAAAAAAGAATAAAAAAAGTATAAGTGGGAAAGAAAGGAAAAAGGTAGATTACGTTAGCAAAACACACTATGAACTTTTTGCTATAACACGTGAGATTTAGATTCACTATTGCATTAAAATTATAAACAAATAGTAAAAAATCAATCACAAATGAACAATCCAACCCTTCGATTACAACTTCTACACGTTTAGAAACGTTTCTTGTTAAAAATATATTGGCCATGCTATTTAGAGTTAGAAACAATTGTGTATGTTTCGTGCGTATGCAATTGAGATTCGTAGGGCAAGGTATTAGGGCGGAGAGGAGGAGAGAGGTTTAGGACGGAGGAAGGGAAATCAATTATCGTCATTCCAGTCTCCAGCAACGATCCCGACGACCGGTCTACGTGATGTATGTTACTTCGCGTTTGGTAACACAACAATCCGTAACTCAGGCAAGCCCCTAGCCAATCCAGAACAAGCTCTTCACTTCCTCCTTCCGTTCTACACTCTTCTCTCCTCTCCTCTCCTCTCCTCTCCTCTCCTCTCCTCTCCTCTCCTCTCCTCTCTTCTCTCCTCGGGTTTCGATCTCCCAAAATACCGTTCGCATCGAGAGCCAAGCAATTTGTCACGAATAGCGCTTATTAGGCAATTCCGTCGTTATGGTGCTTGCTCGTTTATCGGGGCGACGTGCTGTTCTCATGAATTCCATTAGGTGGACCAGTGGAGGATAAGATTCAAAACAATACCATTGTGTTCTCTCTCTCTCTCCTCTCTTTATGAACAAGGAAATATTTTACGACAATTACGTGAATTTTCTTTTTTTTGTTAGGATCGATATACCAACTCGAATTGCATATTACATCTATGATAAAATTTAATCAAATTATTATTAGGGTGTGTCAAATGTTCTTGTATTTTTAATTAATATTTCACTTGCATATAAAATGCATTTATTGACATTAAAAAATTCAATGACACAATGAATACACAAATTGTTATATCTATGGCAGAGTATACTCAAATTATTATTAGGGTGTGTCAAAAATGTTCGTATATTTTTATAATAATTAATATTTCTTTTGCATATGAAATAAATTTATTAACATCGAAAAATTAAACAACACAATGTAACCTCGAATTTTTGATTCACCCTAATATTAAGACTTTTATCTAATATAATTTTATTTATTATTATTTTCTGAATAATCTTTATATTTTTTCTAAATTTTATTATTTATGTCATAAAGGGTAATAGCATAGTAAAATAAAAGTGACAATTTCATTTGTTATCGACAAAGAGATTGCGTTGTTTAATAGCCTTTGAAATCCATACGTATATTCCATATTTCCCTTAATGTCAGTCATCATGGGGTATCAGAAAACGCGTTTACACTATTCATACAAAGACCTATCGATGGTCACGCATTGTTTGAACTAATGATATTCTTGTTTAATACGTTACTCTGGGGTAATATATCTATCGATAAATGACAACATTTGTAATAGGAACATTAACGTTAATAATGGTTTTTTGTACAAAATACAATCCTTTAAATTATTATCGTAAAATAATTATCCATCGTAATGAACAATAAAAGAAGAAAACCACTACCTCCTGTGTTAGAGTTTAACTTTAGAAAAAGTTTTCTGCTTCTCGCAATACGGCGCCCTTATATTTTTATTAATGATTGCAATCATCATTAGTAGTAGTAGCATTCCTTTCGGAATTCTTTCCCCATTTCAGTCTTACCTAGTTACTACTTTACTAATCTTTCGAATTACTTGAAATTTTAATGTTTTTTTTCTCTCGTCAATAAGAAATGTTCTTGAAAAAGGGGAAAAAGAAATTAGGTTTCTTCGAAGTTTTTCAAAGAGATATTTTCAAGCTCGTGGCAAATATGAAAGAGTTATAAAATCGATTACGCTCTTTCTTTTCTTAATAAACTAACCATAAGGGTAATAATTAATTCTTAAATGTTGCATTTTGTAAACACGATTTTCTCGATGACGACAACAAAAGAGTTGCTTGATATTCGCAATAGAGTTATAACCAGATGAAGTTTAAAATATGCAATGCGTTGGTATAAAAAAAACGAAAAAAAAAGTATAGTAGAGTGGGCTCACGTCGTTCGGGTTACTACGATTAAACCTACGACGCGATTTCCCATGAACGGGTGGGGGAAAAAAATTTTATTTCGCAGTACCGCTTTGTGTAACAGCTTGCACAAAACTGTCGGTGATATATGAGAGAAAGAAAGAGAGAAAGAGTGAGAAAGAGAGAGAGTAACCATGCAGTGTTACCTGGAATGGGGCCATCCGCATTAAAAATACACACCGACACCGAAATTGATGGACGAGCGGGTAGCACTAATTATTATTATAAATCATCACGGACAGCGGGCGCAGTAGCCCAACCTTCCCATTGTCCGTTCTGAATTTTTCCTACTTTATGGATTCTATTAAACGTGCAATAGGAGGGAGAGTAGGTAGAAGGGTAGAAGGGTAGAATACGTTTTTACGGGCAACGGCCGATGCTTGGGAAAATTTTTCCGCTGTTATAGAAATCCGATAATACATTTCCATATAATAGACATTTAAAGGGGCACTCGACCGTAACCGCTTCCAACTTGAAAACCACGAAATTCAAATAATTAAAGAAGAGGATACACAACACCCCAAAAACTCTCTTTTCTCTTATTATTACACACGTTGATTTTTATTCTCTCTCTTGCATATTATTGCATAATATTGCATTTACTCACACTTGACTCTGATATTTTCTTCTTTTTTTATTAACATTATTGTTATTTTTATGGAATATTGTCGGTGCGAACATTTTTAATGATTGTAAAACATTTGTCAGCTGTTCGAGCAATAAACAAAGTTACAATCGTGGATTCGTTTAGATAAATTTAATCGTGACGACACCCCGTTTTTTCATGTGTGACACTTTATACGTGAACGTTATTTGATCAAGGTCAAGATCATCGTTCATATTTCTATAAAAACGATAGAAAGCAAAACAATAAAAAAAATCGAATAATAAAAGGGACATTTTATGTACTTACGTCAGCTGGTAGGACGATAATCGTAAGAATAGAAGATAATAGTCTCTCGTATCAACATTATTCGACAAAAAAAATCAAATGATAAGAAACGTTATATGACTAAAAAAAACTGGTCAAGAAAACGACAGATTGGAAAAAGAATAAAACGTTTTTCTATGTATATATGTATATATAAAGAGTATAGAATGAATAATAAGTAAATCCCGGAAAAGAAAACGAGAGAAAGAGATAGTTAGATAGATAGAAAACGAACCAATTACGTGATCGCACATTTTCGTTGAAAAGAAAAGGGGAATTCAAGGATTGCCATTATTTTCTATTCGAAACGCTATTCAAATAGCTGCTGCTGCTACTCGAGCGCGGGAAGATAGCCGATTTCCTCAAAATCGAACATTTCCGCCACCCAATCTGGTAAAGCAAGAAAACGAAAGACAGAAACTTGTAAGAAGAAAAAAAAGAAAAGGAAGAAGAAGAAGCATTCGTTTTCGATCGAGAGATTGTATGCAACGAATGGAGAAGTAGAAGAAGAAGAAATAGGGTGGGAGGGAGGAAAAGAAGATCTGCGAGTAGTCCGCTTCTCTCCTAATTTGACGCTTTCGATAAATTTAACAAGCTCGTCACGGAGGAAGGGTGCTGTATGTCCGGGCACGATGCCAGACTTTTGGCGCGTCCAATGTTGCACACTATTACAAGTCTCCGTATTCGAGAGGAATCGAGGCTGAAGAAGAAGAAGAAGAAGAGGATGAAGAAGAAGAATAAGAAGAAGAGGAAGAAAAGGAAGAAGGAGAAAGAAATGAAGGAAGGAAGAGACGTCCCTAGGGAAAGAGAAGACGCTTGGAACACGGTAGGTCGACGACGTCCACTTTGGTAATACGGTTCCTTTTCCTTTCTCCCTGGTACCCGTCTTTCCTTTCTCACCCTTTTCTATCCGGTATATCCTCCGGTTCGCAGCTGGCATCGTTAGGACGCTTTTGCCAGTGTCCCACCTACACAGAGAGTAAAAAAGTAAAAAAAAAAAAGATAAAGATTCTCTTTTTCTACGTGCTTGCTATCTCTCTCTCTCTCTCTCTCTCTCTCTCTCTCTTTCTCTCTTTCTCTCTTTCTCTCTTGCCCTTTTTCTTTCTCTTTCGTCGTTTCTCGTCCTAAGGAAAATTCACCTTTAAGGGTGTCAACGTAGATCGCACCACTTCCTACTCGAATGAAAAGCCCAACGACTGTAGGAGACACTCTGGTTAAAGTGGGAGATTGTGTGTGCTCGTGTATTCTATCCCTTAACCCCTCCCCCACAACACCTCACCCTCACCTCCACCACCACTATCGTTCTCTTTCTGTTACTACTTCTTCATACGTACGTACGTACATATATATATATATATGTAGACGCTTACGTAGGTACGCACGTAAGTGTGAAAACTTTCGCAAAAAGAAGTTTCTTTCTGTCGACGGAAAAATCCTTCCTTCGATGGATGTAAAGAAGGTGGAAAGTGTATCGCTGTAGGTAGAGTTGATGCTGCAGCAGATCGACGTGGGACGTCCCTTTACGTGTCCGCTTGAATTCGATTCGAAGGCTATCCTCGTGCATCGTTTCTTCCTTCTCTAATGGAAATTTTAAATGTTTCGAGTGTTTTCACTTACATCAGGAAGGTATTACTTTTTATTTTGAATAAAAATTTATTTAATCATTTTTTGTAACAAAGTATTTGTTTGAGAGAGAGAGAAAAAAATAGATTGGACTATTAAAATGCACGATTGACGTATAAATATAAGATATATGTTAAGAAAAAAAAATAAACATAAAAGAGATCCATCCAAAGTCTTCTCGAAAGACGTAACGAGTAAGAAAACTCGAGACAGGTATGTAGTAGTTGTAGTAGTAAAGGACCGAGTAAATTCTCAAATAGCTCGGCATATAAAATTCAAAAGGTACATACGTGCGAAGCGTTCAACACGTTTCTCCAAAAATCCTCAAAATTTCGTCCAACCAACCATTAGGATTCCTCTTTTCTCTATTTTTCAAGCTTCTATCATGCGCTCTACTACGCTCGAGAATTACTTGTTTGCGAATCAAGAGAAAGAGAGAGAGTGTGAGCATGTATTTTTTTGTGTTTGTTTCATTCTTTGCTAAAAAGACAAATTATTTGATAACTTCAAGTGTAAAGGGTTCAATTATTTTTTTATTTCATTCTAATCACTCGTTATTTTTACCAACATCCAAAATTTTTATTTTGCCTAATACTAAAAGAATTCAAAAATCATCTAACATTCAATTAATATTATTATCGTGCGTATATATTATTAAAAAGTATCCTCTTTTCTACATCTGAATTCCATTTTTTATCTTTGAATCCTTATATTAAAAATAATAATAATTACAATTTATTGTTAACTCACCGTTCTCTCGACGTGTTCAAGATTAAAACGTATGAGGATAAAAAATATGCTTTTCGTATACACATATGCTTTAAAAAAAAATTTATTAGAACGAGTACAACCAACAGCCGTTGACAAAATTCACACACGGTCGTCCAATTTTAAAAACGACGAAAGAAAGTAAGAAAGAAGAAGAAGAAGAAGGTGTCGTATGAGAGAAAAAACGAAAGAGACTTTTGAAGAAAAGGTAAGAGAAAGAATAGTGAAACCCAACGTCCGTCGATAGCTTGAAAAGGTGCGAAGCAATCTCGCAAGGTCGGCAAATCAGGGGCGATTCCTTCTCTCGGTAATTTTCTTCTTCTTCTTCGACCTTTTATTTCTTTTATTTTTTTCTTCTTATTCTTTTTCTTCACTTTGAAGTGCTCAATGAGAAAACGAGATAGAAAGGGACCGAAGTCAAACGTACGCAAGCAAAGCAAGCCAGAAGCAAAGTGAAAATTGCTCGAACCATTCTGTAGAATCGACCTTATGTGTCGTTTTCCATATATGTATGCATGTATATATGTATATAATATACGCAAAACCCATACACTAAAAGACACACACGTTCGTGTACACATACCGAGAAGGATACGCACGTACGTGTCTCGCATAGTCGACTGCCTCATGCATTTTCTCATATACATAAATATCCCTAAGGTACGATAGGTACTTCCCTACTTTTTTTTCCTAGATCCTCGAAGATTTTGCCGAGAGAGAGAGAGAGAGAGAGAGAGAGAGAGAGAGAGAGAGAGAAAGCCATATTCCGCGCGTTCACCTAAATAGGCGTTATTACGATGGAGAAAAATGGAGATATGTATATGTAAGCTAGGCACGAACGAAAGACCGTTCCCAAAGTCATTTTCTTCATGACGGAGAAAAAAGTTTCGAAAACTTGGTGAAATTCTCAAAGGTGGTCAGAAAAAAGAAAGAAAACTTCCAATTCTATAGGTAATCTCAAACAAATACAATGTTAAATAAATAAATCGTAACCTATGGCTTAAATTAGGTTAACATATAGAATAATACGATCGTGGATCAAATATGATTGAATGATACTACTTGAAAACATCGTCAAACTAAAAATTATCTTTTTACTCTAAATTTTTCATCTAACAAGATAATGCGTAATCCCATAATCTATCAAGCTTTTCGTAACACGCAGAGGACATTTTCGTAAAACGAAAGTATATTTGAAGCGTATAATAAATGAGGAACGACAATGATGAAAAGTGTGAGAGAGAGAGAGAAAGAACAGATAATAAAGGATTTAGGAAGAAGAAGAAGAGGGTAGAAGGAAGTGAAAGATAGAGGGATCGGAAAAGGAATTCGTTAGTGGAAACTGCTGCCCCGAGGATTGGGGATCTTTTTAGTTGAATGGTCGTCGTCAGTGTGCAGCAAAGCGATGGAATGCTGTTACATCGTGCTCTAGCTTTTCGCGACCAACAAAAGGAATTCGATTGTTAGCTCGTCTCTCGAAATGAAACTGTTACCTTTCTCGAGATCGAACCTTACGACATTACATGTTAGTAATCCTCTTCTACTCTTTCGATCTCCAATTTTCATCGCCACAAGTATTATATTCTTTCTTTTATCATCTTTACTTCTTTCTTCTTTCTCTCTCACTTTTTTTTCTAACTCACTTCTTGGATATACTCGTTTCTGTTATCACCGAGAACATTTTGGATATTTCGAAAAGAAAAAAAAAGAAATGAGCTCTGGTAAGAAGCTGCCGCACCTTTCAACTGAGAAATAAAGATAGTCAAACTTCCGGTAGCCTACTTCCGTGTTTTTTTTTCTTTTGCTCGAACAATACGATCCCCCAACATGCTTCCTTTTCTTTTTCTTTTTTACTCGAAGAGAATTTGCGCGAGTATCCGAGTATTTGGGCCATGTAGAAACGGCAGAATTAGAGATCGTAATGGCAGAGAGAGACAGAGAGAGATAGTAAAAGAGGCCGCAGATCGGACGGCAAAGCGTGCGGACAATGAGAGGGAGAAAGAGAGAGAGAGAGTCAGTCGGCTAGAGCTATCTAATGCATATTAATAAGGACTTTCCCCATTCGCAAAACTCGACTGGCATTTTGATAGCGAGAGAGGTTACTGCACGCGAAATATCCTTGAAAGGTACCTCGTTATCGAGGACTCTTATTATGGTTTGTAATATCGAAATCCAAACGATTATTACTTATAATTTATTAACGAAATCACATAAACTACATTTTTTATTATCAAATTCGTTGAAAAAAAATTGATTTTCGGACGATTGAACTACGGTGATGAAATCATGAATGGGTGTTCACGTTCGTAGCGAATTACTATTGGATATTATTACAAATTCTATCAGAGATGATTTTATTTAACTCGTTGTCGTAAAATCGTAAAAAGATTGTTAGCCACTTTTTTTATTCGGAAGTAATTCGTTTCTTTTTTTTTGCTTCCATTTCTGCATCGCGCAACGTAGACGTTTCTGGTACCCACCGAGATTATTGAAGCAACAGCAGGCGAATGGGGAAGATGAAGAGAAGGAGGAAGGTAGTGTAGACGGCAAAGGATTCTTCTTTCCTCGTCTCTTTTTCTCCTTACTTCCTATCGTGTTCCCTCTTGGAAAATTCTCTTGAAAAGGATAAAGAGAACATCGGCTCGCGAGAAAAAGCTCTGCCACCACCACCACCGCCACCGTCGCCACCTCATCCTGCGGAATAAATACTTAGCGATTTATCGAGCCGATCGTTGAAAGCTTTCAACCGAATGTTCAAAAGACGAGTGAGTGTATTTCTCTCCCTCTCTCTCTATCTACCTAGTGAAAGAATAAGAAGAAGAAGAAGACAGCGACGAGAATGACTACGACATTGCGGAGAGCTTTAAATTGTTTCGGTAACCGAGGAAGTTAAGTTCGCTCGACACTTTCCTGAAATAGGAGAGAAGGATCTCGAATCGCGTCGGATAAAGGAGAGAAATACAGAAAGAGAAAGAAAGAGAGAGAGAGAGAGAAATGTATAGTCGACTGAGTGGAAAAGAGGAGAGACGACAGGAGGGAATGAAAAGAGAAGAAGCTTCGGCTAGGCGTTTCACATGGTAATCCTCTCATGAATATCCTCAAAGGACACCCTATTTTCGGTTCGCACGCGCGCCGCTATACGCATGGATTCACAGTACGTCGAAGACCGTGCAAGACGCAGACGTATCAGTGTCAGTTATATATCCTCAGTCCTGACTGGTAAGAAGCATAGGGAAAGGGACACATGGTAGTAAGACCTCTCTCATTCGATTAGGTCGAAGCAAAAGCTTAGTGACACGTTCGCCCGTCGGAGCCGAGTAATGTGATTAAAACTCCGATGGAGCTCATAGGCGTCAACGTGAAAGTCGTCTCTTCCTTTCTCACTCTCTTCTTCTCATTTTCTATGTCTATTTTTCTTTTTCTCACCGTCCATCCATCTATCCATCCATTCGTCACATTTCACGATCCGGTTGACGAAGCCATACGGATGCTTGCCTGGTTTCTCTCTCTCTCTCTGACTTCTTTCCTTTCTTTTCTCCGCGAGTAGTAGCCCCCCTTCGATACGATTCCATTTTCTCTCTTTCTTTCTACCCATAGAAATGCAAAACTATAATTGAATTTTTCAGAAACTTCGGGACACTTTTTCAACGCCGAAAACTTTACTGATTTTTTTGCTTTCCCCTACTACTGTTTCTCGAGTAGAATGAGATCTTCAATGCGTATGTTATGCAGTTATATTATAGCAGCGTATCTGTGTACATATATGTGGCTTCGTTTCGAAATAAATCACCACGATTTTGTGCGAATTAAATGAAAAATAGATATTACAAATAATAGTTGTTTTTTTGTTCAATTTAAAATGACAAAAAGAAACATGTTTTATCTTTACCTGTATACACGGTGTAACTATACCTTAGACTATTCAATTAGCGTTACGCGGAACGTGATGAAGTAGAACGAATTTATAAGAGGGCCCACTACCAAGTAACCAATAGTATGGCTCTTTTTTCGAAAGGCCCTAGGAAAAATACGAAAAGCCCAGGTTAGAGAGTGGACTCGCGAAAAAAGATAAGAGGAAGGGAGAGAGAGCGAGAGACAGAAAGTGGCGAAATACAGGGCGGAAAACGACGAGCAAAACGTTCTTTCACATGCTAATCCAAAAGGCAGCCTGCGTTCATGAATACTTACGGTCAAAGTACGGTCCTTGTGTTCACTCTCTCTCTCTCTCTTTCTCCTTCCTTTTTGTGCCCTTTCTTTTATATCTTTCCCTTTATATCTCCCTTTTCTCTTACTCACATCACCGTAGTAGAGCAAGCAGGTTATTCCGTGTGTTCGTTTCTTTTTTCGGTAGGTTGCTTTCTCTCTGCAATACGCGATACACAGAAGAAGAAAAAGTAGAAGAAGAAGAGTGCAACAACCGCCTTCTTCGTCGCGCAACTGTGCCTCCACCTACACCTCCACCACCCTTCTTGTGCCTATGAAAATCTTCTGTGAAGCCGACACTCAAGAGAGCCAAGCTTCCTTCTTTTTCTTTCTTACTTTCTTTCTTTCTTGCCTATTCCACTTTTTTTCTTACTGAAACAAGCCAAAGCAACGAGCGGTGTAGGAAAAGGGAGAGTGGGGGGTGGTAGTAGTGGTGGTAGCAAGAAAGGCCCTAGAGAAATGGGCTCCGCTTTGTGTCCTGAATTTGTGCCGCACCCGTTCTCCGTATTCCTCCTTTACGATGGGCGATAAGTCAGAATTTTCTCTCTCTCTCTTTCTCTTTTTACCTTCGGAACCAGTTCGCTTTACCAGCTAGAGAGAAACGTTCTATCTCTCTCACGTCCGCCACTTGTCTTGCCTCCTAGGCGAAATTATCGTAACCGCATTTAGAACAAGCCTGCTTGCTTGCCTGCCTGCTTGCAATAGTCTCTCTTTCGACCTTAAGGGCGGCAGCTGAGCGTTTAAATATTATCCTCCCGTTGCTGGGCCATTTCATTTCACATTGTACGAACTTTATATCCCCCCTTTTCTCGGTCTCTCTCTCATATCGTGAATTTCTTGTAATGTCCTTAAGGATAGATGATATTAATCGGATCTTATCTTCTTTCTATTCTTTGGATCTTCTAAACATAAGTAAGAATTTTCTTTTAAAAATTTATTCGAATTTGTAAAAATTATAAAACTATAAATAATATTTATATAATAATATTAAGAACATATTTTCAAATTTGCATCTATCGTTGTCAAAAATGTAATGATATAAATTTTTTTTAGTTTTTTACAAATCTTAAACAAGGTTTAGCTGGTGTAGCCTAAAATATTAAAAAAAAAAAAATATTAAAAAAAGGAATCATCTATCAAATTTAAACGTAAGAAATAGTTGCGATCACAGGCAGGTAGTTGCACGCAAAAAAGCCTCGAAGGAGAGAAGACACATACCCATCCTATAAAATCTCGAATACTATTCTTTCTTATCCTCGTTACCGTCTTTTTTTCCTCTTTTTTTTCTGTACTTTCGTAACGTCGGGCAATTGTGATGGTGGAAGTCGGAAAATGGCGCGGTCGTTCAATTTCGTAACGCGGGCATGCCGTAATTGGGAGCATGCTCGGTGGGCTCGTTGGCGAGAATTTAGTTTCCGGTTCGCGGTACGTGTGTCTGTCTGTGTGCACAGGCCGTACTCTACAATACCTGAAATACATCTTCGTGTACGTGTAGCAATGCTTTGTGCGCCAGCGCACACACACACAGCTAAATGTGTTGTAGTAGTGTGTAACATCGACGGTGACTAAAGAGGGTTATGAGAGGGGTAGGACATAGTCTCGAGCGGTGTAGTAGCAAGGCCTGTGCTTTCCTCTTCTCCCCCTGCTCCTTTTCCCTTTCAGCCCTATACCAGAGACGGTGGAAGGCTGTGCGAAAAGGATGGCGATCCCACGTGCTGCGCTCCCATGCATAGAGAGGGCTCATGTTTCCCTAATGCAGCCCGATAAATATTTAAGCATAACGTAATCGGTCGGATTATCCTGAGAAAGTAAGAGGGAAAGAGAGAGAGAGAGAGAGAGAGTGAGTGAGTGAGGGAAAGAGTGGAAAAAGAAAAGAAAGAGGTAGACAAAGAGGAAACTGGAAACTGCTGCCGAGAGGAGAAGAGAGAGAGAGAGAGGAAGCAAGCAAATGGAAACGAGAGCGAGGACGCAATCCGTGGGTACTACTCGCCGATGTGCTGCCTGCCTGCCTGCCCCCCTTTTGGCTCTCGCGAAATGGCGTCTTTCGTAATCCTATATACCGTACTCTTACTACGATCGAAATCGAAATTTACCTAATACCGCGTTTAGTGTCTACGAGAGAGAGAGAGAGAGAGAGAGAGAGAGAGAGAGAGACCCTCTGAAGGAAGTAGGGTGATTCGAAGCTTCTACTACCTTTTCTCTCTTTCCCTTTCTTCTATCTTTTTCTCTCATCTTCATAATGCTGGGATATTGGGTTAACGGGTCTAATGCTAGAGAATCATTTCAACGATGAACGAACCTCTTTTTATGTTACCAATGTTCCTTTATTTCCCATTTAATCGTCCCCTCTCGATATGACTTCACAAGTCCGTTATTTTACATTGGAAATTGCTTTTTTCGTTCTTCTAATTCTTTATTGTGATATTGTACACAGAGAAAGGGCTGACAAAAAACAACAGAGAATTTATTGTAACAAGATAAGAATTCTGACGAACGACGAATAACGAACGCAACAACCATATCGTTTGTCTCTTTACTCTGCCATACCTACCTACCTACCTATCTACCACCTATGCAACCAGGCCAAAAGAGGACTAATAAATTGGATAGTTCACGTAGCTAGGTGTATTGGGTAAGCGCGCGGGCGCGAGCGTAACCTGTCACGCCAGCCGTTTTTCGAATTTCATTCATCGCCGGTTAGCGAACAGAAAACGACACACACACACATACACCCATCTAGCACCAGCACCACCCACCCATACCCTCCCCATCGCTCGGTCGCTTTTACGAGCGAGAAAATACGGGCCAATCTGCCCACCGCGCATACGACCACAGCGGCAAAATAGTTCGGCAGAAATCGGCCGGTCGACACTCGGTTATGGGACGGGATGGGACGTGACGGGGGTAGTAGACGAACGGAGAAGAGGGGTGGAGTCCATGCTGCGGATGAGTTCGTCCAAAAGCGCCAGGAGGTGCATGGGGCGGTTAGGCAATTTTACGCTCTCCCAGTTACAAAAACCATTTACGCTTAAATGCTCTCGTGTCCCCCAAAGTCCTGCGACCCCTCTCAACGTCTACCGTCGACGACCATCGCCTGTCTCTCTGTGTCTGTCTCTCTTTCTCTCTCTCTCTCTCTCTCTCTCTCTCTCACTATCCTACCCTCTATCTTCCTTCCTTGCTCGGCAACTACACCCTCTCCTCCTAGTGTACCCACTACATTTCTCGCCACCAACCTGTCCCCTCCTCTCGCTGTAGCAGAACCCGTGACACGATGGACAGCCAACCTCCAGGGGCTTCGACGTATCACCCTCCGAACCAAATTTTCGACTAGAATATCGGGAAAATTTCGTGACTAGCCCTTGGTACGATAGCCAACGGGAAAGAAAAATAGAAGGAAAAAAAGAAGAAAAAAAAAAAGAAATAGACATGGAAATAGAACGAGGTCGCGGCTCGTTAATGGCACCGAGTCCACCACTGTATCTGTTGGATTCGATTTCCAGTTTTCCAGATTTTTTACTATTTTACTTTTTTAATTTTTTTTTAGTTTTGAATGGACAGTTTTCGTATAAAGAGTTTCGTCGTTGCTTATATCGATAAATCGATATTAGGATATTATTTATGGTTTTATTTTTCATAGTTCTGCTTTAACACGATTTCGTTCACATCGAGAAGAGGAGGATACCGTTTATCCGATTTGAATTTGTCGTATTCAACAGGTTCTGGGAGGGAGGTGAAATAAAGATGACGAATAAGAGAGTATATATGTGTTTTTATTTGCAATACAACAAGTGTTGCCTTTTTCACGAGAAGGATCGATAATAGTGTTTGTTTTAACAAGACATCTGCTTCGGACCAATTATTCTCTTTTGCAAAGCTGCTACTACGGTTTTGGGCTTTTACGAATTTCCCTTTTTCATTGAGGTGCGATGTGGCACGGCGCGGTGCGCCCTTTCATCGAATTTCAAACGATTCGTGTGATTCGTTGATCGTTCTCTCTCACCTGTCGCTCGAATTCGTACAAATCATTGTCACGTCATATAATTGTCCTAACGTCAAACACTCACGCTCGAAACGTATATTAAATTTATGAATCATTACTTTACTGATTCTTTGGTAAATTTATTAAGCCGAAGCTTTACGATTGTTAATGAAATTGTCTATTGAACGATATTTATTCGAATTAATGCGGATTCGAAACTGAACGAAATCTGATTTTTCTCTTTTATGTTAATGCGATTTTAATGAACGTTATGTCAACATATTACCACGGTAAAAAGCATACAGACAATTGCATGGAAATTTAATTCTTCTTCCTTTGAAAAAGGGAAGATAAAAGAAATAGTCTCTCTTACGCGTTATATATACAAGATGAATTTTATTCCAACAATATTATTAATACCGTAAATTTCTCAAATTAATCATTAATTTGTTTTTTAATGTTTTAAATTATTGCTTTCTCATTGTAGACAAAACCCTAGTATAATATATAACGATATCGAAGTTACCGCCTGCATTCGTGTTCGTTAAATATTATAGATATCTATTGACAGATGATATATTCTCTTATTGTTTGGTTCGAGTTTCCACCATTCAATTTATATAACACACACACACACACACACACACGTTACTATTGTACTAGCTTGTGTCTTTTCTCCTTCAAATTTTTTCCACATTTTAATTACGTCGAAAAATCGAAATCCAAGCCGAACGTGTGTTTGTTATTTGAACGTGAAAAATAAATAATACGGATTTGCTTTGTATAATACTCTGTGAATAATGAACGTTAAATGAGCAAAGAAATATCGTCAGCTGCGTTGAATGGTCGAAAAGAGAACGAGTGTGTATGTGTGTATGTATTTGTGAGAGAGAGAGAGAAACTGAACAACCAGTATTTTAACGCACATTGTCATGTGAATCTGAAAATCACGAATTCGCAATCGTTCTTCTATTCGCAAATCCAATCCATGGAATGCACCGGCCAGAAAATATGATTGTTCCAAAAGTATCGGTAGTGGTGGGGGTGGAAGGATGAAAGAGAAGAGAGGGAGAAGGGGACGATTAATTTTCTATCACGGCTCATAATGAAAGTCCATCAATCATAAGCTGTGCGGTTTACGCTTAGCATCTCTGCAAAACCCGTGACTCGAAACACATCGTTAATAATTAATACTGAAAAATTATTAATCGTAATAATATCCAAATTTACATAACTGGCTGGCTAAAGCCTCGAGTGGGCATCGTTTACCAACGGGCCACTTTGTTATATAGAGATAATTTTCCTAATCAAATATGGAGGACAGAACGTCACTTGGGGTTACACGGATGAGATACGATATCGTTGCTGACAATTTACCTGCAGATAAATGCGTGCCTCGATGATTACAAACGTATTAAATAAATAATATATTTTTCTTTTCTATCTATTGATTTTATTAATATTAATCAATGATTCATTAAAAGAGTTTTTTACTAATCCCAATTTGTAAATTTATCTATAGTAATTCGAAATTGTAATAAAGGTTCATATTTTATTTATTCACATATATTACATGACGTAACGAAAGAAAAAATGTATGTATCAAGTTTAACAATTAATTCGATACCTTTTTAATAAATTTATTATTTAATTATCATTTAATCACATATACATCTGTTATTCTTTGAAATTGTCTTCATTATAATTCGATGACATTGATCTATCTTCTTGCAGTCAACTGTCAGATTCTTTGACGAGTGAAAAATGGTGATTGTTGATGCACACACACACAACGAATTTAATATTAAGCCAACGAATTAATTACCACACCTAATACATATATTTTAATATTTATTTAAGAGTTTTTAAACTGGAATGTGCGGATCGTGCAAAAGTTAAAATTACGTTAATATAATATTTTTCAAATATTTATTGAGAGTATAAAATTTGTTTAATTAGATATAATATTTTCGCTGCCATCTATCCGTTAGTTTGTTCTTTTTTATAATCTTTTTTTCTTTTCTTTTTATTCGTAATCAGTGACCTGAAAAATCTTCTTCATACAGCGAAGTTTTAGCCGAATTAAAAAAAAAGAAAACCTTCGTACTTTGGACAGATTTTTAATTTGCAGCGTAAGTAAAAATTCCGTACGAAGTATACGATTTTTCATAACTTTTCGTTATTAAGTTTAATGCCGACTATTCAGAAAAAAAGAACATAATGGTCGTATGAGAATATTTTAATTTAAAAATATATTTTATCTGAATTGACGTTAACTTCATCCCCGCGTATATTTCCTTATCGATACGAAGTCACACAAATGCTATGACTTTTCACCTTTGTCAGATCTCAGAATAGATTTTTCCCTTGATGTTTCAATGTTTTTGTCCTTCACGTCAATTAAATTATTCATAAATGTTATACATGAAACAGGATAAACCGATAATAAATATGTTTTCCGAACTTATATCTAACTTTTGTTAACTAGGTCCATCGATATTTTAAACAACTTCGTATTTTAAATGGCTCGGTTATACGAAAAGTAATGATATCTGAAGCAACGTTTAATATTGATATCGATAGATAATAGAACATTACATGAAACTAGAAAATTCGCATTAGTTTTCGTTCTAATATTTGACTGTTTCTGAAACGCGAATAGGTAACAACAACGATTGGGTGGTCTTTATAATACGTAGATATGTATTGGGTACGTTGGTTGATTGATGCTGTTTAAATTCTGCCGATAATCGACAACTGATAATACCTATATTGCATATTTGAAAACCAATCAAAGAATTTGACAATCAATCACGATCAAATATATATTGCTTCAATTATAACTACATGCATTAAATAAACATATAGGTATCTCTTCAACTAACGAACAATGTGCAATTTGGTGTGGTCCAAACGTTTATGAAAATAATTAGTTATAGAAACTGTTTAAATAATCCGATTAGAATTGCATTCCAATTTAAACAAAACATTTGGTTTTAGGAAAGATTTATTTTTGTTATTTAGTTTTAGTAAGAAATCACAAAGGAAATAAAATAAAGGAGAATAAGGAAAGAGGATAAATAAACGAGCGGTCGTATTCGTTGAAGTAACTGCTAGACAATCGATAGGTCGGCCATCTCGGTAACGCTTCGTTGTGTCTCTCAATTTCGGGGGCTTCATGAATACCCAATGGCCTGGGAGGAACTGGGAAACGGTTCCAGGAACAACGACTGGCACGGAGACCTGCTTCTATTCTACCGAAATCGACA
Organism: Polistes dominula; assembly: GCF_049000335.1. Lineage (NCBI taxonomy): Eukaryota > Metazoa > Arthropoda > Insecta > Hymenoptera > Vespidae > Polistes > Polistes dominula. The sequence goes on along the minus strand of NW_028301152.1, from coordinate 9,820,885 downwards.
TTACAACACGCGATTCCGTAGTGTATGTGAGCGACCAACCGAGCAAGAGCACAGTAATTCCGATGAACCAATAAGACGGTGATTTTGGGGCTCTCTGAGAGTACCTTTTTGTTTAGTTTCTTTATCTATTTCTCTCTCTCTCTCTCTCTCTCTCTCTCTCTCTCTCTCTCTCCGTCTGCCTTTCTTTCTTTTTCTTATTTTCAGCTTGTTGATCTTGTGCATACAAAAAAAAGTGAATTGAAAAGTTTTCCCGGAATGGGATTAAAAAAAGGAGAGAAATACTTTTCGGATATCTTTTTCAAATATTGAAATAGATTATGTGGAAGAAAGATATACGTGCAATTTTTCCCCATATTATAAACTGCATCTTAAATGAAAGGAAAGAAAATAAATTGATACTATATTACGTATTCTATTATATTTTTAACCCATTATCATGATGATATTCCTACTAACCAAATAGAACTATTTCTGAATAGACACAGTCAGTGTCAGTTAATTGTTTCTTTTCTTATTTAAATATAAAAATTATTCTATATTATTAATTATTAATTTAAAATAAAATAGTGAGAATTTGTAATATTTTTATGAAACACGAGGTACGATCTCATGATTGCAATTATTAAAAAACAAAAACAATTTGAAAATGCGTCCCAAAGAAAGGCCATTGGTGGGTAATAGGTTAACCAATTCAATTCTAGTTAACTTAGTATCCACATTGGTAACTTATCTATGAATTTCTCTCTCTCTTGAGATCAGTTTCTAACCGAAGAATTTCTTTGGCCAGGCACGTATAATTAATCGTTACGATTATGTGGTCAAATGGGGGGGAGTTTACACAACGTTAATCGCTAACCGATGTGCACTTTGAATTTGAGTAAAGTTCCTTACGGCAAATTAGGTCGACGGCTGGTATTCGAATTAAATTCCTATTCCCATAGTTTTGCTACTGTCCAGTTTCATTCGAGACATTCCTACACAATGGACGACCGACACAATCTCCGTCCAAAAGATCCATTCGGCAACGAAGTACGTGGAACTTCCTGACTCATGGATCCTTCTGTCGAAGCTCTCACAACGATAACCTCGATGTAATTGGTCCAAAAGCAGACCCTTTTACTCAGGCCACAGTCTGATCTTGGCTCGAACTAACAACTTTCAAGATTAAACGCTTAACCGTACTATCTACTATCCAATTTTATCTCTGTCATCGATTCAAAAATATATCTATCTATTTAAAGATGCATCCGCGTGTTCTATTAAATAGTCGTTTATCGAAATCGGTTTTTTTTTCTTACATTGTAATAATCGTTCTCTTAACTATGACTTGTTTCATTCATAAAACAATCTTGACAGAGAGACAAGACATTCATAAAACTTAATTAGAATTATGTTATCGCAATGTTCGCAAGTATATATATATATATATATATAGCCTTTATTGAGAAGGATTGGTTCTTCTAGAGTGACTCATTCCCTCCAACTTCAAAGACTTCATCATTTTCGAAACTTTGATCAGCCGATCGTTGATAAGTTCGCTGCAACTCGACTCGATAGATCCATCCTCCCATTTCCCATCACCACCCCACCCCACTTTCCCCAACTCTTTCTCTCTCTCTCTCAGTATTCGCCGTCGAAATTTCGCTTGCCTTCGAGAGATTGGTCATTAACCAGAGCTGGTCCATTGTTCTTGCTTTCGAACGAGCTAGGACGTATACAATACGACTCTAGGTACCTACTATTATCTTTGAGATTACTGCTCACTGGCACATCGAAACTACCGAAGCTTTTAACTTCGAAAAGAGAGAGATCGAAGGTCTTTCAAAAGAATTTACTCTCCTTCTCTCGAGAATTATGTTGTGCTTTTCAATCGGAAACTGTTAATACGACTATTAAGAAGACTCCGTCTTTTTGAAAGAGAATCTTAATCGTCACTAGTTTTAGAAAATCTTTCTTAACTTTAACACTTATGTGACAGATTTGAAAAGAAACCAAAAGTATTAAAATTGTTATTAATTTTTATAATATAATTTTTATATAATATTTAGGAATACTTCGGAGTAAAACATAGAATGTAATATCACGAAAAGTATAATAATAATTTGAACGAACCAGTTATTAAAAATATCCATTATAAATAAAGAACAAATTATGAGAAAAGATTGTAAAAAGATCAAAAGAAAAGGATTATACGATAAGGTTGGATAAAAAATAAAAATAATTAGTTAGCAGTGATACCACCACTACTATATGGGTACGGATCGTTAAGTTTTATTAATCCGATGCGAAATAAAATCACTGATGGAATAGTGGGAGGAGTAGCGAATAGCGAAGGTCTCAGACGACGACGACGAATCAGAGAGAAGCTTGTGAAAAAAGATGGAGGAAGCCAGCAGGCAGCGGTGCTCGAACTGACCCAACCAGTCATTTCTAATTAAATATAATTGCGGAGGTCAGGTGGAAAGGGTGCTCAGGATGGATACGCTTCGATTTCCTTTTCAGGTAAACCCTTCTTTCTTACTCCTCTGGTAGCTAACTCTGCTATCGGAGAAGACTCGTGAAGCTAGCTGGCTTTTCTTATCCTATAGAAGTCGATGGTCTTGATGTTTCGAGATATCTATCTATCTATCTCTTCTACCTGCCCGTAATCCAGCCGCTTTCAAGAAAAGTCTTGGAAACTTTTTCAATTGGCGATCTTCACTTCTGTAGTATCGGTACGCATTCCTATTCGGTTGTGTACAGAATACGAAACACGTGCTATTACACACTGATTCACAAAAAGTCCAACTATTCAAGATAATTTTAACAATAGTTCATGTATTATATTGTATTCTACAATTGTAGCAACTAGAGTTTTAATGCATTTTTAACAAAATTGATATTGCTCTAGATGAATGCAACAAAAATTAGGTCACGGATAGTTAAAATTGAAGATGTCGCGAGCAACCTTTTATTTTATCATTTATTTTTTAATCTTTATTTAATAAAATAACAATATATCCTTCTAGTTGTTAGAATACAAAAGGAAACGTATACATATGTACATATGCACTTTTACAGTATTTAAGTTACACAATACATTTCGATTTCTATTTTTTTTCTTCTAACTATTTTTTTATTAAATGGTTTATCAAATCCTTTTAGAATCCTTTTAAAAATCGTATATAAAATTGATACCACATCTTTAATTTTAAACGATATATCTTTCGTTCTATTAGAAGAGAGGAATTTTTTATTGAACTAAAGATTCAATCATTTGAGTTTTTTATTCTTTTTTTTTAAGAGAAAGAGAGAGAGAGAGAGAAGGAGAAAAAGATAACGCTTTAATTAATGATCGATAAAGAAAGTAGGGAAAGAGGAAGAATGTGTGTTCGTCTATATTCTCGCGTTACGATGAATACCTCCAATTACGTACTCGATGGTCTTTTCTTCCGGGTAACGTTGGAGATAGAAGCCCTTAATCCTAGCTTAGATCCTGTCAGAGCTATGGGACTCTCAGTCCAGAGATTTCATCGATGCGAAGTAAGAAGGACCGAGAAGAGCATCTTCTGAAACGTTCTGCTGCTTCTCCTTTTTCTCCTCCTCTTCCTCTTCCTCTTCTTCTTCTTCTTCTTCTATTTTTTCTCTTTTCTTTCTCTCTCTCTCTCTCTCTTATTCTCTGTAAACATTCCTGGCGGACCGCCACGATGGCCACAAAACGAAAGTGTGGAACAAAAAGTAGATAAATGGCGTCTGGATGATGAGGGTGGGCCAATCTATCACGCCTCAGGGGAGTGTTATTGACAGTAAAAGAACTGTCTAACCTCCCTCCTCCTCCCACTCTCCCTCCTCTTTCTCTCTCTCTCGTTTTCTACCTTCTTCTAAAGCTCGTTCATTCTTGATTTCTTTCCCGTCTCCTGGTATTTTTGCCGATTTCTTTCTAACACTCTTCAGGAACTTTCACAGAATCCACCTCCACCACCAGGTTTCATTTTCTTTTGATACAAATTTCAAGAAGATTAGGAAGATGTGAACGGTATTGGATAAAATTATCTTCCTAATATAAGCCTTATATAATTATATTTAAATACAAACTTATCTTATGTTATCGTAAGTTAGAAAAATGGAGCAAATGAATTAGGATCATTGTTGTCATTTTTAGTGAGTGGTCTAGCAACATTTTTACGATAGGATCGACTAGTAGTAGTTTATCGTAACTGATAGATAAGATATTCTTTTGAGAGTATATAACAGTAACGTTATCTCTTTTGAATTGCTATCTCGTTAGGATTTGGTTGAGCAACTACCGTGAAAGATAAATTTTCTCGTAGTTGAATTGTTTCGTGAGAATTACTTTGACTACTTCTGTTTCGCCGCTAACTCCTTTAAATGGCCATCGTTATATCGGTCGTAGCCAATGTTGATCACGTTGATGTGTTGGTAATAGTAATAGTAGTTTTAGTATCGGTAGTGTTTGTTAGAGAATGTGAAGGTGAGAGAGAGAGAGAGAGAGAGAGAGAGAGAGAGAGAGAGAGAGGTGGACCCCCTTCGACGAACGGTGGTGTTGGTGGCCCGTTTGCTTCAGGATGTACGACGTTCGTGCGCGAGCCTGGGATTTCCTTCTTCAGACCGGAAGCTTAAGAGCGGCTCACCGACGGAGTTTAGCTAATGCCTAATGACGGGTCGTTTCAAATATTTACCGCCCTATTTCGCGAACCTGCACTCCAACTAAGGGCTGTAAACGCGATTATGTCCAACCATGCTTCGGAGTATATTGTAGTACCGCCTATCCCGTTGCTCGGTGAAACCCCTGGAATAGCACGTAGAGAGAGTGAGAGAGAGAGAGAGAGAGAGAGTGAGAGAGAGAGAGAGAGAGAGTGTACCATCGATCCGAGGCTTCCTATCGTGAATTTACTCCAACTACTACGCACTACACAAATTACTAGAAAATATCTATAACGCGACACGATATTAGAAGTTAATTTCATTCTTTTGATAACTTAGATTTTGTAATTTCGTTATCACATAGTTATCGGGAGGAAGTTTTGATTATTCTTTCACTATCACTTTGCTTTAATCGAAAACCAATTCCAACTATGTGAAATCGATAATAGATTTTGCTATATATTTGGTTAAAAAAAATCGATCGACTATGAAAAAAGTTTCTAATCCAGGGTGAAACAAGTCGCGTAGTCGAGGACAACGAAATAACAGAACAACGTCATTGTTATACAAAGTTATTATAGTAGAGCAGTAAGCAGCACTTGTAGTGTCGCTAGATAGATAGGTAGGTAGATAGTAGATGGGAGAAATTGTGACGAGTGTTGCGTTTCAAACGAGCAAGAACAGGAAGGAAAATTAAGATCGCACGTTCGTTCATTCTCTCTCTTTCTCTTTCTCTCTCACTGTGTTCGTCAGTACGACGTGTAATTCGGCCGAGTGGCTCACAGCATGCTTATTGTTAGTTGCTGCTGTTTTATGTTCGTCAATGTGTCGTTAGTCCTTTCTTTGTATAAACTACACGTACATGATCCTCTTAACAAAAGGGGACGCTCGTTTACAAAAAAGAGGGGGTCTGAGGAAGAGTGTAGCGACGCGAGAGGTGGAGGAGGAGGAGGGTCGGTGTCAGAAGGAAACGCTGACGACACGAAGGGGATGGAAAACCGTGGGAGAAGAACGGGGATGAAGGAAAGTGGGGTTTGTGGAAGCCGAGGGATGACACGCCGCGCTACTGCACTGTGCTTTGCATTGTTTCAGCTTGAGTGGCTCTACCGCGCGCTGTCATCATCATTTTCAATTAGTCTGTAATGACTGGATGACGCGGTGCTTACGCGACCGTATGCCGTGGAATCTCGAAAACGTTCGAGCTTCGCGTCGACGAGTAACTTATTAATTATCAACCTTCTCATCGTATTACGTTAATTAAAAATTCAAATAACACCGAACGCACACCGTCCCACCTACAGTTCCCTTTTTTTCCACGCTCAATGGATTTTCCTTTTATATTGTCTTCTTTCTGATGTCATGTGTCCCTTTACTCTATATTTTCTCTCTCTCTCCTCCCACCCCTCTTAGTTTGTTCTTTGTCATCTCTTTTCTTTTCTTTACTCTTCTTTTCACCCTCTTAAGATTTTCACCTACGTCGTGATAAATGAAATAGTGATTATTTATCATCCGACCCATTATATCTTTTTACCTTTTTTGAAGAAAATCTTCTTCAACGATCTTTCCTAAAATCTTTCGATCTTGTGAACGTTAAAAGCTGCGAAAGATTTTTTAAAATCTTATGAAATTGTTCCTTTTAGTAAAAAGAAAATAACGAATGACGATTTTGGAATTTTTTTTATTATAAATTTGCATAAAGAGAAGTAGAGATGGGAAATAGGATATGAGTGAATTGGAGTGGAGAGGAGAGGAAATACTCACCTGCTCTATCTCCTTGAACCTGTTTACCAGGTTGAACGGAATTAGCATAACCAAAGCTGCTTTGATTAATCGTAACGGCACATCGTTGTGCGTCTATGGCCATTAGTATGCACCATTGACCATGCGCGGGTACCACGTAATTAGCATAATATAGCAATATCATAACGTGCGTACTGGGAAATGTGTTGGCGGTAGCAGCAATCGTTGGGTGGATCGCGGTGAGAAGGGTGGTGGTGGTGCTTGATCGAGGGGGCTTCGAGAGTAGTAGTACCATCATTGAGGCCCTATTGGGACTCAACTCTGTTCGATGATAAACCGTATGCAAGGCGGTTACTATACACCAACTGCTAGTAATGAACTTGAATGTCGTAAGTTTCCAGGTAGAATACTTAAACATTAGCTAGAAATATAAATCAGTTTTATCTAAAGAAACCTGATTATTCTGAAACTTGAAAACTTTTCGTTTTGATACGAGATAGTTCGTGAATTCGTATCATTGTTTAATCCCATAAAAATTCCAATACGATTTTTGACTTTATCAATCGTGATAATCGAAGATTACTACTAGCTTTTGAATGCAATTTTCAACTCCCCCCCCCCCCATTTCGTTGCAAATCTAACAAGATAACTTATTAAGATTGTACTGTTGGTAAAATTTCCGTTCGTCAACGTTAAGAGAGCCATTAGGGGTAGTAAAACGCGTAGCTAGTATGTTGCAGCAGATATTCATCGTAGCAGAACAATTAACCCCACAAATACAGTTCCCAAAGCATGATCGTGATTATTGTCAGATATTATCCCGCATGAATAATACGATGACATGACCATTATTCTAGCAAACGATTAGCACTATTCACAATCGGCGATCATGCGGCACGCACAACGACGCCTGATTAGTTACGTGTGCGATTGGTGATCGTGTTTCCTAGTCACATGTTTCACGATCGTCACGAGATTCATCGACGTCCGGAAGTGTAGTCTCAGAGAGTATTATGGAATTTACCATGAAATTCGAGCGAGTACGTGCTCTCATTTACCCGTTTCAACCGACCTGCCTATCACAATTTAATACACCTTTAAGTATCAGCGAATAGGATTATCTATTCTTTTAAATGAGTTTCTTAATTTATTATTCGATGAATTTATTGTTCTTGTATTTTTAGGATAATATCAACTAAAGGACGGCTACGTGTTTGGTATGTAAACATCAAATTCATGATAGTAAGAGAAAGAGATAGAAAACGATTCTGATATAGCACCTGTGTCATCGATATCTCGAGTACATCGAGAATACATTGGCCGATGTCACTTCATCGTTTTCATCAATTCATTGGTTATCGATTGATTCGATTTCGAGTTACGTGGATGGTCGGTCGGCCGGTCAGACTATGAGGGGCTCCTCTATGCACCAGTCACGTTGATCGAACACGATGGTGTGTGGTGGTGTTCGTTTGATCGTTGAACAGAAGGACCAACAGGGGGGGGGGAAGAGAAAGAGAAATAGATACATAAAGAAAGAGACGAATAGTAGAAACACGCAAGAGGAGGTGGAGGGTAGAAAGGTAGAAAGGGGAAACGGCTTAGCGTGGAATAAGAGATGGGGAGAAAAAAAGAAGTATGAGGAAGAGCGTGGTTAAGATACGATATTTGCGGAGTTATTAGATAGCAGTTGCAATTCCCCTTCGCACAACGTACAATATCGATCGTACATTTACCCGATGAGTTATCCGTGCGTTATGAACTTAGAGGGAGGAATGGATGGATGTGGATGGATGTGGATGGATGGATGGATGGTTGGTTGGTTGGTTGGATGGTTGGATGGATGGATGGTCACTCTGGTTTGATATGCAAAGAGTACCGGTGATTACGATGGCTCACCGTGATACCCATGTCTTCTCTTATTCATTCTGTTGATTTTTTCCACCCCCACTTTCAATCTCTTTATACCGTTGTATCTTCTATTTCTTTCTTCTTCTTGTTCTTCTTCTTCTCATTCCTTTTCTTTTTTCTTCTTGTTCTTCTTCTTCTCATTTCTTTTCTTTCTTTGTCATCATCCACGTCCTTCACCTCCTTTCCCATCTATCGAGTTTTTCTCTCACCAACTTTTCTACCCTCTCCCCCATTCCCCCATCCTTTTAAACTAAACGAGTGGATCGCTACAGGGTGTGGCGCCAATGAAATGGTCAATTTATAAAATGAACGTTTCATAAAAGTAATTCTTAATAGAATATCACAAGCTTGTATCCTCTATATAGTACTTTCATTTTTCTTTTTCATCTCATAACGAATTATCACTATTTATCCAATCGCATTGGGGGATCGTTATGAATGCTTTAAATACGCGTGTAAATTAGATGCATTAACGTTTAAATGCTTTTGTACGTTTAACATCTATTACATTTTATGCAAGCGGATAATTCGTGTAATTTCGCTTCTTTCATCGAAATTCGAAATACAACGAGAAAATTGTCAAACTAGTATGTACAATATTTCATCGATTTATTACGTCTATTAATCAAAGTCAAAATTTAACTGTTATCAGACCCGCATTGTCTTATAATTGATCTAATTTTATTTGAGTTATCACTACTCGTTATAACGTTAATGTAATATAAAATTGAATAATATCAAAACGTAAAGTGATTATCGTACTCATTTCAAATTCTCGCAGGGTGTAAAATCGATCATCGTCGTAACACCTTTTCACATTTGCATTAGCCTAGGTGATGTGTTACAAAGAAACGTGCATAACAAGTTTGTCAACAAGTGGCACACAGGAACTTAGAGAATAATAGATGCTTATATATTAAGCAAACTCGATCGTTAGAAAATTTTGTTTCCCCTATGTCAAGTTTGATCATAAAACTTGGGATTTCTTATTCATAATTATAGCATAATGCGATTAACACGTTCTGTATACTCTCCACATATATGTTCAGCTACTTGTGTGTGCTTGTTTGTTAAAATAATTTCTAAAAAAATTAATTGAATATTTTGTTATTTTGTGCATCTTAAACTATATCCACTTTTTCTTGAAAATTATGATCATTGTACTATTTTAATAATTGCAAGGCATACTTCAGAACAATGCAATCGTAAAATTAATTAAGTTCCATTCCAATAAAGGTACTCGAAATAATTGGTATAATTTAACTGTTGTTGATGATTGGAGAAGAAGAAACAACTCGAAGATATTCGAAATCCTTATTATATGAGAATTGCTATTGACAGAAATTCACTGGAACGTGTTTGGACTTAGGTAAAAGGTGAAATCGAATACAACGCGAAAGTTGCAGCTAGATACGTCGTTAACAGTTATCGAAATGGCTAACCAAAAAAATTCTCCATATCCAGTTTGATGCGAGCCACAGAAGAGAGTGGGTTTTATGAACAAGATTTTATTTTCCAAAAAAATATCGTGATTATGTTTAGCGAAAAAGAAAATGATACCCACATATGTGCAATATAAAAAGATGTGGTTTAATGTATGAAAGAGATATTACATTACTTAATTTGATGTAAAGAATAGTAACAAATTTTAAAACTGTTTTCAACTCTTGCAAAAAAAATATACAATGCAGCAGTTATGTGAGAAAAAAAAGCGAAAGAACTCTTAACCGATTTTGATGAATAAGGTCTCATTTAAGAGATGAAGGTTTAACGAACCATACATCATATACCATGTATAATATATGTAAAGAATATATCTACAAAAAAAATTGCTAGCGCAATTTTAGTTGTAGTTTCTCATCCATTTGATCATTTTAACATTTCACATAGCTATTTAGATTTCAACACAACAAAGCACGAAAAAGATTTATCGAGTGAAACCGAGAATGCGATTAATTGTATCCTAAAGTTTATTCCAAACTGTCTCCATCTTTCACAGCTTCAGATAGACTCGAAGCTACTATTACTAAAACTTTCCATCTATGTCTATTTCTAACCACACACATACACACACACATTCTTCTTCTTCTTCTGACCGTGCAATCTTGTTGGAAAAGAATGTCACGCGCATTATCAAGCAGGTAGATAGGCCGAATTTTCATCACCTCGAGAAAGAAAATCTTCAAGATGCAAAGGGATCATTTTAAATGAAAATTACTTGTCAAGTCAGCGAGCACGTGGTAATTTAAACTTCATGACCTTAACTATTGGATGACTGACTGGCTGGATGGCTGGCGGCCGATGGGCAAAAGGGTTCTGAAAAAGAGTAGAAGAGAGAGTAAACGTGAAGAAGAAGAAGAAGAAGAAGAAGAAGAAAAGGAAGAAAATAGGCCGTTCACATTGCTCGAGTACTTGGTGGAACGTAAAGAGGTCGCGGAAGGTGGCACGGAAGAAGGGAGGAAATGAATAAATTCGGGTCGGTAAGAGAGAGAGCCAGTCACGCACGCCCCGCGTGTTAATCATTTTGACTTATGTTCAGCACTGCTGGCATTCGCTTGGAACAAGCGATGGTGATAAACGTTCGATGCACTGTTCGAAACTTCTCTGAACGTTTTACTCACGTTGAAAAAAGTTCAAAAGATGAAGAATTTTGAATGAATATTTGTAACATTGGCTAAAGGGGGACTCAAACATTCAAACATTCAATCATATCGATTCGTATTTGTGTTTATTCCGAGATATATAGATATATATAGTGCGAAGCCTTGAAGAGTAAAACTCTGAAAGGGAATAAAGACAGGAAATTGCAAGGAAGAAAATCTCTTTCCACCTTTAACTTTTTCTTTCTTCATTTCTGTCTGTTTCTCTCTCTTTCTCTCTCTCTCTCTCTGTTGGTTCTTACCATCCATTTCTCCGCCCTCTGGTTCGTCCGTGATTTAAGGCTTGTAAATCTTGCTACGAGAGGACGCGTGCAATCGATCGCGAAAGAGCTACGCTCGATACCAGGATAATTGCCTCCTCTTCGAATGCCTAACGGTATCCTTCGAAACTCTGCAGGGGTTCCTCTATCTAGACGCAATGATAGAAGATTAATCTAGCGTAGAAAGAGAGAGAAACAGAGAGAGAAAGAGAGAGAGAGAGAGAGAGAAACAGTTGCTATATACCAATCCAACATGGTCTTCTTTTTGACCTTTTACATGCACCGCAGACAGGAATATAGATTTAATTGCCGTAAAAATCGAAGTTGGTATCTGAAGAAACGATCGATTATTTCTCTTGTCCAGTATCTTTATTTCTCTATCAATTGTACCAGAGAGAGAGAAAGAAAAAAAGAGAGAGAGAGACGAATTGTTCTCGCGACCGTTAAAATTTGTCAAAGCCTAGCGTACGATGCTCCTCCGTCTGTCTGTTTGCGCAAAAAAGTAAAAAAAAAAAAGAGAGAGAGAGTACGACAAGAGGAAACGAACACACTCGCGAATACGTGTAGCAAGAAAGAAAAAAAAAGAAAAAGAGAGATAGAGATAGAGAGAATCGATCGACAATTACGAATTTACCCTCCGAGTGGTTTAAAACGAGCGACCAGCAGGCTGCAGGCAGCACCAGCACCAGCACCAGTACCAGCACCAGTACCAGCCAACAGCAGCAGCAGCAGCGGTGAAAAGCGACGGTGGTGTACAGGCGATGAACTTTAACGCACGGTTGGACAACAATAACGCCGCTTTTATCTGCCGGTTTTTATCGAACGTTCTCTCGTCGCACACACCCGGAGGGTCCTCCAAAGTAAGCGTTGGCTAACCATTAAAACATTAGCGAGAGTTCATATTTTATGGTTTTCCACGTTACTGTAGAGCTCGAAAATTGCTAATGTCCTAATCGCTGTGCCTCCCTACTCTTCTACTCCTTTCATCTCTTACGATGGGACATATAAAAGCGTCCCGAGACGTTCGCGATGTTTTTCGCGCCTCGTATCTAGACCCCCATGGTTTAATAATCAACTCGATCGAGAGAAGAAAGGAAGTCCAATAGGATGTGAGAGATTACGGGGGTTGTTGTTGTTGTATACTTTTAAACCATATCTTTTATGGACTCTCGTTTAAATATTTCTTTTGCTCGTTATACGAGTGCACCCTTTTTTTATTTTAAACCAAGACAAAATATTTTAAGATATATGATGATGATGATGAAAGAGATTCGCGTATTGATTAAAAATTCTAGAGAAAATAAAAGAAGAAAAAAGAAATTAAAATCATATTCTTGAAACAACTCAACGAAAAGAATCAAGAGCAACCAGCCCCATCTTTCTTCAGGTAGAACGGACAGTAGATTTTTGCAAGAGTCTCAAGGCTGGCGTTTTTTTCATCTTCTTCCTTTCTTTACATATATATGTATATATGTATATAAAGAAGAAGTATGTAAAAAAGAAGACGACAAGTACCTTCAACATCTCGACGTTCCATCTCGTTGGGAAGAACAGCGGGTGAAAAAAGAAAAAAAAAGAAGAAGCAAGAGATAGTAGTAAATGTAGGAAAGAATAAAAGATAGAATAGCGTAGGTCGCCAAGATGATGATGGTGTAGGAGGAAGAAGAAAGCAAAGGAAAAGTTTACGTCGGGGAAGCGTCGAGGAAGCGTCGAGGAAGCGACTTTTAAGCAACGCCTGCGTGACGAGCTCGAGAGTGGATGAACCCCGACGGAAAAAAAAGAGAAGGAAAAAAGTAGAAAGTAGAAGTAGAAGTAGAAGAAGTAGAAGAAGAAGAAGAAGAAGGGAAGGAAAGGAAAACGAAAAGTGGTTGGAAAAAAAGAAAGATAGAATGACGAGGAAAGAGTGAGAAAGATAGCTGTGGTGATGGCGCTGACTCTGAAGAGTGAGGGCTAAAGGATAGGGGTGGTGAGAGGCTGCCAGATAGACGACGAGCTGAGATTGCAGCAAGGCGGTAAATAACACGTCACCCGCCACTCCGTTTACTTTTGCACCGCCATCGGTGGCGGTGGGCTCCGTTTGTACAGAACGTCGGGTCTGGTTGCCTGGCTGGCTGGCTGGCTGGCACACGGTTACCTCGACGAACAAGTAGTGGAAAGACATTGGTCGTTGAGAAAAAGAAAAAGAAGAATAAGAAGAAGAGAGGAAAGAGTTAGCTGACGTTTTCCTTCGTCTTCTAGCTTTAAGGATAGAAAAACGGATAGAAAAAGGAAGGAAGGGATAACGTTCGTAAGAGGGCTAGGTGGGATGGGATTGTGGGGTGGTACTCTAGGAAAGGGTACGTGATCAGATCTTAATTAAATCCTCCGTTAGTACGTAAACGCAATATGGTAGTACGGAGTGTGATGATAAGTGGTTGGTTTCGAATCCTTTACTGTGTATATCTCAAATACAGCTGGCTTGATTCTTCAGATAGATACGTTGATAAATAAATAGATAGATAGATAGATATAGGTAATGGTGGTGGTGGTGGTAGAAAGAAAATAGATGAGACACAAAAGTCGATTCTATCTAACGAATTTGATATTAAGATTGATTTAGTATCTCCCTCTTCTTCTCTATATCTTTCTCTTTATGCTCAAGAATATAATAGGGGTTATAAATCAATGAGATATAATTTTTGAAGGGCTTTAGCAATCGATCGTAAAGATCGGATAAGGTTAGCTAAAAAATGAACGGACAAAATATGTTGAAGACAGCTAAGCATATCGAAGCATATCGAACGCTTTACAAGCAAACAACCATCGGAAGCCACTTCGTGATAATTACATAGACGATCTTGGAATATAACCTTCTCCAACCAAGCATTCCATCCCGATCATCATCTGGAAGGCGTTAAAGCGCGCTAGCGAATAAAATCAGTCGGGGTAGTGGGATGAAAAAAAAAATAAGAGAAAAAAAAGGGCAGAAAAAAAAAGGTGACTGGGGTTTACGGCTCAACGCGCCACCCCGTGGCGATGGAGTATGATGGATCGGTTCGAGCTGGAATAACTGCGGCATCTCGTTCTAACAGCCATTTTGTAATTACACCGGCAGTGATTTGCTTGGCTTCGTCTTATCTATCGAGGCTCATCAATAATCTTTCTTCGTCTTCTTCCTCTACCCTTTTTTTCTTTTTTTTTTTCTTTCTTACTCGTCGTCAACAACGAACGACGCCGATCTTCTTCTTCTTCTTCTTCTTCTTCTTCTTCTTCTTCTTCTTCTATCTTTTTCACTTTCTCTAAGGATAAATGCGTTCCTTCTATTACATTTTTTTTCTTTTGCTCAACACAACCATTACGTAGATCTTTTTAGCTTGTATCGGTTCAGTCGGAGGTTAAATTCGTGATCAAGAATACGTGAACTTGAAATTTAAAACATAGTCGCCGAAGTATAACACAACTTGAGATCCATTGCAAATTAGGTGAATTAAATTTAACAAACAACCATGAATATTTTTGTGTTCATGTATTTATGTCTCTTATAGTCTTGATAAGGTATGTCAATTATTGTTTACTAAAAGACAAAAGAAAAAATATCTCTTTATTAATTCCCATATCATAAAGAAATGGAATCATTAAAATTTAGCAATAACTATAAAGCGATAGTCGGCTAAGAGGGCGGAAACTAATTATCGTGCTATAAAGGGATACGCCACGTCATTCTGATTCCCATTCTATCGGGGAAACGTTAAACTTGCTCCTGTCATTCAGGACCACGTGTACTTAAACTTTAACTTTTGTGCGTTTATTATTGCAAAGCTTTTCCTATAACGGGATACCGCATGATTAATCGTCGTTTGACAGGCTTTCTCCTTAGGGGCGACTTTGATGTAAAAAAAAAAAAAAAAGAAGAAAAAAGAAAAATATCGCAACGTCGAATATCGATTCGAGTCCTTCGATGGCACGTGAATGTGGTGATGGTAGTGATAGGTCTCTCGTTATTTTCTTTTCGCTCGTCTCTCTGTATGATAAGGGAGATATTAATCTGAACTCGGTCGACATTCGTGGCTGAAGAGAACTTTTTCATTTTAACACGTGGACCCTCGAATTTATTTGAAATCGTTATCTTCGTTCGTGCTCGAAGATTCACGGCAATAAAGTTTCTTTTTTTTATTTTTTTTTCCTAAAAAGAGACAGTCTGATATCATTCCTATCGTATTCACATTGCCATTGAGTCTTTTCTGTCAACGCGAAGCAATACCGTACGCTTTGTTTCGATAGACAATAGGTTTATTCTTTGTTGCTTTCGTTCATCCGCGAGTGAACTAATTGTAATTCAATTTCATTTAACAGATTTTGTCATAACGTCATAGTCGTTTGTTCAACAAAGCCATAGATATAACTATCATCTTCCCTCAATTTATCCCAATCTATTTATTATTAATACATAAGTATATATATATATATATATATTTAGTTATCAAAGAGAATAATATGACAATGAGAATTATACGCGAATTTCAACAAATAACAATAATACCGGAATCAAATGAAGATATCATAGAAATATATGTATAAATTATTAGAGGACAGACAAAAAAATTAAAATACAAATGTGTTAAAAAAAGAATGTATTTTCAAATTAATTATTGTAATATTAATTCTATAGATAATTTTTATTTGTAAAATGTATTTAAGATCAAATTGCGATCTTTGACTGTTTCAATTTAGCAACAATTTATTCCGTAATGACGTTATTTGTCGAAAAGCAGACCAACATTTAACGTAAGCTAACAGTTTGCGTTGATTCTACCTACGTTGGCTCTAAACTCATCCGAAATAGGTACCTTTCTCCTCGACAATTTCGTATACCACGGTTCCTACTCTAACAGTTCTCTTCGCATTTCGAAACGTTAATGCAGTACGCAGTTTCTACCATCGCTAATTTACACATCGTGTCCGAGGATTAGCACCTCGTTGCTTATCTGCGTCCTCCAGCATCGTGTTGGTGTATTACTACGACGATTTCTCCCTTAGAGATATGCATATTTCTATTTATTATTGCATCAATGTCGATCTACTTATCTAAACGTGTTATCCATCTTCTGTTACATTATAGTTGAGAAAATTTTCGTTTAATCACCCAAGATGTTAATATATTTTACATGCAAAATTATATCAAATAATATTAGTTGTAAGTTGCAAAGAGTTATATGAAAAATTCAAAGATAGAATCCTAGTGTGAAGTAATGAGTTAACCCTTAAAGCTCTGACTTTTAATTAACTATCATACTTCAACTTGCAATATTTTAATTATTGTCAGATTTGAAATACTACATTGAATTATTTTTGATTCGTAAAAAATACTAATAACAATCCAACGATATACACTTTTGGAGCTTTAAGGATTAACAAAAAACAAAACTAGGAAAAAAGTGTTTCTTAAATGTGTATGTGAACCCATAGCTATACACCTATATATTCTAGTATTCCTATAGGAGTGACGAAGAGATATGAATGTTTATAAGGGAAAGAAAGATGGAACGAAATGAGGAAAGAGAGAGAGGGAGAGAGAAATAGAGTGAAGAGGTCTCGCAATGATGGCGTAGGAGACGACGAAGGGCGATTTCGTCTCGACCAACGAAAGATTCGATAACGAAGATGATTGAAAGCATGATTGGTGGCAACGGTAACTGCGTTAACGGAGTAATAATAACCAATCTCGAGGCGATTTCCTCTCGGCTCGACCAATCAGAAGACGCGCCCTCATTTCCGACCCTGGGCCCCTTTCGACGCGCTTCGTCGATGTAATCAAATTTCTTAGCAGCTCGATTTCAGATTCCGAAAGCCATCATCGCGCCCCCCTACTCTCTTACTCTCGTCAGCCTCCCCCCTCTCTCTCTCTCTCTCCTTGTTCTTCTTTCGGCAATGTCGCTAACTCGGTCCAATTTTTTTCTTTTTTTTTTCTCTTTTTGGATTGCCACAGCTCATAGATAATCAGTATTGGCACGATGTTAAAGATTATACCTGTTTTCGGTCGGTTGAAACGAGAAATACGAGCTAAGAGGGGCTCCACTTTCTCGCGTTTGACTTAGCAATAACAATCCTTTTTACGACGGGACTATTCTTTAGCATCATAACGCTCTCTGGAAACTATACGATGCCAAATTTCAATCAAACTTGGCCAAATTTCAAGAGCACCCGGAACAAGCGACAATACGACATATCATCTTGAGAATCCTAAAGGAGATAGAAGGGTGAGAGCTTTATATAAGAGTGTGTGTGTGTGAGAGAGAGAGAGAGAGAAGAGGGGTGGGTTTATTGGTGTACCGAGGTCGACGCGTGCCACCGTTAGAGACCAGTACAGCTTCCGAAAATCGTATCTGTCGTAAGATATCGTCTAGGATATCTTAACGTGGGCCAATTTTCGTATATAACGCGTGGCAGTTATCTACGAACGGGTAGAAAATCTAGAACGGGCGTGAAAAAAAAATAAGCTAAAGGAAGTAAGTAAGGAAGGAAAGAAGGAAGGAAGAGAAATCGTCGTCACGGCTTTAAGAATCTTTTATTTGCTTTAGCAATGAAACAGCTTTCGTTCACACAGCAGCAGCAGCAGCATATTCCCGATCGTCTACAACTCGTCAACGAGTTGACTCGCTAGCTAACACTTAAATCATATATAACTTTTTTGTGCTTAACGTCGTGATAAATAAACAATCGCGTTGAAAAGCGCGATGAAAATCATCGAGATGGATAAAATTCTATCTGACGGATAGAAACGGAAAATTCTGTCAACTTCAACAACAACAACGATGTCTTATTTAGATATAGTTTTTATTTCTTTGTATACGTGAATATTACTAAGAGATATAAAGTTTTAGTTACTAGGCCAATGCCGTTTTCTCCTTTCACTTGTCGGACGCAAGGGAACCTCCTTCGATGGCCATTAAATCGCGCGAGGTTTCTCAATTGCTACTACCCACTACCATCACCAGTACCAGCATCACCACCAGCAACCAGTTTCAGCAATCCGCCCCTTCGTCTTAAGAAAAGCGTCTATAAACGATGAGCCAACTTGTAAGGGGAGGCGTGTCTTGGCCCGGAGACAATGCTGCCAGATGTCCCTGACGTTACTAACCCTCGACCAGCCAGTGTATTTCATGATTATCCTTTAATCTCATCCTATAGCTATTTATCTTTTACTTCTTACTTTACTCAATTTTTTTAACCCCCCACACTCTCAAGATTATACCTTCATCGAAGATCATACTAATTTTCTTCCCCTTTTTTTATTTTGGTCAATAGTATATCGTCAAATGAGTGAATTTTTCTTGAAATCATCGTTCGATTATATAAAAATCCCTGTAGAATTCTTAATGAACTTCTTTCTTGTTAAAATTTTGGAGATAGGATTGGAGATAGAAAATGAAAAACAAGAAAAGTAATATATAATGATAAAAATATAATGTTAAGCTAGAGATGTTCATTTGAACGAGTAGTAGTAGTATGCTTGATTAACGGATGAAGAGGAGAAGGAGAGGTCGGATAGGATGGATTAATTTTGTTGGCCAGTTATTCGGCCGGGTTACGTCTCGTCGAGACGTCTTAACCAGTCAGAGTTTTTGAAAGGAACTTTCTACGTTTCTAGTCGTAAGATTCGAGCGGAATAAACGAAACGGAAAGGAAATGGCGAAAGGAGCTCGCTAAAAGTGAAGAAAGGGTCAGGTTGTCGCCGATCGAGGATGAGAGGATAGTAGTGGTTGTGATCGTGGTGGTGGTGGTGGTGGAAATAGAAGTGGAAGTGGAAGTGGAAGTAAAAGAAGAAGAGGGGTAAAGGGAAAAACGGTTGGTCGAGATTCTCGAACGGAAAAGAGTTGTACACCGGCGCGTTCTCTTGGTCGAGCTAAGTTGGACTCTTTCTCCTAGCAGCAAGTTCGGTATAAGTTCTGGATATAAGCTCCTTCGCCTTATTTTGCTCCATTTCCTGACTCTTAATTACTTTGCTAATTCTTAACTAGGAACCTCGGCGTCGTCTCGGAGCCTGAAATAACAACTTACCCCCCTTGTCCTTCTCTACCCCGCTTTCTTCTTCTCATCTTATCCTATCTCTAGCTACCTCGCTTAAAACTGGCACGATTCTTTTTCTCTAGTTCGACCCTTTTGCGCTACCACCATAACAACCACCCCAAGTCCAAGCTACTGCTATCCTTCTCGATGCTATTCGTCGTCGAGCAAGCAAGCAAGCAAGCAAGCAAGCAGAGTGACTCTGCTGCCAATTTCATCCTTCGCTAACTTCGACGCGTCTATTTGCGGAATAGTTTTCATTCGAGATTGATAAAAAACTGTCTGCCACGAGAGAAAGAGAGTTTGCTTACCGTATAAATCAGTTCGAGACTTTGACTACTCTCTCTCTTTTTCTAGCATGATATCTATTTTCGTGGTGGTTCCCTCATCGCTTTTTTCGGAATTAGTTTTGACGACTTTGGACACACTCAAAACTTGCAACAATCCCCGCTTCGTTGTTGAAGAAAATCTTTTACTTTTACGAAAGTACTAAAATCCATTTAAAGATTAAACTTTTTTTCTCTTTCCCTACCTCTCCCTCCTCCCTATCTGCTTCGTAGAAATGTAGAAAATTGAAAGATATTTTTATTCTCTTCGACTAACTTTTCGTATCCATACGTAGAAACAATAATAATACATTTTTTTTTACTAATAAATCGTATCGATAGGATATAAGTATAATTCTCCAGTTTACTTTTATTCTAAATGGGGAAACCTATTATATATTATACGCCTTGGGTCATAAATTTCACTATCATTGAACGGTTTTTTTAATCCACGCCTCTTTTTATGAAGTAGAAATAGGTAGTAGTAATAGTAATAGTAGTCCGGTCCAACGTTGTTGAACTTAAAACGATAAATCAGGTGTACTCGTATAAATTTGTTACCCACAAAATCGTACGTAAGCGCCAAAGGGCTTGTATGTACTATTTCGCATTTTCTCTCTCTCATTCTTTTTATTACTTGCAAGAGAAATTCCCTTATTTTTTTCTACTTTGAGAAGCCCCTCTTATAAAAATCACGGGCCTCTCTTCCTATACATCCTTTTGAGTTTTCTACTTAAACGTTGTTTCTACTTTCACATCCTTCTTTCTTTTGCGTTTTACTATTGCTTTCTACGTGTATTTTTATTCCCGTACGTAAATAACTATCGCGGCTATAAAAGCTAATATATCGTCGATACGAATTTATATGTTGTTTCTGGGATAGATGCACCCTTCCGAGAGCACGGTCAGTTGGCCGTCCGTTACTACCCTTCCCACTGGCACTTTACAAATTTATAGACCTTTTCTAGAAGCATTCTTACAAAAGGAGTGTATACAAGTGCGTAAGCAACAGATACCACCACCTCAACCCCTTTTTACGTTCTTTCTATTGTGTGTGCTATTTTCTTCTTCAACGGGCAGCCGCTTTCCATTAGTCTCGAACGATTTCCGTTCTTCTAAAATCTACAACGTACGTTAAAAAAGAAAAAAAAATTAAAGTGAAACGTAATTCTTCTTTTTACGATTTTTCTTTTATTATTTTTTTGTTTAACGATTCTTCAAAGTTAATTCTTTAACACTTTCGTAGCTACACAACGTTTAAATACCGAGAGATACCTTAACGAAATGATTTGTATTACTGTGAATGGATAGAAAAACAACTGCTGCTGTTGCTATTTACCTCTGCTGCATCGAACTGGAATGCTTGAAAAGAACGAGACGAAGTAAATCGGTAGAAACAAAGTGGCAGAGAGAGAGAGAGAAAAAGTACGGCTGTAAATGCCAGGCATTGTCCAATCAATGCACATTGATACGAAGATTGTAGAAAGAGCACAGGAACTAGGAGCTTCCTTCCGCTTTTACCTTTCTCTTATTAACACGATTTCTCTTTCTGTCTCACCCATTTCTCTATTTGTCTTTTTTCTCTTTCTCTTATTCTCGGGTTTCTTCTCTATTTCGTTAACTTACGTTCTATGTCTTTCAATCTTTTGCGTAGTTACGTCTATTCATGCTTTCAATTTCGTCCCATCGTGTACCTGTTCTAATAGGAATAGCATGATACCCGCAGGCTCACTTCTATAGCCTATCTGCTGCTAAGGTACCAATACTACTCTCGTAATTTAGATGCTTCGCTAATTACCTTGAATAGTTGTCTTGGATTCACTTAGAGATTCTCTTCATATACCTGTCATTATTGTCTGTTTTACGATCGATGTCATCAATGAAAATTGATCGATAATATTACGAAAATATAGGGTAGGGAGGAGGAATGGCGTTCTCTTAAGGAAAATACACTGTATTTTTCAAAATATTAATGGTACTTCAACATTTAAAAAAATAACAAGTTCTTTAACTATTCATTAATCAACATGTTAACACCAAACGTATTTATCTTTGACTTATAAGTATTAGGAAATCATTATAAAAAAACAGGCTTGAGCGCCCTTGCCCCTGACTTTGGGGTAATGCCGCTCAGGCTAAGGGGTAATGGGGTTTATTGCTTCCTCGTTCACCACTTGTAACAGATCCGACTCTTTTTTGTCCTTTTTCGGCGAGCACCTTTCCTGGGTCTGTCACCGTGGTGATACCACTCTCGTCAGAACTTTAAATGTTGTTTGGAAGGAACTTATGTTTTATGTTTATCGAAAATTAGATCAACGCGGCCGTAAACGGAGAAACACACTTCACGGTCACCGGCCGCGAGCTGACTTCCCGTACGCGTCGCTGCCTGTTAGATGACCCCGCCACCCGCGCTTCACGCGACGTGGCGTGTTGCTATGTTCCATTTTGACAAAGTTACAGAGGTGAGCGCCATTACCCAGTGAGCGCTATTACCCCTGCTTCCCCTACATATTGGATTGTCGGAAAAGTTCATGCCGATTTTTAGTAGGTGGCTAATTTTGAAGTTACCCATAAAGATGGAGAAAGGTCTGTGGAACAGAATGGCACTTATATATATCTCTTATATATTTATTATATATAATTATTATTTATTATATATTTTATACAATAAAATACACTTATATTTATTATATAATAATTTAATAAATATATACCAAAAAAAACTTAATTGCGTTGCGTTTCAATCTTCCGTCAAAATTGGCACGAAATTTTTGGACAACTCAATATATATACACATACGCACACACGTCTTTTATACCTCTTTTACTTTATATCAAATCCAAATGCGTAGATAGTCCTTGAGTCGTAGTAGTAGCATTTCAATCGTAAATTTGGCATCGACCCAAAAACACAATCCCGTCAATTATTTGAAGCAATTCTAGCATCACGTCGAGTTGAGTCCGAGTTAAGAGAAATTCATTGAGCTGAACAGTTTGATAGAAGCCCAAGGAACGTCCCGATGGATTTTAGTTCTTGTCAACCCCAAAGTGATCCTCGTACGACGGTCATCACCTGTAACGATAACTTTCTAATTAGAAACGTCTCCAGGTAATTATTCTCGCATGATTAATAGTGACGAGTATATGGCAGCTGGGTATCCTAACATATCGGAATTGTCAGGTCAGGATTGCGGGGACAGGTCCGTAGGGTTTGGGAAGAGAACGGTTGGATAGTAGGAGTGGTGATGGTTGGTAGTGGTGGTGGTTACCGACGACTAACGGACCGTTCTCCTCCCAGACTCTGATGCCGTCGGAGATCTTAATCAACGGATCGCACCCCTAGGACTCGGACTTGTGACAAATGAAAAGAGAATGAAAAAGGGGCGAGGAGGTGGTGAGCCGTAAAGAGAGAAGAGAGTACGGTTGTCGCAACGTGCGTGCCTCTTAATTAAATTTTTGCTGACCGAGCGCGTCTTCCTAAAGAAGAAAAAAAAAATAAAATAAAAGACAGAGGAGATAGAGATAGGATAAGTAAAGAGAAATGGAAGAGATAACTCGAAGAGATCGATAATTAAAGTCGTAACAACATATTCAAAATTCTTTTAACGCGTTATCATTGATGCAGAAATAATATTGAAATTCGATCAAAGGGGTTGTTTATTTTAATCATCAAAGTTATCATATTTATTGTACTTTTATCGTTCCATTTTAGCACATCAGATCACCAGTTGAAATCATAATATTTCTTAGGATCTTTCTTTCAACACGATATCGATCAGATAACGACTTTGAAAGAAGAAAGAAATTAGTTAGTCGTCTTCGTTGTCGTCATCGTCGTCGTCATCATCGTCGTCTAACGCGAATATTATCGCCTATGCTAAAGTTCAAAAGTTTAACGAAACCACTTGGGAAAACATTTCGCGTTAAAACGACGATCCCCATCTCTCTTTAATAGGAACGTCTTCGTACTTTCGATAAAATCAAAGGGACACAATGTACATTGCCACAAGCTATGGCATTAGTAACACGCTAAATATAGCCCCCCAATGACAGGAATTAGTAGTTTAACTTTCACATTTATCCGAACGTATCGTTAAAGTTACTAACAATGGACCCCCCCCCTTATCCTCCCCTTTCTATGGTGGTTCTCTCGCGTTGTTTGTCGTAACGACTATCGGTGAACATTACCGAGAATTCTCGAAAGTTATGCATGCAACCAACCCCTGCCCCACTCTCATTCTCTCTCTCTCTCTCTTTCTCTCTTGTGATCATTTTACGAGGGAGAAATATTTGCGGTAAGAAGGAAGAGGAGGAGGAAGAAACCTACCCACCGATCGTTGGAAAGGAATTTCTGATGGATCAGGGAGTCTCTTCCCTTCTATATATATATATTATTTAAATATTCAATATTGTCATAAATCGTTCAAAATCGTCTCTCTCTCCCTCTCTTTCTCTGCGTCACTTTCGTTAACGTCAAATAACGTAACGTTAAATTTGTTTTAATCCCATGTCGTTGGAAGCAGCAGTAATAGGGTGAGAGGGGAGAGAAACGTTTATAGGGGGGCGGTGAAAGGGGGCTCTAAAACGTCCGTTGCAGTGTACGAGGATACCCGGTGTCGTTGTCGCCAACATCGTCGTCGTCGTAGTCGTCGTAGTCGTCGTAGTCGTCCCCGTTGTCGCCGTTGTCGACGACGACGGCGTTGCTGGCGTTGCGGTTGCGTTTCCATGTTAACGTCCTGGAACGGGGTAACCGCGTCCTCGAGAGCGTACTACCAACTACTACGACGATATGCCATTCCAAAGCACGTTGGCTTTAGTGCTTCATTGGAAGTCCTCCCGGTTCCTTGATTGACTCCTCATTAATGCGTTATTCAAAGCGATGTTATATACGTTGGCATAACTCTTCCTGTATATATATATATATATATCTATTTTACATGTGCTTACTATTATCGAACAATATTATTATTACCACAGTTAATGGGGTTTAAACGACAATACCAATTCAAAGTACACTACAATAGTCATTGGTTCTTCATATTATTCAAAAAACTCATTACAATTAACCTATTTAGTTGAATTTTATCGATTGGTTAACCTCCTTCATCAAATGTAACATATACTACTTATGTATGTTAGCTAGCAAGAGGTATTAATTTCAAAGTGTTCTTTGAATATACACCCGAGCCCGAGCTTCTTGTTGCTCGTTTGTATTCGTGGCAGTAAACGCAGCTAATAATCTCCTAAAGGCGGATAATCGCCCGGTTTTACGGCCATTTAATTCACTCCATAAACTAGCGGGATCTTAATGCGAAAGCGCGCACAGAACCAACACAACCACTTTACCCCTTACTCTCTCTCTCTTTACTTCATCGTTTTTCCCGCTTCGATTTCGTATCCACTATCTTCAACCATTTCTACTGACTTATATATATACCACCTCATTTTCTTCTGTCTTTCTTATCTTTCTTTCCACCTTTCACTTTTATCACTTGTGTGAATGTGTGTGTCCCCTCAGCAATGCGTTTTACTAAACTTCTTGAAAGCTTATTCGTTCCGTTATGTAATTTAAAAAAGATAACCCCTAACTTTTCTCTTGGTTCTAATTTTTAATCAAAAATTGTGATTGTTTGTTAAGATATGTAATAATAACGAGTAATGCTGTCAAAAGAAAAAAAGATATTAACAAGTTTTATTTAGAAATAAATATAAGTCATATAAAATAAGAACTAATACTTAGTTAATCGGTCTTTTAATCTTCTATTAAAAGAGCAAATGGGGACCATCATCAGGATACGATGTAATAATACAGCACGAAATTTCGATTATACGAGGGTAAAAAGTGGCGGCAATCGGAAAGAATAAACAGAGGAAAGGGTGATAGAAGTGTACAGGTCGTGGTGGTGGCGGTCTCTTGCTTCGCGATCGCCTAGGGCTGATTTATTTCGTCGGGTGTTACTCGTGGGGCACTTTCAACGAAGAGAGACAGAAGACCTCAGCATTTCTGTTAATAATTCGCACGCTTGTTCTTTACCTCCTGGCACTTCCTATGCTCTACTCCTGTTCCGTTCTGTTTCGTTCTCTTCTTTCTCTTTTTTTACTTTCCTACGCGTACACCAACATTCTCTCAAACTCCTCTTCCCTTTTACTCCTCTTACTACTCCATTCCGCGACAGCAACACGAGTAGTAACCAGTAGTAACGCAAACACGCTGGAGCGTAGCACCCGCCCGCCTAATTCGGTTAGAGCAAGCCCGCAAAAATTATATCCAATTATGTTCCTACGATCTTGGAAAAGCAGTCATCCGCCAACTATTCAACCAACAAAACCCAACCTCTAGAAACTTCCGAGAAACTTCACTTTTCGGCAAACCCTCTGTCTCTTTATTTACATTACTGCATTTTAATTATCTTTGCGCGTGATTATTTTTTGTTTTATTAGGCGTAAGCTTTCAATTATCAAATTCGTCTCTTGGATATGTGAATGGTAACATTCGATTTGTTCTTATAACGATCAGATATAAAATATAAGTAGGATATAATATCGATTGTGATAAATAGTATTTGTAATAATATGATAAAATAGTTAATTTAATAAAAGTTTATTTTTTTAGTTGGTTTAATCAATTCAGTAATTAATTTATTCAATCTTATTTTATATAGCAACTAAATATATATAATATATATGAAATATATAAATATGAATATAATATTTAATATTATATTAAAATAATAAATGTATAATATATTATTACTATATTATATATATATATATATATATATGAAATATGCAAAAAATAATAGAAGGGTTGTTTGTAGTTTTATAAAAGATGTAGCAATAATTAAACAATATAACTAGAATTTTCTATAACAATTTAGAGTTTTTATATCTTCCAAATAAGAAATGTTGACATTTTGTTGTTGTTATAAAAAAGTACGAGGACAAATCTCCAATTTTCAGGTTCCGGACAGCGCGTAGTAAATACACTTGGCCTGTTCTCTAAGGGATGCACGAAGCTCGTCGTTGCAAGAGCCGGTAGAAGAGGTTTCACTCGCACTTTCTAGCATGTCCTCAGGAGACTATGCGTCCCAGGCCTCAATAAACCTTTCTACTTACTCGCTTTTCAAAGGAGTAGATTTTTCCCTCCCGCAGGTGTCTCGTCGAGTGGTTGGTAAAGCTTCGAACCCGCTTTCTTCTGCCTCCTTTTGTTCATCTCGCTCTGTTTCTCCTGTTCTCTATCTATCTATCTCTCTTTCTCTCTCTTTATATCTTTTTTATCTCTTCCTTTCCCTCTTTTTCTTCTTCTTCTTCCCCTCTTCTTTCGTCGAAGCATCTTTTTCTCTATTCCATCCTTTCCCTTCGGTCTTGCTTGCCATTCATCCTTCTTTCTCATCTCACCAACCAACCAACCTCCATTTTGCCTTTCGTTCCTCTGCCTCTCCCCTTCCCACCCCTAACTCTCACACGATGTTCTCGCTTTTCACCGTAAGCGTCGTGCGAATGTATTATACATACAAAAATTCTGTGGTTACTGAAATTGGCAGATTTAGATGGAAAGAAATTTTCAATGGACAAATGCGTATACTAGTAAAAATGAAAGTATTATATAAATGTATTTAAAATTTTTAATTATTATTATTTTTTTTTTTCTATGTATAATTGTATAAGCACGCGGAAAACAATTTCTCGATCAGGGTACGCAATAATTTGACAGATTTTTAAGAATATATTATTTGGTAAATTTTATATTAAAACAATTATTAGTTAATACAATTGTTGCTGTCAATTTATTTCAATAAAATTGCTTGAAATCATCCCCGAATTTTATTATCGTTTACAACGATGTAATAATTTAGCTCGTTGTTAGCCACACAAAAAAATTTTCTTGTTTACTTTAATCCACCCCTAAGTAAAGAAGACAATATCTCTCGTTCTTTCGAATTATTATATAATTCAGAGTTTCCGTGTTTATCGAAATAAAAGAACTAATGGCGAATGCAGTCGGATAGAATAACAACGGGACACGCTATTATTGCCGTGGTTTCCCTTCTCATCGTCTTCGTCGTCGTCGTCGTCGTCGTCGTCTCGATGAAACAACATTCCGCGTTGGCGACGTAACGGAATGATACTATACCATTCTCAAGAATACGACTAACTTATATTAAAAAAAAAAAATAATAAAATGTAAATGGAGAACGCCGCCTCTCGTGGTTTCATAGCTATCCACTCGACTGAATTTTTTTCTTTCCTTACCTCTCTCTCTCTCTCTCTCTGTCTCTTTTTATCTCAAACTCCAAAGTTGTGCCCAAATCGAAGAAGATTTTATGCTCATCGCTGCAAACAAAAAATTAGGGATATAGTTTATAGTCGGTAGTTCAACGAAGAGTGAAAATTTAATACCTAGGAAGTTTGTTTCTTGTCTCGTTTTCTCTCTTTCCCTATCTATCCCTTTTCCCTTTAATTTTTTCTGGTTTGCGTTCAACGAGAATTATTTTGTAAGACATCCTTTTTTTTATCCGTTTCATCCTAGAATATAAAATAATATAAATTCTGGCGTTAAAAACGTAATCATTACTGTTGCAATTACCCAACAAAAATTTTCTTTTAAACAAAGAATATAGATAATAATATTTTATTATTTTTTAGATTAATAAAAATTAATTTTTTAAAATTATTTTTTAGATATAATATATTTAGATTTTAATAATAAATTATTAAAATCTACTTCGAACATCTTCTGTAATGTAAGAAACTTTATTTTCTACCACATTTAACCTCGCATGACTTTGAATAATAGCTCGTTGAATTCGTCTCAGCATTTGCGATCACATCTCATTAAAAAAAAAAAAATAATATTCATTTAAAAAAATGCAGATGACCTTGAAATCTCCTCTATGCCTCCACCCACGCAAAAAATGTTCAAGCCAAAAAATGCCCCTCATCATGCCATGTAAGTTGCGTATATAAAATTTTTCATATTGTTATAAACAACGACAATATTCTAACTGGACAGAGATATTGTCCCACCCTGTATATTAAATATAAAATAATAGAATCATATAATTAATAAATTCCATCATTCGTTTACTCGTTGAGAATGGCTTAAAAGAAGAAGGGTGTGTAGAAAACTCATAGGACAATCGACTGTGGATCGGGGCTGGGTTAGGTAGTTTGAAGGGTGGGTAGTTTAGTGAAAACATTTGGATAGAAAGAGATAGACAAGTACGTCATTATAAATGCGCTCGGTACACGCGAGTCGAATGGTTTTAAAGTACTAAACTGACCGAACCACCACCGGTGGTTGCTTAGTTCTGTTACAGGTGTCTTTGTGTGTGTGTGTGTGTGTGTGTGTGTGTGTGTGTGTGTGTGTGTGTGTGTGTGTGTGTGTGTGTGTGTTGTATATATCCAAGTAGTAATACATTGTCGGTGTGTGCGTTTAAGAGATAACGGGGAAGTTACACATGTGACCGCTGGCAGTCGTGTCACGTTATCGTCACGTGTCGCATGAACCGAATGCTTCCTTCCTGAAAGGACTCTGCGTATCCTCTTCTCTACGTCGCGTACACTTTGACCTCTTCTGACAAGGAAACTTTGTTCGATATATAGAAATATACCCAGGTATAAGCTTCGTGCTTTTACCCAACCTTGTGTATATGATCCATATACCAGAGAAACCTACGGAATATTAAATTTTCCGGTGACCGATAGTAAGCCGTTTATCGTCGCCAGTTCCACGATACTATCATCCTATTCGCATTTGCAGCTTGCTGCAACTCCCATATATATATAAGGAAACTTTTACTATACAAATATCATTTATTTTCAATTTTTACGAACTCTTATGATTAAAGTTGATGTCGAAAACATGCGATCAGATACAACGAAGAAAAGGGAGAGAAGAAAAAAGAAGATCTACCAAACGAAAAGTAGTGGATTTTCCGAGGTTGTTAGAAAGAGGAAGGGTCGAGGAAAAGATATTTGGATTTTAGCGACATACGTAGGAACGAGATAAAAATAAAGAGTGGGGAAAAAGTATTATCGTTTCGAAGCAATATCAAGAAAATATTCAGGTATGTTTCATCCCGTTGTATGGTATCATGTTAGATAAGAAAATAAGTAGTGGCTATCTCATGGGAAAAAGGGATAAGGTGGAGGCTGGAGGAATCGAATTTTTGTCCTCCTCTCTTTCTCTCTCTTGTGCAGGCCGTTTTATGGCTATTTTTTCGCACATTGCTGGACTGTTATCGCGTCAACAGAAATGAGAAAACGAGGGTGGAGGACCGCTATTACCCCTCGGCTTATGAATATCGTTCGCGAGAACGACGAATGGAAATCTTATTTTTATCCATGACGACGATAACGCGTGATAGCATGCAAGCAACCAAGAAATAGTTTTCACGATCAACAGTGTTCCGTGTATCATGTCTATGTATAAACGCGTGTATGATTAGTTCATCAGAATATGAAAATCACACGACAACTAGCACCTGAATTATCAAATAAAGCAACCCAAATAATTACTGGTCCTTAAAATTATTGTTTCAGAATGCAAATTATAGTGATATTATGTTTCAAGCATACGTTTAATACTTGCTCGTAGCTTTTGCAAAAACTTGTTGAAATTTTACCGACCAAACCCTTTCATTCGTACCTCTCACACCTTCCCAACTTTCCCATTTTCAGTGACATTCAAAAGTAATGATACTTACATGTGTTTATGCAACGAACTTATCTAGGCTTGTGAGAGAATGAAAGAGAAGAACAAGAAGGAGAACGAGAGAGGAACATTAACGCGTTGGTGAATGTGAAAATTACATTCCGACCTGGTAAACGATGGGTACCATGCATGCAATCCAATGTACAAGACAAGGCCAAAAGCTGAGCGAATAAATGAGTCCTGTATCTCTTTCCGTCCTTAACGGTACGTTAACAGTGGATAATACAGAAGCAAAGTTATAAATTAGGTTATAACATCGAAGCTCCTAGGTCTGAGGCATCGTTTTTGTATCGTCTCTACCATGACTCCCCTAACTTTGTCTCGTGTGGCAAACAAATTTAGCAGACTTTGTTGCACCAAGAGGGAGACAAAGACAAAGTCTCAGATGTTTCGAAGTGTTTATAAAAGAAACGTTCTATAAAATAGTTTTGTTACAAAAGGGCCATTCTTAATAATGTTAAAAATAGACATTTTTAACCTTCCTGGTCGATTTGAGTTCTCGGAGAAGAGGTGAAAGCGGGGGGGGGGGGCTGCTTGTTGAAAATCCTCGAACGACGACGATGACGAATGAAAGGATAGAACGAACGCCTAGTCAGATCGTAAAGTAGCAAGCCGCGGCAACGCAGGATTATTGTACGTACAAGAGATTTGCCGCCTCTGGCCCTTTTATACTCTCAGTCAAAGGGTGGTCGTGGTTGCTATGGCAACAGACAGTCGGAAGCCAGATCCTACCCTTCCATTTCTCCGGATGCAAGAGCCCTGACGTCTCGCTCTTTTGCGTCAAGTGATTCTCTTGCACCGTCCTGCGATTCTCTCTCTCTCTTTTTCTCTCTTTCGTTCTACCACCCTCTCTTCTTTTTCTTATTTTTTTATTTCCTATCCTTCGTCTATCCTTTTCCCCACTATTCTTTCTTTTTTTCCTACGTGTCTTTTACTCTTCTTCTTCTCATCGTCGTCGTCGTCGTCGTCGTCGTTCTCCACCTACATTACCTCCACCTCCACCTTCACCTTCACAAATCCTCTTCTTTTCAAAACATTACAACTACGTCTGTAGATTTGCTACGTGATGAGAAAGAACAACGTCTACGTACATATTTTTGTCAATTTTACCTATTAGAGATTAGGGATAAATTTGCACGAACTCGCGAGAAACAAGTTATACAAGGTTTGAAAACATTTCTTCTGTTTCTCCCCCTCTCTCTATCTTTCTTTTGATTCTTTTATCACTTTATCTCCATCTTCTTTCTACTATGACAATAAATATCAGTGAGTGAATAAAAGTTGTATAAACAAGATATAACATTGCACGAGGAATATTTTCAATTGACGAATCGGTTTTTTAGAAGTTCATTCAAGATACATCGAACGAATCCTTCTTTTTATCAACTACTCACGTTAAATAACTTTAGCGAGAAGAAAATCATAACTATAGGAATTTACAAACGTTAGAGAAACAGACATTAGACCAAAAGGAAGGGATATACAACACCCTTATTTCAAACGCGAAGAAAGATTTTAGTTTCGAGAAGAGAAAACGAAGTTGAAAGTTTCTTCCCAACTTGGTGATGGTGGTGGGGAAGGTTAGTGTATTCAAAAATGTCTAATAATCACTCAGGAAGACGCGGGTCGAATATTCAGGAGGGCATCAACAGGTGGTCATCCACCTCTTTTTTCTCTTCTGTATCCTCGGTATTCGACAAAGCTGCTTCTAAAATCTTTTACTCCTCCTACATTATGAACTTTAAATGCAACTCTTGACACAGAAAGTGTTACGCATTTGTCTTTTTTTTTTTTTTAAATCGTTTTAACATTTGTGTAAACACACTTTGTTAATAATTATTTGATCCTAACTGTACTTTAAGTTTAATTTTATATTAAATTTATCATCTAAAAAGATTTTTTTTTTAAACGCAAGCAAGATTTTTATCAATTATTCGATTTATATTTTAGTGATATATGTTCAAAGTAAAAAAGGGAAACTAAAAAGAGAAAGATAAAGAAGAATAGAAGAAACAAAAATGAAAATGACGAGAAGAGAAAGCGCTTGCTTAGGATTCTCGGCTATCGAGTTATTTCAGCGTCAGAGTCAAGATAAGCGTTATCATCCGTCCGTACCATCCTCTCCACAGTCATGAATATTAACGAATCTCGACATAGTGCGACGGATAAGATTTGAAAATGGTTAACGATAGAATTGTTGCATTTGTATTCGCGTTATACGATATTCACAAATGAAATTAACTAAATCATTCTTCTACCATTTTAACTGTGGACCGATCATGCGATTTTTAGGTCAATAAATGGAAATCACGAAACTCTAAATTCTTTTTTTCTATTTTTCATTGAGAATCCCACGACTGATTGGTAAAATAAGGGGGTTGAAAAACTTTAGCAGTATTTGAAATTAGCCAAAAAAAAGTCTTTTTACGAAATTGGCAAAATCGTGTACGCGAATCGTTTCTCGAAGAGCAAATCAAATTCGAATGTCTCAATCTCAAGAAGTTTGCTACTAAATCGGATAAACCCAAAGCGGGTCTTTCTCAACGTTTCTACTCGTCGTACCCGTTCGTTCGTTCATTGTCTCGGACAGCGGACAATTATTCCTCCGTTAATTGAGTTACGTGGCGGCCTAAATGCTATATGAATATTCATATTGTCATCGTGAAATCCATTTTCTCTCTCAATCTCTCCCTCTCTCTTGGTTTATCTCACTTTTTCTTCGTATCTACCTTTAGAAGATACCTACCGTGCACATCGAAAAGAAGAACAAGAAAAAGTTGTTGGGAATTAAAAATATAATGAAATTACAAAATTATGTTCTCTCGTAATTTCTTGCAGATGGTTAATAACAATTTGTTGAGCTTTCCCATTTCTTTTGTTTGTAACATAAAAAACAATTAAACAATCTTACTCCTTTAATAAATTTTACAATCTTTTTTTGTGAATATATGTAAATCGTATTTTAATAATATGTTTATAAAAATTGAATGACCATTTTTCGGTAATATATAAAAATAATTCTTTTAATATTTAAACAATTTTTATTTAGATACGTTTAACTAAGATCTTACATTTAATCGCGATGCTTAAGGTTCGAATATAAAAACGTGTATTTCTTTTTTTACTTCCTGCTTTTTCTTTTTTTCTTTTTTTTTCAACGAAAATCTTGCAGCAGCTAGAAAGCTTTCTTGTGAAAAAAAACGCGTTTAGCGACAAAATAATTGCGGACGGTTGAAAGACGTTCTTATCATCAGAAAGGTCGGGATGAGGAAGAAAAAGAAAAAGAAGAAGAAAAAGAAGGGAAAAGGAAGTTAGAAGGAAAAAAAAAGAAAAGAAGAAATAAGAGAAGAGAGAGCAGTAAGACGAATCAGTCAGATTTTTCTCTCGTTTTTCCCCATTTCCCGATTTAACCAGACTTCCTCGAGTTGCGTGATACGACAAAGTGAGTCTTGGTCGTTGCCGTCGTCCTCCCCCGTTCAACCCCTCCTTCACCACCACCTCCTCCTTCTCGTCGTAGTCGTCGTCGTCGTCGTCGTCGTTGCGAGGTGGGCGGACGACGAGGTGACTTAGAGAGATTGCGATTTGCATAATGCAATTCAACGGAATCCCGTTTCAAGGAAAAGTCAAGAAGAACAGGGCAATTACAATGAAACTCCATGGGGCGCAGTGGCTTTCATGGCCCTGCTGCTACTATACCTACCGGCCACCTAGGCGACATCAGCTTTATAAATATTCAGCTGGTCATTAAGGTGAAAGAGCCAGCACCGAGAAAAAGAGAGAGAACGATAGAGAAAGTAGAGGGCTAGCCGAAAGAGAGTGAGAGAGTGGAAGAGAAGAAAAAGGGAGAAAAAAAAGGAAGAGCCAGAGAAAAGGGATAAAAGTATGGGCGAATGTATATAAAAGTTTTACGCGAATAGAACCTAAAGCCGGCCGCTGTTACGTGCTCTCGCGGTTTCCGCTAATTTCATTCAAAATACACCCCGCTATCTAACCGTGCGTCCTTTGCGCCCTATACAAGTTCCCCACGCCCTTCCTTTTCTTGTCTTTTTTCTTCTCCTTTTTTTCTAACAAAATAGGCGTGTGCGTTCTCTCAACTCGTTTTGTATCTTGGGTGATAATACGAACATATGTATGCAATCATGCAAATGTTATGCACGTGATACAGATTTTTTTTTGCAAATTTTCTTTTTCTTTTTCTTGCTCTAGGCCAAATTAAAACGACTCGAGCTGGTGACGAATGTTTTTCTCGTAGCAAAAAGCGTAATGAAAATGAACAAATGAAAGGTGAAACCAGTGCAATTTTCATTCTCGTTTTGGTTCTTTCTTCTATTTTTCGTTGCGTTTACCATACAAAACCTATCCTAGTTCTACGCACATTGATTAACGCGATATTGTCGAGTAGAGAATTTGAGCTAACAATCGCCATGATCGCGAGAACGAACGCTCTTTGTGACAACATTCAAAGGGGGAGTAGTTGGAATTGGGAAACGACGACTAGGGCCGGTGATAATGGCAGTTCTCGACCATTGCGGTTTCGCCCTACCCCCTCAGCATAAGGCAGACCACATTCGGATATATTATTATTCTCGCACAACCAACACTATGGTTATTATTTTAATACCGTTTTTAGAAAAAAGCATACGTTTCAAAAATATATATACATGAAATATTGGAAGTCTTTCGGTTAAATTAAAATGAAATTCTCGTTGACGGAACGTTGGATGGATAGAAAAAGCTGAGTAAATCTGCATATTAGTTGATCGTATAAATCATGCCCTGTCCATTCCCATAATTTTAGTCATCTATTTTTAAAATTAGGTTTTTTTTATGACAAACTGTGTTAATCCAATCAGTATATATCCAAAGTATTATATATTATTTATTTTTGTTTTTTTGTTAATTAGGACAAAAGTTACTGGCTATTCTAAAAGTACTTAGAAACAATCCAATTTCTAACTATAATAATAGAATTAATATCAAGAAAATTAATATTTCATGTTTGATTCTAGTTATCAATATATGCTACGGAATCTTCGATTCATATCGTGTAACATTACTTTGTTCACGCTTGCGTATACATACATACATGCATATATAACATACGTATCATAACATACCCATGGACAAGTGAAACTCGTAATTTTTCCGAATGCAAATGAAAGCGGTCTACACAGCAATAGCCCAGAGAGAGAGAGAGAACCGTCCATCAGACATATGAAATCTCCATAATCTATGAAACTTCCCATTGAATGGGTATAGACTTGTGATAGATGTTCCTGTTTGAACGATCGTTCTCGTTATGGTCGTTCAACACCGATATGCCCTAACGCGTTCGTTCCCCTTTTCTATCCCTTTTCACGATTCTCTAGTTCTCT
This sequence comes from Polistes dominula, assembly GCF_049000335.1. Lineage (NCBI taxonomy): Eukaryota > Metazoa > Arthropoda > Insecta > Hymenoptera > Vespidae > Polistes > Polistes dominula. Next base: position 9,785,210 of record NW_028301152.1, on the reverse strand, counting down.
TATACACTTATATACAATTCTATCCGAATTGAAAAGCCGATCGCACGAAACGTAGTCGGACTAACTTTACTTTCGTGGAAAAAGAGATAACGCAGCTAGCTATCTAGTCTAAAGCATTGCGCGAGTTTTCGAGCGAAGACAATTGGCTGATTGTCTTTGTCTCTCGGAAGAAAATGAGATGAAAAAGAGAAAGAGAGAGAGAGAGAGAGAGAGAGAGAAAGAAAGAGAGAGACAAGATGGGGGGAAAAAGCGGATTAAGGCGGTTGGTTAAAGAGCAGTTACTGTACAGTTTGTCGGCAAAGTAGAAGAGGAGTCGGACGTAGTGGGATGAAATCTTGAGAAAGATAGGTGTAATGCGAGCATTAGATGAACAGAGTAAGAGAGAGTAGATCGGTATCTAGAACGGTGATAGGACGGTAAAAAAGGAAGGTTGAATATGTAGGTGTAACGTACGTAGAGTAGACTAGCTTGCACCGACTCAAAATATATACGTCGTCGTCTATAAGTAGTTTTGGGGTCCTACTGTATAGCAACCAGAGGTAAGGAAGAAAAGGGTAGGAGCCCTTTCTCTCTCTCTCTCTCTCTCTCTCTCTCTCTCTCTCTTTCTCTCTGAGTAGCTAGCTATATAGCTGCCGAGAACGCACACTACTGCCAACGCTATTCTGCAATAGTAGAAACTGTCGAGTTAAGTAACTGCTGGTACTTACAGTAAGTTCGCGCGCAATGAGACCGCCTACATAAATACACCTAATACACTCGCCTCTTTTCTAATCTCCCTACAATCCCCTTTTCCACTATTCTCCTTCTCCTTCTCCTTCTCCTTCTCCTTCTATTTCTCTTCCTTTCCTTCCTTCCTTCCTTCTTTCCTTCCTTCCTTCCTTCCTTTCTTCCTTCCTTCCTTCTAGGTAGCTAGCTATCCTTTCTAGCTCAGAACGCGCAACCCATACTTACCCTTTCCCTCTTGTTTCGCGGTAAATTCTCTCGGTGGCGAGCTCGCTCGTGGGTAAAACCTTTTGGCGCGATACAACCTTACGTGGCTTCCGTTCGTAGTAATATTAGTAGTAGTAGTACCTCTCCCTTTCCCTTCCAATCTTGAGCTTTTCGACAAACACAAAGCTCCTTTTAATTGTCTTTCGCGTTTCTTTTTTGTCTTCTCTTATCACCCTCCTTTTTTCTCGAAACTTGCCCCCCTTTTACGCGACATGATCGTAATGAGCGCACCCTTATACGTCTCTCTCTCACTTTGTTCTTTTTTTTTTATCTCAACAAGCGACTTATTTTCGGAGGCCAGGCATCGATGGCTTTCTGCGTCCTCGCACGTATCCCGAATAATCCTACGTAAACCGGAAGAGCCCTCTTTTCTGCTATGAGTGAAGAGAACGTGACAAACAAATGCACCATGTCAGCCTAGTGTGACACTCTTCCGTGACTGGGTCGGCTCAGCGAGAAACATGAGAGAAGAGAGGCTGCCTGTGCCTGAGGGGTGGCTCAGCCTGGAAGGGTGTCTGAGAAAAGGAACGAGAGAGAAAGAGAAAGAAAGAGAGGGGATGAAAAGTAGAGGATCGTAGAAGCCGTGCTCAAGTAGACAAGGGACACGTCAGCTACTATCCTTCTACTACTCAGCCTTTTATAGATTATTCACGTACAAAGGTTGCGTGACAAGTGCCTCGGTATAAAACACGCGCCACCTTGAATGATAGATTCGCATGTGTCTAGTTTTATATATATATATATATATATATAATATAATATATACATATATATATAAAATATAAAATGTATCTACGAATGAAAAACTACGATTCAAATTTTGAATATATTTTTACAAAAAATAAAGTAGAAAAAGAGATAAATAAATAGATAGATCAGAAGAGAGTATGTGTGTATGTGTTACATTGAAAAAGTATTTTTACATTAGTAACTTTTCACTTATTAAAATGTTTCGTTTCGTTTAAACGTTCTCTTCAAATTTTGATATAAAAAAATTCTTGAATAATTTTTTTACAAACAGAAGAACTTCTTTATAAATGTTTCACATATAGCTAGTAAAGCTCAAGGAATAGTAGGAAGAGGTGAAGAAGAGGAAGGAGTGCTCGTGATTTCCTGCAAGTTTTTCCATTAAAGCGAATGGAAAAATCTCGTGGAGAAGATCGCAACCAGCCCGCGCGCCTAAAAACCTTTCCCTCTTTTTTTTTTTTTTGCTTGCGACGATCGGGTTATGTAAGAAAAGCTCACTTGCGCGCGGTCGCGCACCCGCGCAAGGGCCGACCGTGTTACGTAAGAAAACTTATAGTCGACTCGTATTTAACGAGCAAACTTCATTTCAAAACGCTTCCGAGTCTTATCTTTTCGTAAAACGTTGTAGCCATTCGCAGAGTGGCGAATCGTTTGCTTCTTGCTCGATTTCTATCTCTTTTTCTTCCTCTAATGGCTTCCGAATTCTCGATATTGCCCGCAAGCTTTAATTAATCTTACCAGAGGATATCGATCAAATTAATAAACTCGTTTCTTTCGTCAGGCAAATTTCGTCAAAGCTCTTATTTTTATTCAGTTGCTTCTTCCTTCTGCTATTCATCAAATAATTAATATATTTATATAGAATAATTATTATTATTATTATAATTTTCGTTATCGAAATTAATCAACTTCAAATTACACCTCAATTTTTAATAATAATCATACATCTATTATACTTAAGAATGAAACAGGTGCTTTAAGTACACAGCAATCAATTTAACGACTATAATCGATGCATCTTTAAAAGTAATTACAATACTAAACGTATATTTGAATGACTATCATCACCATTCCATTTCTTTTTAGATTACTCTGTTACAAACCAACTCATAAATTAACTGCAAATTCTATTCCCATTATCTTTCCTTCTTCTTCTTTATCTTCTAATCTCTCTTCGTAAGAACATTCAAAAATTCGAACATTATTTCGGTTAAGAGATAAATTATTTGAATACTCGAGACGATTATGTTTGCTGTACGAACGAATGGGATAATTTGTCGTAATGAGAGAAAATAGTAATAGAACTTAGAAAGATACTTAGGAAGTAATACAAAGAAAAACACAAGAAAAGAAATAGCATATAGAAAGCAATAGCAAAGGAAGGTCCGAAGGGCGGGATTGGCATGTTCGCTTCCTAAAGCATGTGTGCCCTATAAATAACATGTAAATATTTTCAATAACTGCCTCAGCAGCTTTGGCATGAAAAATGCAAACCGCTTTGCGTCCGTTCCTTGCTGTTCTGCCACTCTTTCGGTCTGCTACTGCTGCTGTTGCAACGCTGAATGCACACACACACATAAACTCATATAGTAGTATGATATACACGTTCACAAATGTATATATATATACTTATATACTTTTCCCTCTTCCTTGCCTCTACAAACTGTCTTTTAATATATTTGTATACACGTTGTATGTGTGTGTCCCCTGTCCTCCTACCCCTGTTCCCCCATCCCGTTAAATTTATGGACCCGTTTGCCGGCCGATATTTGTTTCACTTAAGCGCCGCGACTTCGGCCCTCTTCCTCTTCCTCTTCCTCTTCCTTCATCTCTCTCTTCAACCTCTTCTCCCCTTCCCCCTCTTGTCCCCATCCTCATCCCCAACCCCACTACCTTCATCGTACTCGATTCGCTCGACTTATCTCGCTGTGGGGAGACTTTCGTTTGTGCGAACGCGACTCCTGCATGCACGCGAGTTTTACTGCACCGGATATGAAAAAGGGCCACTATGTTACCGAGAATAAATATTATATAACCGTGAGTGTGTGTCTTATATTTTATTATCTTATTTCTTTTTTTTTTTCGTATATTTTCAAATGAAAACTGCACGAATATTTACAAGAGTTTAGTTTGGAACTGAGTTCGGAAGGGTGGGGGAATTATGTTTAGTACTAATAGTTTAAGAATAATGGGAATGGTGATCACTCGTCGTCGTTGTTCATTGTTTTAAGGGTTCGTAGTTTAGTATTACAGGTTGTTAGTGTGTGTGTGTATGTATGTATGCACGTGAGTTGTAAGAGGAACAAGAATACGCGTTTTCAAAAAAATTTCGTATCAGTGTATATAAATATACTAATATTTATAGACGATAAAATTAATATTTAGTTCTTCATTTTTTTATTTTATTTCCTGTTTGAATACGGTATCGATCTTAGTGAAAGAAAACTCCACTCACAGATTAGGAGGAAACGATATTCCGTTGTTTAAAAAAAAAAAACACAAAGTTCCCTTATGCATGATTTCCTCTACGATCTTTACCAAAAACAAAAGCTGTACCCATCGGTTGATTATGGGAGAAGGATCCTTATGCTATTGGTCGATAATATTCATAATCTCCTTTCCTCTCCAAAGGGGTGTGTGTTACTCTTTTATGATATAAATATGTGAAAGAAAGTAAGAAAGTGAGTTCCTTAGTCTATCAGTTCTTAATCTGTATCAGTCTGCATATCTGTTTTTTCTGTATATCCGTTTGTATTAGTCCTTAGTTCCCAGCTCAATAATTAAACTTTCAGTCTGTTAAATTCGGCTGCGTATTTTATCAGTCAGTTTATCAGTTTATCAGTCAGTCAGTTGGTCTTATATTCATAACTCTTTTGTATTCTGTAGTTTTGTAACCACTCCACTTTCTGTAAACTTTTTGTAAATACCGCTCAACATCATTATACATTATAACATCATTATAATTTAATAAACTGTCAGACATATATCGTCATCATCAGTTATTTCTCTCTGTCTGAACCCCACATATTATATATTTATATATATATATGTGTGTGTAAGTATACTTATTGCAAGGTGGTGGTTGTTCCTTCTTAAAACATCATCGTTACGCGCTAATTGATGTGTTGCGTTCAACTGTGAAAAAAATCAAATTTTTGTCTAACTATAAGTATCGACGAATTCATCGAAGGTAACTCTATTGTTTACTTCGTATTGTTCGCATTGATAGAGTCATTGTTTACGTATTGTATTCTCGACAATTTGGTTTTTATTTACCTGAAACTTCTGTTCACGCGAGTCAGTACGTTCGTAAACATCGAAGCGCGAGGTTGTTATTTCCTCTTCTCTTTTCTTTGTATGAAAAATGTACGTACGTGTAATTTATTTAATTTTTCTAATATTCTACAACTGTTATATTTCTATTAATTATTGTCTAATCGTTCATCGACAGAATTTTTTTTTGCAATATCGACAATTTAGTTATCACTTAAACTTGCATTCATTTAATCTTTGTAATAACAATTTTCATTTGTTTTTGTTACAGGGGCTTTGGATTCATCACGTTTGCAGATCCCGCGAGTGTAGATAAAGTGCTGGCGCAGGGTACTCACGAACTAGATGGAAAAAAGGTTAGTTACTTTATTTTAATCAATTTAATCCAAGTATGTCAACGATTTTTGTTTACAATAGAATTAAACGAAATCTATATTCCAGTAACAAAAAGAAAAAAATAGAAAAAATAGAAAACGAAAATATTATTTTTCGCGTATAAATCGATTATCGTTGAGATTTTATTTTAGAAATTCGATTACATTTAATACGTGTATAAAATATTTTTTATCTCAAAAAAAAAAAAATAAAAAATATTCAAAGAGAGAAAAATCGCAATTTTCAATGTTCAGTTTCTAGAATTTATCTGCAATTACGAACGATTTTCTACGACACGTGAAACGCGTTGAAAAAGTTGAATTACCTCTTTTAACGTAATACTCTGTTAAAGTACTTATGCATATCAACTTAATAGAACGGAAATAGAAAGGTAATAAACGATTTTAAGAACACGATGGATGAATGAGATGGTTAGAGAAGTAGAGAGAGTAGGACGTTGATGCGAATTGCAACGTTTGTGTTTCTCGTATCCTATTACGCGCTAATTAGTGGGGAATCATTAACTTGCCACGACTAATGATCACTCGAATTAACGCGTTAGGAATAAAGATGGAAGAGAGAGGGTAGAGGGGGCAGGAAAAATAACGGGAACGGAATGAAATTAAAAAAATAAAAAAGACCATGTACGCGTTCTAATGCGTTTGTAAATATGCACGAGTTTTGCATGGTGAAAGACGAACTATGATGTATACCAGGGAGAGACTTGTAAATCGTTCATTTGAAACATGACCGTTATAAACAAAAAGAAAGAAAAAAAAATTTTTAAATTTGTATAAATTGTTGAATATCATCGAACTCATTCCTATTTGTCGTTAACTTTCTCGTTTGTGCTGTTGTTACACGCTTCGTCTTTTGCAGAAAACACGCTAGTGTTAACTGTGTGTCGCGAGAGCAATTAATTTTCCACGTTCGAACCGCGACTCTCCTCTCTCTTTCTCTCTCGTTTCGTTATAATTGAAAGAACACGCTGCGAGCTAATTAATCAAACTGATAGATAAATATTGCTGCTTGCGCCTACTACGTACGTATAGAGGTGTATGGTGTGGTCCGTAGTTATTTTTTTTTTTTTCTTTTTTTTTTTTTTACGCAAAATTTTTACCAGAAAGGAAGAATTGAAAACGAAGGAGAACAAAAAAGTTTGCTAGCTTTTTTTTGTAAAAAATATTTTAATAGCATACTTAACTATTCGATTATTATTATTATTATATTTAAAATTTCGATAATTTTTAGTTTTATAAAAACACTATATATACCAAATGCAATACCGATTTTTCATATATATCTATATATAGAAATATATATAAATTTGTTATATTTATTATATATATATTAATAATTATTATATTATATAAATATATTATAATATTTTATATTATATTATATTATATATTATAAAATAAATTATATATATTTTAGGGAAGTTTTATGTACCGAAGAATAAACATAGATAAGTAGGTAGGCGACGAAAGGCTAAAGGGAAAAGGACCCGATGGTCGAAATAAAGAAAGACGATACGTGGTCCGTTCTTTGTAAGTTGATTAAGTTGTGTGTGTAAGTCTGTGTGTGAGTCTAGAAGATTCTCGAGCGATATCGGTGATTTGTTTATTAGACCGAGCTGGACGTTGGGAAAATTCGAGAACGGTTCGGAAGATGGTTTATCCCTCAGGGATGCAAGGTGGGAGAAGATACCCATAAGGAGAGGACATTCACGCGTGTGCGAGCGTGGAGGAGCGTGGAGAGAACCGAGCGGCGAGAGCGAGTGACAAAAGCGATACGATATGAGTGATTAGAGAATGATTAGCGAGTGAATAGCGAATGAGTAGCAAGTTGCGGTAAGATTGCGAATATTCGCGGGTTTCGTGCGTTTTGCGAAGTCAGAGTGAGTGTGGGAGATTGTGAATTGCAATTGTATACTGATTATACTTGTCGAAATAAAGAATATTTTCTATATCTTAAATGGTACCGGCAACACGGGGAGATTAGATATCCTTAGTCGGATACAAAACGATTGATTTCCCTATAATATTATATATTTATTATATAAAATAAATATAATAATATAATAATTATAATAAATATAATAAATATAATAAATATAATGATATAATTATATAATTATATTGTAAAAAAAATATAATATATATAAAGAAATTTCTTTTTTATAGAAACAAATAAATAGCAAAATAATATTCATGGATATTTTGTAAAAATTCGAGCGAATATTAAGCGTCGAAAATAACGATCTCACAAAAATGAATTGTTATTTCTGGCAAATACGGGATGGTTTTCTTTCCAAACCATTTAGAGAAAAAACCGGAGATACAATTCCATGGAGATAATATCGTAAGTCATAATCTGAACTGACAGAACATAGGGAGAAATAATAACAAATATTAGCTGTACGGGATTGCATATAAGCACATCTACGAAAGTACGCCATGAATACGTATAATATTAACTGGTATTCAATGGGGTTTCATTCTCTATTCAACATAAATTTTGTGTAATTTCCTCGGCTAATACAAATTGCTAGAATAGAAGAGAAACAGAAAGAGAGAAAGGAAAACAGAAATAGAGAAACAGACACAGGATGGAAATATTAAACCTTTTTCGATAGAATGAGAGAAAATATATTACACAGTACTTTATAAGAAAATAATTGAAATACATTGTATATCAAAATAAATTTCTATTATTTATTCTCTCTCTCTCTTTCTCTTTCTCTCTCTTCTCGTTTGAAATAGTAAGGGCCAAGAAGAAAGGAAAGGTGAAGGATGAATAAGAGTAGAATGGAGACATCGTGTTGATAAAAGAAAGACGGTATGAGAAGTGGTTTTACGTTGTTATCGTTGTCTCTTGTCCATTGGTTGAGTTTCGTCATATTAATTAGCGAATCGCTATTCTTGTTCGCGATAATGAACACTCTTATGCGATTCTCGAAAGACCTCTTCTCTCTCGTCTCGTGTTGCGCGTGCGAAAGAAAAGTATAACAAAGGATCGAAAGAAGCTACCTACCTACCTACCTGTGCCCTGCTCATCTACACCACCTTCTCGAATAGAGCTGTGAAGTAATCTCATGTTTTATAAAGCACCGAGAGAGAGAGAGTGAGTTAAAAAATGAGTTGAACAAGAAGGGAAATGAATATATATATCGAGGTTACGTACTTCTACTTGTAAAGTTGAAAATTAACGAAAGTAAATTAAAATTCGAGGATCGTAATGTTATCGTGAAAAAAATATAATTTAAATTAAATAAAAATAAAAAGAGAGAAGTTGATGATGTTGTTTAATTTATAATATAATCACCTGTGAACCATGTAATTAATCAATTTATTTCTTCTTCTCAAAGTTCAAATTATTATCTAAATTTTCTATAAATATCTTTATTTCTTTTTCTATTTTACCTAACAAAAATTTCCTAAATTTTGATCGTAATGGGTTCATCTCTTTTAAAATACAAAATAAAATAGAAATAAATTGGTAACACCTGAAATTCTAAGAGTTAATGATAATCATATATACATGTATATATAATATTTTAATCTAAGCAACCCTGAAAAGCTAATAGTATATTTGTAAAATAAAAAAAAAAGATCAACGTTTAGTTCACAGAAGAGCGATTTTGCGAATCGATACAGCGGTGGTAGCGCTTCTCTCTATTTGGTTGGGACAATGATTTCGCAACGTGCTGCGTAAGCGCCTACGGGTGGAACAATGCTGATGGGCGATCAGAATGGCCGTCAGATTGCGCTTAATCGGGCTGAGTCCTGATTAAAAAATGCACGAATCGCACGGCTCGTATCCCGCGCATCCTCATTTACGTTCCGTTTAATCTCGGTGCTGTGCTGGTTGGTGGTGGTGGTGGTGATGGTGATGGTACTGGAAGTGGTTAAATCGCCCGAAACTCTGAACATATTCTCTTCCGAAAAGAATCGTTTTTCGATACGAAACTTGTGTGTCTTTCTTTTACCTAGTTACAAGATTATGTTTACTATTTATGTTGTAAATATATCTTTTTAAATTAATATTTTACTGTATAAATTATATTGTATACTAGCAAAAATGTTTCTCTATTTTATCTTTAAATTTACAATTAAAGTTTAGATTATTTTTTCGTAATATTCAATTTCTTTATTATATCGTAGATAATTGTTGTTATTTATTAATTAAACGAAAATGCGATTAAAGCTTTTTGAAATTTATACGAGCCTTTTAGTAGAGCTTTCGATGGTCGAATTTAAAGCATATTTTTGCTTTACCTTTTTTTTTATTTTTTAAAATTATGATATCATCGATGGTTAGAAACGGTGAACGAAACGATGGTGTGTTATCTGATCGCAGAATGGATCTAACGCCCTGTGGGATTTTACGCGCACGATAATGGAAGCATCTGAGCCTCATTAACATTTTCGATTTATGAGCAACGAAATCGATGCTTTCGCGGAAACAAATTGCATCTCTCTAAATTCGAAACAACCCCAGCTTACTATTATGCTGCTACTTGTTAATAAAATGAGTTGTTTCTTATATAATAATAAATAAACTTTTAATTCCTTGAAGATCCAGTCAATGTGATTTCAAATAATCTCACAGAGTGTTTTAATTTATTCTGAAAAAAACCGAAATGGGTTAATCATTTTTGTTTCAATTTTCATTAATAATTACACTTTGTGTATCTATTTTCAACTAGGACGACAACTGTGTTTCAAGTAACGTTAAAAAACGTTGATGAAAAATAAGTAACATCTCTCATCCGTGGAATAATTTATTTGGAGAGTCCGAAGCCACTAAGTCCCGTGGAAATTGTCTCTGCACTCCCTTATAAAACTCCGGTTACCCTTGGTTTTCCTTTTTCCCTTACTTCTCGTCACTACTACTCTTTTCCCTTTTCCTCAACCCTCCTTTTCCTCTTAGTTGGTGAACCCGCATACCAGATCCTCCGAACTCCCTGCATTTCTTTCTTCTTTCGTCTCTTTAACTCTCTCTCTCTTTTTTTCCTTCGTCGAGTGAATCAACAATACGAGAAGCGTCCATTGTCGAATGCTTTTAAATTTGAAATACAAACCGTCTGCCTTATCCGTCGTTTCTCCACTTCCTCTTTTACCTTCCTCTCATCCTACCAACAGCAACAGTAGAAGTAGCAACATCATAACGGCATACGCATAGTCCAACTCCCCTCACCACCACTCTTCTTTCCATCCTCATTCTCCCCCCTCCGTTCCTCTAGAAAAGAAGATTTTTCATTCGCATTTTCCTTTCTCTATATCATCAACCCCTCCGTCTTTTCTACACTGACACGCGCGATTTTCTCACAGTCCTCTTACCGAATTATAACTGGGATTTTTCAATTACCTCGCAATTTCAGTTCTCTTGCCATGCATGCATCTCGTGCTAATTGTAAGTTGAACAATATTAAAAAAGAAATTCTTTATTTAGAAAAAAGCAAAATTAAGATCTTTAATGGTTCCTTGATATGAAATACAATTTGTTTTGGGGGAAGAAGGGATTTAATATATCCAAAAATATAAATTAATTTTTATATTTAAATAAATAAAAACAAAATATTGTTGCAAAAACTATCTATCATCTATTTTGATAGTATGAATATTATTATACAATAAATTTAATTTTTTTTGTACTTTGATTTAAATTCCATTCAATTATTACCACAAGTCAATAATGCTGTTGCACATATTTATTTTTCTTATTAAAATAGCAAGATATAATCATAAACAATTGAATCACTGTAAATACACAATATACGAATTGCATTGTATATACATTCTATGATAAAAAGGGGGTGTGATCTTTTATCAGGAAACATAGTTTCGATCAAACATTAGTCATACGTAAAAGGCAGCACACGTCGTCGTTCAATAAACTTAAGAATGATTTTTCGAAGGTTTTCTCGTCACTCACACGTACTAGATAGTAAGAACTCGAACCCTACCTTCCTCGTTGCCCTTAATGCCGCCTCGCCCTTTGATTTCCGGCTTCGAGGAAACACGATACCGTTAATGGCTCGTAACATCAACGCCAACTTTTACGCGTAACCTCTTTTTCCTGTCAAGGAATAAACCGTCCCTGTTGTTTATTTAGCTATCCATGTGAACAGAATGAGAAAAAAACACCAAAGAAAATAATAGTGGTAGAAAATAAACACACACAAAAATAAGGGGTAAGTGTAATAGTACTAGTAAAAGTAAAAGTAAGGGTGAGGGTAATGCAAATATATATATGTAGATTGTACTTGCAATGAACTTTCCAGTTTTTAATGCCAATTAATAATAGTAATAATAAATAATTTATATGTAGATTGTGTAAATATTTTTTTATTTTATTTATATGAATTTTTATTCGTGTTTTATTAAAAGAAATTACGCGTTTTATGAGTTTGTCATTTGTTAAGTTTACTTCTTGGGTGTATCATTGCAACGAAATGCATTTCAAAAGAATTATATTTAACGCTAGTTTTATTGCAAATGTGCGTTTTAAATAGAGAGGCAAATATGAATTTTCTCTCTCTCTCTCTCTCTCTCTCGTTCTATCTGTAGCTCTTCGATGGAGTGGATAAAAAATATATAGCACTGGACAGAGTGAGAAATACGACGAGACAGACAATATCTCTAGATCAAAATTGAAAATCCCGGATTCGTAGCCACGAGAAAGATAGATATTCCAATAGTGGATTTTAGAATCGGTGTGATATAACTTTGCCAATGTATAGGTATATATATATATATATATATATATATATATATATATATATATATATATATATATATTATTTGTAATATGACGATTGTTGGTAACGGTTGAAAAATAAACGATTTACATTTGCGTTTACGCAATTCTGCAAATAACGTTCACTCTCGGCAACGTGGTGCACGTATTGCCAGTAAGTTTGTCCATATAAATCAGTCGTTTCCAACGTATAAAGTGACATGAAAATGAAGCGTCGGGAAATCCTAACACGCGAATCAGCTGATTTATGCAGTGTGAATTAAATTTTAAAGCGGCCTGCGGTAGATATTTCAATCGCTGCTGGTAACACGACGTAGAAATTTCTACTCTTGTTCTGTCTCTGTCTCTCTGTCTCTCTCTCTCTCTCTCTCTCTCTCTCTGGTCCTGCGTGAACATGTGAACATAGAGGAGAAAGGTAAAATGTGGATAGATAATTATTTATTCCTTCAACGTCATAAATTCACCACAGATGAGTTATTATATTTCACGTTAACATTTCATAGATTTTTGTTTTATTGTTTCCCCCCTATCGTTCATTGTGTCTCTACGTTAAATTTAAGAAGATATCTTTGAGAATATTCTACCAACCGTTAGGAAACAATGTATGTGTGTGTGTGTGTGTGTGTGTGTATGTACAGAGAGTACGCACATTGCACTGCCACTCTTCATTGAGAGTGTGAAATACCGCGAACAAGTTACGTGCAGCAGGTACCATCTGTAGCGGTTTGTAAAATATAAATAATTAGTATGATGTATAAGCGGGCTGCGGCCAGTTGTTTCAAAACCCATATATCTATCCTAGGCTTGTGCCCTTTTATTTTTGGTAAAGCCCACAGATTGTACAAGCTGAATTAACCTACCCGAATAGCCAATTTGTATCCTTCAATTTATAAAAAATTAATATTGAAAGGTACGAAACTTTTTTATTTTCTTTCTTCCATCTTTCGATACGAGTTTTTTTTTTTAAGAGAAAAATAATCGAGAGTGTTACTTTTCTTTAGTTTTCTTATTCTAGAAAACACGAGCAATCAATATAACAATTAATTTTTATTTATTTTAATGATGTCCATTAAAATTTATGAATAATGGTAGTATCTTCATTCCTACTTTTTATGATATTTTATGTTACAAGTAAAATAAGGTAAAATATACAGAAATTTAACTCTTGGACTCTTATCTTTAGATACTTTGAATAATCTGAACATTCTGAAAACTCTTTCTACATTTTATTCTCTACTTCACATTACTCTTTATCCTCACATTAGATTTTTTTTATTCTTAAATTGGTCAACTCACGATAAACTTCTGTTCATGCTCTTTATCTCTCTCTTTCTCATACTTCCATAAATAAATGCATCTGACATAGAAAAATTAAAAATTCAAAAAGTTATTCTCATATCAAAATACTTGATAGGATTTGATAAAGTCCGATATTTTTATTTTATTTTTTGCTCGTCATGAAGGATCATTACAAAAACGCTAATGGTTCTCATATATTTTTCTAGTTATAAAAAAACCAACTACTTGTCCTTTTTTTATATAAAATTCCATTCCGTTAGTCAAAGTACAAGAAATAAAAAAACGGTGTCATCAGGTGAATAAAAACAAAGATCGCTAAAATTTCCGGGCTGAAGGGTAAAATTAAGGAGCTTGCACGAGGATTGTTTCTCAAGCTATTGTTTTTAAAAGCCATGAGTACGAGAGGAACGTAGTACAAGACGTAATAAACAAGAAACAGCGAAAAAAAAATAGAAAAGAGAGAGAAGAGATATAATATGAAAACCGAACTCGCGTGAAATCTTAAAAAAAAGAAATAAAAAAAATTACACGTATGCGTACATTCCTATATTTATATATGTATGCAGTAATGTACAGTACACACTGTTCATGTTTCCATCTAATATTTTGCTGAAATATTAAAAAAAAAACGAACAATTAAAAAAAAATCGATCGAGCAAACGCACATACACATACATACACACACACACACACACACACACACACACACACACACATGTTGATGCTAGAAAAGGCGAGAAGGTTCGCAGCGTTGTGTCCAGTTTTCCTAGGATAACAAAAAAGAAAAAAAAAAGAAAAAAAAGAAAAAAAAGAAAAAAAAACAGAAAGAGAGAAATTCCTATATACGTTGCATATTAGCCCTAGCATCATCCCTTTCTTCGTATCTCCCTTTTTATTTACCTCTTTTGCTCTCTTCAGCTCGCATCATAGAACCCCTACATGCTCGGACGATCCATTTCTAGATTAAACATGCGTAAAACTCCACTCTTGTACGGAAGGACTGCGCATACAAGAAGTACCTACCCCTTCCATCCCTTCACTTTCCTATTTTTCTTTCTCCCTTTCTCGTTCACTTGATTTCCCCTTCCCCCTTGGACCTCTCTTCCTTTCACCGTGACTTTACTGTTTTCTACCTCTTCTTCCTTCTATTTTTAGCTTTTTTTTTTTCTTTTTCTGTTGCCACCTTCATCTTGTTCGCTTATTCGTACATCTCTATTTTCTTCTGGACTTATATGTGCGTATGTATATGTGTAGAGTCATTCCTATTCCGTTTTGTGCATAAACGTAGACAATGACGAACGACATTCGAGAAGGAGAAGAACCTAGGCTCTGTTTCTATACGCGTGAAAATATTCTATAGGTTTTAAAAGACTCGTCGTCGGGACAAATCTGTTGGTCCGTAAAATAACTGTCAAGATTCTTCTTCAGACCTGGGGGGTTGTCTGATAAGAATATATGCATAGATTTCTAACACACACACACACATATATATATATATATATATATATATATATATATATGAAAGAATACAAACTAGGAGATTTATCAGGTCTCGTGTAGAAAATTTTTTTTCATTTGATTACAACGTAGATACTTACGATACAAATAATTATTTTGATTTATATTATAAAAAGTAAACAAATTTTTAGTTATGTGTCGTATTTAATATTAATTTAACATTATTACATAATTTTATATATTATATTATATAATATTGCAAGTAGTATTATTATATATATTATAATCTTATATTATATATTATATTCTATAATATTGCAAAAGAGAGTAGTATTAGAGTAAATATATATATATATATATATATGTTCGAGAGTTAGGTTTGTTAATTGAAATGAAAAATTTCTTATAAAAAAGTAGTCATGTTTTTTTAAAGATGAAACAACATAGATTTAAAAAAGTCGTTCTATTTGTAAGGCCAAGGTCGAGAGTAACATTGATCGTAAAGCTTAATGAGAGACCTTCGGTGTGTGTATTTTCGTATCAGTAAACAGAGCACGTTTCGTTTAAATGAAACTATATATATGTATATATGTATAGAAAGATACATTTACATACATACGAAAAGTAAAGTTTTCGTGTGAATGTAAGTCGAATAGATGAGGAAGAGTGGGGATAACGTGACGACGCAAGAAAACGTGCGTTGAGGAATTAAAGTACAGAAACTCATCGGTAATGGTGTGATGTGCAAGCGAAAGAGAAAGAGAGAGAGAGAGAGAGAGAGAGAGAGAGATAGAAGTTGGTTAAAGGGTCTGAAAGGTTGAGAGCAAAGTTTCTCTTCGGTCTGTTTACTAGTGGATGGTAAAAAGGGTGATTTAGTAGGGATCTATTGAAAAGGTACATATATATGTATGTATGTTTCTATAGATACGAAGGAAAATGCGTATATTTTAACCGCATCTCTTAATTGGGAACGCGATTATTTCACAACGTTTACTGAATTGCGTGTAATTTGCTTTATAACAACTAACTTTTCTCGGTCTCCGTTTCTTCTTCTTCTTCTCTTTCTCTTTTTCTTTCTTCAGTTATTGTAGAATGGGCAAGTCATTTCTTTAGTAACAGAGAAGCCACAATGAATAAAAAGAGATGAAAGGGAAAGTAAAGAGAGAGTAAGTACAGAAACGGACGAGTATTATTTAGTAAAGAGGAGTAGTAAAGATGAATAATACCAGGGCTAACAACTTTTTCGAAGCAAAATGTATACCAATCTGTATAATGGTTCGTTCGAGGTTGACCGAAAGGATTTCTACCACAAAGCACAACGAAACTTTCCAAATCCTTTTTTTTTTTTTTGTAAAAGATGATGAAACCTTATGCTCTTTTTAAAAGTTACTTGAACTTTGGAAATTTTTCCATAGAAAAATAAAATAGTAGTTTAGTTGACTTGTGATTAATCGTAGAAGAAAATTCTTGATTTGAATTCATATTTTTTTCGATGTGAAGAAAGAATTAAATTGCATGTTTCGTTCATCAATTGGATCGATTATAATCTTGAAAAAATTGGAAGTACTTCTACAAAAATTCTTATAATATCGTCAAACTAAAATAAATTGATGATAGAATACAACTGTACGTGTTATCCTTCCCATGGAATAGAAATTGTTTAAGTACTTTAAAATTAACCAGGACAGTATGGCTATTACGTTGGGAACCTCTAAAAGGGTGTTGTCGATAATCGAAGTTGAAGCTTTCCAGTTAATTGCGTAGTTCGTCGGCTTAACCCATAAATGTTGGAATTATTGGAAACACTATCGATGAGTGTTAAATACGCAGACCGTGTTTCAAAGTCATTTCGTTGTAACGTTTTCCTCACTGACATCGAGGACTTTCCAATGAATGTCCACACTGTGAAAGGGTTATCTATGAGTTATCAACTTCTAATCGAATCCACTGGCTGTTAGATTCAATTTCTACGAGTACTAGAATCGTGACTTTCTCTGTACGAAGAAGTAACTAAGTAGAGAGTAGTAGTAGTATATATAGATAGGACGACTTTTGATTGCAGGTGCGTTGGAGAAAGATTTCGCGTGGTAGTAGAATGCATCGATTGGGTGAAATCACAACGGAAGGTGAAGCAGAAAGAAAAAGAGAAAGAAAGAAAGAGAGAAAGAGATAGAGACTTTGTTGTTCCAGCAGCTTAAATAATTCATAAGCAATATCGTACCGTGGTCACGGTCACGTCTTGGCTTCCTTTCTGATTGGCTTGAATTTACGATCCATTGTCGCCTGATTGGCCACGCTTGTACGACGGATGGTGGCTTCGTAAAGAAAAGCAATTTATCGTCTGAAAGCATTCACGTGCCAAGCGAAATACCGTGGGTATGGTGGTGGTTGGGTGGTGGGTGACGATGGTGCTGCTGGTACGCGAAACCAAGAGAGAGAGAAAGAGAGCGTGAAACGCTTTTGGTAATTTCTCGAAGAACTCCCTTGCGTCCCTTTTCTTTTCTTTCCCTTTATTCATTTCTCGATTTGCTACTATCTTATAGTAGCTCCTCTTCGTTCATTCTGATCCCGTACGGGGAAAAATTTTCCGAGATATTTTTCAACTATTCAGAGAATCGATGGAGGTCGTTTATTTATATTTCTCAAATATGTTTCTCTTTTTCGCCCTTTTTCCAACATTTTTCATTCACTCTTTTCCTCTTTCCCACTCTCTGAACATACGTAAAGAGATACGATTTACTATTCTCAAATCGGAATAGGTATGTATGTGAAGTTGATTTACAAAGAATGCTTGTTTCGACAAAAATATTTCTCAAAACGATATCTTCTAGAAAGAGTAAACCATTCGTTGAAAATACTTTCAAAGCGAATTCTCGATTTGGATAAGAATCAAAGAGGGTGTATTCGGGTTAAAGGATTGAGTGTTTATTGAATTATCAAATGATTGGTATTTAAATCGTTATTAATAGTAATATGTGTACATAAGTGTTTTTAATTATACATGAGAATATTAATCTTCGATAAAATTATTTTGCAAAATTTATCAGAATTGCATATGTGTATTTACGCGTAATACATGTTTATGAAAGGTAAATCAAATCTATGTTATAACAATAATAATATCCAAACACGTAAATTGAACGAATGAAAATAAAAAATATTTCAATGTAGTTTTCGTTATTTAAATTTTTATGTTTTCTTTGCTAAAATATTATTTACGAAATATGGTCATTCGTAGTTCTTATATGGACACCTGTTTGTGATAGAGTAGTAAATAAAAAAAAAATCTATGCACGTCAACTAGCTGAATAAATTCCAGAAATTTATGTAGGTCATTGCGTCAATGCATATCCAACCCTTTACTTACTTTTTTATTTGCACGAAGATATCTTTGGGAACTAAATGTCATAAAGTTTGCAAACAAAAGGGCATTTTAAAAAGGCAGATTTTTAGATATGACCTAAGGGAATTTTGTTGTATTTGATAAAAAATTTTTCGATTCTGTTTGAAATTTTGCATGAATTATGATGTGTTTTCTCTAAATATTTGTTTGTAAAATTGTTTGATCATTATTAATTAATTATTGTAATCAAATATAACAATTACATATTATTTGTGTACAATCACGAAAATGCTGAATCGTTTGAAAAGTTTATTAAACAACAGCACACAAATCGATAAATGATTGACAAATGATTTGCATCGTAAATATATTTTCATTTACATTAATTTAAAAAATATAAATTGGTATTACGTACGAATGATTGAATAGGAATAAGGGTACGAAGTTGAGATGTTTGTCTTAAAACAAAGATTTAATGGTAGCAATTGTTAAATATTTCTCGTTCGATAGCAACATTGAGAGGTTGCTAAAGGAAATTATGGCCGATACACAGGGACGACGTACACAACGCGAGTTGCAATTTCACTTCGGTCTGGTGGACCTTGTTGTCCGTGACACTTTGACGCAACTCAGGACGGAGAATCGTCCAGAGGGCGACTGTACCGGGCAGTTATGAGTTGGTTAATTGTTTTGTCACTGTTCGTCCGTTCTCTCATCATCCTGTTGGTTCATCCTCCTCGTCATCCTTGCTGTTTCTGCAGCTATTATTACGTTGGTAGTAGTAGTAGTAGTTACTACGTTCGTTCATTCGTTCGTTCGTAGTAAACTTCCAAGAATATATCTCAAAATCGTTTCCACAATAGTGCTAGGTTTATGCCTTGACGGGTTATCCTAAGGATTCCAAAGCCACACAAAATCGATACTTATCCTACCATTGTTTGCTCTCGAAGAGGCTCGACTACAAAGCTTTGGACTCCTTCGGATTGCTTTTCTCTCTTTCCCTCTTTTACTGTCATATGCTTTCTGCTTCTCATGATGCTTTAGCATATATATACCTCCTGCAGTTTGTTCAGAAAACATTTGAAATGATCTATGAAAATAAGTTACTTTCATACGAATCATATTTTATCATAGTACAAATATGATTAAGGTAATTGTTCAGAAATAATTTTAGCTCCTAATGTATATGGTTCTTCAATTCTTTTTTTTTTGTTTTAAGCTTTAATTATAATTAATTCAATAAGTAAAAAGAAAATATTTCTTAGATCGTCCAATATATTGGTTACTTATGAAAAGTCTTATCACGTTTGTCATTATTTTTCTTCGTTATATCGGGATGTTATAACCAGAAGAATGGTAGAAAAATACGAAGAAAGGGAAAATGAACGCTTTTAAAAGAAAATAAGCGTAACATTAATTAGTAATCTGAAGTGGTCGCTTAAATGCTCGGTTTGAGCAGTAGCAGCAGTCGATGAAGGTGTCGGTGAAGTTTGGATGAAACGAAAAGTTGGAATATCAAGAGTTTCATTAAGTCGTGGAAGAGGATATTTGAGAATGGTAAAATCTAAGATTCGAGTTTTACGAATATCGGCAGATCAATTCCCATAAGTAATAAATTTCATTTATATTTAATTTATTAAATAATTAAATACAATTTATGATATTTCTCATATTTTTTGAATTATTATACTTGGGGTGGTTTGATCGAACGTTTGAAATGTATTTGCTAAAGTGTTTTTGGAGAAGGGGAACAAGAAACACTCGTGAAAGGGAAAATTTGAAAGGGGATGAGGGCGTGGCTATTGAAAAGTTGATGATGGGCTCTTAGGTCTATTTAAGATACAATGAAGTGGACAATAATGATGACAATTATAATAATAATGTCGTTAACAGAAAAACAGAATAATTATTACAAGTAATATTAAATTTACGGAACAAATAAGGTTCTTTGCCATTTGCTTTTGCCAATGCTTTTGCCAATGCCATTGCCAATGCAACAAAAAAATTGAAACTGCATAATTAAGATACAATTGTGACAAATAGATTGCATTTTTCAACAACTATAAGACTACTGCAATTGAAGAATTACACATAATTATATAATATGTATCTTAGCATATGCAATACATTTATTGAACGATCGTATACAAACCAACATTGAAAAAACGAAAGCAAACAAACCAAAAGTCAATTAAATTGAAAAAAATAATTAGAAACGTTACAATAAGAGATACCAACCGATTTAATATTGCGAGTAAATTTCTACAATATAATACGAACTATACTTTACTCGACATATTCACATAGACCCTGAGTGAAGCCCTGGGATCAGACTTGAGTACAAAACAATATAATAGTAACAGTAACAACTTATGTATAATGCTTCGCAAGGCCTCTTTGTCTTATTTGTCACCACAAATGCCTCAAAGGACTAAGTACTTATGCATAGGAGTAAATATAATTAATAATAATAATAATAATAATAATAAGAAGAAGAAGAAGAAGAAGAAGAAGAATTTATGAAGGAAATTAAACACACACACACAATATGAAATTTGAAGTTATTCCAAAGTAAAAGATAAATTTATTAGGTAATTTATTCTTCGATTGTTTCAATTCGAAATCTTCTAAACTTCTTGGTTGATTTTAATTAATTTATCGTATTGTTATATAATATTGGAAAGTATTAATTGGAAATTTGCGGAAAACAATTATTGAGAAGATAAAGAAGAACAACATATATATACATAGTAAAGGAAAGGGATTTGCGATTCGTTATGCACGTATTCGTAGAAAATCCTATAATAAGGATTAAATTAAATGCAATAGTGCACCATTTATGTAAAGATCCGCGTATAAATTTTGTCCGGGACGGTTAATTAAAATTCGCGTTGGTAGCATTCCACGAAAACATTTCTTTTGGAATACAATTTTCAAGTTAAATTATGTTCAACGATGAACCATCCAGAATAACCAATTGCAGATTCGCGTAAAGAAGAAACACGGGCGAAACAAAAAAGGTGGGTAAGCGAATTAAAAGAATGAGACGACGAGACCGAGAGTAAAATTGACTTTTTCTCTGGCCGCGAAACGTGGAGGAACACGAGAGATTGTAATAAACTCGCATGCAATGCATTTTTATCCTTTATCGTTTTATTTACGGTATATTGTATTTTTATATTCTAATTGGATCAGAGATGAAACAGAAGATTTAAACAAGCAATTGAAATCATTTCCTGTTTTTTTTCTCTTTTGTTTTTCATTTATTTATTTATTTTCTTTTTTCAACTTTTTAACTTTTCGGGAAAGGTTTCTTGTTTATTTCTTTCAGAAAAAATATAGAGCAGTAACAACGCGTGTTGGCTGGCACATGCCACCAACTGTCTGTTAGTTTTGCTTATGAAAGATGCTCGATATTAGTTGGCGCCAAATGTCAATGACGTTTCAACGTAAAACCAAAAAAAAAAAAAGAAAATTTCGACGTGCGTTGTAGAAAAAAAAAATAACAAAAATGTACCCCTCGTTGTTACATTTACACTAATCGAATCTCTCCGAAACGGTTGAGGTAACAAATGGCGGCAAAAAGTAATTGAGCAGCAGTAAAAGTCGATATGTGTTTTTGTTCTCGTAGAAACGAAATTAAGCTATATAACGAGCGAGATAGAGTTAGCTAGACATTTGGGAATTTTGCGTGTCTGTTGTATATGAGCAAAGATATATATATATATTTTTTTTGTTTTTTTTTTTTTTTTTTTTTTTTTATAACTCGAATATCTTTCATTCTATGAATGGACAGCAGTGAGTCGAAGTTTAACGCAAGATAAATGCACACATTCATCGCGTTTAAACTATTCCGATCATTGGCCAGTCGATATATCGATTTTCTTTTTCTTATATTACTTTAAAATATTCAAGCTACATATATTTGTTAATATTCGTACGTATTGTTATCTACATTTTGTTAAAATACATTTTATGCAAAGTATATGAGATCAAATGAAAACACAATTTGTTTTCATTTAAAGAATCTCCGCATTCTCGTAAGCCGATTAAAGTCACACAATTCGTGTTAACGAAAGAAGGAAAAAACAAACCAAAGAGAAATAAATAATGAGAGAATGATATTTTTTGTTGTTGAGATTCCGTGAAGTCAGGAGAAACGAACTAGACCCCTTTGAAAATAATGGCAAGTTCGTCCAACGAAGAAAATAATATACAGAACGGATCGAAATCGAAAGTTCATTTTTATGGGTCTATACATCTTGAAGTTGGCGGCGCGAAGGGTGATAGCAAAACGAGGGTAAGGGTGGATGGTTGGCGTCAATGGTTTGCCCGTAGGGAGAAACGAAGGTTTGTGAGAATTTGTACGCAGCTGGCGCGAATATTAAAAGCAATCGCTCAGTCCTGCGTAATAACTGACCGCCGTTGGATCTGACTGTAGATATAATAAATCTATACTAGGTACACCTTCGAGGTAATCTTCTAGTACGTTATACACGATACGTATCAAATATAAAAGGTGTAAAAACTTTACCATCGATATTTCGGTCGCAACCGAAACGAGTTTTATACGAAGAAAAAAACAATGAAGTATTTCCAAATTTTTATATTATTTAAATATAAAATAGTTATACATATATGCCAATCATAGAATGAAAAAAATTGGAATTATCAAAAAAAAAAGAAATATATATATATATATATATATTATATATATATATATATATATTTTTTTTGCTTATATAATATATTAGTTAAATATAAAAATATATCAATTGAAAATATATATATATATATATATATATATATATATATAACCTTTATATAAGATTATTTTATATTATAACCTTTAAAATTATGTTATATTATAACTTTTCAAATTATATTATATTATAACTTATATTATAACTTTTAAAGGTTATAGATATATATATTTTATTGTAAATGCTTTAATATTAATTTTTTCTTATAATTGTTACAAGTTCAACTAGGTCATACTCGTATTAAAAATTCCCTAAAAGCCAAATAATGAACTTTTTAATACATATACGCGTGTTAAGATACCTAACACAGAAATATATATATACAGGATTTTCTTTCTTTCTTTTCTTTGACGAAGTTAGATATACTACGACCATTAGGAGTAGCTGGGTACCGTCTAGGTCGATGATATCTCATCGATAGCTCTAGATCGTGAGTTCAAAGTGAAAAATTCTTCTTTGCCTTTCGGGAGTAGAACATACACGTACGAAGATTCATCTCTCTCTTTCTCTCTTTTTCTGTATCTTGATTCGTTTCGCATAGTCCTTCTTCTTTTTTTTTTTTTGTAAAAGTTGGTAAAGCCGTAGGAACTTTCGCGTATCTCTTTTACTTCCTCCTGCGTCGCAATCTACTTCGGCAAATGTCCTACATTACTTTAGTTTCCGTGTATCCAGCTGACATCCGAAAGTATCCACGGATGACAGTTGCGACGACCATTACGGACATTTTCGAAGCTAGGAAGTTTCCTTCTTGCCTCGTCCTGGGAGGTTGAAAGGTATGGTGGAGCAAGGGGTACCCAAGAAAAGCCGAACTTTCTCTATCCTCTTCTTGCAGTTTCTTGTACGATTCGCAGTTTCGCTTTACTCTCCTTCGTCTATCCTGCCCTATCCAGCCCTTCCCTGTCCTACTATCGTTCGATACTTCCGATCAAAGTTACCCGGGGATGGATTTTGTAATCCATTTCAATCACCCATTACATATCGTCTTTGTACTCGTTCGTCCTGTCACACCGAACTCTACCCAAACTTTTTTCCTTGATTCTTCCTAATGGCGAGTTGGATTTTCTATCGTTTTATTTTATTTTTTTTTTTTAATAAAAACATCAATAAAAAGATAAGAAATAAAATGATCTTTTTATTCTTGAATTTTCTTTCTTTTTCTTTCTCTTTGAAAAATCGTCAACGGTATCGGACGTTTGAAGAATTTTCCCTTTTGTTGCGGGTGCATTTCGATGTCCGAAATGCTTCTTCTTTCTTCATCTTCCTTCCGCCTTCCTTTTTTTTTCGTATTCTCGTTTTTCCAAGCCCCCCCCCCCCCCTCGCCACTCACATCCTCTTCTCTCGTATAAAATCTCCTCTCACTCTCCTATTTTTCCTCGGATAGCCTAGCCCGAGAGTGTCGCGTATTGTTTTGTCTTCCTTTTTCTTTTTTTTTTTCGAGATTTCAACGCAGAATCGTACTGCTGCTTGCTACTGTTGCTGTTGCTGTTGCTGTTGCATGCGTACTCTAGTATAGAGTGTATAGTCGGAAAGCTTGCGAGACGACGTCACAGCGTGACGCTGAAAAGCAGCACGGTGGACATAAACGAGAGGCGGGTAACGCCGGGAGGAAGTAGAATGGCTAAAGCTCTGAAGAAACGATGCGAAAGAGAGTGAGAAAGAGAGAGAGGCAAAACGTGGCGGAGGCGTCACCGTCTCGTCATTGCAAAATCTCGAGTAAAAAAAAAGAAAAAAAAATGGACGACAAAAGGAGAGCCCACTCCCCCTACCCAACGTACAAAAGGGAGGAGTGTTAGTCGGCTCGTGTTTGTACTACTTGTCGTTGCCGCGAAAGCGAAATAATAATAATAATAATAAAAAAAGAAAGATAGAGAGAAAAAAGTAGAAAGAACGACGACGACTACGACGACAACTGAGAGAAACACGAAAGGTGGTGGTAGTGGTAGGGTTGGTTAGTTGGTGGTGGTGGTTGCAATGCGTCGACGGAAACAGTGCGACGAGTACGAATGAACGAGTGATGGTATAATGGTAGTAGGGAAAACGCGTACATACGTGGTATCAAAGAGGAAATCATCAGTTGCAAAATCACCGTCGCGTATTTGCTTTTAATTTGCCAGACGAATTAACCGGGTATTTGAGGCGGGCAAACGCCACCACTGCGACCACCGCCACCGTCCTACCTTCCGCGTCGGGATCGAGGGTTGGTAACGAATCAGTGGTCTCTAAAATTTAATAATAATTCTCGTTGTGTGTTGCATTTATGTCGAAAATTTCATATACGACGTCAACGATTCTATTCTCTCTCCTATTTCTCTCTTTCTCTCTTTTGATTCTGTTTCTATTTTGTTTATTCTTATCTCATTTTTTTTCTTGAATATTTTTATCTCATTTGTCTGTCTCACATCAATAAAGAGAACATGAACGATAAACGATGATATAAACAAATGAGAAATTTGTTGTATTTTGTAGTAGGAGTACGCATCATTCAAATACGAAATCAGTTTTATTTCACTTGAATACAAATTTGAAAGGTATTTGCCTTTCGATGTCGAAATAATCGTGTCATGATTGACCGATTTAGTCCTTTACAAAGTGGACTTAAAAATTCACCGTCAATTTATTCGCTCGCATCAGCTTAATATAATACATTCACGATTTATTCGATATAGTTATATACGATTGAAAGGTAGATACAGACAGGTGGGATGAGAGTGGGAGAAGGAAACTTGTAATTTAGTTTATAGGGAACATGTTCGTTTTTGCGGTACTTCCGATACTTGTGACAAACATTTGTAATTAGGAAAATTTTATTTTCAAATAACATTAGGCGAACAACAACGACGAATGGTGTTGCACGTACAAATTACATTTATAAAATATTCGATTTGTTTTAAATTGAGAATTGTTTTTTTTTTTTTATTTCTTTTTTTATGAAATAAAAATTATTAATATTTTTAAAAGATATTAAAAAAATAAATATTATTTATTTTTTAATATTCATTTATTTTAATTTTAATTTCTTTAATTTACTTTAATTTATTTTAATTTGAATTATTTTATTTAATTATTAATTTATTAATATTTATTTTTTTTAATTATTTATTTTTAAATAAATTAATAATATTTTATCATTAAAATAAGAGAGAAAGATATATCAATAAAGTAAGAGAAATGTAAGCAAAGAAGATGATAAAATGAAAAGGGCAAGGATGGTTTTGATAGTACTCTCTCTTTGCTTAAAATATTCTACGATGAATTAGGTGAAGTAAAGGTACTCTTCTTACTGAGTTATACTACCGTTCTTTATGAACTACGTCGCGGGAACATAAAAATGTTTATAACTCTGCAACCTCGTCGTATCCTAACATTTTACATCGGATATGTCATACCGTTAGCAGCTCATTACTTTTCGACATTCTTCTTGATAAAAGAAAGTCTTCTTCTTCTTTGATTCGATTAAAATTCATACTACGTTCAAATGGTAAGCGAAGTCAAGTAAAGAGTTGTATCAGTCGAGAAATATGCGTCACCGACATAAACTGCAGAAAATACGAAAGGAAAACAACGAAAGTACACTAGGATTTAGTTATACGTGAGAAATCTTCTTTGTTGAAACTTGTTTTGCTCTTTTAATACTTTTCCCTTGTTGACTTTACTAAAAAAAAAATCTTCTTTCATTTTATTTTCAAGAACAATTTGGAATTTTGGAAAATACCTCGAATAAAATAAAAATAATTTAGGAATGTTTTTCGTGGTGTCTTAAAAATACGAAACAAATTTACACGATTCAAATGAAGGAAATGGATAGAGTAAAAAACAAAAAGAAAGAAATGATAGAGGAAACGTTGGGAAGATGCGTCAATCAAAAGTTTCTTTACCGTTGAAAACCTTTCAGCTTCCATTATGTAACCAACTAAGCTATTCGATACTTTCTGAACCGGGAAACCGTGCGCTCAGGACAGACAGAATTAAAGATAGAAAGAGAAAGGTTGAAGGAAGAAAGAGCAAAGCAACTTCCCCCTTGTTGGAAGAAAGAGTGCGTCAAGAGAAGAAGAAGAAGAAGAAGAAGAAGAAGAAGAAGGGTTAGGGTTGCTCGAGAGTAAGAAAATCTCCCACTTGTAGCTCGCAGATATTTACTCCGATCTTACCGAGAGACTCTGGAGTTAAACCTTGAGCAATGCTTAGACCATCCACCCTGATCCACCCCGTTCTTTCTGTCCACCCGTTTAAGCCCACGCCTAACTTTTAACATGAAGTGTTGAAAGAAACTTGATATCCAATCTCTGACCCGCAAAAAAAGTTCTTTAATGTGAGATTTTGAAAGATGTGAAATTTCATCGATTCTCATGTTGCTCTTTTATGTTAACCAAAATAGAATTTATTGATAAAGAATTTTGGTTGTTTTAATTTTTCTGTTATAGACAGGATATATTTTTAAATGCATCTAATTTTTTATTCGTTTAACTGGACTTTTTCGTTAACCATTTAATTACAAAGTTTCAAGACTCTGATGGAAGAGTCTGCGGGGACCACCATGTAATTGGAAGGATAATGTGTTAATTTTTTTATACTTGAAAGAAAAAAGGAATTTATTGGAATAAATACGAAAACAAGATGAAATATTAAAGTATATAATTTCAATACTAAAGGGAGAAACTTTTTGGTTATTTTATGAAATTGTAAAAAACATCTTGAAGCAATATTATATTTGTAAAATCATTCTAAACTCATTCGTGTATAACATTATCCGGTTTACTTTGCGAATGGGAAGTTCAAAACACATAAATTATTTGAGAATTAATGGAGTTTCGAGACCACCCTCTTACACATAATCATATCGTAATAATCTTGAAATTGCAGCTTTTTCTTTTATTTTTTAATGAAATGGTTGTTACACTTCAACTTAGACCAGTCGATCGAATTTGAATTTCGAAGAAATTAGCGCGTGCTCGCGTGTGAAATTTCTCATTTTGTTATTCCCAGATGTACCACTGAAGGTGGTTTTAAGACGAAACTTCCGCCATTCGAGAGGACAGTGCTTCTCAACTTCTGTGAAATTTTTGACATATAAATCCTATTTTTTATTAGATCAAAACCTGGTCTAAACAAAATTATTCTTAAATTCTTTTTCAACTTAATTAATTTTCTATTTATTAAATGTGTATTTAATTACTTACAATTCTTCCCAAAATTTTATAAAACAATTTGATTTCTTCGTAATTGTTTTTAACAAATGACAAACGACTAGTTACATTTAATTGTACACGATAAACAACAAACAGAATAAAAAATTGCGTTTTATTGGAAAAAATAAAGAAAAATATACAAATTTGAAGGAAAACTTATCCTGTTGAAAATTTAATTGACATTAAAGGGCCCCGACGGTTGAGAAATACTGGGTAAGAGGATCGAAATTCGAAGAATAGCATCGTGAATTACTTTTCCAAATGTACACCCCAACCCGAGTCAAGGGCTTCCTTCCAGAATCGTCTAGGATGGGAGACGAGAAACGAAAAGGGTAGAGGAAGAGAAGATATAGATGGGCTCTTCCAATTTCCAGGCGTGCCAACCAGATTGAATTTCTATCGTGATTGTCGTTATCTTTCCTCGTCTATACTTGGTGGCCGATCATTTCGCGAGATATTTGCTAACGGGATTTGTGAAAACAACTCTCCTTGCATTACGATTTTTTCCTTCCGTTTTTTTTTATATTTTTTATTCTATTGGCACTTCTTTTTTACCACCCAACGTATCTTGTTTTATTTTCGTTTATTTATTGGTATACAGAATATATTAAAATTATTATGGAATACTTAAATATTTTTCATTTGATTATATAACTTAGTAAATGTTAGAGAACAATTATATTAACACATCTTGCGTGGGAAGATACTAAAATGGTATTTTATTTATTAAATATTATTTTTATATTTATATTATAATTCTTATTTTATAATAAAATATTATAAATTGTTGTGACCAAAAGATTCTTCAATGAAAAGTCGTCTGATCATTAGTTGTATGCTATGAAGTGGAGAATAAAGGATTAGGTTAAGGTGTAAAATAAAACACGTGATTGAGCCAAACAAATAAACAATGCCTTTTTTTATTGGCTCGTCAGGGAAAAAGCCTTGCGGCATAAAAACTCTGGATGATATTTAATTATAACAAGAAGAGTCCACCACGTGGTGTAACCACATGGGAAAATACCGTCGATATAAAATATAATAATGGAAAGATCTCACCTCTCGCCCTCCTGAATTATGGTAATCACAACCTTAAGGGTTGTGATGTCGAATAGGCTTGCCTTCACAAGACTTAAAGATTAAGGTGATTTTTCCGTTGTCCTTTGTGAATTCTTAAAGCCTTTGTCCTCTATAATCTTTGAAGATGTGTAGTCGTAAGCGTCCGGTAAAGAACTAGGTTGAATGTCCTTTTGTACTGGCCCAGCAGGGCGTATGCACTAGGGGATTGAGAAGTGGGGAGGCGAGAAGTGGGGGTAATTAGAGGAGCGCTTCGATAGTTACTGGTAGTTGATCGATGCTCACAATGAGTATCGATCTAGAATCCTAATCGATGGAGGTGGACGCGCGCGAATTTTGAATACCGCTAATTACCGTATGATCCTTTCGGATCGTACATAAATTTTTTATAAATTAAATTTATATATTTTAAATATATAAGATTAATATGTAGTTCTTTCTTTATTTTATTCCCTTTTTGAATACGCTATCGATCTTAGCGAAAGGAAACTCCACTCGGAAATTGGGGGAAGCGATATTCCGTTGCTAAAAAAACGGATTTGTTCCTTATTGCATGATTTCACTACGATCTTTATCAAGAACAAAAGCTGTACCCATCGGTTGACTATAGGGGGAGAATGCTTCTGCTATTGGTCGATAGTATTCAAAATCTTCTTCCCTCTCCAAAAGGGTGTCACTCTTTTATGATATAAATATGTGAGAGTCTTAAGTCAATCAGAGTTCCTTAATCTATCAGTTCTTAATCTGTATCAGTCTGTATATCTGTTCGTCCTTATCGGTTCCTTAGTTCTTAGTTCTCAGTTCAATAATTATACTTTCAGTCTGTTATATTCATCAGCGTATTTTATCGGTCAGTTTATCAGTTTATTAGTCAGTCAGTCGGTTTTATATACATAACTCTTTTGTATTTTGTATTTTTGTAACCACGCCACTTTTTTGTAAACCTTTTGTATATACCCTTCAACATCATTATAATTTAATAAACTATATTATCATCATCAGTCAGTTATATATCTCTCTGCCTGAACTCAACAATATAAATATTATATATAATAATATATAAATAAAAAATATATTTTAAATTTTATATAAAAAATAAAATATTTATATTATAAAAATTTAATAAATACTAATAAATATTTATTTATAAAAAACTTAATGTTTAAAAATTAAAGCTATTTTATTTATTAGGAATTTTGTGTCTGAACTGTAAAAAATTTGGCGGTATAGTACCTGCATAAGATGTGTTAATACGTGTATCAATATCCACGTGTATTTTCCCAATAAGTTATATGCCGAAAGATCAAACCTTCTAAAAAATAATAAAAATAGTCGAACGTTTTGTGTGTCGAGAAATTTTATAAAGAAAAATTCATTATGTAAAACACATTGGAGAGTTGATAATCCTATTTCTCAGAGTGAAGGGTAGCTAGCACAAGTTACGTCTCACGGAATCCGTTGTAACTCGTTCCTGTGGGGGTAGTAAGTAACTTCGCATGGGACCTTACTTCTTCTACTTCTTCTTCTTCTTCTTCTTCTTCTTCTTCTTCTTCTTCTTCTTCTTCTACTTCTTCTTCTTCTTCTTCTTCTTCTTCCTCTTCTTCTTCTTCTTCTTCTTTAACTTTCTTCTTTTTATTTTTCCCCGCGAACCGCGTAGAAAATCAGAAAACGTTGAAAGTACACCAGAAAAAGACAAACGCAAAAATGTAGGAAAGTGGATAGAGAAAGATGGTAACTTTTTTTTTCTTTTTTTTTTCTTTTCGAGTCGAGTATGAGACGCTTGATGGACTAGGTTTTCCCGTTTCGGGGTGAGAGTACGAAGCGACAACCGGTGTGAACTTTGCCGTAAGGGATTATGTAAACTGGTAAAGGTTCAGAAAGAGCGAGTGGGAAGGGTGAACGAACGAAAGAACCAAACGAGAGATGGGGGGGGGAGGAAAAAACCACGCTAGTAACTCGCAGCTACCGTGGACACACTAGGAGCATTACTTTCTCTCTCTCTCTCTCTCTCTCTCTCTCTCTCTTACACACATACACACACGCTCATTGACTTTCCTTGGTCGCTTTCCACGCTTGTCATTACAACTTTCCACGTTACCTTCCGGCTATACGTTTATATTCTCCCTCGTATCAAGAAGAATCGTGCTAGAGGGTTAAACCCAAAAAGAAAGAAAGAAAAAAAAGAAATGGTCAAAATCAGGGGAGTAGATTTGCTCGAATTTTACTTTTACGTTCCACTATCTATCCTTTTCTTTTATAATAGCAATAAATTTCTAAAGAAAGGGGGAAAAGAAAAAAATATTGTCGAAGGAATAAAACTGAAGTTACATAATAACTGTGTCATTATGTCATAGAATTTTTATTGAACAAAAAGATATATTCACATTGATAAATAATTGATACGAAGCAAATATATGAAGTAGAAAAAGCACGATTTTAAATTATTATCTTGCATTACAACATATATACGATAGGTACGAGAGAATAATAGATTAAAGCATTAAAAAAACAGGGTTTTAATACAATTGGAAGTTGTCGAATAGCTGTGGGATGGGGGTGGAGGTTTTGGGAATGGGTTTCCAACGTATTTACCGAACTATCTCGTATTGATGAGGCAAAGCGTAGAAAGCAAAAGACAAAGATAGCTTGGGATCTGTCACAAGAAAGAGAGAAAGAGAAAGAGAAAGAGAAAGAGAAAGAGAAAGAGAGAGAGGATCGAGAGATAGTGGAATGCGTCGAGTGTATTAGAACGTGGCTTCAGATAACGACGATGTCGATAGGACGGTGGTAGTCTCGCTGATAAACAAACCGACCACGCAAAAGCAACACTAATCAGCATAAATGGCTCGTCCCTATCCGATAGGGCAACGCGGTTGCTGCACCGCCAGCTGAATAAATTTTGGATTACGCCGTTTGGTCAAAGCGTGGAGGAGCGGAGAACGAAGGCAGAACGTGGAGGAAGTAGTGACAGTAGGGTGACGGGAACGAGGGGGGTAGTATAGCAAGAATTAGGGCACTCCCGAAGGATCACGTTCTCGAGTTTCGTCACGTAGGAAGAGAGGAGGGTGGTTAAACCGCTTTAAGCGTCACCAACCACCACCACCACCCAACTGACGTCATTGTCGTCATCGCGTTCTTCTCTCCTGTCCTTACCAATGTTTTCTTCCTATTTCCCCCCTTCTTTGACGTAGTCGAGCTAAGATTGTTGATCGATTTTTAACGAGATCTCGACGTTTATTACTTTTTACGTAATACCCTCGTTTTAAGCGATCACATTTTTATCTTTACACGTGTATGTATGTTTGTGTGTATACACTTTTGTATAAAACGCGTTAGAGCGATTGAATTATTTATTTTATTATTGATTTCGAGACCCATATTTGTATTGATTCAATTTCAAATTCGTAAAATGTGTTATTTAAAATAGAAAAATATTGATTGTATTTTAAGTTAAGATTAAGTCTTAATTATTTCTCCTCAAAGTTTCTTAATACATTTAATTTGAATTTACATACACTTGGTGTTCCCCATCCGCGAACATTATTCCAACGATATCGTGATATAAGATTGAACTAACCTTGACATTTTTTTTTCTTTCATCGTCATCTTTTGAAACGATGCAATTTATATTTCAGTCTTTTTTCTTTTTTTTCCGTATCATCAAATTTAAAGATATGAAAATGTCTTCTCGTTTCACGTGACTCATTCCGTAGAAAATTCTTACTCTAAAAGTGGCTCTCCCGATTTTATACCGGTTCCCTCCCCTTTCCAGTCCTCCATCTACCCAACATTTTTAAAACGTTCAACTACTTTCTTATATTACTCGAAAGTGGATCGAGAGATGCCGAGAGCTGGCTCGCTAGCTCACTCGCTCGATGAAAAAGCATCCAAATCTTTCGCAGAGGGATCGTTTTTCTCTACCCTGCTTTTACTTTCGCAAGCGCGTGTTATATTCACTCTCTCTCAGTAGAGTCAGTCAGTCAGTCATCTTTCTCTCTTCTAAGCGAACGAATGTGTATCTTTCATCCACGTTCAGTTTTCTATACTCCTACCCTCCCCCTCCCCCAGCCCCCGTCTCCCACACACAAATTCACTACCTTTAGCAATGTGATTTTGTGGTCGACCGAGATTTGCCTCAGAGTTTCTAGCATCCTCTTGTCATCCTCGTGTGGTCGCAGTTTTCCTTACTGGGTTGTATTCGCGAAAGTACGTATAAGGAAAACAATTATACTCTACCAAGCTTTATAGACCATGAT
This sequence comes from Polistes dominula, assembly GCF_049000335.1. Taxonomy (NCBI): domain Eukaryota; kingdom Metazoa; phylum Arthropoda; class Insecta; order Hymenoptera; family Vespidae; genus Polistes; species Polistes dominula. The sequence continues at coordinate 9,751,681 of NW_028301152.1, read as the reverse complement.
ACATACTACTACTATTACTATTACTACTACTACTACTATTTCCTACTACGTGTTGTTCTTTTCGTTTAATCCTCTTAACAATGGATACCTGTATGACCTAACTAAAATCCTGTTATTTCTTTCTTTTTTGCTAAACGAATTATTCGTGTATATTAAGCTTCCTTGATATATCATCATCATAGTTTAATCATACGTATTTTTTTTCTGTTACAGATCGACCCGAAAGTAGCGTTTCCTAGGAGAACACATCCAAAGGTAAGATTTATAATAATTTATAAAATCTTGGAAAAATTTGGTCTCGTTTTATTGGTTCCAAATTCACAATTATAGACAATTAATATAAAAAATAATAAATATTGTACACACATAGGTATTAAAATATTCATATATATATGGTAATACAAAAGCACGTATGGAACGCGAGGTTAAAAAGTCGAACGATGAACGGTAGAAACGCTGGAGGGAAGGAAAAAGGTGGGAGGGATAGGTGATGTCAAGGTGCCGCGGGAGATTGAAGAGAGAATAATAAAGCTCTCTCGTCCTCTTAATAAGAGCAATTAGATATAATTTACTTCAAAACCGGGAATTATTTCCTTGTCCCGGCGGATAGTAGTCATAGCTGAAGCTTTCCCTCTCACACACATATACATATACACACATGTACACGCATGGTTCACGAAACTGGAAGTTGAACGAGAACGAATACGATGTAAATGGTCGCTTGATGGAAAGAGAAAGACACAGATAGAAAAAGGGAGAGAAACGTTCGTGTACATCCCCCATACACTTGAAAAACTTCTGATACACATGTACGTGAAAATGTGTCTACACGTCCGTTACTCTAAAAGTATAGGGGGAAACGTTGGAAGGACGTGGAAGAGGCGAGAGAAATTCGCGCGGTTTAATAATATAAATGCTAGGCACGCGAATTACCGGCAAGTGACTGAATTGCGCTAATTTTAATTGTACCCTCTTTCTCTGTCTTTTGCGTTAGCACACTTCGTACCCCCCTTTTTTCACATACTACTACCACACACACCCCACTCCATCCCTCTACTATTCAACTCTTTCTCTCTCTCTCTCTCTGTCTTTTTTTTTCTTCACATTTCGTTGGGACATTTGCAGATTTTTAAAGCGCGTGCGCCATCACCTCCGCCACCGTGTAGTCGTCGGCACCCACCATCTCACCCCCATTTATTTCATTCTTTTCCTCCTCTCCCTCCTATGGTGTGTGTGTGAGAGAGAGGGAGAGGGAGAGACCGGAAGCGCATAATTTATGATGTGAGCGCGCGAAATCGCGATTCAATGTTGCTGCATGTAATCGCACGCCGGGGATTTCGAGGATTGCACGTCCGAATTGCAAAGCCGTTTAGTTTTGAATCCGAATTGGAAAGCGAGCTTTTAGCATTTCAATCGAATTAAAAATTCAGAATCGAGATCGGAAATTTTCTACTTTAGGATTATACCGTATATATATGTATATGTTATATACCATTTCGAGAGTGTAGGATACTCGAAAAATCGACGAGAAATTTCCTTATCGGTCATTGACCATTATAATTATCAACGCGATCAATAATTCGTAAATAAATATTGTTTGCAAAATGTAATCATTTTATTTAATTTTCATGATCTTTTTTTTAATATAATAGTAAAATATAAAATGTGTATAGTTTATTTATGATTTCTTCGTTTCTAAAGATGCATGCGTGAATTTTGAACTGAGTTGAGATGATTGAATTGATTTTAATTGTAAATCGGGAAAAAATGTGAGGTGCGAGTTCACACCAAATTGTTTATCAATCACATTCATAAATACCGACAGAAAAAGACGAATAATGGCTATAAAAGTGAATAAACGAACAAACAAACAAATGAAAGTGTTAACGGAACTCGTTTATTCACAATGAATAGTCATCGAAAGTAGAAGAAAAATGAGTTATGAAATATTGATGAATATTGTGATGATAGTATACACGGTTGTTACTCGATGAATATCCAAAAGGTTGATTATATAAAAAAGAAAAATATATATATGAAAAAGAAAATGATAGTTTATAAATCGTACCGAGAAAATTGTTGATAAGAGTTGGCGTGTCTGTACATAGGATAGAGATATGGATTATACTAGAAAAGCTCTATTCGTGATTCGAAACTCGAGTCTTCCTACATATCACTACTGTGTTAGTAGTAGTAGTAGCTAGATGTTGTATTCGAAATAAAATAACTGCCATTAATCGCGAGATGGGGATAACATATTTCAGGTGAACGCTTCGGGGCAGCTTGAACGGCCAGTGCAATTTTCATAAAATGGAGGATGGTTACGCTATTCACCACCACCCTCTTTGAATCACCAACCCACTTCATACTCTTTTTATTTTTTTTTATTTTTCTTCTTTTACGTTGCATCTCGCGAATCTACACATATATATACATCTACAGAGTTGCTTACAAATCAACGTAAATTCGCTCGCAGTGCACGATTTCGGACGTTTCTCGGTTTGAAAAAGTAATACAAACGCATACTCTATGGGATACTTGCCAGGAAGTTTTTTCTGACGCGTCTATGATACGACGACAGTTGGCACGCTTCGTGTAATCCACGATGTGATAACTCCCTATGCTACGTTTTACGTTGTTGCTTATTTCGAAATCGGATGTCCTTCTGGTGGTTGTTTCCCATCCGGGACATCTTTTCTACTCGATCAATTTTTATTTTCTTTTTATTTGAAATTCTTTGTTGGTAATCGTTTTTAAAGAATCGTGAAAAGATTAATATGTTTTCTCTATTTTCTTTTTTATTTTTTTATTTTTTTAGTATAAGACAGTTTTCTACACATATATAAACTCGAATGATTGTATTTTTTATTTTATCTCATAAAACTTGAAAAATATGATTTTATTTTTTTAATTACGGCGTGATATTGAAATCGCAATCACTGAATAGGAAAATCGAATTTTCATTTTCGCTCGGGTATAACTATCTGTAATTATTATTAAATACATAATTGTCTATTATAATCATACTCATTCAATTATTTACGGATTATTTAAGCGAAAAGTGCATTTTAATTCGTTTATGAATTTTATTCCAGATTACACCTCTTTCCGTGCAATTATAAATGTATTTTACGCGACGAATTTTATAGAGCGTATTTTGCATCAGTGGGAGTTACGCGAACATGAAACACGCACACCAACACGAAACTTGGCTAGTGTATCAATCGTGAATAGAGAACGAGCGAGAGAACATTTACGAAGGTATTTTTAAGCGGCAACTGCATGGCGTAAGAAAAGAACCATAATATTTTATAACAATTTTTTTCATTGTATAAATCTTTATCATTTTTTATAATAAGGCAGAAAATGCTAACGACATTTTTTATTATTATTATTATTATTATTATTATTATTATTATTATTATTATTATTATTAATAATACCAGAGTTGCTAGATAATTTTTTTTTTGCAAAATTGGCAGAAAATTAAAGCACAAATAGATGAGAAATTTTTTTTATATAAAATTCTGACAATAATTAATACGTGTGTTCGTTTAAATGAACGCGTGTACGTGATGAACTTTAAGAAGAAAATGGCTACATCGCAAAGTTCATTGAAATGTCACTGGGATGTGTTTCTGTGCTACGAACCATTGCAACAACCTCCTCGAGACCGCATACAGGAACTGCTTTGTTACGGTACTTCCGGTCTGGCGGAAACGGTGCAATGCGCTTCCGACATGACGGAAAAGTAGTGACAGTCATTACCGAGTTCTTCCCAAACGCTTCGTTTCTCGTGCCCTCTTTTTTCTTTTTTCTTTTCTTTTTTCATTTTTTTGTTTTCTCGTTTCCCCCTGGTTGGTTAATACGGGCGTCATAAATACCACGAAAATTAATACCTTTTCTTTCAAGAGAAAAAAAAACTGCAAAATGTTAAAAACGTATTCGAATGGTTTTTAATTTCATAATTTCAACTAAAACTTTTAAGAACATAATGTAATTTAAAATTAATATAATATATATACATATATGCAAAAAATACATGATCACAATGTCGAAGATACTATACCGTCCTTGTGCATTAATATGAATTATCTGTAACGTGCTTAGACCTTATGACATCGGTAGTCTCTTAAACTATCCCTCGACTGCACATATATGACAAGGTTGTTAGAATAATATTAATTATCAAATATGATTATGCATATGCTTATCCTTGTAGAAATATATAGTTAACGAGATTACTTGCATATTATCAAATATATCTATATACATCCATGAGAATAATTCTACGGTATATATAGATATACACATACCTATATATACAAACAAGTGAAAGAGAAATTTAGTTGGTTCTACGAAACAACGATCAATTTCTATGATAAGAAGGAACCTCCCCTTGCACCCCTTTTCCTTCGTCTGATCGATTAATAAGATATTCCAATAAAGATTGGATTGTAGCAAGACAATGGAACGTAATCAGCGAAAATGCTAGTTGAGATAGCAAACGAGATAGACGTAGATCGTTAATAAACACGATACATAAAGCATAATCGTCATCTATTGCGGGCACCACATTCCCTTAGCCAAGAGAGAAGAGCGGGCATAGATTTAGGATGGATAGCGATGATATCAGAAGCGTCGGTGTAATACCCACTTGTTACGGTACAGGGATACGCATATATACGAGATCCTATATACACACGGATACGTGAGACATTATTCAAACCACTGCAAGCTTTGGAGTACGAGAGAGCACCAGCAAAGCACACGAGGAATGAAGGGAAATGGAAGAAGACCGAGTGAGAGAAAGAGAGAGAGAGAGAGAGAGAAATATAGCGAGTTAGAAGGACTGGGAGGGGGAGGAGTGAGAAGAGAGGAAGAGGAAGAGACCGGTAGAATTGCAGCACGTCTCGCGTAACGAGCTGCCGGCTCCCCAGGGTGTTCAGCTTCTGCTCTTCATTCTCCCTTCTTTTTCTTTCTTGTTCTCTTGTACATATCGGGTGTAGTATCATCTCCCTCTCTCTCTCTCTCTCTCTCTCTCTCTCTCATTTTTTTTTCTCTGTTTGCATTCTCGTAGCCGTATTGCGGATACCTTTTCATCGAGTTGTTTTGTTTTCTTTTTACAACGAGATCCATCCAGAGAGAGAAAGAGAGAAAGAGAGAGGTTATACGCACCCAGGCACAGTGAGTGTGTGTTCCGTCAACCAACGGCTATGGTTCTTCCAATTTTCGACGTTATTCCGATGAGAGGATTTGTCATTGAGCCGTAAACGCGTCACGATTCGTTTTCTTCTCGCATACCAATTGAGATTTACGTTAGGGGATATAACATCGAATAGTAATTTATATGTGTGCGTTATAATTTTCTACCTTCTACTACAATCTTGCATTACGAAGAATTAAACGTTATTTCGAGTAATTCGTTACGATTTGATGATGTTCTTCTCTTCGTTGAACTAATCGAGAAATCATACGAGCTAGCCAGCCCTATTTATTCCCGTCGTCGATTCTACCTTATATAATCCAAATACCCAATCGGATTTATCTTGACCATCTTAATCATTCCGCCTTTTCCGTTCTAATCTTTCGATCGATCGATCGCTTACTTGCTTTTCCTCTTTTTCAACCGACAGATATGTCCACCTTTTTGCTACTCCACTTCTGTTCCAATCTCAAGGTCGGAAACTTATGGTTCGCAAAAGTCATTAAAGATCCCTGAAGAAGCCTCCAGAGTAGAGCAGCTGGACAACCGTGTCCCAAAAGGTCAATTTGCTATTTCGAACGTAGCTCAGGGAAGAAAAAAAAATTTGTTCAACTCCTTTTTCGTTTCGTTCTGTTCTTTGGTTAACTACAAGTCCTATTTCCTTTTGGTGATGGTAGTGGTAGTGGTGTTGGTGGTGGTGGTTGGCAACTCAAAAGAGAACTTGTTACATTTATCTTTCGGGAGTTAAATATGCTCCCGGGTATACTCCTTGTCCTCGACATTAGACCGAAATCCCATGCATTTTATACGCGTTCAAGTCATTCAGGACGACGACACGTTAACTATAGCGAGTGTGTACACACTGGCACGACCACCACCTTTCTTCTCCGTCCCCCTTGCTTGCATCTTCTCTTGCCTTCCTTCGCATTACGATCCCCGTGCAACTAGCAGCACCCTTGTGGACATAGACACTAACCCAAAGGAGAATTCCCAGCAACCTTCTTCTTCTTCTTCTTCCATGTTATCCATCGGAGCTAGCGAGTTTCCTTCCTTCGTTCATTCCATCGTTTTCACCTACCAAACCCTGGTGCACTGTAAGCTACGTTCTCTTAGCTTGTCGTGAACTTTTTGCCTTTTTTCTTTTTCTTTTTTCACGAACGAGAAGTTTTAGTCGTATGGCTGAAGAAAAAAAGAAGAAGAAGAAAAAGAGAGAATGTTTACTTGACGTAAGTGGCGTCCAGTGTGTTCTGTACAACATCGCTCCTCATAGTTCCTTAGGAAAAGTTCCTCTTGCGGTTTTCCCCAGGACGAGGTTTAGAGTCAAGGATCACACGCGCCATTCTCTAGTGGATCTGGCAAGATCCCCGAAGTGCATTTGCGGAGACGACGGTGGTACACACCACCCGCGCGTCTCTCTCATGGACGCGCGGATATGGCCCTGAGGAAGAAAAGCCCGGAAGTGTAATGTTATCGTCCGCTTCTAGAAAAATACCGCATTTCACGAAAGGCTGTATAAGGGTTTAGAGAGTAGGGATGGAAAAGGTGGCTCACTCTACGGCAGTAAAGGCAGTGTCCCTTATCGTTACATACAGTGAGTGGTGCCTCTAGAGACCCGCCGGAAGTTATCCGATCTCCGGATTTACAGGATTACTTCCTATGAGAGAGGAGTGGAGGGTTTTGGAGGGTTTCAATGGTTTGAGGGGACTGATTTTTCTTCTAGTCGTTTGCGTGTTTGCTGCAAAGATTGTCGATAAAACTAACGGTCTATGAGAACGGATAGTTCTTCTAGAAATTTTCTAGCTACTTTCACCGGAGTACATTGGTACAATTTTCTGAAGAATTTCTTTCACGAGAGCGATAATTAAAGGACGAGTTACTTCAAAATGTATCTTTGAAATTGCTGTCAATTTACTGAAAGTCACATCCCTATTGTCCGTAAGAAAACGTCAGTAAGAGTAAGAAAGCTTCTGGACCAGAGACTGGAGAAAAATAGAGACATTTTCCTTTATTTTATTTATCCTTTTTATAAGAAGTTCCTTGGTTTCTTTTTCCTTGATATTCGTTGATTCTAAATTATCCAGTAGTTTGAATCTCCAAAGGTTTGGATCGATAATCACCTAGTCCTGTATATATGCTATCTCTAGTACTTATACAGTTCCACCCTAATTCAACCGCGAAACGTTCGTTTTAGATTGAAATTCATAGTCCCCAAAGAACGTAAAACGTTTTAATATTCTTTCTCCTCTTCACCCTTTTCTCTTATGTCAATATTTCTCTCTTATCTAGCGGACTTTTCAAATCACGATCACTTTATTGCCCCCATCCCCCTTCCCCTGCTCTCGCACTCCTACTCGACCGGTATTTCGATTGAATCCACTTCGCTGAAAATGATCGATTTTCGAAAGTACCTAGATGACCTGATAACTCGAAACAGCCTATTGTCGTGTTGTCCTTAAACGTGAAATTCAAAAGTACGTCCTTGTTTGAACTTCCAGCTATCTGATTTTATCGCGATTTTATCCGATTAAAGGTTGTCACCTTTGCTGATCAGAAAAAGACTTCAGGTTTTAACTATAAAGAATTTATTTCTGTTTTCGTTTCCAGTTCAATGTTAAGGATTATATCACGCTACTATCGCTTGATTAACTAAATTAAATATCGTAAAGTGGTCACAATAGTTGGGCGTTTTGTTTATTTTTGTCTACTGGACAATTACTGTCTTAATATGTTACAATAAATTTACAGGTAATACTTTGACAAAATTTTCTATTATAAACAACATATTATAGTCATGATCGTGTCTGATCGTTTGACCGTGAATTAGCCAGGTGCTTTATCATCTGTCACGAACGACAGTAGTTTCTACGTTGTCGAGAGACTGAAACCTGAGATATGTTGTGTCGCATTCAGATAAGCTAAACTCTCGAATGATGGAACAGCCCGTAAACTCGGTGGAGCCACGTCATGATGCTACTGAAATAGCTACTAGATAATGTATAGGTATACGTGTTGGGTATGCTTATAAGCTTAGGTGTGTATTACACACATACACTCGGTTTTATTTCTCCGTATATATCTTTTTTCTTTTTTCTTTACATTCAACGTATTTACTCGAATTGTTTTTCCGTATTCTAAACTTTTTTCTTCCTTCTTCTTTTCCCTAGATAATATTTTACTATTCGCGTTCTTTACCTGTAACATTAGATTTACTAGTTTTCCTTTCTAAAGTTCTTCTTAGGTATACCAGATAACATTTTATTTTGTTTTGCTAGATAAGTTTGCTAAGAGTAAGAGGAAAAATAATAAAAATAAAAAGGAAGTAAAATACGGATAGATTTTTTTTTGTATCTAATGCACTTATGTAGAGTCGGTTTTAAAGAATAATTCTTTCTTTCGTCTCGTCAACGACAACGACATTGCAATGGACGACGGAAACACGGCGTTGCATCGTGAATTCTCAAGTCGGAAGCAATAATGGAATGGCACACAGGCCGTGTTTCGTTTCGTTTCGTTTCGTTTCGTTTCGTTTCGCTCTCTACTTCTTTTTCTTTGCCCGTATGCATGGCCGACTACTCGAAAGCTTTTCATTTTCCGCCTAGCATGCTTTTTATCGTCGCATTGAATCGACGCGCAAAGAGAGGACCGAGATATAGAAGTAAAGAGTGAAAAAAAGAGAAGAATTGAGAGCCCACTACTCGGATGCATGCGTGCGACTGCACCTTCTCACCGTGTATTACTTCGTCTCCCTTCTTCTTTTCCCCTCCCTTTCGTCGTGTCTCGTCTTTCCTCCCAATTTCCCTTCTCACCACCAACCGATTCACCCCCATTCCCCCTCCCCACCCATCACCTCTCCTCTTCTTTCTACATCGTGCGTCGCCAACGCGTGTGTTAGCGGTGGTGCATCACGGTGAATGGGACTGGTAATTGCACGTTTAATATTTCAGAGCTATTTCTGTGTGCAAGCATGTAAAAAGTCTGCGATTTAGCCTTGTGAAGCAGGGAAGCTCTCTTATTCCTTCCTGCCTCCCCCTCTCTTCACTCTCTCTCTCTTTCTCTCTCTCTATCATGTCGGTGCTCGCAATACTGAAACTGCACTGACGAAAGTACCAAAGTAAGAACTTCTTCCATTCGTTTCTACCCGGCCTTGTCCTGTTGCTGGCTCTTAGTCTCTTTTTCCTCCGACTCAATTTCCCAGTCCGTTGTTTCTGGCACTCAAGCTTTTCCTCTCTTTTTCTATCTTCTCTCTCTTTACCTTTCTTTGAATGCCCGGAATATTCTACACGCGGATTACGCCAAGTGTTAAAAGAAAGAGGAAAAAAAATGAAAAAGAAAGAGAGAAAAAAGAATAGAATGAGAGAAGGAGAGACAGCAGCAACAGCAGCAACAGCAAGGAGCTCAATTTAATGCGTAAGTAGACAAAAATAATTTTCTTACTCGTCGGCAAATGAAACTCACGAATACTATTTCTCAGCTCCTTTAGAAAAGATATGCTTGCGTTTATTCAAAGGACATTCGACGGTGTGGTCCTTCTCACATAAATAGTAATCTTTCGATTCACCGTCGGTCATATCAGCGGAAAGATCGGGCCAAGTTAGCAAAAGGCGTCGACGAGGAGTGGGCTTTCACCGTTAACTGTAAAAACGTCGTGCGCCCAACGTTAAGAGGTTACGTTCATCCAAAAGGAGAGAATAGAATCGAGCCGGATTCCATTGGCGTGCTCGGCTTATCTGAAAGGAGCCACTAACGGTGGCTGGTTGGTTGGTTGGTTGGTTGGTTGCTTGGTCGCAAGCTCGCGAGCCTGCAAGCTCCTTCTTGCACATCCTGCCTCTGGGTCGATCGAAGGAAAACTGCTTTCCGAAATAGTAGGGTGAACTGCACTTCGGGTTTTCCCGATAAGGGACAAAAGGTGCTCTAATGCGAGTCCCTCGACAAAGCGCCATTTCGAAGCTCCTTCTCTCCTTACCCGGACCGATCTGAGAGCAACAAAGGATCCTCTGGTGATCTCAATCACAAATTGACAATAAAAAATGTCCAATTAACCTTGGAGAAGACTTTACCAAGCAGCGGGTAGAGAATCGACTGGAATCGACTCCGATCCCGCATCCTCCCACTCCTTCTCCCCCTCCTTCTTCTTCTTCTTCTTCTGAACCACCTCTTCCATTCCTTACCCGTCCTTTCACCGCAGTTTCAAACGAATGGGACGAGCAAGAGAGAGGAGAAGAAGATAGAAAAGGGGAGTAGCGGAGGATGAAGAAAGGGAGAGAAGACCCCGCGTGAAGTTGGAAGCAATCGAGAAGGTTTAATCCCGCTCGATTGCGTTCCTTAGCCGGCAAATTTAACCCTCCACCACTACCACTACTACTACTATTACTACCACTACTACGACCATCGCAAGTACTACCTTAGAGTCTCTTTTTTTCCTCCATTTTGACATTTACGTAGTTACTCCTATCTCCGAGGCAGTCGTCCAAAAACGTGTTTGTATTTTTCCCAAAGGCTGATTATTATCGATCGAAACTAGTATCGCGATATTCGAAATAGGTCGAAAATATCTCACTGCTTGCTCGCGACAATTTGTCATGTCAAGTTCGCGTACCAATAGAACGCATTATATAAACTGCATTTTACTGTTTAACGGAATATAATAATAATAATAATAATAATAATAATAATAATAATATTATTATTATTATTAATTTATTATTAATATATATTAATAATAAAAATATTATATTTATTATTAATAAATATTAATAATAATTATTATTATTATATGAAATAAAAGTTCCCTCTAGTTTGCGTGGGTGGGATTGCTTTGTTTATTTCGTTCTGCTAAATTACTTTATTTAAATGATTATAAAAAGACTCATAAATGACTTTACGTCACGGTCGATATGTTTTTATGCAATGAGAAAAAAAAAGAAATAACGATATATTCATTGAAATATATATATATAATCGTTAACTAAATAGCATTGAATTTATATTTCATAAAGCCACTTAATCGTGCAAATGTGATCGTCTTTGTAATACATATTAAATAAAAGAAAAATAACTACTCATTTTTTTATAAATTTTCTCAATAGGTATTTGAATATAATTCTTATCTTGCACGGTGTGCGTGGGATACTTTCAATAAAAAAAAATTAGAAAAAAATATTGACGTTAATTTAAAATGAAGGAAACGACCGCGAACGAGGCAGCAAGCAAACTCTCCGTGCTTTCATTCATGTAATTATAAAAGGATAATGATGTGGGTGTTCTTAGATAAAATTACCTAATTTGGGGTAGAAAATTAAATGAACATCTAACATTAACGAAATTGAATTTCGTACAATCGAACCCAGGTTATGAGTTGTGAAACTACGTGTAGAAGTTGGAAGGGAAGAACTTTTCGTTTCCTTTTCTGAAACGAGTGAAAATCGTCGGCTTGCCCAAAAGCCAAAATTCCTTGCATCGTGCGGGACGAGCAAATTAATCGCAAACGAATTTATCCCCGACGCTCTGGGTTAAACTAAAACGCCGAGATATTACAGAGAAGTAAGCTCTTTAAAGGGTTTAGAACATCACCGGTGTATGCCTGCCCTTCTTCTTGTTCCTCCTCTCGTTTACCCCTCTCTACCTTTTCTATTTCCTCTCTCTCCCTCTCTCCCTTTCTCTCTCATTCTCTTCCTATCCTTCTCCCCCTCTTCAGATATCTCGCGTAGGTAGTAGTAGTAGCTTGCGGTCTAGTAACCGCAGTCTCTACTGCGCTGTCGGTTGCGGATACCCTAGCCTCATGTGCAACCTCGCGTCTGTTTTGTGCCGAGGGTTTTCAAAAACCACGACTGCCGAACCAAACTAACTCCTTCCCTTTTTCCCTGCTTCCGCACCCTCGTCGTTTTCTCTACTCTCGTAGGAGCTACGTCCAACGTTCCAGAGGAGGCCGCCAAAAGCTCTGTGCTGAATGTTCTTTGACGTTTAAGCGAATTTGGTTAACTTCTTTCAGCCTAAAAACTTTGTTAAAAATGAGTAATAGGTCCATAGGTATAAGCAGATGTGGCCCCTCTGCACCTGCCCTCCTCCTCCTCCTTCACCTTCTATAGTTTTTAAAGTAATTCTTTTAAAATTATTTGAATATTACAAAATGTAATCGGACAGTTTTAATTATTGAATCATAGATATACGACCACAGACGTATATCGCTAAGCAACCATCTCCTTTCATCGGTAGTATGCTCCTCCAATCAGTAATTAGGATAGCAGGATACACGTGACCATCCCTCCGTATCGGGTCATCTTCCATGTAATTTACATTCCTCATCCCCAATAGTGAACCTCCTTCGGGCTACTGATTAATATTAAACGCGTTATTCTCGCTACTGCAATTAATGTGACATGTCGATCGATGTTATCTAAGCGGGTGATTAAACTGCGATTATATAATACGCATATAGCATTCGTACGTTAATCGTTACTTAAGTAACGTGTCCTTTGTATTACATTTCATCCTTCAGAAATTCTTTTTTCTTATCAAATCATCATCGTTTGATCCTTATAATCGTTCTTATTTAACTTTTTAGACGGTATTTCTTAACATAATCGTTATTACTTGCAAGTTAATAGAAGACGAAAGACTACGGGCAAGAGTTAGACACCATAACTTTAAATCAACAACCACCGAGTTCTCATTGTAAGCGAGAGAATGAATTTCTTACAGTAAACTCGTTAACACTATGAGCCAAGGTGAACGCATAAGAACCCCACAGCTACTTGAATTTACGTGAGCATCAAGAACGTTGATCTCGCTTGTTACTTATGTATATAAATGTTCTATGTTCGTACTGGCGAAATGGTTTACGGGTTCGACAAAAGCTGGCTCTGTTTCACGTCCGGCAGGCTTTCAAGGAATGACCATTATGTCTGAGAAGAGCGGCTCCACATCGCACGAACGAGTACCTAACCAACGGAGCCAGTTAAAACACGTGTTCGCCTTGCGCCGGCATAATGGCGGCAATAATTTCTCACCCAAGAAATAAATTCTCCAATAATAATTCTCTTCTTCTTCTCTCTCCTCTCTTGCTCTCTCTTTCTCTCTTTCTCTCTTTCTCTTTCTCGCAAATGTACAACCTTCTTTCGCCACCGGATGTAGCTAACGTACTTAACTGGTCCATGATTTATCATAGCCCACGTTTCACATTCTCCACTCGGCCGTTTGCCGAATGCCATCCCATTATACTTGTCACCTCTGACCTTCCATTGTTTTTTCTCTTTTCTTCACCTTCTTCTTCTTCTTCCTCCCTTTCTTACTTGCACAATTGTCGTATCAAAATAATCACCTCAATGATTTATCATTATTTTTAGTTATACCTATGAACCTTTGAAGATTATTTCCATGCGATAAAAAAGTGCTTTAACATGTAAACCCTACGTTAAAAATTATAGCAATAAATAAATTTATTTAACAAAAATTTACAATATATGTTAGATTAAAGAATTTTTTTTATATTTGAAAAATATGGAAGATCTTAAGGGAAAAAAGCAACACACACACACACACACACACACACATATATATATATATTTATATTTATATACGTTTTACGTTCCCCGAAGCCTGTAAATCAAACGTTCCTCTTGTTCCATTTCGTAGTAGACGCGCGACGGCAAGTTCTCTTTCTCTCTCTCTCTCTCTCTCTCTCTCTCTCTCTCTCTCTCTCTCTCACTTCCCATGTTGGGTTGCGCAGCATCTCGGCTGGCAGCGAATTAAGCTGCTTTATAAAAATGTAAAGGGATTCAAGAGCGAGCCGTTTTCGACTTGGTAGGCGGCTACAGGATGGAAAACGGCTTGCTGAAGGCGAGCCTTGGCTGGGACTGGGGAATAGCAAATGCGATTGGGAGCTTCATTGTTTCTAAGAACGAGGAAAGAGACACACACACAACTATGGGGGAAAAGATACAAAAAGAGAGAAAGATAGAAAGATCCCAGCCGAAAGAGTTTAAGAAAAGAGGGCAGAAAGTCGAAAGAAAGAATCGTGAAGAAGGGGAGGAGGGGTGGCATGCTTGCCTTAGCAAATGCTGATAGTGGAAAAGAGAGAGAGAGTGTGTGTAGGTGAGGGTTATTCTTTACTTATGCACGAACAGATACGATGCCTACGATGTCGGAGGTAGGCTGTGGAAAATGAAGTACTTTCGGCTTTCTTTCCTTCCCCCCCCCCCCACCCCTCTTCTATCCCCTTTTTCTCTTTTTCTTTGTCTTACTTATTCGCTGTGCCAAAACACTTTCGGCACTATCTGCGTGTCCGTGTGCAGATTTTCTGAACAGTTTGGTAACTTTGACATCAACCTTTTTCTCTTCGTTACATATTGTAGGAACTTTGTCTAGTCGAGTTTACAATTGCATTGCTCCTTCTCTTTTTATCTTCTTTTTTTTGGAGTAGGAGTCTTTCTGTGTATCTGATTATCTATTTGTTAAAATTTATGTTATGAATTATTTTCCCAATGTGCATCAAAATATTGTAGTTTGTTTTATTTTTTTTTTTTTTAATTTTGGATTAAATTTCCTATTTGTCTAAAAGTATAACTGACAAAATGCAATGAAGGATGAGTTTTTTTTAATTTATCTGATCAATTAAATTTATGATCTATCTAATAATCTATTTATTAAATTTTATATCTATTAAATCTATTAAAATTTATGCTATGAATTCTTCTCAATGTGCAGCAGAATATTGTAGTTTTTTTTTTATTTCTCTTTAAACTTTTGGATTAAATTCTCTATTCGTCTAAGAGTATAATTGACAAAATGCAAAATAAATAGGTAAACATTTCCATTTGGTCTAGCTAGCTAGCTGGTATATTCTTTCTTAGTAATTTGTTTCGAGTTAAAGAAATCGTATGCAGGTAAAACGTCTTGGTTGTTCGTTGTTGTCTCGACGGCAAGAGACGGTAGGAGGTATTACGTATTCATTTGTGATTTTCTTCTCTATGCCGAAAAAGGAACTGTAGGTCCATTAGATGGGTAGCTTGGTGCACAAATGCACGAAATAAGATTCCGATTCTGGGGCATTAATTGAACGGCACTGTGTATTTCCCTGTGGAGCTGGTAGTAGACTGAGGTAGTACCTTTTGGTAGTACCTTCTCCACTACCAATCTCAGGAAAGTTTAAGTTGGCAAAAATGAACTATAAAGTGAAAACGAAAGAAAAATATAATATAAGAAAAATAAATATAAAAAGGTATTATAATATTATAAGGAGTAGAAAATTTTTGCGAAATTTACTTGTACGATGTAATATGATATGAATATAAAATAATGTGTAAGATTGGGGAAAGATACAAATACATGATAATGCAATGTGTATGTAATAACCAAAGGAAATACGTATATGTATATTCAATAAAACTGTATATCGAATAGAATAGATTACGGAAGAAAGTGAGGAATATAAGAAAAGAAATTGAAAGAACAGCAAGGAAACAAAATACTCGCTTCTTGTAAATTCTCCCATAACCGAGTGAGAAGAAGATAACAGAGAGAGATATTTGTCAAATCCCATGATTTTTCGAAATAAAAATGAACTGTGTATTTTATTATTATATAGTAAATGTTTATACGGGGTTTCTCAGCAATATTGAAATTAATATATCTCTTGTATAAATACAAATAATAATGGTTTTCCGACACAGTCGTGCACATGCGATGCAACATAAAATCAAATGGTTTGAAGTGGTAAACATTGCGACTAATGAATACGACATTGTTGAATCGCACGCGTCGTCGATTTGGTCAAAACTATAGAATGTGCTTTGTTTGTTCGTTGGTTGGTCGGTTATGTGTTGATGATCGGTCCTTTCATTCAGTTAATATGTACATAAGATAAGATACGAAAACTCATCTATGAACTGCAGTACAATAAAAAGTATCTCACGAATAAACATTGTATTATTAATTCCTAATAAGATTTTATCTAAAATATATTCAATATGAATATGTGATCAAATATCAATGTGAATGTGTGTATCAAATATGAAGATACATGCTTTTATACATTTTCAATGAAAAATATTTTTTTCTTTAATAAAATGATATTTTACTTGATGACAGAGTAATCGTTTCTTATAGCAAACACGCATGAAATTGTTAATTATACAGAGAAACCTGAATTATGTTATGTCTGCGAGGAAGACCTTCATTAGTCGTCCAAGATCTTGCATAAACTCGCACGACAAGGGTGTCCGGTGTGAAACGTCATGTCATTTCTGAATACAGTGAGCTCTGTTTCACTCTCTCTCTCTCTTTCTCTCTATATATCGCTTACTCTCTTACTCTTGCATCAAAGTCAAAATTCAAGAGAGAGATACTAGATCGTCCTAGCTCGATTTCAATGTTATAACTAGGAATTCGAGATTGGGTTCGTTCGAAATCTCTAGTCGTATCCGTCGAGCGCGTCTTATCTTATTCCAAGATATCTAGACCGTGTTAGATTCAATAGCAGGAGAGTTAGATTGTCGGAGTAAGGAGAGAGAAATATTGAAGGATACGAGGTAAAATCAAAACGTCTAGGTACCTATAAATTGGACAATATTCCAATATCTTCGAAAGGTGGAAAAGGATTTTCCAAGCGGACGCTTTTGAATTTCGAATATCCCAGTCGATAAAGTTGGTCTTTCTTGGAAACACCATTTCGTAGGTCAGTTGCACTGTACCGAGTTTTATTATATTAAGGATAGTAAAACGTATAATAAGGTGAGGGAAAATGTCACCTTATGTTTGCCAGTTTTATCGTCAACCGCGTGACAACAACATCTTATATCACGTACTTACTTACAGTCATCCCCCTACTGCGAATATGAGAGGAAAAAAATGAGAGATGGGAAAAGATGAAAGATGAAAGCTGGGAAGAGAAAGAGAGAGATGATCTCGTACATAGACAACACGTATATATATCTTTCTCCCTCGTCGTAGTTTTGGTCGATCACACGATATATTCTGTCACACTGTATATAGTCGGAACAAACGAATACAATTTTGACGGTATTAAATTGTCACGACAAAACACGGGGTTGGGATCGTAAACTGGACAATTCCTCGATGCAGAAAGATTCCATGTTATGAGATTTTATTATGAAGTATTAAGACGTGGTAGGTTACGAGATATATAAACCTCCGTACGTATAATGTTTTATTAAAGAAACAAGAAAATCGAATAACATGCTTGCCATATTACACAAGATAGGTTTTGTAATTTTAATAGAAATAGCTCATAAATAGGACACTAAGAGCTTGCTTTCAGTGGTTTTGATAGGATGTCATAAGTTGACTATACATCGATTTCAGGATGGCTTCTTCGTGGCTTACGGTTCGCATTTTATTGTTATAAGGGATAAATAAGTTATATCGTATTGATAATAACAGGTAGGTGAATAGATAGGTATGGGGGTGGTAGTAGAATATATTTGTCTTCATTTAACATTGAAGGATGAATCTCGAATAGAGCATCGTTGCGATTCGATGCTTTTCGAAAGGAAACGCGTAGAGTGTAGGGACATTATCGCTGATATCTCGGTATGGAAGGGCTCCATAGTGAAATGCACAGATTGGTCCTCGATGTTGATTGAAGTGTAATGGAGATAACTCGAGCCATAGCCACCGGAGCGCAGAATGCACTTGCACGGACAGAGAGATTAGCAAAGGACGTAATGGAGTTTGTGGTCGACTCAAAAAGGATCACGCTTCGTTGGAACATCAGTCATGGTTCATTCCAACGCGGCGTTCCGCCGTTCCGAGAAGATACGCTAGAACGATCGACGATACGTTAACGGTTACCGCGGAGAGATTAGGATTGTCGAAAGAGAAAAGAAGAGATTGGGAAAAGAAAAAGTCTTATTATAGAGAAAGATACATTTTCCTTTGATTACGAGATCTACCTCTTTTCCTACCTTTCACTAAATCAATTTAAAAAAACAAACGATAATGATATTGAAATAAAAACTTGATAATTTAATTTCTTAGTTTTTTAGCATTGTTGAGGTTTTAATAATTAGCGAACAAGAAATAGTAGGAAGTTTCCATCATCATCTACGTGTCATGCGCTGTTAAGGTTAATCTCAGTTACCATGTTTAGTTGGCTCGGATAAGGCGTGGTGGTAGTGACTCTGATAGCTGGCTGTATCAACATTCATGTATTTGCCGTGGCATCGCTATGAAGCCATCCAGGTTAAGCCTAGTTAGAGAATCGAGCTAGAGAGAGTGAGAGAGAGAGAGAGAGAGAGAAATACGGAATAATAGAAAGAGAGGCTGGGACGTTAAAGGGGGGAAATACGTCCTGCCGCACACAATTTGGCGCAAGATATTGCTTGGGAATGCACTCCTTCCTCACCTCTTCACCCAAACTCACCTCTCTCTTCGCCACCTCGTCAGTTATCGATGATACCTCTCAAAATATCCGCACGTCTATTTCAATCTCGACTATCTTAATCGAGAACGAATCACCTCCGTGCAAATCAATTCCATTGGGTCCTACAGTATCTCTTTCTATATATCTATATAACTCGATAGAAATTGTTATTAAATTCGAATAGAACTATATCGATTTAAAACTATAATCTTTAGACGCCGAAAAATCTTAACCTTAGTTATAAATTTTTGAAAAGCAATCGCTAGAACGTTAGGCTTATCCCTTCTCGTTATTTCCGTGCCGCGTTGTACGCGTTGGTGATGGGATTCTTCGAGAGAGGGAGAAAGAGAAAAGAAAGACAAATAGAAAATGTGATAGAAAGAGAAAGAAAAAGAGAGATGATGCCTGAAGGTGGGAAGTCGGACGGAAAGAAAGACTCACGAAGACGGAAAAGCCGGGGCGAGGAAAAGCAGCAGGCAGAGAGACGTTCAGAGACGTGAAATTGAATTACAATACGCAAAGTAAAGTTGGATGATCCGAGCATTGTGCTTTCTCGCTCCTCGTTGCTACCTCACTGCCAGTTTGCCTCAGTTCCATCTCCTACCTCATCTCGGTTCTCGTCGTCCATCTCTACTCGTTTCGTTTCTCTTACGTCGGCCCTACTGCTCGTAACCGTGCTATTTCTCTCTCTCTCTCTTTCTCTCATACACACACACATACACACACATACATTGAATGTCTGCTCTCTTCCTCTCTCTCTTTTTTTTTTCTATCTCTTTCGCCTTCTCTCATTCCTCTTTCCTCTGGAGTACTGGCAAGGCCGCCGGTATTCTTACGCCTTTGTTCCCTACGGGGGTGAATTAATTGCTGCGTTTTTGACATCCATTCATTGTCGGGTCCCGGTAGACGACGTCAGGGATGAACGGATAAAGGGAAAAGTTACTGAGCCGGCTTTCTCCGTCTGTATCTCTCTCTCTCTCTTCTCTCTCTCTCTCTCTCTCTCTCTCTCCACCTATCTATTCATCCATCTGTCCTTCTTTTACGCTCTCACGCTATCCTGTTCTCATCCCGTTCTTTAAGTTCGTGCGTTTCGCGGAATATTATTCCTTTTCCCTCCTCCTCCTCCCTCCCTCCTTCACCCACCAGGTTTCCTTCCTTCTCTGAAAGTCGATACAATTATTAAGAGCGCCTATCCCGTCGCATTTTCTTTCTTTCTCTCAAACGGACTTACGTTTGAACGACAATCTTACTTTCTATCTCTCTCTCTCTCTCTCTCTATTTCTTAACCCCCTACTAGTCTCGTCTAATTTTCGAGAGAACTCAACCGAGTGACTTTGGGAGAATCCTCGGTCGGGGTCATGCGACATGAAGCGCGAATAGACGAGGAAACGGAATCGGGAAACCGCGTAAGTTCGTCGTCACGAATCACCGTCCTCGAAGCAGATTGCAAGACGCGATCCTCGCCTTCTGTGGCTCTCCGCGTCACTGGAAACTCTACGAGCGAACTTAAAGTAGGAAATAGTGGAACATAGAGAGAAAGAGAGAGAGAGAGAGAGAGAGAGCGAGATATAGCTTTTGTCCTTCTCTCTTGTTCCTTGTAACGCGCGCGTGCATGCGCTTCTTCCTTCTCAAGGATGACGGTGGTGGTGGTGTTTCTACGACACGGAAGTAGAGAAGAGAACTATTGAATATGCATAAGTTATATTAAATCAAGCCACGTGAAAGAGAGAGAGAGAGAGAGAGAGAGAGAGAACGTATGTCGAATTCTGGCAGATTTTCCAGAAAAGCTGAGAGAGAGGGAGAGAGAGGGAGAGAGAGAGAGGATAGGGGAATGAACATAAGATGCCGACCAATTACGGTAGGAGGAACCACCGGACGGGTAGGTCTCTAGACTTTGGGTTGAAATCTCGTGGAAGAACGGATCGAAGTAAAGCTAAAGAGGAAGAAGGTAGGTCGAAGGGGGATAAGGATCGACCGGGTTTCTCTTCCGTGAATTTCAGGATAGTGTAAGCCGAAGGTCGTGCTACTTGGACGTATATAATGCTTGAACTATGGTTATTGGTCTGCTTCTTGGCGATATCCAAAGTGTCATCTATGTACGACCGACCCACTAGCAACGATACGACGCTGCTATTTTCGACTCGTTAACAAAGAAAAATATTACTGTCAATTAACGGTGGCCTGTTATCGCACTAGTGTCAAATTATTACTTCGGTTACGTAAGAATTAGGTCATTGTTTAGTTATCGATTCTTATTGTTAATCTTTGTTGAGATTTTTAATGAATTTATCTCGTTACAATCGTATGCGTCAAATTAATCATACGGGCGTATTCAAACATACTGTACTAATCATTGCTTTGGATTTCCCCGATGGAACAACGCTCTCCCTCTCTCTCTTCCTACATCCTTTGCATATTCATAATATGCGGTTACGAGGAAAACGGAGAGAACGACAAAATCGGTTGGTTCCGCTACGCGCGTCAACGCGATCAATCCGAACGCGGCTGAACAGATGCGCGTCTCACTAGAGTGACACGTTTACATAATCTTGTCATTACTTCCTTCTCCAGGGATTGCCTAAGACGATGCTACCAGAAAAGCGAGGTAGCTGGAGAACTCGACAAACTTTGGAACACGGGAGAGAGAGAGAGAGAGAGAGAGAGAGAGACAGGTGCAATGGTTGGGTTTTAAGGGGCTTGGGAGAAGGAAGACGAGTAGAGTGCAAGAGAGGAGAAGGAACAAGAATTAGCAAGGAAAGACAAGAAGGAAAACGAACAGGTGGAGAAGTGACAACAAAAGCCTAGCATGGATTAGGATCTCTCTCTTTCCTACTACTGCTGCTGCTGCTGCTGCTACGTCTGCAGCAACTTTCCTAGCCAAGAACAGTTGAGAATAATAGAATTATGAAAAAGAATCAAAAATGAAACAAAAAGATATAAAACTAGTTCAATGTTGAATTATAGTATTTGATGCATTTAAATGTTCCACGTAATACCACGTACGACATTTATTTGTTTCACTTTAACATACTTTGTTTGCGGTATATTATATTCCACTTATTTGCTAACAAGCCTTTTAAGCTTACACCTTTTATGGTAGTGGGAGACTCCAGTCAGTGGCCAGGATTCCAAAGACAGCTTCTTCAGATAGTATTCCCCGACTGCTTTTGATCATTTTACGCTCGTTGACTTGGATAACGACATAATACGGCACAGACATGTCCGGTGTAGTTACGTATGTAGGTATGCTTTACGTACCTGTACTTGAGGAATTTGCTCGGTATTTTGTATATGCATATATTTAAGGATTAAGACATGGGACATGCACTTGAAACATTTTCTGTAATTATCAACATCTCCAAAATTAACAATAAGATAAATATATATTTACGTAACTATTTTACTTATATTAATACCTTTTGATATCTCGTTTTGTAACGCAAAGGGTTTTGTAATCAAATTAACCACTTTCTCCTTACTTGGATTCTTCTCTGGGTTAAACAAGATTCTCTGTTTTCAAAGAAATTATTCGAAAGTGAAAATATAAGTTAATAAGTAACCCATTTCTACAAGAAGATAGTTTAAGATACGAATAAGTGAATAAGAAAAATATAATATGATATCCGCATTCTCTTGAACTTTCTTTATCTTTAACTTTAATGATTCTTTTAATAAAAGAATAAAAAAAATAAAAAATGATACGTTATGCCTGAGTTATTCTCTGGGATACATTGGAGACGAGAACACCACCCGTTATGCCGATTTAATGAACGATATTGATTAACGGCGAACGCTGGCGAGAACCATAGTGAATAGACCGTATCGTTTCGTATAAATTAGTGGGACGATTCCGGTTGGCAACGTGCGCATTAAGTAAGCCAGCTTGCTAACACAATCTATGGGCCAGGTTTACGCGGCCGGAGCGCGCTAACTCGAGTTAAACGAGATGAATGTAGGTTCGCTAATAGTTATTACGAATTGCTACTGGAGCTTGCTTAGCCCGCTTAGAGAGAGATTTACTCGAGAAACTAAGATGAGATCCTCTCAGTCTCTCTAACATCTCTATCTCTTTATCGTTTATCCATGAAACCATTTCCGTGATGTCTGTCATACCTGCTACTGCAACATTCCATTTCACGCTTTACCCATTTAAATCATTTATTTATTGAATCATCATATTTTGTTTGGTGGTTCTGAAACCATCTCTTTTAACTAAATCCTGAATTATTGATTTGATCGATTTTACGAGTAAATATATCCAATTAAAATACTAATTTGATAGAAAGATTAAAGGTAAAATATGATGGAGAATATTTATATCCAATTTTTGATTTTATTCGAAGTTCGATTTTCATGGATATATTCCCGAAGGCTACCTGACCGAAAATCAGTCGACTTTGCTTCAAGAACCAGGGTAGAGATATCCGGGCAGGTTTACTAAGTAGCGATATGAATGAATTAGCTCTGTTAGAGCATGAAGATTCGCCTTACTGATCGCTCTCTTCATCCAACCGGTAGTGTCTCTTGGGATCTTCCTCGTACTTCCCCGAACGATGCATTGTAACTTTCGGTTCCTCCATTTCCCTATCTTCTATCTATCCCTCTCGTGAGTAGCTCCTCACCTTCTCTTTTCTTTATATATAGAAACGTACATATTATACATAAGTACTTGCACACAAAAGAGAGAGACTATCACGTACACAAGTATATGCATGTAATGTATATAACATAAGTACTATATCAGGTATAGTAGATAGTCTCGTGATCTTTAGCCAAGTCACGGTCCCGTTGCAAAGGTACGCGAAGGTTCAGTTAGAAGGAAGAGGTTGAGTCCAGAGCTCATCAAGATAATGCAGCTGGGATTATCCTGCAATCGAGCGAGCTCTAACGCTGTGCGACTGGGGAACACCTGAGGGGGGATTGATCCCTGGATCGTTATTAGTTGATCATTTGATCGAAAGCCCATAGAGGTATCACTGATATATCTTCGACATTTGCTATGTCATTTGCTTGTCATTTCTAAAACGTATAAACCAAGACAATAATCCAGTACCATTAGTATATTTCAATGCATTAAAAGATCTTGTGTGTAATCTAAATTTTAATTGAAAAAAAAAAAACGAATCCCAGTGTTCGTAGAAAGAATTGATCTCGTTCATTTTTGTAATAATCTATTGAGAGAATGATTATACCTGTCAGTTAAACGAAACAACGTTTAGACGCTAAGAAATTGGTTAAATCGCCAAAAGTGGCCAAGCAATTATTTTCTAAAGTCTTGTGTAGATATAGGAGATAGGACGGTAGGTCAATTCCGGTTAGCATCTCCAAATTTATCTCTATAGGAGGAACGAACGAACCTAGGCTACGTGTGGTGGTTGAGATCGTGCGGGCGCGGGCGCCCACGGTAGACACGACGTACACGGATAAATACGTGCGTTTAGCGGATTGATTGGGTACAGGGCACTTTGGCGAAGCTCACCTCGCTCCGATAAACATGTACCATAGTCGTCGTCGGTATTCGTCGTAGTCGTCCTAGAGACTGAATATAAATGTACGCTCTCGAGTGATGGCTGCCCGGTCGGTGGTACAACACTTGCTGATCTTCTCGACGTAAAATTACACATCGGTGTTCGAAGAATATATCTAGTGAAAATTAAAAGGATTAAGGTAATAGATATAGCTTATGTAAAGTTAGTTAATAATATCTTATAATTATTCAAATCACATTCTATATAAATGTTTTATTCTTTAATTTAACTTTATAACATATTATAAATTTAACTACTACTATTACTTATTCGTGTTCGTATATCGCATGATAATAGGACGTGCGTCAATTTCAATTAGAATTCGTAACTTGCGTTATCTTTGTTTAATTATTAAAATGATATATAGTTAGAAAACTAATCTGACGCAATAACGATCATTAAACGTTCAAATTACGAGTTTCCGTCGTCACTTAATGATCGTAGAACGGACGTCCAGATAAAGCTTTACTTTACTTGTCGTTCAGATAGCAAAGTGAAAGCTGTCGGTCCGTTATCTCGAACGCTCGACGACAGCTCGATTAAAATGCCTGGTGCATTTTCTTTACTGCAAGTAAGCATCGAAGGAAGGAAAAGAGAGAAAGAAAAAGAAGAAGAAGGAGAAGAGAAGAGTATATAGGCCTCGGTATAGTAGTTGGTGGTGGGTTTTCGTTTCTCTTACGATTCTTATCAGTTTCGTTCTCGTCGAGACCCTAACGGCAGCACTGGCGGCAACAGCAGTGGCGGCGGCGGGTTCTTCTACGAAGAAAATCTAAATTAAAAGGAAGTCTATCTTCCCCTTCTTATCACGCGTGTCTCGCTTTTTGATCTTTAGCGCGCATCTTCACTCTTCTTCTCTTCTTCCTCTCTTCTATTTAACCGACAGCTTCTTAATTACGGATTTCTCGAACGAGGAAGATGTCACCGAGATTACATCGGCAGTTCGCGAAGATCGCGTTTTGACCTAAAAATCATTCGAAAAAGGGAACTTGAAAATCGTTGATAAAGAGAGAGAGAGTGTCTGAATGATAGAACAGGGATGGATACCTGATGGTAATGGTAACGGCCAGGAAAAAGTGGAAGAACGAGGCTGGTAGTGGTAAAGGGAAACGCTTTAACGGTAGATCGACCGATATCATCGAGGGGGAAAATGGGGGACACAACGACGTGCGGTGTTCTTCCTGGCTTTTCATCCGCACGACCCGACCCGACCCCCTTCCTCCTCTACAGGGATTGATACAAACTGCCAAATGTCACTGGGCCAGACATTTCTATATTTGAATTCGACTTTCGCATGACGGTTCTCTCTCGACGTAGAGAAACGGAAAGGTACGAGGAGGAGACGTTTCTTTTCTACCATCTATCGATCTATCTATCTATCTATCTACCTATCTATCTATCTATCTGCCAGCTGGACCGTGAGCTTTCGATGCTGAAAATAATGTTTCGTGAGTTTCCTCTCTCTTTCTCTCTCGGTGGATGACGCGCGCGTTTTCTTATACTTTTCTTTTCTTTTCTTTCCGTTTTTACGCCCTTCTTCTTCTTCATCTTTTTCTTTTTCTTCTTCTTCTTCTTTTCCTCGTGTGATATTTTCTCTCTCTTTATCTTTATCTTTCTCTGTTTCACTCTTAGCAGCAATAACCCAGCTAGACGTTGCTCAACGATAACCAAGGATGCCACGACGAAAATACAGCGTCAGTCAAATTCTTAATCCTTGAAATAGTAGAGCTTATTTGCGCTGACGTAAGTGATAAGTACGCGAGAGAGGACGTCGTTTATGTCTTCCTTACATTGCATCACCACTTTATTTAACTACCACTCTCTTTTCTTGTCTAACAAAAAGATTCCAAACGTACAAAAAGAGAGAAAGAGTGAAAGAAAGTGTCTTGTAATCTCTTCTTTAACAAGTACATGCTCTCTCTCTCTCTCTCTCTCTCTCTTTCTCTCTCTTTCTCTTTCTCTTTAACTTTTATTACGAATATTTATTCAACATTTTTTTCTTGTTACTTTTTCAAAAAATGATTTCAACGATCGTTAGTTTTATGAATTTCGTTTGAATATGATTAAAATTGAATAAATCTCGTTTTTTAGATCTATCTGCTTATTTATTTTTCAAGAATCTTTTTCTTTTTATTTTTTTGTCGGCATAATTTCTTTCTTTGGCTTTCGTTTCTCGTCGTAAAATAGCACGTCGTAAGTTGTTCGCACAGTACGCGGTCGACTTCAGGATGAGACGACACGAAATTCACTTGGAGCTTTAGGCAGCCAGCGTGATAATATCCGAAGCAATAACTTCCCTACTACGTCGGGCGGTAAGCACACGAATCTACTACTACCGCCTACTACCACCAGAAATATCCATTTCAAGATATTTAACCCGACTGACTCTCTGCTACGACGAGGAAAGACGGAGTGTACACGGCTTCTAAGATTACTATGCAGTTTCATTATGCTCTCGTAAAGGTTTCCTCGTTTCTCTACACTCTTCGTACTTTATCCTTTTCTTTTTTTATTTCTTTCTTTCAGATATTTTTTTATCTCTTTGTTTATTCATAACTTTATTTAGCTACAAATCTGTACTCTGTATAAAACAAAATTGTTTTGGAATAATGTTCATTCTTTTCAATTTTATATCGATTTCCAACGTCATACAAAAAAGTTGTTTTGCTTCTTATAACAAATTAGATAATTTTATTAGTAAAAAGATGATAGTTGTATTCAGCGTATAGTAATAAATGACAAAAGGATGAACCTGATTGTTCAAAGAACGTCTAGAAAATCGTAACATTAGCCTCATTGTGTTTCGTACAACCTGGAGGGTTTCACTTTACTCGCAAACGTATCAAGACGATTTCGTGGCTAGGTCGTTCTCTTAAAGATATCGTAAACCGTAGTGTGTGATCCTCTTACGTGCGACGGCTATGAGCATTATATGATACTCAATGGTGAGAGAGAGAGAAAGAGAGAGAGAGAGAGAGAGAGAGAGAGAGCAACCTCTCTCTACTTTGAAATCTAAGGTCACGCTACGCTTATTATGAAGTTACTACTAATTTTATCGTACGACGTAACGCTTTAGCAAAATCCGCTTATGCGAGTAATTTCGTAATTTTCCCGCGGTTCTCAATGATAAACTTAAGTGTTAGGTTGGTAGGTAGGTAGGTAGGTAGGTATGTAAGCGATAGTCGGTTAGCGGCTTTTTCGTTGAAACGAAGTTTGAGTTAGTTCTTGAAGATGCAATACGAGCTTGTCGCGAAGAAAAAGAAAAAAAAAGAACTGAAAAGAAAAAGTGGGGATGGTTACAAAGGATTAACGATCTGTCGAGATTTCTTTTTTATATCTAAAAACTTTGACTAGGTTGATTAATATGATATCCGTTATATTAAAAAAAAAAACGTTCTTCGTAAAAATACAATAATTATTTAACTTGATCACGCAGAAAAATACATTTTTGCTCTTTTAAAGGGAAACACAAATAAAAGATATAAAAACAAATCTAATATATCGATATCGTATTCGTTTCACATTCATTCTTTAATCCATAAGCTTCTTTTTTTATTTTTATTTTGTAAAATGCTTCGATTATCATTTATTTTATTTTTTATTATTGTTTTATTTATTTATCTGGTAGGAAAATTTTAGCAGTGCATTTCCGCGAATAATCGACTTATCGCGTATTAATCGGTCGTATTCGATTGCATCGCGAAGCGCATTATGTATAAACTACTGTAACGAGCGGCAGTCGTTACGGAGTTTCGTGAAACAAGAGCGGGGTAACTGTGAGTATACTTGTATATATATATATATATATATATATATATACATACTTGTGTTGCACGTTCCCGTAGAGTTACTGGCGTTTTCTCTTCTCTCACTGAGCAAATAGAGATGGCGCCAACTATAGTTACAATGCTTTCGACTATGACAGTACCTATGGCACGTTTCATTAATCTTGTATTCGAAAATGTAAACTTCAATCAAATAAGGAATCCTTCTCCTTGTTCTATCTTATAAATGTGAAACAGAAAGTGTGAGAGAATGAGAACAAACATCGTGAGATTTATGTGTGAAAAATTTCAACAACAGTTTCTTTTATGAACAAAAATAAAATATTATGCCATAAATATAAAAAATACAAAAAGCAACATTAAGATTTCAAATAATTTTATTATTGAAGTTGTCAATTATTTATAATATCCAGTTTACTGATTATACCTTTTTAATCGTGCAACATAAAAATAAAATTATGCAATAAATATAATACCTTATTCTACTTTTTATTTCTATATAAAATAGAAAAGCAATATTGCAGCAAGTAGATTCTAGATAATTGCATTAATGAAGTTGTTAATTATTTATAACATCCAGTTTACTGATTGCTTTTTTAATCGTGCAACATTATCATTAATCATCGTATTAATCCGTAACCTTTCGTGTCTCGCAACCAACAGTTTTACTTATTATAATAGACACGCGAGTTATATAGTCACGTAATAATCAATTTAACGACACGCGTGTATATTCTTAAGAACGTAGAAAACTCTAGATCGAAAAAGAGAAAGAAAGAAAGAAAAAAAAGAAAAAGGGGATCGGCCCTTTTCAGCGTCACGAGAAGAGAAAAGATAGGGACAAGCGTTAAACGTTGAGAACTTACGTAAAGAAGAGAAAGAAGAAAATATTAGAAGAAAACTGAACGAGGGATATACAGTCGTCGTTTTCCCGTTTCTTTTTTCATCTTTTTATTTTTTCCTTTCTCTTTAACCTTTTTTAATAATACCATTAATCGCATTATAAAAGGTGAATGTAGGAGCCCGAAAAATGAAAAGAATAAAAAAACCGAAAGAAAGAGAAAGAAAGAGAGAACACCGACGCGCGGCAACGTAGAAGGAAATTTAAGAAATTCAACAGACCGTTTGAACCTCTAGGGATAACTTCAGAGGTACCTAGCAACCTAGGTACGAAAAGAAAATGGAAAAGAGGAATAAGAGGAGAGGAAGACCAACGACTTATGCCACCGTATTGTTTCTCACGCTGACTTTTTCTAGATTTTGCTTTATTTATCCTTGAATTGCATAAGACCTAGCCCCTCCGCACCTCCTCCCCCCGATTTCCTAGAAGTCCCAGGATCTTTTCTTCAATAAAATTTCATTTCTTTCCTTTGATTTACTTCGAGCATACGGACCAACTCGTTTTCACCTTCTTTTTTCTACACTACCATTTACTTTCTTTCATCTCTCTCTCTCTCTCTCTCTCTCTCTCTCTCTCTCTCTCTCTCTCTTTTACTTCATATTACTTCCTTTCCAAGAAAAAGGGTCTACAAATACTTAGAAAATACAAGATTTCTTTTCTAATCTTGGATGTACGGATACTTCTGGGAATTATTCTATCTTACGGACGAATCAAATAAAGTTTTTAAGTTTTTTTGTTTTTGGTATTCTCGTAAATTATATATATATATATATGTTACCGTAAAAGAATAAAATTAGATAATATCTAATTATATATATATATATATATAAAATTAGATAATGTCAAAATTTACGGGGTGAATATCAACACCTATCACACACAAATACACCATTTAAAAACCGAATTAGATATATTTTTATACATTAATGTGTTTCAATTACCAAGATTTTTAACATGTATATTTCAATTGTAATAAAAGCCATTAATTAAAAAAATTGTAACCGTTGATCCCATATATATCCTTGCAATCATAATTACTCTATATGGATAGATAAAACGATTTAATAATCCAAGGTGCATCATTTTTACACATCAGTAAGATGGAAAAGCTCGGCAAGTTCTGTTACATAAACCATCTGTCGACCTCGATTAATGTTTATCTCCAACAGAACGTTAAGTATTGTGACTGTTGATCGTGGAAAAGCTCTTTCGTGACGTAGCCACGTGTAGAATCTTGAAAGCTTTCTTTCCGTGCGCTCTATTAATTACGAAGCAACGGTTCGCGTGATTTGAACTATTGGCCCCGACCATCAGCACCACCACCATCACCACCACTACTTCTACCACCTTCATTTTCTTAGTCTTCCTTCGTTTTTGTTCGTATTCTCGTTTCTCTCACGTCTTCTCTCTTTCCTATTCCTTTTCATTTTGTTCCTTTTTCTTTTCTTTTTATCTCTCACTCTCTCTCTCTCTCTTTATTCTCTTTCATTCTCGTCTTCCTTTCCTTCCCTCTTTTCCCTATTTCTACTTACCTATTTGTTCACTCCTTTTCTCGTAACCTCGAGAAAAGGGGTTTCCAAACAAGACGACGAGGAAAACAAACCCAAAGTGAATAAGACGACGTGTTCCTAGCCTAGAAGAGACGAAATTCTTCTTTTTTCGCGAAATATGCCAAACAGGGTGTGAGTCTAATATCGTAGATAAGTTCTGATTCGCTTTGTCTGCCCTGCTGAAATAAAAATAGTCTGTTGTTGGAAGGATGTGAAAAGAGAATAAAATAGGGGAACAAAAAAAAAGAGAAAATATCGAACAATATTTTGAGAAAGATAGACAGGTGAAATAAGGTTCCATACTAGACCCCGTGTATTGCGTGTGAGTGCTGTTAAGAGGGTAGGATAGGTTGGTACGTGGGTGGATGGTTGGGTGCGTTTTCGTTGAAATATATCGAAAGTAGACGAATATAAAATTTGAAAATCTCTGAACGAAATTGTCTTGTCCGAGGCGACAGTGTCAGCGTTGCTAGCTTACAACGATAAAACTGGGTCAACGTTGAAAGCAGTTTTGTTCCCGAGTGGCTCAACCAATCGAACTCTTTCTTTCTTATCTTCTTTTCTTCTTCTTATTCTTGTTATTCTTTTTACTTTTCTTCATCCAACAGGAAAATCGAAATTCTAACGTTTTAGTCTTATGAGCTCACAAAAACATGCTCTTTCTTTCACATTGTAGTTTTATTTAAAGAAAAATCGATTTTACAGAAAAGGAAAACAATATAAAACTTCTATTTCCTTTTTCAAAGAATAATAAATTATTTTTATATTAGATAAATTTTCCTAATTATTGACAGTACAATCGATTTGTTTTATTTCAACATTTAACAATAATTCAATAATTATCGAAAAACTATTGTTTCTTTTTTTGATTTTTACATTGACGTACAGTGATATTATAATCTTACATGAGTCAGATTGGATTTCGTTAATGTGTTATTCGTATAACACGTATATCCTGACAGTTGGAAACCCCACGACGAAAGACAGGTTACTCTTTCTCTCTCAGAACGATAACTCAATTACGTGCCAATATCATGATTACGTGTCATCCGTGGTCCATCCAACAGTCATTGATGTAACAGCTACGATAGGATTGTCAAAATTCGATTAGGTATATCAACCATCCGAATTCTCCAACTTAACGAATAATATGTCATTCAATCGTTTTATCAATTTTCAGTTTACAGTTAAAATACATTTATACATCTTAACAATATCTTTTCCTTTCCATTATAATAAAAATTCTTTAAAACTTATATACGTCTATCTGCTTAAAAACAAATAAATAAAATAAAGAAAGAACAATTAATATTATTCTTTTTAATTAACGTGAACGATTTGCCAAGTAATTTTCATGTTTCATATCGTTTTGCTTAAAAGTGGCGACCGCTCTCTAGAACCACTTTGGTAATATCCACGAAAGCGAGCATCTGCGTACAAAGAGAGATAATACATCGTTATGGAAGAAGTTAGACTTCGTTGGACAAACAGTTACACACCCACCCATCTCCGCATCGTCGGCTCGACCATTTTACCACCAAAACCTTCTCGTGCACTCATGCATTCACGAGGTTGTAACTACTACTACTAAGGGGTCAAATAGAAACTGTGCGGTTTTCTCAATGTATAACCTACTTTTTGATTCTCTCTTATGAAGTTTTAAACAAAATATACAATTACATTTTAATACGCAAATATTATTTCCACAGGATGGATTTAATATTTTTAAGTACTTTATAAAGGTAGAAAAAAGAAGTATTTGAATATAAACTTTATTCTTATTAAAATTATGTTTTAATGATATAATAAACGCAATATTTATTATTATATTCGTTTCATTAGAACATTCGCTGGTGGAAAATGTAATGACATTTACAACCTCGTTTGTACGCCTGTCGGCACGATGCAAGGAAACACGCGCCACCAATGCAGTTTTCCCGCCAAGTTCATTCAGCGTCTTGTTTTGGATCTAAGCCAAATACCGAATACGTCGGCAAGCAAAGAGAGAGAGAGAGAGAGAGAGAGAGAGAGAGAGAGAGTAGTGCGTTCTCATTTTTACCTCCGCCATCTCCTCTTCATCGTCTGTCCTAACAACCGCCATCAAGTCAACGATTGCAATTCAATGCTACAGCCCATCATTAGGATCACTCTTATTGTTAGTGTCGCATTATAAAAGCAAGGAGGTGTCTTGTAATAAGACTGGGTCACGGTAAAGCATTATGTGACATAGTCGAGCGTAAATGTGACAGGACAAATCCTCCAAGAATTATCTACTGGAAATGTTCTTTACCGTCGTGAATTAAATGTCTCGGCAAACGAAATTATAGGCACAAGGTGGATTTCAGAGAAAATAATGTACCAAGGTACAACAAAAAAATGATCATTTGTTTGCTTCGATATAGAACCATTTTCTTGTCTCTTAATAAAATGCATTATATTATCGAAGGTTTTTTTTCTCCTTCGTTTTAACTAATATTACGATATAAATATTCGAAATGTAAAAGTACGATTTCTATGAATCTACGAACTTTTCTCTATCTTTCGTTTACTCTCATTTCTTTCCTGTTTCGAAAGTCCATGCATATCTCTCTTTTAGAAACGAGTAATGATTATAGCAAAGGGGTGTGCGTGAAGTTCATAGCGTTGGACGAAAGCCAAGTCACGTTATAGCTCAATGAAATCTTTCTATGTTAGCTTATCCTCTTTCTTCAACGTTAAGCATAGGATACATTCACACCAACTTGCTGAAGACGAGAAGTGGAGAGAAAGAGTGAGTGAAATAGACGGATAGGTAGATAGATAAATGGATAGGTAGATAGAGATAAATGGATAGATAGATAGATAAATAGATAGGAGAGAGATAGAAAGAGAGAAAGAGAGAAAAAGAAAAAGAAAGAAAGAGAAGGAGAGGGAAGTATAGCTGGCCTTCAGCCATGGAGGGAACTTGATGAAGCAGCTGGCTTTACGATCCGCCGGGAGTGGTAATAGTCAACATTGGTCGAACCGGAGCGGGTTCTTAAACGCGAACTTGTACTCCTTCGAAGATAACGCTCAACCGCTCTTAACCGCTAAACTGTTCTGACAGTAATCTGTCTTTGGAATACCAAACAAGTACGAAAAGAGATCTTTATATTTTACCAAGACGTGTTGAAGAACTATCCTTGAATGGGAGAGGGAGGAATAATCAATATTTAATTACTAAAATCATTCAGTTAAACCCATCGAAAAGATTATTTTCTAAACCGAAAAAAAATACTAAACTAACCAGGAATCTCAATAGGACACGTTCATTTTTCAATCGATGAAATCGTTGGAATCCAAGTCGAAGTAAGTCTTCTTTTGACGTATTGGCAGAAAGTTAAGTCGTGAAGGTGTAACAAGTAGCCATGCTCCGAAAATGCAGAGAGTTTCGTCGTCTACGTAGAAGGTAGTAGAAGGAAGAGGAAAATGGGGGGATGGGAGGACTCACGAGCAGCAGTAACGCAGCAACAGCAATAGCAGTAGAAGCAGCAGAAGCAGCAGCAGGAACGGCAGCAGAAGCCCCACCTCCCACCGTTGGGAGATCCAGAGTTCTCTCTCTCTCTCTCTCTCTCTGTCTCTCTTTCTCTCTCTCCCTGCGGCGTTACTATTCCGCCGTCAAGCGAGCGTGGCGTGGCGTAGGCAGTCAGGCAGTCAGGTTCTCTCTCTCCTGGCATTAAGCATTCCCGTTGGGTCGGCTTGGCGAGGAGGAGAATGCGTCGGTCGATGCCGGGGTGCCACCGATGTGCCAAAGGAAGGAAGTATGTGAGAAGGAGAATCCCTCTCTCCGTCCCTACCACCTACTACTACCCTTCTTCTTTCCTCTCTTTCTCTCTATCTATCTCGCAATCTCTCTCTGTCTGGCAACATCCATCTTTCTACCGTGTAAAAGTGAGAGAGAGGGTAGGAAACGCGCGTTACTACTACTATCTCCGTCGAACAACGACAACGCCCCGGGGGCGCCTGCGCGTCTCGGAGGGGTAGCACCGTCGTGTTACCTCTCTCAGCCTGGAGGGGTAACAGGGAATTGGTAAAGGAAGGGAACAGAGAGAAAGAGAGGGAAGGTTACTCGGTCTCCTACCACCACCATCACCACCACCACCATCACCACCACCACCATCACCACCACCACCACCACCACTAGGTTTAGTGTAGCACGCTCCCTACCAGCGGAGTCGCGCGCTATTCCCCTTCGCTTCCCCTCGCTACGATTCCACTGCCCGGGCCTCCACGGTCGTCCCATTCCGTTCTTGGCATCACAGCGCGCAACATTCGAGCCGACGTACGACGACCAAGAGCGCGACTACGACCACCTGCCTGCCTCCCTGTTACACAAGTTACCGTTGACGTTGCCGTTGCCGTTGCCGTTGCCGTTACAGTTCCCGTTGCCGTTGTCGTTACCGTTGACGCTGACGTTGACGTTGCTTTGCGTGTAATCCTTGCGCTCCTTATTCTATTTTCTCATATACAACACATATTACCTACACGTATATATATATATATATATATATATATATATATAATACACGCTCTTCCTCTTCTAATATTCGATCTCTTTCCTCCCTCTCTCTCTCTTTCACTCAACTTGCTCAACGTCTCGCCGCGCACCCTTGATTACAACATCCACCTCCTCCTCCTCCTCCTCCAACAACCTCTCCTCCTTAACTCTTTATCTTCGGAGATATCACATCGCGACGAGAAAGAAGAACGACGGTCTCTGCAACTATAGCAAAAGAATTTTACCCATCGTTTACAGTGACACACGACGAAAGGATTTAAAGCGGAAAGGCAGTAATAAACGCGCGCGAACAAAAAAATACGACTATCAGATTTTTTGTGATCATCATCATCTTCCTCAAATGTGTATACGGGATATATTGTTATCGTCGTTAATTCGTCGGCAGTTATAAACCAGTGATATAT
Source organism: Polistes dominula (assembly GCF_049000335.1). NCBI lineage: Eukaryota > Metazoa > Arthropoda > Insecta > Hymenoptera > Vespidae > Polistes > Polistes dominula. The sequence continues at coordinate 9,716,395 of NW_028301152.1, read as the reverse complement.
ATTATATCGTATATACAGTAGAAGAAAGACACACTTACGTCAAACAAAGGAAATCGAAGGAATCATATTGATTAAAAAGTTGGTCTTTTCGAAGTCTTCATAGAATTTACCGTCGCCAAAGATAGTCGACGAAAATCATTAAAGGAAAATTCTCGTGTTGGATAAATCTTCTTACTCCTCGTTTACCTGCTCGATTTGTCTGTTATCGTCGGATTTGACGAAGTTCCAGACGAAAGTTCGACAGGTATCTTAAAACGTGTGTCAAGAAAGAGCTCAACGAAGACGCCGTTAAACGTGCCTGATACGAGTGTTTGCCTATTGCCCATTTCTTTCCCCTTTTACGGAGAAAGAAAAGAAGATCGTCGCGCCGATAGCACGGCACTCGGTACGCGCGCCAGTACTGAGTGACCTGCATCGTCAACTAAAAGTTATTAAAAGGTTTACACAACGGCGGTCACCACGTACATCACACCGCTCATCACCCCGGAGAAGGTACGCTGACACTTCTATCTTCTTCTTCACTCTTCATATCCAAGTATTTTCTTAATGAGAAAATTTTACACTCTTTATCTATTTCTCTCTATCTATCTATTTCTTTTTTCTCACTTTCTTTTCATCTGTTTTTCTTTATGCGCGTCATTGCAATCGTATACGTGTGGGTTGGTTTACTTCAACTTGTCTATAGGTGTACGCGTGCGTGGTTATACAAGTGCATGTGTATGTGTGTGAGAGTGTGAGTTTGCTCGAGGCATGTGTGTGGGTGGAACGTGATCCTGAACGTCATCCGTCGGACGGGGGCGGATCAAACGGGGTGGTGAACGTCGCACGGAAATGCACGCACACGTACGAGTTTCTCGTACGCGAATATGTCTCTGTATATACTCTCTCTCTCTCTCTCTCTCTCTCTCTTTCATTTTCTTTCTTCCCTTATTCTTTTCTTTTACTAACCCTTCCTTTTCTTTCTGTCTCTGTTACCATAGCCTATTCCCAATACCTCCTTTTATTCTTCTTGCTTATTTCGTATATAGTTCGCTTTTATCTCCTCTGTACCGTTTATTTTTCACAATGGTGCTTACTGACCGAAAGCTCTCGCGTATACATATATATATATATATATATATAGTCTTTTCGCCTTGATATCTCGCGTTCTATCGCGTCAGCGCCAAGGGTTTTTCGATTTCAAGATTTCGCTTTTTCTTCTTCTTCTTCTTCTTCTTCTTCTTTTTCTGAACGAAACGCCATCCACCCTCGGGCAATCTCGGTTTTTTTTTCTCGTACCAAACGACTTATAAAGATTTGCTTTTTCGTGAATTCGAATATGATTCAAATATATAAATATTTTGAAATTTCTTAAGCGCGAAACTTAATCGTATGTCAAAAGTGACATTTTTTAAAATATTTATATTCATATATATTTTTGTTTGTTTCGAGATAAAATCTTAAGTAATCGATTTTTCGAAAGGATTCGTGTTTTATTTAAATCCCTTCTGGATTCTCCAATGTGGAAGTACAATTTTGTATGGTCGAACTTAGCCAAGTAGATCAAGCGCGAATGATTATTTCGTTGGTATTGCCAAAGCCACGTGTTGGTTACAAGAACCGTACTCGTAGTACTACTCGTGAATTCTTTTATCCTAATTTATTACATCATTGGTTTCGACACGAATTTGGCTTGTTTCCCTTTAGCCGCATATAAAATGTATCCTAAAAAGGGGTGAGAACATTTTCTTATTTCAATCGAAATAATACTTCTTTATCGTTGGAAAATAGATTCTTTTTCTAGTGCAATGCTTACACGAATTTTTTTATTTATTTTTTCTATTTCTACTCCATCTCTCTTAACACCGTAACGATCTGGATATATAAAGAGAATGCGGTCTGATTATCGGTCGCCAAGGTAACATTGTCGACCTGTAATTTGTTAGATGTCACTCTATCCTGCAAAAATAGTTTCTCATCCAGACGTTGTACCGTGTATATATCCTTCTCTTACCTCTTTATCTTCCTCTATTCCCTTTCCTTCTCTTTTAAACGAAAGATCGAAGTTATTCGAGCGGAAAAGCTCTATCGGTATTTTACCTCGCAGTGGTAGAAATCGTACTAGTAGTAGTAGTAGTCGTAGTAGTAGTAGTAGTAGTAGTAGTAGTAGTAGTAGTAGTAGTAGTAGTAGTAGTAGTAGTAGTAGTAGTAGTACTTTCGTTACCTTCTCATCTCGCTCTCCGTGGAATTGCTTCGAAACGAAGAACTACTTCGAACCGTTGGAAAGACTCTTATCGGATTCGTTGCACGAATTCTTTTACCGCGAGAGAGGATACGCTCGATCGAATATCAAGGATCGCGTATTTTTCTAACGCGGGAAAAAAGATGTAGTATATCTATGTGTAAATTTTCTTCTTATATTTTTCCTCTTATCTTCCTTTTTTTCTTTTTCGTACCCTCTACCATCACTCCTTTCCTTTTTATTTTTTTTATTTTTTGTTCATTTTAAAAAGACAAATAATAAACTTTGACACTTTTACGAGAATATCGAAGAGTAGAAGTATAGTATTTTGGATTAAGCGACGACGACGAGGTGGAGAAGAGCTTAGAGGGATGTATCGTTAGACCAGAAAACGACGTCTTCGGTCCGCAGTAGCTGCTCCTCTCTAAACTTTTTCACGCGAGAAGTAAAAGTGATAGTCGTGATGTTGCTTTCGACAAGGTAGTAGTAGTAGTAGTAGTAGTAGTAGTAGTAGTAGTAGTGGTGAAGGGTCGTATATCCTGAAGTTCCCTGAAGCGATATATCCTACAGAACTGGTGATTGTTCCCTGCTTTTTCTTACGGAAATGTATAAAGTCCTCTTTTTCTCTTCCTCTTCTTCTTCTTCTTTTTCTTCTACTTCTTCTTCTTCTTCTTCTTTTCGTCGACCCTCTTCTCTTCGTATAAAGTAAAATGTTGAAGTTTCTATTGCGAGAAGAGTTAGCAACGTCGTACTCCCCTGCTGCGAGGCAGGCAGGGGACAGTGCAGTGCAGCCTGGCTTTAGTTTTCAACCCAGGAAGAACTCGGTTTCTCATTGCGTTACCGCTTGACGATAGCGAAAGGGGTAAGCGGATTTTCTGGTTGCTCCTGATAGTAGCCTTGGGTAAAAAAGACGAGGAAGAATGAAGATAGAAAGAAAGATAGAGAGAAGAAGAGTGTTGAAATAAAAAGTAAACGTCTAAAGGTTTTCTTCTTCGTCGTTCCGTTTATTTTCGAGATAGCTCGAGGTGGATGATTTATCGATGAACGAACGATACTGTAAAATGAAATTGAAAGAAAAAATTTGAGTACGTAAAAAGAGACTGTCGGAATATCGATAACGTTGAGTGTCCTAAAAAAAAAGAAAAGAAAAATAATTCAAGGGTTATAAGTTTTACGATTGAAGGTTTATTTGGAAAATCGTCATACATTTATCTCGTTCTCCCTCTTATCTCGTTCGTCACAATTGTGTTGAGAAAAGTGAAAAAAAGTGGGAGGGTTAAGCGAGATTGCACGAAGGAGGGGTGAGTGAAGGGAAAGAAAGAATTTGGGAAATAGAAATAGGGAGAAGGTATGTGCCGTCGATCGAAGAGGAATTAGGTAACCGATTCCGGGGAGGGTGGTGGTAACATGGTCTGTTGTATACATTGAAACGCTTTTAATTCCGAGAGGTGGCGAGAAGACTACTAGCTTGAAGCCGAGCTATCTCTATTTTCTGGAATACTCTTGAACAAGTCGCACAATGCTGTATAACCAACTGGCGACACACTTTTGCCTATAGCACTGAAGATTTCGACAAACAAATCCTATTGAGTGAAACTACTCTATTTTTATTTATCGATTGCCAAATAAAACAAAAAGGACATTTACGTTTGATAATTTCTATATAAATTTTAATAAATTTTACTGATCGTCGAAATATTATTTTTAGTTTTTTTAGTAACGTTTGCGTTTGATTAAATTTGATTATTATATCCTAGTTTTCTTTAACACTTTAATGGCAACACGTCTAAGCAGTTAAACGTCGATAATATTTTTGGAGGATTAATTTAAAAAATTTTTATAAAATTAACATAACAATTTAACAACAAATTTAATTTTATATAATTATAAATATATAAAGTTATAAATAAATATCGGTTGTTTCGGCTATCACACACATTATCGACAGGAAATTCTCAACTTAATACCAAGGACGCGATGTATGACACTGATTCGTTGAAGACGCGACGCAAAACGAGAGTCAAGCGTCGTCTTTTACTATAGCAAACAAACTACCCCTGTCTCTCTCTCGTCTGGCGCTCTCGTGCAAACAGAGGCAATCCTTCTTGGAATTTTCTTTTCATGCCTTTATCTATCGTACCTTGTCGTCAGATTTCCGTTCTTTTTCTTTCTTTATTTCTTTCTCTTCGAAAAACATGCTCTAATTTTTCCGCACAATGTGCACGCGCGAGTAGACATTTTATGAAGAAGGTAGAGACATCGTAAGTAGGTTTGTGTACTTTTACTGTTTGTTAAATAAACTACACAAGTACGCTTTAAAAAGATGAAAAACGTATAGTTGGATATAGGATTAAAAAAAAAAAAATAATATAACAAGATAGATGGATAGAGAAAGAGAGTGTGTCTCGTTAAAGTACTTAATTTTATGAAATATAAAATTTCGTAGTAGATTACTGTAAATATTAACCAAACCAACAGCACCAACTACCACGCTGACTTTCAGCATGGAATGTAGAGTAGTAGTAGTTGCAGCAGTATTATCAATTTTTCTGTTTATAAGCGGCAGTAACGCGTTGAGCAGTAGAACTGGAATGAGTTTTTAAAGTTAGATTTATGAATCACCCTTCTATATTTAAGAGACCGTAAGTACTGCGTATACGCTGTGAACAGAGAACGAGAGAAAGTCTGGAAACGTTTATGCTTTTTCTTTTTTATTTTTTTTTCTGTCGTGGTGAAACTATACCATCCCTCTCCCCCTCCCTTGCACTTACTTTTCCTTTTAACCCGTTCTAATCGTAAAAATTCGCGACACGACGTACACTAACAATAACAACAGCAACGTGTTCGCAAATATAATATTTGTACCTGGTTAACGAGCGTAATACGATTTTCCTTTAATTGTATCGAGAGTGAGAAAGAAAGAGTTGAAGGCAAACGTGCGAGAAATAAAAGAGAGAGAGAGAGAACGATGTATAATATCAGTTAAAGGAAACATGCGTCGAACCAGTCATCGAAGAATCATACAAATCGAAAAATTTGTTAGGCCACTAATTAGCGGCGACAGTTAACGACGACGATGACGAAGAGAAGGATAAAACTAATAGGATGGTGATCGTTCCATGTGTTCGTGTATGAATCGTGACGTAATTATGAACAATGTTACCAGGAAACGATCGTAGTAACTTCCGATGGAACGAGTTGGGGGATTTGAGTGTGTAGAACGAAAGTGTAGGGGGTTAAAATGAGGGAAGGAGAAAATAACGGAGAGAGAGAGAGAGAGAGAATACGAGAAAGCGAATAGGAGAAAGAGAACGAGGAAACATTAGCGATCTCACTGGGGGTTATTTTATCGGTAGTGCGAAAAATTTCCAATATTTAGCATTTATAATTTCAACGGCAAACGTATATGTATGTGTAATGACCGATATTAGTTTTTTTCCAATCCCTCTTCTCATCTCGAATTTGCACAAAACTTCGTGTCGTCTACCTATCGACTTTTCCTATCCGTTTGCATCGTCTCCCATATTCTTTCTCTTTCTCTCTCTCTCGTTCTCATTGTCTCATTTTAACGACCGTTCGTTCAATTAGATACATGTGTGCACGTACATAGCACGTTCGTTCCACTTGATCGCTGCAATTTTGTCGATAGAAGATCTCGCGTTTGTAAATTTGGCATTTAACGCGTTGTTATTCTCTCCATTTGTTATTATTTAATTAGCAACATTGTCGTAATTTATACACTACGATGAATTTCATTTAGTTCAGAGTTTTTTTTTTAACCCTATCTCATTTTTTTGTTTCCATCGCAACGAGAACTAGCCTAGGATGTTGATTGATATAATCCGATATCTGATTGAATAATATAAAGCGTCAAACTTTTAATTCGACTGGTTCTTCTTTACGATCGATCGAGAATTAAATCGAGGAACGAGATTCGCAAGCTTTAGCCGAGAATGAATAATATCGAATTAGCATATTCCGATTAATATTTATTTCTTAATATTGTGAGTACCTTGAAATGCAATCTTAAGGCTACACTGAAATGAAAGCTTTTTTCGCGAAATTAGGTTAGGAGCGTGATCTCGTTTCTGTCATAAGAGATCAGTCGGCCCTTATCTTTAAGAGTACCATCCAACAATATGATTTCAATATCTTTGAAAAGGATAACTGATGTCAAACGTTTCCGTATACTTTGCGCAACCAACAACGCCATATTTTTAATTCTTTTTATTTCTTTTTTTATATACATTGAAATGTACTATTATCGAATCGGTTGAGCATAATTTAATTTAATAGTTTAAACAATATTTTCAATGTTTTCTTTTCTCATTTAATCCAAATTTATCTCGAATAAACATATTTATAATTTTGTGTGGATAATTGATTACATGATCTCTCAACAAGTATCATAGAATACGAGCAATAAGCATGGGGTGCCAGAATAGCAGGAAAGAGAGATAGACACATAGATGGAGAGAGAGAGAGAGAGAGAGAGAGAGAGAGAGAGAGAGAGAGAGAGAGGGAAAGAGAGAAGTGAAGCGAAGGGGTTTGAAGTTTCTACGTCACTGGACACGGACATGATTCGGCACACATCGATGCCACGTTCATTGAGTACACGTTTCGTTAATTAATTCCTCGTTACTGTGTAAAGCACAAGCAATAGTCCACAGAGCTGTATTTTAGCTGAATCTCTATGACCTAGCCTTAGTTGATGAGCGAATCGTATCCTTGGTAATACTTGAATTATAGCTTTGCATTGATTTATTGTAATATCGTAACCAAGTGATTACTTTCTTCCATCTATTTCGAATATTTTTCTATTTGAACACGATCTATACCACTTTTTTAATTATTTTTTATGAGTAGAAATAAATAAAAAAAAAAAGGAGAAAGATGCAAATATAAAACAGCAAATATTAAAAAAAAATTTATTGTTAATTACGAAAGATATTGGAAAAATAATTATTAATATGTTTATTATTAATATTTAAATTATAAATTATAAATTATACAAAAAAATATACAATATGTTTATTATATATTTAATATATTATATTATATATTATAATATAAAGATAATAAATATAAAAATAAAATAAAATATTGTAATATAAATACAATAATATATAGTATAATATAACTGAGTAATTGCAGATTTCACCAATCATTTTCCTTGAAAAATCCGCAATTTTTTATTCGAAAGAAATTCCGTTTATTTACGCATATCTTTTCGTCATACTTTTTTTCAATTCATCTATAATCTTCTTTCTCTCCCTCTTCACCTATCCATTTTCTTTCTTTTCTCTCCTTCACTTCAACGAATCGCAGAAAGAGAAACGTGCGCCAGGAGGAGTTATATTCTTTATGACAAATATATTATTCCTCACAAATATCGAATCCACTTTTCATCGTGGAACAGTTGTCCCTTTTCCTCCCTTCCTACCCTTCATTCGCGTTTCTGCTTGATCGAGCGGTAATAGGCATCCGCGTGACCGAATTGAATTAACGGTGGTTGCGCCAAGTATTCGGAGTAACTATACCTACTTACTCACACCCCCCCCCCCACACACACACATTTTGACGGGACGAAGATTTCGAGAGAAGGTAGAGGAAACTCATGAAAATTCGGTGATTAATTCAATTGACTTGAATTGGGGGAAGAAAATAGCAAGGACGTTTGATCGGTGCTTTTTTTTCTTTCTTACATCTAAATTCGAATTTCGGTTTCTTCGTTCGATAATAAAACAGCCACAAAAACAACAACAAGAAGAACGGGGTTCTCATCTGAAAATAGGTGTGGGTACGAAACATTGTGGTGCACGATGGGTGAGCCGCCAATGCCATTCGAGAGCTGGTTTACATTTTAATTGGCAGCAGTGCGAGCGGGTCTTAATAGTGTTTCTGTTGTTAGAGGATTGAATGGGGAAGTATTACAATGGTACCTTTACGTTCTACTACTCACCCTCTTCCCGCGGTGGGACAAACGTCTGCGAATGTGCCTGTAAATGTGCTAGCACGATGTCGGCGTAATCGAGTTCCAGGTCGCTATTGAATTTGTACGTGCTCGAACAGTTTAGACACGTGATTATATTCTCCTACAACCACCACGTTCTCTTCGTTTACTCTCTCTCTCTCTCTCTCTCTCTGTTGCTCCTTCCTCTCATCTCTCTATCTCTCTCTCTCTCTCTCTCTCTATGTCTTTTTGATCTAAAGAAAAGCATCTTTAGAAAAGTAGCGAAATCTTAACACATCTTGCGTGGACACTTTGCTGTGTAATGGGTGATTTTTTACAGTTTGGACACAGCAAAAATTCCTTCTGCATAAAATAGCTTTAATTTTTATATACATTAGGTTTTCTTATTTAATATAATATTTATTAAATTTTTATAATACAAATATTTTATTTTATTTTTTATATAAAATTTACAATATTTTTTATTTACATATTATTATATTTTATTATAATTAATAAATATTTAATTAATATATAATACATATAATATATTATATTTATTAATATAATATTAATATAAAATATGTAATATATATTTAGAAAAAAATTAATTTATTATAATTATTATATATAATTTATTACATTCTATAATAAAATAAAAATATAAATTTATATAAAATAATATTTAATAAATAAAAAAACGACCTTAGTCGCCTCCCTCGCAAAATGTGTTAAGAAGAGTGCAATTATTTTTAAAAAGATCTACAAATTCACCTATACACGTGTTCATACATATAACAACATAGGAAAATACGACACACACATGTACAAGTAATAAAGACTCAAAAGTCACGATCGGTCAATTTTTTAAGTTAATCTTTTTTTTTTTTAAATATAAAGTAAGGAAAATCTTCTCCAACTTGGTAAGGCACGACCTTGTAGCCTGCAATTTTTTCGCTCAAAAGAAATTCTATTTACGCCAAAACGCATGCACGCGCGCACGAGCGTGTTCTCGTTGCGCGAAATTTTCACCAACGAGAATTACTACTACTATCTCACAACGACGACTACGACTACGACGATGAAACACAGTAGATACGAATGGAAACGCGATGAAAGCATATTTCCGCATAAACGCATTTTCCCTAATGGAGTTAAGCGAGACCCCGCAATAAAAACTAGTCAATATTAAGGCATTATGAATTCTCGCTACTTCTTTTCGTCGTAATAATGTTCGAAAAGGGGTGGAAAAGAAAAAGAAAAAAAGAAAAAGCCGGGAATATATTCGAGATTCGTGCTCTTCTCTTTTTTTTCTTTTTTCTTTTTACTTCGAGCTTACACTTAAAACCGTAATCATAGGGATGACTTCCGGATTTTTACAGAAAATACATTGTTTCTCCACTTTCAGATTTTTCATTCGATTTATCTATTATATATCGGAATAATTTTACAATATCGCTTGATCAATGGTAGCAGTTTTTATTTTTAATAACGTGAGTATACGCTTGGTATCATTAACTTTAGTCATTTCTGCAATAAAATGAAAATAGATAAACAAATAATTTTACAGACATCGTCAAACTTTGATAGATGCAAAGAAGAAGATTCGATATTTATTTTTTGCAATTTTATAAAAATTACAAGATTCGATCGTGTGAAGAAGAAATATTACTTTTATTTTATAAGATATATAATTTATAATTTTTATATAATAATAAATTATATATAAATAAAAATATTAATAAATAAATAACATATAACATAAATTATATAAATAATAATTCTAACTCGCTCAAAAAATACCTTGACAAAAGAAATTTCGTGAGATTCATATGTTGAACCCAACACTTTGGATACGCGAAGGACCTTTTAAAAATATACCTATATAAAAAAAATAAATACAAAGTAAAGAGAACATTTGACGTAGAAAGAAAGGAAAAAGGTATTAGCAAAAAGAAAAAAAAATAGTTTTTTATATATGTGCGAAATGTGCAGAAAAGAAAGATCGTTGGTGTCGTGATGAGACAACGATGTTCTGGTAAAAACAGCCAAACAAACAGACAAACGGACTGACGAATGGACTGAGGAATAGACAGACAGACAGACAGACAGACAGTGCAGGCATGCCATTGAAAACCAAAGCGCAACGGGAGTATTTTAGTCGTGTCTGAATAAAAACCGGTTGTGATAATGCGCATCAAAGGCTCACAGAGAGTTAAAATAGAGCATCCGTGCTTAAGCAACAACGTTCGCGCGAACGCTCGCGCACACTTGTCAGGCAGGCGTCGATGCTTTCATCTTCTTGTTCAAAGAACGACTCTTGTAAATGTTTGATGCTACAGGATCAATAAATGTAAAAAGAGAGAGAAAGAGAAAGATACAGATAGAGATAGAAAAAGATCAGCCCGCATAGAAGCCGAAAGTTGTAGAAAAAAAAAAATATCGTGTCGTTCGGTATAGTTTGTAAGAATAGAAAACACGAACTGGAAGAAAAAAAGATAGTTTTCTCTGTATGAGCCAACAAAACGAGCCAGTTTTGTTGTTGCAATGGGAACAAGGTCTTTTTTTTTACTATATATATTAGATTGTCCAGAAAGTTCGTGCTGATTTTCGGTAGATGGCATAAAATTTTTTTTTTTTTTTTGCTAAAAAAACCTGAGAAATTATGTAAGGATGTAATTTGGAAGGGCGCTTATAAAAATGGAAAAAAGTCTGTAGAACAGAATATATATAATTTACCTTATGTATATACACATAATAATATTAAATATAATAATTATATTATATTTTATTTTTATATTTAATATTATATTTTACATATATTAAATATATTATATATATATATAAAATCTAAAAGAAAAAAATATAAATATATATACTTATGCCATAGGTTATAGTACACCGAATTTGAACTACATTAGAAATTGTTCATCTTTTTATTACTGTCACTTAGATAAAACACATTTCGGGTTCCGTTGTTATAATTTTTCGGATGTGGGTTTCATGTGAAAAAAATTGAAGTAAATAAATATATAAGAAAAAGTATCGGACCTGTTCAAAGAGTAAAGAGAGTTAGAGAGAGAGATAGGATCAAGAATCTTTCGGAAATCTTCTTCTACCAAAGAGCTAACTCATTTTTGCGAGTTATACGCGGGACGACAAGGTTTAGAAAGAAATTTTCTTTTAAGCTTAAAACTCGATATACCAAGCAAGTCCCTTCTCTTCTTTTCTCTTTTCTTCTTTCTTTCTTTCTATACGAAATTTGGACTTTGAAGTAGGATCCTTTTGAATTCTAAGGGAGAAAATGCGAAACTTAAAAAGCAATGGAAATTTGTGGAGAGTAGGAGAGGACTATACTAGGGAAACTAAGGGGGAACGCGTTTATAGAGACATCAAAATAATCAATTGAGATTCGAATATCAATGACGATCCAAGAAGAAGAAGATGAAGATGAAGAAGGGGGATTACTATTGGGGACACGAGAAGTGATAATAGATTTTCTCATAATCCCGAATAATCAGAATTCAAACAATTTAAGGCGTAACAACTGACGATGAATGATCGACCGAATTTGCTAGAAACAAAAATAGGGTTGTGTGTTAAAGGGGAGGATCAGATTTGAGGATTATTCGAATGAACACAAGACTTTATATATATATATTAAAACTCTTTAGATTATTAAATTTCATTCTGTAATTCCTGTTGGATTTGACAATATATTTAACCGTTCGTTTGTCGCGATATAAAAGTTAAACTGATCTGCAAGGAGGTCAACCTTTTCACATCGTTGAACTGAGCCGCGCCTAAGTTTGAATTTTGTTTGCATCAGCAGCAACGAGCGAGAGGTACCGTCACGTTTCCATGATAGATAGAAATAGGAAGGTACCATCGATTGAAAAACTCAGATTTTTCTTCAAACAGTTTGATAAGTTGTTCAGGAAGGGTGAAGGGGATTCCGTCCGCCATAAACCTCTACCTTTCTTACCCTCGTCACTCCTTGACCGAAATTTAACAGGAGTATAGGTATAGAAGAGAAAAATATAAAAAAAAAGAAGGAAAAGAAAACGAATAGGAATAGGAAGAAGATGTGACGATAAAGGAAGATATAAGCTACGAGGGTGGCAGCTTCGGCAGTAGTCTCCATTGTGAAAAGTTTATTCGAATCAAAAAACCTGTCTCAAAAGAACATATGGCGCAAACGAGGAATCGTAAATGACGATTCGTAATACCGAATCATATTGTAAAGTAGAATTCAATACGAACTTTCATTTTTTCTTTTTTATCAAAATTAATGAGCTTCCTTGCAATACAATGGTAACTAATTATTATTATCTTTCTTTCTTTCTTTAAACAATAGGAAATTGAAAATGAATTATTTTTTACAATGTACTCTAGTCTCTAATGAAAATGGCGAAAATCGTATAAACATTTCATGGATCTTTCTCATCGTATAACCGTGTGTATAGCATTCGCGACAATTCATTATTACATTACGAGCGTTCCATTATATTCCCTTGCGCACATGCGCATGTGCGCATACCCTTTAGTATCATTTAGAGCTGAGCGGAACTACTACATTCTTCGACAAAACGGCTGAAATTCAGGAACGCGAAATTATACTCCGACAATAGTGTCGGTAGTGTCGAGTACACAATTGAGCACACACACACACATATACTACATAACACCTACCTGGTAACTATGAGGATAAGAATTGGTTCTTTTCTTGTAACTCTACTATTAACAGCCTACTTTTCTTCCTGCACATTTATAGACCTTAACACATATGTGAACACCTAATCGCATATATATGTATAAAATAAGCAAATGAGAATGATTCCTAAAAAGGAAAAGAACCGGTTTTACGTCATTCGGTGAGTTCATTATTTTACTGGTCCTGGTTGGTTAAACTATGCAGCACCAGAGTACTGCGGTATCATTTCGAGCAAAATCATTAAGCTTTCACGGACTTATCATTGTACGAAAAGCTCTATTCAACGTAAAAGGCGCTTTGACGTAACTTTACACCGTGTATATATATATGTAAAGTTACGTCATAGATATATATATATAAGAAATAAAAAGAGAAAGAAAGCTGGACCAAAGAAAAGAAGAAAATTTGCAAAAGTCCTTGGTAAAAACGAACAATGTGGTGTGCATATAATTTGCTATTCTTTATATATACACACTCACACACACACACAAGTATACCTACTTGTACGTGTTTCACGTATATGTATATATGTTTAGTCATAGGTAGTTCAAATACGTATGCGAATACGCGATATCGGACATGAACGTTGAATCCATGAGGAAGAGAACGAACCAGGATCAGGAGTGGACAGTGCGATAACAATGCTGAGCCACCCAGTTACGTTGAGCGCCTTAACGCGCTCCGGTTACTGATAACTTCCATCTCTTTTATTTTCCCTTTTCTTTTCTTTCTCAGTTTTATCCTTGCTTTTCTCAACTTGTTTCTTTAATTATTTACGACCATCGACTTAAATTTGTAAAACGTTTAATATATCATGAGAAATTATTGTTTCTGTATTTCCTCGATTCTGTAAAGTTTGCTAACGTATTTGTGTGTGTGTGTGTTTGTGTGTAGTAATTTAAAAGTTTTCTTTTTCTTTTTTGATCTTTACGTGAGAGTATTAAAGTAACATTTATTATTTATACAAGTTAGTCGACATTTTTATTTCCTAATTGTTTCATTTAATCGTTAAGATGAAAATTTATCGACATTTTCTATTCTATTTCTAAGGTTATTGTCGAATTTTAGCTAAAAAGCTTTAAAAGAAAGGATACTTTTTTTTAATCTGTCCTAGATAGATGCAGGACTTCCTTAAAGAGCTTAAACAACGTCCCCGATACTTCTTTTGGTTGCCAATGCTTTTTCCGTACTCTTATCTTTGACCAAGCTTAAAACAAAATCCTTAGTAAAGTAATACACTTTAATGTTTCTTTTTTTTTTTTTTTAAGTATTTTCTTATCTTTTTAATTATTTCTTATTTACATATATTTTTCGAAGTTACATTTATTGCTATCGTCAGTAAAAATTCGTATAATATTGTATCGATATTAAAGATCGATAGATCGATAAGAATTAAAAGAAATAAAAAGTATAGTTGGTTGTTCAAAAGATTGAGTGTAAAAAGAAGGATATCTGTTTGCAAATGATTGACGACTAAAAGCGAATCGAAACGCCATTGCCGGATTAAATGTAATTCCGGTAATTTCTTCGCGGGTCTTCCTTCCTTCCATCCATCCTTCCTTCCTTTTCCATCCATCTATCCATCCTTCCTTCCAGCAGACTCTCTAAATACGCTTGAGTGCCGCTTTTAACAGCACCACCACTACCATCACCACCACTACCTCCACCACCACCGTCAAAATAAGGGTGCTTTATAAAGCTACGAAGATTAATACGTGTCCGCTCGAAATCATTTTAGAGGGAGCGACCTTCGATATTCTAATGGAGCTCGAACGTACCAGGGATGAAAAGAGAGATAGAAAAATAGAGAGAGAGAGAGAGAGAAAGAAAGAAAATAAGGGTTGGAAGGGAGATAGAGGTATTAGGAGGATAAAACGTCGAGAGATTGGATAATTTCGCATTGTCGCGTATGGAGGTCAAAGGGATAAGAATGCTCTACGGATTATTGGGCCCTTTACTTCGAAAGATATGTCGATATAGAAAGAAAAGAAAAGAAAAGAAAAGAAAAGAAAAGAAAAGAAAAGAAAAGAAAAGAAAAGTAGGTGATGGGTAAGAAGGGAAGTTTCTGTGTTATGATATATACGCGTATATCTACATCCGACACACGTAGAACCCCCACCCCCATCCCCCTTTCCTTGTCCCCATACGATGATTATCTGTTTTTTTTCCTGTCTCCCTTTTGCTCTTTTGCCCTACTTTTCTACCTTCCCACCCACCCCAACGTTTTTCCCCTACTTTGTCACTCTACTACCTCCAATGTTCTACAAACAATTCGTTACCGTCTAACAAGTCATTAATCACTAAACATTTATTTGTGCAAAAGTTGGTAATTTTTCGACCGGATCATGCTGTGTACTTCTTCTTCTTTTTCTTTTTCTTTTTCTTTTTCATCTTTCTCTTCTCCGGATTTATAAACGTTCCTTTTTTGCGATATAACAAACTAGCTGGACGTGTCTGAAAAGAAATGTTAAATAATTTATGGTATCTAGAATAAAAAAAAGGAAAAATAATAATAATAATTTATTATCATTACGGGGTTGCATGCATCGTTTGAAACATTTGTGTAGTCTCCATCGATCGATTAAACTTTCATCATAATTTTGAACGAACGTTCAAGCGTTTTCCTTGCAATTTCGCGTAACTATATTTACGCTCAAAAGGATAGGATTCGATGGGAGATCTCTCTCTCTTTCTCTCTCATTGTAAAGTGAACACACATACACACACATTTCGAACGCTTATTCCGATATTTATTTCGTCGTTTCCTACGTGAATTTCCATTTTGGTAAAATTCAAATTAACCTATTATTAATGTCAAACGTATATACATATATAATATTATACATGTATTAATAATAATCTTATAACTATAAATTTAAATATCCTTCTTCCGTTCTTAAATTATAAAATAAAATTAAAAATTAAAGAATGAAATAAATTTATCGATTAACCAAAAATTATCATCAATCTTATATTATTTTATATTTGTCAAAGTAAAATTAGTTTAATTACATTTCCTTCTGTATATCTTTTCCCCCTTCCCTCGAATGGAGTTTATTCAAGCGTTCGCTATAGGGAAAAGATTGAAATTCTCTCTGCAAATCCCCTTCTCGTTCTCTTTTTTAAGAACGGTTTAAAGGACCAAAAATAAAGCGTAAAAAAAAAGGTTTCTTTAAAAAAAAAAAATGTACTCTCGTTTATATATATAACCTTTCTGATAGCTCTATTTTATTTTTGTCAAAAGAGAGGGTGAGACAGGAGTGGGGAGTTATAGCATTACATATAGTACATTCTGTGTTACGTTATAGTAAAAGAGTAAGAAGGAAAGGAGATGGTCCGAACGATGGAGCTATAAAGCCACTCTCTCTCTCTCTCTCTCTCTCCCCCTCCCTCCCTCCCTCTCAATTCTCTTTCTCTTTTCTCAGTAAGTTGTAAAATCGTAATAGCCTTCCGGTATTTACATAATGCTACGGCATAATAAGTGGAACTTTCCGAGTTTCCATTACCATTCCGACAGTATCCGCTCTTATCTTTGCTAACGACCATTTCAACTCTCCTCATCTACCCCCTCCCCCACCCTCTTTCCACTCCTTTTTCTCCATGACGGTCGTCGGTCGTCCACGACTTATATTTTTCATCTTACTCCTTCGGTAGTAGCCACTGCCACCATCACTGTTTCGCGAGGACCGTCGGAGTAATGTACTTTTCCTGCCTGAAATTCGAACGAGCTTCTTTTGTTACCACCCCTAAACCAACCCTCTCCCTACACTCCTCCCCATTTGGTAATAAAACGTCCCAACCGTTCGTTCATTCGGATCGCCACCTACACTTTCTTTCTTTCTTTTTTCATCATCAAAGAAATCAGCGACGAATCAGAGATTCAACGCGCAAGAAAAATCTCCGACGGTTTTTTTATTTTTTTTTATTTTTCACCGAGCAATCAAAAAAGAATTTTCGTGGACGAGATACGAGCGTCTCTTTCTTTCTCATTATATTTTTTTCTTTCTTTCTTTCTTCTTTACTTTATTTCTCTTCTCTCTCGGTTCGTCATTCTTTTTCTCATCTTCTCGAAGTAGTAGTAGTAGTAGTCTTTCTCGAAGCACGTCTCGTTTGCACGACAATGCGCTCATTAGGAGAGTAGCCGAGTGAGTAGTCCACAGTGGTGGTTTTCGGAGCGATGGAGCGTAATAAAATTTCAACGTAATTTCGAGCGTGCGCTTGGTGGTGGTGGTGGTGGGATCCTTACTCCAACCCCCCAAACTCCCACCTGCCGTATCTTAGGCTGAAACTTGTTCGTTTGTATTAGAGATACCGCCCGACGAACTTGAATTTCTTCTTTCGACACTTTCTTTTGGATACTCCCGCTAAGGAAAGGAGAGGAGCAGGTTTGAAGACCCGGGAGCCTGACTGTGGTTAGCTTCATTCGAATAAGTGCTTTCCTCTTATTCTCTCTTTTTCTTTCTCTTCTTCTTCTTCTTCTTATATATATAGATATATCTTCCCACGAGATCTTCCTTTCATAAGGAGAAAGAGAAATAGAAAGCGAGCTTTTTCGTCGACTCGAAATCGGGCTAAGCCGTTTATTTAATTTTCAAGATCTCGGACCATTTTATTTTCATCCCCGAGACTTTATACATTTTGCTGATTAGCCGATCCCTCTTGGGCGAGCTCACGAGTACTCGCTCACAGTAGTGTTACTCTATCTATCTCTATCTTTCTCTCACTAACTTTTTCCTTCTTTTCTATTCCGCCTGTGAAATAAGCAAGCGAGAACGAGCAGCAGCAGCAGCAGCAGCAGCAGCAGCAACGGTAGCATCAGGAACGACGACTACTACTACTACTAGTATTCGAAGGGATGAGAGTTAAAAGAGAGATGGAAATAGGTTGAACGAAGTAGAGAGTGGGTTCGAAACGGTGGAAGTAACTTGGATTCAGGAATGCAGAGAGAGAGAGAGGGAGAGAGGACGTGCGTCCGAGAGAAGCTTTGCGTTACTCACTGGATATAGAGAGGTCTAAGCCCAGCTATCACTGAAATTGCCCAAGTTTACCTCTTCTACTACCTTCTTTCCCAATATTTAGCTTTACTCTGCTTCTTTTCCACCCTTCCACTTTTATTTCACCCTCTATTCCCTTATTTTACCTATCTATCTCTCTTCTACTTAATTTTCTATTTCCGTGGTCAAGCTTCTACAATTTTTTGTTTGTTTGTTTGTGTGTGCTTTCCTTCGGTCCTCTGTTGTTCATTAACCGTACAAATTTTTTTAAACTTTAAAATGTTTCACTAATACTCTCCCTTTTACGATAGTATTATCAAAATTCCAAGATTTAATTATAACCAACTTGACATCTTTCTAAACTGTAAAATATTTTACTAACTTTTCCTTTATCTATTTTTTTTCCTATCGTAATACGATAGCATTATCAAGATTAGAAGATTTAATTGTAACCAACTTGCCATTTCTCTCCAGTTTTGTTTTTTTATATTTTTTTCTTATCGCTTTTTTTTTGTAAGCTTCGTGAGCGAGAACCCAAGAGAGAGCTTTGCATTTCTATCTCTTCCCCATCTATACTAACGT
Organism: Polistes dominula; assembly: GCF_049000335.1. Lineage (NCBI taxonomy): Eukaryota > Metazoa > Arthropoda > Insecta > Hymenoptera > Vespidae > Polistes > Polistes dominula. Next base: position 9,697,931 of record NW_028301152.1, on the reverse strand, counting down.
TTTCTTCCAAGATTTTTGTATTAACTCACTTTCTTGCGATTGGTTCGTCTTGTTCCTAAGGATCAAGGAGTCGCTTTCATTTCATTATTTCATAATGCAGCCACTCGACCTGACTCTACGTACATTCAATTCACTTAAGGTATTCTCTTACTCCTACTATTTCTCTTTCTTTCTATCTCTTTTTACGTATCTCAATCTTTCTTTTCTCTTTCTACTTTCTCTCTCTCTCTACCTTTCCTTTACCTTCTTGCTGTTTTTTTTCTTTCTTTTTTTTTTACCTGCACCCACGTACAGAAGTAGTCTTTCGTTCAATAATGAACTCGATGATATAATACAAAGTGCGGTGGTATCTTAACGAGATAACCGAATTTAATCAAAAAAATATCGGAACATTGAGAGAGTTTTCTTCTTTTCTTTTTTTTTCATATAAAAAAGTAGTAGAAATATAAAATATCCAAGACAATTTATAATAGGATTTTTCTAGTATTTAATTTCTAATTTTTAGCAATTAATCTATTAATGCAAAACAGTTGCTTTCGTTTATTTCTCAAAATGCATTTTTTTTACATTATTCGTTGTAGCATATTTTTATATACATATTATACGATACATAGGATATATATATATATATATATATATACATATACATACGTAGTATATACTACTACGTATATATATATATACATACGTAGGGTACGTACATTATCAAGTAAAAAGCTTTTATGATTCGTGGTGGAAAAGAATAGAAAGAGAGAGTGGGGATGGAAGAAAAAAATAGAAGAGCTTTTTCACTGCGAAGGCCACCTACCTACATCTTACACTTTTCCTCCCTTTTGACCGTGACCTTTCTTGTCCTATACTTCTTCCCCTGCCCTGCCCTCTGCTCCTTCTCCACTATATATGCCGTGTTGCAATCTTTGCCAAACGAATATACATTTTCATGCTGTTTAATGCTGTGTTGGCGTTACTTTCTGTAACTTAAACGCGCAATGATTCGTATTAAAATTTATCGTTAAACTTTCTCCAAAATTTCTAAGTGCTTTTAATAATGTTCAGTAACTGAAAACGCGCAATCACTTTGATGGCATTTAAAGAGCACCACCCCCATCCTTCCACCGAAAGTATATTAAGATTTGCATATATTTTGCAACGAAATAAACGAAGAATTTAAGAAAAGAATCAATTCAAACAATGCATGCTTTTATTCGGTCAATAAAATTCAATGAATGAACTTTCGAGTTCCTAATGCCAATTAATAATCAAAACGTGAATTTTTCTTGTTGCAGATGGTGACGAGGACAAAGAAGATATTCGTCGGTGGACTATCGGCACCGACGACGCTGGAGGACGTCAAAAATTATTTCGAGCAGTTCGGTCCGGTGAGTACTAACATATATATATGTATATCTATATATACATATAGATATATAAAATAGACCTTATCTATCAAATGCGATTACACCGTTCTCATGTATATACATACGTATTACGGCAGATAGATACGTCGTATTTACCATGATAAGCGATCGAATTGATGGACCGGCTTGATTTTCAGTAAATTTACACTATACATGGACACGTCCATTAGCACGTCAGAGAGAGAAAAGCAACAACCTGGTTACATCCAAATCGCGATACGACATAGTTCGTAGAACGAACTAACGAACGAGCGAACGAACGAACGGCGTTATGTTTATCCATCAAAGTTACTCTTGCTTTTAGTTGACGTCATCATCGTATATTGCATCCTATTCTCTTATACGTTTGAACTATCTATTTATCTCTCTTTCACTTTTGCTTTGACCTGCTGCTGCTGCTGCTGCAGCAGCAGTTGCTGCTACTGCTGGTGTTGAAATGGATGGCACCACCACGGATGACGATTGTCACGAAATTCGGCACGATCGAAACTGGATTTATATTTTCGATGGGAGGCCTGGAAACGAGCTGCATATATGACCGACCAACCAACCGACTGACTGACAGACAGACCAAGCGACCACCTTACAAATACTCCTGAACGTTTCACGATTTTCGGTTATTCGAGGGGCTTCCTGCGTTCCTGCCTGCCTGCCTGCCTACCGACCACTACCAACTACCATCATCACCAACATCACCCAGACCGATTTCCAAGCGTTGAACAAAACCTGTCGCGTCGGATTCGGTGAACATAACCGAACTCTCTCTCTCTTTCTCCCCCCATACTCGAAACACGTCGTTACTATTCATCGAACTTCTCGTCCGTTTATTATGTTCTTCGATGATCCAGTTTCATCGTCACTCCATTCGTGATTTCGTTTATTTCCAGCCACCCCTTCACCTGCTCTGCTCTTTTTTTCTCTCTCTTTTTTTTTTTTTTTGGATTGCAGATACAAAGAGAAATAATAATGTATATGTGTTACAGAATTTTATTGCATTTCTATTTTTTTTTGTAATTAAATACTTGTAAAGTATTTAAAATTAGTTACAATTAAAAATCAATAATATTGTTTCCAAGTTTAGACGCGAAATACTAAATAATATTATTATTATTAGTATAATAATATATTATTATAGTATAATATTTTTTTATTAAAAAATTATTAGTATTACATTAATAATTATACTAATATTACTATTATACAATATTATTTAGTAAAACATATTAGTATAATATTTAGTATTTAATTAATTTAGTAAAAACAATAATATTATTTATTATTTCTTCTTTTATTGCGTTTTTCTTTTAACTTTGAACATAAGAAAAAAATAAAATTGGATTTTTCTTTTTCTCGTAAAAATTAAACGATATTTTATGGTTTCACCACGTCATCTTCTCAAATCAAGTTAACCTTATTCTTTGAAATAAAAAATTCAAGAAAACTTTTCGTTCATTCGTTCGTTCGTATTTATAAAATGTTCTATAATCATTAATTGCTACGTGAAAAGTACGTATCAGTTATCATAGTTTAAGTTTTAACGATTGACATGAACAAATTTATTCACAATTTTGATACGGTCCTCCCGATTCATGCAATTCAAGCGATTTCTATAAACGAGGAAAGCACCACTCGATTTTGTAGTCGACGAGGACGAAATTCTTCGACGTTATTGTTCCGAAGATTACGATAGGATATATTTTCACGAACAAAATACATCGAAGTTTTAAAGCGATTTCGTTGGAAACCCGAGGGTGTACCACAAACTCTGGATATTAATTTCAACAATTAAGGTATAACAAATTGAACACAGTTGACATAGAATCGATAGGAGAATATAGTTCGATCTTAAAGTTTGTCCATCTTTTGGACGATTTATTTACACATTTACCACAAGACACAAGACTTGGACGATGCATTAATCCGACCATCATAAATTTTCGTTGAAAATCTAACATAGAATTTCAAATGTTTCAAACGATACTATCTATTGTCGATAAACGATAAGGAGTTGTTGAAATAGATACACCTGAGACTAGAAGATCTTTAGCTAATTATACTCTATCGATTCATGACATTAGGGTAAACGATTATGCGTTATTGTGCAAAGTTTACAAGAAGATTTACAGTTGTTCCATTGATAAACAGACACATTTGTAACTCAAATTGCAATCTCATTTCACGTTTACGTGTTTACCAACTTTAATGAACAATGAAACGTTTCGAATAACTTTTGATCAACTAAATGGTGATCAATTTTAACTGGTAAATATAAATGGCTATATATACACCTTTAAAAAATAAATAAAAATCATCTTCTATTATTATCGTTTATAATTGCTTAAACAATAAATGCATCATAGTTAGCAAGGAGGACCATCACTGACCGAACCACTCATCCGATGGCCTCGATATCGTCGTTTATCATTGACAGAAGTATAGATTCTCACGGTGAAAATAGTAGGACGAAACTCGAAACTGCTATCGTTGCATGACAAGGCAAACGTAGCTAGCTGTTCGCTTGAAATACATCGGTAAAAGAATTTATCGGAAAACTTGACTTCTATGGTTTGCTTCGTGGTTACTTTTAGCTCTCAGGTGACACTCCAAGCAATTTCGCAAAAGGGTCGAACGAAAGAGAAGTAGGAAGAGGTTGGAAAGAGACTGAGAGAGAGAGAGAGAGAGAGACAGATAGACAGACAGACAGATAGATAGAGATAGAGAATTATGAGAGAGAGGGGAGGAAAAAGAGGTTACAGAAGAGTATGTTTCTTCATCGATTGTAGCTTGAGCCAAAAATGGATTTGAGATATCGGAACGTAGTTGCTATCTCCGACTTAAATCACCGTACTCTCTTTTTCTTTTTTTTCTCTCTCAACCCTCTTTACCCTTTCGTTTTGTACCAAAAGTCTCGTCCGGTACTGAATGCAGAATTTCCGGCTTGTGTAGTAGGTCGAATCAACCTTCCTGTGGTTGACCCATATCCGAAGATACGATCAGACCACCTTTCACGCACACATACACATAAACATACACAGATATATCCACGTGAAGCCATTTCAGGCTTCGATTCCTACGAATGAAGCACTCGGCACATACAACGAAACCACTTATATCAGACAGAAGAATGTAAACGCAGACGAAGAAATATCTCTCACGGGTTATATGTAACAATCGTGGGCATATACACACATACATAGAGATTGTATATACACATAAGAGATTTCATCATCGGGGTCCCGTTCGTAATCTTATATCGCAATCCGGATTCTCTCCGTAGTCGAGATATATCTCTTTCGACCTCTCAATACTCATCTTCTTTCCACTTCTAGAAGATTGGTAGTAGTGGTGGTGGTGGTGGTGGTGCTAGTAATGACAAAGGATAGGAAAGAGAAAAAAAGGCAAGAAAGAAATAGAAAAAGGGGAATGAAAAAGAGTAAGAGAAAAAACAAATGGGCGTAAGAATTCTTCGACGGGTAAACTCGTGAAATCTCTTGGTTAGCCGAATAAAACTAGATGGGAGTACTGTCAGTAAGTGTGTAACACATTTATTTGATCCGTCAAGTTTCATATAACGTAAGAAAGAAAATCTTATCTTCGTATCTGCTACCCATCCAGTCTGACGTAACTTGTTATATAGTAGTAGTTCAAGATTTTTTTATCTCAAGTAACTTATCTATCATTTACCGATCTTATTGAATTAGAAAGGATAACTTGTTTATTTAGATACTCACGTAGTGAGAATATTTTCGCTAGGATCTCACATATGTTCGGTATTTTTTTTGAAGTGAAAACTTCTTTAGAATGTTCTCGTTTGAGAGCTTGTTTTGTGTCGCTAGATTCGAGCCATGACGAGTGTACACGTCAATCACAATTAATTGCTTAAATTTATATCATTGTAAATGGAATGAAATTCTTCTAAGGAAAAAATAAAATCAAATGACACGCTACATTATTATATATCGTCTTGTATAAGTCGGTTCGATAAATCGACAAGTCAAGCAACCCTTCTTTTCCTCGAGCTACCATCGGGGTAAGCTCATTCGCGGAAATATCAAGACCGAGAGAAAGAGAGAGGGGTTTTGCACGCGATTTAAAACTTAGATGAGGGTGTCCGAGGACGTTACTTGAAAAATGAATAGATCCCCGAAGACTAAGAGGAGAGAGAGAGAAAGAACTTAATTGCTCGCTCCCTTTCAACTTCCAACTTTACTTCCTTCGATGGTCGATGGCTATGGAATAAGAAAAAATAGCTGGATAAGGGATGATAGGAAAAGACGTTAGGAGAAGAACGTGCAAGTAGTTACGCCGTTGAGAGACGATACTTAACGGTAGACTCGAAATTAAGATATTAATAATTAAATATGATTTACAACCCAGCCAAACCTTTCTACGTTCTTTCTTGTTCAATACTTCATGTCTGTTAGCATCTTTTACTCCTAATATGTCCTTTTCCCTTGAGTAAATGAAATTCTATCAAAGAATCGTCTTCATGGAAATCGGTCTCTCTTATAGGAACTTCATTTTAAACGATTAAAGTAATCAAAAAGTCAACACGAAAAATAGAAAATTAAAAAGGTAAAAGGTTTACGTTGATCTTTCGATTTTTTTCACGCAAATTAATGCGTTCATTGGAATACCTACTTAAAGGAATAGAAAAAAATTTGTTGATTTCATTAATTCCCATACTTTTATCCTTGTTCCATCGTATTGGAGAGATTTTTTTCTTGATTCGTCGAACGGCAAGGTCGAGCGATAGTCAGTCAGTGTTCTCTCTCTCTTTCTCTTTCTCTTTCTCTTTCTCTTTTGCAGGGTATTCCTCTCTTTCGTAAAGCTATGCTTGCGTGGGTGAATAAATAAATTTAATGGCGCTTGTCACGTAGCAAAACGGGATAAATTCCGGACGCCTGACAGCCATTTAAAACAATGCCGTCGCGAATACACGCCATTTGTAACCTGGTGCTTTTGTTTCACGTTGCTATTCATTCTGGCACCCCTTCATCGCCACCCTCCCTCCCTCCCTCCCTCTCTTTCTCCGCCCCCGTTCGCCGACATCTCCTCTTCTACTCTTCCTCCTCCTCCTACCCATCCTATTCTATATCCGCCATCGTCCGGACGACCCAGCGAAACCGGTACCATCGTTGATCTCGATAGCGACCAACGCTTCCATCGAATTCGTGCTACTTCACTTTTCATCCCGATAAAAATGCAATCGAGTCTCTCTCTCTCTCTCTCTCTCTCTCTCTCTCTCTTTCTCTCTTTGCCGATAAGACTAAAACACGATGAACAATGCTCATCGAGGGTTCCTTTGTTTTACTGATCGAATACAGTCAAGATGAAAACGATTAATGAATCATTAACAAATGTTGCCATGATATTACTTTCAAATACAAACAATTGTATGACAACTATCGTTATGAACAAAAATCGAACAAATGATTAATTATTATTTAATAGTCGTTCTGATTCAAATCTCTGTACAAACACAAACAATCGTACGACACTATCGTTACGAAAAAAAAACAAACAAACAAATGATTAATTATTATTTAATAGTTTTTGATTAAAGTTTTATTTTTTATCTTTACCAAATCGTAATTACTTTAATCAATTTTTGTACTAATATATTATATATTATTCGTGAATTATGTATAGTGTAATAGGTTTACTTATACAAAATTATTTCGAGTAAGAATGATGGAAAAGATATGAGAAAGGATAAAGTAGAAATCGTGGAATAACGAGATGTGATATATCGTACCTGTTCGCGGCATACAAAAACACGAGAGAATATAAAACAATTTGTGATAACTTCACCTAGGTTAGGATAATAATTACAATTTGAAAATTTTACACCAACTCGTCGCGTCTCTACTCAACAAACATATTCTCGTCCTACGTAAAATACCTTCAGCCCAGTATTCATCATTGCCCGTAGCAGGTGGGTGGGGTGGTAACCTTCTAAATTATCTTACGCTTTCTTTACAAAACTTTTTCCTTTTTCCTCTCTTTTCTTTTTTCAACCAACAACTAACTTAAGACGGATCTTTCGATTTTCTTGAAAAGAAAAAAGGGAAAGAAAAAAAAGGAAAGGAAAATTTGCAAAAGCCAGGATTGGATAGGACAGAGAGAAAGAGAGAGAGAGGGGGAGGGTGAAAGTCAAGGGAATATAAAGGAACGGAGCTAAGGAAAAGCGTTTCTTCTTCGAGGACGAGGAAGAAGGGAACGAACAACCACCACACCGTTTCTTCAACGTAGATACTCGAGCACGTGGAATGAAATTTATGAGGGTCCTTTATTCCAGCACTTAGAAGGGCTCCGACTTAAGTTTGAGCAATTTATTAATTTCCTCGTGTTTCAGCGTGGACGTGGTGATGCCTCACTCTCTCTCTCTTTCTCTCTCTCTTTCTCTCTCTCTTTCTCTCTCTCTCTCTTTCCTCTTCTTTCTTTTTTCTTTCGCGCAGTATTCTCTTTCATCTTTTGAGAAAGAAATCGCGTCACCCAAAAGTGTATACCTTACCCTAACAGGCAGCCACACTGTCTTTCCAACGTATATCTTTCGTCTTAGTCGGTTATGACTCTCACCAATTCGTTCCCTTAAGTTTTCCTCTTGTCCTTGTCCTTGTCGTTTTGCCGAAGACAATACACATATCGTATGCCGTCTGCGTGCTGCCATAAAAAAGAGGATTTTCGCGATTTCTCGTCGTATCTTTGTCCTGTAAGGATTTTTCCTCCCTATTCTTACCTATTTGTCACATCGTTCCTTTTAACGGTACTAAAGTAATCTAAAAGCATCCTATTTAGGAGAGGAGTAACACAACGTACGTTTACACCTACGCTAAAATATTATCACGTTATAAAAAAAGAAAAAGGTTATTTTCTTTATGTGGTTTTTTTTTGTTTTTATATATTGGGTTGCTCGGAAAAATAATTTCATTTTTCTTTTGTGAAAATGAAGATTAAATTTAGGCCTTTCAAGTGAGCATAAACTGTTGAATTTGAACATAAACAGTTGGTTTGCATCAACTAATGCCAAAATTGAGTTAGGAAAAAACGAAATTACTTTCCGAACCACCCTCCAATATAATCTTTCAAAATGAAATCCAAAACTTTAATATACGAGCTTTGGGATAGTCGGGAAAGCAAAAAAAAGTTTCGTTCAAGAATGGGTAGGATAAAAAAAGTTAACCTACAGCCTTAGGGACAAATCGATAACACGCGTAGTAACGACTTTCGATGTCTCTTTATCTAATGTTGCCTCGGACAAGAAAGCAAACCCCTCTTATTGTGAATCGACAGGGTACCGAGGGGTGTGAAGACGACGGGGTTAGGAAGAAGGTGAATGTATGTGTATATATATATGCAAGTTGAAAATGAATGTTTGTGTAAAATGAGGCGCGAGTGGTTTCCTTTCGCGAGGTTGGTTGGAAGCTTTCTATCTCTCTCTTTCTCTTTCTGTTCTTCTTTTGCCCTTGTTCTTTCCCTTTCTCTCCCTACGTCCGACTGTCGATAAGCACGAATAGGAGGAGAACTCGCGCAGCACTCTTGCTTGCGTGCTTGCTTGTCGCAGCTTTTGTCTGGTGATGCAAGCATCATTAGCGTCAGGCGTAATGAGCGCACTAATCACCAACAGACTGTGCACCACTACGCTTTGGAGCACCCAACGATGCCAACGAGAAAGAGAGAACAGAAAAGAAGGGATGAGAGGCAGAAGAAGAGCGGGGTTGGTGGCGGGGGAAGGGGGTATGTGCCGCGGAGATGCAACGTGTTCGAAACAGGAGAGAAAAGAGGAAGGGAACGAAGGACAAGGGAGATGATGATGGAGGAAGAGCAAGTGCCAGAAGTAGCGTTTCTACACATGTGTGTATGTGTCTACGTGTGTGTATATCCTATACGTTATTTTTTTTTTTTAAAAAGGACAAGAATAAAAAAAAAAGAGTAATCACATGCTACGTAATAGAAAAAAATAGAAAAACATGGTTGATTATTTTTTTTTCTTTTATCTTCTTCGGGAAAATAACATTAGGAAAAAGTAAAAAGATAGAGAACGACAAGGGAAAAGGGATAATGTCTGTCGCATTACAACTTTCTTCGAATCTTCGATCGATTCATCGGTGAATCGGATGAAACATTCAAGCTTTTCCTCCACCCTTCCCCCTTCCACCAACTCCTACACGTACGTACGTACGTACGTGACGGTAAACAAGTTTATAAAAAGTTGCGTAGCCGTTATGGCGGGCTAGTAGTATTTTTCCTTGCATCCGTTCTTACGTTTTATTTTCGAGCGTTACTCTCTTTCTCTCTTTCTCTCTGGCGAACAGTTAAATCGATCCGCTGCTGTAAACTCAAGACATAATAAATTACCGGTAGTACCGAAGGAATAAAAGAGAGGAGGAGGTAGAGGAGGAGAAGGTGGAAAAGGAAAGGCGCTCTAGAGAACAAGAATGATAAAGAAGACTAATAAATTAGCAATATAGCGACAGGAAAGTTACGCTAGCGTAGTTTAAATAGCTCTACCTAAGGTTTTTGCAGACAAATAACTTGACGAACAACTTGATTTTACAAGAGGGGTTAAGGTTGTTCTCGAGGAATGTTATACCTTCGATATTATCTATTCTAGAGAAGATGACAAATTATAAAACAATACTTTAGATGTTTTCAACGTTATCAATAATTCTTTATCAACTACTACTATATATATACTACTATTCGTATTACTTTTTCTTATCTTAACATTTTCAAAATACTTTTTGTAAAATTACAAACATATTGCAATGTTTTAAAAATGTTGTTAGTTTAAATTGGCATTCACAATGTTGCAGAACAATTATAATAAAACAAAACTACATGGGTTATTGCAATAAATGTTGAATCACAATTCGAGTAATCTTACGAATACTATTATCTATTATGTTTTCATTTAGCCTAGAAAAAACCTTTAATTCTCTCCCTTTCTACTAACGAGAACCATACCACCAACTTTTCTCAAATTTCTATTCGTGCTAATGGTAATAATTTGAAAGTAACGAAACTAAACACAGATGGTTCATCGATTTTGAAACGTACGGCAGCCCTTGCTATCTCATGACATAACATTTTCCAGTATAAAAGAACGATTGTACGCTTAACGAAACTATAAAGTAGGTTAGCTAAAGCCGTTTTATTGGCCACGAATGATAATTCATCTTCCGTCAAAGGCGAAACCCTTTCGCTAAACTATGATCGAACTCAAAAGTTGGCCGCCGAATCGAGCGGAAATGGTTCTAGAGTTTAAACTGCGCGAAGGGTTAAGGAAAAATAAAAGAGAAAGAGAGAGTAAAGGTTGGGGAAGGAAAGGGAAAGGGGGACAAGGGAAAGCAAAAGGGAGGAAGGGGGGAGAGAGAGAAAACCTGCATTTAACAATCCCGTTAAACATTAACTGCCTGTCTGCAGTTTTCCCCTATAACTCCGGGTTAACTTTGATTGCAGCTAACGGCCCCCGGGGATAGTGCCTTTAAAAGGGTGGGCGCCAGGGGAATGAAGGAGGGTAAAGTGGGCTGATGAAGAAGGTAGTCGAGACTATTAGAGAGAAAGAGAAAGTAGTAGTAGTAGTATTAATAGTAGTAGTGGTAGTAACACCGGTGGAGAAAGGCGAACGGCCGAACTAAAGGAAGCATCTTATAACTTCTTATAATTATCCAAGACTTGAGGATTTAACTGCTGTTAAATTCCACTGGCAATTAGCTTGTATTTTATCGATGCTCGAAAGTACGTGAAACGAACGACGGCCATTTTCAATGGCCCGTTTCTCAAGTTTCGATATCTTTTATCGTAAATATCTACGGGGGAAAAAGTAAGAGAAAGAGAAAAAGTTTCATATTTGTTCTCTCGAATGTTGTATATACCATTTCGATTACGAGTTTTGCGAAATAACCAGTTTGCGAATTAATTCTTATAATATATGATCCTGTTGTCGTTTTTCGCCTACACGAGTTATATATAATCAAGTATAATATCTAGAAAAATGTCCCTACTACGTTTCGTGAAAAATATCTTTTTGATGTTTTATTTTTCTTCCAATTTTAACTGGTAGCAAGCTAATTTACGCGATAATTACTATATTGTTATAGAAATTATTTTATTTATATATTATATATATTTTTCTTTATAATCGATTATAATATTTAGAAAATTGTCCCTATTATATCTCGCAAAAAATATATATTTTCTTTTTCTTTATTTTTTCTTCCAACTTAAACTTTTAACATGCAAGTAACACGATAATTATTATATTGTTATCAAAATTATTTTATTTATATATATTTTTCTATCCTAGTTAAAATGCTTTTTTACTCGCGAGAAAAAAGAGAGAGAAATGAAGGAGTAAGTTGAGGGCAATTTTTCAACAAATAACTGTTAGTGAAAGAAACATCGTTACTACAGAAACAAATAGCAAATTGCAACGAGAGACATTGAAGCCGTAAATTAAAAGGCGGGGGACAATGAGCGCATGCAGTTGACAAGTAATGAGCCGTATAATGATTTTATCGGGCAATTGTCGGCGTTTCATGTTGCAATGTCGATTGAACGCGAATAATGGTTCATCCGCATGAGGCATTTGAACGTTCATTGCCCATTCGGCCGTCTACTTGCGGCTGCTGGTTACGTTTGACTGCTCCGATGATGATCGTAGTCCCCCCTACCCATCTTTTATTATTTTTTCTTTTTTATATTCATCCCTAGACATTGGTCATTTAAAAAAATGTGAAACAACCAACAACATCGAAGATTTTTCATTTCCTTTGTCAATCGTGTCGCGAGTTTCTTGGAGGTGTAGTATCGTTGTGTTGTTCGGAAAGTAATTTCGTTTTTTCCTGACACAATTTTGGCATTAGTTGATGCAAACCAGCAAATAACAACACGTGAGATCGGTGAGATGTTAAATTTATCAAATTCAACTGTATATGCCCACTTGAAAGGCCTAAGTTTAACTTCGAATCAAAAAATGTCTTCACTTCATAAAAGAAAAACGAAATTACTTTCTGAGCAACCCAATAATTTATACTTTTCGAAATTCACAATTTGGTTTCATTAAAAAAAAAAATTGTATACTTTTGAAGTTCATAGAATATACGGTAATATTTTGGCGATGCTACTCTCTAACATTATTCCAATTGACTTTTTTTTTTCTTCCATTTTTTTTTGCATTGACCCCGTAGAGAGAGAGAGCGGCAGAGGAAAAATATCTCTTTTGTATTTGGAAGTAAATTCAATGGCAGGCTCGCGAGAATCGTTTAGTTTGTTTCATTCTCTTTCTCTTTCTCTTTTTCTCTCTCACATTCGATCGCTTTTAGTTCCCAAGTGTGTAGGACGAATGCGTGTACGCGTATTTCTAGCCACAATCCATATATGTTTCATTCACACAAATATACACAGACACATATAGAGTTATATTAGAGGTAGGTATATAGGAGAGGCGAATCCAGGGCTCGGTCGTGCAACGCCTCGAGGGTATATTTCACCGTAGAAAACGGTACCTAGATTACGAGTTTATCTAAATGGCGCTAGAAACGCAGGAGTCGCGCTAGAGTGGCGTTCAGATTAGGGGGTGCGCCGCCATAGCGTTGGCCAAGCAGCAAGGTACCGGTGAAAAGGGAGGAGTCGGGCTATGTTTATGGTTTCATGACAGGGAAAATTGTGTCTCCGGAATAAAGCTTCAACCGGAGAGGAAGAGATTCTCTTTCTAGCCTCTTCTACTACCACCACCACCACCACCACCACCACCATCACCCTGTGTACATCGTTAAACCGAAGCGAGTGGAAATTACGGCTTGCATACCACTAAAAAGCTCTTATTTCTTTGCCAAATCTACGCATGAAATATCACATTGGATGGATGGTAGTGATGGTGGTGGTGGTTGTTGGTGGTGGTGGTGGAGGAGTGGGTTTGATAAAGAGAAAAACCATCTCTTTATTTTTCGGATAAGGTTCGTGAAAATATTTCCATACAAATCGTAAAACGAATTTACTCTTTTTTGTTTCCTTTTTTGTTGTTTTTTCTTGCATAAATATATGGAAAAACTTTGGATAGATGAATAAAATTCGATTCGACGCGTTCTTGCGAAAAGAAGATACTCTTTCTCTCTCTTTCTTTTTGCGAGCCGATATCCGAATCTCGAGTGTCCTTTATCCGAAAGTACTTAACGTTATCGAAAAGGATTTTCTTCGTAAGGAAGGAAGGAAGGAAGGAAGGATTGCTGGTATGGTCTGCTATATATAGTAGTACCAGGACGAAAAATTCCGTTAAAATTTCCTATAAGCGAAATCGAATGCGATGGATGACGAAACCGAGTCGAAAATGTAATAGTCTATCCCCGTTTTATATGACCCTCGGGGGATAAATCAAAACGTGGTTTCGCGCCCTTTCGAATTACGATTGGATGACAAAATTTTGATTTTCTTCCTCGACCTACTACTACTATTACTATTACTCTGCTGCTCATCGTGTCTTATACAATTTTAGGCCCATGAACAGACGAACTACCAACCCTACCAACACATAACTCTAGCTAGCTGTTCCGTGATCATATTCGGTGTTTCTCTTATTCCGAATATAATCGCTTTCTCTTTCTCTTTCTTCTTCCCTTTGGCGATACTTTCCCTCCCCCACCTCCTATTATTTCTCGTGGAAAACGAAATTCTCATCGTTGTGGAAATAGGACAAGAGTGAGTGAGAGAGAGAGGGAGAAAGAGGATGCTGTGGGGCTTTTCTAATCTGTCGAGACGACGATGAAGACTACCACTACTACTACTACGACGACAACCAACAAGGAAAAGTTTCTCTTCTTTGTGGTTGTTTCCCCTGTCTCCGGGAAATAATCATCACGACATCTAAGATATAACGTTTGTAATTACCTCAGTAAATGTTACGAGATATATTCGAGTTGAATACCACGAGAAGCAACTTTGTTCCCGCGGATTTTGCGGTTCCCGTATTACACAGCTTTCTCCTTTGAGCGTAATCGTAACCCGCAGCTCGGGATCTTCTTAAGATTAGTTGTTGGTGGATCGAGTTCTCCTCTTCTCTCTCTCAGCAAACAAACTAGGCAGCTCTCATGAACCCATCGATGCATTTCGAATCTTCACTCTACGGGCATAAGTACAACCCAACCAGTGCTCTAAGAATTCTATTTACGTATCTTAACAACTATATCTTGATTAAGCTTCTAATAATAAGTATAAGCTACATAATATTATATATACATATATATATATATATATATATTTATTATTATATTTATTATAATATATTTATAATAATTATATATTTTTGTTATATAATTATATATATATTTACGTATCATGGTCTAAAGCTCGGAAGAACAGATTTTAGAAAGAATTCTGATTTAAAGGTAATTGAACCACTCCCTGTTTTACTTGAAATAACATTATATCAAACCTACTTTTTTTTATTAACAACAGAATAAAAACATTTCCTAATTTAATATGTAAGAAAGAAAAAAAAGATATATTTATCACCTATACTGTCTCGCAATTGTTCTCTTGAACAGTAAGACAGTATTTATCTACACTTACTACTACTACTACTACTACTCTATTAGGCATCTAGCGTTCTTGTTTAAAAGTCTTATCATGCTGGCGAAGAAGGTAAAAGTTAAAATCGTGGAATTATAAAGAGGTCTTCTTGTTTAAATAAATTCAAACATCTCTCTCTCTCTCTTTCTCTCTCTCTCTTTCTCATCTACTTCTGTTCGCCCTCGGTATGCTACAAATTTGTCTTGCCACCCGTATCTTTTTATCCATTCGAGCGGCAATTTCAGTTAGAAACATTTCTTAAGTAGAGATCGTTATAGTATTTTTTATCTTGTTCTTCACGTGAGTACACAAAAATCCTTTTACACTTGGGACAAATAAATGGCTCGCTAAAATTTTCGTGATGGATCTTGGCAACTATTTTTTTTTTTAATAATTTTTTAAACCCAGACACACACACATGTCGTTTAAAAAGAAAACAAAGAGTTTGTTCAAAGAGAAAATAGTATATTCGATTATTTCAACGTAATTAAAATAATTCTTCTTATTCATTCGACAAAAATAGAACAGTATACAGGGTGTTTAAAAGTTATAGAAGAAAATTTGTTAAAGAATAACTAACTTCCGTAAAGGCTCTCATTTGCCTCATATTTCTTCGAGCATCCGATTCTTCGTAGTATCCGATTCTATTGAAATGTAGAGAAACAGACAAACGTATTTCGTGCGAATGAAGAGGAGAGAGAGAGAAAGAGAGAGTGCTATGACCGAGACTGTTGTTCCTTCTCTGTTTATCCACGCTTCATAGTCCCGTGATTTTTCCGCAACGGCGCTTTGTCGCGGCACATCCGGCCGTTTCCGGCACACCCGGGCCCGGAAACAAGATGGCCGGCGCTGCCTCGGTGCCTGCCTGCCTGCCGGTAGCAACGATGAAATATTAGCGGAAAAGCCGGTGCGAGACGCGCAGGGCTGTACAACCAAGCGGAGACAGAGAAAGAGAGAGAGAAACCCCCTCTAGAAATTCACCCCCGAAAAAAAAATTTTCACCCCTAGATACCTCATAGAGTCCTTTGTTTTTTAGATAGTTTTTATTTTTTTTTTTTACACGTATTTTTGTATTCCCTACTATTTATTAAAATCCTATGTCAAAAACAACAACAACAACAACAACTATGACAACGGCATATTGAACTAGATCTAGTATTACTAAGAGAGACGAGTAGTATCTTAGGCATCCATGAAAATTTTATGACGGAAGGAAAGTGGTATAAGACGAAGATAAGGTAATGGAAGATGTCGGATAATAGAGAAGGTGGTGGTTACGTGCGAAATAACATCCCACGTTCCGCATAATCGATGAAGTCCAAAACAATGCGAAATGTTTTCTTTTTCTTTTTTTTTTTTGTTTCTTTCTTTTCTCTCTTTTTTTTTTTTTTTGATTTCGTTGAATGATTGCTTTTTGGTTTTCTCTTATTCGTTTTCTATGTCATTGTTACGCGACGAATTCCTATTCAGTTTGGTATATATATATATATATATATATATATTTAGAAGGTAAATTTGAAGGGTGGTTGATATACGATATATATATTCCTTCCTATATATATATTCGTAGAAAATATATAACAGTCTCGGTCGTGTATCTTAATACAATCGTAACAGAGAGATGAAAGTGGTAAAGTACGATCGCGTGGTACATGGAATCTGTCACATAAGTCATCATCAAGGATTTCCAAATTTAGCTTTATGATTTCTTTATTTAAACGTATTAATACCATCTCGGAATAGTAGAGGTAAAATTTTCACATATATAGAGAAAGAGAGAGACACGTTTCTAGAACTAGGTGATAGTTTAAATTCGTATTCTATCAAATTCAAAAGGTCGAGGTTAGATCAATGAATATAATACGTTTTATCATATCAAATTTCATTTAAAAACGATAAAATCTATTAATTTGTCTTATCAATGATACCTGACATACTTATAATATTCTTTTGATATAACAATCAAGAAAGAAAATGAACAAAAATAAAAAATAACTAACATCTTGTGTTTAGTTTTTTTTTAAGAAGAACTTATTTCGTTTGTTTTAAATGTATTCATAATAGTCATACTAAAGTTGTGCGTCGCAAACAGAAACATTGTTCTCCTCCCTCCTCCTTTGCTTTGTCAGCAAGCAGAAAGATTAATTATCCAGGAACGCTAAACTCGAAACTGGTTATTGTATTCTCGACGACCGCGACGGATGTCACGAGTGAAGAAGTTCAGTGACCATTTCAACCGTACCAGAACAGAAGGATGAATAATATATTATTCGCCTTGGAATATGCGTGTTCTCAAAATGTCAAGATTTTATTAAGAAGAAAAGGAGAACTTTTGAAAATGCTATAGAAAGAGAGAGAGAGAAAGAGAGAGAGATTCGTTTATTCTCGCTGAGTAAAGTCTGATATCTCGCCTCGTACGGGAAAATGCCGTTGGCAGGGCTCGATTAATTTCATCGAAGAAAAGCACTTCGCAGCCATAATGTCCCGAAGAAGCCGACGTGGAAGGCGATAATGGTGATTCATGGAACGTAGAATTGTGTGCTGCTAGTGCATCAGCAAATGCGCACCACCGAATAAGCTTCACCGAAAATCGCCACCCGGTATCCTTCAAATTTATTTAACTATGACCTTTTCTTTCTTTCTTTCCTTTTCTTTTCTTTTTTTTTTCTTTTATGATAAATAATTCCAACTTTTTTTGGTTCGTTCGCTAGCTCGCAATTTTTCCTTTTGGGAATTCACCTATGCATGTACAGTTTGCAAAAGACTTTCTCTCTTTCACCTTTTATCATTGTGTCTTTATCCTATCTTTCTCTCTTTCTCTCTCTTCGATGCTTCTCTCTTTTCGCATTCTCTTTCCATCTCTCTCTCTCTCTCTCTCTTTCTCTCTCTCTTTCTCTCCCTCTCTCTCTTTCTCTCTCTCTTTCTCTCTCTCTTTCTCTCTCTCTCTCTTTCTCTCTTTCTTTCTCTCTCCCTCGAGAGAGATCTCTCTCTCTCTCTAGCTCTACACAAGCGAAAAGAAAAAGAGAGAGAGAATCGAGCGTACTCACGCGAGCACTACTCTTATCAAACGGGTGTCCATTATTCACGCGTCTGCGAAACACCCTCCCTTTTACAATAGCTATCTACCCTGCACGGCTCGTGTTCACATTCGATCGATCAAGTCTACCTGTTTCGACTGTCATATCCGCTGTTTTTTAAAGAAGATCTAAAGTTGTGAACGCGTTTCATCACGATACCTGATGTTCCAATACTTTACTTCTTTCTTGAATCCACCTTTCAATTATTTTTTTCTTGCGATTGGTTAGAAGAAGGAAAGAATCGATTGGTATAAAATAATATGCAATACTAAACCTATTACAAATGATTTCACAAGATTCTAACCAAAATAAAGATTATCGATATGTGTATGTGTTTTCGTTCGTTATCTTAAACGTTAGAATAAATTTATCTTAGACCATTGGTTTTCTATACTAACCATCGATTTCCTTTACCTTTGGTAAAAGAAGAAAAAAAAGAAAAAAGGGTTAGAAAGTGTATTCTTAGAATTTCGCGAATTTTTGATAATATCTCGAAGTCCTCTATTCAGTTAGAAATCGTCTCTCTTTGAATCCTTCCAAGAGACGCTACGAAATTCCACTATGGATAGTGCCCGAAGCAAATAGGGGTTAAAAGGGGTGGGGTTGCAATGGCTCGAGGCAAAACCTCAAACGTATCTACACATATATTCGACGGTAGGATCGGTTCCTGGCGTCGACGTTGGCCCAGGAATGAAAAGCAAGCTTCGGTTCGCCTCATCTCTTTCTCCACCTCCACCTCCACCTCCACCTCCTTCACCTCCTTCTCTTCTTCCTCTTCTTCTACTACTTCCCCCCTTCGAACCAGCTGCCGATTCAATATTCGTTTTTTGCAGTATAACTTTCCATTTGCATGGCTTTCCTATTTCCACCACCACCACCACTCTCTCCTTCTTTTCCCGTCAGTGTTCAACTCTCTCTTTTTTTTTCTAACTTTTGCCATAGTTTATCGATCTTACAAAACTTTTTTTATTTATTTATTTTTTTTAAATCATTGTATACGTCTACGTACATTGTATGATTTTTTTTATATTGAACAAAAAAAATAAACAAAAATCCTTTAAAATCGTATTTTTTCTTTTTCTTGTTTTTTTTTTTTTTTTTTTGGTAAAATTATTTGAAGTATCGGAAGCAGTTAAACGTCAACGGCAATGATTTCAAGAGTTCATGCGCTGAATTCGGCTCTTAATCAATGAAGTTTGACTGGCGTCAGCATTCGTTAGGGAATATAATCGCTTTCACATGCGAATATATACAGTATGCGAATTGTAGATATAAAAGCGTCAGAAGAGCGACCAAAAGAGCGACTGATGAGACAGAAAGAGAGAGAGAGAGAGAGAGAGAGAGAGAGAGAAGGAGAAACTGGTAGTAAAGCAAGGGACGGGTAATTCGGAAAGTTGTATGACGTACGAGCGTGCGTTAGTCTGCAATGAACACGGAGGACGAAGAGAACGAGAACGAAGAGAACGAAGAGAAGAGAAGAGAGGCAGGCTATCCGCGGACAAGTCCAATTTAGGATTTTGCAATTCCAATTGCCGCGGTAGCGACCCTTAGCCAGATATGCAGATTCGGAGGTTGGGAGTCCTCCTTCGTTTCACCTAGTCGTCCCGAACTCCTCCATTGCAGCAGTATATTTGCTCGTTGCCGGTAGGACGACGACTACGACGATGACGACGACAACGACGACTACGGTACGAACAGGTTCCGGATAAAACGTTCGCGGAATAGAATCTGCTTCCATGAGCTTGCACGACCAAAGACCACCACCATCACCATCACCAACCACCACCACTATCAACCAACCCCATTCCATCTCGCTCGTTACCACCGCTAATGCACGTCGTTGGAAAACCAGCTAGAGGAGTGAACGAAAACGCGTTTATATATGCGCCGAATCCTGCTCAGCAGTAAAGTCCAACGAAAAGCACGACAGCTCACAGCGTGTTTCCATGTTTCGTGAGAGGTAGGTAAAGCTCTTTCGTTAGAAGGGAGAGAGAGTGGGAGAGAGATGTTCACCGCATACGATGTATGACCTGCCTTTGTGTGTGTGTGTTGATGATGATGGTGGTGGTCGGGTAGACTGAGGGGTTGCCTTCCAAGAGAGGACCATCGCAATTTGTAGCATCGAACAAAGGTAATTACCGTACGCGTTGTTAGTGGTCCACCGAGGAGTACGCGTCAAAGATGACGCGTCACTTTACTGTACTCTGTAGTCTCTGTCTCATTACTCTTCTTCTTCTTCTTACTTAAACAAATACATTGAAACTTTGCAAACTTCTTTCCTTATGATTTTCCCATTCTTTTTTATTCCTTACAAAATTTTTTCTTTTTTTTCTAGAAATACTCTAAAAAAATCAACGATCTTTTTAACAATTAATGTTCACGATTTCTTATAAAACACCCTATCATCGTCTCTCGTTCTAAAAGTCCATTGTCTTAAAAGCCGCGCATCGTTTTCTAACACGAAGCTAGTATTAAGTGTATTCCAAGATGCGATATTAAAGTTCCGAACACGAAAGGTAAAATTAAGAACACGCCGTTGCGATGCTGGATTCAGTTCGGAAGGTTATAAATTGCAAGAGAGGAAGAGAACAGCCAACCCACTACCACCAACCGAAGTCCCTCGGGGGCAGGACAGAGAAAAGTTTTCTGCTGGTGCTCGCGTAACTCGAAACTCGTGCCGTCGGAAAACGGAAAAGAGCACCCTCGTACATCAGCCACACCTTCACTCTCTCTCTCTCCCTCCTTTTATTTTCTAACCCGTTATGCGACTATCCGCTATTCATTCTATCTCTCTTTCTTTTTTTTTTTACACCACTGTCGTTTTTTTCTGATTAAGGTTACGTAGTTTTTTTTCTGTATGCTTAAATACTAGTTGCATCTAAAGATTCTGGATATAATCATCATTTCTATAATACCTATTATATGTATATGTGGGTGTGTGCAAGTGTAATAATATTTCTAATAAAAAGAATTTAAGATTATAATGTTCAGAGTTTAGTATTTTCTTCATTCTAATGTTAGTATTTTATCGCTTCTGCGCAGTGATGACTAAAGGAGTGAAATATTTCTGTAAAATAGGTAGGGTGCATTAGAATATTAAAATAATTGTTAATTAATCGAAGGAAATGTGTATTGGTGTTTAAATGTACGGAATATATGTTCGGAGTACCCTCCTTTTCGAAATTCACCTTCAGACTAGTATGTTGTCCTCTATCAAAATTCTTATGTATAATGTTGTTTATATGATTGTCCGAACGTTACACATGTGTGTAACGATAATAATCTTTGTAATTAATAGAATTTAAGATTCTAGCATTTAGATTTTAGTATTTTGTTCATTTTGTTTTACACATGCGCAACGTTCAGACAGTCATATAAACAGCATTGAATAAAAGTACTTTCATAGGAGACAACGTGCTAGTCTGAAGGTGAATTTAGAGGAGGACGGTACTTCGAACATATACTCGATGTTTTTAAACAACAGTACACGTTTCTTTTCATTACTTAACAATTATTTTAATATTCTAATACACTCTTCTATATTATAATACTTATTATACACGCGCTGTATACAGGGTGTTCAAAAAAGTCATTCAATATTTTTGTATTATATAAAATACACTTTACTGAATAAAAAAGTTAACATCTCATGTAATGGAAGCAAATAAAAAGTTAATCATGATATATGTATATAAATATTCAATGGTTTATTCTTAACACCTGTATATATAATTAACACTTCGTCAAATTGTACGTGTTATCGACATAAATGATTTTAACTTGGTACTGTATAAATTATAATACATTATCCGTTCAGAAGAAGAAGAAGAAGCTGCGGCCGATGCGCGGTCGTTGATAGGAATTCTTTCCTCAGCACTTTTTCACATTATAGTCGGGCAGTTAAGGAGATAAATATGACGTCAGCACCAGCAGCACCACCATCAGCACCAGCAGCCTTTAGTCGATGTGCCGCGCTGTGGAAAAAAAAATGTTGCTGTGCCTCTTTCAGGGGGCGCTTATTGGCACGGAATGAGCTCGAGTGTACGCGTTAAAGTTAATAGATAAAGGAACTGAAAAAGAGTAGGGACGTGGGTGGATCGAAAAGTGAGAAGTTCAATCGAGAATTACCGAAGTATCGAAGGTAGTAGTAGATGAGAAATTTATTGAAGAGTAAGGGATAAAGTTCTCGTTCTTTCAAGAATAAGTAAAAGAGAGAGAGAGAAAGAGAGAGAGAGAGAGAGAGAGAGAGATGAAAACATTTATTACGTACTCCTCGAGCACATTTAATTTTTCCTTAAATTCGATTTTCACCGCCCGAAGCTATTGTCAACGATGAGCCGATGATCGAAGAAGAAGTCTCATCGAAATGTCGTCGAACCTTCGACGACGAAAGCTTCGACGATTACGTATTCTTTTTTTTTTTTTTATTCTTTCTTCGTTGAACGTTAGTGCATTTCATCCTGAATGAAATGCATCCGGAGGTAGTCGCCGTGAAATTACCGTCGGTAAAGCCATCCGCGATATTCTCGAAAGTACATAAAAAAAAAGAAAAGAAAAGAGGAGAAGAAGAAGAAGAAGAGGAAGAAGAAGAAGAGGAGGTCTGCTAGGGTTTCTAGCGCGAAGTCAACTGGGAGAAGAGCGAACAGAAAGGAGTCTCGAGGATTATAAGAGAAGAGAAGAAGTCTTTGCTTTCGTTCTATCGCATTAAATCCATGCGCTAATTGGATCGGTTTTTCCTTTTTTCCTTCTTTTCTTTTTTCTTTTTGATTCGCTTCTTCACTCGATTTCCATCGTTCGTTGTCATCATTTGGCTTACGGTTCTTCTCGTCCCGTGGCCTTTTTTTTCCTAAATGACCTAGACAAGAGAAAGATAAAACATTAGAGAGATAGTCAATATATATATATTACATAAAAAAAATAAATAGTAATTAAAAAAATCTATTATTATTTATTTGGGTAAACTAAAAGTTCGTGCATTCAATGCGTTGTTTCAGATAGTTTAATTTTAGGAAGTCAATAAAATATCTTTATATGTAAGTGAAATATTAATTTAAGAAAAACTATTAATATTATTATTATAATATATATTATAATATATAATTATATATATTAAATATATTATTTATATTACTATAAATATTACTGTAATTTTTAAGTATTAATATTAATATAAAAGATAATTCAGTTTTTGGAAGTCAAAAAGTAACTTTATATGTAAGTGTAAATATTAATTTAAAAAAACTATTTTAATATTAGTATTATTATATATATTATATATATTATTATATAATTATATATATAGGTATATATATTAAATATATGATTTATATTACTATAAATATCAATTTAATTTAAGTATTAATATTAATTTTAAAAAAGTACGAACTTTTGTGGTTCACTATTAGTGTTTCAACATTACTAAAATCATTAATTTGATCTCTAATCGATAATTATATTTATATCTTAGAATTAAGGAATTAAGGATATAGTAGTATGCTATCGTATAACATACTATATATATTTGTATCTATTTCGTTTCCTTTCTTGTCTTATTTCTCGGATTTCGGCCAAACAATCTTGGCTCATCATTTTCCTGAAACAGTCGGTTGGCTTGCTAGAGAGGTAGGACTCCTAACTCCCTCCCCCTTTACCTCCTCCTACCCCCCAGTGCTTTCGCTCTCTAGGTAGCTAACTCATAACTACGTCACATCCTGCAGGTAATTGAAAACGTTATCTCGCACCCGGCTGCCTCCTCCACCCTTTCCACCATCGTCGAGTCTACCCCCATCCGCCCCCATATCTCGAGAGTACTCTTCTCTCTCTCTCTCTCTATCTTTCTCATACACAGAACGAGCTGGTAATTAACACCCCCACCACCCGGGTTTCCGGATAACTCCTGGAAAACTCGGGAAAACTCATGATAGCATTCTGTACACTTTCTCTCTCTCTCTCTCTCTCTTTCTTTTATATTCTCTCTATCTCTCTTTCTCTCACACTGTCTAACTATCTTTTTCTTCTTCGTCGTTTCATACACATTCTTGCTCAGAGCGACCTTTACCCTTCACTTTCGTCCCTTTTTCTCTATTTCTCTTTCTCTGGGTTCCTCATTTTCAATCTTTTTTCATTTCTCATTCCGTCTTTAACTCTTTTACTCTCTCTCTCTCTCTCTCTCTCTCTCTCTTTCTCTTCCTCTCAGAGCTTCTACTAACCCTCACACTCCATGTCGGTTAGCCGCTAGAGAGTTCGTAATCACAAACTGTATTCGAGGTAAAATGGGTTCAGGACTTGGTTCGTTCACCAGTACTTCTCCCTTGTTCCTCTCAAGAATTACCTACCTCGTATTTGTGAAGAATGAGAACGGTAGTAGAAAGACAAAGACAGAAAGAATGAGAGGTATAGAAGTTAAGAGAGTGGAGGGGTAGGAGGAGGAGTAGGAGGCGCTGAACAGTTAACTGGTGGTGGTGGTGGTATATACCCCACGAAATGAGGGTTGCTGCTCTGAAGTTCCCTATGGCTAAGGAAATGGAGTTCATTATATGCGCCAGATTATCGCTAGTACAAACGTAATCTGCTCAGTAAACTAATGAGCTATTGGAATTTGAAGGAAATCATGTGTCAAAATCGTATTATTCTATATTGATATTGATCGGATTGAAGATTTCAACTCGGACAACAACGATCTTCGGAAATTAATAATAATAAATAACAGTATGTTGAACGTTAAAATAATATTTTTGATTTAAAAAGAATTAAAATAATAAATGTTGATTAAAAAGAGTCACCACTACACAGAAGTGATAAAATAATTACATTAAAATGAATAAAATGCTCGAATTAAAGCGTTATAATGTTAAATTATCTTTATTAGGAATATTATTACCGTTTTACAAATGCGTAACGTTCAGAAGGTCATGTCAACAACATTTAATATAAGAATTTTGATAGAGGACAACGTGCCAGTCTGAAGGTGAATTTCGAGGAAGACGGTGCTCCGAACATATACTCGGTGTTTTTAAACGACAATACACGTTCCTTTCGATTAATTAACAATTATTTAAGGTAAATACAATACAGTAGTATACTTTACTAATATCTTAGCTTGTTTAAATTAACAATACACTTTTTTTATAGATAATAACCAGCAATGATTTTTACAAAATTTTGATCTTATAAACTATCACATTGAAATTGTTTAATATACGAAATTTATTAATAGATATGTAATTTTTAAACAAGCGGTGGATTTCCAAGAGGAAAGTACTTCGGATTTATTCTTCGTGGTTTTAACCAGCTCAACGTTTTTTTTTTTATTAATTATCAATTAATTATGATTAATAGAATACTTTACTATACTTTACTAATATCTTGAATTGTTTAAACTAACAATACACTTTTTTTAAAGTTCCTAACTAGTGATGGTTTCTAATTTAAAATTTTTATCTTATAAGCGATCAAGTTGAAATTGTTTAATATTCGAAATTTAATGCTCTATTATAATTTATAAAATTATTAAATTACATATCTATATACTTAATTTTTAAACGAATGTATTTTGTATTGTCTTTACTTTAATATTGCAATATTAGATACAGGTGTTTTTTATACCATCATATTCGTATTCGTTTAATACACTTTTTTTTTCAAAGATGGGCGTTAGGATATCGGGGCGTAACCTTAGTACCACAAAACGCATATACGTGTTTTTGACGTAGAAAAATGGTCGATGTTAAAGGACTACCACCAATAAGGTGCCGCACACAATTATCATAAAATATAAATAAAATAAGTTCCAGGGAGTAAAAGATGTGAACGTAGTATCGCCCAGTGGCACGTGGAAGTATCTCGCGTTCACCGTTAGGTAAGATCGGCCGGAAAGGAGAGAAGGATGACACGTAAGGGATCGATTTTCCTCCCATCTACTTCTGTCCTAGACAGTGATAAATGGAGGGCATCTTTCAGCAAACTCTCGAAGCAGAGAATACCCTTCTCTCTTTTCTTACGAGCTTTCGGACGGCGTCTGATGTCATTCCATTAATTAACGAAGAATTAGAATCATTCAACGAGTCCACACACACACACACACACACATCAAACCAATAAGACAAAAGGAATCCGAAGAAAACCACATCGTTTTAGTAACAGAACCTCCTATATAACATCTTAATACTTTAAATCGTTCTTAGATTATTATTAGAAAGATAATTATTAAGATAAAGTTGATATATATATATATATATGGAGTTATATATATATATATATATATATAACTTATATCTTATTTATGTTAATGATATATAAGGAATTACGCTACGATCCCAGTAAAGTTATCTTATCTTGTTTTATAAAACTGGAAATGGGAGTATTCGCAAGTAAGATACATAAACAAACACGTAGAAATTAAATATCTAGTAACGTATCCCGTACCCGTAGGTTGATTTTTATAGCATTTATCCTACTGTTGTATCCTATTACGTTTCTCACTGCTGTCACGAGATCCTTTTTTAAATTCCCTTACCTCTCATTTCTTTCTACGTTCTTTCTCTTGCGAAAATCTATTCTCATTCTTTTTTTAGGGACTAAGAAATCTTACCTTCTTCTTTACTTTTATTTCTATGCCCTTGATAATGTAAAAAAAAGCAAAGCTGCAGTTAACGTTTTCTCTTTTAAGCGTCTTAGAGCGAACTCATCATCATTGTGTTATGAATACCGAAGAAGAAAGGAATACTAGTAGTAGTAGTGGGGGTAGTAGTCAGAGTCAACAAGCCGGAAGCCCATGGCGGTCAATCGTAGACGCCATTCATCAAAAGTGTCCATCCTTGGTAACGGCAACGAGCCCTTGTCCTCTTGGCGTGCTCAATCCGTCTAACAGTAGTCACTTCTGGTGGCATTCTCGAGCGCGCGCACAGCCACCTCCGGCGTCACTTCCGGCGTCACCTCTGCCTAGCACCTCTCCGAAATGCCATTCTCATTGATTAATCGAAGCGAAGCATGTCGGGACTTGGCAACACCCTCCATTTCCTCTCTCTTACATTCAACCCCTCTCTCTCTCTCACTCATTCTCTACGTTAACCACCACCATCACCACCACCGACACCACATCGACGACGCTGCCGACGGCGGACGCCACTTGCTTCACTCATCACCATCTCTCTTTCTCTCTCAGTTATTTACTTTCTTTGTCTTTATTTATCTATCCATCTATCTATTCGTCTATCCTTTCTTGATGTTCTTAGATGAGGGAAAAAATCCGTGCGATAATTTGCCTATGTGTATATGTTAGATTTCCGATAGTGGAATATCGACTGCTTTTCGAAAACAACACGAGAATAGCTGATAGTTCCTTCCAAGAAAACTTCTTCCCTCTATCTTTATCTCTCCTCTCTCTCTCTCTCTCTCTCTCTCTCTCTCTCTCGATGTTATTATTCTTTAGACTGAATCTCAGAATAGATCGTCATCGTTCTACGATGTTAGTTTTCTTTTTATAATGTATAACTTTCAAACGACTATTGGTTGAAGACTTGATTATGGTGGTGGTATATTAACACATCTTAAATAGGAAGCGACTAAAGTCGTTTATTTATTTATTTAATAATATTTTTATATTTATATTACAATTTTTATTTTATAATAAAATATTAAAAATTTTTTTAAATTATATTTATCTATTATAGATATATAAATTATATATAATTTATTATATAATATAAATTAAATAAAAATATGAAATATAAATATAATATTTATATAACTATATATAAATATTATAAATATATAAATATAATTTTTTTAAAATATATAATAATATATAAATAACAAATATTTTAAATTTTATATAAAAAATAAAATATTTATATTATAAAAATTTTAAATAAATATTATTCAATATTTATTTATTAAAACCCTAATATTTAAAAATTCAATACAAAATTGTATGCAGAAGGAATTTTGCGGGTCAAGAAGTTTCCAAGCTAGATGTGTTAATATTCGCTTGACCACGTCAGACAAACACAGATTGCAATTGCATCTTTCTTTGACTTTTCATTTTTTTTTTATATTACACATTTTAAAGTACACTCGGAATGTTTGAGATAATTCATTTAAATATCTTTTAATACGTTTGGATAAGATTGTTGATTTTCAATAAGAATTCTTTAATCGAAATCATCTTAAAGATTTGATAGGTAATTTAAGAAAAAAATCTTGATTAATGTACCATAACTGAAACCGATTTGACGAGAAACGAGTTTTTAATCGATGTAGACGTTATTTAACGGTCCATCTGCATCGATTGAATGAGAAGCGAAGAGAATTGAGGAGGAAGGGGAGGACCGTTTACGAGTTTCGACGGACCTACGGTTTCAATTGTTTTCCCGTCTTCAGTGTAGATTATCGATCCTTTACCTACTACTTCACAATTCACACCATTCATACGTTACGGTAGCTCACTCGGTATCGAATTTCGGCTTTCATTCTGCATATAGCAGGTTTAGTTGTCACTTTGTGAAATTAAATAGTTTGAAGTACTGTTCTAAGATTCTTCAAGTAGTCGAAATAACTTTCAGAAAACAACAATTACTTTTCTATAAAATTTATATTAAATAAGTACTACATCATTTTGTTTCATTCATCTTCAAATATCGTACAATGTGTGTACATATGTGTGTTGAAAATAATTTTGTAGATGAGGTAAGTTTTATCTTACAATTTCTACTAAAAAATAATATATACGCTGATAGAATAAAAGTATTCTCTTGTTTGTGAACAAATCTAATCTTTCACGTGACGTGATTTTACTTCCGGTTGACACGAAAATCGCGTGATTGCGTGCATTACTTGTTTCGCGAAAAATGTTAGAAGCTGAGTAAATGGTGTATGGTTGTAGTAGTGGTTATGCTACCTAGATGGGTGGGAGGACAGAGGGTAAGAAAAAAAAATGTCGAAGGCAAGCAAGCAGCCGCCACGGTCATCATCGCCACCGGCAACTCGAGCTTTACCCTCGAGGGAAAATCGTCTTTGTCGCCCT
The DNA here is from genome assembly GCF_049000335.1 of Polistes dominula. NCBI lineage: Eukaryota > Metazoa > Arthropoda > Insecta > Hymenoptera > Vespidae > Polistes > Polistes dominula. The sequence goes on along the minus strand of NW_028301152.1, from coordinate 9,668,841 downwards.
TACCCTTACTCTTACCCTTACTCTTACTCTTACTCTCTTACCCTTCTTACTCTTAGAAGCCCTGTCCTCCTTCAGGCTCGTAGTTCTCATCGTTATCGACGTAATGAGGGAGAAGTTGAACGAGGGAAGAAGACCTACATTAATATTAAGGCTAGTCATTATCGTTCATCGTGACACCCTGAATTTATTAACAATGTCGGACAGTGATTTCTTCTATCTTAAAAAAGCAGCGCATCTTTGCTGATAAAGCTTTTTTCCTATATTCTTTATCCTTTATATATAATTTTTACTTCTCTTTTCATATTTCATCAAAGATAAAAAAGAAAGATACAAAAAGACCAGAGGAAACTTGATCTCTCGAGACACCAATTTTTAATAACAATCGAATTATACAATATTCTAATTATATGATAGTCTTACGATCATCTTTCCGAGTTTTGTTAAACCACCTCATAGACTCTCTCTTCTTTCTCATAAGCAATGACGACGACTATGACGACGACTCTCCAAGTGCGAATAACGAAATGAGAATAGAAGAAGTTCGTGGCGAGTTGTTACATGCACTCGAGCAAGAAAAAGAAACTCTCGGTGTAGCTACACGTAGATACCTAAGGATGGTACTACAATTATATTTAAGAAGACATTCTCATCTAAGAAGCTTCTACGTGAATGGTCCTTTAGAATCTCTGTGTTCTCTTCTCTTATTTTCTTTTTCTTTTTCTACTTCTGTTTCATTCTCTTTTTCTTGGTTGACCCAACGACCACACAGATGCAACATCAACAACAACAACAACAACAAGCACAGGGGGAACTTGTTTGATACACCCTTCCTTTCCAGTGGGGCTTGTTAGTCGGATATCCACACGATCCACGTAATTCCTGACGTCTTATTTAATTAGGCTACTTTCAAATGGTATTGTTAGACACCGTCGAGACTCGTTCGGCACTCGTACAAGGTGCACCACGTTTTCCAACCGGTAAGATCTCCTCCTGTACGTGTTCAAGTTGGCCCAAGGCCAATGTGTGCAGCTTAGAATTATTACGTATCTTCTGAAGACTTTTTTTCACATTTCTACCCCATCTTTGTTTTCTCTTTTCATCTGTCTTCCTTTTATTCATTCAATATCGTCTTCCCTTTACCGATTTATCCAGTTTTCCATCGTTCATCATTTCGATTTTACCTTCCGTTACTCTATGTTTTCATTGTACGCGTACTTGAACTCTCCTCGATTATAGTAATCGATCTGCTGCTGCTACTACTGCTCTTCTTCTTTTCTGCTTATTCGAGTAGAATCAAAGAAACGACCATTGTACAATATCTTCTTTTTCCTCGATCGAAAAGACGTTTCTGATTACGTAGAATCATCCTTTCTTGAAGATCCCCCATTGTCTAAGTTTATCACTGTATTTCAGGATCTTTTCTAACAAAAGAAAGAAGAAGATGGAAGAAGAAGGAAGATTCGTAAAATTGGCAAAAACTTTGCTTGTCTACTATTATCTTCTATCATTATTATACTTTTGTTTAGAACAAAAGATTTCTTAAATAAAAGATGACGCTCACGATGATGGACAGAGGGGGAAGGAATTGATCATTTTGATTACATCTTTTCTGATTACTTATTTAAAAATATATATATATAATACTTGCAAAATTGAAATTTCTAATTTTGATTATTATTACTATTTCATGTTTAATTATAAAAATCAAGATGTGTAACAAAACGTAGAAACATTGATTATCTTTGAAAGAAATCTGTGCCCTTTGAGCTTTATTTGTTTGTTTGAAATGTAAAAGGAAAGGATAAAGAAGTGGATCACGGCGCGTAGGCGTCGTTTCTTCTTTCTCCTCCTTACCCCTTTGGCCCCCATTATTCTATGACGCGAGATCGCACAAGAGAATAGGATAAAAGGGAGGAGCGGCTTCTTCATCTCGACGAAGTACCCTCCTCGACCTTATTTCACGCCTCTTCCGTCCGATTTCTACATTTTTTTTCTCGTGTCTTCAGAAATTCATCTCATAGTCGTAACTGTCTCTCTCGCGAGGCATGCACGTGCATATCATTCATTAGGATCGCACGTTCGCGTGTGTGCGTCTCTCTCGCGAACGAACGAACGAACGAACGAACGAACGAAACCAACACGGGGGTTGGTACTTGACGCGTCACAGTAACGAAGTAGTGACGAGCATGCCACGGCACTTAATTAATTCTGATTAACCCGTAATCACGTAGTCGTTCCGTGGCGCTAGGAACGAACGAACGAACGAACGAACGAAGGAACCGAAGGAACCCCCCGTCCAATTTGTGTCGCCGGTTATTAATTCTCGGCCCTCTGCTACGAGGACGCCCTTCCGCAAGTAGTAGTGTGCCTCGTCCATGATATTTCAGGACACTTTAGGGGGCTTCGTGATACTCATCGAACCTGTGTAACACGTGTCGCCTCTTTTGAAGGTCGGATCTTTAACGACCTGCTTAGTAGCCCTCTTGCTAATAGAACGTAGGACGAGAGGTACTGTTTGCTCTATTACTTTTATATTTACACGTTGGTAGTGTGTGTAATCGTATAAAGGTAATCGATGATAACTTAATCGTTCATCAAAGATGTATATCTACTTACGTAGAGTTAGAGATCAAAGGTCATTCCTTCGGATCTTTTTTTGTTGCACGTACATTACCTCTATCTGTCAGTCTATCTGTCTATTACCTTGCCTACTCCCATTTACCCATCAATCCTATTACTATATCTATCTATTCTATCTATATTTGATATACCCTCGTCTATTAACGAAATTAATTTTCAATGAAGTTGTTGTTACATTATTCCTTCGATATAATACGAGATATGATTTCTCTACGTTATTAGCCAAACTTGATCGGATGATTGCAGAACACATTCGGTAACAACCAACCCGACGGAATCTAATTCATTTATTTATGTTGACCGATGCGCCTAATTATTTACATATTCATTGAAAGTTAGCGATCTGCATTAACCACGTCGTTGTCATAATTCGGTTATGAAATTGTCATACTACTAAATATAGACGCAACAAGCGTAGTAGTAGTAGTAGTTGTTGTATACGTTTATACGGTATAACGCGAGGCTATTTGATTCGTGGCGATCGCCACACTTCTCATTCCATCGATACGAAATGAATTCGAACGATTTTATGGGATTTGCAGGATTGCGGTCGCGTGGCGTTACATTCGTGAACGTTTCTGGGAAAGATACAACGCAATTTAGTTTGAACGTTAATATTCGTTTCCAGGGATTCGGCTGGAATACGTGTTACGGGTAGGGTCGCGGAATAATTAAAGCCGAATGTCGCATTCGGTAAACTTCGATAAAATATGAAAATTGGACAGTGTTGGCCCCGGGCGAGTACATTTTTTTCTCTTTCTGCGAATGAGAACGTAGTTTTGACCGAGCCGAAGGATAGTAAAGACGAGAGATGGAAATAGAGAAAAATAGTGAGGTGGTGATGTTGGTGGGGAGTTAGGGGTTGGGAGTTTGGATAGTAAAGAAGCGAGAAAATGATGGGTTGAGAGAAAAATGTATGAGAAAGAGAGGTGGATGGATTGAAAATATTTCGCTGGTGGTAACCAACCGTAGAACACCGATGGAGAGAATCCCAGTGGACAACCGTGGGCTCATCCGATCCCTGGCCCTGTGCGGTTGTTACCCAAATTAGTTCGGCTTGTACCGTTGACATAAATTGACGGTAACGCTCGCAAGTCCATACACAAGGTTATACGCATCGTGCGGATAAATTTATGGTATCTATGTAGTATATCGTTATAAACGTAGATATATATATATGTATATATAGAGAGAGAGACTTTCACGTTTACTATACGCCATTCGGGCATACATTGCGTTGATAATTTGAAACTCTTGTGAAAAATAATATCCTCGTATAAAACAAAATTGCAACGTGTGTAACGTTGTCACCAACTACTACTATCATTTACGGGAATATATCGTCAATCCGGTTGAATAGAGAAATAAATTTCCAATGCTATTGTCGTTTCTTTTTTTTTTTTTTTGTTATCAAAATCATATAACGAATAATGTTGTTACGAAGATAAACTTATAGAAAAATCAAAACTATTTGTGCAAAGAAAGTTTACAATAATTGAAAGAATTCTAAGAGTTTAATTTAATTTCATCAATTATTGCGTGGCATATATTACATGTAAGATTTATTGAATTAAAATAAAAGAAATGTTTATTATAAGAAATACTTAAATATTAAGGTTTGAGATAAGAATCGGAAAGAAAACGTAAGTAATAATAGTTAGAAAACACTCGTATAATACACACTAGTCACACCGAATCAAGAAAGCGAAGATCGCCTTCTTCGCCGCGCTTATATATTCATTCACCCCACCAATGGTCCCAATCACTTTCGTTAATCATTCTCGAAATCTCCAGACTATTCCCAACCGATCAAATAAAAGACTTCTTCCTTATTTCCGGTTCGGGAATATTCGAGAGATTTCACACACACACTCGTATTCTTACCGCTACACGTACTCACATTCATACTCATATCGCTGCGTGCACTCACACTCATATCCATATCGCTGCGTGCACTCACACTCATATTCATATCGCTACATATTCTTACAAATCTTTTACGTTCATCAACTGTTTTCACGCACACCATACACTCGCACTCTTTGTCTTTCTCTCGCCCTTACATACATGTATATACAAAAAGGTATTATATGATATAACCAAATAATAAGACCAATACTTATGAACGGTGTCGGTCAAGGTTCGATCTTCGATTCGACAAACAACCACCACCATTACCACCACGGAAAAGAGCTTGCGATAACGTATCACCGCCCTGATTTGATAGTCGAAATATCCAAACTAGTGTTACGGTTATTTGTGCGTCATCGTGGTTTGAGGAGAGATAGGACACGCAGAACCCATGCACACACGCACGCACGAATCCACGAACCTACTCACGCACGCAAACTCACGATGATAATATCTCGCATTGCTTTTCATATTTCCCGCATCCTGAATATCCCACTTGAAACTGGCCTCAGTCGATCTATCATAAAGCACCGATTCTCATTAATCTCGAATCAGAGAACGTGGACAACGATCGATGCTTTTACCTTCTACTCCTTACCCTACCCTACCCTCCTGGCTTTTCGACTGGAGATGAGAGAAAAAGAAGAAAAATGAAAGAAAGATTAAAGAAGATAACAAAATAAAAAAAAAAATAAAAAATATTACCAAAGAAATGTTATCTCTTTTCTTCTTTTACAAGAAGATGGATAGAGAAAGAGAACAAGGAGGAAATGACCAGGAGCAGAACACGAAGAGAAAGACAAAACTGTAACGATTTCATGGTAAAGGTAGTAGGGAGTAGTAATGCGAGGTACAATGGGGGTGAGGTAGAAAAGGGAGGGGGTGATCGTGATCGCCATTGTGTCCTCGTATCCTTCGTTCTCTTTGTTATTGTCGTGTTGGAAAAATGGCCCACGCATTTTCGAAGAGCTTCGACCAAACTACTACTACCAACAACCACCACCACTACCACATCATCCCTACTTTCTACTCTTTCGTTTCAAACTTCTTTTCGACGAACGATCGATCTACTTCCTCGGTGAAAACTTCCTTTACTCCTTTCCCAACCCCCACCCTACCTCACCTCACCCTCAGCCCACCCCCTATCATTGTAGTCTATCTCTTTTCCCGAACATCTCTCTTCTCTTTGCGTTTTTAGTTCTCGTTCTCGTTCTCCTTTTTTTTTCATAGACAAATTTTTAAAATCGATCAAACTAACGAGTAACCGCAAGGTAAAATTCGAAAAAAAAACTGCCGTCCCCGTCTTTTAACTCACTTATATATCGACGTGTACAACCAACACAAATCGATTTTTCATAAACGTAACTTTATCCCCCTTCCCTGTTTCAACCACCCCCACCTCTCTATCCACTGCCATGGCTTCGAACAGTTTTTATATTCTGCGATAATATCTATCTTTTTTTATAACCGCCTTGCAATTCAGTTTTATTATCCCCGAGATCGTCCTTTTTTCTGTTTTTGTGTTTTTAAAAAAAGTCCTTTGTACATACAATAAAATGCCAATCCTGCTTCATATAATACTAACATGGGAGGAGGGGGGTGGTTTTGTCAGGGGTATGAGGAAACGGGGGGGGAAGAATTCTCTCCTTGCACGGTTTGTTGTTTTTTCATTTTTCCGAAGGGGGAGGGAGGGATCGGAAAAAGGAATATTAATTACGAAATACCGATAAAGGTTTACTTTGATAAAAAAAACATTTTTTGGTAGGGCTCTCGTAGTGAAGAAATATGCACACAGGTTTTTATGAGATGAGAGCTAGTAGTAGGTAGCTAGCTAGCCATCGTCGAATTGCATCACAGGCCCGGATTATGGTTTAACCAGGAACCGAGAAAAAGTGTAGAGTGAGTTGAAAAGAAAAATGAAGATAGTGATGCACGTGCGCACACGAGAGAAAGAGATGAGAAAAAAGAAATAGAGTGAGGGTGGTGCAAAGGGGGAAATGGGACTAGAGGGCAGTAAATGAGGGTAAGGGAAAATCAATCCTTCCACTGGTAAAAATCGAAAAAAAAAAGAAGATAAACAATTGTTGGGATAGGAGAAAAAAAAGGGATATCGCGTTTTATTTAATTTCTAATATATCACGTGCCGAGAGAGAGAAAAAGGAAGAGGGAGAGAGAGGGAGAAACAGAAAAGACACTTTTATAAAATAAAAATTGGCTCATATTAATTAAATCTTTGGTCTATTCGAGTTCGAAGCAATATTCGATACGACCGTGAATTGGTGGAAAACCACTGGATATGACATAACGGATAACTAATGTAACCACTTTGCGAAAAAGTTTTGGAAAAGAACGTTTGACGTTGTGGCCAGGTTCTAGATCGATATAATCATATGAAGCCATGGATTCGTATAGCAGTTGTTGTTCATTGCATAAATCGAAGAATCTTAAAGTATAGTTGGATCTTCTTTTTGGGTCATTCTATATTATAATAGTTTATAATATAACTAGCAATTACTAGTAATTGTAGTTATATACTATATAGTTATATACTAATTATATTATAAACTATTATATAATATAATATAATATAAATATAATAATATATAATATAAAATGTATATATTATACAATAGTTATTATTTAATAGTTATTTTTATAATAGGTATTTTGCAAAACAAGTAAATACTTGCTATGTTTTTTTATATTTTTTATTAAAGTATTTTATTATTTTTAGGATGGAATAAATTTAACTTAAAAGATTGAGAGACATTTTGTTGCACGATCAATGTATTGTAGAACCCAAGTGGATAGAAAAGGAGAAATAGTAACAAAAAAAAATTGGTGAATTAAAGATAATAATAAATGCATTTCTATTAGGGATAGAAATATAAAACCCACTTGAGCAGAACTCCCGGTTCGATATGTTTCTTTCTTTTTTTTATCGATACGATAAGTCGATAGAACGAACGAATTTATCGGTCAAATTTATGCAATACTTTTTCGAAGAGATACCGTGCCCATTTTATTGGGCGCTATCCAGAAAAGCGTCCCACATTTACAGTCATTTTACAATAGTTCTCGATATAGTGGAAACTGTTTTTTTTTCATGGGTGCATTTGAAAACGGTTTCGCGTGACGGAAGTGTTTAAACGTTAACTTTGTAAAGAAATGATGTATTATTCGAATATTTTTCATTCGAAGACTATCTTTTTCATTTGTTATCGTTGAAAGCAAGGAAATTGCGAGATTTTTTAGAAAATTATTTTATTTATGACTAGAATTGATCGTAGCAAGTAAAAAATGTTCAACGAATAGGTTAGGGTTATATGATAGGTTATAGGAATTTATAGAAAAATGATTTTATTTTTATATATGTATATATGTTAAAAAGAACACAAAATTTTGTAATTTCATTTATTATATATTTTAATACTATTATTATATGCTATAACATAAGCTGAATATTACGAACGATTAATCTATCCGGCATTTGCTTACGACGAAATTGAACACATACATCAGAGACAATATTCAAGATTGTACATCTCATGCGAATCTCTACCCGACACCGTCATCTAATCGTAATGTTGCTTTCTAGAGAAATTTCTAGAACCATCGATTTAGCATTGTACTCATATACCGGGCCTCCTTCCTTCCTTCCTTCCTTCCTTCCTTCCTTCCTTCCTTCCTTCCTTCCTTCCTTCCATCTACCATCCTATGTTCGCATGCTGCGGAACAGTAGTTTACCTTCGGGGCAAAGTTCAGCAAACCGGGGGGGGGGGCACGGAGAGAGAGAGAGAGTCGTGCGTTCCTCCCGAAACTTCCGTAACGCGGAAGCAACTATATTCTGGAAGAGCCGGAGGATTAATAGTTGACTCGGCATAACTAGTACTAGCCGTTTCTCTAGCCGTTCTTCGACTATTCGAGATGTTGCAAGGGTAGCCAGCTAGGTAGCTAGGTATCTAGGGTTGACACGGTACTTGCAGCTCGTGTTGAGCCCTTTAAACCAAAGGGATAGATAGATAGATAGATAGACAGACAGACTGACATTCAGACAGACAGACAGACAGACAAAGACAGAGACAGATGTTCTGCTGCTGTTGCTATATTGGTACGAGACGTTACGATCAAAGAGAGAATGAGAGAGATAGACTACTCTGAGTGTTAGAGAAGGGAAGAGCTAACTGGAACCATGCTGCCATAACACTGCCGCTAATTAAACGATTAATCATGCAGCGAATGACATGTACCTAACCGGTTCGCGGGAAATCGCTCCCATCAGACTCTCCGCTCGACATAACTGCCACGAAACCCTAACCATCCCCCTTCCTCCCTCTTCTCATGTGCAACATATGCATACGTTTCGATACGTCGTAATATTGGTACCCTTGCAAACGAACGGGAACGTTCGACCGATGTGTCGCCCAAATTTTTGGTTGTTTTCCAACAGACGTAGAAGGGTGGGGTGGTTAATGATCAACGAGTGATATACATATGTAACGAAATTATTCGTATGTTGGTGTAATAATCACGTGAAAATGATTATTTTTATGTTGTTCAATTATCAGAAGACAATTAATAAAAATTGTTTTATCGTTACGTAGCAGTTTACTGTATATAATTTAATAATAAGCTGAACCAATACTGATGCTTAATCTTTTATCTGTTTTATTAATAATAAATTCATTTTTAATGGGTGGGTCAACGACTATAAAAATTATTTTCTTTCAACATTATTCAAATAGTTAGAGCATTAATTTACGTTGAAATATTTCGATTACTCATCGTACCTTGAAAAAACACGGCACGTAAAATGACAATAATTGTTAAATAATGAAATTTCTGTGATATTTGAGAAATAATAATTGAGCCGCGAACGATTTACGTTTAAAAGCGTTAAGTGAGCGTAGAGAGATAATCATGGTGAGTGAGTAAGATATGGTAGATCGTTTGACAAGATGAATTCCGGTTAAAGATCGAAAGTGGTTGGTTGAGAGTCGTGTTCTGTACACAACAGGGTCTCGAAAACCAAGAGGGGAAAGGAAAATGAATTACGAGCTTTGAAAGTGTCACAAAAGAGAGTTGCATATACATAATAAACGGACATAGGTGTATATACTGTATATTAATACATAGAAATATTTCTGATATTGGTTAGATGGTAGTAGTGAGAAGGATACGATTCGCGATTCGCGTACGCTTGATGTTTCGTAATCGAATCGCGTCGCGCGTGGATGGACGAAGGGTAGCAAAGGGTGGGTGGCAGTAGAGAGAGTAGTTGGTTAGGTAGGTGCACCAAGAGAATGGGAGTAGGGGAAAATGGCAATCCTGGTCCTGCTGCTGCTGCTGTCCATCCATCGAGGAATAGTCCACCAGCAGCAGAGAGGCACCAGCGGGTCCGCTTTCACGGTCCATGCTGCGCTTCGTTTCGATTGTTCGACGTATCGATACTCGACATCAGCCATACCCGTCTATTATTCGTTGCGGCCAATGCTCACCGGGTACTAACGCACCTATATATATACGGATGTATACCACCAATAGTGTACATATATACACACCCGGGCTATGATTTGTTACTCTGTTTCGACGTATGTTGCGGCGATCAACACACATGTACTCCTTCTCCCCTCCCCCATTCCCTTCCTCTTACCCTTTTCACCGTACATCGGTATAATTCCCACCCATAGCGCCTCTACACGATTTCCTGGATTAGCTTTCGCCGAATATAATGCAAAAAGAAGCCATCAATTGTTGTCCCTTTCTCTCTTTTTTCCTGTCATAGTTCAAATGTGTTACTTATTCCTTCGTTTTTGCTTTTTTAACATCCTATACCATTTTTCATTGACAAATTACGAATTTTTTGTCCTTTTTATTATTTCTTAATCGCATACTCATCAAAATGTTCTTTTAAAGTCTAATCGCAGTGATTTTTTCTTATAAATATAGTATTTAATATTTGTTTAATTATTAGTTGAAATTCGTGTGAATATTTTTTTAGCATCGGACCTTCGTTCTGTACAATTTTTTGAAACAAAGATTTACTTTGTAATTGCTCTCTTTTTATTCTTCTTTTTTATTTACATTTGTTCTTTGTATTTACTGCTTTAAATATAAATATTATATTTTTCTTTTTATTTTTTTAGTCGAGTTATATAATCCTCTTAGAGAACATTATTTTTTCTACCCCCCAGCGATTATTTATTTATACCAGCGTGTACCCCTGTGATTTTATAATGCAATAATAACTGGTGAGTGGGTGGATGCAGCGTGGGTGGTTGTATACGATGTTATTAAACGTTGCCTATTTGTTTTTTTTTCTTAAATTTTCTTTTTTTATCTACAAATCTACTTTCGGTACTTATACATAGACATTTCGTTTGTACATTTATTACGATGCTATAAATTTCGAAGTAATTCTGTTGGTCTTTAAAAATAAAATGATAAAAATTCTTACCATTACTCGTAACTTATTATCTGAAAAATTTCGTATGTGTATCAAGAATTTATTTGTTTCTTTTTTTTACATGTTGGTTGCTACGATATTCCTAACTATTGGAACTATTGTTTACCCAAGGAAAAAAAAACAATTGTTTAAAATCGAACCAGTGTTTTAATCAACGTTTATTCGATACAAAATTGTAATCGTCGGTTCTCAACAATACGTGTCTGCATTCGTTGAATTATTTCTAGTATAGTTTTACCCAAACTTATGGCTTTTTTATTGATTTCCAAATACCATTTTTTTTTCTTTTTTGGTTTTATTTTCGGTAATGTTTACGTTTCGTATAACAAAACTTGTTAAGAACTGTTTGAATATTTGTGTGAAAATATTGCGTTTTTACGTTTTACGAATTTACAATGATAGTTACAATTAAAGTTAGTTTTAGATCAGAATACTAATTAGAATAAAAATTCGATCATTTTTAATTAGTTTTTAATTAAAGTTTTTTTCATTGCTCGTAAACCAAACGTCAAACAATTGACTATCACAATTGCGAATATTTTGTTGTTCATTCGGTAAATACTGCATTCATTAAAGGATCATACGCGATTATATATTTTATCTGTGAACAAAAATTATACAGTAAATAATGAAGAAAGGTAAGAGGATTATTCAGTGGGTCTACAATTTAAGCTAGGAATCCAACCTTTATTTCCCTGAGATTACTTTATTGAAATTCTGATAAATCGACGAATTATTTAGTCGAATCGTTTACGTCATACAATAACGTGGTTAATTAATAATTAAACAAAAGAAAAACCAAGTTAAAACTATCATAATTTAGATTTAAAATACGCTAATTAGTTATACCAAATTTATTTTGAATTATATATATATATAATTATAAAATAATATACATAATATATAATATAATAATATGTTAAAAAATATATTAAATAATTAAATAATTAAAAAATATATATATTAATTTATATAATATATAATATAATAAAAAATATATTATATATATCACCCAAATTATTTTAAAATAAATTAATTAAATAAATACATTTTTATCAAACTATATCAGCACATCCAAGCATAAACATGTTTTTAAGTTCTCATTAAAGGGTTTAAAATTCTATATTATCTTAAAACTCTTACGTTTAAGTTCTTACATAAAAAGTAAAAATTATCTTTTTGTCATTTTACATTTGTTTCATTTTGACAAGAGCTTTTTTATCAGTATCATATACACATGTATGACAAAAAGAAAAATTTAGTACATGTTATAACACATACGATATCGTACGTATCTCAAGTATGTTACAAAGAATATAAAATCTGAAAAAAAATTATATATATATATATATATATATATATATATATATATATATATATATATATATATATATATATATATATAATGGTTCCCTTGTGTTTCTTCCGACGAAAAGTACTCCATATAATCCTCCGATTCTCCCATTATCCTGTTGTTTCTCAAGCGCTGCTTGCAATTTATTATATTACTTTACTCTCCCCCTTTTTGCCTTTCTATTCTTATTTTCTCTCTCTCACTTGCTCTTTTCTCTTCGTCGCTATCCTCCCACTTTAGCAACGATCCTTTTTCAACGCTAAAGGGCGAGAAATCTAGGGTGGAGGAAGGGATGGGGGCAGGGGGGTGGTGTGCGGCGCTACAGGTGGCGACGAGATACAGGTGTTGCTAGGATAGTTACCCGTAGGAAGGGTAAAAGTACACTTCTCCCTAACCGTTCCACCTCTTCCTCTCTCTCTCTCTCTCTCTCTCTCCCCAATTCCCACCCAGTCCCCCCACCTCATCCCACAGTGCTGCTCTATATCGTTTTCTCTCTCTCTTTCTCTCTTCATAGCTCGCTCACTCGCTCGTGTTTCTCGACCCTCCGTGGCATCGTCGTAACTTTGACCACACTCAAGTTTCGTGATTGAAACTTTCAGAGATTGCTGCTGCATAGCCTCGAAAAGACTATTGTTTTCTATCAATTGGAGTTTCTTTTAATGCATAGTTCAAGTAAATTGAATAAATGTATTTATATCATGTTCGAATTTATTATTATTCTATGTGGTCTTTTTTTTTGTAAAATTGTTAAACGAGTTATTGATTATATTGATTGTTTATTTGATATTATATTGATTCTTGATCTGTCAAATCTATTTATAAAGTAATATCATTTATTGTAGTTTGGAGAATTTTGAAATAGTTGTTGATAAAAATTTTCTACTAGATGTAGTTTTACTTATAGTAGTAGTAGTACCAGTCATTTGATTCGTTTTCCTAATCAATTTATTTTCAAACACATATATATATATATAATAATATAATGATAGTATTGGAATAAAATCGTAAAAGTTTGTTGATTAAATTGACACAATTGTGTATCGATTTGGTTTTTATATGCGTTTTATAGCCATGTTAACTAAGTTTCTTTATAATGCATAGATACAATAGTATAGTACGACGAACATAGATGAGATAGATACCTATATATATATACACAGTAGATCGTTTAACGTTTATTTCACGATTAGATCGTTCGTTCGTACATTCGTGTACGTTCGTACGTTCGTTCAATTGCGAATATTCTTGTAAAGAGAGAGAGAGAGAGAGAGAGAGAGAGAGAGAGAGAGAGAGAGTAGAGTAGAGTAGAGTAGAGTAGGTTGAAAATGAAAATAATGAATTATTCTCTGAATCACGTGGTGTAGTTCCTAGGCAATTACGATCGAATTCAAATCCCCAATGAAATCGTATCGGTTGATACGAGAGAATTTTGCGGACGAATAAATTGAACAATGAAATTGGTAACACGCGCCGAATCGGTGATATGATGTGGCACAGTTGTTGAGGAAATTGTGGGACGAAATTGTCGTCGACATTTTTGGAAAATATTGCCAATCCAAAAGGGGCCAGTTTGAAACAAACCTGAGACGAGATTTCTTTTATTAAAGGAGTGTAGTACCTTGCTAGGATTCGTCGAGCCCTTTAATTGTGCCACGTGATGTATCGTACGAGTGGTACTTCGGATTTCGTTTTACTAGAAGAAGATCTATCCCTTCATGACGATGAAATAAAAGAAAAGAAAAGAATTGTTTGAATTACTATACTACACATATATTCTTGTAGAACAATTGAGGAAACATGATTCATCGATAAAAGATCGAATCGTTGTAAAACATTTAAGGAATCCCACTTTTGTAAGATCGTAACAAAGAAGAGCTTCTTCTCCAGCGCTTTTTATGTTTGATCCCCTTCTACTACTACTACCCACCCACTATACTCTTGTACATTAACTTCTCTCGTAGGAATTTTCTCTTTAGAGATAAGTTCAATTTCATGGAAGTATTGGCAAAAAAGAAAAAAGAAAAAAAAGGAGAGGAAAAAACTGGAAAGAAAAATAGCCAAAGAATTACAACGAGTAGTAGTAGTAGTAGTAGTAGTAGAGTGGAGAAGTGGAGTAGTGGTGGGAGGAAGGGGTGGAATGGTAGTGGTGGTGGTGGTGACTAGGAAACGTTTTCAAACATTGCCTTCATAATACCGGAATAGCTTGTCTGCAAATCGGATCTTGGTTGGTGCACTTAGAAAATTACCGAGACATTTTTCTGTATATATCCCCCGTATTTGCGAAGGAGGTTGGGGGTACTACTCGCTTACCGTTAGTATAAGAAGTAAGAAGAACTAAGTAAAGAAGGAAAAAAGGGATGAAAGAAAAATGGAAAGGTGGGGTTGGGTGGGTAGGGTTTGGATAATAGTAGTGGATAAGTCTCGTAGTAGTACTCTTAAACGAAGAAAAAGTAATGTAACAAGTAATAATGGTGTGATATAACTGTGTGGTAGTAGTAACGATGTGAAGAGTAAAGAAGAAAATAAGAAGAAGAAAACGAAAGAGAGATCTTCTTTCTAGGAACGAACAAGCAAACGAACTTTCCTATCACTACTACCACCTTTCAAGACAACACAATTAAAAAGATTGCGAAAGTTTACGGTTAGCTAGAAACATACGAGAGAGAGAGAGAGAGAGAGAGAGAGAGGACGCATTTTCTACTATTCGCACCGAGTAAAAAATCAGAAAAGGGTTGGTATAACCGTGTAGAAGGAAAAAGATAGAAGGGGTTTGGCTAAGGGGGTGTTGGGTTGGAAAGGGAAAGAAGTGGACGACGTGAACACGATCGAGTCGTACTTATCACGTGGACATCGACTGTTTGTCTTCCGATCGACGAAGTGGACATCGAGAGTCTTTTCTCCCGACCCTCCCCCTCAATCCTCACCTCCTTGATCCTCTCTCGACTCTCAGACAACCTCCATAGCTCGTCTTTTTCTAACGTTTACCGAATCTTGGTAATCCTTCTCCTTGAAACACCACACTGGTGTGTTCATTCGTTTTCACGAACTAACGTAGAAAACTTTAGACCCCCACTCTGTTCGTTTGTACGTTTGTACGTTCGTTCTCTTTTCTCAATCGTCAGCGAATTCTTTTACTTGGTCACTGAAGAATATCCGTTCTTCTTTTCCTCGTTACTTCGACCGTATACGTCTCGATAAAAGTCTACAAGATCGTCGTACTTTCGGGCTTCCAAATGGTTATTGCTTTTAACTCCCGATGAGGAGGAGCTTTAAAGTTCAGTTCAGAGCTTTTTTCTTCTTACTTTATACGTTTAAATCACGTCTTAATGTTATAACTTTTCTATAAAAGTTCTATCTTTAAACGGATTCTTTCGTACTTTTCTTCTTTTTTTTTTCTTTTGTTAAAAAGTTGACATTTTGAAAAAGGGAAGTGACGATATCTCCTCGTCGAGATGAAAATAAAAAAAAAGGAAAAGAAGAAAAATGTAAAATCGTTAGGTGAAAAGCGGTTTCATTCGTCGGTGTTAATCTAAAAATGTCTCTTTATCAAAGGATTACACTTTTCCAGAACGCACCGTGGAAAATCCTGAAATCCTTGCCGCGAGCGTGTGCAATCGCACGCCAGCTTATTTCCGGCGGCAAAGCGACGCGAACATTCTAGTTAACGGTGGATTTACGAATATATATATATATTTGAGTTGCGGCGAAACGAGAGATGGGAAGAAAGTATCTCGTTGAAAAATTCGACGAATATAGAAATCGTTCTACCTTAAGGTTGAAAGTGGAAATTTCCAAAAAATATATATAACATATATATAACACACGCATAACAGTTCTTTCATATTCAAAATCTTCTTCCTAATAAAAAATATTCCTTCGTTTTGCGACAAGTTTTGCATATATATTATTATATATTATATATAATATTCGTATTCTCGAAAGCTTACATCCTGATACTCATATTCAAGATAACCTTTATCACCTTAGGAATTTAATTTTTATCACTTAGTAATTTTCTGGAGCAACGGAAATTTATCTTCATCCAGATGATATTTCACGCACTTGGTTTTGGTCGTCGTCTCCTTCTTCTTGGGGAAATTATTATACCCACAGACACACAGATCGTTTCATTCGCAAAGTAGAGTGAAATATCGGTTTAGTTCTTGATGATACGCGTTCAGGTTGGGATGGGGTTAGTAAGGGGTGGTTGGTGGTATCTCTTTACGTCGAGTCACGGAGTTAAAATATCGGCCATATCATTGAAAATATTTTTCTTCTTCTTTCTCTCTCTTGTAGAAAAGGCAAAGCCCATTTTTCCCTTTTTATACGAGAAGAAGTTCCAAGTTAAAACGATAACTCATTCTTCCTCCTCCGAGAATCTTTAAAGACTCGGCGCACGGTTTCCTTGAAACGATCGAGAGAAAGGAGAGAAGAGAAGAAAGCAGAAGAGAAAAATAGAAAAGAAGAGAGGAGAGGAGAGGAATAATTCGAATTTATGAGGTGTAGAGTCACCACCGAAAACTATCGTTTTCATGTTCCACGATCTTCTTCTTCTTCTTTCAACATTCTCACTTCACTTGTGAAGCAAAAGCATCCTAGAAAATAAACTTGAAAGAAACTTTTTTTTTTTTAACAAGAACGTTATCGATGGTTCGTTAAACGAAACCTTTTGTTCTCTTTTTTTTTTCTCAAAGAACGAGAATCGTTTATTTTTGTACACAGGTTTTTTCTTTAATGAACGAACGCGTCTGCTGAGATACTTCGTAACATTTTATTTAAAAAAAAAAAAGTAAATCTAATCCTTACATTTCTCGGTAAAAGATATTCTTCGAAAAAAGAAAAAGAAGAAAAGGAAGATAAAGAAGATAAAGAAGAAAAAAAAAATAAGAAAAAAAATATCATCGTCGTCCGATATTCAAAATACTCGCGTAGACGAAAATTCAAATTTACCGCATTTTCCCGGTTTGTATTATAGAACCCCCCACCCCCACCCTGTTCCAATATTTTCGACAAAAATATATAGATAACGTAAATTTTCGACCTCTTGGTCGATTGAACGAAACGATGACTCGGCTCGAATTTAAAGCAGCACTCGAGAAGAGGAGGAGGAAGAAGAGGAGGAGGAAGAAGAGAAGGATACGAACACACATACGTTCATGAATAACATACATAAATACATAGATATGTGTGTTATGTTACACACACGTATTATAATGTTCGTCGTTGTTGTTGGTATTGTTATTAGCGGTCGTTTTGGTTTACGCTCGATCGACTAGAATTAGAAGTTCCTATGTAAAGTCACGACGCTCATCTAAGCGCAAATAATAATATACAAGCTCAATAAACGCGTGCCACGCACGCGTATGCACGTGTGCAACCGATTATTGATCCTATATAATATATATATCGTGACTTTCGTCTTTATACTAAAATTGGGGGATGAATCTGTAGATGATCTGAAATAGAAATGTTAGGGATGAGAACAAAGTTGCATAAATTTACGGTGTGCTGTTGTTTCCCGATGTTAGGAAAAGTAATTCAACATTTGTGATTATATTTTGTATTTTATATGATTTATACCTTCATAAATTTAATATATTATAATAAAAGAATAATTTATATATAGTATATTCTTTAATATATTAAATATAATTTAGGATTTGTGATAATTGAAAATTTTATAATTTAAAATTTTATTTAATATATAATTTTACACTTGATATATTATAATATATTTATTAATAAATAAATATAATAAATTTAATATATAAATATAACATAATATATAACATAAATATAATAAATTAATAAATTTTATTGATTTATACTTTGTAAATTAGAAATAGACAAAAAATACCTGTAATTCATTTTAAATTTCGTTTTATCTTTCAAAAAAAAGAAAACTAAAAATAGTAAAAAATTATTTAGGAATTGGTACGCTCAGAAAGCTATTGGAACGATTTGAGAGGTTTCTTCTTAAGCCGACGCGTTCGAATTCGGTGCATACGGTGCTGTCGCACACTGAATACTTCATGCCCGTTACCGATCCGGATGAACGAGAGACGCATGCGACCGCGGATCCTTTCTGGAAGGGACACGATTATCCTTTTACGGAACGCGAGAATGAAGTTGACGTATGCTGAATAAACCATTTCGAACGGGCACGGAACGGAAATGAAAAGGCGGAAGGAGGGGTGCTGATGGTGGCGATAGTTTTGGTCGTAGTAGTGGTGGTGTGCACATGCAAAATTTTCTCCACTTTGTCAATTCTTCGTTCTTTTTATTTTTTAGTTTTTTATTTATTCAACTTTATAACAAATATTTTTTTTAGTAGACATTTATAACCGAGATCATTTTTTGATTAATCATTGATAACTCGTTTGAGAGGATGCACCATTTTGTGTCGTCAGAATCGAGCCATGACGAGTATACTCGTCAATCACAGTTAACTGTGATTTTACAAACTTTTTAGTAATATTATTTTTCGATTGAATTAGTTAGAAAACAAATGTGACAAAGCTTGAATAAGGTTGCTGTTGATTGAGTGAGACGTGAACAAAAAAAAGTTTCAACGAAAATTGGGATGACGTTCAGACTACTTTTACTCGTCTTCATTGACGCTTGAAAAAGAAAAAACGATGGAACATTGCGAAGCTATTGCAAAGCAAAACCAAAAGTAATGGTATTAAGAAGCCCCTTGAAAACGAGAGAGAGAGAGAGAGAGAGAGAAGAGAGACAGTGCAACCTCCTAACTGTCGACCCTCTTATCTGACCCTTTCACGGCAACGACCAGTCAAACCACTAGCTGTGACAACGACAACAATGACGACGACTACAGCCAACGATGATGACGACGACGAGGATACTGCCGATTACAGCCGTCATCTATTGTTGGCTTTGCACTAACCAGATCTGACGATTCTCTATCCTCCAATCCCCCATTCTGTTCTCTAAGACGATTTTCTAAGGGTTGAAAGAAAAATTCTTTTCTAATAAATTCATTAATGTCGATAAGATAATATTTTTATCTTTGAACTTTCATTATTTTGATTGATCGTGAGTGCAATTAAATACAAATATGTTGTGTTCAGTCTATTTAATAATTTTATTAAAAATTGTAGCATTAAAATTAACAATAAGTTATTACAGAATATTTTTGACTTATTAACACTAAAAGTTATCGAGTTTCGAGTATAGAATTATTTTATTTTTAATTTTACATTGATTACCTTTGAATTTTTTATTTTTAGGATTAGTTTATTTTAATTAAATTTAATTTAAATATTTTAAATAAAATACTAATTTTAAATTATCTTATTTTCAAAAAATTATATATTTTACTATAAATTTATTGCAGCAAAATATGTTATTTTTATTAAATAATTTAATTAATATAATAATTAATATAAAATAATAAAATAATAAAAAAATGTACAAATATAATAATTAAATAAATAATTTTTTAATCCATTAAATAATACAATTAACTTCAAAAAAATTCTTCGAAAAAATAAATAGTTTATCATAATACGTTTAGTGTTTAATTGTTAGTTTTATTTTACAATATATTATTAAGATTCTAAGTTAATGTGTTTTGAGAAAGGGAAATGGTGGTGCATATCGGTGACCGTGGTACAGAGAGAAACTTGTACGATGAAATCCAACCCTGTGGAAGGTTCGATCATCGACCTGCAAAGCAACGCGCGGTACGCCAGCTCGGTTTACGAGCACTTTGTGTAAATTGGTAGTAAAGTTAGTGTCTTAATATACATTGGCTAAACTGTTTATCGAAGTTTAGGAATAAACGACGTGCTCGGTCGGTACCCAGCCGGTTTGGCCGGTCCACTTTGTACGAAACCATTCCGAAAGTCCATAACTAATCTTGCAGAGCGTGAAGCCGTTCACATAATAAATTGCTTTAGACAAAGCTTGAAACATTCGGTTTAGACTCCTTTATATTTTACGACTTCTTACCGTATATATTATATATAGTCATCAATTTAATACTATAATCTTCTTATGGTAACATACTATTTCTTCTAGTTTTTTTTCCTTCCAAACATTATATATATTTTAATTTTTTTAATTTTATATATATTTAATTTTTGTAGTTTTATATATTTTATATATTTATATATTAAAATATATATTAAAATATTTGTCAATATAATAAATATAATAAAATATATATTAATTATATTTATTTATAAAATATAATTCAATTTATAATATTAATAATATAATATTTATTCAATTAAATATATAATATTTAATATAATTAATTTTATTATATTTAATTTTAATAAATATATAAATTAAATATTATGAAATTAGATATATAAAAATAAAATATATATATAATTTATTATTTCATACTCGAATAAATATAAAAATAATAAAATTGCAAACTTCATATAGAACAAAATATATTATTATACAAATTTTGTATACCAACGTTTGTTTGAAGTTTAATTTGAAACTTGGCACCTAGGAAAGTTCTATCATCTTCTTCTTCTATTCGTTCTATCTACGTTTTAAATTTTTCATTTTACCATTTTTCTCCTTCTTATTTTACATAGAGATAGATAATGTCAAAGAGGAAAAGTATATCATGAAAAAGAAAAGAAAAAGAAAAAGATAAATGAAACGAGAGAGCGGTGATTAGTCGAAATCTGATTGATTCCACGCGGACCCAGAGAAAGAAAGAAAGAAGAAAAAAAAAGATATAGTAAAGGAATGTTAGTAAAAATGGCGACGTTAAAATGATAGGGGTCTCCTCTCTCTCTCTTTCTCTCTCACATCCATTACCCTTTACATCGAAAATTAAGCCGAATGGCAATCGGAAAACGATATCCGATATATCCGTAAATTTTCAACTACGTAATAGTAGTAGTAGTAGTAGTAATAGTTGCGTGCGTTAGAATCGTTTGGGTTACTATCCGCGAGAGAATTCCGCGAATTTGTTTTGTCGGTTCTTCTTCGAATTTTCAACAAGCAAATTCGAAAAGAGCCACCGGAAACGAAACGAAACTAAACGAAACGAGACATAGCAAACCATGCTTGTAAACATGTAACGTACGTCGTGTGCGCAATGTATCATGTTGAAATAGACGTATCGTAAATTTTCATGCATCGCGTAACTTAGCAAACACGAAATCCTCTCGCTTTTATCATCGAATTCGAGATATTCGGGGAGTTTTCTCTTATCTTTAATAAATAAGATATTGATCGATCGATAGATCCATCGATTTTTCGTTCGTATCATGATAGATAAATATATATATATTTTTGTTTATAGAAAAATAGATAAATGTTTGCTAATATTTTAATCAAGCTGATGCTTTCCGTACGATGCCAGAACAAACAATAAATATTGCCTTACTATATATCTTTGTTTACGATTTTATAATAAAAAATTGACTGAAACTTTATTGATTCTTTTGAAATGACGAGAATACGTCATCGAGAAAAGATAAATTCGAGTAAAATTAATTATAGTATAATATACATTGTATTTAATATATTAATATAGAGTATAATAATTATATTAATTAAATATAATAAAAATATTAATAATTTAATATATAAATATACAAATGAAATATATAAAATAATATAAAATACACAAATATATATGAAACAAAATAAATTGAATAATTACAAATACCAAAGATTTGATTAAAAAAAGGGTTCATTGTACCCTTTATAAAAGAAAGATCGCAAAAGTAGAATATCCTTATTTAAATATCGATCTAAACAAAACTCTAGGTTGTCTCGTTTTATTCACGAATAAGAATCAAACGATGAAGGAAAAGGGTAGTTGTAGTAGTAGTGGTTTTCGTATCATAAATGAACCTCCCCCGATCGTTCCTGGTAAAATAAATAAACGATTTTGCCGTACCCTCTGATCCTCTTTTCCTGTATATTTCTCTCTCTCACTCTTTTTCTCTCTCACTCTTATTCCACGTGCGATACGATGCTCGTAACCCGTTTAGCTTTTATTTATGCATAGGACAGACCACCCAGAGAGGTAGAGAGATAGCCCTTGCACCAGACGGCGTACAACGACGCTTGATCCGCACGAAAATGTTCGCCTACTGAAATTATATGAAACGATCGTTCCAACCACCCTCTTCCATTTCACCTCACCCCTCCTCTCTTCCCTCTTCCCCACCCGCCTTTTTTCTCTGTGTGTTACAGGGTGCGAACAAAAAAAAACAATGCATCGAGGGAAAGAGAGAGGTAGATTCGAAGGGACAACGATTCACACGAAAACCCGTTGTTGTTTCTCCCTCCCTTCCTCCTTCCACCCCTTCTCTTCGGTTTCTGTGAATAGAACTGTAGGTTTCTATCGCGTAAACGATTTGTATACGTAGCCTGTCCAGCCATCGGCTAGCATTGCAACCATAGAGAGCATTGTTTCGTACAATCATAGCAAATATTTCGTTAGGCGATTCTTGGTCATCATCGAAAACACAAATCGCAAGTGTTAGTTCACTTATCGGTTCTCGCGTTTCGATCGGTAAGGTAAACACTTCCGATTTTTAGGGCTTTTTCAATCGTATTGATTCAGATTTTTTTTTTTTTTTAACCTAGGGGTTTCCGCTTATAAAATATTGTTCTAGTTCTAGTTTCAAGAGTTGATAATATACCTTCAGAACAATTCATTCAAATAGTTTATTA
The DNA here is from genome assembly GCF_049000335.1 of Polistes dominula. Taxonomy (NCBI): domain Eukaryota; kingdom Metazoa; phylum Arthropoda; class Insecta; order Hymenoptera; family Vespidae; genus Polistes; species Polistes dominula. Next base: position 9,645,787 of record NW_028301152.1, on the reverse strand, counting down.
TTTATACTTATTTTTTTTTTTTAACAATATTAAAAGGTTGGTGTGATAAGTTTTGTATTTAGTTTCCTTAAGTAAAAAAGGAAACTAAATATAAGACTTATCATCTACATTGAAGTTTTTTTTGTTCCTTGAATAAATTTGTTGTTGTTTTACCCTTTTTGGGTGCGAAAAACAAATAAGAAATCGTGTTATATATTATATTTCTCAATAAACGGGTCTCACGAGTAAAAATGTTGCAGTGATATCGAAATTCCGTATATTTCAAACTGCTAACAGTGCGGAAAGTCTTGAGAAGCAGAAGAAGAAGAAGAAGAAGAGATGGGAAAGACAAAAATATAAGTAAGCGTCGACGTTCCAGTGAAGGAGGAGAAGGAGGAAGAGGAGGTGGAGAAGAGCTTTTTCGTTGATGGTCGAGAACGAGCTCCGGTGCGAAATTAGAATAAACGTATTATGTTGAACTCGTAGGATCTCTCGTACAGCAGGGTGACGTTCCTCTTAAATTCCACGAAATTTCGTGAGTGAAGATCCCTTCGTGAGACGTCTCATCAAGATTCTTCTTTCTATTCTACTGTTCCGATGTTACCTACCACTACCAACACTCTTTTCTACTCTTTCTATATTTCTTTCCCCCCCCCTTTCTTTTTTTATTATTATTATTCGCTAACTTTTACTAGACCATCGTAAATGTCAAGAATTCGTTTTATAGTCAAAGAAAATGAAAAAATAATTTTTAAACGTGTCATACATATGAAGAAATTTTTTTTACCTTTTTAAACAATTTTCAATTGTCATATAAATTTTTACAATTGTGTGTGAATAATTAATTTAAACTAATTCATGTGTTTTTTTTATTTGTGTTCTTCCGATAGAAAATAATATTTTCTTGTATACGTTCTACGAAATACTTTAGTACTTGAATACGTTCTTGGAAATACTTTAGTAAGAAAATTAAATACTCAGTTGTTTGTTTCAAAACATCGAATTTACCCATAAACTTTAACTGCGAATTCTTATTGTACTCTCGTAAAGGATCGAACGGTGATAACTTACGTGTCGTTGAATAAACGTATCAGCCCTAAATTTCACGATTCCAAAGAATCTTCTTTATTTTAACAGAGATTTTCTTAATTGCGTTTCATTATTCGTAAGAAGTAAGAGAAAATCGTGGAAAGTCTGTTCGAAGAGAAATAAAATAAAAATTTCTTCTTTCAAATCTTATATCTTCTCGTCGTCATTATTTTTAAAGATAAAAAAAAGAAGAAGAAGAACAAAAATTGAAACGGTAAAACGTAGGCTCTTCTTTTTTATTTCTTTCTCTCTCTCTCTCTCTCTCTCTCTCTCTCTCTCTCTCTCTCTCTCTCTTTCATTGATGTCCGTACACATTTTCCATTATCCCAGTGTAAATTATTTTCCACGATGGTTGGTGCTACTGCTTACTGGTACTGCTCTTTTTGCTGTACGAGAATCGAGAAAAAAAGAATCGACTTTTCGATAGAAAAAGTCTCAGAGGGTGCAACATTTACTCAGGCGTATCTTTGAAAAGAGCGAGAACGTCGGTTTCTGCGAAAAGAAGAAGGAAGGATAAAAGGGTAGCGAGCAACGAGGACGCAGCAATATATATATACATATACACATCTAGTGAAAAAGGCCAGGTCCTTGAAAATGAATTTAAGTAAAAACCGAGTTTTCTGCACGCGAGCGCATAGGGTGCTCTGAACAAAAATTTTCATGCGGAAAGTCATGCGAGATGGATACAGGCACAGCAGTGCATAGCATGCAATATACAACACACATATATACACGTATATGTATGTCTGTAAATACATCGTCAGAAATGCGGACACGCGTCTCTTTTTTGCCATTTTATTTTTTTTTCAATTTTTTTTTTTTTTTTATATTTTTACGCAAGACAAATGTCGGTTCACGGTATGACAACCTATCATAAGAAATATTTATCTCTTCATTTCTTTTTTAAACTTCGTTAAGTATATTTTAATCTTTCTCACCTATCCGTTACTCTTTCGTCGATTTGAGAAAGCCCGATCCAATGAGTTGGAGTTTTTCGAATATGTTTTTTTTTCAGTCAATGTCCTGGATGAATTTCATACTTTCAACTTCATGTTATATGCTGCGTAGTTGCATAATTAAACTTTGTGAAATACGTTTGCTTTTAAGAGATTTCAATCATTTTTTTTTATACTTTTTGATAACAAGTTTTGATTATCAAAGTTACGTATTATTTTATTTTTATTCGGTTGAACTTTATTTGTGACGTGTTAATTCTAATTTTATAATATAAATTCAATCAAAATTTTCAAATGTATAATACGACTAAGTATATTTATATATAAAATACAAATACGAATTTGTCGAGGTATGAGTTACACCGAAATACTTTAGGTTATTTCTTCGCGACTTCCGATAACTGTTACGAGTATTTCACAGCATGACCTAGCTACGTGATACGATATATTCTTTCTATTTATACTTGATCAAAAAGTTAGTAGAGTAAGGTGAATGATCTACCTTTGAGAATATCACATGCGGGGTAAGATGTGTATATTTTTACTTTTCCATGTGAAAAATAAAAACCTATCTAACTTTTTCCTGCCATTCGTCGTATCATCCTTCTTCTTATTTGAAAAATTGAATAAACTTTAAATAAAATAAAAATGTGTGTTAATCAACGACCACATATGATCATATTTTTTTCTTTTTATCATCCAATACACTTATCGTATATTTTTGTACGTACTGTAGTACAATATGCAATCAATAATATTAATTTATAAAAAAATTGTTTAAAGAATGTTCTGGGCCTCAGATAGGTTTTACTTCAACGCTTCTTCTCAATTTTCAACTGGGTTTTTTACGTCCTGGTTTTTCTTCATTCAAACGTTCTATTACCTGCTTCTGACATTAGAACAAATTGAATTTACCTATAATATCCAATTAAAATCTGATAATTCTAGCGTTAGGATAATAAAAGCACGAGCTTTATAAACGTCGTGGTTCGCAAGGAAAAAGTGCAGGACAATGGTAGTCGTTTCGATTGTCACGAAAAATCTTGACCTTAACACAACCACCACTACCACCACCAACACCATTTGCATTATATTTCACATACGTGTATTCCTAAAAAATTGTTCTTAACAAATTGTTTGTCCCAACTGTGTAATCGAACGGTTTTCCTAATTAGAGATCGTTAATGAATTAACGCGAGAGAGAAGAATGTTTTTTAGAACATATCCAGGGAATAAAAACTTTATTATTCTTTTATTTTTCGTTTTCTTTATTACCTTCTTTTTATTATTATTATTATTATATTATAATATATTTAGTGATTTCGTATGTTCTAGATATATTATACTCACCTAACTACGTATTTTAAAACGCCTACACGTACACGAAGCAACTACTCTCTCTCTCTTTCTCTTTTCAGTATAATTATTATTTATTGTTGTCATTAAAAAGGTAAAACTCAAAAACGACCACGAACCCAACCATCGGTATGAACTCTCGTCGAGCATTATTTCTGATCGTGCCCTTTATACGCTACGTAATTGCGTGCAATAATTTTCAAAAAGGTTGTGCCTTTCATTATTATTTTTATTATTAATTAGATTATTATTATTATTATTATTATTATTATTATTATTTTCATTGTTAAATCACAAAAATCTCACACCTTGGAGTTATATATGATAATGTAATAGTATTTAATTAAAACACATATCATTTTATGATTGTTCTGTATAGTATTTTCATGAATAGTATTACTAGAGTTTTATATGACTGCTTTTTGGATTTATGTATGTAAGCTTAAGTGCAGTCATAATGCGTCACGTAATGACGTGATCTATACCTAATCTTTTTTAAAAATTAACAAAAAAATTCATATACAACGAATAATAATGAAGCCCTTTATAAATTAACAAATACCATAAAGAATTAAACACAGAAATGTAGGTTACCTGAATCTTACGCGATGCAATGTTTTCCTGCCGAAAACAGAAATCGACCGCTACTGAGGTTGTCTTGAGCGTCACTGATAAACTGGATCGTATGACTCGGCATCCCTTTCACCTATTTTTGAATCGTTCACATTATTATTTTTTGAGATATATGAGCGTCCGGAACTTCCCCCATATATTTTACTCGTGTTATTCGTAGTATTTACATTGTTTTCAAATAAACGTAAATTTTATCTTTTTTTTTTGTTATTTAAGATAATAAGATTGAAATAAAGAATGATTTTCAATTAGATAGCTTTAGTTTTTATATTGAAATAAACATCAATAAATGAATAAATATTTGATCGGATAAAATATATAGACAAGTGCGTTTTAAACTGACAATATATATTTTCATGTGTTCAAAATATCAATAGTAAAAATAGAATTGTATATTGATACATGATAATGTATGTGGTATAAATTTTTGATATCTGTAAATCTACAAAATCTGTATAAATCTATCAGATTTGTATATTTCATTCAGTTGAGTATCTTTCCGAGTTCACGGGTTATCGGTTGGTCGAGTAAGACTCGTGTAATATTCTATATCTCGATATCATACTGAATATATTCGAGTTCAACCTTTCCAGTTACTAGTTGTCCTAGTTTCAACCTGTGTTTCTATCTTTTTTTTCATTTTTTAATATATATATATATATATTTTTTTTGTGTAGTTTACCATTGCTATCACACTGTGTCGTTCTGTGTTGTTGCAAGGACGACGAATTCTTCCGTTTCTGTAAAGAATTGTCTCGCTATTAAACATTTGTATATGCATTGTTTATATTTGGATTATATTGCATAGCATTTTACGTAGTCGGACGCGTTATATATATTATTTTCTCTGACTGTAAATCTTTTTATAATTATTATTATTATTATTATTATTATTATTATTATTATTATTATTATTATTATTATTATTATTATTATTAAATACATTACCTTTGCAATCGTCATTGTCCTTTGTTGTAATGTTAATGAAATAATAATAATTATTATTAATATTATTATTATATTAATTAGTACCTTTTGTCATAAAGATGAAATATATTTTTTTCGTTTCTTTTTTATTATTTATTATTTAAAAATATCCGTGGTTATAATAAATAAATTGTATGAAAAATACTTAAAGAACAAAGTTAGATCGTTCGTAACATTTAAAATAAAATATAAAACAACGAAATGTATTAGAAATGCACTCTAATACAAATAATAATTAGAAAAGATTTCTTTCTTTTCTTATTTAAAAATATCCCTAATTATAATAAATAAATTGTATGAAAAATATTTAAAGAACAAAGTTAGATCGTTCGTGACATTTCAAATAAAATCTAGAACAACAAAATCCCGTTGCATTCTAATTCAAATAACAGTTAGAAAATAACCATGAATGAATATACTTTAAAAAAGATTTTTCCCAATCGTAGTTGTGATAGTCATCAAAAACACGAAATAAATAAATAATAAACGTGTTGCTTGTTGCTCACTCATTCGCTCAGCACCGCTTTTGCAAGCAAGTCGCGAGTGTGAAACGCGCCAGGTATTCGCAGTGGGAAAGAGAGAGAGAGAAACATGAATAGAATCGCGAGAGGAATTCGTTAAACAGCTAGCAGCGGAACGAACGTTGCGAATGGTAGTGGTGGTGGTGGGTAGTTGTGGAAGTAGGGCCTAGGGAGAAAAGAGAAAGAAGGGAGGAAGGAAGGGAAAACTCGAAAGCGACGACCCTGTGTTCTCTTGCAATGGCGCGTCGAAAGAGAGAGAGAGAGAGAGAAAGAGAGAAATAGAGTTAGGGGTTGGTGGTGGTAGGAAAAGCGAACGTCGAGGAACGAGAGAAAGAGAGAGAGGAAGCATCGGAAACGAAACTAAAGCGAGGGCTTGGAATCTCCGGAACGGTAGAGATTTAATACACCCCGGCGCATACTAAATCCACTGGGGTACAAGGGCTGCCGGCGTTTTCGCGTTGCAGTTTGCTACGAGAACGCGTACACCAGAGCTAGCAGCAGCAATTGCAGCAATGAGAGAGAGAAAGAGAGAGATAGTGTAAAAGAACGACGATGAGACTCATCGAAGTCTCTCCCTGTCTGGCAGCTAGGCAGCTAACTCGCCTGTGCTGCTGCTGCTGCTGTCTCGTTTTATTCCGGATGGAATAAAAAAAGAAATGAGAGAGAGAGAGAAAGGTGAAAGGAAGAGACGCGAGAGGTGAAAAAGAGAAACGATACGCTCTTGCGTACTTCGAAAATTCCAGAATTACCACCCTGTTAATGCTGGTGCCCGTTAACCGTGAAAGAAAAAGGCACCGAATAGCTAGCTAGCTAGCTAGCTAGCTGGGTGGTTGGTTGGATGGTTGGTTGGTTGGTGGTGGTGGTGATGGTGTGTGTATGGGTAGGTTGGGTAAATCGGTATCGTTTCGTTTAAATTCACGTCGTTTTACGAGCCCGACGTTGGCGAAGAAAAAAAATCGACAACGATGTGGTAGGGGTAGGGTACGGGGTCGGAGGGTGGTAGGGCTTGTAGTGGCTGGGATGCGTGAATTCTCTTTAGGAATCGTCGCTAAGAATGTTTTTTCCCAATTGCCAGAGAGTAGAGTTGGAGTAGTGTTTATTTCTGGATTCTTCATTCGTCTAATTTTAAATGCAATTATTTATTAGATTCTTGATGAGAATCGATTATAGCATTTGTTTTGAATCTTTTAGTAACATTATACAGAATCTGTATTATAATATAGTTTAAAAAACTACGTTTTAAAAATAAAAATGTCTGAATTTCTTACAGGATACAACACCGTAACGAGAGTTTCGAGAGATTACTTTTTCTACTTTTGGTTCATTAAAAATATTGTATATAAGTCTTTCTCTTTCTCTTTCTTTTTCTCTTAGTTTCGATCCACTAGGGCGGCATTATAAAAATCAGTTTCCACAGTTGTTCTCTTGACCTAGTTTTTCGCGAAATCCTTTTAACATTGGCCTGTCGAATATAAGGAAGAAGAAGAAGGCCACGAGCGTCGTACTACCGTAAAAGCCAGCCAACCAGCCAACCAACCAGCCTCTCGCTAGGGGTTGAAAATGCCAGAGGATTGCTAAAAAAGGGGAACTACGTTTCATAGTAGTATAAAAGGCAAGCAGACAGGCTCGGTCGGTAAGACAGCAATCTACAACTCGGTCCACCGAGAGCAGTAACGCAACTAGAATCGAACTTGTAATAAGGTACTACGCCCTTCTCTGCTGCTCGCGAGGAAACTCGATTGCTCCTTTGGGATAATGGTTCCCCTTTCACCACCTTGTGTAACTTTTCCGTAGCCTGGAGGTTAAGGGTGGGGGATGAAAAAAGGAATTTCTACTGAATTATACGTGATCCCCCTTTTTCCTTTTTTTACTCACTAATACGATGTTTCCTGTTGAGTTATCCTGTTGAGTATAATTTACGAGATCAAGATAGGAGCTTTTAAACGTTTCAATTTTAATAACACGACGAGAAAGCTCGTCGAACTCGTTTTAATCGAACAAATTAAATATTGTGTTCGATGAATCTTTTAGATGGGTAAATCTTGTTTGTGTCAATTTGTTTTTCTTTTCTTTTCTTTTTACGAATCACCCGTTAGATATGAAATAAGAAGATGAGAAGGTAGGTACGGAGACGTGCCTGCCGGGTTCTCAAGTAGGAATCACTCCAATAATGGTCCTTTAACGGAAATATAAAAAGCGCGATATAGCGGTAAAAGAGAAAAAGAAAGTCGTGAGAAATGGTCTGAGAGAAAGATTAATATCGATTCGACGAGTTAATGCCGGAGGGAAATTCCATTCCGACGTGGGGACATCAAAGTATATATATATATACGAAAAAGAGATGGGGAAAGAAGAACCTCTCTCTCTCTTTATCTTTCTTCCAAGTTCTTTTTTCCTAGAAAATTACGCAAATCAAAAAAATAAAATAAAATAAACGAAACGGAGTTTTAAAGTCAAAGTTTGAATAGAAGGAGAAAGCACATATTTAAAGTGAATTACTTTTTCTACCTTTTTGTCATCTTATTTTTTATTTTTACTCGTTAGTGGAAAAACCATCAGTAGTTATAAAGATTATAGTCATTTTCAAGTTCATTTTATTTTTTTATTCGGTTCGTTTTTTATTTCAAAATTGTATAATAGTTTTGATATACAATATATTATGTGTATCATATTATTAAATTCTAATTATTTTGTTCTTAAAGATAAACTAGAGATAAAATGAAATATTTAATTGTAAACAGAGAAGACATTATAAACGCTATTCATTTACATGCATCATACATACACACACATATGATTCTGATTTTAAAATGCCGATGAAAAGAACATTATGCGAAAGTGTTAACGCGACAAAATACTACAAAGAAAGAAATAATGATAGGGCATACATTTTTACTAGAATAGAAGACTTGAAAAAGAAGAAGAAAGAAAAAAAAAGAAAGTAGAAAGAAAGTATATAAGAAGAAAAGCAACAACAACGTGTGTGTGTATCCTTATTCTTCAGTGTTGGTCTAGTCTTAGTTTTTACCTAAGGATCTCCTCTCACGTTTTCATTAGAAGTCTTTCTCTCGTTTCTACTTTCTTCTCTTTCTTTGTATCGACCTTTCATTCCCTATGATGTGCTTGCTATACTTTACTTCTTTTCTTTCCTATTATACTTTACTTCTTCTTCTTCTTCTACTTCTTCTTCTTCTTCTTCTATTAAAACAAAGAATGGTACAAACGTCGGACTAGAAGACCGAATCTCTTTACAACTTTTTCTGCGATACTTGAAAAACTGAACTATTCAAAGAGACATACTGCAAAAAAAAGAAAAATAGTTAAGAGATGAGAAAGAAAAGATGAAGGTGGGATGAGGGATAAGAAAGAAAATAATAGAAAGATTAGAAAAACGTGAATCAAAAACATATCAACTTTGATAACACTAGATGATGATTATTATTGGCATTAGGAACTCGAAAGTTCATTGGCGCAAATACGCAAATCCCTCCAGTGTTCTCGTCCCTGAGCTTGACCCTGTCCATTCGCGGTCTTCATAGCCCATTTCTTTAAGATCCCGAAATAATATTGTCCTCCCATCTACGTCTCGGTCTACCTAGTGGTCTTTTCCCGTTTGGTATACCGACCAATATTTTATGCACTGTTCGATCCACCCCCATGCGCGCCACGTTACTTGCTTATCTAAATCGACGTGATTTTACGACGTTAATGATGTCCGGTTTGTTGTACAGTCGGTGTACTTCTACTGTGGAGTTTTCTTCATTCACCCGTTTCTTCATCGCGTTTTGCACCGAACATTTTACGAACAACTTTATTTTCGAAAACTCTCAATTTCTTTTCGTTCCGTAACACAAGCGACCACGTTTTACTACCATAAAGGACTACCGGTAGGATAATTGTCGTGTATATCCTGATTTTGAAGCACCTAGACAGCAACCGCGAGCTGAGTAATTTATTGACCGAATAAAGTTTATTTAGAAAAAACTATATAACGATTTTCTTTATTATCCTTAGATGCTCGTATGCGAATGCAATTCTGCAAAAAAAAAAAAGAAACTAGCTATGCTATTTTATCTCTAACATTTCTTTCGAGTATACCTTGAAGTATAGTAGTATTGCATTTTCTCTTTTTTTCTTTCATTCTTTCTTTCTTTCATTCTTTCTTTTAGGTTTCTAACGAGAAACAGTTTTAACGATATTCAAACACAAACTTCCCCTTCCAAGAGTATGTGAGGAGAAAGATAGTCTAAGTTAAAACTTAGAAGTGAGACAGATTGTCGACATAGAAAGGTAGAAATATCTCTGGTGCCAATCTGCGCTTAAATTGTCAGTTGTAAACTCTTAACGCGAGTTGCTGCTGATCAAATTATTCATACAGAAAAGATAAAGCACAGCTGCATGCACCCATACCCTTAACTGTTTCTTAAGCTTTTAGATAGTACTACGCGTAATTGTTTATTTCTAGAAACACAACACAACAACAACAAAAAAAGAAAACACACAAAGAGACTTTTTTATCGTTGCAAGTAAAAAATGTTTCAAATAAAATTATCATTTTTACTAATTTTATAAATTATTACAATCGATTTCAAATGTCATTTAAATAAAAATAGAAGAACAGCAATAACATTTAAAAATGTATTACGTACATTACATAATAAAATGTATATCCAAAACGATACGAAATATTTGACCGATTGCCTAGCATAAAATCACCATTTCATGATGTGTGGGTGGATGAAAGGGTGTTGGGAGTTGATGTGTGTGTCTTCTAGCATATTTCTTCAAAACTATTTTTCCTAACACAGATTTCTCGATCTGGCAATAACTCCGAAACGTTTTCTACTTTAGCCTAAAGGGCCAACGATACTACTTTTATCGTCTTCGCGCATGCTGCGTTTTCTCTCAGGAAAATAAGTTGAAAAAAAACGTGAACGAATTTTAGTGAACGTAACGCAGAGAGGAAGGGTCGAGACTGAAGAAAAGGAAGGAAGAAGAGTAGGAGTTGGAGGAGGAGGATAAGGGGGGTAGAGGTAATCCCTATTGTTTCTTCTGTCCCATAAATCCTGCTAGCTGCGGCATCTTTCTTTCTCTTCTTCTCTCATCTTCTTTCCCTATCCCTTTTTCTCTCAATGGTTTTCCATCTCCCTTTTTACGTGCTGCTCACTCGCTAGTTCTCTTCAAGTCCAGGCCACGCTTCAGCCTCCCGACAACACACATCCTCTATCCAGTCGTTGCTGTAACCTTTTTCCTCTTCCTCATACTCCCTCCTCTTCCTTCCCTTCTTCAGCGACCACTCTTTTCTACAGGAGATTCAGGAAAGCATTGTCTTTCTCGGCAGCACGCTTCGTAAATCTCGGACCAGCTGTGTTTTACGACACATATGTAGTTCCCGTAAAGACAGAAGCCGAGCAACGATCCTCTCAGAGATTTCGAAACAAGGCGTGTGTTTGTTTGCCTTTCTGTAAAAATCATTCCACCGAGATCAATCTCACCTTGAGGGTTAGGTCGGTAGTCGCAGCATCCTCTTTTCTTAGTCACGTTACGTCACGAACAATATCCAAGAAAAATATTCCTACGACATGCATTTTGTTTCCAAATTGCATTGTTTTTAACAAACGTTTAGCTCCTATGATTTGTCAAAAATATGCTGAAAATGTATAAAATGTATATCATTCATTTTTTTAAACCAAATAAGTTGAGTATACCAACCTTTATTGCAGATTTTGAATTGTTAAGCTTGGAATATTTCAGATAAATTATTTTTATATCTTCTGATACAGTCAGTAAGTAAAAAACAGTTGTTTCAGACGATAGAAATTTTATATTACCTTTTTCGAAGACAAACCATTTTGTTACATCCTCTTATAAAAAAGTAAATTTTGAACTCGCAAGTTTGGAACATGGAATTCATTCCCAAACGGAAATCTGTAAAAACTGAATCTATAATATATATTTTATCTCAATTGTGACACACTTTTTATGATTACACTAAAATCAAGACGAATACTAAAGTTGACTCTACCAGCCAATCATTTTCTCTCTCTCTCTCTCTCTCTCTTTTTATTATCGTAAGAAAATTAAATAGAAAGAAAGAAAAAGACAATAGAAAAATATAAAAGATAATCCGTAATATTACGAGTATAACAAAATAACTTCAAAAACTTCCATCCTCGGTGTAAAAATACTACAAATAGGCGAGAGTGTGTGCATCGATGCATATTTGCTTAGCCGTTTCCACAGGAGTGCTGAAATAAAAAGAAACGAAATAAAACAAATACAATGTTTTAAAAAGGTACAGAGTTCCTGTCTAGTGCAGTACCGTAAGAAGATGACAGATAAAGATCTCAGAATTTGTTCGAAGATTTTAGATTTATCTGGGTTCCTACACATATGTGACAGTGCTGGTGATGGTGATGGTTAGGAGTTTATCAAAATTGCATTTACGTTCCGTAAAGTGTTAAAATAACGTTTACAATTCTCCAGAGAGTATTTTCATTCGCATTTATACTGTATATGTGTTTCACACCAGTGGTCGATGTTTACGATTTTTGTGGCTTCCAAAAAGGGTAGCTCAGACCCCCTAATGTGGGGAAAAAGGGTTGCTTTCCTAATGCCAAATCCAAACAGACGACCCTAACCAACGTCGACCCTCTTAATTTACGGTCCGCAACCTAGACCGAAGTAGGTATCTTATTTCTCTATCAGCCCTTCATCGGCGGCGACTTTTGCTACTTCGTGCGACTTCATCCTCGATTTTAAGCTTCGTCTATGTTTCTAGCTGATAGAAAAAAAGAAGTAATTATTGATTGGATCATTGTTTATTTAATTGGATTAAGACTCACGATTGTAACACGTAAATTAATAAATGTTATTTTTTTACAGCAAACACAAAGTACATTTGTGAACTGTATTCTGATCGAAACAATTTCGTTTGAATTTCAGATCGAAGACGCGATGCTCATGTTCGACAAGCAAACCAACAGGCACAGAGGTGAGTGAATTTTTGTCCTTTCTACTCGTAGGCAATCGAAATTGATGCGACGTGTGAATACAGAACGAAAATGGAACGCTTTAGAGACGCGAATGTTCAAAACACGAATGGAAAATACCTATATATATATACATAGTATACTTTATGCACAGATATATATAACGTTGCGACTTGAGAAAATATGACGAAAATGCATAGAGAGCTTTCTCTGTACCTGTTTAGCGAATCAACAATGCCAGCATTTCGCTAGCAAACATCAAGCCTGGTAATTAACAGCCGGGGCTGAAACTGTAATTACTAATTACGGTAATTCGCGAATGTCAGTGCGCTGTCGGTGTAGCCAAAGACAAATAACATTAATTCGACGGGATATTCGATCGTTTCGTTTGTCATGATATGGATGCAAATGATTCGAAAATTGATAATATATTGGATGCCATCTTGCATATTTGATTGGGTAAAATTTGCGAAGCAGGTGGGTGAGAAAGGGTTGGGTGTATGATGAGAGCTGTGTGGGTGTGTGAATCGCAAGGTTAATCGGAGAAAGAGAAAAAAAAATTCGATTTCTCCAACGTTTGCGTGGTATTCTCGCAAATCGAATATAAAAAGGGTTTTTCTCATGTTGGCATGAAAATATACTGCTCACGTTATCAACTGATGACTTCGCCTCCTGGGACCCGTAAATTTTGAAAAAAAAAACGTCTTTGCGATCGTTCCAATCATGTTCTTCTTCTCGTACCGAGCAAAAAGGCATTTGTTTGAAAAAAAAACCATCTCTTTTACATAAAATGGAATAAACTATGTGTATGTGTGTTTTTTTTTTTTTTTTATAGAATCAAATAGCATATCTAGAAGAGAAAAATTGATCGTAAAAGTGAACATTCACATTGGTAAGATGAAAGACAACGTATAAAGGACAAAGAAATAAAGAATAATATTGAGTGTCTTTTCCTTCTCGATTGTTAAAGTGTCATATAACCGAGTGAAAATTGACTGAGAAGATTCGAATGATTGAAAAAGAGAGAGAGGGAGTCTATGATAAATGAAATATCTAACAAAAAGGAGGGTGTAAAAATAGGCCAACGTAATTTTCAGTAGTACTCGCTTGCACGAGGTTTGGAAGAAGATGGAAGGGGATGAAAATAAGAGACAGGGGGGTTTTCGACCAAAGGCAAAGAAGAAGCTCCGACTGATTCTCTGTTCTGAATTCATTTACGTCGGAACTTCAATGGGAGTCGATAATCGTTGGTGATCGAGGCAGCCGACCCTTTCGATAATCGGGAATACTCTCTCTCTCTCTTTCTCTTTTTCTCTCTTGATCTTTTTTATCGGTATCCGGTGCACTTTCTTATTCGCTATCTTGCTCACTCTTTCTTTAACCCATCTTCTTCGTCTACTATCGTCGTTGGCAAAATGCCTGGCGGCGGCTCTCGGTGATAGATTCTAATATCGCTTATGAAAAATAGGGCCAAATGGGATATGAAAGCTGGCTCCCTTCAATGTGATGGGGATTCGACTTGCCTGGAAAAAAAGGAGGGAAGAGGTTGAGTATGATAGAGCGCCGGTGGTTTGGGGGAAAATCGTGATCTATAAACGGAGTAGTAGGATGGAACGAATAAGAAAGTGGTGTGGAATAAGGGTGGGAGGAGAGGGTGGGAGTGCGGTATGCCGCACATCGTAACGAATGGAAAACGACAAGGAGGATAATACGTGAAGTGCGACGAGACTGGTGAGAGGAGGTAGAATGAACGAGAAAAAGCTAGAGAGTGAGGTAAAACGAGGGTGGAAGAGAGAAGGGTAGTCTGCTATAGTGCTGCTCGTTGAGCCAGCTCGAGGGTGTGGGCACGAAAAGGAAAAAGATAGGGGAAAAGAGGTAGAAGCTTCTTTCAAACCGGCACGTAATCTCTCTCGCGATGACATCCAATACCAGTTCTATCTGGTGCGAGACTGTGAACCTCGAACTCGAGCTGCTCTCTTACATACACATACACATACACCAATACTTTTAGATTTCAAAATATGGTACTTTTGTATCTAACCCCTGACCCTTGAGAGGGTAGTAGTTTCGGAGTTCTTACCGGTTGCGCGTTAGGTGAGAAACTTGAAACAAAATAAACTGAGAATCGAACGGACGTGCTTTATCATTCTGGCCAGTTATTACATTCATATTGTCATTGAATCGTGGTCACGCTTTCAGCTCGGTACGATCAGTTCTATACGAACGGCCGGATATCGAGGATAAATCTGGAACGTGCACCCCATGAACTTTGCAATCTAAATTTCAATTATTCGTGAGCTATGCTAGCCCGTTCCCTCGTTTCTACTATCGAGAAATTCACTTGGCAATGCGAACGGATCACCGAATAAACGGGAACCATTTGACCAACAGAGTTTGCATTGTCGTCTCGTTTTCGATGACGACACACCGGTTTGATCTAATCGCGCATAAAATATGCGTAAGAAAACAAGAAGTTTCGTTCTTTTATTCCAACTTATTATCGTAATTAGATAATATCGTAATACGAGATAAAAATAATTATTGAGTATATAAAAGATTACAGTTTATAGCTTACAGAGCTGTTGACATGTTATCGATCGTAAAATCGATCGTAAAAAAAAAGAAAAATAGTATTCATCCGAGTTAACATACGTTTCTACGATTAAACTCTCGAATGAAAATCAAATTAATGCTATTCACGTGTGTATCAAACAGTTTATTCGTATCAATAGCCAACACAAGTATTTAAAACTTGAATTCATTTGAAAACCTTAACGCTTTAGATTCACGAATAAATCGTAAAATGTATTAGTTACACATGTGTGAAAAAAATAATGAAAAAGAAATATATATACATAGAAAAGAAATAAATAGACACATTGAAATTACAAAAATAAAGATCTTCTATCTTTCGTGAGTTTCTCTCTTTATGCCCGAAATCCCTGAAGGTAAGGATAGTCTCTACACAGTGTAGCAAATCACTGATAGAAGGATGAGGAACCCCTCGAGGAGGAGTTCTACCAAGCAAGGACATTCCGCGAAGCGTTTCTGGACAATTTCGAGTCCTGATGGTTTCCGTAGCGAGCTATGATTTCCACGTGGATAGGCAAACTGCAATTGCACCAAAGCGAATCTTCTTCTCTCCCATTCCATCCATCCATCCCTCTTTTATACTCTCTCTATCTCTCTCTATCTCTTCTTATCCCTCTTTCTCTCTCACAGACACACATAGAAGAGGAGGGTATACGTCGAAGTGCGATTATCCAAGCTTCGCTGGCCAAAGGATTTTCTCTTCGTGAGCTCCGCTCTCTTACTAGCCGAAGTAGTAGGAGGAACGAACCCGATTGCAAGTAGGAGAGTACCTCGAAGAGAACGCTTCGTGAATTTGCTTCTCTCTCTCTCTCTCTCTCTCTCTCTTCTTATATATCCTCGCTCACGAGCGAACGATCTTACGGTTGAACATACACGCTCGATCTCGCGCGCGCTCACCTATCTTCAACGAACACTTACGTATGTACATACACTAACGTGAAAGATCGTAGATATACATATATATGTATGTATAAATCTATATAGGGATAGGAAGGTTCGTGTAGTCATAAATGGTTGTAAAGGAAAGAGGAACATAGTCTGAGTAGAAACAGTGTATGTTCTTACGTGTTCGTAAGATGAGACGGCATTTTGGAGCAGCAGCAGCAACAACAGCAGCAGCAGCAACTAGAGGAGCCAGTGACCGATGATCAAAAAGGGGCTGCCTTTGCGTCTTACGGAAGAAGAAGCATCCTCGACTAAACACACGTGCTTGTCGAAGCAACTTCCAATTTTGGATCGTTTATTGCATTGCTTTCTCCTCCCAACGATCGTTCGCTTTGCCGTCGGATAATCCGTATTTTCCTTTCTTTAGGAGAAAGATTAAAAAAAAAGGAAAAATAATCGAAATAAAATCAATGGACCGTCTTTTGTCGATAGAAGAAACCTCGTTGCATTATCTTTTTACTTTGTTCGTTGCCGAAATTCCAAAGAATCTTTTAGATATAAAATAATCGGTCAGCTAACGCATTAAAGCTAACTTTACCAAAGTATACAACACGTAGATGTTGTTCGGAATCCGAGATCATCGAAGGAATAGGAGAATTTGGATAGAGAAAGAGAGAGAGAGAAGTCTTCGGGACTGGAGAAACTTCCTTCCTATTCCAAAGCGGCAAAGCAACGTCGTCGTCGGTGGATGCGTTATGCCAGTTTCACGTAATCCAGGTTGGTCGAGTGTGTAAAGCGGTCGGAGAACTCTAACTGAAGAGAGACAGAGATAGAGATAGAGATAGAGAGAGGTTTGGTTGGTAGTAGTAGCACTCTAACGTCTTTCGCGAAGGCAGGTCGGAAACTCCGTGCTTCAGGGTCGAGCCAACAACTCGCATGGCGCGTGGTAAACCGTACCATCCAACTTCGGCACGTATGCGGCACGCTTCCATGCCCATTGCTCTCCGCACGGAATAGTTATCGGACCAGACAAACTTCCTCAAAACCGGTTCGAAATAGTTTTGGTGGTGGTGCCGCTTCTATAACGGCGTCGTCCTTACGCTTAGTAACGGGAGCTTTCCTTGTTTTCCTTCATCCTCCGTTTTCCATACCACCCACCACCCATTTACGCGTGTGACTCTACTTTCGTCAGGCTTAACGTATCCTCCCTTCTCCATCTTCTATGTAGTACAAGTTCAAAGATCATTCTGCCACGAAAAGCTTTGAATCAACCCTTCCGTTTCTAACAGTATGATGATCACTGATCTGGAAAGTCGAGATTTGAATCCACTGAATTTTATCCGCTGACATTTTTCTCTTTCTCTGATATTGTTTTATTCTTTGACGTTACTGATCGAGATTCTATTCGATTCGTGAATAATTTTAGAATTTATATTTTATTATCGATCGATCGTTTAAAACAACGTTCTTTCGCAAAATAAATTCTTTGTAGGTTTGGGGAAAAATGGTTTCCTTACGTCAGCAACAGAAGGAAGGGTCTTTTGCGAAGGGCATTTTCACTTGCTGAAAATATCTTTTTTATTTTTTTCTTTCTATTTTATACTCTTAGGTTTCTCGAACATATTTAAGAGATCAGCGTAAAGGGGTGGAGTGTCTTCCCGTAAAAATATCATGGCTCTTTACGAGAGATTCTATAGCGAGAAAATTTCTTTCCTCTCCGACGAGCTTTAGTCGAGCGCAAGAATTCTCGAGGTGATATCGTCTCTTTTCGGAGCCGGGCAGCTCTAGTAGTAAGTACCTACCTATCTATCTATCTATCTATCTACCTACCTACCTACCTACCTACCTACCTACCTACCTACCTACCTACCTACCTACCTACCTACCTACCTACCTACCTACCTACCTACCTACCTACCTACCTACCTACCTACCAACCCACCTACCTATCTACCTATCTGCTCTCTTATAAGATGTAAGAGGTTTGAGGAAAGCAGTAAACGATAGGGAGGCTGAATTCCGCGTCTCTGCAACTTTCCGAAACTTATACGAGAAACTTGTCGATGCACGGCTCAGAAACTTTTCAACGATGGATGCTTTTAGGTCAAAGATGTTACGTAAAGGATCACGGAACTAGCTAGCTTATACCGCCTGGGAGTATTTCACGAATTCTTCAGCCCTTCTTCTTTCTTGAAATATCTCAAATCGTCTGATTCAATGATAATTCATCTTGTCAGAGTGGGGGATCTTTTACTTACACCTATTTCAATTCGCTATCGCAATTGATACTCGTATATTTTGTCGATTTGCAAAATTTGAGAAATAAATGGACACAAAAATAATATCTAACATATCAAATCGTAATCTGTTGGAAATATATTAGGTTGGCAACTAAGTCATTGCTAAATTTTAAAAGGCCACTTATCAACAAAATCCACAATCATTTACTTACCAACCCCATATGTATATTGTATGCTCGTATGTGATAGATAAACGATAAAATTATTTGTCTAGATATTTCTCTAGTCACGTAAGATCGAATCAATGCATCTATTATATATATATATATATATATATATATATATATATATATATATATATATATATATATATGTTTTAGATTATATTATATATGTTTTAGATTAGGATATTTGAAAGACTTCCATAAATCTGGATTTTCTAAGAAAGATATTAGATCCTTATCGCTTGGACGACGAAAGACTTTACGTGGCAACTTTCTAGCGTGCATATAAACGTAATACCTTAGATTTTTCTCTTCTCGATGTAAAGAAACTAACCTTAACCAGAAATATAAGAGAAAAGATCGTTCCTTCCATTCCATTATGGGAATTTCAAGATGGAGCATCGATACGCTCCAATTGTAATCTGCATTACGAGTATAACCAGTGTGCATTGCATGTAAGAGAGAAAAAAAAACTTTAGGTAGAGGAACAACGAATCTTGAAATATTAAAACACAAACGTCTGTCTCGATAATACTTTTTCTTTATTTTCTTCTACGTTTTCTTTCTCTCCTTCTCTTTCTCTTTCTCTCTTTCGTTCCGTCAATCTTTTACATTTCTTTCTATTCCCTACTACTACCACCACCACCACCACCACCACCCATCCCTGTACCTTTCCGTTTTTCTGTTCACTTCTCAATCTTTTTCTCTCGACTCTTTTCAAATTCTATTTCTAGCAGATTTACCGTTTTCTCAGTTGCAATGTGAGTTTTTCGCGCGCGATTGAATTGCACTCGAGAGCGCAACCCTTTGGACCGTGATTTCGAAGAAGATCCTCAGCTTTTTTCTTTTTTTTTCTCTCAATGAAATGCTTCTTCTCTTGTAAGAATTTTCGTCTCTATCGTAAAATCGGATAGAAATATATACGTGAAAAGAAAGAGTTCTTTATTTTATAATACAAAAGACGGAATAGGAATAATCATTTCGTATACAAAAATTTCTATTTTGATTCACGTGATAGATAAAATAATTTAAATTCGTTTAAATGATTTTGATTATCGTAATACTAGAATATATCTCAGAAAAAATAATAGAAAATGACTACACACACGTTCTGTAGTAGTAGTAATTTTTATGGAACTTTATTATCTCGATAATAGAACTTTTTATCGAGTATCTTATATAGTTTTCTCTATTTCGTATCTTATCGTTTTCCACATAACACACTTGTTGCCCAGGATACCTTGGAAATAGTTATGTGTTGTACACATTCACATATATATTTCTATGTTCTGTATTAGACGGAAAAATCTCCGAAGTACCTATCGCAAATCTTCGGGTCCCACCCTCACCCGAAACCTCTTTATCCAGGAACAAATAGCGTAACGACAACAGAACGATATTGGCGACATTCCGAGTCTGTACTTTTCCAAATCCTCTAATACCTCAAAAAGACATCCTTGTAATCCACATTGTATATACCCTGGCCAGCAGTCTCTCTCTCTCTCTCTCTCTCTCTCTCTCTCTTTACGTCTCTTCTTTTTTCCTTTGCCCATTTCACTTGATCGTACGTTCCTGGCACAAATATAATCCGGCTTCTCTCTATCGTTCTCTTTTATTTCTACGTACAACATATTGTATATATATATATATATATATATATATATATATATATATGTGTGTGTGTGTGTGTGTGTGTGTGTGTGTGTGTGTGTGTGTGTGTGTGTACGTGTGAGCAACAAGCCACACGTACAGTTGGAGGATGGGTCAACGAGTGTATGGGGAAACGTCCAGAAGATATTTTTCTGCAAAAATGAACGAAGCCACATGATTTTTCGTCACGTTTTCTACAGTACACACGTATTCGTAACATACAGGATCCTACTTCGTTTCCATGAGATAATCCACAATTCCGTAAACGTAAACGCATTCTTATACTCGTCCTATCTATTTGTCATTCGTATCTTCTTTCTCTCTCTCTCTCTCTCTCTCTCTCTCTCTCTCTAACTTGTTCCACCTTTTTCCTATCCATCTCACAAGATTCCCCTCACCACCTATTTATTCGTAACGACGACGCAAATTTTCTGACGCGATTGAATTGAACCACCCCTCGGTTATTACAATTTCATGGCTCCTAGCAATAAGAAGGGGTCCTAAACGTTTTCACGAAATTTTCACCTTTATTATCAGGTGCCCTTTTGAAGTAGAGAGAAAATAAAAAAAATACTGCTATCAAGGTAGAAGAATAAAAAACGTATGGCAAAAAGAAATACTTCGTTTAAGACAAAAAAGAAATTTTGTCGATTTTTCTTTCGGTAGAAAAGACACGGTTAAGATAATAAAAGAAAGAGAGAAAAAACGAGATTGGGATCGACCCCAGAATTATCTACATGTACATATATCTATAGGGTGTCTCATATAACTGTATTCACAATTTTTCAAGTACTTGCGATAATTCAAAGATCATGGTATACTAGTTCGTTAAATTCGTATTAATATGGGCTATAATACTGTAAGATCAAAAATGTAAGGTGTCATTTAACAAAACAAAGATATCCTTAAAAAACAACAAAAAAATTTTTTATTGCAATTTATAGTCAATCAAAAACAGATCAACTATTTTAAATTAGTTTAAAATCGCAAGTACTTGAAAAATCGTGAATACAGTTATGTGAGACACCCTTTGTGTATATACCATATACGTATATATGTAAATTAAGTTATATGAGTGTCTGTGCACGACATAGACTTACAGAAGCTTGCGAGCTTTCCCTACCTCAACTCTCATCCCTTCTCTCTCTCTCTTTTTTCTCTCTCCTTCCATGCGTTGATCTTCAGTACGCTGATCTCATCCAAGCCAACTTGAATCGTTCGTCTCATGGCTGCTTCGACGAGCTTAATCTCTCGGATAGGTGTTCTCCTTCTCCTTAACATCCCTTCTCATCATCCTCTTCTTCTTCTTCTTCATCCTCGTTTCCTCTCTCTCTCTCTCTCTCTCTCTCTCTCACTCTCTTTCTTTCCTTCCCTACCTGGAGAAATTCTGGCAGAGCCAGAGGGGAAAATTTGAAATTCAAACATAAGTGGTTCTCTCGAGCTGTCGTCATCGTCTTCTTCTTCTTCTTCTTTTTCTTCTTCTTCTTCTTCTTCTTCTTCTTCTTCTTCTTCTTCTTCTTCTTCTTCTTCTTCTTCTCCTTCTTCTTCTTCTTCTTCGTGGTAGTCCTGCTACTACCATCATACGATATCCATCCCTCTTTTTCTTCTACTGCATCGCATCTCGTTGCCTACACCCTTAAGGCTCAGTCAGTCTTTTCAAATGCATGCGCCCTCTGTGAACTCGAATCTCTTAGATCCTAACCACTAGGAGACATAACACGAAGGTGAAACGAAAAGACACGAAAATGATGATGCAAAAGCTTAAGGTTTCTATGTTCATATACGCATATATATATGATATCTTGTATCCTTGTATCAAGGCACCAGACGGTATGCTGCAGCATGCATCCTTAGCAAAATACTCTCCTAAATGGCTTGAATTTAATTTATGTAATAATTTACGAGGACATTGTGACACGTTGGAAAACACTGCTTGTCATCGTTGTGCGAGAATATGCTCCTAGCAGCATGCGTGTGCTGTACGCGTGCAGAGACAGGAACATTGTAGAGACCACCGAAGAAAGGGTGAATTTTGGTGAGAGTGGGAGGTGGGGAATAGGATGGTGAGGGGAACTGGGCGTTACGAGAACGCTAAACGTTGGCGATGGGAACGCGTGGTCGACGCAGCTGCCGAGCTTGTCGTTAAATTTGAGTTAGATAACAATAAATATTCATTAATGGACAAAGTAACATAGTGGTGTTGCTGGCAAGAGTGGTGGTGGTGATGGTGGTGGAATCTAGCCATGGTAAACTACGACACAACGACGCAAGTGCAAACGTGCGTGTATGGGTGTGTGAACAAGAGCTGGGAACTATATATATAGTTAGAATCCCTGTTTCCCTCTTCATCCTCCTTTCGATCGTCGTCATCGTCATCATCGTCGTCGTCGTCGTCGTCGTCGTCGTTCTGGTCCTGGAGGAGAGACAGAGATTGTCGTCCTTGCTATTGTGGCGGCTTAGGTTCCTATCGGCCATTCCGGAAACTGTAGGCAGTTGGCGGATCGGGTGTTCCGGCTTAAGCCATCGCAATTACCATTATCGATACCACCGGATGTAGGAAGCGTTAGAAGGGAGGATGAGGAGACACACAGAGCTTTCTAGATGTTCGACGCTTCGTCGTCTGCTGCTGCTACTGCTGCTGCTACTCCTGCTATGGTATATCGGTCGTATACCCTATGTACAATGTTCCGCATCGTAGGAAAGAGCTTCATTAGCGGTGATACAGGTGAATAGAATTATCCCCTTGAACTGCGTGCAACGGTACTTTGTTACCTTGCCATCGTAAGCTCTGTTATACGATCAAGAGCTTCCGTTCTTTGGTATCGAGTATCATTGATTTGATCGTTAATCGTATCGATCGTAATAGTAATTAACATTTTTAATACTCCATGTGTATGTGTGTGTGTATGGTTGTCTCATAATTATATTACATTACATACATAATTATATATATTATGTGCATTAGTATTACAATGGTATATTTTTTATTTTATTGTATTTTGTTGGTCACACGGATTACCTTTATATGATAATCGATTTATTGAATAATAGTAATTAGAATTAACATTATGAATGAATGTTCATGTTACTTTAATATTCTTCTAATTTGTTTATGTATTATTCGTAGTTTAAATACTACTTTGAAAAAGTAATTAATTATAAACAATGAAAATTTACAATTTATAACAATTTTTTATCGATGCAAGTGAACATAATCACCCTACCAGGCTGGAAACCACCTTCCCGTTTTATATAACTATAACTACTTAGGTTCGGTAACAATAATATATATCTTATGTGAAAATCCGTATATATGTCAATCTTAAGGTGAACGCGATACAGTACGGGTCGAAGATATAAACAACGTGTGATTTTTAGGTCAAAAATATTAATTTCTACTTTTCCTGAAATTACATGTAGTAAATACATTCTATTATCATCCTTAAATAACTTCAATAATCTATAAAACGTATTAAATACTTTTTATTCTTATTTATAATTTTTTTTATAATTATGAGACTTTTATCAATACTAAATTTACCGAAACTTCATGTATTCCAACATCAAATGACCACTTTAAAAAAAGAAACATATATTTTCATATAGAATAAAATTTAAGTCAATTGCATAATGAATAATATACCGTCATTTATTTAAAAATGAATAATGTACATTTTATGCGTTTTCATCGAATTTTATTTACAAATTATAGGACACGGTTATTTGACCGTACGTCATGGTACGTTTAGTGTTAATTCTCGTAGAATTTCATTTAAAATTTTCACTTTTGATAAATCACGATCCGTTCGATCCTGGTTGAAATAAAATGTTCCACGTTATCGTAGATGGAAAATACCCGAAAGCTTTGAAAAGAATGATCGAGGTTGGCGATTCGTATCAGCCGCGCATGCGATATGGCCGATGGAATTACGTAGTTGTCAAGTCCCACTCATTCCTATCTCTATTTCTCTCTCTTCCTCTCTCTCATCTACCTTTCTCACGCTCTCATCCGTCATGACTACGTCGGTGAGACTGCGAATTTCGAATTGTATTGGACTCGCTCTCTCTCTCTCTCTTCTCCACGAACTGCCAATGATTGCCGCACTTAACCAATCGGATTTTGCATTTCGACGCCTCGTTGTCAAACCTCACCCTCTCCCTCTCCTACAACCACCCTTCCTCTCTCATTCTCTAACTCTCCTACTCACTACCACCACAACACCAACCCTATTTCTATAGGTTGAGTCTCGTCTCCGGTTGTATCATTGATGCTATGAGGGTAAAGTGCTTGAACGCGAGTGCATGCATGCATTTGTGTGCTTAGCACTATCGAAAGAGAGAGAGAGAGGTGGGCAGAGAGAGTGGGAGAAAGGATTCTGGAGGGAGAAGCATTCTCAATGATGGCCGACGGTGTTATATCGTATCGAGATTGAACGCTCAACTTTTATGTTTACCCTTAACTCCTTGTCCCTTTGGAACGCAATATCTTCTCTTCTATCTACACCATTTCTCATCCTTCCCCGACACGTTGAGAAGCATCGTAAGCTTTTTTCCCAAAGTAATATCTAACCCCCGGTGTATGGTGGTTGGTGATCTTTAAGAAAATCAGTTAACCTCTCTCAGGTTTTTTTTCTTTCCTTATTTTATATCAATTTACTTTTTTTTTTAAAGAAATTTTCGAATAATCATATTATTAGTTATACGTGAAAACGTTGAAATTGTGAGACGAGAAAAGAAAAAAATTGAATCGATTATTATTAGATTAGTAAGAACAAAGAATGACACGAAGTGATGACGAGTTGGATACCTGTAGTTATCTGTATGGAAGAAACGTATCCATTATATCTTCTCGCATAAAGTCACGAGCCATTATTCGCGTCATCGATGCATAGTCATGTATATAATACATACATACGAGCTGTGTTTGAAATGCGAAATGAATGGAACTCGGGGTCTCGATGCAAGGCAGGCAGGCAGGCACTGAAATAGCAATAACTCGGAGATTAAAACAGAATTAAAAAGTGTACTGAATGCGTATCTGTGTCAAGCATTAGAAAGGTAAGAAGACTTGTAAAACATCCGGCTCGTTATTATATGAGTATCGAAGTGATCTATGACGAATGAAAAGAAGAACAAAAAAGAAGAAAAAAAACCCAGAGAAAAGAAAACGCAAATAATTGTACAACCCTTTTATTCTTTTTAATAATTCGTGAATTTTCCTTTCAGCTGACTTGTGATCTTCTCTCTCTTTCTCGTTTTCTATATGTGGTACCACTTTAGGTATAAAAACCATGACAAAAGGGAACCATAACGATAACCGAGTTTGCTTCTGTGTGTTACATTACAGCAGAACCGTCCAGTAAATCTCATCATTATCCACTAATGTGATTTGTGAAATGTCCAACCTGTAGGAGCGTAAGATGGGAATGCTCGTGGGTGTGGTATAGGTATATAACATCGTCGTTCAATCTTCTCGAAAGTCTCCTCTCTCTCCCTCTCACTCTCTTTATTTCTCTCCTAAGTGCGATGATTCTCTTGAGACTGTAATTCGAAGAAAAGTTTACGGTACTTTCATTAGTTTACTCGTTGCGGCGTCGTATAACTTGTAAGCAACGATAAACTCAACGAAAAGTTAACGCGTAAATCATTATGAAAGGGTTAAATGTTTGTAACGAAGGTATAAGGTATGTTATAATAAACGATAGAGATATTCTTCGTTTCCAACAAATAATTTTAGTATCAAAATTATCGAAGAAGACCAAATAAGCGTAAAAGCTTATAAACCTAATCTTTTTTTTTTTTTTAAAGTCTTCAAAAGCAACAACCTGATTTTTCGGGATACGTGGGAGGACACATCGTCAGAATTTATTTGACTATTTATTTGACTTCTTTCATCTATCTGCTATCCCTTTTTATTTTGTCCCCCTCTTATTCGCTGTTGCTCTTCTTCACAGATGCACCTACCCATACCTGCACATATATACACAGCTACACACACACAAATATACATATAGTGCATACAGAGAAGAGGTTGTTGGCTCGAGCCGCACAGCTAATGAGGGCAAACACCAGTCTCGCCGGTCTTCTCTCGCCTCTAGAAAACCCTACTACCTCTAGCAACCTTTCCTCCAACGTTGGAACCCACTCGACTCGACGCGAACAACCAACAGTCGTTTTTATTCTTGAAAAATACATTTGTCCCGTTGACCCCGACGAACTCATGCTAATTGCTACTATCTTTCTCTCTAGATTTCTTTTTCTTTCTTTTTATTTTGTTGTAACCCGATAATGTATCATTAATGTCATCGTTCATGAACGAAGGGATAGGATTATAACTAATACCAAAAAAATTCGAAAAAAGTGGATGGGTGATGGGTTGTGTGTGGTGGGGTTGAATATAGTTAACCAAAATACCAAAAACCCGAACTGAGTGGGTTGTAGGGTTGAATATAGTAAACCAAAATACCAAAAAACCAAACGGAATGGGTGGTGGGTTGTGTATGTGTTTGGTGGGGTTAAATATAGTAAACCAAAATACAAAAAAACTGTACGGAATGGGTGGTAGGATTAAATATAGTAAACAAAAAATGTTTACATTAATGTGCATTATTGTAGTCCGAAAAGGAGGGGGATGATATTAAAAGTCGCACATGTTTGCGGGGGTTCTCTCGTTTATTTTTTTGCTTTTCCATCTAAGCGCAGGTAGGTAGAGAGAGGTAAAAGTCGCACACAAATTCATCGAGTCTCGTATTTGCTAGAAGGTCGACAACGCGGGAGTATTGCGAGTGACAGCTGCCTGTTCATTATTCCTGGATTACGTTGCTGCCGGAAGAGAGTAGAAAGAAGAACAAGAGAGATGGAAAAAGGGACGACGAAGCTAGGTGAAACAAAGAAAGAGGATAGAATGGAAAGAGAAAGAAAAAAAGAGATGAATGATGGTATAGCTAGATCATCCGAAACGTCGTGGTCGGTTATTTCACGGCAAAAAACATATTGGCTTCCTGTTTGTTAGCCACTATGTCAAGAGAAATTGCTTGACTTTCATTTTCTTATACGCGAGAACTGTTAATTTTTTCTTTAATTCAACATATTTAAGATCGTTAACAATTTTTCTTGCAATAATAATATAAATTTGTATTATAAAGATTCGAAGTAATGTTGACAAAACTGTAAATTCGTTAGATATCGTGGACAAAAAGTGTTTAACTTTACACTATTTAAAATAAGATGCAGTAATAATAATAATAATAATAATAATAATAATAATAATAATAATAATAATAATAATAATAATAATAATAATAATAATAATAAATAAATTTGTATTATAAAGATTCGAAGTAATGTAAAAAAAATTGTAATTTCGTTGGATACCATGAATAAAAAGATTTTTAACTTTACACGATTTTTAAAAAGATGCAATAATAATAATAATAATAATATAGATTTGTATTATAAAAATTTTAAATAATTTTAAAAAATTGTAACTTCGTTGAATATCGCGAATAGAAAGATGTTTAACATTGCACGTTTTAAAATTAGATCACTTCTCGGTTTAGATAAAGTTGAGGGGTTATCAATTTTTGTTGCACAATGTATGCACTTTCAAAAGAAAGGAAAAATAATTCGATATAAAAAACGAGTGAGATTCAAATTGGTCTCTCTATCAGTGGTTGAATATTATAAATCTATTGAAGGGAGTCTGTAGGGTTTTTCTTTCTGTTCTAAACTTTCGTATGGAAGAAAATACGTCGTTTAAGATCGTCGCGGTAAAATGTATCCCAAGAGAAAATGTCAGTTCTCCCTTCGTTTCTTTTTTCTTCTTCTTTTTTTTATTTTTCTTTATATTTTAAAGCTCGCGTATGCACCTTCGTCGTTTTACGGTGACTAGATCGTTTTCTTTTGCGCTTCGCATTTTGCGGCCCGCGCGTATTTAATAAGGCTTGATTATAAGCTTTACGCGTTCCGCTTCTCGGCTTTTCTCTATCCCTGTTTCGTTGAGTTTTTCCCCGTCCTTTCCTAGGGACGAAGGAAAACGAGAAAGAGAGAGAGAGAGAGAGAAAAGAAACTTAACCCTTCGTAACGGTGGTAACACGTGCAATTAAGTTCGTAAGTACGAACGATATCCCACGCTTGACGTTAACGTCTAGATATATTACTACACAAATACGTATTTTCCCTCTCTCCCTCTCTCTCCCACGTTTTAACATTTTATACAGAAATAAGTTTAGGTAGTATTTCTGAATGAAACAACGAAGGTTTCTTCTATGTTTCCATTTGAACTTTATCTTAACTAATAGTAATTTAGAAAGAAATATTTTACATTAACGAAGATCTTCATTGATGTTACGTATTTTGATTTAATGACAGAAATTCAACTAAAACTTAGAAATTCGCAAAATAATAATATGGATTAGAAAAAGTAAAAGTTATGTAATCTACTCAGAAGGTATATAAAAGATAGTATAAATAATATAAATATAATATTATATAATAAAAGTAATAGTATAAATACTATTTCATAATTAAAATCAACACGAAATAGTCTCATTTTCCCAAATTTAATTCACATTATATCATCAAACACAATACAGTATCTAAAAAATCGAGTCAACTATGTTTTTTGATTAGCGCGTGATTTAACCCATTGTGTACAGGGTCTACCAGAAACGTAATGCTCAGGTTTGACAGAGACGGATCTTACGTGGATCAGATTTCGTAGGTTTTTCGATCGATAAGCAAGAACCGATAAGACTTCTCTGACTACTATTCGTGTCAAGGCCTTTCTTTTTCTCTTCTTTGACGTCCACGTTTTTTTTTTTTTTTTTATATACAAGCAATAATGTTTGTCAAAGTAATCGATAGAAGGGACGATAGATCGTTTGCGAGTTCGTTTAACGTCTTGACAATTGATCACATACGACTGGTGTATGAACATATAAGTGAATGTGTGGGGAACACGAGCAACTTTTAACTTTCGTTCAACCAAGATTATGTATCCAGTCTTTGATTTACTTAGCTTTCAACTTTCTAGGAAATTCTTCATTTTTTGTTTTATTTTATTTTTACAATCTTTCTTTACTCTATATATAAATTTTTTTAATCTTTCTGCATTCAAAATTGATAAGAAGGGAAACGTCTATTCAAACTTTCAAGTCCGTAAAAAAAGAAAATTTTTGAATGGAAAAAAATTAAGAAAAAATTAACATACAGAGAGATTTATTTTTGCACTTTAGACGAAAAACAGTTTCCAATTTTCGTCTCGTCTTATTCGAATAGCAAAATCCGCAACTGGCAGTCGACGTTGTTTGCGAAATCCAGTGAAGGGAATAAAGGACCTTGCTTGCATCCTTGAAGAGTAAAATTTTACTACTTTGAGAAGACCATTCTATCCGTTTATTTATTCGATAAGAATCGTAAAATGAAAGTACATAATAATTCAGGAATTGAATGAACGTTAAGCGTTTCGGCTTTACAATCTTTAACGAATATAATATTAATAAAAATTTGGATACTTGTAAATAAAATCTTTTATCGATAGGAAAATCATCTTTCTGTGTTATGAGAAATACGTATACATATATTAAATAACGTGTACATATAAGCACACAGGGTGACTAACTTTTAAATAAACCATTTTTCAACTAGACTTGTTCGTAATTCACATATGGTGTTGCATTTTTCTTACACTTAACTTCTGAATGAAAAAAAAGAAAACTGATTATGATCTGGCTGTATAGATAGACTGCGATTGGAACAAAAACTTATCGTCTATGAGATAAGAAAGGAAATGGGTGATGTACCGAAAGACTTTCAAAAAGAATGAAGAATTTTTGAAGTAAACGCATCTAGTGGAACCATGAGTATGGTTGGATAGTATAATGCTTTATTGAATATAAAACTTGGTGTGTGGTATAGCATCGAATATCTTCGACGTCAGGAAAATCCTGAACGTGAACGTTTACGACAGTGAAATCACGCGACGAGAGAAGAGGTGCTTCCTTGGAAAATACCATCGTATTGCATAAAAAGAGAAAGTACATTAAACTTACTTATTCGACCCTTTGGCGAACGCGAATGGGAAGGACAGAGATAGAGATAGAGATAGAGAGAGAGAGAGAGAGAGAGTGAGTGCAAGCTCTCACATACACGCATTTGCATAATACCGATATAGGTATGCCGCAAGGATATAATCCTCACGGTGGTCGCTTTCAAAATATCACGCACCACGTTCTGCGGACTACAATCCCATTTCCGCAATTTGCATATTAAATACAAATTCGGCTTGGTCTGGCCCTGATCCCGTGCTTTCCGCGAGTAAGTAGTAGTGGTAGTAGTAGTGAGTGGATAGTACATGCATACACTCATATATATATATATAAAGAAGCGTCAGTGATTTCTTCACGAAATCCACATGTTCGTTCTACTAATAGGAGTGTTTACGTGTTGAAATCTAACGAGAATGTGTGACGTGGAGTCGAAATAAGGGCCAACGAGAGATAGAGAAAGAGAGAAAGAGAGAGAGAAAGAGATTCTCTTTTACACTCTTACTATGTTTCTGCATTATCAGCATTCGCGTATGCGCAACCGTGCTCATTAGACAAGAAATCGTTAGCGCACGTCAGCAAGACTACTATGGTTTTGTTCTCATCTCATTCTTCTACCTCCTGAACTTGTATATTATTATGATTTCTGACACAAAAAGAGATCACTCGGAATAACGTTTTTTTGTCTTTCTCGTTGATATTTTTTTCTCTCTTTCTGTTTTTCCAATTGTACTTTTTATTTAACAAACAAAATAAAAATAAAAAGATCGTATCGTAATCGTTTACGCAAAATAACGAGGTCATTTCTGATATCGTTGGTAATCGAGGTGATGGTTTGTGATGGTTGTACTGGTGCTGCTGCTGTTGCTGCAATTGTTTAACGAAATCGTTTCTAATAACCATTTCGATTATTTTTCCAACTCTAGCGGTTTCCCGATACATACTTCACTCAACGATATAAATCCGTTTGGTTAATGCAGCGTCGGCAACACATTTGATTCTCTCTCTTTCTCTCTTTTTCGCTTTCTCTCTTCCACGTTATTTTTAGTAAGCGACATTTGTGCACTTTCGACCTGTTTAACTTCAGAGTCGACTCTCTCGACAAATTATTCTATAGATCGTTAGCTCAGCTAACTCGGCGTCCCATCGCTCCAACGTAAATTCGTTCGAAAACCAAAGCCAGTTACAGTTACTGAAAGAAACCCCCATTCTCAATTAGCATCGATTATCTACGAATAAAAAAAAAAAAAGAGAGAGAGAGAGAAATGTGCATTATCTCTCATGTCTTCTTTTATTTTTCTTTTTCAAACTTTGATCAATTACATGGAAATAAATAATATTTATAATTATTATTAAATCTTTCAGAGCCCATCGATGATGATACATTTTCGTTAGCTAAATATGGTATTGTAAAATATATATTCCAAATATTATAATATCATACATTAATACTCGTAAATTGTAAAGAGCATTTTCAATAGTGAATTATTATACGTTACAATTGTTATTTGTTTATTGTACGTAGAATATATCTCAAGCATCATCGTTCGAATGATTAATAAGCGTTCACATGATGATCCCCGATTTAACTTGAAAACTTTCAACTCACACATATAGATAACTTATAATCCATTTTTTCTTTATTGTAAAGTTTCAGTTGGAAAGGTTCGTTCGAGCTTCGGATTGAAGTCTACTTACATTTTCGTTTTAATAGCAAGAGTAAATGCCGGTGAACGATAAAAGTGTCGTCGTCGTCGTCGTCATCCCACACCTTGTAGGCTCGTAAAATGTCAGAGAAAGAGAAAGAAAAAGAGAAAGCGAGAGAACAGACTTTGAAACGACGTTGGTACGACCGAGATTGGCTCGCTAGTAGGATGCACAATACGTAATCGTCATTGCGATGCACTTAAATCGCAGCAGTCGTCAGCAATAGGACGAACGTTGGGGTCCGTGACGGAGGTGGGGAGTGGTAGAGGGACTCGTTCACGCTCAAGCCAATGGAATTACAAAAGCTCGATCGGCCTTAATCCCAGTCGCTCGTAACTCATAATGCCGGTTTACGAGCGTCTGCGCGCACGTTATCCTCCCCTGCGCACAAGGGGGGATAGAGAACACCACCATCACCACCATCATCACCAGCACTAGCACTACCACCCGTACGCCGACATTAAGAGCCAAATTCTCGTTGAAGAACTCGCGTTAACAGTAAAGAGAGCTAGGAGTAGTAGTAGTAGTATAGTGATCGTCGGGTGATATCGATTTCATCGTTTCCAATTCCTTCCATTCCATTCCATTTCAACCATGTATTCGATGATTTGCTTGCCGATAATAACTGAGAGTAAACTGTGGTTTCATTGATACGAAATAGTTCATAATAATGATTTATTTTCTTTGTTTGCTGAAGATTTTTGTCACATCTATTGATCATCTTGCAAATGAGAAATTTCATTTTTAACCCTTCATCCAAAGAAATTATATGGTATGATATTAAACGTCACACTAGTGAGAGCAAGAAGAAATAGAAGTAGAAGAAGAAGATGATGATGATGATGGGGGAGGAATTAGTTTAGGTTGGAAACTCACTGCTTTAATTATTCCTACTAATTACCCGAATTAACTCAAATTAACCCCCTTATCCGTTTGACCCAGCAGCAGCAGCAGCAGCAGCAGTAACGTTCTGGTCTATCCCCTTCTTGCTTCTTTACTCGCCACCACCACTCCTGGTAGTAATCCGACGTGGTGTACGCTGATTACCAACGATCGGTCCAACCAACCCCTAGCTAGCTAGCTAACAGCACCAGTCGTCGTCGTCGTCTTGAAACAATCTCGTCTTTCTCTTGTGTTCTCTCCACGCTTTACTTTCTCTTTCCTCCCTCTCTTTCTCTTTGCCGCAAGCAACAGCTTAGAATGCCGCACTTCGAAATTATGTCGCATTAATTTTCTTCGCGTCGTGTCCTCTCTTAACCGTGGATAAGAACGAGAGATCGTCTTATTACGCCGTTCCTGCAAATCACTTTGCTAGGTGGAAGTTAATTAATACGCTCTCTCCTCTCTCTCTCTCTCTCTCTCTCTTTCTCACAAAGTTGAATTCTCCAGTTGTGAGAAACTTTTGGCAAAGACAAGAGAGAAATGGATAGAGGAGAATGATAAAACGTGAGAGGGGGTCGTTAATCGATAACTCGTTTAATAGTTTTCCGATAATTGTACGATCCGAAAAGGATCGTACGGTGATTAGCGGTATTCGAAATTCGCGCGCATCCACTTCCATCGATTGGGATTCTAGATCGATACTCATTGCGAGCATCGATCAACTGTTAGTAACTATCGAAGCGTTGCTCTAGCAACCCCCACCTCTCGCATCCCCACTTCTCATCGCCCTAGTACGTACGTCCTGCTGTGACCGTACAAAGGGGCATTCTTTCTATTCCTTCACCGGACGCCTACGACTACACATCTTGAGGGATTATAGAGGCTTTAAGAATTCACAAAGGACAACGAAGAGAATATCCTAATCTTCAAGACTCGTGAAAGTGAGCCCATTCCACATCACAACCCTTAAGGTTGTGATCGCTATATTTGCGGAGTGCGAGAGGTGAGATCTTTCCAATATATATATATTTCACATCGACGGTATTTTCCCTCGTGGTAACGCCACGTGGTACCTTCTTATTGTATAATCGAATAACATCCAGGGTTTTTATGCCGCAAGGCTTTTCCCTGACGAGCCAATAAAAAAGGCATTGTTTCTTTGGTTGGCTCAACCACGTGTTTTATTTTACACCTTAACCTAACCCTTTATTCTCCACTTCATAGCATAAACAAATTGCCAGAGGACTCTTAATTGAGGAATTTCGGCCATAACATTTTGGTGCCTCCTGTGAGGTCCGAATTCCCGACTTCTGTTTTACGAAGCAGCGAGTAGACTATCACCACACCGAGCAAACCGATTAGAGAACAACGAAGTCGAGGGAGTCCGCCATCTTGTGAACATCTACACCGTTCAGCGGAGGCAGCATCACGAAAAATCTAGAAGCGAGATAAGTAGTTTTAATTACCCGTGCATACGCCTATGCGTACACACCCTCATTTACTAATATATATCTCAAGGGAAATTGCGTCTTCGAACCCCGTAGAAGTTCGCAATTTCTTATATATTTATGCATTACGCTCATTTCTCTGTAAAATTCACATCTTAACATCGAAAAGACTTATAGAACTTAATTTCTAAATTTGAACGGATACATTATATATAATCGAAGGTTATTCTCCATCTCGGAAAACGCTTTATTCTCGTACAAGGAACGATGGGATTTTCGGCGGCTTCACCGCCACGCCACCTTCCTCACTTGAACGAAGACGCCGTGACGTCATCGCCGGACATCCCATCTATCGGCATACAGCTAGCGACGATCGCATACCCCCTCCATCGGGCTACCACTGACAATAAACGGACACCCCCCTCCAACGATTTACGGCAGCAGGACCGTACTCGCGTGATCAAGAACCCAACGCGCGGTCATATACTCGTGCAAAGGAAATTTTTATAATATCACAAATTCATTTGAGTAGATTTCGAAGAGTAGAATAGTTAATAATGGTTCATAATGGCATCGCAAAAACAGCTCGAACAGCTCGAACAAAAACGGCTAGTTTTAGAATCAGGTTTAACACACGTCGAAAATCTAATTCAAGAAGGGAATTTAAGTAAACAGGAAATAAGAAAGCGTTACGAACGACTTACTCAGCTTGTAGAGAAATACGAAACATTGTATGAAAAGTGCGCTACTGCTATCCGCGAAGTAGGAAGAGTCGATAGTTTGAATCCCATCATAGAGAGATATTTCGCGATCGGAGACAAAATTGACTCGGGCGATACGGCCGCGGTTAGTAACGCGAACGGCTCGCATGGAGACGACGGTGCTACAAATACCCGCGATCAGCAAATACGATTACGCCGAATCGAGATCCCGAAATTCGACGGAGACATCGGAAAGTGGATTCAATTCAAGGGGAGTTTCATGACACTGGTGGACGCGCGTACCGACATGTCGGATTTAGAAAAACATATATACCTCCGCGAGTCTCTTACCGGTAGAGCGCTTCAGACGATCGCGACATATTCATCGACCGGGCAGAATTATAAGAATGCGTGGGAAATGTTGTTGAAAACTTTCGACCGGCAACGCATACTCCTAGCACGGGCCATTGACGCCTTCATAGACACTCCACGGCCGAAAAGCATGTCAATAGAAGAGATGACACGGCTTGCTGGTGACTTGCGGGCCCATTCGGATACTATTACTTCTTTCAATGTACCACACGCACTGATGGTACGCCTTGGCGAACGCATTCTACCCCGCGATCTTAGACAAGAATGGGACAAACAGTTAGATGCGGATAATTATCCGACCATGAATCAGCTTTGCGACTTTGTGAACGAGTACACACTCCGTAGCGTCGCGTCGTCGAATATTCCATCGACATCGGGAAACGAGCCTCACTCAAAACGTAGACATACTGATACGATGACTTTACGGCCACTAAAGCGACAGGAGACACATATAACGCGTACATTTCTTACTCGGACCTCAATTAATTGCATTCTTTGCAAACGAGATAAACATTTTTTATACCAATGCCCCCGGTACCATGACCTGACGAAACGAGACAGACTGGCGATGGTCGAACGTTATGGACTATGTAAAAATTGCTTACGGAAGCATCGAGACCCATGTAAGAGTTCACATTGTCAAATCTGCAGCCGATCCCATCATACGTCGATACATATAGACAATGACGAGCATGAGGTCACGAAACAGGAGAGCCACACCCCCGCGAAAACGGAGACCGCGTCGACATCTCAAACGAACCCATCACTACGCGACTAACACCGATCCTTCATGTCAATTCGCACGGTGTACCGAATTAATTCCTTATGAGCGCCAAGTACCGTGTTAGAAAAAACGAAACGGGACCTTTAAACAATTTCGGGTATTCTTAGATACATGCGTCGCCGCACACTTCATTGCCGAAAATGTCACGAGAGAGTTACGCTAACAGATTATACCATATTAGGTTTCCACTCACGCTAGATCAGAACTTGATCGATGATCGTCATCGAGGTAATCATTTAATCGCTAAACCATAAATATAAGCAGAACTTTTCGCTACTCATCGTCTCTAATATAGCGCGATCGAATTCAGTAAACAAATTAGAAGGCGAAATTCATTACGTCTAAAATGCGAGACGATGCGAATCGGGAAAATACATGGTGCGTATATCCTCGCGAGGAAGGACATGATCACAGCCACCTACGTAGTATAGCCTCACGCCGATTCCACAATCTCTCGAAGAAGTTACACGCGAATACCGAACTCAGGAAGGAATACGAACGGATCATACGGGAATATATCGATTTAAGACATATGTCGAATGTTAAAGACGAACTTACGGGAGGCTGTTATCTTCCCCATCACGCGGTCATTAAATCAGTCAGCATGACAACTAAGGTATGGGTCGTATTCGACACTTCCGCGAAAAAATGATCAGAGGTATTTCTCAACAACACTTTGTTAGTAGAACCTACAAGTCGAGATACTGTAGTAAAACTCTTGTTACGATTCCGAACGTATCAGTACGTATGGAACGCGGATATCGAGAAATGTATCGACATACATGAGTTCATCTAGACGATCGCCAATATCAACAGATATTTTAGTGACATAACGAACGGATTCGCGAGTTCGAACTTAACACGGTGACACTCGAAATAACCTTAACACCTTTTCTTGCTATACGAACCATAAAAAACTCGCGAAAGATGAAAGCGCGAATTATCCACTCGGAGCCGACATACTAGACCGTGATCTATACGTTGATGACCCGATCGACGGCCA
The DNA here is from genome assembly GCF_049000335.1 of Polistes dominula. Lineage (NCBI taxonomy): Eukaryota > Metazoa > Arthropoda > Insecta > Hymenoptera > Vespidae > Polistes > Polistes dominula. The sequence goes on along the minus strand of NW_028301152.1, from coordinate 9,608,740 downwards.
ATTACACGGTTTCTGCGACGCGAGTCAATCTGGTTACGGAGGCTGCTTATATGTAAGATCGCGACATAAATTCGGTAACACACGCGTACGTCTACTTTGCGCTAAAAGTCGCGTGGCTCCTCTTAAGGACACCACTGTACCACGTTTAGAATTATGCAGAGCATTGACACTCACGCGATGATTAAAAATTGTAACTCGATGCTGACGATGGCTTAAAACTAACTCATATAAGGGAGAATTGTCTACCGCAGAAATAACAAACGGAACGACGCGTTTTTAAAATCGTGCAAGACTTACAATGTCACGCCGAAAGAGAAAGGTTGAAAACAGCGGGGGGAGTCAAGAGCGCAAGGCTCGCCGCGTTAATTCCGATTCTTGACGAAAAAGGTTTAATTCGAGTGGGGGGTCGACTTCGGAACGCAAATTTAAGTTTCCACGAGAAATGTCCGATATTATTGCCCTCACATCACCACGTCACCGATCTCATCCGAAAGCTCCATGAACAAAACTTTCACGCCGGTATACAGACTACCCTCTATGCCCTTCAACAACGTTTTTGACTCCTCGACGGTAAGGAGGTCTGGGGGAAATTGCAGTCAAATCTTTCAAACATCATTTTAGACGAAACGTGAGCGAACTGCGTTTCGCATACGAAGAAGTAGACCACATTTGTTATCGAAATCGAAGCTATTTTAAGTTTACGCCCGTTAAGGGTAACGTAATCGTCAGATTTAAATGATGCAACCATACTAACGCCTGCACATTTCTTTTAGATTAAAGGAACGTTTACGACATTGTGGAAGGAAAATTATATTAAGACACCAGCTAATCGATTGTCTTCATGGAAACACATTCCAAAAAAAAAACGCTAGAAATGGACCCAATCCCAGCATAAAATCAAAGGAACACCACCGTCATTCTCATCGACAAATCAACTATACGTGAGATAGCCGTGAAAACTATTCACGGAGTCGTCAAGAAAAGTGTGACAACTATTTGTCCACTATCAATGCGAGTATTCACCGTGAAGACGGTTCACGGAGTGGTCAAGCGAAATGCGATAACTATTTGTCCATTGTTAAACCATAATCAACGCTCGTGCGTTGTATCTCTTATGATTAATTTTCTCATACGTACAAAACAGATAAATCGACTGGCCAGCGATTCACGGAAGACGGTAAGCAGCTCGTGCTGCAAGCGATATATAATCCAGCGATTCACGGAAGACGGTAAGCAGCTCGTGCTGCAAGCGATATATAATACAGCGATTCACGGAAGACGGTAAGCAGCTCGTGCTGCAAGCGATATATAATACAGCGATTCACGGAAGACGGCAGGCAGCTCGTGCTGCAAGCGATATATGCTATAGCAATACATAAATTGTGACTCGTTTCACAAATATCGTAAAATCGATTGTAATAAGCGCACAACACAAACCATGTATTACGAATGTTATTGATCGTTACACGCTCAACGGGGAGTATGTACGATCCGAAAAGGATCGTACGGTGATTAGCGGTATTCGAAATTCGCGCGCATCCACTTCCATCGATTGGGATTCTAGATCGATACTCATTGCGAGCATCGATCAACTGTTAGTAACTATCGAAGCGTTGCTCTAGCAACCCCCACCTCTCGCATCCCCACTTCTCATCGCCCTAGTACGTACGTCCTGCTGTGACCGTACAAAGGGGCATTCTTTCTATTCCTTCACCGGACGCCTACGACTACACATCTTGAGGGATTATAGAGGCTTTAAGAATTCACAAAGGACAACGAAGAGAATATCCTAATCTTCAAGACTCGTGAAAGTGAGCCCATTCCACATCACAACCCTTAAGGTTGTGATCGCTATATTTGCGGAGTGCGAGAGGTGAGATCTTTCCAATATATATATATTTCACATCGACGGTATTTTCCCTCGTGGTAACGCCACGTGGTACCTTCTTATTGTATAATCGAATAACATCCAGGGTTTTTATGCCGCAAGGCTTTTCCCTGACGAGCCAATAAAAAAGGCATTGTTTCTTTGGTTGGCTCAACCACGTGTTTTATTTTACACCTTAACCTAACCCTTTATTCTCCACTTCATAGCATAAACAAATTGCCAGAGGACTCTTAATTGAGGAATTTCGGCCATAACAATAATACTATTCTCTTATCGAAAGCGTATTTGCCATTTTTAACGAGAATAAAGCAGAGTAGTGCGAGAGAGAAAGAGTGAGAAAGAGTGAGAAAGAGGGAATAAGGGCGATGCGAAATAATATATACGTTTCTAAGAGAAACCATCCGGAATTCGTCTTTCGTAACAGCCGACGTTCTCAATATCGCTTGTTATTAAAATTAAATTGCATTATTAACGCTTCGCGAACGATTTCCGATGGTTTGTACGACAATTTACGGGCGAGAGCGTTCGTGGAAATTCGAAAAGGGATTACCGTGGTCTCTCCTACTCCTCCCCATACCTTTTCCCCGTCCCTAATTCTTCCTCCTGCTTCTCCTCGTCCCTCTTTGCCACCAGAGCAGCCCACTTTCGAACCAACGAACGAACGAACGAACCCTCCACTCTCTTCGACCCTTTTCATCATTTCTACTACAAGCGAAACGGTAACGTTGAGCTTGCTGTGGCTGTTACTGTTGCTGTTGCTGTTGCTGTTGCTGGCTGCACCACTTCGCGGGCCAAGGGATTTATACAATTAATTCTCTAATTTGTCGCGCTCACGTCGGATTTCGTTGCTAATAGATTTTCATCGACCGACCTGTTCATAGCTATACGTTCTCGCATTGCTGATAGCAACCCCCTCTCTCTCTCTCTCTTTCCACTTTCCCTACCTCCAATCTTTCACCTCGATTTTTATATACCCTGCGATAATTATTATTTTCATTTTGCCGTTGTTTCGAGACCCACCTTCACCACGTTTCGTAGCAAACCGCTTTTTGATTACCTCGCTCGTTTTGCGTGTTGAGAATTTCATCGAGCTTCTACGAGATCGATCTCGCATTAACAAAAAAAAAATAATAATAAAAAAAATAATAGTAAAAAGGAAAAATATTTTTCCTCGATTTTTCTTTTGCAAATCGGTTTTCCATTCTCGTTTTGCCAGGGTCGGTGGCGCCGATCATTAAAATATCCGATGTTGTGCGCTTCGGCTTTGGATATTAAAGTTTCTAGGTAAACTACATATATATATATATATATATATTTTTGAACGTTCTTGAAATATGTTATTTTCTCAAATATTCTCTACCTTAACGTTTCGTTTATATCCGCATTTAATTATTTACCCAACTACCCCCACTCACCCTTTGTTTATTATAGATTATTCTAGATTATTATTGTGTGTGTGTTAGCAGTTTAATTATATTTTAATACCGAGATATATCGTTAAAACGATAATTCACAGGAATAATAATTTATCTTATTATTTTACGTTTACGTTTTACACTAATAATAATAATTATAATAATTATTACGATAAAAAGAAAATATATATAATATGATCTTTGTCTTTACAAAATATATTTCTTTTTAAAATGAATTTAAATTCATTGAAAGTAACGACAATGTCTGTTGAGAATCATGAGAGTAACATATATCTTCTCTTGTCATAAGCAAAATATTTCTCTCTCTCTTTCTCTCTCTCTCTCTCTTTCTCTTTCTCATACATACTCATATACAACGATAAAAGCAAATCTATGGTTTCGCTAGATAAATTGCGATCGTTTGAGCATTTCCTTTCGTATATCGTTGCGGTAGACGAGATCGCTTTTGGTCTTACACTTTACGATCGCCGTAACAGGTTGGAAGCGACGTGAAAGGAAGGAAGAGAGAAGAGAAGTGAAGAGAAGTGAAGAGAAGTGAAGAGAAGAGAAGGAGCAATAGCCTGGCTGGAAATGCGAAACTCAAATCGTTCTGTTCGAAAAGCGAATATACCCAACGATGGTGCAAGGTACAAGCAGGGCTCGCTCGCGCACTGTGAGACGTCGCCGTGTCAGTCGTAACGCTTGTGCTAACGTGACGGTAAAAGCTGGCACGGTGCAATCCCCGGGTCTTTCGGATTAAAATCATGAAACGCGAGTAATGTTGCCTGACATAAGTTTGAATATGAATTGAATACGTGCATAAACCAACTACACATACGTCGGTACCCCCTTGCCCCACGTGCTTTTCATATACCTATACATACACACATATATATGAATGAATTAAATTAAGATTACAAATTTCTATCTAACAAAATCCTGTGAAAATGATGATTATTATTCCTAAGTTCTCTCTCTCATCCATTGTATTATTAAATTGTATCGTAAAATTTCAATATAAAGCAAGATATAATTTAATCACATAAATTGAAAATGAATCAGAAGAAAAAAAAAGCTATTAGATCATTCAATTAAAATTCGTAGTTTGAAAAAAGAAGAAAGAATATTCCATGCATTGTAAGTATTATCGTGATACACAAAAGGGAAAAAAGAGTTTTATAAAAGGATTGTCGAGAGATTTAATATTTACAGTTGTAATGAGAACGATATACGTCAGGTGATCGTTATCCATCGATCTTAGAAAATGAAACTCTCAACCAACCTCGATTTTCTTTCAAACGTTTGAAACACACACACATACACACACACATACACAGTCCTGTTATACCTTTGATGTCGATCAATAGGAATTCGCAACACGCGACGTGTCTACCTAGACGACGAGTAGTAATCGATTTCTTCGTCGTTTGCTGGCTGCGTCAGGGTTGCCGAGGAGAACTTTCTTCGGGGAAATTCACTGGGAATCGAGCTTTAATGCGATTCGACGTGACATGACGAGCCTCTTCCCCATTCCTTCCCCCTTTACCAATACGTTGTTACAGTCATCGTCATAGTCGTCGTCGTGTCGTCGTCGACGTCGTCGTCGTTGTTTCTTTAGTCTAACGAAATCGTCGAGACACGCAATGGATTTCACGATGTTACGTTGTTTGCTATCCTATCGGTTTACGATTAATATTTCAAAAGGAAATAAGCCCACAAGCCGGCTCAGGTAAACCCAACACACACCAGGTGTATCTTTCTTCTTCGTTTCTACTGCTACTACTACTACTACTAGTCTATGATCGTTGCTTTCATAAAACGCATTGGTTATGTGTAATCGCGTGTATGTTAATTACATCATGGAATACGTATAACGGTTAGGTAACATTGATTCACCAATACTGATTGAAATTCGATAACATCACATTCGAAAATGGTACGTGGTCGATTTCTGACAACGAGCATGCTCTTTCTCTATCTCTCTATCTGTATCTCTCTTTCTCTTTCTATTTTAACGACACCAATGCAATTGAGTTTAACGTTATCCTTCTAAATTAAATCCATTTTGTGTTGCATGTATCATCTCGCACGTTGCCACGTTTATTTCGTAAAATACTGAGCAATTAAAATTGTTATAAAACGCTTTTCTATTTTAAATTGTCACACATTGGATAAAATATATTTATGTTTACTGTTGCGAGTATTTTCAAAATACAACGATGTAAAATTATTTTCAATAAATCTGATTTGTTCTCGTCTCTTTTTTTTCTTTTATACTCAATCTTCGTGGATAAGGAAAAAAAAGGAGAAAAGAGGGAAGTTCCAACCCTTCGTGCGCAATTAATGCGATCGCTTAGTTTTCTTCTTCTTGTTACGTAACTTTTCTCGGTGTTATTCTTACACGCCAATCTGCAATACAAATAGGTCCCAGTTGTTTTCATACCCCTTTTCTTTGACTGGAAGGTCTAAAGAAGACAAAGAAAAAAGGGAGGAAAAGACGATTAAAAAAATTGCGTGGCAATTTTTGTTTATACCAATCAAGAAACGTAGCACACACAAAATGATAGAAAAGAAAGATAATAAAAAAAAAGGGTGAAAGAAAAAGAACTTATCGCTTGGAATTCCAACTGACAAACTTTTATCGAATACTTTAACCAACATTGAACAACTATGAAAAATAAAATGAGAAAGAAAGAGAGAGAGAGAGAAATAGTAGACCAAAGGTATTTTACGACGGCATATAAAAATCAAATGCCAAGAGACGACTGAGCAATGTTATGAGGCCAAGCAAGTTGCTCGATTCTGTCGATGGCAGGGAGAAAGGGAAAGGGAGGGAAATAGCTAGGGCTTGCAACAATGGTGTCGATAAAACGACAATCTTCCTTCTATACACACGTATGGAAGTTTACACACGTGTCCTGATATACATCCGTAAGTATACACACGTTTACATACACATACACATACACACATTTATATTGCATATGTTTGCACGAAGTATAACGTGCATCTGGCCAATTATAATTTGTGTACATGTTGCACTCGCAACGTGTTGCGCGTGGTAGAACACACACAACGGTGGCTCACAAGCACCCTTATCGTACGCACATTTGCTAGGAACATTAAACGTAATGCGCGTGTTGGCGTTCCCTTCCTTCTCTTCTTCCCTTCTGATAACCGGCTCTTTCTACCCCTTGCCTCTCACTTTACGTGACACGAGCCAGGTGAAAATCGTGCATGTGTACGACGACAAAATCGCTTTTGTTTGTTAGAGACACCGGCAACACGGAAACTAGGAGAACAAAAACTAACTTGATCAAGATCTATTTTAAATAACGTTATTAAACGTTTATTTTAAAACACATTGCTATTTATAATTAGGCCAAAAGAAATAAGGGTTTTTTTTGTAAGTATATTGTTACATTATTAATGTTTTTATATATTTTTTTCTATAACGAAGAATCTTTTGATATTATTGTATAGCATAAGAATAGAATTAAATGAAATTATATAATAATTAAAAAAATTGTTATAACAGTGGTGGTGGTGGTAGGAGGTCAGGGGGGTTAGTTATATTATACAATAATTTACGGTAATTCAGTGTAATTAATAATGTCGGCTGCGGTAGACGTCCACCGGTGAAATTCTGAAATCCATATCTCCACATTCGTGTCAGCCGAGCACGCATAATTTATCGCGTGTACGCACCGAACCGAGGGACGGACGGCGAGGTATAATTAATCGCGTAGCCTTGGGTCGATATATTCACGCCGTTCTTATGTTATCTATAATGATGATGCGTGTATACACGGAACAATGATGAAAGAAAATGAAAGATTCGATATTACGATGATGGTGGTCGTCTTCTTCGTTTTCGTCGATTTGTTTCGTTTATAAATAATGATCATTTCTTGTAAAATCATTTATGTTTTTATTTTATTCATTTGTTACACACGTTGAATTACGTTTATGACAAATTGTTCCTAGATGATTAATTCGTCGTTTCATTATTTTAGATAAAGTTCAAAGAGACACTCTGAAAAAGGAGCTTTTCAGATAGACACACACACACACACACGCACATACACACAGTATGATGATTAAACCCAATTTTCATTTCGTTCCCTAGCACGTGAATTTCGGGTTATACGAACGCACTATAATTAAATCACTGATATCCACCACAGGATAGGAGAGAGTTGGTGCCAGTATTAAGCTAACTTTTGCCGGATGCTGGGAGTAGATAAAGAGAAAGAGAAAGAGAATGAGAGAATGAGAGAATGAGAGAGAGAGAAGCCTTACTTTAACCGGAAGTTACATTCTCGTTGTTGGCTTTGTATTAACATATAGATAAACTCCAGCAGTATATTCTACGTTCTGTGACGCGTCTAGTGCTTTCTAAACAAAGCTTCTAGTATTAAGATCGAAAATTTTTAATTACTTACAGACATCTAGTGAATAAATAATATTATATTTATATGTAATAATTTATAATTTTAATAAATTATTTTTATTTTTAATTATTAAGCTAACTTTTGCTTAATAATTAAATCTAATTATTATATAATTTATATAAAATTTATAAATAATTATAAAAAGTATATAAAATTAATATAATTAAATTAAATTAATTATTCTAAATTATTTTATTATTTTATATTATTATTATATATAAATATTTTATATATATTTTTGTTATATAAATACAATATATAAATTAATTAAATTTATATAATTTATAATATTTATATATAATAATATATAAATAAAAAATATATATTTTAAATTTTATATGAAAGAAATTTGTGTATAAGTAACAAAATAAAATATCTATACTATAACAATTAAAAAAAATAAATATTATTAAATACATATATTAGGCAAAGTACCCAAGCAAGATGTGTGAAAAAAAGATAAATAAAATAGATATAAATATACCAAAGTTAGAATGTATAGAATATCATAGTATGAAATATGTATCTTTTATCTATCCAAGCAAAGTGTCAGAAACGTAGACGTCAAAGTCGACGATGGTGGTTACGATTTTGGCTGTTTACAAGCATTTCTCCTCCCTTCACCAGATACATACACACACACACATCCTCTCACCACACTCTCTAGTCGCCATTGAGACCTTGTCCATTGCACCACTAAGCGGGCGAGTAGAGGATTACGCCTACGGTGTGTCTACGTCGATCTCACCTCTGAGTTTACAAATACATTCTCAAAATACTCGACACCTACATATATATATTTACTCTCATATATATACACACACGTTTTAGAGTGTAACACGTTGATGCAAATTCCCAGTCGCCTAGAAAGTCATGATTATGCTCCGACTTTGGCTCTCCGAGCCCTTAGTAGTCCTTCTCGCGAGACAAACTAATTGGATAAAGAAGAAGATGATGATGAAGATGAAGAAGAAGAAGATGAAGAAGGATCCTTTGATAATTAACAATTTTTTTTCTTCTCCGAGTGGTTTTTACGAAAGAAAAATAAAAATTAAAAAACGAAGTAGAAGAAGAAATAGAGAGAATGAATCACGTTTACAAGGAAATGTACGCAAGTAAAAAGAAAGATAAAACAAAAAAGAAAAAGAATAAAAAAAACAGATAGGAGATATCAGAGGACAACGAATCCTCCCTTCTTCCCACTCATTCTCTCTCTCTTCATCGGTGGAATTATTTTATGAATAATTTATAACGTTCTTACGAGGCTCGGTCTAGAGAAGCAGCTTGCAAACTTATTGCGTCATAGTTTATGAGGACATCGAGAGAAAGGGAGAAAATCAGAATTAAAAAAAAAAGGGAATGATAAAAAGATATATAGTTATAGCAAAATGTAGAAGGAGGTAAATAAATATTCTCGTAATTAGTAAAACTCGCTTGGGAATTCGTCGTCGTCGTTATTTCGAGGACATAGTTAAGTAGTAACACAGCAGATTCGTATTTCCCTTTTTCTTCCCTTCCCTTCCTTTGATACTTGTGTTCTTACATTACTCAACACCTTATATATACATATACATATATTTATATAGAGAGAGAGAGGAGAGAGAGAGAGAGTTATCGCATAGATCCTCGTGTAAGGCTCACCTTCCGTCATCGCGTGTCCAATGCACTTCCTTCGTGTTGCATGTACACCCGCATACACTCATGCAAAAGGACGGAAATATTAAATTCCTGTGCGATGAAATTTCGCGATTATACAATTAAGCGTGCAGAACCGTCGCGGTAGTTGAAAAGCGGCTTCCATCTTTCTCTCTTTCGAAAAGAGGAAGAAGAAGAAGAAGAAGAAGAAGAAGATTTCTCGAACTGAGAAAGATAACTTTCAAGTGAGTAAAGGAGAATAAGAACAGAGAGAGAAGATGAGATAGATGGTAGTGGTAGTGGTGGTAGAAGGAAGGAGGTAGGAGAAGGTAGAACGAGGAGGAACTTGTGAAACAGCATCGCCAAGTTCAGCGGATTATAATACAGATGACACAGGAGTTTTAGTTTGACTTTATGCTCGGCCGAACTTTTGAGCGACCCTTAATACCTTCCCTCGTATATTATTAGTTACGTCTCGCAGGTCTCGTTGCTTCGTATATATATATATATCATCCTATCTTTCTCTTTCTTTCTTTCTTCTGTTCATCGATCGTTTTCACGAGAGTGAAATAAAAAAGAAAAAAAAGAAAAGTAGAAAAGGTAAAGGAAAGCGTTGACCCAATTGCTTTTTCCGTGACGATGATTAATTGCGAGTGTGAGAATGGTGGTTCTCGTTCTGCTTCTCGAGAACAGCTAGCTAGCTAGGCGTAGTAGTATGATTCATTACGGAGCTGACTTCTTTAAGCTTCCAATCGTATGATTTCGACCGTGATCGTTTCGCGAATTGCTTTTTAGAGATATAGGCATACAACCGAAGCTATTACCTTATGGAAGATGAATGTGAAACGCGATTGTGTTTGTGTTGTTTTGTATAATCAACCAAACTCATACATATAGCCCACCGTACAGTATTCATCGACTTGTTTTCAAAATTTTACTCTTTATCCGATAATTGTGTACGTACGTCAATGATATATTGTATTATTCATTTTGTAAATGCAAATTTACAAATTCGTATCATAATACGTTCACAGTGTTAGATAGTAAATTAATATTGATAGCTATATTTTCTAGGGATAATTTATAAGTGTGATATTGAAAATAATATCGAATAAGTAATATATTATATATTTATAAATATAATTAAAATATTTTAAAAATAAATATAATTAAAAATAATTAAAATACTTATAAATATATTATATATTATTTAATATATTAGTTATTTAGTATATAATATATAAATAATTATATATATATTAAGTAATTTATTATTAATTAAGTAAAAAATCAAATAGTTAACATTGTTAAGTTTCCAAGAGAGAGAGAGGGAGAGAGAGAGGGAGAGAGAGAGAGAGATATAATTATCGATTAGACTAGCAAGTAGTAGTGTGATAAATTTGACGATATCGTAGGAGAGCGATCATCATCCTGGCAGGTGCAATTACCAACACGCCATTTATTACGTTTACCTAGGTAGATACGAGCTTCGTGTCGCGCTACTAGAACACAACAGGTTTCTCGTCATCGGACGTATCAAAGAACGCACGAGACAGAGAGAGAGAGAGAGAGAGAGAGAGAGAGAGAGAGAGAAAGAGAAAGAGAGGTTCACTTGCTAATTGTTTCAAATTACAAAATTTCATCGTATCGAATACATTGTTATAATTATCATGATCATTTATTTATACTCTTCTTTTTTTTCCAATTTTTCAAAGTAAGGTTTTTTTGTACGAGCTACGAATAAAAAGTAGGAAGATTGAAAGATTCGTTAAATCGTATCACCCAAATTCAATCTGACGAATTCTCATCATCGTTTAAAAAGCAAGCTACCCCTAAAAATATTGATGACATTAAACCTTAGAATATTCAATTCTCCATTCTCTTTTGCAACTGTCGATTCACGTATCAGCTCATCGTTCTCACGTATCATCCCAGGAACCACCAACCCAGGGCCATGTTAGTGGGTCAGTCAATTCTGTGCAAACTAGAAGAGAAGCTGTGTGTTTGCTCGTTAGCACAAGTCAGGTCGTCGAAGGTCTGGAGGGCTGACTCGAAAAAATGGTGATTTTTCTCCTATGCTGAAGCGGCAGTCGATTTTTCGAGTACCTTTCGCAAACGTTCGACCTATTTTGAACCTTTTTTTCTCAAAAGTTCTCCCTAACGAAAGCGGCTACTGCAATGAAGAGAACAAAAAAAAATACAAATGAGAAGACACTTGCCGTGCTTCGTAAACTTCTTCTCTAGTAACTTTTTTTTTTACGTTCACCACGCAACAACTCTATACAACCAAAGTTAGGTTCTTCTAATAACGAATCTCGGTTGTTTTTTGCAAAACGTAAAGCTATATAATTTTTGTAATCATCGTCATAGTATAATTAGATTAGAATATAACGTTATGTGATACATTTTAATTGCATGTAATTAAAATTCATCGTCAAATTTATTACCATATCATTTTTTGATATTTTACTTTGATATGACTATATGTGCTAAGATAAGAAAGATAATATTTCACAAGTTAAGAATACAACTTCATCGTTACAAATAATTCCTAACAATTACATAGAATTACGATTGTACACATTTCTACAATAATTTTTTAGAAACAAATTCAAAACTACAAACAAAACTCAAACTAAATATAATAAAAATGTTTCAATACTGAAAGATAAACTTTACTTATCTTATTAAAACTTATTTGTTAGTTTCTTCATACTTTCAGTATAATATTGTACATGAAATATATAGTTTATAAAAGGTAACCTAGTTTCTTGTATGTTCAAGGTTAGTATGTTAATCTAGTGCAAGATTCGGTCATCTATTGAAACCACTGGCTCCTAGCTCGTTGATAGGATTACCTACGAAACTCGAGGTTCTCCAACCATGGTATTTCGCGTAACAATGATCTATGTAGCATTGATCCAGGTTCTGTATTGGTGAGCTGCATAAAGCCATTAGAGATCAGTACAAGACTGTAATTGCTACTACTAATCAACGATAGGGTATCAGTTGCCAAATATTCAAGACATTAAAGGATATTCACATCAAACTAGATCAACTTTTATCTTTTTAGATATTTACAAAATTATCTATATCGTTTTTCTTATTGCTAAGAAATTTATAAAATTGATTTTTACTTTGTACAAAGTTCTTTTACAAAATTGCAAAAGAAATAGAATCCTATACAGTGAATGATCTTTCTATTAGAAGAACGAATAATCGTAGAAGTTGATTTTCCACGAAATTCGAATCTGTAGTTTGATACAGTTAGTAATCGAGAGTAAAGAAAAGTTAATGAATTCGTATTACTACAATGAAATATCAAAGTGCAATTCGATCGGTACGATTGAAATCGTAATATTTATATTTAACCCCCCTACTCCAGCTCTTCCCCTTACTCATCATGGAATCTATATTATCGAATATGAAATTAAATTCATTTCTAATAGATAGTCATAAATCTTATACACTTATTTGTATTTCATTTAAAACCTAATTATTTACTTACTTTGTGGAATCGATTATTCTATACATTTTTATTTTTAATAAAAATCATTTATATTATTTGTTTTATATATATCGTAATTATATTTAAAAAATTAAAAAGTAACTAATATATTTATTAGTATAATATTATAATAATTATTATAAAATAATATATACTAATAGTTTAATATTGATACATTTATTTTGTAATTTATTAAATATTATAGTATTATAATATTTTATTTATTATAATATTAATATATTTATTTTAATATATTTATTTTGTATAATTTATTATTATATTTAATAATAACTAATAAATTATACACACTACATTTTATTTTATTCCTAATAGATCTTTAAAATAAACAAATTATTCGTATAACAGTTTCAAACTCATCCTACTATCATATGACACGCATGAACAAAACGCGTATTTGTGTTTCTTAGTGTATAACATTCGTATGTGTTTATGACACGATTTACGTTTAATATCCAAATGGTAGAGTAGTTTATCTCGATTTTGTTAACACATTATTCGAGTATATTAACTAAAAACGTTTTTTCCTTGTTGGCAATTTTGATTCGTTCATGCTGATAATATAGTCAAGTTATTAAACATCGTACCACACATTCGTTTTCTTCTCATAGGGGAAAGTTTTGGAAACAATGACTTTAGAGTTTCTAACGTTAGATTAAACGATATTTGGGTTGTTGAGTAATCGACAATTAATAACGCGTTATACTCCTCGTAACGTTCAAGACGTTATTTTATAGGTATTGTAATTAGCAACTCAGTTGTCACGTCAGCTGAGTACTCAAACTCTGCAGAAGATGATCGTAGCTTATGTGTCACTTAGGTGTACACCATCAATTAATGATGATGATTAATATTGACGTAAACTGAACCTTCTTTTACGATGATTAATTCAAATATTTTATTTTTAGTTGATTTAATCGTTTCAATCATTTTATTTCATTTCATTTCAATGACACCTGGATCATAAAATATAGTTGAAAAAATAATCGTAATTACTTTGAATATTTTCTAAAATATAATACATACTACTTTCACAAATACGATCCATTATAGTTGATATAAAGGTAGATTAAAAGCACGTGTTACGTACTTACCTACAACCGCATCGTAAAGTAAAAGTACTGTAGTAAAACGTTTCGGCGCCCATATCGCTAGACTAAACCTTATGTAGGTCAATTTTGTTTGTCGTAATATGCGTATATATCATACTGATATATATTTTTTTCTCAATATATTTTATATATAAAATAAATAAATGTATATAAAGAGAGAGAGGTAACACATGTGTGTAAATATTTAACCATTAATATGAGCTATTGTAAAAAATGCAACATAGAAATATTTATATTTCACATAATTGTCGAAAATTCGAATACATTTGTCGACGATGGTATCCATCAGAGATCGTTTTGTGAATATATATGTATATGTATTCTCATTGTAAATGGTAACTCTCGATATTTGTTCACTTTCACACACGTTTTATTACGAGGGAAAATAACGGTATCTACTTTCGAAGAGGAATTGGAGGGGAATTAAACGAATCTGAAAATCGTAACGAAAAAGAGTGGAACAGGATTCGTTGGATTAAAACTAAATTCGATGGTTCGAAATCATTGGCGATACACGGAAAGAGCATCGTGCAATTAGCATCAACATTGGGCGTGCTCTCAACCTGTACTAACTTAATCCTTAATTAACCTCCGGGATATCTCGCAAAACGTTGATCGTGGCAAACTGAATTTCTCGATTTTATCCTCGATTAATCGACGGAAACTTCCGTGTACACGTATTTATATATCTAAATGTTTGTATATTTATGTATGTGTATGTGTATAGTGTCACGTGAACAGAATCTCGCATTGAATTGGAAATATATTTGAGATGCATATCTACAATTTCGTCTAATTACAATCTATAAAAATGAATTTTCGAATTTTGACAGGTCCACGTGTGGAATTGGACAGACAAATATTGAACACGGAACGTGGTATTCGTTGAATACTAAAAGTACTCTTAATTTCAAACAGGATTCTAACTGGATCACTGACTACACATCAATGTTTCGTGCGAATTGAACGTCGGTGTGTGAATGTTTGCGAACTCGTTTCAAACGAACGAACGAACGAACGAACGAACGAACGAACGAACGAACGAATGAACGAATGAACGAATGAACGAATGAACGAACATACGAACATACGAACGAACGAATATACGAATGAACGAATAAACGGATGAGCGAAGTTATCAAATACCTAAAGTATAATATAAGCAATAATTAAAATAACTTAGTGTACTTGTATTACGATGTTAGGAATGCTAGGAACGACTATAAGTATGTTCAACGAAAGATACTTTTTTTTTTTAATGATCATTAATACCAATTGAGCAAATTGAAAAAAAAAAGAAGAAATAAAAAAAAAAGAAACTAATTTCAAATTAAAACGAGAACAAGAACCCATTGTGTTCTCTAGTAGGAGTATCATCGTCGTCGACACGTAACTTATTTGTACCCCTTCAACGAGAGCTCTTTAGATACGTGCGTCATATGTTCCATCAATCCCTCCCCAAACCCCCAAGCTCCCAATTCAAGTTTACTATGGATAACAACAGATCAGCAGCAACGTTCTTTTCGATCATCGATCGGGACAAATGAATCTCGTTAAATAATTACGCAAGCGTAAATTCATTCTCACCGTTCACCGATGTATTTTATTCGACGCTTTGTTCGACATTTTGTCCGGTTATCCTGATCTACCTGTACGAGCATGACGTACGATTGGTATATTAAAAAAAAGAAAAAAAACCAAATAACAACGATAATAGTCAATCCTCCCGAATACAAGTGGGTGTCTCATTAGAATCAATTTGAAAAGGATTCGATGTCGTTAATCATCATCATTGTTGAAACGAGTGGAAATTATTTGTTCGCCGTTCGTATTTTCTATTCGCGTTCGTTCGACGAAACTTAGAAGTGTATCATACAGTCGAACGATTTTCGAGTTATGCTTTCGTACCTTTTTCTTTCTATTATTATTGTTATATGTGTGCACTACCAAGAGATTTTTTATTCAGAATTTTCTTTTCTAATGATATAATTACTCTTCGTGTTTCATGAAATATTATTTATTCGTTTGTTTCGAAAAAATTCCTTTTCTAGAATTTGAAATTAAAAACGAACGTAAAAATCATTTGGGAAAATACAACAGAAAAGGGATTTTAATTTTAAATGAAAATAGGGGAAAAGAAATAGTGAATTATATTAGAAGGGAAATTATTATCTTTATTTGATGGGTCAAACTATCTTTCTCTCTCTCTCTCTCTCTCTCTCTCTCTCTCTCTCTCTCTCTTTCTATTCGTTCGCTTTTTAAATTCCCTTTTCGTGAGAACCATGTAATTATTTTGATGCAGGTTGAGTGCTACGATGGCTGATTTAATCCGCATAACGATTGCTTTTTCTACCTTTCCAGAGATTTTATCTATTATCTCTTTTACCCAGCTCGGTCAGAACACGGTCGAATGCTAATTGACGCATGTCGGCAACATTTTCTAGGCCACAAACCTGGAAAGAATCAATTCATCGACTTACCCTCATCCTTCCCCTATTTCTTTTCTTTCATTCTATCTATCATTTATTTCATTTTATCAAATGACCTTGTTTTTAGTTTATATAAATCTCTTTAACCAGTTAACTGTGTTTTGTGTCGCCAGAATTAAGCTATGACGAGTATACTCGTCAATCACTTAGTTAACTGGTTAACGAACGAGAAGAGAAGATTATTCATCAATTTTAAAAATTAAAAAAATTCTTAATAATGAAAGACACATTTTGATTTCGATTTAAATTTAAACGAATGAAATATTTGGTAGAAATAAAATTTAAAAAAGGGGAAATCTGTGCCCAATTGAAAAGTTAGGCCCCCTTCGCAAATCTACTACAAGGAAGGAAATAGGCCGTAGAGTGAATTTTTTTTTTTTTTTTTATCAAAATCCAACCCCAAGCGACAGAAAGAACATTGTGGGGGTTGGAAGTGGGGAGGACGTTACTATTCGGAATCGATTGATTATCGAATTATCGAAATCGATTCGGAAATGGTCGTAACCCTTCTCGTCAGGTGTTTCCTTCATTCATGTATCCGTCGGGGGTGACTCAAAACGTTCTCTATTTAACCCCCATCCCTTTTACCATTTTCGAGAACACCCTGACTTCCTACGAATGGAAAGAGGGAATTTCCCCGAAGATATAACGGAAGATGTAAAAGTGTGACGATGAAAAAAATAGGATTGAATTTGAAGACGATGTGTAACTTCAACAGTTTTTACTTTAAGGCCTAAATCGACGATTGATTTTTGGAAAATTTAATCATCCTAAGTATCGTTTTATTATTAAATAATAATTTTAGTAAAATTACAAATATTTTTGTCATCTTATATTACACGTTTTATACTTGCACAAAATTTTGTTGAAATTTATTTGCTAAAAGTTGGTTGTAAATCGTGAAAATACAACTCGTAAACATTTTTGACGATAAATAGTTGATAAATAATTGGCACATGACCAATTTCAAAAATATTTATTTAAGTTTTTCTGATTTTTTTCTTCATTCGTTTGTATAGCATTTATCGTCAAACATTCATTTAATTTCTTAATAATTTTCCAAACCTTTCACACGGTTTTCTGTGTTTTTAATCTTTTAACAATTTTTTGTTTACTCTTTCACGTATTCTTAAACTACGTGTGTTTAAAGAAAAGATCGATAGTTATTCGTCGAATAAAAATGAACGTCGGGTTTGCGACTTGACGGCACCGATTTTTAAATATAAAGCCACTCGTTTATATCTCCGACATAAATCTACGACGGTTTTTATTTTATTTTTATTTTTTTTTTTTGGAGAAACATGGTCGAAGTGCGTAACGAAAAAAAAGAAAAAACAGAAAAAGAAACATTATTTGCGGGTAGATATTTAGATCTTGTCGAACGTTGTTGTGGAAAAAATTGATGTCTATGGGTATGTGTATATGTTCGTGGGCAGAAATGAAGAGGAGTGGTCGAATTTACCTGTCGAATTAATCATACTGAGTGCTGAGAGAGAGTTAGGAGAGATAAAACCAACGAGATCCTTTTTAGACACACTATACAATGTGTACTCGGAAAAAAAGACATCGATCGTTAATAAATTCGCATTCGATGATGATTTTTCTATTTCGTTCGTTAACGAAGAATCGATTGATTGTTTAATCGATTTTATTTTCGAATTCTCCGTAGAAAAAGTCTATTTTTCTATTAACCAAATTGATTTTATTTCTTTCTTTTTATTTTTTTTTTTTTTTTTTTGTATATATTTCGAGTAAATATCGAAAGAACCGGTGAACCACGTTATCGTAAGTTTAATTCGTGCTCTCGGGTTGTAAATCAAACGACTATAACTCTCAACGTTTACAAATTTTTTTTCCCATTGGTAAAATAATAAACCAACGCGTTGCAAAAAAAAATGAAAATTGAAAAATTTTTATTTATCGGGCTGAATAACCAAACCACCCCACTATACGGGGGATAAATTTATATTTTGAACGATGCTCAATTGCGAATATTATCTGCTTCGAATCATTCGAGGGGGTAGGTTGTAGGATGAATTAAAATGATCAATCGGGAGTGAGAATGAAAATGAAGAAATTTGATTTACCATTTTAATGTTTAGAATTTTAATAGTTTACCATTAAATTTGTAATTCATTATGGTACCATTTAATGGTTTACAACTTTAATGATCATATTAGAACAAAATTTTACAAACTGTGAAGTCTCACATCAATTCAGTAAACTTCGGGTTTTGGTTTTCCAGTTTCTTTTCAGTTCCATCCAATATAGTCTTTTATTTTCAACACTATATGTGTTTTACCAATAGTTGTTCACCATTTGAACTATTAAAACTTCAAGATAGGTACTATAAACATAAAGAAAAGAAAAGAAAAGAAAAGAAAAAAATAACCATAATAGTAGTAACAGTAGTGTTGGGTAGAACACATGACAGAGAAAAATTGCTAACGTGTATATACATGGTCCAGCGGGTTATTACACGCTTTTACCAAACATCCCCCATGACAGGTCTTCCTTTTCCGGAATACACGGATTATAGTTTGTAGTTGAATTTTCAAAGCGCACTACCAACGTTGTTGGTGTCGCATAAGAGAGAAGGAGAGTGTGAGTGTAAGAGAGAGTCAGCCAGCCTTTTCTCTATCCTTTTGGGTTTTATTTTTCTTTTTTTCCATCAAAAGTGATACCTCGCACGCAAGTAAGCTTGCACCCACGTACGCTTACTATACCTGCTATATATATTCGATACATTACACAGAGAATTTTTAGTGTGTCATCAAAGTCTGATGCGAGGAGTCTAAACTGCTGACATTGAGTCCCTCAATGCGTCGCTCGGGATGGGCATAAAGGACGTCGGATGAAAGAGAGAGTAAAAAAAGACAGAAAAAGACAGAGAAAGTAAGAGAGAGAGAGAGAGAGAAAGGGAGGGAGGAGAGAGAGTTTTCAACATAAAATGCAAAAAAGAGATATGAAAGAAATTAATTCCTGGCGGACGGAAAGACAGAGAGAAAGAGAGTACAGTAAAGGATAAAAAAAAGAAAGAGAGAGAGAGAGAGAGAGAGAGAGATAAAAAAAAACTCTCGGATAGATTAAATTATTGCTTATATCTCTCTCCACTTGCTTTTCCTCAAATTAAATTTAATCTCGCAACTAGCGAGAGCTGCTAACGGAAACTAAATGGTAAATCGAATTTCGTAAAGAGGAATAAAGAAAAAAAAAGAATTAAATAAAATATCTATAAGACGTCCTAAGATTTATAAATGTTAACCTCGATTACATATCGTGTCGATTGATCGATTATGTACATATGTATCTTTATTTTTATGTTTTATGTAAGTTAAATATTTTATCAAAGAACCTGAATACAATTTTTTCCAATTATTTTAAAATATTACAAGGACCTTTCTTACTATAGGTAATATAACTAATAAATAATTATAGTAATATAGTAATAAATTATATATATATTATTGTAATATATATTATATTGTAATATAATATATATATTATTATAATATATAATATTGTAATATATGTATATTATATACTATAAT
Organism: Polistes dominula; assembly: GCF_049000335.1. NCBI lineage: Eukaryota > Metazoa > Arthropoda > Insecta > Hymenoptera > Vespidae > Polistes > Polistes dominula. The sequence continues at coordinate 9,588,670 of NW_028301152.1, read as the reverse complement.
ATTATAATATTATATAATTATTATAACTATATTAATACAGTAAAAAAAATTAATATAAAACTAATAGGTTCACCACTTGCAATTCTTTTTTTTTTGGAAAATAATCATGCATCCCCAAGCATGTTCAAGGTCGTTCAAATCGTAGAGCTTTAAATCCAGCTAATCGCGAAATTCCGAATTACAGTGTCCCTTTCCGATTACTTTCCTTCCCTTCCCTTTTTTATTTTCTTTTTCTTTTTTTACTTCTCTACCTCAATTTCTTTCGTCCATAATCACCATTGAATAAAAAGAAGAAGAAAAAGAGTCCCTTCAAAAGTAAAAAAAAAAAAAAAAGAAAAAGGTCCCCTTTACTTGGGTTCGCAGGGTTTCTTTCTGCTTCTGAGCACCAAAAGTATACCCCGTTAGCGAGCCACCAGGGACGCGTTTTCGAAGGACGTCCAATTTTCGAAAAGAGTCCATAGCACCAACTCCTCAAGCTCTGGATTTACGTGTCACCCTTGAAAGAAGAAAACTCACCCTTCTCTCTACCCTTTGTTTATTTTTTTTTTTTTTTATTGCTTTCTCCATCTCAATTTCTTCATACTCGATCGAGGAAAAAAAAGAAAAAGTGATTGTTACATTACGTCAAGTATTTGGGTGGTGGCTCCTTTTCTTCTTTTTGTATCAATGTTTCAACCAATCAGTTTTCTCCCTTTTGGCAACATCTTTCTTTACTTCCTTTTCCTCTTTGTTTCTCTCTTTATGGATTGACACGAAAATGTCGACTGATGTGTGAGAGAAGTGTCTTCTTTTCGTTTCTACAAATATCTATCTATCTATCTTTCAATTTCCTTCTAACATTTCTGGCCTATATCATTTTCTTTTTTTTTATAGTCTCTTTCTATATTATTCCAGTTTATAGAAAAATAAAAAATTCCATCATCTCCAACCCCCATCTTCACAATTAATTTCTTTCTTTAATAACAAAATCTACTTTGTGTCATTCAAAAAAATTCAAACTAGTAAAAACACACTTCGAAACTTCTTATCTTTTCTCATTCGATTAAGTATCAGATTAAAAGATAAGTAAAATAATCAACGAAAAATAGATAGGTAGTAAATCGATCGAAAAAAAAAAATAACACGTGAAATTTTGATGACGCGAGTCTGATAGAGGGGCATAAAAGTAAAAAAAAGGAGAGAAAAATTGAACAAAAAAAGTGGAGGGAAAAAAATAACTTTTGTTCTAGTTCGTATAAATGAATAGGAACGTTGCCGGAAGGGAAAAGAGAAAATCAATTAAAAAAAGAAAAAAATTGGAAGATAGTGATAGTTGTAGGAAAAAAAAAATCTTAATCAATCTTGATCACGTTCGTGTATGTATGAGAGAGATAAAGAGAAAGAGAAAGAGAGTTGAAGAACTTATCGATCGAGAACTTTTCAACATGAGAGAAAGAGAGAGTGAGAAAGAGAGAGAGAGAGAGATAGAGATGCTTTCATCCAAAGCCTTTAGGGAGTCGTTGTTCCTGTTGTATAACGCGTATTCATTGCATAATTGGTGTGTATGGAATAACATAGAGGGTAACATAACAGCTGACTACTCGCATTATCCCCAGACTCTAATTCGCTTACAAACCATAAACGAACCTACCTCGCTAACCCTTCCTCTATATGTGACGAATATATTAAATGACGTGAGATTGGTTAGTTATACTTGAATCGATTATTAACTAGAATAATACATATGTCATTACGTTTGATGAATTATACAATCTACCAAAGAGTTATAACGAATCTAAGTTATCTTCTTGCTTAGAAAGAGAGGAAACATTTCAATATTTAAATAAACACTATTATTATTTACTCAAAGAATTTAGAATGTGCCTAATACTGAAACTTTGGTCATCCAGGATAAAATTTTTGAATAGGACAGCAACTTTAGATATTTAGGATTGATCATAAACCAAGAACTTAAAAAACTCCATAGTAGAAGTACACCGACTGTACAACAAACCGGATATCATTAACGTCGTAAAATCAAGTCGATTAAGATGGGCAAGTGACGTGGCGCGCATGGGGGTGGATCGAACAGTGCATAAAATACTGATCGGTATACCAACGGAAAAAGACCACTGGGTAGACCGAGACGTAGATGGGAGGACAATATTATTTCGGGATTTTAAAGAAATGGGCTACGAAGAACGCGAATGGACGGGATCAAGCTCAGGGATGGGAACACTGGTAGAATTTGCGTATATGCAGCAATGAACTTTCGAGTTCCTCCTGCCAATTAATAATAATAATTATTTAATTGAATTGATAGTGTGGGTACCACTCATGGAATTTGTGTCATGAGAATATCATCAACCTATACGTCCACCTCCTCCTACTTCTTGATATCGAATTTAGGTAGGTAATCGATCGTAACACACGTGGTTAATGCGTTACATAGTAATCGATAAGAATCAACGACTGTCTATAACACATAACGTTAAGTTATCCGTAAACTGGTGCAGTTTAGTTCGTGCAAAAGATGAACGATCAAGTGAAATTCGGTCTAGCAAATTGACTGCGTTAATTATAATTAATCGATTTTCGTAACCCCCCTCCCTTCGTCGTGTTTCCTCTATCAGGAAAGGTTCTCCAAGCCGCTACCGTCGTTGCCGTTGCCGTTATCGCCGGATATAAATTATATCTGATGCCGGTGGCAGGTGTGAAATGATTCCCTAATGCTTCGTAAAATATTATGCGTGCTACCTATACATCAAATTTCTCCTTTTTTTTAGTCGAATATATGTTGGTAGTTATTATAGTATGTTTTTTTTTCTTTTTGATATACAAAGAATTTTAATTTGTATATATGTATATGTTTTATAATTTTGTTCTATTTATTGAATAAATTTATTTCCAAATTTTTACGAATAATATGTAATTTTATTATTATATTTTTATTATTATAATTTGTTATATTAGTAATTTATATAATAATAAAATTAAGTTTTTAAAAATTATTATTATATTAATATATATATATATATATATATATATATATATATATATATATATATATATACTAGAGTGCCCCGGCCACGCGTTGCTGTGGCTTTTTTGACGTGAAAACTTCTTTGGAATCAAATTGATACGTTCATTTAATATAATTTTAAACTGTTCAATGAAATCTAATTATTATTCACTTAAACTTATTTTAATAAAAGTTAAAAAAGTTTAAACAAAAACTTAATTTATCGTAATGCCATTGGATGTACAATATTTTTGGTTGATCCTTTAGGAGTATACACAAACAAATTCGATGGTTTTCCAACCCTGGAACACGCAACATATAATTGGCCGTGAGAAAAGCACGGATTTTCTAAATCTTGACAACAGTGTCGATTGAGTAACTTCTTTAAACACTAGTTAGATCATAATGTAATATTTCAATTAACACACGATTTTTGTAACACAATAATAACACGAAGAAAACAATAAGAGAAATATATCGAATATATCGAAAAGTATAATATCGACTAACTTCAACCTATAAACTTTTAAAATCGGTCCAGCTATCTAGGAGGAGTTCATGACATATAAAGAATTTAATTTTTTACGCACGTGTAAATTTAATAGAAAATTATATAAAATACTCACTTCAATTCCGCACTAAATTTGCAAAATGTATAGTTTTTTATGCACACTTCAAAACTCTTCAAACAGTAATTAGATCTTAATGTAATATTTTAATTAACACACGATTTACAAACTGGAATCGAATAACTTCGATTATCGACTCGAATATTCTCTATAACTCTAATATAATATAAAAAAAAATTAATTAAATAAAAAAGTTAAATTGGACCGAATTGTATCGCTAAACCATTATCGAATCCACCTGAATACACACATAAAATTTCATTAAAATCGGTCCAGCCCGTTTAGGATGAGTTCAATTACAAAAACGTGCACAGAAGAAATATATATATATATATATAAAGATATAATAATTATTATAATATAAAATAATTATTATAATTTATATATAATAAAAATTAATATATATATATAATATTAATAATTTACATAATAATAAAATTAAATTTAAAAAAATTATTATTATATAATAAAATTAATGTTATTATTATAATTTATAAAATTTATACAAATTTCTCGTCAAGATTTTTATATTAGTAATAAAACAATATAGTTTTTGTAATAATAACAACGTTAGAAAATTAGTTCTATCGATATTCTTACGAGATTTTGGTTCATAAAAATACATTTACGAGTCGGAGATTATCGGAGTTGAGTTATGATCGTCGAACCAAGGATAAATTCGTAGCTTGATAGATCTTAAAGGGTTTTAAGGACGTACCGACGGATCCTTGATGCGATAGTGCAAGAAAGGACGTGCTCGAATTTGACAGAGACGAATAACTTAAACTAACACGATGTTGCTGTAGGCACTATTAAACTCGTAGATTCGAGATGCAATATACATCATAAGAGATAGAAAAAGAAGAATGATAGATATGTTAATGATGCAAGACGGGTTGTTACTTTGTCTTGATTAGAATATTTTCATGTAAAAGATTTATAATGAAAAATTTAAACGTTGATGAATCAACGATGAAAATTCAAGCATAAATTAAAAAGAAAAACATTTTTTATTCAATTCTAATGAAGATAAAAGCTACGTTTCAATAATTTGTTATAAACAATTAAGTTAAAGATCTCGTTAGAAATACCATAAATAAATTAACAATACCAAGTTGTTTGCTAAACTCCCTCTTTCCCATTCTTAATCCCTTTTTTATTCGTTCCGCTTTACCAACCATAAAAAGCTGGAATTCAGGATTCCCAAGTATTTTCCATTCTCTCGGGTCTTTTTGTATTTGAAAAATCATACCTGACATTCATCCACAGGACTATTACAATAGGTAAGAAGAAGAAGAACAAGCGACGAGGTGGAATTTAAAATTCCCACCATCGTAAAAGAGGACCCTCTTGGGTTTGTAGGTGTTAACTTGGAATGCGTTAGAAATCTGACGCTTATATGTGGTTTCTTCACTACCACCACACAAGATGTAGTAGATTGACACATCAACAACAAAAGAGAGAGAGAGAGAGAGAGAGAGAGAGAGACCATTTTAGTAGACGTTAAGCCTTGAACAAGGGATGATGGTGGTATATGTTGTAGGTTCCTTAGGGGAAAAGGAGGAAAAGGGTTGACTGAGGCAACGTTGCTTGTGTTGAACTCGGTTACTTGCACATTCATGGAATAACCGGGCAAATTAGCGGCGCGTTCTTCCCTCGTTGCAACAGTTGGCATCTCTTGCAGCCGAGGCTTCCTAGAAAGGGTTCAAACCTGCATTGATCGTACCGAAATTGACCTTACGACCTTTCGTGTTCTGAATTTGCAAATCCCATAAAGGAACTATCTATTCATGCCTTCTATATATAAGGATTGTATTCAATAACTGAAATATTTTATTAACAATGTTATAAATTATTTTTCCTTTTTTATTTGTTATTCAATTTGCCGAAATATTATTATCAATAATCGTTCGGGAGCTTAAATAATATTAATTGAGAAAATCAGGTTTGAGAAACTCGAAGCATGGTTGTTCCCATCCGCTCCCCACCTCCCCTACTCCCTTATGGTTGACAGGAATACTTTACGATGGTTCTGAGTAAGGATTCCAAGGTTTTTGGAAGTGGTTCCGTGATCCTCCGAGGATTTAGTGCCATGTACCGTTGGTTTAAGTGTTCGCTTACGTCAGTTCCACGTACTCGTCCAAGGGTGGTATAGTAACGTATCGTGTCAGCTCCGTATAATCCTAGGATCTGGAGATGCTATGGTCAGGAAACACGATCGAACCGGTGCACACTCATCTCCTTTGTCCTTCCATCCAACTTGGAAACGGCCTTGAAGACAAGATAGGATATTGTCCGATCTCAACATCCCCCGTATGATTTACGTTTGGTTTAAATGGCTTCTATGTTATTTTCTTTCTCTTTATCTGAAAAACGATGAAACTTTTTTATTTCGAAGATTAAATTAAAAAAAGAATTTATCAATAAGAAAAGAAAGACTTGTTTTTTGAAAACATCGTAGTGAAATAATTTTTGATGAAATGTTAAAAAAAAAAAACACTGAGTTGAAATGAAACATTTGATGTGGTACCCACAAGTGGAAGATGAATTTCGTGCAAGCACTCGTCGTCGTCGTCGTCGTCGTCGTCGTCGTCGTCGTCGTCGTCGTCGTCGTATTCTTTTCTTTTCTTTGCTTTGGACGACAAATTCGCGATCCACTCAAAATTATCCGGTAGCGTAATTTCCCTCGAGTGTACGACGGTTAGGGAAGAGGGAAAAAAAGAGATGATCCTAGGTTGGGAACTTGGAAGGTAGAAGGGATGAGAGAACGAGGATTCAGCACCGTCTCACGAAAAAGTAAATAATTTTAATGCAAAAGAAAAAAAAAGGAAAAGGAAAGAAGAAGGCTAGCGATTATTACGCACGCTTAACCTCAAAACATTGCGGCGAGTAAACTCGGCGTCAGTGACGAGTGCCGACAACGTTCGTAATATTTTTTCCTCTATCTATGTTAAACCCACTTCTAACAGGGTGGGTGGTGTGTAGGATATTTTTTGAAAGAAAAAGAAATAAAAATCGTTAATTTTATTTTTTTTTTTTTTTCAATGAACCAAAGTGTCATCGTTAGGATATTCGAGAACTACAATGTTGCTAAGCTTTTGCAATTATAAAATAAATGAAACAAAAGTTATCTGAAAAAAGTTGTGATTAAATACACTCCCATGATAATATAATCGCTAATTGCAATTACAATTCGTGAGAAAGAGTCTCTCACACGTTACACCACCAAAATTATACCATGAAAATATTTAATCTCACATCACTCTTCATAATTATTTTAGATTTGATATTACACAAATATCTCCCATAAATTTTAATAGGAATTAAGTTAATGTGTGCAAAGTAATGAAAAAGAGAAATCACAAGTTAGGAGTTGACTATCTAGAAAATCAGAACGTTGACTGCTTTGCTCCCTGCCATACTCGAGGAGATGCAACCTCCGATGTGAAAACGATGTAATTTCAGCATCAGTATCTGGAAGCTCATTGAAAATACCAAATATTCCCTAGAGTGAGAGGAGCGGTAATGGATCGAGAAAGGAAAGGAAAGGGGTGTTGCAATCGTGGTGGTGATGGTAGTGGAGAGGATGAGGGTGGGGGAGGCCCGACTCGGTTCGGATGTCTGACATTTAATCGTTGACATTTCTCCATGTGCTAAATGAGCGTCCTGACGTAAAGCATATATAACCGTGCACACGCATATAATATATATTGGGTACAACCAACGTCGTATATAGAAGGACGTGTTGTTGGTTGCACATCCAGCTGGTGCTGGTGCTGTTGCTGGTGAACGTCGTCGTTATGTACGTGCTCTAGATTTGCTACATTCGCTAAGGAGAAACCCCCAAAGGTGGTGCGACCGAATTTCAATTTGGCTGAGCAGCTCAGTCACGTGTATCTTGCTGCTTTGGGACTATTTCCTTAGGGACCATGCATAATTCTAACGTCTTAAGACGCATGACAGTTCGTGATTCGCATCGATCTATCTCTTTCAATCTCCTCCCCTCTTTCTCAGCCTTCCCTTTCCACTTTCTCATCCCCAATCTCCCCTATTGTCCTTTCCACGCAGGATAATTACTCACGCATGTCCGTTATTGGCCCGTGTTCTCTAAGTGACAGTCAATAATTCACATCCAATTAATCGTCACTATTATATTATACGTAATGCATCGTTTATTTGTCAATGGGATATTATTATTATTATTATTATTATTATTGTTATTATTATTATTATGTTTAATCCATCTTGTTTAATCAATCGTTTTTGAGAGGTAAAAAAATAAAACAATGGCTAACTTTTAACCAGTTAACTGTGATTGACGTATATACTCGTTGTGGCTCGATTCTGACGACACAAAATGGACACTAGGTTAAACGATAAGTCTAAAAATTATCTGACGAGTGAAGAATTTAAAAATGTTTTCTTTCTTTTTTGTTTTATCTCTCTCTCTCTCTCTCTCTCTCTCTCTCTCTCTCTCTTCTTGTTCAAGAAAAAAGTTATAACTTAGTTCGCGGTTGAAAAAAAAAGGGACTATAAATTCACCTGAACTCTTGTTCGCGGAAGGAAAAGCCGAAACAAAGGAGACGATGACTAAGGGAGGAAGTATAGCAAAATAATAGATGGGGAAGAAGAGGAAGAGGGAAAAGGGAAGAAGAGATAGAGATGATATACGACAAGACGAAGTTCAAAAAGAAAAAAGAAAGAAAAAGGGTGCAGAACAGGGTGGGGGGTTAGCGAGAATACCCTTTCTCAAGTATACAAGGTAGTTTGAGAGTAGACTAGGAAAGGAAGCAACGAGTTAATTAGTTTATCCCTTCGTTCGTTAAGGATTTAAGAAATAATTATTTTTTTCCTCTTCTCTAGTTGCAAATTGTTTTCCGACATTCTCCAGTAAAATACAATTTTTTATTTTTTTTTTTTTTTTTTACTTATCTTGTTTTTCCCTTTTTTTCCTCGAACGCGTTACAACTTCGTAATATTTTTTTATTCGTAAGATCTCTCAGGAAAATGTTAATTGTATATATCGTTAATAATAATAATGATCAAATGTTTTTTTGTTGCTGTTTTTTTTTGTCGAGAAAGTAGCAAAAAAATCCATCGTTCATATTACAGTTAGGAGTTGTTCTTATCTTCAATCGTAGCGAATCTGATGATTGTCTTCTATTCGTTAAGATGTTATGTTGACAAACGAGCATGACGCTAATTACCTAATTTCGAAATACAAGCGTGACCATCGTGCACTTGCACTAACAGAAGGGACTACTAAAGGTTGTGACCCTTGCAATCAAAACACTCCACCTTTCACGTGCCGAAAGGCTGTGATGCTATTTGCAAATCTTGAGTGCTTCTTAGATGATCTATCGTATATGTGCAACTTCACATGCATCGTGAATGCACTTTATGGTATCGTAGAATATAAAAGTTATTTTAATTTTATTTTAGTCTTTTTTATTATATTATTATTTATTACATTATATATATAATAATAATATTAATATATAATATAGTAAATTATATTTTATTATAATATATTTTTATTATATTTTATAATATAATTATTATATTATAATGTAATTTAATATATAAATTTATAATTTATATATTAATTATATATAATAATAGAAGTATTATATTATTCTTCATTATCCTATTATATTATTCTATATAATTATTTATATATAAAATGAAATTATGTTATTATTTTATTTTATAATTATAATATTTCTCGTATTTTACTCTTTTTTACATTACACTTACGAATCACTTAAGTCGGCTATCATCGATAGATAGTCAAAATTATTTTTTCTCATATTTTTCTCGTGGCATAAACAGGAGTAATCGAATAAAACGTTTTCCTCTCGTTGAAATCCATTGCTGCCACCACCACCGAACGATATTATCTCAGTTCACGGTAGATACTCGATAATTTCCCTCAGGTACGTCGAAAGCTCATCGTCGGAGTATTATCGCGCTTAAAGGATCGTATCACCCAACGGGGTTGTTACCATCTTCAAACTGTCGAACCATCCTCTTCTCCTTCTCCACCCTTATTTCTATCTATCCCTTCTTCTTCTCTTTCTATCTTTCTCACACACACACACACACGTTTTCTGTTCTCATCATTTCCTCTTTCACTCTTGTACTGCAAAATATAGACGTTAACGATCGTCTCTAATGTTAACGTTAAATCCTCTATTTAAACAACGTTCGTTCATTTTCACCTTCAACTTCATCATCACACACACACACACACAACATTATTTTATATCGTCCAATCTCTTGTGTCTTATGTTAATTCAAAATGTTTTTTTCTAAAAGAAATATGTGCCCATAATTATGAAATTGATCTGAAGTAAAAACAGTTATTTCACACAGCATATTATTTTAAACTAAATAAATTCAATGTAATTTTGCACAATTTTGTCAAAAAAGAAATTGTTAGATAATGTTTCATTATTTCAATATTAAATACAATTCATATTATGTCAAATGGTATTCTTTAATCACTTTCATAATTATGGGTATATATATTTCTTAACACGTTAATATTATAGATTCTTGCATATGATATAATCAACTGAACTATTGCGTTACGATAAAGAGTTGGTATACACGAATACAGCAACAGGTGTTATACTCAACATCTTTACGATTTTCTTTAATATCATTTATGATAAAAGTAATCTCACATTAGTTATTATTATATTATTAAAAATAATCATTATATATTATTATATTATATATTATTGTATTATATATTATAATAATATACATTTATATATATAAATTTTAATATTATAATAATATCTAATATTATTTATATTTTTATACTACATATAAAATAAATATTAAAATATAAATAAATATTAAAAATAAATATTTTTCTATATATAAGATATTATATAATATTATATATAATTTTTATACTATACATAAAATTAAAAAAAATATATTACAATATAAATATTAAAAATAAATATTTTATTATATGATATATTATACAATAAAATAATAATTTTTAAAAATATACAATAAAAAAATTAAGTAATAAATTATTCTAAAAAAATAATAAATTCACATATTATTTATGTTATAATATTATATTAATATTACTATATTATAATTACTATAATGGTATATTTAATTATATATAATTAATTAAATGTAAAACGATTGAATCATATTAACACATTTGAAAAACTAGACCACCAATCGATATACTTCAAAAATTTCAATCGTGTATCAAAGGATTCACTATACTAAAGATTTATACTTTCATACAATAGAATAGAGAGATTCATAGGATATAGGATAGATAAATCTTTCCGTGCGTTATAGGTATGATCGAACTGGACTCATCTCTTAATCGATAGAACGCACAATGTGGGCGTACAATGCGTAATAAGTATGCGCCCAAAGGGATAGACAAAGTGAGGAACGTGAGTCAGAGAGAGTGTAAGAGAGAGAGATAGGTAGCCTAGGTAGCCTAGCAGAGGGCCACCGAACGGAAGGCTTGAGCGGATGGCATTGATTCGGCGGGCAATTAAGCTCGGATTACACTGGATAGGCCGTACTATGTGCCCGGGGCTAAATGGATACACATAGCTGAGATTACTGCGGCCACTATGGCCTAATGTAATGCCGCCCTACGGGCTGTGTTAGGACGACGATGCTGGTAGGAAGATACTTGCAAGAGTGAGCAAGCAAGCAACCAAGTGAGCAAGCAAGAGACTAACTGTCAGAGAATGAGACAAAAAAAACGATAGAAAAAGGTTTTAACTCCCTTTGTCAACTCGTTCAGAGGACATAATATTTTCAAAAGCGAATTCCAATAAAGTACCACGGATTATATGAACAGTTTATTCAGAGCACACAATACTGACGGTCCTTTTTAATCGTTTTCGATTCGAGAGATCGAAAGGGAAACAGAGAAAGAGAGAAAGAGAGAGACAGAGAAAAAGGGGAAAATGAATGTAGATGGGTAAATGGTGATTTATAGGTCTTTTCCCAACCCCCCAGCTCCCCCATCAGTACGTTTGGATTATGGAGAGTATAATTAATAACACGGTCCTGGTTCATTACACCCAATTCTCATAGTTTTTAAAATGATATGTTGTTACGAACGATTATTCGATGAATTCGTGCTGATAATATTGTGATACAACGTTGTATATGACATAAATAAAAGAAATGAAGATTTAAGTACTATTTGAGTTCAACAAAAAGTACAAAAAAATTGGAAATAGTTAGGAGGATCATTAAAGGGTGGAAGAAAAGGTAGGCAGAAGAAAGAAAGAAAAAATCAAGTTACTAGGGAAATAACAATATCTCGTTACGTACTTCACCCCTCTTCTCTTACCTTCTCCCTTAAAAACCTGCACGATAATGTACGATTTTATCGTAGCTCGTAGAAAAAGTGATATCCAAGAATAGAAAGATGGACGGATAGAAGACAGATAGAAAGGAAACGTTGGTCGGTAATGAAGAAAGAAGAAGGAAATGGTGAAAAGGGAGAAAAAGAAACCAAAAGAAAAGAAAAGAGAAAGACTAAGCGTATAAGAGGTGGTTGAGGGTTTAGATACGAGTAATAGTAGTAGTAGTAGTAGATGGATGAGAAAGTGGTGGTAGAGGTAGGGGTGGAAGTGGGTGGGGTGGGGTGGTGGTAGGAAGGAATAACTTGCAACACACGTCCACTCGACGGAAAGCTCTGGAAGGTTGCGATGTGGGGGCATAAACCGCTATCACGGACTATAACCATTCGTGCCATAAACCTCAGCCTTGCTCCTGTAACGAGAATAATGCGTGCTGGTGAAGTACCCGCCTCTATTACGTTCGAAATCCCCCACGGAGCTTGTGGTTTCTGTTTATCTGCTTCTTTCTCTCTCACTCACTCACTCTACGTTTGCTCTTTGTCTTTGCCCGTCAGTCTACCTATATATGTATGTCTTTCTCTTTCTACCTATCTATCCATCTATCTATATCTATCTTTTATTCTCTATTACTTTATTTCTTGGTTTTTATTTTTCTTGTTGTTTTTTCTTTTCCGCCCAGTTTCATGCTTTTCTCATCTTAGGAATACGTCGCCTCATCGCTCTCACGCACGTGATACTTTTTTCCAATTCTATGTGTTTTTTTTTCCTTTCCCCATATTCATTATCACTCCCATTTCTTTAAAGACATTTCTTATTCTTTTTATTTTTTCTTCTTCTTTTTATTCCGCTTGCGATGAACGTTTTCTCGAAGGGGAAATCATCTCATGCTATACAAATCTGTTATCTGCATACTCTCAATTTATCATATGAAACCTAAACATCGTTTCTTTTCTTGGTTTTTAACCCTTTGGGTAGATATTTATTTGAAAATTACTTTGAAATATTTATAATAATTTAAATTAATAATAAATACAATATTAAATAATATAATAATTAATTATAATGACATAAAAATTATGTATATTACTTTGAAATAAACCAAAATGAACTATAGTTAAATCTCGTTCCAGTTTCATATCACGAAAGAGTTACACATAGACAAAAAATGAGATAGAAGAAAAGAATGATCCTTTTTCAGATCGAAAAAGAGTAAGAAAGGAGTAACGAAATAAAAAGTAAAAAGAAAAGAAAAGAAAAAAGGAAGGAAAAAAAGAAAGAAACAATGAAATCCTTCGTGTCACCGACCGATAATTGAATCAAGTGTCTTGTCCCTTCTTTTTCTTCATTCGAATTTTTTTTTACTTTTATCTACTTATTCCATAGTATTTCTTCTTCACTAAACTGTAATTCATTAATGCGGTGTTGCATTTGATTTGCACAAAAAAAAAACAAACCCCTACAACATGATGATTCGTCACCCAATATATTTAAATTCTGTATAAAAACTTTCTATTAAAAAAGAAAAAACACTGCTTCAAAAATAAAAACAAAAAACTAGGATATATATATGTAGGGATAATTTATTTAGGGTGAGAGGTGCGAGGTGAACATACACCCAGTTTAATCCTACTAATAAGATTTATTTAAAACAGGTATTAGAAAAGGTACAATATTAGTTTCACAATCTTAGGGTTACAACTTAGATGAGCGACTGAATTCTTACGACTGTTACAACTGATACAACTGCGACTGTTACAACTGATATCTAACTAAGGCTACGACTGCTATTGTTCTACTTCTACGACTGAGACTACATTACTTCTACCACCGAGACTCTGCTTTCTTATTCCTTTCCATGTCTTTTATATCAGAAATCACCTACACCCCTTTTTGAGAGGGAAGAAGCTTACCAATCTTACTGACCAATAGCATAAGGATCCACCCCATAGTCCACCGACAGGTACAGCCTATGGTTTTCGGTAGTGGGAACTATGCATATAGAAACTTAATCTAGCACATCGGAATGTTACACCTTTTTATGGCATCGCATATCGGAAATTCTTCAAAGGGTCCCTACACTGCACACATGGTTTTTTATTACACCAATATCCTAATAACCCTCAAGGTTCGTTTATGGTTTTATGGCCCACCTAATCTTTTCTTTTAATCTGAATAGATTTTTCCTTTTCAATAAAACAAGATCTACAGAAAGGACTGAATACTAGCTTTTGTCTACCTCTGCTACACTTAAAACTCTCCTACATATATATATATATATATATATATATATTATATTATATTATTTATGTATGTATGTATTTATTTATTTATTTATTTATTTATTTATTTATTTATTTATTATACCAAAAAAAAATTATTAACATAGTATATAACAAGTTTAATACATAGTAAATCCTACAAGAAGTAAACATAGTTACCTGTACATATGCTGGTACATACTAAAATTACTAATAGTTAAAACTAAGAAATATAAAATAAATTGAAATAAAAAACATCATATAAACTTCAAAATAATTGTCAACTGTGATATATTAGTATTAGTTAAATTATATCACATATATCTATATCAATAATAATATTTATATATAATTTAAACTCAAATAGTAATTAAATCTTCATTTCTTTTATTTATGTCATATACAACGTTGTATCACAATATTATAATTTCATATAATATATAATTTATAATTATTATATATATATATTATTAATATATATATTTTAAATAATAATAATAATATTTAATATATTTTTAAATATATTTTTTAATTATATTCTTTATACATAAATAACAAAAATAATAATAATAATAAATAAATGAATAAATAAATAATAAATAAATAAATATATATATATATATATATATATATATATATATATATATATATATAATACCCTTATTTTGCTTGAATTTATGTAAATCTATAGTTATTTTCAGTTTTTCATCTTTATTTCTTTACTTCTCAACGATAAGTAATTTCGCTGCCATAAAAGTTCCACTTGACGGAATATATAGACTTTCTCTCAAGAAAGGTGGGGTAAAAGGAAAAGGAAAAGGAAGAAGGAATACTCCCGCATATATATATACATACACCAAGGATTTTCATATTTGACGAGCAGCTTTCCTCCTTTTATGCTGTCACGTCAAAGGAGGTCGCTAGTTGCACATCTGGGACACCTCGTAGGTATTCCTTAGAGCTTCTCTCTTCCTTTTATTGTCCCAATGCTGTGAGAGTTGATTCAAATCTCGAGTTCGGTATGTGTAAATCCGCCTACGCCTTCAGGGTTCCTGGGACTTATTCTACTGGATGTTAAACTGAAAGAAACCCTCCTAGTCTTCTTCTTCTGCTTTAGGCAGAATTTCCGTTTCACCACACTTTTATATCTTTCTTCTTCTTATTCTTCTTCTTATTCTTCTGTTTTACCACCATTAATTTA
Organism: Polistes dominula; assembly: GCF_049000335.1. Classification (NCBI taxonomy): domain Eukaryota; kingdom Metazoa; phylum Arthropoda; class Insecta; order Hymenoptera; family Vespidae; genus Polistes; species Polistes dominula. The sequence goes on along the minus strand of NW_028301152.1, from coordinate 9,573,209 downwards.
TCGAAACATCGATCACCAATCTAAGAAATAGTTTAAACTTTCTAACATATATCTAAAATATATATATGATGCAATACGTAATATTACCAAGTAATAATACTTCATAACGTAGAACCATTCTTTCTTTCTTTCTTTCTTTCTTTCTTTCTTTCTTTCTTTCTTTCTTTCTTTCTTTCTTTTCCTTTCTTACTGATACGATAAAACTTGTCCAGTAAATCAAAACGTTTCTATGTTGTGTTCGGTTAGGTAGTAGGGGTTGTAGTACCTTCATATTCTCACATATTTTATTGTTTCGTAATAAAACTTTTTTTCCACCCACCTGTTCTTCTTTTTTTGTTTCTTTTTTTTTTTGAAATGAAAACGTGCTATAGGTTTTAAGTGACAACCAAGAGAAAAGATAGATAAAAAGAAAAATGTACAAAGAAAAATGTGCAATAGTTGGAGTGGTAGTTACAATAGAAAATACGCTTTACGATCTTACAAATCTGACGTTGAGATAGAATAGTTTTATTTTCGTTTATTTCTTTTATGAAAACTTCTATTTAAAAGATAAACGTCTAGTGAGATATCTATGATATATCTTTTATCTTATTTTGTTATTTTATTTCCAAATGAAATGTGATATTTTTGGTTAGTCATATTCATACAGGAATAATCAAGAATATCTATGTGAAAGAGCATTTAGTTCATTAGTAGTAAATTCCATATCAGCATAATAATTCGAAGAACTAAAATTACGTTATACAGGTGTATATATATGGTTTTAGCAACGTAAACATTTACCTACTTTGTGCTTTAGGATTGCATGATTCATTATTTCGTTGAACTTACGAATGAACGACGAAAATCTACTCGAAATTTGTCAATGTGATGTCTCTGATCTTCTTCATAACCTCCCTCGATATACCCCTTGATTAAGAAGGGAAGAACTTACCTTATTATTGCTCATAATTAAGATGAGTACAACACCAAGGTAAGATGGAAAGAAGGTAAAAGATGTTCTTCGAGATGCTCATGAAAATTTGTCAAGACCTCTTCATCATCCATTATATTTTCCTATCTTTATTCTTAAAGGATTTGCTCGATTAATCCTAATTCTTACTTTACAAAACTTTCATGATTATTTCAATCAGTTAAGAGAGATAAGAAGAAAAAATGATGGTACAGTAATTTAAAGTCAAAATCTTTATTAAAAAAGACACACTTTATTCTTTACGAGTTTTACAACAAATTTATTTTTTCTTTTTATTTATAAAGTTAATAATAAATTATTAAGTAAGAAAATGATTCTGTTAATGATATTAAAAAAATAAAAAAAATACTTTCTATTCTTCTTCGTTTGTACCTTGGTCTGATAAATACAACCAACCAACAACAAACGTACACAAGTTTGAAACAAAATGATGGGAGGGTTTGTTAACTGAGATCTTTTTCTTTCTTTATTTTGAGAGAAAGAAAGGAAAGAGATAAAGGTTGGCTCATTCACAGAAACGATGGGTACTTCTAATAGAGAGGGATTTCGTTCAATTATATCTTATGGCATCGTTCCTGGCCAGTAATGGCCATCGGACTGTTGAATGACGTGTCTACGTTCAACACGATTTTTCACAAAAAGAAAAAGAAAAGAGAAAAAAAACCTGGGGATATATCAGTCAGATAAAAAGAAAAAGAAAAAGAAAAAGAAAAAGAAAAAGAAAGAAATATCGATTAGAGAAAAAAAAATAAAAAAAATGTACGATAAGAAAAGTAAGATGAATAATTCGAATTATCGACAAATCGATAAATCTTTTGATAAAACACGACGAATTTTTTATTTCTATATACAAACTTTGTATCATTGATAAGTTGAAAGTTAATAAAAAAAATCAGAACATATTTGTGTTTGTGTTGATATTGTTGAATGTTTCGTTAAATAAAAATTAAAATTTCTTCAGCAACTATAAAATACAAAAATTATAATTATATTATATTATTAAATTATAATTATATTATAAAAATTGTAATTATTGTACAGTAAAATATATAAAAAGTATAATTAGAGTAAAAAAAATAAAATTAATGTAATATTATAATAAAATATTTTTTTTTGTTTATACCTCGATCATCAATATTTCCTATGATACGAAGTTTGTATATATTTTATTTAACAACTTTTTTTCTATAATTTCGATTTTTTAACAATATAAATATTTTTTATCTTTTTTTTTCTTAAGTAAATGCTTATCTTTAATTGAATGCATTAACAACTACCTTTCAATAAATAAAATCATACAGTTTTTGACAATACGATTATCCGATCATTAAAACCATACCATTACTTATTATTAAAGTTAAATAAAAAAAAAGAATATAATAACAAGGAATAAAGTAGACAGTTTGTTCGTTTAATTAGTATCTTGATTGTTGCCGTGACTTAATCTTATGTTTCGATTGACATAAAGAGGAGGGTTGGTTCTTGTCTTCTTTTAAACGGAAGTATTATAAGCTCGCGTTAATAATGAGCCCCCAGCTGTTAAGCAAGTACGTAATTAATCGTTGACATGTAATTAATCATTTTTCGTTTGCATGCTCCATCGAAGCGTTTGCTTAGCACGGCAAAGTCGATTATAAACGTTAAAGGTATATCGTGTCATAAAAGAAATTCTCTTTTGTAATTACTAAAGGGAAATAAAAGCAAAAAAAAAACCATAAGAAAATGTGCATAGTGACACCGTGTCTGATTTTTGCTTCTTAAATTTCAATTTCTTCGATACTTATGAGATCATTAGCTTTCTCATTAACTATTTCAAAATTATTTTTAATTACAATTATGTTTTTTTATGTTGTTTTTAATTATTTTTATTATTATTGTTATAGAGAATAGCAGCTTGGTTTTTATTTCTAAAGTCAATGTATCAAAGATTCAAAAACCAATTAGAAAAATAATGTTTTCTTATTATTAATTAACTAATTATCTAATCAGGGTTTTTTGAAAATATAATTTACCACAAATTTGAAATATCAAAGTGTAATTATATCTTCGCAATTTTATATAAAAAGAAAATAATATTTACTTAAAATGAATTAATTGATTATATAATCAAGGTTTTTTGATAATATAATTGACCACAAATACAAAATATCAAAGTGTAATTATATTTATATAATTTTATATAAAAAAAAATAATATTTAATTACAATTAATTAATTAATTAAATAATCAGGGTTTTATAATAATATAATTTACCACAAATACAAAATATCAAAGTGTAATTATATTTATATAATTTTATATAAAAAAAATAATATTTAATTACAATTAATTAATTAATTAAATAATCAGTGTTTTATAATAATATAATTTACCACAAATACAAAATACAAAAGTGTAATTATATTTATATAATTTTATATAAAAAAGAATAATATTTACTTACAATTAACTAATTAATCAGGTATCAGACAAATATGAAATATCAAAGTTGAATAGAATAAAATTAGGAATCATTTCTAATGAAAGTAAATCGGTGTATTTGAATACGATTGAAAGTATTTTCGTTTGATGATCATTAGCAAAAAGAGATATTGAAGTTTTGACGTCAGGTGGATGAAATCATATAACGGAATAGGGGGAGGGGGTAGTTTGCGAAACACAGTTTCTCCTAATCTTCGTATAACCCGTTTCAGTCTGTCTTTCTCGCACTGCTACCCCCTGACGACTTAAGTATTTCAATTTGGTTCGTTCGTTTAATCTCCCTTACGAAGGAACCGAGCCGAGGAAGAAACGTTAACGGGGAGGAGACTCGAGGGATAGGGAGAGCAAGGGTTGAGAGGGTTGAGGAGGTTTTAACAGAAGAAGAGAAGTGAAGGAAACCGGCAAACGTAGCCAATGCGAAGAAGAAGAAGAAGAAGAAGAAGAAGAAGAAGCATGCTAAGCGAAACACCAGCCGCGTTAAAATGCACTTTGCAATTCTGTGTATCTCCTGGTAATGTCTATCAAGCGTTTTACAAAAAGAGCCTAATTTAGCTCGAGAAACTTACACCTAATTAAGTGAGATCAATTAACGTCTTCTCGAGGAACGACTTGCATCTTCTTCCCTTCTACGAGCCGCAAGATTATACTTGACTATTTTCTCAACGATACTTTAAAAAAAATAAAACATTAAAACTTCAAAATTCTAAATATTCTCGAATAAAATGTGTCATTAAAAGTAATAATAATAAATTAACAATTAAATTATAATATTATCGTGGATATTTTATTTTTTACAATTTTCTGTAGATTAATTTGTCATTGATTATTATTAAAAAGGAATATTTAATTTTTTACAATTATTATAAAGGGTAATTATTAAAATGGATATTTTATTTTTTCCAATTATTATAAATTATAATTATTAAAAATTTATATTTTATTTTTTCCAATTATTATAAATTGTAATTATTAAAAATTTATATTTTATTTTTTCCAATTATTATAAAGGGTAATTATTGAAAACTGATATTTTATTTTTTACAATTTTCTTTCGATTAATTCATCATTGCTAATTATTAAAAAAGGATAGAAAATTAAATCAATATTTCAACTATTATTTTACTTATATTCTTTGAAACACACATAATAATAATAGTAATATAATCATTACGTTTAACTCATTACAATATTTTTACGTCGATCAATTTTTATTATCAATACTATTAAAAGTTTTTGTTACTTATCAATTGTCCCTAGAAAATAATACATTCACGTATGAAAGTTTTAGGATAACCATTAGAGAATGATGGTACAACCGAGGTACCAAAAGCCTGAGAATCACCGTGGAACCTCAATACCCATGGTTTAGCTTCATAAATCAACAACAAGTTGATATCTATTACTTGATCTAACTGATACTGCATGGATCGTTATAGTGCCATCGGCGTACCAATTCTACCAACATGAAATTTGTATATATATTTCCAACACAAAATACGATTACGAGTATAGTATCAGTTGGATATCTCAAATGTCAATTATCCTGGGGCGTATGGGTCGTAATAGCCACCCATTTGCGAATCTTTTCGTAATTCGAAAATTTTTTTTTTATCAGATCGTTAAAAGCCCCGTTTTTATTTCTTAAAACAAACCTGTATTCCTTAGAAACAAAAAAAAATCAAAACGTGAACACACGAGGTATTTCATAATTTGAACTCTCATTGACTGGTTGATGGGGGTGATTTTTTTTTCAACTTTCAACAATTATAATTCGTTTATTCACGGGAAAATATCTTAACCAAAATGCAAGGATTAAGCCGGGAGGATGTTATATACCGACGTGCTGCTATCGTTTCGAAAGTTTGTACCGGATCCGAGAGGTGTACGTCCGTCCCGGTAATCCGGCCGAGAATCGCGATTTTCGCGGGTGGCAAAACGAACGTGTAGGAGAACACGACGGAAACTCCAAACGAAAAGAGAGGATGGTAGGTGGTTGGAGGATCCTTGCTGCTATATTAGCACAGGCCCGCGCTCGTTAATGCGCTAATCTCGCGCATTTAATTCCCGACCAATTAGGAAGCTTAACGACGTTCGTAACTGCGTATATCGTGAAACGAAAATCTCGATTATTTCCCTTTCCCGATACTTGCCATATCGAATGATAAGATTTAAACTTACTAGTACTCTATATCTATATATTACATATTCTCAATATATATGTCTATCTTTCTCTTTCTGTAATTAGGAAAGTCTTTAAGAAAAGTCCCACACGTACATACGTACACGTACATATATTCGAAAGCAGAACCGATGGTTATCACGATTCTAGCACCCAACGCCTTGATCACTGTTTCACAAACTTGGATTATCATCGTTCCTACCAAGAGGGTGATTACGTTCACGCTGAGAGAGAGAGAGAGAGAGAGAGAGAGAGAGAGAGAGAGAGAGAGAGAGAAGTGAGAGTGAGTCGGGACGAGTTGTAAATTAGTTTCGCGTTGAACTAGATATCGTGGAGTTGATTATTGCTAGTGCACATTCGGTAATTGGGTTTTCGTTGGATGTTGGTACCAAGGAATTTATTGATTATTATAAATTTATAATACAATTTAAATAATCGCGTGTAATAAATAAACGCCTATATAATTAGAACGCGTTTTAGTTTCGTTACTAACTTGTCTCTACATCTGCATATTATACATATGTACATAGTATATATGTATGATATATCGATGAAAGCTCATAATCATGTTTCTCACTCTCTCTCTCTCTCTCTCTCTCTCTGAGGTTTCCTTTGAACTTGGCTATGTTTCCGCTTTTGGGTATGATTACGACAGTGACGCCATTAGAAACAAACGAGTTTATGGGACTGGTTACACGAGTAGGATCGCACGAAAACTAAGAGCTACGAATGAGTTTGTGTGTAAGAGAGAGAGAGAGAAAACAGGGAGGAGAGAAAGAGAGGTCTAAGCCGTATCCATTTACAAGTTTCAAATCGTTTCTGCCAGCGTGCCTTTTGAGAAGAACCTTTTACCACTCTCAATGCACGGTAAAATTCTGAAACGCGCTTACCAGCCTCCTGGCTTTTAAACGTTAACATGCTCGCTTGGTACAATGCCGGGGTCGCATTATACTCAAGAGTTGAAGAAACGTAGTAGTAGTAGTAGTAGTAGTAGTAATAGTAGTAGTAGAAAGAAAAGAAAGAAAGAAAGAGAAAGAGAAAGAGACCAAGGGGTCGCTCGACAACGCGAGCTAGGGGTTGAGACTAGAGAAAGATGGAAAAAGTTAAAGGTCGAAGATGGCGTCGACAAGCGCGAACGAGGCGAAAGAAACTACCCCTAACTCTTTACCCCTACCTTTACCCCTTATCCTTTTCTTTTCTCTTCTCCGTAGTAGTCGTCGTCGTAACACTTCGAATTTTGTTGAAGAAATGCATTTTACCTAGAGCATCTGGTATTATTTAGTCGTACGATCGATCAAAAAACAATGAAAGCTAAGATGAACGCAGCAACTTCTTACTTTAATTTCTTATCGCATTACGCCTTTTACCACCAGTGGATCCTTTATTTATCGTCCTTTTATATTTATAGACGTAGATGCATTTTGGTACAAAAGGATGAATGCTGGTGAACCCCTCTAAGTAGCAAAGATGACTAAGAACACAAATGCAGGCTCTTGCATACTATCTCACTCTCTTTCTCTCTCTCTCTCTCTCTCTCTCTCTTATTCTAATGCACAAATTTATTATGATTCCGTGTCGCGTTTTACAATCGTTTATGGATCATTTTAAGAGAATGTCGTCACTTGTGGCTTTATGACGATAATAGAACGAGAAACTTCGAATCTACTTACGATAATCTCTCTAGGAATATTTTTTTTTATTGAAATAAACGCATCTGGTTCGTATTCGGTGTGGGTTTCTTCCAACAGCTGAGTAAACACTTTTTCTTATTAGTTATTTCAAGAACGATTCTACTCTAGCACTACCTTTGTTCTTTGTATAAAGGGCATCACGTGAAAATGAATTTTTTTCTTCATATGGACATAATATCTACTAAGAGAATAAAATTTTCTCTCGAATTCGAATAGCACACACACTTAACTTGATCAAATTTATCCATGATTCTTCTTGGAATCTCTGACCACTTTCTTGGTTATTATTATACTTTTTCATTTTCGAGATTATATAAAAAGATTGTTTAGAATCCTAGTACAGATATAATATGGTAAATTGATGGTTTCACTTATAATCTACATTAAATAGATATCACGAACGAAAAAAAAAAATACTAAAAACTACTACGTTGTTCAGACAATTAAAAGGCATGGTTATATCGCGAGATAAGAAATTCCATGATAGGGAAATTCCATAGGTAGAGGACTTAGATTTAGACTATATAAGGTGCTTGGGTAGAGACTCCAACATGGGAAGTAGTTAAACGTTACCGGTGTCAGAGCATGGCCTTTGTACGAGGCGAGTGCTTGGGCTCTACAGAGTTAGCTAACTGGCGGAGTACTATAAATTACATAAATGAAGTAAGCCCCTTTCTCGCTCAAACGGACGTCTTGCCAAGTTTATAACTTAATCACCAGCGCTTCCTATAGTATATAGGAGGAGACGTTCGGGTGGCTGAGCAAAAGCACGATACAGAGAGAGAACGGAAGAAAAGTTGGGGAAATGCTAGTAGTAGTGTATGAGTGTGCAATCAGTAAGAGAAAAGTCAAAACCGAAAATACCAATTTGAAAAGAATGTAATAATTCAAAAGATATCTTACGTCATTTATTAGGGGAATTTACTAACGAGGGTTCAATCGTAAATTTTCAAACACCTTGCGTATAAAACTCAACAAAATAAGATTGTTCTCTTTTGAACTGTATTTTATCTTTCTACAGTTTCTTACTATATTCGCTAAATGGTTTTTAACGATTAATGTATAAGTAGATCAATTTTGATTTGTAATATTCTTACAATTAGATTACTTATACGTTTGGTGTTTACGAATTTGTTGAAAAGGAACTCTTAAATATTTTTTTGATGAGACTCTTAGATTTATCATTGTAATTGTAGTGGGATATCCTAAGGGAATTTGATGTAGGTTGAAAGACCTTTTAGGTTGATTCTTGTAATCGTCTTTTGGTAGCAATAACGCATAACCGAAGTGCTGGGGAACCAATATTGGTGGAAGCACGGGACTTCGATTAGTAGTAGAGAAAGTTTGGAAGATTTAACCATTGATTTTAACTGGTATCGCGAGGGTTCGGGGTTAGCCCGCAGGGATTTCGACCTCTGTCTTGATCATGAGCAGGACTCGTAGAGAGACAGTAGTAGTAGTAGTAGTACGTCTAACCAAGTTGCCAAGGAATCTTCCATGATCCCGTTGGGTGACCTGCGCACCATTAGTTCGGACACCGTCTGCTGAGTCGGTAGAAATTGTGAAAGTGTCTTTCTCCCACCAATGAGATTGTTGGCCCAACAGCTTTCAGCATACTGCTAGTTCTCTATGAGAATGCGCTGATTAGGCGTATCTCAAGCCCCTTGCCTATGGGGATTGTGATATAAAGCTCTTAAAGTGAGTAACATATGTCAGATCAATATACTATACTTGACAAACGTACTTTCCAACTAATTTGACATAACTGGAATATAAATTTTATACATGGATTATTGTTTAGATGTTTTTATGCTTTCTCAAATCGATTTTGACTAGGCCCAAATTCGAAAAGTCCCCCGCCTGTTTTCGCGTGTGGTATTCCAACCACTAAGCTACCTAAGATTCTAGAGTTTCCATTCCTCTTAAGATTCCTACAATTTTAGTCCGAGTTTCTTACACTAAGGAAACTAACTTCTGCTTATCTTGAATCACACCACGCACCCACCGTATTCGTATAACTCGCACTACGCGAATAACTCGAGTCAGAATTACTAGCTGAAAGAGAATCAAGCACGGCACGATGGGGTCGAGATTAAAATCGCCTGGAGAGCAATGCAAAGTTTTTAATAACCCTTGATACTTGATTAAGTTACGACTTTTGGCTGATAACCTTCTTGCTGCAGTTCCTTTTAATCATTTTTATTACGAATTAAATAAATATTATAGAAAATCGTATTAATTGTATTTGACCAAATCAATGATTGTCAAACTTTATTTTTTTTACATGTAACTCCATCATTTTTCTGTCACAAATACTTTGACTTATCAATCGATTATAATTTGTTTCAGGTTTTGGCTTCGTCACATTTCAAAGCGAGGACGTGGTCGACAAAGTCTGTGAGATTCATTTCCACGAAATTAACAACAAAATGGTAAGTCATCGATCTGTAAAACTAATAAATCTTGTTCATCATTGGTCGAAGAAATATACTCTTCTTCTTTCCTCGTCCAACATGTACCCGCACAGGTAGCATCAAACGGTATTTGCTTTTCCCTCTACGTGGGTGAACACGTCTTCGAGCAGAATTAATTTTCCATATAATCGAGAAGAAGGACCGGGTTGGTGGGGTTCTGTTTGCATTTGACGCTCATGCAAGAGAACAAGGGTGCAAGTTCAATTAGATCAAACGCGTAGCAAAAACGATAAGATCTCTTTAGAAACCTACTCTATCATAGGGTTGAGATCTTATGACGGACATTTTCATTTGTTCGTTCTCGATTACGAAAATGATTGATGCTATCTGAAGGGTACGATATTCAAGTAAGAATAGAACATTATTTTGATGAAAATAATAATAATATAAAACAACATTTGTCGACGTTAATATATTTCTGAATAGTTACATTCTTACTTGAACGTAATAAAAAAGAAAAAAGAATACTAACATCAGTATAACATAGTTATTAGTAATAGCCAGTGTAGTGGCGATAAAAAAAATTAAGTGGATATGAAGGAAGGTTAAAAATGGGGGATGGAACTTTCAAGGTCGAATGCAAGAAAGCACAGCCGAAGGAAGTGATGCTCCCGGCGAACCTGGCGAAGACACGAGCGGCTGGCAGAGGTGCATATGGTGAGTTGGTGATGGTCGCGACACCCACTCCCACCACCTATCGTTACGCGCCGTATCCCCTCCCGACAGGTACAGCGGCAACTGCGGCCGCGGCGGCCGCACACGCTGCCGCGGCAGCTACCGCTGGTACCCCTCACCACCACTTGCTGACGCCAATCGTAGCCACCGCAGCACCGAGCGCGGCCGCTACCTACCAATACGCGGCTGGAGCCGGGAATCCGGCCGCGGCCGCATCCACCGCTGCGGCCGTTTACGATGTCAAACGTGCATTGGCCGCAGCAGCCGCTGCGGCCGCTGCCGCCTCTTACAGGCCGCATCCGGTCGCCGCAGCTGCCGCTTCCCGTGCGGCTACTTTGACTTATTCCATGAGCGATCTTTTGGGCGTGCAGGGACTCGACATGGGTGCCGTTTATCATCCCATTCCGACCATTGGTCTATGACCCACAATACTTACCCCCTATCAAGGCCGCAATGAACAATCGTAACACGCTCTCTCGATCGCAGTGGACTTTATGCGTTCATTTAATTTATTTTTGATTTGTTCCGCATCCGGAACACAATCTAGTATGTAAAATCTTTTCTTTTGATTATGACGTTTGTATTGAAATTATTTAATGTGCGTGTTTTCTTTTAATTGAATGTAATTTCTGTCCACTGTGAATGTTAATATGCATTTTATTTATTAATCGTACACGTCTGTTGTTGTTACGTTACTTCATATACATTCCCCAATTCTTAGATATCATCTCGTCTTTGTTTTAGTCGAACAAAGAATTAAATGATTTTATCGAAAGTACTAAATATACTGTAGTTATATCCGCGATTTATCTTCGAACGAATTAAGATGTAGCGCTAGGCCATCGTTGACATATCGAAAAGTGCAATAATCTACGTAGTTTAGAAAGAAAAAAAAATCCTAGTTTCGTGTATATCGCGGACAAGAAATTATTGTCGCGTGTGAGCCGTTCGAGAAGTTCAGTTCGGTAAAACTGTGATCTTAGAGTGCAATTTAAATGCAAAAATAAATAAATAAATGAATAATAAAAAAATAAAGAGTAATTCGTAGAAAAAAGAAAGTTTGTAGATTTCGACTTTGACGTAACTTGATGATCAACCACGGGGCCTCATTTTCAAGTAGCCAAAGAGTAACGTAGTTAGCAACGAGACAAAATACAACGCGAAAAAGACTGGTAGTGATTTTGTAGTTGGATTAGTAACGATGCAGAGATAGTAGGACAATAAAGAAAGAAGTGTTCAAATCTTTAGAAAATAGACGAGAATTCGTTTCGATAGACAACGTTCGATAGCACGCGGCCAAAGTCGTCAATTTTCCCCTGAGGGAATTGACTTTCCTTTCCGTTGACTCCCATAATAAAAAAAAAACACGATTTGATTCGAAATTAATCGAAACCCTCTCACCTGTTTTCACGTTACAATTTAAGCTTCGTAAATGATTTTCTTCTTTTAAATCGCATTATTTGTTTATAATTTTTTTCTTGTTAACAAAGATTGATAATTTGATAAATTTTATCAATTCGTATACCTAAAAGAAATAATTCATTAGTTTTCTTTTTTTTTATTACGTTTAATAAATAATAACAATCAAATGTGAGGAGTACGGAAAGAGAAAGAATAATTTCCTTTTTGCGAAAGTATAATATAATAAAATAAAATAAAAATTATCGAATGTCAATTCACGGTAGATCCTAGCGTTGCGAATCAAACGATGATCGACAGCAAAAAAGTCGTTAAATTATTATAAAAAAGTGGCTTATATTATATTTTCCAAGAGATAAAATTTAAAATGATAGTTTTGAAAAGCGATGGCGCCCAATGTCGAGATAATCGCTCCACGCTCGTATATTAAATGAATATATATATAAATACATATATATGTATATATATATATACATTCCCAGGTAGCGGCACGCCTAGTGTGTGTTACATTTGACAACTTCCAAAGGTGAAAAAAAAGCCTTTTTTATCTTAAATGTTGTTTGTGTTTTTTTTCTTCTTATCGCGAAAAAAATTGATATGGCGAAAGGCGAATAAGCAAAAAATTAATGAATTAATTAATTAACAGCCCTCGGCAAATGGTGGTCAAAAAAATAAAGCACTTCTCATTCGTCGCGCCTATCAAAATATTTTTCGCTATATAACTTCATGAAATTTCATAATATCGAAAGCAAAAAAAAATGAAAAAGAGAACAAGTATTCCGATAATAATGAAAGAAATAAAACGAAAAGAAAAGAGAAAAATTAAAAAACTAAAATGAAAAAAAAAGAATTTTTAAAATACGTGTATTTCATTTACGACGTACGAGAATTCGAGAAGACAAAAAAAAAGAAAAAATTCCGCGAAAGGTCCGAACTATCCGTCAGTATATATGTCACTTATTCCAAAATAAATTACTTTCAAAAATGATACAACATATACACGGATAGATCATATAAGTATATGATAAAATATACTTATACACATACGTACCTAAATCCATTCTAGATAAACGGAAAATTATATACGTATTATTATTATTATTATTATTATTATTATTATTATTATTATTATTATTATTATTATATTGTTTTGTATTTACCTATTTGGTAACGCAATAGTATTTGATATTAATATTCGATATATATTTTGTGAGAAACGCATTACTTACACCTTATAGTTTTTTGTAATAGACCTTACAGTTATACATATCGAAGTATATCTTCTTCTATATCTATATATACATATTATCTACATATATATATATATATACCTATATACATATTTAGGTAACTAGGTAAACATTTGTGTTGTTAAAAACCTTAGTTTTATTTATTCGAGAGACTAGGCGATCTAGGTTCGATTAGTTAGAGCGAATAATTTTTTGGCGAATTACTATACTATTGTATACGTTCCTACCGTTGAGACTACTAGTGAACTATTTAGCTTTTTTGAGGAGCTACTTATAATATCGTTAGATTAGAAATATATTTTAGGTACTTCTTCGTGGAAGATCACATGCATCATTCTTCGTCAGCGAAAATGGTTTGGATAATCATATAAATATATATATATACATACATATATATATTTATATAGGTATAAATACCATCTCGAACGGAAATGAAATTAAACGAATTTTACTGTGTCATATCCTTAAGCTGCTGCCACATTATGAATTTCCTTTTCTCTTATCGTATATAACACGTTATCAACATACCTTACGGCCGTCATGTTTGATGTTTCACCGTTCGAGAAGGACCGATTATATTACGGGAAGCAAGAAATGAGAAACATATGTACATCTTCCACCGAGAATACATATTGCCAGCGGCTTTAATGAGACCTATTACATTGTACCTCTACTTAACAAGCTACGTTACATAGCCAAGTAATATTATACCTCTCTATAGGATATACACACTAAATATATATCTTACGTATACGTGTTCTATACCTGTATCCTGGACCTTTTACCGCTTCCAACACTCTCTCTCTTTACCCTTAATCCTTACACCCTTTATCCATATATATATATACTCCTATACTGCTACCCTTATACACCCTCCTCGAAACTTTTGCTTCACGTTAACATGCTCCTTAACAAATCCTATTCCAACTTCTTATTCCTCTCTACCTTATATTATTATCTTACCTCTTTCAACCTTTCTATTATATACACATTACAAACAGTAATTAACAGTTCTAAAACTATATAGCATCATTTACCTTAATAATAATGCGTGAGACGTGTGTCCTAGAAAATGTACGTACTTTGCCTGAGAGAGGCTCAACACTCTGTCAGTTTCGTAAGTAGACCAGATTTTAACATGCGGTTTCATTTCTGTTTAACTTTGTAATATGCTTTATTTTTGGGCCGGATTTTGGTTTTGTGTCCTCAATGATATGACGACAACGAGAAAAAAAAGAAAAATAAAACGTCCAACAAATATGAGGTGTTTATTGGTGGTGCCATAAATGATCAACCATAACACACAACACCCATCGATCAAAGCGTTTCTTTGTCTCTGTCATATTTCCATAAATAAAAAAAGAAATATATAATCTTTTCTTTCTCGAAAATAAAAAAAATAGCAATAATGGCTATTGACATCGAAATATCAAATGTTAATCGATTGGCGAGTGATAATCTCAAGCGTAATGCGTATCATTCGCACTAAAAATCTTTTTAAGAAAGCAATAACGAGAGAGAGTGAGAGAGAGAGAGACTATTAATGTTAATATCGTACATAAACGTCTGCTCTATGTGGAATCGTTTTGTTGCATCTGAGAAAGTACACGTATACATAAATATATTAATTGGGAAATATATTTGTTGCAGTATATGAATTGCACATATAATATTTATGTATAGTACTTATAAAAATCTCCTATATATATATTAAGAAATTAATATATAAATATCTATCTATATATCTATCTATCTAATTATCAAATATAATATTTGAACAAATTTTCATGATAATCATATATAATACGAGAGTTAATAGTTAAATTATGCTAAACTTATTGTTGTTCAATTTATTGCAAAAAGAAAAAAGAAAAAAGGTAATAAAAAAATAAAAATAAAAAATAAGAGTCAAAGAAAAAGACGATGTCGAAAGAAAAAAAAAAAAAGAAAAAAAATCGTGCGCTTGACGCAATCAAAACCAGCCCGGTAGAAAGACAATTAGGTACGGAAACAAAAAAATCACTAATACTATTAAATTTGTATCAGTGTATTATTAATGGCCTAGAATAATAAACGCTCTTATACTTTTCCATCTGCGTAATATTGTGAGAGCAATTTCGATATGAACACTAGAAATAGTAAGTAGTGTAGAGTATTGTGGTCGGTGTTTTTTTTTAATAAATATTGTATCGTCAATTATTATAAATGTGGTAGTAAATCGTCGGCAATAGGTTTTACATCATGTGGCTGACAAAATTTGATGTAACAAAGAAATAATAAACATAATTTATTTCATTTTTTTTTAAATTTATTTATTTAGGAAAAGGAATAATAAAAAAAAAAACGGGGATACACTGGGACCGTTTTGTCCGCCATAAATGCTTGACAAATTGCCGACCCTTAGTTCGATATCTCTAATAAGCTATATAGTCAGCCTAGCAAATATTACTTAACGGTAACTGATTAACTAATACCTTTTAAAGGCTACAATAACCATAGATCATAGGAGGGTTTATTTTGTCGTAGATTGAAAATACCTATCGGCCGCGCGTAGTAGTTACTAGTACCTTATTACACAATTTAGTCGCGCTATATAGACAATGCGATATATACATATATACATAGCCAGAGTCTTAGTTGTGTGGTCTTTAAATTAGTATCAAATTATGAA
This sequence comes from Polistes dominula, assembly GCF_049000335.1. NCBI lineage: Eukaryota > Metazoa > Arthropoda > Insecta > Hymenoptera > Vespidae > Polistes > Polistes dominula. The sequence continues at coordinate 9,557,396 of NW_028301152.1, read as the reverse complement.
ATTTCATGGATGCATTTTTATCTCTTCTTTCCTTTTTTTGTTCTGTTTCTTTCTATTACTACTTTTTCTATTCTCTTTCTCTTTTTTATATATATACATATATACATTATTTTTCTTCTTCTTCTTCTTCTACTTCTTCTTCTTCTTCTACTTCTTCTTCTACTTCTTCTTCTTCTTCTTCTTCTTCTTCTTCTTCTTCTTCTTCTTCTCCTTCTTCTTCTTCTTCTTCTTCTTCTTCTTCTTTTTCTTCTTCTTCTTTTTATCTATACTGTCTAACCTAGAAAAGCTTCTAATCCTTTTTCATACATATACATATTTTTTTTTTTTTTTTTATATAAACAATTCTTATCGTTTGATCAACCTAGTCATACGTTATATTCCAATCGTTTATTCTTCCGACGAATTTCTGCAACGCTTCGCTTTAATACTTGACTTTATTATCCATGTACATATTTTATAAGTGTCTTTATGCATACCTTTGCCTGCTCGGAGAAAAATATTGAATGGACAACAATGTTTTATGTTTGTAAAAATGACGTTACAATGGGAAGTGAACGAATTAAGTTGGACTTTCACTTTCAATAAAAAAAAAGAGAAACATCACGTCATTAAATTGTAATTGTTTCGGTCAAGTCAATATTTTTTTTCCACGTGGTTGCAGAAATTACGATCGTAAAAGTCAAAGAGACGTTGTACTAACAAAATTGAAAAAACAAGTTTGAAAGGGAAAAGAATGACAAAAATGAAACACATTAAAAAATATATATATATTTAACGATTTCATTCAAATATTATAATCGACTTTCATTTTCTCTTATAGATTTTATGTGGTCCGTGGGAGCTATACCAGAAGGTGAGTATAATAAAATATAGAATAATAGTAATAATTTGTTCATTTTATTCTGATAAAATTGTCAGTCGAAAAAGTATGTTAAATTTATTGTAATGTTATTCGTGGTTGTATAGATTATTCTATTTTTTGTATTAATTTATTATTATTTATTATTTATTGTATATTAAATATACAAAAATGAATTGTTTTAAAATATGCTATTAGTTGAGAATTAAAAATCTTCTTTATTTTAATTTTCAAAAATATAAATTGTGTATACAAATATACCTAAATATGGATACAATAACTTTTTTGTTGTTGAAATATTTAGTAGCATTTATATTGGTCAGATATTCAATAGAGAAAGTAGACGAATAGATGATATTATACGAATATTGTGAGGTAGAAGGGAAAGGGAAACGGTGTAGGTTTTCCTAGGGAACACTTTGAATATGATAAAGAGAAGAATACGTCGTAAACGTCAGTAAAATGTGGATGAACGACGATGACACTCTATGCATGTTTCAATATCTACTGGATATTTATCGGATATCACGTTTCAACTGGGTGGGTGGTGGTGGTTGGTCGCTTTCCATTTGCATGCATACGTCGATACGCATTCACGATGATTGAATGATTGCGTACGTAGCCATCAGATTGTAGTAGAATCGTAAAAAGGGGATAAAAAAGGAAAATGTTATTAATATAGAGGTACCTATATATCTCTGGTATACGCGTTAAGCATTATAATGGAAGAGAACGATCGAATGATAAATCAATGTTCATCAATCCGACCTACATTTTCGTTGACACGTCTTCAATAATGTGGAATGGCAACTTCGTTACGAACATATTTGAAAAATACATTTTCTTTTCTTTTTATTTTAAGAATCAATTTAAGCAATGCATGCTTTTATTCAAAATCAGGATATACAGGACAATCATCCTACCGGTAGTCCTTTATGGTAGCAAAACGTGGTCACTTACATTACGGGACGAAAAAAAAATTGAGGGTTTTCGAAAATAAAGTTTTTCGTAAAATGTTCGGTGCAAAACGCGATGAAGAAACGGGCGAATGGAGAAAACTCCATAGTAGAAGTACACCGACTCTACAACAAACCGGACATCATTAACATCGTAAAACCACGTCGATTAAGATGGGCAGGTGACATAGCGCGCATGGGGGGGGGATCGAACGGTGCATAAAGTACTGGTCGGTATATCAACGGAAAAAGACCACTGGGTAGACCGAGACGTAGATGGGAGGACAATATTATTTCGGGATTTTAAAAAATGGGCTACGAAGATCGCGAATGGACGGGGAGCACTGGCGGGATTTGCGTATTTGTGGCAATGGACTGTCGATAAAATAATTTTAATAGTTTTAACGTTACTTCTTTTACAGAGTATCTACCTAAATAGATTATATATGCATATATAATAAAAAAATATAAAAAATTTAAAGTAAAAAGATGTTGTTAAAAAAGTTGTTAACAAAATTGAATTTATCTGTTCACAGGTTTCTCAGCAGCGGCATACGCGGCATACGCGGCAAGCCGCGGTTATTCTGGGTACCCTAGTTTCGGACTACCCTACCCGACAGGTAACCACCTTAGCCTTAACCACCTTAACCACCATAATGCGGCCCACATCGCGCCCCTGAACCTGAACTTGAACCTCATACAGGCACAACCCGCACCCCACCACAATCCACCTACCCCAACGCCCCTATTTTACCATCCCAATTTGGACCTCTACAACGCCATGCCTCTGTGAACTAACTATTTAATAATGACTCAAGAAGCTATGCGCACACTAATCCATCGCTACAAACTAATTATTTGTGCTATATCGTTATCATCAACCATATTATTATTATTATTATTATTATTATTATTATTATTATTATTATTATTATTTGTTATTATCAACACCCATCGTGCCGGAAGCCTTGTTGTGCGTTGATCTAATTGAACCCAACACACAGTACTACGAACGTTGTCTCTTTTTCTCTCTCTCTCTCTCTCTCTCTCTTTCTTTCTCTTTCTCTTTATCTGTCTGTCTGTTTGTCTTGTTTTATCTTGTCTTGTCTGATCTATCCTATTTTCTCATTATCTAATCTCGAAGATACACTTGTATATAATTTTAAACGAATGTTAAGAAAAATATCTTGAATTTCTCCCCACGTGAAAATATTCTGAAGTATTTTTATTCCTTTCTTCGTTTTCATTTTCCGGAAGGTAAAGATCATCATCTTGGTTAAAAAAAAAAAAAAAAAAAAAGGGTCTTTTCCTACTAGACGCAACCCAAGCTCCGCAAGCCCTCGAGGTATACAGAATATACTACTACTACTATATAGGAGATTTACGAAAAGGGATGGCCCGAAGCTCTTGACAAGTATCTTCAACCATTTTAAAAATCGTTTTGCTTTTTCGATCTTTATGACTTTATATACTTGGTCTGAGATAAGAGAAAAAAAGAATAAGAAAAAAGAAGAAAAAGAAAAACATAAAATGACGCTAGAAAATCCGTGTGATATCACGGATAACGTTGTGTATTATCGTTTTAGCTAATAAAAGTGTGACGGAAAATATATATATAGGATGTTAAGATTTTTCTTGATAAAGAAGAAAGAGAGAAAAGGTGCACAATAAAAATATACGTGTGTGTGTGTGTGTGTGTGCGTGTATGCACACGTCAAAGTTTAAATTACATTTTCCTCGATGCATTAGGCTTGAAACTGAAAGATTTCTCGTTTGTTATTATTTAAACAAAAAAAAAAAAGATTATATAAGGATGACAACGTTGTTCTGGGTTTGATTTTTTTTTATATAAAAAGATTTTACACGTTACAGGGTCATTTTAGTCGATATTTAAATCTACTTCTATGACATTACAACGATGCAATAATTTCGCATTGGAAGGTATCATGTTTATGATAGATTGATAACCAGAAAACTAATGCGGGAAGGGGAAAAGGAGGGTGGGGAATTTGTACAAATCACTAGGAGTTATATAACGCGTTGATTAATTATCGATAAACGATTGTACGAGAAGACAGCAATAATAATATTTTATATTATAATGCATATTGCATTTTTTATTTTTTTGAATTTTTATTTATATTTTTTTGAAGTGACAATGACGAAATTAATTACACGTTCATCGTACTCAATTGATTTTTTGTATTAATAATATATTTTTATTATAATCTTCGAACATAATTGGTAGGAATTGTAATATATATAATTTTATATTATATTATTATATTATATTATTATTATAGTTTTAAAAATTGTAATATATATAATTTTATAATATATTATTATATTATAATATTATAATATAATATAATATAATGTATATAATTTTATATATTACATTATTATATTATAATATTATTATAATTTTATAAATTATAATATATAAATAAAACTAAAAAATAACCACAACACAATAGTAAAATAAAATAATAAAATAATTATTTTTCATAAATTCATTTAGCATTGTTCCCCACTTGAAACCATTACATATACTTCAATTATTTTATAAAACACCTAACAAAAGATTAATTATTATATAACTCGAAATTGATATTTAAAACCACTCGTCGAATGCGTTGCAAAAAAAAAAATTTTTTAACTGAATTTTTACCACAATAACGAGTTTAAGGCAGCGTTCTAAATTATTATACTATCGTTGAAAGTTTCACAAGTATTACACAGAAAATTGATTTCGCTTAAGTTAGGCTAGAGTCTACCGGGCAGATAATGAGATCGATCTCAATTTAAAATTAATTACGGGGACGCAGAATAGGGTAAAATGACATTGTTAATATCAAGTAGGAGTTAACGATAGAACAGGATAGGAAAATTGAAAGATAGAAAGAGAGTGGAAGAGGTGAGGGCTAGGGGAAAGAAAATTCCCGATCGATCGATAAAGAAAATGAGTTTGAAAAAAAAAATATTGATTGCCAATGTTAAACGAGAAAAAGATGCACTTTTCTCTCTCTCTCACTCTTTCTCTCTCTCTCTCTCTCTGTCTCACAAACACAGACACATACATTTAGAAGCTACGTGTAAACGTTTGGTTATTAAAAGGAAATGTTTGATAAAAAAATATGCGTTTCACCTATCTCCGATACCCAGAAATGATAGAAATCAAAAAAAGTATGCTGATTGCTAGCATTTTAGTAGTCGGCAGACAGATTTTTGAGTTTTGGGGTCAAGTGTACTCCGAGACCTCGATTCGAACTCAAAATGAAAATGCTGAAACATCCTCGTCACGAAGAGCCCTGAAATGGGAATCGTCACTACATGACTATATATATTATACTAAGGATTCAAATTGCCCTTTTTTCGATTCGATCGTTGAGTTTGCAAAAGGCCCCACCCCACCCCCTCTCATCCTCTATTTGGCTGCGTAACTTTCGAATTATCGCGAAAGATGGGAAAATAAAATTCGTGTCTCTTGGAAATTCGCGACTTTGTTCAAAACCTCTCACCCCCCACACCCCCATACTCTGTTCTTTCTTCGATTTACGTGTCCAATCTCGTTTAAGTTCTTTTTCTTTTCTTTTTGTTGAAGGTTATTTATGATCACTTGGTCGATGACTAGAATCTTGATAAATCGAAATTCATTTGGTCGTGGTGTACGTGTCTCTTCTCGTCGATAGCGTTTTGATTACGCAAGGAATTTTTGATAAATGCTAAGGGGTGGGAAGGGTAGGTTGGGTGGGTCCTTTCCGAGAAGAAAAATAGGAAATTGGGAGAAAATAATCTAACCTCGTTGTACTTTTGTGGTTGTATTTGCTCATCGAATTATTATCACCGAAGTGCTTGCTTGCTTCTTCTTTTTCCAATCCACCAATCTCGTAATTCTTTTTCTTTTTTTATTCCTTTTTATGTTCTATTTGGTCTGTCCAACTATTCTGCACGTACACATACCCACACACACACACACACACATATATTTGTCCCCTTTTTCTTCGACGTCTAACCATTTTCGTGTGTTTGTCCTTTTTTTGGCCCTTTCTCGTTCTTTATTTCTATTTCTTTTTATTAAATTTTTTTTTCCAACCTTTCATTTTTTCGTTTTAACTTAAAGTAAAGTATCTACCTTTGTTCTACTTTAGCTGAGTTTTTTTAATTTTTTTTTTTTTTTCGAAAAAGACGAGTAGTAGTTTTCTAAAAGTTTGGTTGCCTACAAAGTATTTGTACAAAACTGAACAACACGTAATTATTTTCTTGTATTTTAAGCATGTTCTAAAAAAAAATAATCACCAAGTAGTAACTAATGAATGTAACGGATAAACTGCGACGATCAAGTGTCATCCAATCATCGATGATAATTTTTTTCTTTTACGAATAATCAAAAATATGTCACGTTGCTTCTATTTGAATAAAAAAAAAGAAATAAAAATAAAATACAATTTATAATGTTTGTCTCATTGCTAAATTTGTCGCCAACCCATAAATTGGAAATTGTATTTTTTTTCAAGCATAAATTTTCTAAAACTTTTCTTAAAGCTTCAACAATCATGCTATTTTCAAAACATAACAAATTAATCTACCGATAGTTCCTCCAAGTACTTCGATCGTGTACATAAACCACTATTACCAACTGACAATCCTTGAAACGCGCGAATAAGGGTGGGAAAAAACTCATAAATAATGCACAATGTTTTTCGGACGTTTGTACTTCCTCGAAAGCCTCCGCTTTCTTCGTCTTACCACCCTTCCTCCCTTCACGACTATTTTATCCAGCATCCTTTCTCATCTCATCTCATGTGAGATGAGAACTAAATGTGGTTTTCCTCACATTCGTCTTGTATCATTTTTTTAAATAATAATATTTTCTTTTTTCCAATCGATATACATTTCTTAAAATTGAAATAATGTTATTATTTAAATAATTTGAATAATTTTATCATATGGCAATGACGAATTAAAAATTGCCATAATTAAATGTGTTGCTTCACATGGTTCACGAGGCATGGCCGTAGAAAAATGAAAAAAAGGATTCTGTTCGGGATAATGATTGGTCATTATTTAAACAAAACAAAAAAAAAATAATAACTAATACCCCTTTTTAACTCGTCCACAGATAATTATCCTCAAACGTCAAACGTCCGAAAAAACATTCGTCTAGCAATTAAGACGTTCTTTGCATCGTAACGCGTATGGAATATTTTTCTATGACAAATTTCGACTTTTTTTTTAAACTTGGAGGAACTAGAAATCGAGATAACCATAGTGTACTCGCAGTTTATCCTAAAACTTAAATTTAATCAACCCTTATTCCAATAGCTATCTGATTTAACCTAAATATTCACATGATTTTATTTAATGTACCATATATATTAAATAAAAAATAGTAGCAAAGGTTAAAGTTGCATGTTCAAGATATTTTGTTAAACCAAAAGAAAGAATAGAAAGAAAAAAAATGTAAAACACCAATAAACCAAAACCCGAGTAAACGAAAGAAAACGATCTCTAGTTTGAAAAGTAATTAACAAGATGAAAACCAAAAGTTTAGGGGGTTGATGGTACTTTCAGGTGTCATGGAACTATCACCCATAGCTGTTGGAGATACATCATCGTTACACGGCTATTCTACAGAGTACAGAATCATTAATGAGCAACATTGAAAATTATTTGAAACTATTAAAAATATATCTAAAGTTACGGGGAATATGAAAAGAAAAAAACGAATTAAAAACTAAATAAATAAATAAATAAATAAATGAATGAATAAATAATAACAGAACTATTAATGTACACAATCAACATGATTTGTAATATCAAACGCGAATATCCGTTTTATGAAGTGTGTCATCCAAAAAAGAAATAAAAAGAAAATAAAAAATAAAAAGGAAACTATATAATAAGAGAAAGATAAAAAAAAAAGAAAGAAAGAGATAAAATGATACTATATCCTATTTGTGCCCCCCTCTACTTCTGTACTGAGTACTGCGAGTAACGTCTCGTAAAATGCTGAACTAGCAAGGAATCCATCTTCGTAAGAAGATAGGGAAATTCTCTCTTATTTTTCCTTATTCCTGTCGGCGTTCTCTTTTCTCGTGACAACTAACGAGATTCAGCGTTTTCCATACATATATATATACATAGATCTTCTTGCGTCGGGATAATGCTGCTTGAATAGACACCGTAACGACTACGAACTACGACTATAGATGATAATTGCGATAACGAGTATCTCCTTTTCTATTCTCGAATACAGTGGTTTCAAAATGATACGAGTAAGTTGACGATGACAACTATTTTTCAATACTAGTATCAAAATTATAGCAAGAATTCGTAACAGAATTTTTATATCTTTTTTTTTGTATTTTTGTTTTTATTCTTACCGATTTGTTGAATTATCTTACGAGTGTTTACACATATTATAATTACACCACCCTATAAAAGGATTCTCTATTATTTTGTATATTATTATTTTTATTATATTATAAATTTGTTTAATTTATTATTTGTTTCACAACTAAGTAATTGTGGATTTTTCAAAGAAAATCATTAGTGAAATCCACAATTACTTAATTGTCAGCCCAATATATTATTTTATTTTATTATTATTATTATTATTATTATTATTATTATTATTGTTATTATTATTTATTTTAATATTATTATATTACTAGCTGAGGACTTACCTGTATCTTTTTTTCTTTTTTTTTTAATTAATTAATTATTTTATAAATAAATTAATGTAATAAAAACCTAGTTGTATGCGAATGCAACATTGTGTCAAAATTTCAAGACAATTAGTAAAGTACTTTTAGAAATTATCGGTTAATTTTCTATATTGTTTTTATTTTTCATTTTTTATTTTTGATCTTGATATTACAAAAATAAGAAAGCAAATGTAATCGATCATAAACATTCATAAGAAAACAATTCGTGAAACAAAAATGGGTCGTAAAATTACCTGTATTTCGTTCAGATGCGTATCTTTTTCCTATCACCGATATTCCCCCCTTTATTTTCCCCTCTACCTTACCAATATTCGATGTCCAACTGTAAAAGTTTTGTTTCCTACGTGTTTGTATAAAACACGTTAAAACTTTATTACCATTCTCGATATAGCGAACGAAATTCTCGTGGACAAAAGCGTACCTAAAACATTTGTTTTCGATGTGTCCTTCGTGCTAATAAAAAAAAGAAACCCTTCAAACGAAAAAAGAAAAATTAAAAAAAAAGAAAGAAATGAAAAAGAGAGATAGTAGAAGTGAATGTGAGAGAAAGAGAGAAGGAGAAAAAGTTTGAAATGCAATCGGTATAAAACGTTTTTAGGGAAGAACTAGCCTAACCAATCGAATGCTTCTATTTTATTCGAGACAGTCTGATCGTGTCGATATTTATTCGCGTTCTCTTTGCAAATTGAAAAGCCTTTCGGGCAAAACAATCGGCAACGACGGCACGTTCTTTTGCATCAATTGAGAAATTTTAATCGATCGATTAATTTAACTCACTATATATATATATATATATATAATGTTTATTTTCTTGAAGTTTGGATGTACGTATTTTTTTATTTTTTCAAAATTACTTTTTATTATTTCTTTTTTTGTTTTTTAGAGAATTAGAAATTGTGTAAAAAATTATAGGAAATTTTTGTATTAATTTTTTATTATATATATAATATTTATTTATAATATTTAAAATAGTATATTTAATTAAAAATGTAATATTTCTAAATTAATAATATAATATTTATAATATGTAATATATATAATATTTAAAAAATTAAAGTAAATTATTATATTAACTATTTGTTATAAAATTTATATATTACAAACTTAAAATGAAAAATAATTAATTTATTATTATTAATTAAATACAGTTAATAATTATTAACTTTTAATTATAATATCTGTGTGTATTAAAAACCAAAAATGAAAAACAATTTAGTTTCTTTAAAAGAAAATAGAAAATTACAATTATTGAAGTGAACGATTCACAGTCACGAAGAGTATTCGATTGGTAAACTGCAATTCTAACAAAAAAGTAAACCCGTGGTAGGAACTTGTGTTAAAAAAAATGAAAAGGGGCACCATCGTATTTCATAGTCATTAACGTAACGTGTTACCATGCTAGCTCGTTGCGCCATGTAATAAATTTTCGGTTTCCGTTACCATGAAACGGGTACTGCTGTGTGAAAAAGGAAATACAAAGAGAAGGAAGAAGATATGAAAGAAAGGGATTGGACGAAGGGTGCCAAGGGTTATTGTACCTCTTCGTTGCCCTTGAGCTAGTCTCGATTTACACTTCTTTTATTTTTTCCTAGTTTTTTTTTAAGCTAACACTCGTGTTCTTCCTTCGTTCATGGTTCTATTCTTTTCCATTTTCTTTTTATTACTTTTTCATATTTTAAATTATTTAATATTTTATATTCTTCTTTGTCAATATATAAATTATTATTATTATTATTATTATTATTATTATTATTATTATTATTATTATTATTATTATTAATTGGCATGAGGAACTAGAAAGTTTATTGCCACAAATTCTAAATCTCGCTAGTGTTCTCGTCAACATATAAAATAAATATTAAAATATATTTAATTTAATTTAATATAATTTAAATATTAAGAAATATTATAAAAATTAAAAAAATATAAATTAAATATTAAATACTAAAAAAAAATATTAAAACAAATTTTAATCTATGACACGGAACAATAATTTCCCATGATTATGTTATTTAAATAAAAATTATTTTCTATTAAATTTCACGAAGAAACTAATCATTTTTTTGTTTAACGTTGAGTACGATTATCGTGTGTAGCCATGTGAATTGTTTTTAAAAATTACAAAGATCAAATTGTGTATTGTCATTACAATTTATGCTGTCTCCCATACACGCTATAATAATTGTCAGTAAAATTTCTACGCGTATGATGATAGATAAATTGACAGGAAATGCGAGTAAGAACTAAATGACATTTTTAACGTGTCTCCTCACTCTTCTAAGTGAAAGAAGAATTCCCTCGCGATATAATATCTCTGTACATAACCATAATAATTGTACAGTCATTCAATGCGGACTAAATATATACATATATGTGTGTTTGTGTGCGTGAATGATGTTTTATGCGTACGTGTGTATGTATGCCTTAGAATTATGAACTTAATTCTAACGTGTTGAAAGTTTTCAAAAAACGCGTTGGCAAAAAAACGTTTTCTTCTTCGAAGAAAAAAATTTTAAAAAATAAAAATAAAAACCTAATTCATTTGGATCATTAATACATTAATTAATGAAAATAAATGGCCGATGAATCATCTGTTCGTTTGTTCGTTCGTTTTCATACTACAGTTAATTTTCATATAAGCGTTCGTAATATTGTCCACCCCGAATATACATACATACATGCATATATATACAGAACTTGTGTAACCCGCGTGCTTGCTCGCACGCGCGCAAAAGCACACATTCATTAATTATAAATAACAAAGTAAAGATTTTAATACATATATACATATATATATATATATATATATATATATATATATATATATATATATATATATATGTGTGTATACAATAATACGCAGGGGATGTAGATTTAATATTGTTCACATATTTGTTGAAATTGGTATTTCCTATTGATTAAATGATACATATATATATATATATATATATATATATATATATATATATATATATATATATATATATTCACTTTTACAACGGTGATTTATCAAATGTTCTGAATATTTGAATAAAAGGGCTACAAGATAACGCGCGCGGCATCATCATTCGTTTTACTATCGGTCACGGCTATTATTATTACGTTATGAAATTAGATCATGTGCAATATATATTTTAATTTCATTCAAAGACAACTTTTGACTAATATTTTCAATATAATTTCTAATATTTAACTTTACCACAACGTTTGAAAATAATAATCCGGTTACTATGCTTATGCACTGGATTTTTTTGGTTCCATTCTGTAATCAAAAAAATTTGATCGATCAAATATCAAAGAATACCAAAAAATGGCACGCTTTCAAGAGAAGAAGATTCACACAATTTTGATGTAAAAAAAAAAAATAAAAAAAATAAAATTGATATACGCGACGCGAACAAAACGCGAAAATACTACTACTACTACTACGTGCATAGTTTCCGAAAATATATTTTTTCAACGTGTTTCGTTTAACATGTTCCTTTTTTGATTTTTTTTTTTTTTTTTTAATATTTTATATGGAATAGTAACAATAATTGTTCACCGAATCGTAAAATATTCTATTGTTATCTTACGGCCCGTTCATTTTTACGGACCTTCCCTTCCTTCTTCTTCAATCCTCCATGGAGAATCTCGCGTACATTTTTATTTTCATCGAACTATGTTTCAATTTACATTTTATTCGCGCTGTTTTACTTCGATCTGTTTTTCTTTTTTTTTTTTTTTTGAGGCACGATTTTTCTTCTTTCTTCGATGTCTATGCTAAAACGTCCATTTAACTAGGGGAAAAAAAGGTATATTCTTAAGAGAGATGAGAAAAAAGATGAAAATATCTAGATAGATTCCAAACTACGAACAAAATTTATCACAAATATTGTACATAATAAAGATATTAAAATATGAACAAACAAAAAAAAACAAAAGTAATATAAACGAAAATGAAAAAAAGGGGTGTCCTATAAGTGACCAATTCACCCATGTAAAATTATTCAAATATGTATATATCTATCAGTCTCGTGTAAAATGATTTTATTCAAATACTATTTTTTTTTTTATTTTTTTTTTAAATAATATGCTCAATCTTAAACTCAACGTTTCAATATATCTGCTGTGAAGATGATGAAGTTTTTTTTGTTCAAAATTGGAGCTTGCAGAATTTCAAGTACAATTATATTTCTTTTTATTTATTCTTTTTTTTTAAATACTATGCTGAAACTTAAACTCACTCAACGTTTCAACATATCTATTGTAAAGATGATGAAGTTTTTTTTGTTCAAAATTGGAGCTTGCAGAAATAGTCTAGTGAAAAGATTATAGTGGAGATTATAGGGGGATAATTCAACTCATCCTAATATATTTTATCTCTACTATAATATTTCATATTTAACGTGCTCAAATTATATCTAAATTCATCATACCACCACATAGTGCCACGTGACATTAACGCAAGCTCTAGATAACTCGAAATTTTCTTTTCTTTATTGATACAGTGTTGGGTAAGTGGTACAATAATAACACAAAAAAAAAAATAGAAAAAGAAAAATATCTGACAAAGAAAATCGTAAAAAAAATGCAACGATCTTCCCCAACGCTGAATGTTGATCAAAAAATTATTCAAAAAAAAAAAATAATCCAACTTATTTGTGTTAATTATGTCTTCTCTACATAAGAAGAAATATTTAACGTTGAATCTAAAAAAAAAAAATTAAAATAAAAAAAAAACACGTCCAGTTCTTATACGTGGATCTCGTTGATCGGAAGTTATACGAAAATGTTCACAGACGCATGGCTGGCAAACTCAGTGGTCCTTCGTCAAGCAAAACGTCGACTGCCTCTACCCCCATTCCATTAGGTATTGCAATAACATCAAATAAGTGTAAACAAAAAGAAAAACACATAAAATTGATACACACTCGTACACGACAAAAGAAATATTACATTCACACATAAAAACACGTGTCATAAATGCACACGTTTCTTAACATAAATACGTTTCTATGTAATTACACGTACACAAAAACAAACATAATACTACACATATTAAACTGAAAAAAGAATATCTTTGAAAGAAAAAGAAATTTTGTGAGTAAAATGAAGCTTTCCAGCGAAATATTTCTGAAGGTGTATAAATCATCTTCATGATGGCTCATCGAAGATATTTGAATGGAAGAAATGCGAGATAAACAAACAAAAAATAAATTGACGAAGGGTATAAACTTAAAAAAAAAACTACACAAAATTACACACACCCCGATAAAAAAAAAACATAAAAGAAATTGAGAGAAAGTGGTATGAAAAGTAAACGTGAAAAGAAAAGCATAACGCGTACTTTTTCAAAAAAGAAAAAAAAAGAAAGAAGAAAAAAAAAGCATTACTCAAAATTTGATTACTCAAAAAATGTTCTCTCACCGCCGTATATCTGTTCATCTTCCTTTTTCCCTTTCTCTCTTTTTCTATCTTTTAAAGATGTATGTATGCACATACAATATTGCCTGTATTACCATTTTGAGAAAAGTGAAAAAGTGAATAATATATTAAAAAAAGAAAAAAAAAGGAAATGCACGTCCGAATCTAGGATGCCCACTGGCAAGGTTACCATTACGCAAGACTCATTTGAATAAAAAGCTACATGAAAGAATTAATCATATTAATTTTCATATGTAAAAAAGCTCACGTCTACTGTTAATTAACAGCTTAGATTTAAACCTTCTCGTATGGCACACCTGGCTGATGCCGCGTGTATTTTAAAGAACGAACCTTCCTTTATATATTTTTTTTTTATTCAAATGTTTCATTAGGAAATAGCAAAATTTAGGTTTAGTAGCCAACCGTTGTTTCATTTTTAAATAAAATAAAATATTAAAATAAAAATTTATTTTTATGAATGAAATGAGTAATACGCAGTCTTTGTATTTTTTTTTTATTATTTTTATTATTATTTTAATGATCGATAGAATCCAAAATTTCGATCATATTTGATATATTAATTCGCGAAAAAAAACCTTGCCAGCACTCTCGTGTTACATCAAGTTTATTTTAGTAATCATGCAACATAAATGAAACGAAAACTCATGTCAAAAAAATTCTTAATCTCATTGCCGCATTCTGCGTGTTGTATTCAAAGGTAAAGGGAAACTAGTAAGATAAACATAAATTTGCTAAAGAGCACATAAACTAAAAAAAAAAAAATACTAGAATTTCTTAGTAGTTTGCTGCGTGTGTGTGTATGCGCGCGATATGGTAGTTGTTTTTGCGAAGGTAAATTGCCATAAATTTGAGGTGCCAGTTTTCGCAATAAGAATTTCACATAGAGAAGATTCAAAAAAAAAAAAAAAATCTTTAAATAATTGTATTACACATCCACGATTATAATATAACGTTCCTTATATTATATCCTATTACGAATTATCCAACGTCTTCCTTTGAAAAACTACCCCCCAGCCCTTCTACTAACACTTGTTCTTCTATCCCATTTATCCCAGTCGTTAAAAAAACAAAGAAGAAAAAAAAATCGAAAAGAAAGAAAAAAGAAAAGAAAAGAAAATACCAAGAAACCAAATAAATGGCGTTTCTAATTCTATTTTTCAAAAAAAAAAAAACTGACTTTCCCAATTTTGAATCATCCCACTTTATCTATATTTCTTCTCTCTTTCTCTCGTAGATCGTTGATCTTTGTAGTGGTTGAAATGTAGTCACGTTCTATGTAATCTCTATAAGCTAAAACACCTTTTAATCGAAAACATTTAGTGTAGGTCGTCTAGATATTAAACGATAGAAGGAGTTTCTCTGTGTTTGGACCGGAAGCAACATCCTGACGATGTCTAATTAGTCGAACCACGAATACGTTTATAAACTGTTTGCTATTAGGATTTCTAACGAATTCTAATTCAATTCAAATTCAATAAGTACGTAAGTTCAATATCGATTTTGAATTAATTAGCATAAGTATATTTATAAATTATATTGTCTAAACAAAGTTGTTTAGGAATTTGCAATTAATATTAAAGATTTATGTTTGAAAATGAACAATATATTTTATCAAATTAAAATTATTATTATTCTTAATACGTTCTTTTTAAATTTTAAACATTTAATAATTATAATCAATATATTAATGCAAACACAAACGTTAGGTGTGTGAAGTTTGATCAAAAAATTTCAGACAATTTTGAAAAAAAAGTATCGTCAGTATGTCGATGTCCATTTACAACACACATTTGTCTTTTAATCCAAAAGCAAATTAAAATAATAATACTAATCATAGAATAAGACATTAAAGACAAAAATTTAGGCGAAAGTAAAAAAAAAAAAAAGAAATGTAAGAAAGAGAGTACCAATCCTCGTAGAAAGAAGACGGAGAATAATAATTGTATTGAAACGAACCGCCCAAAGATCATTAGCAACAAACAAACAAAGAATAATTGTGCTTTTTCTGACACGTTATATTTCTCTCGTGTTTTCTCTTAGCTATTATATATATATAGATATATACATATACATATACACCTGTCCAATATCCGATAATTTCTTCTCCTCAGTTATATGTCCTGTGATATTACACCAAATAAAGTCAAAGAGCAACAAGAAAACATTAATAATTTGCCAAAAAAAATTGGAAAAAGAAAAAAGATAATAAAAAACACATTTGTTTTATTCTATAAATTTAAAAAAAAAAATAATAATAATATTCTTCTTGCTCTAATTTGAATCCTTTATTACGAGTCGAATCAAAAGAAAATTCCGTAAAATTAAATTTTAAACTCGTAAAAAATTTTTACTTTCCTCGAATATAAATAAATTCCACTCTCCCCTCCAACCCCCCTCTCTCTCTGTCTCTCTCTCTCTCTATTTTTCACGTTATAGCAAAACATGTTTACGAAAAAAAAGCTGTGATTCGATTTTCTGTTATGTTTTTTCGAGTTGTCGTTTTTCGAAGGAAACAAAAGCAAAGCAAACAAACAAAGAAAAAAAATAAATAAATAAAATGATAAATTACCGGAACGATTTTTCCTCCCCCCTATTTAAAATAAAGAAGGGGTGGGGAAATTTCAAAAGAGTTTTTGAAATACAAAACTTTGTTTTTTAAATGGTCACGTCGAGAGTTACTTATGTAATAAGAAAGGACGACGACGACCGTGTTGTCCGTCCTTTACTAACCCCCTCCATGATGCTAAGATTATTATTATTATAAAATAAAAAAAATAAAAAAAAATAAAAAAAAATTCATTCGATGAAAGCAAGCAATCAAATTACAAATCGCTTAAAATGAATTAATTTTGCTCGCTATTATTGCGAATCATTCGCCAGCTCGTACAAATGAACAAGAAAAATGAATGTGGAAAAAGAAAAGAAAAAAAAACACGACGAAAAAAAAAATAAATAATAAATAAATATAATAAT
The DNA here is from genome assembly GCF_049000335.1 of Polistes dominula. NCBI lineage: Eukaryota > Metazoa > Arthropoda > Insecta > Hymenoptera > Vespidae > Polistes > Polistes dominula. The sequence continues at coordinate 9,540,450 of NW_028301152.1, read as the reverse complement.
AATTAAATTAAAATAAATATAAACGAAAGGATAAGTAAAAAAAAACGCTAAGAGAATATTGTGCATGACAATTTTATTATGTCGCTGAGAGGAGAGTATGCAGAAATCGAAACAGAAAAAAATAAAAAAAAAATTTAAAAAAAGGCCGCACATCTGTCCTGAGCTTATACATTTGTTAAATAATAACACTTGATGCTTAAAGAAATAAAAAAGAAAAAAAATTAATAAAAAAACAATATTATTGATACTTTTATGCGCAGCTATAGTTCGTTCGCGTTAAACGTCACCGTCACACAACCAACAACTATAGACACATATTATTATATTAATATACTAATAATAATAATAATAATAATAATAACAATAATAATTATAATTATAATAATATTAATAATAATAATAATAATAAATAGACATGGTGTATATTAATGAAATAATTGCACAACGATTATCAAACAATATGTTTGTTCTATCTTCTTTCTATTTGTTGCAAGTAATTTTTTGGGTTGGGCTTTTTTTCGTTTTATCATCGATGAAGCTGTATATATATTCGTTGGCATGTAAAAATAAATAAAAAATAAAATAAAAATATACGGCGCGGTTAACGTTATCGAGCTATGGTCTGATTGTTGCTATTCGTAAGATTGTTGTTATATCGCTGTGATCGCGCGTGGGATTGGATGGAAATATATATTGCCCAAATAAAACGTAAATAAACATTGTACCGATCTAATACTCTTGTTTTAACATTGTTTCTTTTTTTTTTTTTTTTTTTTTAGTAATTCAACACGGTTATTCTTTGAGCCAACAAAAAAATAAAAAAATTCTAAATTTTTCGACAAAAGAATACTCGAAGAAATCATTTACATTGGATAATTATATGTATGTGTATGTGCATATTTAACATAATACCGTCCAGGGATGATAAAAGCAAATTATTATGAAATTTTTGCGAGTATTTTTTAACAATTTTTCTAAATTAACTCTTTATTATTTATATACTTATAAATATGTCACTTTTCGCGATTCGAAATGTGTATGGTATATCAAATGTTAATCAATTTATTCAAATTTAACATATAATAAGTATTTCAAATCTTATTATTATCTATTAATATTTATCTATAATCGTAAGCGTGCGCGTGTGTTTCAAATTTTTATCTTACAAATGAACAAAAAAAATATATAATACCTATTCGATTATATTTTCAACGTTACGAGAAAAAGAAACATTATGTGAATATAAATGTCAATTTGGGTCAGTGATTTAAATAAATACAATCGCTTATACAAATTTCTCAGGTTACGGATGAACTTCGAGTTTTCTTATCACAGGAAAGTCTTAAATTGATAATATGTATCATATAAATAAATAAATATATATGTATATATATTTCTGATGATACGTAACACTATATTTAATTGCTAATATGTTGGCGAAAAGAATAGCTTTGGAACTTAATGTTTTTAATTTAACGAATGATCGGTCACAAAGTTTTTGGGTGAATTATCATAAATTAATGAATAACATCGAGGTGATATGATTAAAAAAAAAAATTAAATGAAAAATCATTTGAATAAAACTGACAAAACAAAACGTGTGCAATCGCGTTAAAGTTTTGTAAACGTTTTATGGGTACTCGATAACATAATATTTAATGTCCATCGGAAAAACCACTTATGGAGCTATAAAAGAATAAGTTTATTTACATGTGCGTACATATTAAACGACACAATGTAATAATTCGCTGAAGCTCTATTATTATAACGAATAAGAATTATAAATAATGAATGTCTGTAATAAATAAAAAAAAGTACCACGCAAACGAGAGAAAAACAACTACATTTAAGAGAAGATTAAACTTTTATAATTTATTGTCCTGGAAGAATTAACAATTATTTATTATTATTACACATAATATAAAAAGAATGTTAATTTTTTTCATAATTTATTAAAAAAAAAAATAGATCAAATATGGAATTCTTCCAGTACAATGTATAAAAACTGAATTTATTTCAGTCAGAAACACAGTTATTATGAGCTAGGTGTCACAGCACGATCGGTATATTATAAAAGATATTTTTTAAATAATAATCGAATGTTAATTCGTTATTACTCTTACTAATAATAGTAAGAATGACAATACACTAAACAAATAAGATATCACTCACAATTACCAAAATATCATTAACTTTTATAGGAATAAAAAACTGTTCTAAAGTAAAATTAATACTTTGGTATTATTAATCACGTAAAGATTTTTAAAAAATAATTAATTTATAACATGATATAATAATAAATAATAAATAATTTGTTATTTTATAAAAATCATCAAAAGACAAATCACCTAATTAGTTATATAATAATACTGTATATCATAAAATTATTTTCATTGAATTATTTTAGAACAGTTTTGTGTATTCTATAATTTCCAGATTCATGCATCCCTAAATTTAAAATATATATTTGTCGTGTTAAATATAATTAAAAAAAAAAAGTAAAAAAAGTTCTAATCTCTTGTTTGAAAGGTGGATAAAAATATTCTATACAAATATTAAATAAAATATTGGTGATATCTCTTGTTGGGTAGGAGCGGTTGTGTACCGCGCGGTGGGGCCAAGGGTGGGCCGAGTATCCGTGAGTCCCAGCGGGGGTTGCACCGGTAAGCTTCAACCCCAAAGTGCCAGGTTGTTCCACCAAGTTCTCGTGTTCTCGCTCGTGTTGACGGTAACCGTAATCCGTAGTACGTAGTACGTACCCACTTTCCAAGCATATACAAAACATACACATATACACACATACACATACAGTTAACAGCAACATCAAAGGGTATCCTAAATGCCATAGCATCGGGATTGCCAGTCACCATTTCGTACTCGAAGAACACGTATCTAAGATATCAACGAAAACTGTTGTTTCGCGACACACGTAGTGAGAGATGCATGCAGTTTCACTTACTGAATAAATTTCATAGTAAATTTTGGACTATTTGATAAGTTGCATCTTACATGTTGCAGATTGAAATTGTATTTTGTCATTGTTCTATTTTGTTTGTTAATAATTACTATACATATTATATTAAATATATTATATTAAATATATTGTTATATAAAATATATTATTTTAAATATATTATATAAAATATATTATATTAAATATATTGTTACATAAAATATATTATATTAAATGTATTATTATATAAAATATATTATATTAAATATATTATATATAAAAATATATAATATATAAAATTATATAATATATAAAATTATATAATATATAAAATTATTATATAATATAATAATTAGTAATTTAAAAATATATTATATAAAATTAAAATAATTTTTAATATATTAAATATAAATTTAAAAAAAATATAATATATAAAAATTTAATATTTAATATTGAAACAATTTTTATTATTACTATTACTATTATTACTGCATACTCTCTCATCGATCGCAAGATGATTGTAATTTTACACAAATATTTTTATACTCGTAACTTTGAAATCCTTAATTCGGATAAACTTAATTAATATTTTTTACAAATATCGTTAACAAATTTTTTATTTCAAATAACACAATATCATTCGTATTAATTTTAGTTTGAATAATGTTTGTCAGAATTAAGGGTAATACACTTGTCAAAATAACACTTACACGTAATACTATAACAAATACCAACCTAATACCACGTTCCACCCTTATATACGTACTTAATTGATTGGATACGAGTCGTTTGCCGTTGTTGCTAATTAGTTCTCTTAGGTACCCATAGTTCGAGCATTTGTTGCCAATAGTTTTTTTTTATTCAATTTTTCGTATATACCTATACATATATATATATACTAATAATAATCATCATCATCATAATAATAATATATATATGTAATATTCTCTTATGGAATGCTTAGGATATACAGAACATCGAATGTTAGTTGTGCATCCAATTTTGTTCGTTGTTCCTACTGAACGATTAATCATCATTACCTTAATGAAAATCAAACGTACGTTAACGATACTGTCAACTCGCGCGAACAGGAAAGGGAAACAGCCAGAAAGGAGGGAGGAAAAACAGGGGAGGAAAAAGAAAAGAAAAGAAAGAAGAAAAAAATGATAAAAGCATAAAAAAAAAAATACGTATGCAGCTGATGATGGACTCGAGAAAAAAAAAATACGCAAGCCAAGTAATTACACTGAGTAAACGTTAGCCCCGTAAGATCGGTTCGTCCTTTGACGAATCGTTTTATCTTTATCGAAGTCGGCTGTGTTCCACTTGTTTAATGTGATTGGATTTTCAGATGAATATTTTGCCGTAAATAAAATGGTTTTTTTTTTCATTTTTTTTTTTTTTTATATAATACGTAAAGGAGCCTCTAAAAAATAATATCGTTAAAATCTTATTATTTTTTATGTAAACTATCTATATATTTTATCTTATTATCTTTGCCGTAAATAAAATGTTTCTTTTTTATTTTTTTTTTTTTTTTAATATAATGTGTAAATTACTCTAAAAAATAATATTGGTAAAATCTTATCATTTTATATATTTAATAAAAAATAATTAATTTTAATTAAATTAAAAAAATATATTTTAATAAAATTTTATTATTCGGTTTTACTCGTATTTTTGGATTTTCATTAAAAAAAAAAAAAATAACAAAAATTGTGTTTTATTTTTGATAAATTTTTAAACTCGAAATATATAGAATAATTTCGGTAGACTTTTGTATGGGTAGCAATTTTTGCATTTTTTCTTTTTTTGTTGAAAATATGGAACATATCGATTGGAGTGTCATTATCAGACTCTCGTACGTCGCGTAATCAATTAGAAAAGCCGTAATTAATGAAATCACTTGAAAAACGGGGTAGAGATCGAACATTTTTTTTCCTTCCCTACTGCTGCTGCTGCTGCTGTTGCTGCTGCATAATCCCGTTCGTTCGTTCGAAATTACGGATCGTGCGCGATACTTGACCGAACGGAGTTCTTAATTACGAGGATAATTAATGTTTCAGACAAGGATTACAGTTCATACCGAGAGTAAGTATCGAAGAAGCAATTTTAATGGTTTTTTTTTTAAATTTCTACAAAAATTATATATTTATTATCTTTATCTATCTATCTATAATAGATACATATACATATGTGTATATGTAAAACCCCCATTGCTCAAGATAATCAAAAAAATAACGAAGTATATTCGGAAATTTTCAAGTATAATAATTGAAAGAGGATACTTTTCTGAGCTTCTTCGATATTCGTTAAAAAAAAAAAAAATATTTTTCCCATCATTTAAACGTGAATCGGTCAATCAAAAATAAGATAATAGAAAAATAATTTAACGTTATCTATTTCTAAATATTTTGTTCGTATCAATATCACCAAAAAAAAAATGATATTTAAACACCAAATATTTCATGAAAATAATTATCTATTTACGTATATAAATATTGGTAACGTCTATCTTCTTTCTAGTATCTAGAATAGCACACAAGTAACGTAACAAGTGAGAATTAATTACTTTGTTAATATGTACGCATAAACCACACGCATATACGTACAGACAAAACAGATAACCCGTATCTCGTACTCGTGTTGGTTGACTGCCTAGCTCATAGTAACTAGTTACTTCCAAAAATTTCCACTTTTATTATTCGTATGAGTATTTTTCAGTCTAATGCTATTTAAATATTAGTTTTCACTAGAACTTAGCCGAACGTCTTTTATTAGACTATTTTATGACAAAAAAAAAAAGGGGAAAACGTAAATAAGAAAAAACACAAACAGATTTGTATACGTTTGTATAATACGTAGCATAGAATGATAACATCAAAAGAAAACAGTAAAATCAATGGAAAGGGAGAGGATTTGTCAACGATGGGAGAAAACAAAAAATAAGGTATTAGTCCAATGTTTGTATTTTTCATTAAAAAACACGTAGATCCAACCCCCCAAAATGATTATCGAATATTCGTAATTTGTATATCAAAGTATAATAAATATAAAAATAATATTTTGATGAGCTAGCAAACTTTGCATGCTCTCGCGTTTTCCTAACAAAGTGCACGTAGTTCTAGTGAAAACTTAAACTCGTTTAAAACGTTAAGAAAATATTCCTATTATATTATTTTCTCTCTCTCTCTCTCTCTCTCTCTCTCTCTCTTTCTCTCTTATTTTTGTTATTTATTTTGGCACTTTTACGTAAACCATAGTTTCGTCGTTTAACTATTAATATTTCAATAAGATATTTTTTTTTATTTTTAGTGCACACCTTCTATCCAATTTACAGTTTTTTATTTTTTTCTCTATCTCTTTCTTTCTTTCCCTATTATCAGTGTAATAAATCTTGGTTTTCCTTTTATCAAAAAAAACCCAAAAAAATTAATCTCGTCCCCCGTTTGGGACGATAGTGCGTATATTTTAATATCGTTACGCGAATATTCGCTTGATTGAACATAAAAAGAAATTGTTTTTTAATAATACACGGGCTATGAGGGTGGGGGTGTCTCTCTACCATTCTTTGTATATCTCACAATTAGTTCGTATACGGAAAAAGCAAAAGAAAAAAAAAAGATAAAGTAAGAAATGAACGAATAAACGAATTTCGAGTTGAGTTAAGCAAAATAAAATAGGAGTGTGGGGACACATGCCAAGAACAAGGGCTGTTGCCGAGACCAATGAGACGAAGACTACTACCCCGAAGATGCAGTAATCACCTAGGGGCGAGTAATCTACCATCTACCTAAAACCTACTGTCTCTTAGATAACGTCGTCGTAATATAAAGTGGTTTTTTTTAATGTTATACATATATATATATATATTCCATAGTAAAATCCTAGAAGAAATTAATTACCACGGAATGATGAGAAAAATTATTGTCGAATGTGTGTTTCTAATTTGTTTTTTTTTTATTAGAATCTCAACAAATGTTAATAAATGAATGCATATGTAAAAGAAAAATATAATAATAAATATTTTATTATTGTTTATTTTAATATAATATTTAATAATATTATTTCTTTTACATATGTAAAAGAAAAAATATAATAATAATAAATAAAATAAAATTGTTCATCACAATACGACAAATCCGTCATTCCGAAGTGATAATACGTAAGAGCGTAGAGAAAATTAGATAAATCGAGTTAAACAAATTTACATATAGTTATCCAATTAGAAACAATCAAGTAGTAGAAGAAAATCATTTTATCCGACTAACCTTTGTAATTAACGTTCGCAGTAATTAATTTAGATCGTGTTAAGATTGCCAACACAATATTCATTATTTATCTATCATAAATAGATATATTAAATTTGTTGTAACGTTTTAAATTATTATTATATTTTGGTCATTTGTTAGAAAATTCTATTTTATGATGTTGGTTATCTTAACCGATGCTTAGGCAATAGATATAAATTCGAATAAAAAACTAGAAATAATTCGAGCGTTTCGCAATAAGTATCATTAGGTAATAAAACAAATGTTTCTTAAGTGTCGTCAAAGTTGAATTTAAATGGTTATAGAAAATGTAGTAAAAAAATAAGCTACTTTGAATGAACGATGATAAAAAAACTCGTTCATTCAATGTCGCTAATTTCTAGAAAAATAGAACGATTCTATTTAGTGTAGTAAATTAGTGGGTAGATAGTAAAAGAGTGAATCTTATTTTTGTATGTTTTTATGTGTGTGTACTTGCAAATATGATTATCTCTATTTATACATATATATACATATACATATATTAATTATATATTTATATGTTCTTAATATATTACCCGCTGCGATTAGTATCTCTTTTTTGAATTTTAGTGTGTTATTATTATTATATATATATATATTCTACAATTGAAAATTTGTTATCACATTACGTGCTGCTGAATTTAAATAATTAGTCAAATAATTAGTTACGCCATTTTAGAATTAGCGAAATGAAAAACACGCGTACGTAGTAGTTTAGAATTTCTTTTACGATTATTAATTAACAATATTAATGAATAATTAATATATATATGTATATATACATACCGTAATTATACCATGAATTTTTATGATCATTTTCTAGTGATATACATATATATATACATATTTATTTTTGATAAATTTACTAATTACGTGTTCGTAGTTTTAGGTGATAACACAATGGTCATTTTCTACAAAAAAAAATTCTGCTTATCATTCCTTCGTCGTGTCCATATTAACGACATGATGTATTATATCTCTAATTCAACTCTTTTTTTTTAATTAACCGACTCTTGTGGCGTTTAATGATCGGCCATTTTGATGCTGCTGATTAACAAATAACTCGTCCAACGTGTTGCTTCGTCAAAGCCAATTTTTTTCAGTTGGAAGAACTGGGGGATATCGATTTCTTGGTCAATGCATGATATGTGAACAAGGTCAAGGTGTGATCATCGTCTTCTTTTATCAACAAAAAAAACAACCTTCGTCGATATGTGTGTTCTCTCTTTGAATCATTCATTTGTTTATGTTTCATCTCCTGAACTATATTTTTATTCGAATAGAAATAAACACAAACGCACCACACATACGTTTCAAAAAACCAAGTAAGCTTTCGGTTTATTGAAAAAATAAAAAAAAAAACAGGACACCACCCAGAGAGGTTGACGTCACACGCCTATTTCAAAAACGTCATTCGATGGTATATAAAAATAAAAAATTTGTTTTCTTTTTTTCACGATCGATGATCGAGATAAGAATGTTAACCACGCGGGTTTATTTTTTCCCCTTTCACAATTCGTCTACGATATTTTTCAGTATTCTCACACACACACGCATATATCACACATCATGGCACACCCCACAGTTCGTAATGTCTCGATGGCATCTCTTTAAGCTTCCTTTCTGGTTGGATTTCTCGCGGGGTGCAATCCATATCCAGAATCTCGATCGCGTTTACGTCAGCTGGAAATACACTCGAAATAGATGAACTCTTGACCTAGATCCCTATGCGTCCGCTGTTTTCGGTGAACTGAGATGAAGAAGAGGAAGAAAGGAGTAAGAAGAAAGATAGAATGATCTTCGAATGTTATTGAAAAATCTAACTTTTCTTTCTTTCCTTCTTTTTTATTTTTAGTTTCTACTTTATCCCATTTCTATCTCGATTCATACAAAACATAAATCGTATTAACCCTTTGGGTACATTTGACGAGTGAGACTCGTCATCTGCTTACTTGAACGAAGTTACGGTGGTCATGTCTGACTCGTCATCTGAATTTAAGAAACTTATATAATTATATAAAATATATTTTATATATTTTATCATTTACATATTTAATATATTTAATATATATTATTTAATATATATATTTATTATATTTTAATTCTATAAAATATATTTAATATATTTTAATAATTATATAAGTTTTTAATATATTTTAATACATAAATATTTCTATTCTTTTTCATTTATATATTTATGTATATTTTGTAATTGAAACGTTATTTGCAAAAATATATATTTATTTCACCAATATAAATATATTTTAAATAAAATATATTACTTTTACATATATTAATCCATATAGCAACAAATTAAATCCATTATATAAGCATACAAATCTTCAAATAATTCAGTACTCAAAGGGTTAACTTGTTAACCGGGGGAATTCCCTTTTTAATTACGCACCTTTTTTTATTATAATATTTTTTTATTATTTTTTATATATTTATTTATATATTAATTATTACTATTTATGCCTAAAATAAATAAAAATACTATAAAATATATATATATATATATTATTATTTTTTTTTCATTTGCTTATATATAAAATACAAAAGCTTATACCTTTAGCTTTAAACCAATACATTTGACGTATTTATACGTCCTGTCCGGTTAACAGGTTAAGATTAAATTTGTCGCGACTTTAAACACTTGATAAAAAAATAACTAAAAATATTCAAAATATCTTCATACACTTGTTCGTTTCAATTCCCATCATCTTTTATTGTACATACCATTTTTTCCCCTGTTGTTTTTGAAATAAATTGTAAAATCACGGTTGCAATGATTACTAAAAATATACGTCAAGAGCTCTAATAAATTCCTATTGAGTTTGTTTCTTCTTTTTTTTCTCTACTATTCACTAACCAAAGTTTTCATTCTTTCATTTTTCGATTTTACAATACCTGATATCAGAAATTTCATTTACTGGTGTACGCAAGGAAGGGATGATGGGGTATACGGAATAAAAATATGAGGGAGACAGGTCGAAGGAACGCGAGCAATCCTTCCCCCGTTGTTGTTGACCCTATTTTATCCTTTTTCTTTCTATTCTTTCTTTTCTATCTATCCATCTATCTTTCTCTTTCTATCTTGAACTCCTCCACTGGTTTCCTATGTCTTCTATGAAAAAAAAAAAAAATAGAAAAAGAGAGCCCTATCTCTTGGATGGTACTAAACTTCCGAATAAAAACCATCGATAGAGACAGACCACACCATTAAGCGTCGTGATATGCCGTACAAATCACGTCTATCCAGGATTTATGGAACCCGTTCATCCCTTCGGCGTATCACGCGTTATCGCCAGCAACAACGGCCGTGTACCCGAAACGATATTCCTGCATGAGAACGCTTCGTTTCAACAGCATCGAAATACATGACCCTTCTTCTCTCTCACTCTCTCTCTTTCTCTCTCTTTCTCTCTCTTTCTCTCTCTTTCTCTCTCTTCTCTCTCTCTCTCTCTCTCTCTCTCTCTCTGCCGGCGGTGTCGGTAAACCTGCATATCGCGATTCAAAACGATAGCGCATCATCGTGTTCCAGAATCGTTACCACCACACATCTATATAAATGTAGAAATATTAAAAAAAAAAAAAAAATTGAAACTTTCCTCGGGGAAAAGGCTCCTAAATAACTGTCAAGTTTTTTGTTTTTTTGACTATGGAGGCCTGTTTTCTTTTTATGATAACGCGTATTAGGTATAAAATCATAAATGTTTGATTCAATAATGGGGTAAGATACAAAAATTGGCAACTTATTATTAGTTTTTCTTTATTTTATATATTAAGTTGATTTTTTTATTTTTTTTTTAAATAATATATTTATATTTAATTTTGCGCCCTTTTCTTTTTATAATATCGGTAATTATAACGCTTGTTAAATATAAAATTATAAATGCAATATTAATTCGATTATGGGTTACAACAAAATTGTCAACTTAGTTTTTCTGTGTTAAATAATATTAATTAATTTTTATTATTATTATTTTTATTTATTTTTAAATGATATATTTATATGTTTGAGTTTGGGTCATTGGTAATTATAACACATGTTGAGTATAAAATCATAAATGATGGATTCAATTTAAGGGATACGATAAAAAAATTGGCAAACAGTTTTTCACTGATATATAAATATATATATATATATATATATATATATTTTTTATGTTTGATTCTTTCACGTATTCTTAATTAAAAAAATATTTTGATTATTGAACAAATCCATTAACGCATCACACAAAAATTGCTTGTGCCATTGATTTCGCGCTTGTTTGAAAGGGGAAGCTTGAAAATCTATATAATTATATATCTATATATACATACATACAATTCGCTTTTATCGATCGTTAAAAATTTTCCAGATCTTTCTGATGTGTCCCACATATATCCATTCCTATATAAATCGCGTAATTTATTTTTCCTTTAAGTTAACGTGAATAAAATTCATCGCGATAAAAAAAAAAAAGTTTCTTTTATTGAGTAATCGAGTAAGAACGTAAAAACTCGTGGAATCATTGAAACGTACGACGTTGGAACTATATTAAAGATTTTCAAAAGTTACAATGTTCGATACCATTCGATAAATCGAAAAAGATTTTATACAATTTTCTAGTCACATTTAAGCCAATGAAAAGTTTTTTTTATCGAATATTACTAAGTTTCGTTTAGTTTTATTACATTGACAATTTCAATTCACATTCATTATCAAATATATATATATATATATTATTTATTAATATGTTTTAAATAAATATTATTTAATAAATAAATATATTTATATATTATATTTATTAATATATTTTTTATTACTATATATATTAATAAATTTATATTATAATAATAATAATATTTATGTTAATTTAATATTCAATATAATAATATTTTATATAATTTATCAATATAATTATATTAATATTTATTATATATTATTATATTAACGTGTGATATTCTTCATAGTATTCCAACGTCAAATATATTCTATTAATATTAATATTTATTATAATTTAATATTTAATATATATTATATGTAATAATATTTTATATAATTTATTAATATAATATAAATTTTTATTATATTATTAATTATATTCTTCCTAGTATTCCAACGTCGTCCAATTAATGTATTCCACCCCTTAAATCAAAGTCAATTCGTCACCGTCGTAATCATCACGTTTCTTAATTTTAATCACATATCAGATTATCAGCTCTCTTCTTTATTCTTTATTAATGTTAGGAGTGCCGACGGTGTACTACTACGGATCCGGAAGTGAGAATGCAGGCCGCGCATTTACGGAGACACCAATGCAACACGTACAACGGACTGCACTACGGAAGAAATGTATGATGTCGAAAAATATCCATTTCGATTGATAGACGCACTTTGACAATAATTTTTTCTATACATACATATATATATAGATACATATTATACATCAAAATATACATATATAAATATAGTATCATAACATATATTCATGCACAAACATATTTATATAGAGAGATATAGGTAAACACATGAAGTGTATACACAAGCTGTTACTCTTATACTTTTTTATTATTCTCCATCTCTCATCATCATCATCATCATCATCATCATCATCATCATCATCATCATCATCATCATCATCGTGATCATCATCATCATCTCTTTCTCTTAATCATCTATGCGACCATGCTCCATCAAACTTCCACCTATAATACAGAGAGAGAAAGACGTAATAGTAGTAGTAGTAGATAGTAGTAGTATTAATAGTAGTAGTCTATAGTTCGCGTGTGTTCCACCGATTGTTGTGTACTTGCTCATCGATTCTCCACCTCTTGAAAATCTTTCACGGTTCGCAGCATCGTTCATCGCGATTCATACATTTCCTACCTTCTCCTCCGGTCCCTCGCGGAAAATGCATATTAGCGACGGAGTACATTTCGATGCAACCGAGTGCTGCTACTCGAGGGAATAATACGGCGGCGGCAATGGTAGCAGTGGCAGTAGCTGGCGACCGTGGTTTGCCTGGTGAACACACTCGATCGATATCCATAGGTTTATTATGCTTCAACGAATATTCCGCGGACCATTCGGGATGCTCAAAATACGAAAACTGTTCTTCTCTTTCTCTAGTCCTTTTACAACTAGCCTCCCCCAACCCCACCCCCAAGTTTCCTGCCCTATTACTATCCATCTATCTTTCATTTCACTCGTGTGCTTTCTACTCGTGGTTACTATTGGCCCCCGTCGAATTGCACCTGAAATATCTTTGCAATTATTTTCTTTTTTTTTGTTTGGAAAAGTTTTATACAGAAAGTATGTATATATATCTATCATTCGATATGATATTAAAAAAAATCCTTTTACTAAATTGTCATCCTTCTTCCCTTTGAAATTCATTTCTAGCAAGAGAAGTCGATTATACTCTATTTCTTTATTGTTATCTTTTCCGTTGTTGACGAAGCGACACACCGGAAAACACCATCTATAGACATCTTCGTATCTTTTTTTTTATCCCCCCGTTTCTCTGTGTATTTCCTATTTTTTTACTCTTTCATCCGCGAATTTCGAGTTCCATCGTTTGCGCAGCGTAGTTTATACTTTTTTTTATTATTATTATTTTTTTTTAAAAAAGGAAACGAATCAACAAATTAAAACGCGAAACAAAAGGACAAAAAAATAAATAAGAAAGTAGGAAGAAAATAATAACAAAAAAAAACGCCGGCGAGAGTCGGTAATGAATATAATAAAAAGAGAACTCGAGGTGAAGAAAGAAATAAAAAAACAAAAAAATAAAAAAGAGAAGAAAAATATAACGAAGCATTTCTTCTCTTACTCTCTAACGAGTTTCTTCAAGGTACGGAACAGTTGTGATCAGAGTTTTATGTTTCAGTGGATCTTACCAACGGACAGCTCACCCCCAACAACAACACGCCCTTGCTCACGCAAGCTCTTTCTGGTACGTTTATAACTTTTCCTTCTATTCTATCTTTTAATGCTTTTTTGATCGTAAGCTTTTTCCGCGCTCTCTCTCTCTCTCTCTCTCTCTCTCTCTCTCTCTCTCTCTCTTTCTCTCTCTTTCTCTTTCTCTAATTTTTCTCTCATCTATAGGTGGTTTCTTACATTTTATTATTTTTTCTTTTTTAATTCGTATTCACAAAAATTTTGTACGATAATACGTGACAAATGATAAAGTTTTATCTTTGTCATAAAAATTGTATTAACCGTTTGCGTACCACGAGCCACTTTCGCGCTCTTCAGATTTTGTGTCGAGAAAAGCCAGGGGCATTTGGCCGAAACCGACAATTGACGGTCCATCCGATATTTGTAGAAACGCGCTCTTCGGCTTTTTTCGACACATAATAGAAGGAGCGCGATCGCGCTCCTTGGCGTTTGTCGATCGTGTTTTTTCAAAACCCTCTGGTACGCAAACGGTTAATATAATATAATAATATAATTTTAATATAATTAATTGAAATATTATAATAATTATATTAATATAATAATAATATAATAATTAATTTATAAATATTGTAATAATTATATTATAAATAAATATATTATAATATATTCTATATATTATATTATAATATAGTATATTATAAATATTATATAATTATATCATATTATATAAAAAATTTCTTCGATCAATACAAACACATTTAGTTTTTCCCAATAAAAAATCGAAGGACTTTTGAAAAAATTAATTGAACCAATTTCCTTTCCATAAAGCAAAACATATTAGAAAATGATGAACAAATTTTTCCTTGATTACCATTTAAAATTTCTTTAATAAACAAATATTTTTTTCACTAGCAAAGAAAAATTTTGATTACTTTTCTGTCCTCATAATATAATAAGATTTTAATTTGTACGTTAAATCTTATCGAATATCCCGTGTCCTTGCACGATTCATCATCTTTAAAAGTCTCCTCCACATCGGTGGAGTTACGATAGAGAATAGGAGAAGGGAAAGGGGAGTAGAAGCAAGAGAAAAAAGTAAGAAGAAAAAGGAGGATGAGAAAGAGGTGGAAAAGAAGGAAAACGGAGTCACACATGTGTGGGGTAGGGGGTGTGTTCCGTGATGCCAGCAGCGAAATACGCCAGCTTCTTCTTCTTCTTCTTCTTCTTCTTCTTCTTCTTCTTCTTCTTCTTCTTTTTCTTCTTCTTCTTCTTCTTCTTCTTCTTCTTCTTCTTCTTCTTCTTCTTCTTCTTCTTCATTCCTCTTCTTCTTTTATTTTTTTTATTTTTTTTTATTCCACTTCCTCCAACCCCCACCTTTTTTCTTCTCCTTCGTTGGATCTTCTCTTTCCTTCTATCCACAACCAGCCCTCTCTGAAATCCGAGGCCGAGCAGAGCCACCGCCTACCACCACCAACCATCACCATCACCAGCACCATCGTCGTCGTCGTCGTCGTCGTCGTCGTGCCGTCCGCAATCTCCTCTCAAATAAATCAAACTTTTGAATCGCGTCTCTCTTTCCCCGTTTTCTCTCTCCTCTCAAGCCATTTCGCATTCGCCTACCATCGTCCCTGCTCCCAGAGAGAAAACTTTGTAACCGGCCGCTATTGTCAAGAGTTTAAAAGCTGAATGGGTTTTTAGATTGTGCGCCCAGCGCGCACTTTCGGTTTGTCATACTCTTCTGGTTTCCTCTTTCTTTTTACCACAACCTCGTACTTTTCTTTCTTCTCTTTCCATTTCTCTTTCTCTATCGTTCACAAGTTTCGAATTCTTCGCGTAGCCCTCTCTCGACTTCCACTTTCTATCTACCACCCTCTTCACCCCCATTTTTCTTTCTTTTTATTTCATCCTAACCTTTTTTTTCTCCATCTTTACTTTTTTTTATCTACTGTCTGCATCCGTAAATCCAAAAAGTATTGGTATCATTGCGAAAACGTTTAAGACCTAGCGTGTTTCTTCTTCTACCACGTTTCGTGGGACGTAGAAGTAGTTGGTACTCGAACGATAACGTTTATCGTCGATATTCGATCTTCGACCCTTTCATACTTTTTCATTTCTTTTTCTTTCCTACGTTCTTCTTCTTATTCTTTGTTCGTATTTGGCGGAGAGTCGAAGAAAAGAAAAACGACTTTCCTTTCTACCCTCTACCACCCAGTGAAAAGTTTAGCTTTTTTTCTTATGAAATCTTGAATGAGTTCGTGATTCTGTTTTATTTCTTGCTGCTTTAAATCGTATCGTTACCGCCGCCACCCCTACTACCACCCCTACCAACCCCTTTTCTTCGCGAAAGAAGTTTTCAAAGCAACGAAACACCATCATTTCCTAAAAGATTAGGTATTCTATATAGTTTGCTCTATAGTCTTCTTTTACAACTTCTCACTTTTTTCTTTTTACCATTTTTCTTTTTGTTTTTCTCTTTTTTTCTTTTATTTTTTATTATTTGTCTCTCTCTTCGTACTATTTGTTTTGTGAATGCACCGAGGTTATGCACCTATCATCATCATCGTACCTCTTTTGGTACATCCAAAGGAAAACTTTGCCTTTCTTTTACCTCGAAAGTGAAGAAAGGCAAATACTTTCTTTTTCCATATCTCTTTCTCTCTTTCTTTTTTCTTTCCTTCAAAGCATGGTTTTACTTTGATGTAACATCCACTAACGCGTTATGGGAAACTTTGTCGACCGTTTACACGCATCGCTGATTGTCTATACCCATAGTATTGCGCAAACTGAGTTGCAATCCCTTGAGGGTAAACGAAATTTTCACGAATTTAACGCGTAACAACGATATACATTTTTAAAGTATTGTATATTCGTTTTTACTTCACGAGAAATATCAATCTCAAATAATATTATAGTATTATTTATATATTTACTTACATTAAATTAACACATCTTGCTCAGACACTTGGCAATCAAAGTCTTACCGTGTAACGGGGGTAATTTTTTACAGTTTACAGTTCGGATTTGGTAGAAAATAAATTGGAAAAAGTATAAAATGAACAAAAACGGTAAAAAATATAAAAGAACCGTGGGGATAGATCGATTATGTTTTCATTCGAATACGTGAGCGAATTCGAATCAAACAGTTTTGATTTTCCCACTGCGAATCCCCACTGTACGAAATCGAACAAGCGTGATTACGTTATTGCTGGTATTGCATATGCAAGAAAAAAAAATTTTAAAAAAGAACACACATACATAAAAAAAAATAACGTGTAAAAAAATATAAGTGGGAGAGGAGGAGTGAGTGAGGGGTGAAAAAAAGAACCAAAAAACAATGATGCAAATGGTCTGAAAAACACATGCGTAAATTGCAGTGATGAACAACTACCAGGCCGCAGCACAAGCAGGATTTCCGCCAGCATCGCCGCATGCGGCAGGTGGCCATGGTGGACCCCAAGGCCGATCATTTCCCGCTGCCAATTCGCCGGGCCCTATAGACATGTACAGTTCGAGTGCAGCAGCCGCAGCAGCAGCAGTAGCCGCGGATTCCGCAGTTGCCAGCTACGTCCAGGCCGCAGCTAGTCCGCAACCACCCACGACCGCGTTTCCCGCGATCGCTGTATCTCGCGCCCCGCTCAACTACAGCCCCGTAAGTTTTTTTTTTTTTTTTAAATCGACAAACAAAACTTGAAAAGATTTAGTCTTTTTTAACGTATTTAACATGTTAGTCATCACCACGTCATTCATTGTTCAGTCAACATTGTACGTGTTTTTGTGAAAGGAGGAGGAAAAGGCTAAGTATTTAGATACATGGGTGAAATAGGGTTTTTGTTTAATTGGAATTTAATAAGCACTGAAATATATTAATAAAATTATCTACAAAAAAAAACAAAATATATATATATATATATATATATATATATTATATATTAATTTATATATTATATTAAAGTTATTTTTATAATATATTTGTATTGTATTACTTTATAGTAGATACATTATTTTTAATAGGAATTTAATAAGCACTGAAATATATAAATAAAATTATTTAATATATATATTATATTTTCTTATAGTTGTAGAGTAGTATATTCTATTACTTATAGTAGATAAATCTAAATCTATATCTATAGTACAACTATATTATAAAAAATTTGTTAAACTATCATACATATGTTTTGATCTACTATCTATAATTCAGATGCACCATGACAATTAAATCAAATTTTTAATATACGTAATATATTTGTTTTAAAATCACTTAAGGAAGTAATACATACGTAAAGTTAAATTTGCATCGACTCTAGCTGATATTATTCCCATCGGATAAAATTTACCAATCTCAAAGGGTTAAATTACCATCATCGAAGTTTCCCTTCTTCTTTATTTTATTTTATCTCGTGTCTCGATCGAATTTATTATCAGATCTCTCTATCAATGTTATTCTAACTCTTTCATATATATTCAACGTATTTGTTAAAAAGTTCTTTGGCATGAGAACAAAAAGTTGCATGAAATTGATATATATATATATGTAGCACGAAAACGAGTTTAAAAGGATCACGAAAGATATATGCATATATATGTTTGTGTATATATATGTATAAATACATACGAAATTTTGTTATTTCTTTCTCGTGTTTTTCCCTATTCTTTTCGGATTATCAGCTGGAAGATTCTTTTTCTAGGGATCGAATACACGGCGATAAGGAAATTCTTCTTTGTATAGAGAATCTTTTTCCGCTTCTACGAACAAATCGGCTCGAATAGGCGAATAGTTTAGCTAGATAAATTTTTGTAAAATCCTTCCAACCGGAAAAATGAGAATGCGGTTGAATTTAGATTTTACGCTTCGTACGATAGAAATATTATATTATCGAATCGATTTATTTTGATTTTACTGATATTATACGAAACTACGTTTTATTTTCTTTTTATTTCTTACAACTCACTAGGGAATTTTTTACATAAAATATAAGAGTTTTAATTCATCACGAGTACTATAATTTTAATGTCATTTTATTTTACACAGAAATAAAGTGCAATTGAATTTGAGTCTTTTGGTTTTTAATAACCAAATTTCAATTCATATCAGTTTCTCTATGGTAGTAAAGTATCTAAGACACTTCTGATTTTTTTTAAATAATAAATAAACATAAAAAAGGATAGAAAAAGAATCCCTGTTATCTAGCTGTAACATTCCTGATCATTCTCGAGCTTAAGTATTTCTTTTCGTGAAAGTATACCAACAACAATAATTAGTTAATCATCGTAACTTGCGAGCAATCATACAAAATTGAATCAATATAATAAATGAACAATAAATAAAACACACACAAATAATTTTAATCCTTTACTTTTTCATTTTAAGAAAGCACGAGTGAGTATTATTAGCTTTCCAACTAATTATACTAACAACAAATCACCAAAAACATAATAGTGTTATCTTTTGTCTGTCAAGTCCCTTTTAATAGTCAATTTAATATCCATTTAATAAATATATTATATTTCATGTTAAGTTTGTAATCATACTAACAAAGATATTGCATTTTCTTGTTACAGGGACCTCTGATACCAGCGGCATTCACTAATGGCTACCATTGAGCCTCGTTAAGATCTAATAACAGGTACATTGTTTCAATAATATTAATAATAATTTTATTAATTAAATATCCTTATTCTAGTAAAAAAACATTTAAATTATTTAAAATTGATTTTATTGGATTGTTCGGAAAGTAATTTTAAAAATAAAAACACGTAAGATCAGTGAGAGGTTAAATTTAACCTCAAAACGAAAAAATTATCTGCATTTTTATAAAAGAAAAACGAAATTACTTTCTGAACAACTCAATACTTGTACGTAATTTAATGGAAGGATCGAAAAAATTCGAAAAAAATAATTTTAAATCAAAAAAGTTTAATAAAAAAAAAATTTAATAAAAAATATAATTTTTTTTTTTTTCATTGCAATCTTTAGGATGGACGAGAGGGCAGAGCGCAGCACGGTCGAGTGACAGCACAACGAGCACTGTAGTAGACGCCTTGGGATAAAAACTGATCACACGGTTGATGACGATCTCTCGACAAGTATTAAAAAATGAAAAAAGAAAAAAATGATAAAAAAAAATGAAAAAAAATGGAAAAAAAACACATACACAAACACATATATAAATAACAAAAATAAAAAAGAATGGAATACGCGTGACTTACCGACTATTAACGACTACAACGACAATTACGACTATGACTACTACTACTACTACTACTACTACTACTACTACGGACGACTACTACTACTATTACTACTACTACTACGTCAGAGGACTGAACATATAAGGTGAGAAAGGAAGCTAAAGGGATGCTTTCCAATTAGATGAGACTTCCGAATAATATGACCAGCCGAATGGTACCAACTACTACCAACAACTACCCCCTCCCCTTGAATATAAAAAAAAAATTATTAGAAAAAACAACCGTCTTCGCGGTAAGAAGAGTTCAACCTGAAATATGAAGGTGGGGGAGGGGGACAACGACATCGAAATAGAAAGCTCACACGAATAAGGATGAAGAGATATGCGATTGAAAGAAGAAGAGAGAGAGAGAGAGACGGTGACAAAAATAAACGTCTAAGTGGTTGAAAATCAAGAAGTTAAATAAAAAAGATAAACAGGAAGGCAGCAGGCAACATGCGCGAAGGGAGAGTACGAGCAAGAAAAATGGGGATACCAAAAGATTGAGGAAAACTTAGTGCAAGAGAAAAAAAATATATGAAAAAGAGAAAGAGAGAGAGAGAGAAATATATATGAAAGATGACAAGAGTTGTACGAAAACACATACAGGCTAGCAGCTGTGGCCGAAACTGCGTATTGACGCCAGCCCGTTCACCGACATTAATAAATACAAAAAAATAATAATAATATAATAATAATAATAATAATAATAATAAAATAATAATAATAAAATAATAATAATAATGAGAATTACATTAATAATTATTAAAAGCTAAATAATTAAGCAAATTAAGTCTAGAATATATATAAATACTATATAAATATATATATACATATATTTATATGTATATATATATATATATATATATATATATATATATATATATATATATATATATATATATATTATATATTATAAATAATTAATATAATTATTAGACGATAACGTATGAATTCTTAGAATTTAAGGCGAACGATAAACGGGGAGATTATACCAACAACAACAAACAAAATTCACACGTACGAGAATATATTAATAATAATAATAATAATAATAATAATAATAATAATAATAATAATAATAATAATAATAACAATAAATATAACACACACAGATAGAGAGAAAGAGAGAGAGAGAGAGAGAGAGAGAGAGAGAGTGAGAGTGAGTGTGTCTGAAAGAGAGAAAGAAAATGGATAAGAAAACATATAACACACACGCACATACAAAACACCAGAGAGACGATACTCAAGCTCAATCAGAAAGACACACATACACACATGATTAATAATATGGTGATTAATAAAACATTTAATAAGGTAACAGCGGTGCACAACCGTGGTTCGCGATAAATATACATATGCATATGTAAATGCATCAGTTAGCCCGCATAGGAAACACGTATACCACACATGCGCATATAAACATACGTAACCAACGGTAAATGTATATATACACATATATATGTACATATATGTATATGTATTCGATCATACAAAGAAGAAACTTGCGTTCTTCGCACTTGGGAAAGAGCCTCCTTTTCTGAGCTGTTGAGTTTTAGGTTGAACGAGAAAGAAAGAAAATCCGTGAGAGAGAAAAAGAGAGAGAGTGAGGGTTGAACAAAGAAGGGCGGAGAAAAAAAATTCGAGTACGGTCGAAAGAACCCGACGACATCACGACGATGAAGATGGCGGTTGAGAAGGTGGTGAGAGAGATGGTTCCTGTTAGGTTGATACGACGGAGTATTGGTGACTGTGAGAAAGTAACGGGGTTTATAGTAGTAACGCTGAAGAGGAAAAAAGAGAGAATGAGGAAGGGGTTTCACAGGAGGGAGAATTTTTTGAGGGTGATACCAAGTAAAGAAAAAGAGTGTGTGTGTGAGAGAGAGGGAAAGAGTCTTCGCTCTTCTTTTCCTTTGTTTCCATCGTCTACGAGGAGGCTGCTTGCAACTCCTCCTCAACACAGGGGGTCTTTGTCGCTTCAATGGCGGAATGGCACTTCTCTTTCCACCCCCAACCCCCTCCCCCAACCAACTTCGTCGTCGTCGTTGTATGTGTGGGTCGTCGAGACTCTCCTCCCTTTTTTCCCGAGTGTGCAACATGCACAAGATGAAGAATAAAAGCTTGAAGAAATGTAAAAAGATGTGAGAGAAAAATAAAAAAAATGCATACATATAAATATATATATGTGTATGTGCACAGTATATTGGGGTAGGTGCGTTTACGCATGTGTGGGAAAATATATGAGCTATAATAGCGTATCGAGAGACAAAATGCATCTAACTTAGTCCTCATAAAGGATGATGATGCATTTTTCAAAGTTAATTAGCAAAATTGCTGTGAGATCATCAAGAGAGATTAATTATTATTATTATTATGCGTTTTATTACATCGAAGCTTCTTAAGCTCTCTTAAGAGATCGTTCTCAGATTTTAAAGAAAAAAAAATAATAAAATAAAATGCATCTCTGCTATGTATACATGCATGCGTGTGTGTTTCCAATAATGGGTTGAAAGTTAAAGAACTGGTTAGAATGAATGAATACGAAGAGAGAAAGAGAAAGGGAATGAAAGAGAAGGTGTTAAGTGAATGATATCGTAACGTATCGCTCGTCTCTGCGCCCGGTCCATACGTTACTGTCGAAATTTTGGCCTCAAGCGAACGTCGAACAATGATCGGATTAATCTATAAACAAAATTCCGGTCGTTTTCCGCTCGTACCGATCAATTATTATACATTGCACTAAAACTTTCGTATATGTTAACGCGAATTTATTGTATTATCTAAATATCTTAACGATATATAAATATAAATATATAAATATAAATATAAATATTATATACATACATACATACATTAACACACGAGGAACTTTGAAATAAAAAAGGAATGAACTATTAATACGAGAATAATAGTGAAAATTAGTCAGCGTGTGTGCACGCACATTGACGTTTATTTAAACAAATAAAAAAAACAGGCCATAATACATGACACAGATATACACTCACATACACATATATACATACATACACAGTGAGAAAGAACAAAGCACGTCCCAGACAAATGTATTAACGTCAAACGATTGAAATTTTAATTGAACAAAATGGGATTTTGTCATGAAAAAAAAAAGAAAAGAAAAAAAGAAAAGAGAGAATTAATTAAAATAAAATAAAATATACGTTAATAAAATGTATTAAGCTCATGCATACCTTATATACGAATGCGAATGTATTTGTGTATATATTCGTATAAGTATATAAGTATGCAAATATTTAACAACGGTCGTCCGCAATGTACAGAACAATTATAGTCAATGACGTTTGAATGAATATACCGATTTGCTGATTTATTTGACACCATAAGAATGGATAACAAATAAAAAAAAATTAACGACGAAATAATCTACCCTTTAAACCAAATTTTTCGCGTGAGTGAGACTAACGTGAGAGTAAATAAAACGAAGTACAAGAATACAAGAGAGAGAGAGAGAGAGAGAGAGAGAGAGAGAGAGAGAGTGAGAGTGAGAGTGAGTATAAGTATGAGTGAAATGAATGAAAAAAAATAATAAAATCGTTTAACCCCTTAAGCAAGAAAATAGAAAATGAACGAGAGAACGTATGTGTGTGTATGTGTGTGTGTGTGTGTGTGTGTGTGTATGGGGAAACTGTGACACGAAGTTTCTTATGGAGGGTGGTTTACGCACACGCGCGTCATTATTAGCATCGCAAATTAACCGTAATAAAATAAATTGCTTTAAAAAAGTCAAATACTGATTATATCAAAGGAAAGACACAAATGTGAGACACGAATTAAATAAAAGAATGAAAAAGGGAGGGAGAGGGAGAGGGGGAAGGGTGAAGAAGAAGAATAATAAAAAACAAATAAGAAGAGAAGTATTTTCAAGAGGGATGAATTTTAATGTTATCTCTGTAGCTTTTATTTAAAAAAAGTGCGTCAAAATGTCATCGGACATCAAAAATTTGAAATTTTGGGACTTCTTTTTGGGTTTTGAGAAAAATTCGCTATTCATACTGATGCCGAGAATAGGTTATCAACACCTTTCGATCACAACCTCCGTAATTGTAATTAAATTTCATTAGTATTTTTGTTATTAGTTCTGCCCTTACATCTGAATGAATCATCGTCATCATCGATATCGATTTTTATTTGATGAAAATGATTATCATTATTATTATTGAGAAGGGGAAAACAAAAGAAAGAACCTCTCGAAAAAAAGGAGCGTGTGCTGTTGTTTCATCGAGGGTTGAAAACAAAATGGACAAGATGAAGATGAAGATGAAGATAAAATTTTAAACTCGTGCGATGATTTACCAACGCAAATATTATTATTATTCTTATTCGAAAACACAGGGTAAAAACTAAACAAAATAAAAAAATAATAAAACACGAAAGATGTTTTTAAAAAATTGAGACGGTAATTTCGTGTCGAACGAAACAAAATTATAAACGAATATGAATAAATGAAGAACGAATCACAAAACGGTGGTGAAGGAGGGCGGCTACACCAACCAACCAATATATATACTTTATTTGTTTTCTTGCGCGCGTCAATGTTGCGCACTTCTTTCTTGTGCTATCAGCAAGATGAAGGGATGAAGGAAGGAAGGGAGGTATGCGAAGTAAAATCAAAAAAATAAATAAAAAAGAATAAAAAGAAAAAAATGATAAAAAAAAGACAAAAAAAAATAAGGAAGGAACGAGTCAATTCTTACAAACGTTAGCAATACTTCAACACGACCATAAAGGACAGGAAAAGTGGGAACGTGGGTTAATAAAAAATCGAAAAATCGGGAGAAATAAAATAAAGTATAGAAGACTTAATCGAATATTTCGCGGGTACACTGTGTTGGTTTCCTCAAATTTATATAAACATGTATGTGAAAATCATGCAAGAAAAACATAATAATTAATTGAACGATGTATGAATTGAATTGATAGCTGAAACCGATCAGCCAAATATAAAAATGATTATGGTTTTTTAAAAATGATTTACTAAAAAATTATGAATGATAAAATTATGAGAAAGTGAAAAAAGGAGAGTCAGGAGAAAATAAAAGATAAAATAGATTATACAGTATCGTTTGTGAAATTGTAAAATGGATTGGAAAAAATTGATCGTGTAAGAAAATAACAGACCAAAATCCAATAAAATGGTTATGATCATTTTAAAATGATTTATTACAAAATTATGATATGAATGATACAATTATGATTAGGTGAAAGTCAGTAAAAGATAAAAGATAAAAAGATAATACAATGACGTTTTGGAAATTCTAAAAAGAATTGAAAAGATTTGATTGCAAGAATATAAAATGAATTTTCTTATTGGTTTCGATGCAAACAAATTGAGAAACCTTTGAGAAAAACCAAGTTTACCCGCGATGTTAAATTTCGATACTTTGCGATTTTCGATTAGGAAGATGAAGAAGAAAAAGAGGAAGAAGTTGAAGAAAAAAAATGCATTATATATACATATAACGTATATACATATTGAAAAAGGGTTATTATGATCAATTATTAGTCAAAGGGGGAAAAAAGGGAGAGGATTCGAAAAATCGAATTTCGGAGGATAAGATCGAAAGTGTTACAGGTGGTGGAAGACAAAAGCTTAGGCGAATGAGAAAGTCGAAAAATATATTATGTGAGTGCAGTCCACGCGGTTTATATTTATAAATAAATTAATATTGAAATATTATACTATATATATATATATATATATATATATACATTTAGTATATAAATATATACATATATAAATAAGAAAGAAACAAAAAATATATTATGAGTATACAAATATAAATAAATAAATAAATGAATAAATAAATAAATAAATAAATAAATGAATAAATAAAAAAAATATATATACATATAAATATAAAAAAAAACGAATAAGGCGAGAAAATAAAAGAATTATAAAGATGAACAGAGAGATATTGAGAAATATTGTTTTATGCATTTGTATATATATATAATTATTGATGTTTTAAAAGCTAATAATATTATTGTACTGTAATTTTTGAATTACCACCGATTGCGAAAGAAAAAAAAAAAGAAGAAAGAAATAAGAAGAATATTTAAGTACGACGGAAACGGCAGAGTTGAGTAGTTCGATCGAAAAAAGTGGCTAATGTAAGTCATAATCATTTTTTTCCAGTCATTTTCTACAAAAGCAATTCCAGCGAAAAAAAACAAAATAGAAAAAAAAGAGAAAATGAAAATGAATTGAGCCTAGAAAGGTGAAGAATAAAATCGAAATGAACTGTCGATTGAATGAAACTCTGCCGTTCCTCGTACGCTAATGCACACGTATATATATATATATATATATGTATACAGGACAAGTGCATGTATATACATCTAGATAACAAAATAATTGAATTACCCATAATCGAAAAATAAATATATACGTCAAGAAAGATAGATAGAAAATGAAAATGTAGAAGAAGAAGAAGAAGAAGATAAAGAAAAAGAGAAGAAAAAAGAAAGGGAAGAAATCACAAAATGGAAAAATACGGGAAAGGCGGCGTTAATTAAATAAATTAATTAAATAATAACACGTGTCATTTTACAATTACCACGACCCGAGTATAATGTAATATCACGAGGTCAGAATTTTTTTCAAATGAATAGCATATTTAAAAAAACGGATATAATATAAATAAAAAAAAATAATAATAAAAGCACGCGCACGCAACATACACACACATACACACAATTATATACATTGACATAAAATTAAAAGGAATAAAAAAAATTAAAAAATAAGCACACATCAATAAAATATCGTTTTATCGTAATCATCTGCGCGGCCACAAGATAGAAAGACGAATGATTGAAATGATTAATTAAACTGAATACCATAATTCTAATCTCTCTTTATAGATAAAATCTTAAAATATAATTAAACAAATACAAAATATATAAGCTACTCAAACAATTAATTCGTTGTACCTATTTAATTAAATTTTTATTTTTATTTGTTGATATTTTTAAGATTATATATATATTACTTTTTTGTTTTATGTTGATATTGAGTTTAATTGATTTTTAATTTTTTATTACACCAATTAAAATTATTTTATTTAAAAAATTAATAAAAATAAGACTTTATATGTGTATGATATAATAACAACCGTACAGCTTATGTTAGTATTATTATCTTTTGTATAAAATGTTGAATGTTGGTTAAGTTCGCATATGAATAAAAAATAAAAAAAGATCGTTCGTTTGTCAAACATTTTATACGATAAAAGAAAAAAAGCAATATCGAGTAATAATTTAAAATTAATAAAAAGAGGTCATTGAGAAAAAAAATATTTGAAATTATCGAAGGAGGGTATAAGAAGAGTTTTCATAGATGATATTCGAGATAATCGAATATTATTATTATTAATTATTCATGGCAAATATAGAATACTAAATATTATATCTGAGTACACAAAAAGACTCTAATATATAGGGAATACTTGTATTATCCATGTTATTTAAGTATAATAATAATTATCTTCGCTTTGCCTAATCCAAATGACATGAGAAATGATGAAGGAAAAAGATAGAAAGATTGAAAGATAGAAAGATAAGTGATTTTGCAAAGAAGAGAAAAATTTCGTCCCCAAAGCTTGACCCTCTTTCGTGATCAGCACAATATTATAACGCTGACAATTAAATAATAATAATAATAATAATAATAATAATAATAATAATAATAATAATAATAATAATAAATAATAATAATAAATAATAATAATACTAATAATAATACTAATAATAAATAATAATAATTAAAAAGAGAAAAAAAAAGGAAAAACATGTTTGTAAGAAAAACTTTAGAAAGTTAAGCGCGAATGAATAAATAAAATGCCTAAAAAGTTATCTCGTCACACGGAATTAACAGAAAAAATGAAATAAATGAGGTAAAAAAAAAATAGAAAAACATATACAATACACATACATACACAGAAACAAATACATCAGCACACATATATAATTAAACTGGGCATTGATAAAATGAAAGAGCACGTATCACCGATTCGTCAGATCGTTCCTTCGGTCATATCCTAGCATCCTTTTACTAATACTTAGAACTCTACCCATATTCGTATTATCTTGATCGCGAATAAAACACAACTTAACTTAAACTTAACTTAACTTACATTAGTACCGCTAGTTTAGCAGCCGAACAAAGAAAAAATGATTGATGATTGATAACCAAAAGTGTGTGTGGAACACCACATTCTTATCCAGACAAAAAATGTTTTTCTTTTTTTCCCTTTGGTTTCCTCAAAACGGATGACAAAAACAAAAAGCTGATTAAAATGTTTAAGATTGCACACGGGTGCGGAGACAGCGACAATGGTTGACGGAGATGATTTACGATTACACTGCTCATCCTTGTTGCCCAACCATCCTCTTATATCCGCGATGTTAATAATGGGGTTACGAAGGATTGAAGATAATGCAAATTAGAAAGAAAGAAAGAAAGAAAGAGAGAGAGAGTGAAAGTAAAAGTGAAAGTGAAAGAGAGAGAGAGAGAGAGAAAGAACAAATGAGAAAGATAGAAGAATGTTATGTGTGTGTGAGAAGGAATACAATACGTTATGGATGTAGAGAAACAACACAACAAAAAGAGAAACACAAAACTTAATAAAAAAAGATAAAAAAGGAGTCCTTAGATAGATAGACAATTTTTCGAAGCAAAGTTAATTTTTTTTTTCGTATTAGTCGAGGGGTAGTAGGTGGCTAATCGAAAAAAAAAAAATTATTCGTTCGACTTGCTCTAATAATAATGTTCGCGAAAGATGAATTGGGAAAGTGTTCGATTTTTGATCGATCAATTTACATCCAGTCATTGTAAAACGTAATCGATCGATCAAAAATTAAATTCGATCCTTTTTTCCATTCGTGACACACACATATATATAATGCAAGAAGATTGTAAAATCGTAGGATAAATTAACTCGTCCTACCGGAGGTATACTGTTTGTTTTATCTTTTTTTTTAACAAATTAATATACGAGAATTTAATGGGCGACATTTATTATCTATAATCAACGTTATTATTATTTTAATTTTATTTTTCTTTGCTTGTTATTTTTTTTTCTTTTTTTTTACTCGTATACCACACATTGTACGTATTTAATTAATTATTATTTACATTTATATTTACATTTATTTATCGTTGTCGTTAACTATATATATATATATTGCTAATTATTATCATCATCCTTTATATTATTATTATTACTATTATTTACCGATTTTAATTTGTATTATTTTTGTCATATTATGATTATAATCAACATCCTATAATCATTGTTTCTAACTCACGGAAAATAACATTTCCCTACGCACCCAAACCCACCCACCAACCAACCAACCTCATGGCTTTTAATTTTGATTAATTTACCAACAAAAAATTAAGAAAGACAAAAAGTTTAGTTTAAAATGAAGATTTGTTGCCGACAAAAATGAAAAAAACAATTCCCAAGAATAATTCGTCGGTGGGCTTCTGTGACGATTATATTCGATCTTCGCTGAATGAAGGAAACTGCATTGTACAAATCATGAAAGATGCACCTAATCACAGTGAAGGAAGAATAAATCTGTCTCTAAGTTTTAGCATGTATTTAAATAATTAATAATAAATATATAAAAAGGAGCCTTCCGACATTTCGGGGAAGAAAGAAACACACATAAACACACAAACATAAACACATACATGAGGATATATTCAAAATATAACCCCAAGATGATATGTATATACATTATATATATATAAGTATATGCACATCACTTACAATTAAATAAAAAAGATAAAAAAATAAAACACATACAACATATTATGCATATGTAATAATGTGTTAATTACACATTGCACGCGTTCAAATGCGCACTTTACGTGCAATCAAG
Source organism: Polistes dominula (assembly GCF_049000335.1). Lineage (NCBI taxonomy): Eukaryota > Metazoa > Arthropoda > Insecta > Hymenoptera > Vespidae > Polistes > Polistes dominula. The sequence goes on along the minus strand of NW_028301152.1, from coordinate 9,510,159 downwards.
CAAACTGTTAAATATTCTTCCTGCATAATAATAAAGTAAAAAAAAAACTTTAAAATAATAAAAAAAAAGGATAAAAAACAAAACACAGAAAGAGGTGTAGAGAGAGAGAGAGAGAGAGAGAGAGAGAGAGAGAGAGGTTGAGATAAAGAGAGTGAGAGAAAGAGAGAAAGAAAGAGAGGGTAGCAACATATTAAAAGCTCCCAACACTCCTCTTTTAAAAAAAACCATCGTACAGTAGTAAAGCTATTAAATTGCATCGTATTTCGATTGAATTGTTATAAAATCATTTTCTTTTTTCTTATTTTTTTATATCGGATTTGATTTATTATCCACGAGATGTTGTTGGTTGATAAAACTCGTAACACACACCACCTGTAACGTAGAAAACAACAAACATCTCTCTTCTTACGAGGAACGTAGTCTGACGAGGAAAAACGTGGTCTGTCTGTCTGTCTGTCTGTCGAGAAAATTTCCTTTTTATTATTCTTTACAAAAAAAGAAAAAAAAATATACACAAAAAAAACTATATTTAAAAAAAAATCATTCTATGAATAACAACGCATTATTTTCTTATTCTAAACGAACATCCAATGTTATAAAACGTTTTTAGCGCTTTCGATTACTATTACAATTACCAACGAATGTAAAATTACTTGAGCAACAGTATGATTGTCAAAATTTCGATTGAAATATGTCCGATGATAAAAAGTACGCGGGTTAATTTTATAATAAAACGATTTGCATATTTTATTTTTAAACGATCCATATTTTATTAATTTGTTTCGCGCGGTACCCTATTGTAATACTTCAATGATAAAAAAAAAAAAAAGAGAGAAAGAAAGAAATAGGAAATTGTATCAAAAATAATATATCGTTAACCGGATGCGTTACGATTATAAGAAGACGAAAAACGTATGTGTTTTAGCTATATGCTATTCGCTCATTATATAAAACCAAAGTAAAATACACAATTTTATCGATAATTGCGTAAGATTTTCGTCTCCTCGCTCTTTAGTGCTTTTTAAATTTTTTTTTCAAGATAAAATGTGTTCGTCGATTAATAAATATTATATTCCGCACTGATAAAATAATATATCGCAAACCTATATCGTATCTCGTCGAAGAAACAACAACAAAAGTAAAATAGAAAAAAGGGTGCTTTCGCTCTCCAAACCCCCCTCCGACCCCAATTTTGGGTATAATTTTGTGTGAGATTTAAAAAACAAAAATGGTCTAATTGAATATCATTAAAAAATATATATATATATAAAAGCGCTTTATATTGTATAATTTGATTTTTTTATATATAATTGTCTATAAATATGAATATGTAAAATAATTTTTATACATACGTGTATGTGTGTGTATAAATACATATACATATATGTATATGTCGATACGCAATAGTACGAGTTTATTCTCGAATTTTCAATTAGGCGATATTAAGATCGCATAATTAAAAAAAAAAAAGAAAAAAAGAAAAACCTGGCTCTAATAATAAAATTTACAGTGATGAGCATTGTTATGTTAATGTAAAGACTGTTCGCGCAACTTAACGAATGATTGTTTTTTTCTTTTTTTCTTGAGTTATAGCCAAGATAAGATATATATATATATGTGTGTATGTTCGTTTTAATTCATATTCATTTTTCAAATTAACATATCAAAGAAAATCTATGAGATGTAAAAATTGTTTAATATTTTAGCGGTATGTTCGACGATGAAAAAAAAACTACGTCAATGTGGTTTCGCAAAGTTAGGTTAGATAGTTATTATTGTTAAAATGGTGGGCATGTGAAACATGATATTCGACATTAATTTTTTTAGGTTATATCATATTATTCTTTTTAAAAAGAAAAAGAAAAAGAACAAAAAATACACAAAGCGTCCCTTCATTTTTTAATTGTTTGAAATTGTGTGCATTATCTCCTAAGATAAGAAAGATACGAAATTTCTTTCTGGACAATAAATGGAATAAGAATGAAAAAAGAGCAAGGTTAAAAAAAAACACATTGATCGTATTATTTTTTTTTTAATCTCTTAAATGTATTCCATCCAAATTTTATCATAATTTCGTATTTATGAAATTTAATCGAACACACTTTGATTGCTCTGCAAAATTAATTCTTTTTAAAAACAAGTCGCATTATTTTCTGTAAAAATTTGTTATCTTCGCAATTTTATATTAGAACAGCTAAATAAGTAAAAAAATCTAGTTCTGAATTTTCTAATTTAAGTTTATTGATAAAATAATATCGTTGTGATTTCATCGATAATAATAAATAAACGATACTAATTATTAGATGAAAAATTTAACCATTTAACCTAGAAATTCAAAAAAAACATCTTCCATGAAAATTTTCTTACAATTCTCTATAAGAAATAAAAAGTAATAAAAAAATGTTTGTAGAATAGAGGTAAAAATTTGCGAAACTCGCGCATTAATGATAAAATAACCAAAACAAAAATATCGTTAATCAAAAAAAAAAAAAAAAATGGTGGAAACCTCCTCTGGTTTCAAGCGTGGCTTCGTATCTCCATTATCTGTGGAAATATTGTACCATATATATACATATTAATAGATATTTGTTAAAGCGGATCAATTCCTCGTAATTATTTGTGCTGTTAAAACAGATTGAATAATGCGCGCGAACAAAAACATGGCACAAAACACACACACACTCTAACATATTACACACGATCAAAAAAAGAAGCTTCAATTTTTTTCATTCCAATTTCGTAGAACAAAAAACGACAAATATTATTATTTATTCACTATAAAAATACACAATTGCAAAATGGTCAAGAGTTTAAACAGATAAATAATATGATAATTAGATGATGTTAAATCTAACTAGGCAGAGCAGTACTACGTAAAGACGAATAAACATTTCTTTTTTATTTTTTTTTTATTTTTGTATAATTTTGCAAAATCTTCAATGAAAAAAAAAAAAAATGAGCAACAGTATTACAATAATTCTACTTTGTACATTATCGATGAAAAAAAAGGAATGTGTTTAAATAACGCGATGCGTTTTGGTAACGTTACGAGTGAGAAAGTTCTGTTAGTTTTTTCGTTAGGTCTTGCCCTTTATGAAAAAAAAAAGAAAAAAAAAGAAATAAAGAATGTAATTTCAGAACACCAATATTTAATATCAAAGTGGCCGAACATTTTGTATACAAACTACGTTATGGATGATTCCGGGACTCTTAATCTCGTCATTCACATCGACAATTAAGAGGGAGGAAGACGAAAAAAAGGGGCTGCGTTTTTAGTAGTGGATCGACAATAGTTGGTAAACAAAAAAAATGGTAGGGAAAAACAAATTTTTGATATTTTCTACGATGGCTCGTATGGTAAAAAAAAAGGGAGAAAGTTAAGAAAGTAAGAAAAAAGGAGGAAGTTAAGGTGAAAATAAATGGAGGATTAAAAAAAAGCGAATGAATGAATGAAAGGCTCGGCGTTCTGACACAGCTTGCAATGAGGAAACTTGCAATATAACAAGCAATAAATAAGCCACTTTTAATTCCATGTATATTAAACAATTATGTGGATGCTTAAACGAAATTTATTGAATTAAACAAGCAAGCCAAGAAATAATAAGATGAAATACCAATTTTACATATTCTTACTAATCGTAAAACAATTACAATACGTATAGTGACATACTAAAAATTATACGATTATGTATCGATTTATCGATTTAAAGGAACAAAAAATAAAATAAAAAAAAATGGTAAATAATATTAAACGCCTGTGAGCGAGCAAGCGAGCAGATGGTAATCTAATCTTACGTAAGTACGTAAAAAATTTCAATTTTACACTACCGATAATAATGATATAACGATAAGAATATATAAGATATATGATGATTTATAATAATTATAACGTTGTACAGAATATTTATGAAAGGTTTGCTGCTGGCGAAAGAGTCGCGCGCTACTCATGCGTGTATATTTGTGATGATTGAACGAACGAACGAAGAAGAATAAGACAAAAAATTATAGAAAAAGTATGGTGTGTGCGCGCGCTAAACGTAAGAAAAAAGAGAATACACAACACTTTTATTGATCATTTTGTCAAATAGATCATTAATGTATTCAAAAAAAAAATGAAGATCGATAAATGAATAATTGATAAATGCATATTATACGCGAGTTTAATAAACGCGCGGCTCTCTCTATCCAAAAGCGGCCAGACTATAATGAATGTTTTGTAAGATAAAAGCAGAACGATATCTCAGTAAAAGATAAAATATTGGGAATCGCGTGTTCTAGAGAAATGTATGGTCGATCAAATTTCGTTCAATTTCGGAATGAATTCGACGATGCTTTTCTCTTTAGAAGGAAGAGAAGAAGGAGGACAGACACAGCAGCAGCTCTTTTTCCCGCGAAATATTTAGAGCGCTGCTATAGAAGAAAAACGCCATTAAATGGCCCTGACAATGAGAGATTTAATTATTATGGGAAACGAAATATGTAGGGACAAAAAAGGCAAACATAAAAGAAAAAAAAATTAAAAAAAAAATAAAGAAAAGTGAGATATTTACGCGCCGCAATATGGCGGCGAGAGCGAGGGCCGATAATCTAATTAATTGTGTATGTATACAGATAAAAATAAATATAATATTGCGATTATAAATATTAAACTCTAATAAAGAATAACAATATTGTACCCCTCTGTACATATAAATATATATTATAATACGATGATTATTACTATATGATTTATTATAAATATGTATACGCATGTATATATATATATACATATATATTATATATACACATATATACGTGTATATACATAAATATAAATATATCTCATAAATTCGCAAGATTATGTTCATTATCGTTTACTTATTATCATCGTCATCGACATCATTATTAATATCGTCATTGCCATCGTCATCATCATCATTATCATCGTTATCATCGCCATCGTCTTCATCATTCTTCTTCTACTTCTTCTTCTTCTTACTAATACTACTACTATTATTATTATTATTAATTATTATTATTATTATTAAAATTATTATTAGTTTTATTATGATTATAATTATATTAATTAATAATTATTATTATTATTGTTATTGTTATTACCATCATTATTATTATTATTATTATTATAACATCATCACTTTCATCATCACTATTATTGCTATTATTATTGTCATCATTATCATTACCATCGCCACCATCATTATTATTATTACTATGATAATATTAATATATAAGAGAAGGTTCACAACGTGCCGTGTGTATGTGGGAATAAAATATATAATATAATGGACATTGTTCAATTCAACATATCATGTCTGTTTATTTCTTTCCTCTCTGTAATCGATACTATATTAATAATAATTTTTATATTTTTATTATTTAGAGAATTAATTAATTCAATTTAATTTGACAATATTCTCGTAAAAAATAATTTAGATAACATAAAGTATATATATAACGAATAAATAAAAAATAATTGACGCGTATTTTTCATTTTTATTTAGCCACGTTTATATTTGGCGCCACTGCAACTAACTTCAAATTTGTATTTCGAGTATCGATTGACCAGATGGCGCTCTGTCAAGTCGTCGTCTTTTCGTGACAATGAAATGTGTTATTGTCGTGTTTATCGAAGATAGTCTGAACAAATTAATTTATGTTGATTTTATTTAAAATATTGCAAAAGAAGAAAAACGATATGGGTATATTTTTTGCTAAGAAAAAACCACAAAGTCGTGTTACCGAACAGGACAAGGCTATCTTGGTAAGCATCATCTGTCAGATTATTCTAACCTAAAAAAAATGAACTTTTGTATAAATTAGAATTGTTTTAATATTTTTAATAATGTTTTGTAGCAATTGAAACAAACCAGAGATAAAATTAAACAGTATCAGCGTAGAATTGAACAAAATCTTGAGAAGGAACGACTATTAGCAAAAAAACTTATACATAATGGACAGAAAGAGTAAGTTATTACAATCTTAACAATGATACTGTAAATTTAATCATTTATCGCATAATCATGTTTTAAAATTATTATAGTCGAGCCCTACTATTGTTACGTAAAAAGAAATTTCAAGAACAAGTTCTTTCAAAGACCGATGGTCAACTACAAAATTTGGAAACAATGGTACACGATATAGAATTTGCACAAATAGAAATAAAAGTAGTTGATGGCCTAAAAGAAGGAAATGTTGCATTGAAGAAATTACACGATATTCTTTCCATTGATGAAATCGAAAAAGTTATGGACGAAACAAGAGAAGGTGTGGAAAAACAAAGAGAATTAAATGAATTGTTGTCTGGTGAACTTACGCAAGAAGATGAGACAGATATAGAAGCAGAATTAGATGCTTTATTGAGTGCAGAAATAAAAGAAACTGCACCAGAAGTACCGGATGAAATAACACTGCCAGATGTACCTACAGTATTACCAGAAATCAGAAAAGGTAGGTTCTCTTATTGTTATTATATTATATAATGTTTCAACATTTATACTGATTTGATAAATATACGATTCTCCCTTTTGTATTTACAGAACGCTCGAAGGAAAAAGTACAAGAGGCAGTTGCATTAGAAGCATGAGAGACCAGTGGGTAGCAGGAGTAAAACTTCGACTACCTCAAAACTATGGAAAAGTTCTTTGTACATATGTACAGTGTATAAACTTAAGATTTTAGCTTTAACATTGAACAACATTTCATTGAAAATTGTGAAACTGCTTTTATTGTGAGTCTTTTAAATTATCTATAATATATATATATATGTATAAATTATTGCTGTGGATAATACAGTAACTAAGCAGAATATGTGATGTTGTAAGGGATAAGATGATTATCGATGAAATAACATAACTTTTTATATATATAGAATAATTTCTCAATTATCGGTATGTTAATTATGATTGTATATCCTTATAATTATTAGCTATGTTTTGTTTTGGATTTTTTTCTAAGAAATGTTTAATAGTCATTAAGAAAATTACTAATTTATAAAAAGAATAAGGTTGTTATATTCTTCAATTATAATTTTAACTGTATTATAACAACTGAAATAATTTTAAAGAATAAAAGAAAGGAAGTCTTATTTTCTTATCGTATGAAACTTATCAGATTATATCGTAACGTTATCGATCTGTCCAGATGAATAATATCTTATACACTTGTTTGTACGTTTCACGTGAGAATATATCTATTCAGAATATTGTGTGTAATTGTTCATCATTTAGAAAATCTTAACATAACAGTTTAATAGAATCGATAAAAATTTCTTCATATATGAAATAAATATAAAAAAATTTTTCATTATTTGTAGATAAAGTAATATTTTAATTAAAAAATGATTTAAGAGAACAAAATTACTGCATCTAAAGTAACAGTACGTAGTAAAATATTTTTATACAAATTGAATGATTTACAAGATTATTATATGAAAATAATTCATTAACTTATAATTTAATAATTTGATTATTTAATTATTATTATTTATTTCTTTCGCTGTAGCCTAATACGTGTAATTTATAAATTTACACGATTCATTAGGTAGTGTGAATGTCACAATGTTTCGAATGATGTCACAACCTGTTACCAGTTGACCTATGTCTTTTCTTCTAATCTACATAATTAGGGAGATGGTGATATTTTACGTGACGCCAGTACGAATCGATCTTTTAACATATTTCACGATAGTTCATACAACATCGTTGTCAATTTAAATTAAACAACAAGTTTTTATCCAGTTAATAAAATAAACATTAAAGTTTAGATTTTAATCGTATCGTAATTTAATTTGAAGACAATCGTCATATTAAAAGATACGATTAATTTCAATCGATGCAATTATCATCGATCATTCGAGAACACGAACATTAGTTATCTAGCGCCAATAATAAAAGCTTATATACAATTTCCTGATGGCAATACGTAATAGATAGTAGAAGATAAGGAACCACATATCCCAAGGTTAACACATACGTTAGCTGCTTTGACCAAAAAGAAGGTACTAACGTTTTAATAAACTTTCTTGTATTTTTTATTACGATAACACTGATCTTTATACATTTAGAAAAATCTTTACGTGATGGTTGACAACTCATATAACAATTTCTTTATTAAAATATATGTAAAAAAGATATTTTAAAAAAGAAATCGGAACTATGTAGACCAACAAAATTAAAATTGACTATACATATGTTTAAGGATACATATTATGTACATTATGTATTTGCCAACATTATTATTTGCACTGTGATAATTTGTCTAATTCGTTTGAAAAATATTTGTACAAAAATTCATAGCCTTCTCTATCTTTTTTTTTCTTTTTTTAACAAACTATGGACCTATCTAAATACGCTCTATCTTTTATTCTCTTCAATTATTTCATATTAACGTTTGTTATACACTTATTATTACTTAACACTTAACTAACCGCGCGCGACATAGTCAACTGTACTTTTGCTACTGAATATTTTTCACAAGTAAGGTGAACTAATATTCATTATTTAAAAATTATTTAAACGATTAATTATATTTTTTTTATGTTTAAATAGAAAATGTTTGTCTCTCTCTCTCTCTCTCTCTCTCTCTCTCTCTCTCTCTCTCTCTCTCTCTTATGATGATGGTTGCAAATAAATCCAGATTTAAATAACAGAAAAAAGAAAATGAGTTGATATGATTAAAATGAGAGATCTCTCTCTGGCAGTGCGATTGACTAAGTGTTTACATCGTAATTCATTAATAAACGATCATCATCTAAGAGGAAAAACAATTGTACTCTGTGGAAATATGAACCTTTCTTACAAAACGTAGCGTCTTCAATAACATTGATATTCCTAACTCGTAGTATGTCTAATTAGAATTACAATGTGAACGGAGGTGTGTACGGATAATTGAGCATGCGTATCCAATTGCCTTACCATCGTCGAAAATAACTTCAATTACATAGATTCAATAAGGAAAAATCACGTATTTTCTTCGAACTGACTTACATACGAATGATTGAAAACAAATTATTTATATAAAGGTTTCATTGTTCTTTTAATTCTAATTTTTTTCATTTTTTTTTCTTTTTTTTTCTTTTTTGATGCTGCATGAATTGTCTTTAACAAATCTGATGACGTTTAAAAAGTAATTGTAAGAAGTAAAAGACTTTAATTAAACTAAATCGATAAGACACAATGAAGATGAAATTGTATAATCATAATCGTTCAAAAATCGATAGTTTCTCTAAACTACGTTAGTAGACAGATACAGGAAATGAATGACTAGTATCATAATATATTTGAAACGTCAAGACGACATTACCTATACGGATCAGTAAATCTATACTTAAAACCGGGCGACCTTCATTAGTATGAAAGAAAAAAAAGAAACTACATTTTTTTACTGTCTTATTCTTCTTCTTTTTATTATATTATTATATTTATTATATTTTTCATTTTTCATTTAAATTCTTAGGTGTGACAAAAATTTATGAAACGATATTAAAAAGAAAGGGAGCATAAATATAGGATTTTATAAAAAAAATTATATATATATATATAAACTAAACTAAATATGTATATATATATATTGTTTTTCTTTCTCTTATTTTTCCTTTTTTATTGTAGGCACGTTTGATCGTCATTGCTATCATACATTTAGCGATTAATAAAAGTTTTTAACGTAAATAAAAGAAACCATAGTCGGACGACTTAGTTAGTCGACGAACTTAGTCAAAAAATTATGAATTTTTTTGGATTGAAATTAATTGTAAAATAAATCAAAATATTTCATTGCTTTTAGATATTACGTGTTAAGTATAATATTGATTTAAAAATTCAATACAGAATATCTTGAATTTTTATAACAATCTTAACCAGGTTTTTTTTAATAGTCGAATATTTATTTTAAAAAATCGAATAAAAATTTCCGATATATTGAAACAACGTCACACAGATAAATAATTTAGTGGTCATTAAATAGCTAAACATGGTTTTTTAAGACTTTTATCATGTGATGTAACTTTTTGTTAATGAAAAAAAAAATATATATATATATATATATATATATATATAAGTTCATAAAATATTTATTACTTCCGGCTTTCACTTATTTTTATTTCTTTTTTTGAATTTACGTATAAACCACAATAAATATCAGAATAAATTTCTATCTCTAAGAAATTTTTCAACGAAAGATATTTCGTCATAATGAGACATTCTCTCTGACGACAAAATAACATATTTTTCAAGATGATAGTCTTAGAAAATGATGAGTCGATTAATGAATCAGATACTACAATTATAATCAATACTACGTCATCAACGAAATTCATCGATAAACTTATCGTCTTAGTGAAAGATATATAGATGATATAATACGTTCATATTAATGATACAATAAATCTTGCATGATGAAATACATCATGTACATTTTATTTGTATTACAATGGATCACTTTTACATCGTACTATTTTTTGTTTTTTTTTACTAAGAGTTCTCATGTCTATTTATATAGTGACGATAATAAATCATGTTATTCGAATTCAGTCAGTTAGATATGAGAATGATTAAATATTTCCAAATGAAAATACTATGTTAATTTATCATTCGATTAATTTTTATTTCAACCTCGTGAAAAAAATCCACTAGGAAAATTTCTTCAAATTAAGAATTTTAGGAAAATTTTTAACGATTTGATCAAAATTAGAAAAACCCCCCCCAAAAAACATAAAAATATATCGTGACAAATAACATAATAATTCATGAAGTAATTACAATCGAATTGAATGAATTGCTAATCAATATCTCATTGATATTACAATAATAAACTTCTAATCAATTCAAATATAAATCATTCCCGTATAAATCGTGATAGTTTTTATAAAATATTTTTTTGTTGTTAATGACTATTACAAGACTTGCTACGCATATATAATTGCTTAATATAAATATATTACGAACGATTGTTTTGACTTTGATCATTATATAATTTTATATATAAGGAAACGTGATTTGTAACTAACAGTACCGTTTTTCTTAACTACTGCGTAATTTGATTTTTTTTTGTTTAAAAATCACGCTGGATAATTAACAAATTAAAAGTATTCAATGCAATAGAATTGACTGAACATGATGAAACTTCACAAATTTTTGTTAAGTTCAACGATCTCGTAATATTATTTTAACTTAAAGTAAAAAAAGAAAAAACTAATAAAAAAAGAAGAAGAAAAAAATATATTTTTTTCGGAGGAAAAACGATAAAAATAATTAAAGCAATGATAATAATTATCTTTTAACTCGTAAGTTATCAATCGTAAATAATACTCTCCAAACGTTGATATTTTCAGAGACCTCTCTACCTGGTTGCTTGCTTGCTGGCTGCCATTTGCTGGTTACTTTAAAGAAGAAACTGTCGAGAGATAATTCCGCGTATCTCAAAAAACCTTTCGCTGCCAACCAAGCACATCACACGATGATACCAAAACCGATAAAGTGTTTATACCTTACTTTGGTCGCCTTCTTAATCCTATTTTCGCGTCTGATAAAATTGAAAATCAATATTGGAAAAGTACACCGAAAAATCGAGAAAAAAAAAGTAAATGGCGATAGTGTGTGATATATTTCATTTAATAAGATTTTTTGGGGAAAAAAAATCAGTCACGAATCTTGATCTTTTATTTTTTCTCTCTCTCTTGTCTTATTTCATGCTGTAAAAAAAAAATTTGTGAACGTAGCAAAATATTGAGAATTCAATGTATCCGCTTAGTGTCTGATTAGCGTCATATTTCGCTGAATCTTCCTTTTTTTTTCTCTCTATCTTTATGCACACACATACATGCATTTATCGATAATACTTATTTTGCTTGAACGTCTTATTGTCATTAGATATAATAATTATTATCGTCTGAAATCTTGGCGCTTTTCTAACACACGTGTGAATTAGATGTTCACGTACTCGTGTTTACCATACACGTGCATACATATATGTATTCTATCCATGGAATACCGGACACAGAGAAAGAACTCGCATTTACATGTGCACCGTTTCATCTCCGTCATGGCCTTGAACGCTAACAGCGTAAAAACGTCGTAAAGAGATGACTTTGAGTAGCAAGATTTTCTTTTTCTTTCTTTGTCATTTTCATTGGAAAAAAAGAATACATAAGATTCTCTATCTCTCTTTCTTTTTTTAGATAAATAAAGAGTGAAAGTGTTACGGATTTTAAATCGAAAAAAAAAGAAAAAATACTTTTATTATCTTGTTTTCCTGTTATGTTTATGTTTCTTGAATGGAATTCGTATTTTTTATCCTAATCACGTTCGTAATCCTTTTTTTGCATATAAACTCAATGCCGCATTAAGAAGAATATCCTTATCTTTTAACTTTTTTTTTCTATAGTTTCGAACTTTGTTATTAACATAACCGACAGTTTTTCAATGACTCCAAGAAATTATACATATGTGTGTGTATTTTACTTGTGTGTACGCATATCAAATATCGTATGCTTTATTCAGAAGACGTTCGTTTCATATGAAGAAACGTTAATTGTACCGTTGTCTGAAACACGTTTTGCGTGTTACCAATACAATCTTGTTTTTTTTATACATATGACACTTAGATATGTACACACACACACACACACACACACACACACACACACACACACACACACACACACACACACACACACAGACAATAATCTTTCTAATTATATCTTTTCGTACATGTAAGAGAAAGTCCGATGCATAAGTGAACATATTTAGAAACGTTCGTATGAGAGAGAGTATTCTCTTGTTATAAATTTGATCCTAAAATAAATTTCTATTATCTTTCTCCTCTTTTAATAATTTTATTAACATCTAAAAAACGTTATCATTGCACATAAATAAATTCGTTATGCGAACTGGTAAGCTAATTCAACCGGTGCATACGGGAATGCACGAGTTTATCTCAAATTATATTTTTTATTGTTTCATTTTATTCCGGCATAACCTCAAAATATTCTAAACATCTTTGAGAATGTGTTTTGTTTTTTTTCCAAAATTACAATTTAAATAACCAATGATCACAAGTTTATACGGATGACGAGTATACACGTCAATCAGTAAGACAACAGTTACCAAGTATGATAATCTTTTTGCGTTGACATTTCGATTCGATGTTAACAGGAATATCGAATGGCTATTAGGAATTTCCAAAAAGGTTTTTATTATCCTAAAGTTATTATTAAAGTATCGTTTAGTTTTTATTTTTGTCTCCTTTTATTGAAGTGATGCATATTAATGACAGATATTTACATATTATTTACTATTTTTATTTTTTTATAGATACGAAGAAATTAATTTCTAGAAATGGATTTGTCGTACAAACGATTATACCCAAGTCAATTATTTATTTGTCACTTGTAAGTTAATACGATAAAGCACGAGATGTAACAACCTTCTTGCGTGTTGTTAATAATAGCGTTAATTAATTCTTATTATTTCGAAACTAGCAATTGTCAGGTTGTACACGTTCCCGTACATGTACATGTTTATTACTTACTCTAATCAATTGATTTTAAAGAGTACTCGTGTAAACTGTGAAATTGATAATTATTGAGAAAGTATAATTATAATGTATAATTTTTAACTATCGTTAAATTATTTTTGTGTAAAAATATACAATACCATCAATTTTAATGTTGCCACATTAAACACCAAGAGTGATCATTTTATCGCAAAAAAATAATACTTGGAGATTATTATAATATAAAGAGAATAATAAATACAGTATTTTATATACATGAAATATACAATATTAAAAAAAAATAATCTCTTTTGCGATAAATTGAGAATAATGAGCGTTTTTAAAAGTAGCAAAAGTTATTTGTGCCATTTGTTATTACAACTGCGACTAACCACCATCTATATATATATATATATATTTTTTTAAATGTTCACAACAACATAATCAAAATAAAATGACAACATTTTGTCTCTTCATCAAGCAAAGAACTTAAATACATTCTTTATCATGATCGTCACGTCGATCTTTCAAAGTGGAATCAATTCTGTCGTAACATGAGACAGATAGACGACGGGTTAATAAAATCAAAAATAGGATAAAAATTTCCTCGTTTTAATGATATTTGTCATTTCATTTGTAATACGAAAGAAAAAGAAAAGAAGGTTAATTATGACAATATGCTTTTATCAATGACGTAGATCGTTGACTAATGATATAAATTAATAATCAAGGATTGTGTACCGTTGTAAGAATAATATTTTTAAATCTGAATAACGAGCTACATGACGAATTTTTGGAATATACAAAAATTTATAGCATATATAAAATTTTTTTTTTATGTAATTTAAGTACATATATATATATATATATATATATATATATATATATATATTTATAATTTGATAAATTATAGGTATATATGTATTTAATAATATAACTTCTAAACTAGTTAACTAACTATGTAGTTAATAATATAACTTCTAATTTATATAAAATATATATATAATTTAAGTACATTTATTAAATTTAATAAAATTTATTATTTAATATATATAATTATAATATAATATAATTATCAATAAAAATATAAACATAATATAATAAATTATAATATAATAAAAATATATTTTTAAAAATTTATTATTTAATATATATATATATATATATATATATATATATATATATATATATATTTTTCTTCTGTGCACGTTTATGTAATTGATCTCCTCCTAAACAGCTGGACCGATTTTAATAAAATTTTGTGTGTGTCTTAAGGTGGATTCGAGAATAGTTTAGATTTACAATTCGGTCCAATTTAAGTTGTTTATTTAATTAATTTTTTATTTATAAATTGTTATACGAAAAGTTTATAGGTTGAAGTTAATCGATATTTTTTGTTGATATTATACTTTTCGATATATTCGATATATTTCTCTTATCGTTTCCTTCGTGCTATTATTGTGTTTCAAAAAATCGTGTGCTAATTGAAATATTACATTAAGATCTAATTAGTGTTTAAAGAAGTTACTCATATAATGCCTGAGGATATCAAAATATTAATAAATTTTCCGTGCTTTTCATAAGTATTTTTCCTTATCAACTACTATCTTACTAAATATATCGACAAATTTGATTTTAACTATGGGAAAGTTCAGATATTTTCATATAAATACGGGAGTATATATGTAATAAATTAATTTAAAAAATGTATTAATAATAAATAAATTAATTACATCTATTATAATTTAAGTACAATTATATATATATTATCCTATTATCCTATAATATATATAAATATATATAGAAATAAATATGCGTATTTATATTGTAAAAAAAAAAATTATATTTACATTTTAAACATTCTATTTGATGTGTTAATAAACGATAAGAATGTTATCGTAGTTGGCCGATTACTTTCAAGCAAAAAGAAAAAGGAAAAGAAAAAAATTTAAATGAAAAAAAAGAAAAAAAAAATAAAGAAAAATTTCGTACGAATAAGAACAGAAAATTAAAAAATTTGAAATCAACTAGGTGCTACAAAATAGCGTTATTACCGTTGGCGGTGATTCTTTTATCGTATTCGATTTTGTTCGTACTTGACTCGAGTAGTAAAGTGGGAAGGAAAGAAGCAGCGTGGGTTTTAGTAGACGCACACTGTAAGCGGAAACAAGTAGAGCCAGCCGAGTCAGTTTGCACCGAGTCCTCAACGTGGGAGCAGTGCTCTGTTAAGTTAGTGCGTCCTTGTAATAGAAAGGAACTTCTTTCTCTCTCTTTCTATTTCTTACCTTTTTTTTTCTTTCTTCTTATTTTTTTTCTATTCTATATTTTATTCCTTTTTATTACTCGCGCGTGAGTTTTTATTTCAAGAAGTTTTTCTTCATTCAAGTTCTTGTTTATTATTTCGAATTATTCTTTCTTTTTGTTAATCATTATTAAAAACGTGATTAACACGAAGAATAAGCGAAGAACGAGATTAATCAATTGAAATAATAATAACAAAATCAAATATAAATACAGTGAGTTTATTGAGAAAATTATTTTTCAAGTAAAAGTGTGCTGTATTTTACCAGTGGTTATAAGAGATTATAATAATATATTACAAAAAAAAAAAACAATTTCTTCTTCCATCATCATCCTGTCACGACCGAACGTTGTTTTCAGTCCAGGTAAATATTAATCATCAACGATATTTTGATTTTTTTATTTCTTCTTTCTGTTTGCCTTTCTTTACTCTGCCTCTCTTTCCTCCCCCACTCTTCAACTTTCGATTTTCTCTCTCTTTCTTTCTCTTTCTGTTTTATTTTATTTTTTTTTTTATTTGCATTTGACTAAAACACATTGACACAGGTATTAATGATTAAATATTAACTTATTTTATCTTTTTTATTTCTTTTATTTTATTTTACTTCGTTCTTTTTCTCCTTTCACGTTTTACCTAATGTGACCCTGACGACATCGACGATTATGATTCGTCGTATAACAGTTCTCTGACGATTCTTTTTCATTTCTTGTATTTGATTTATGGTAGATTTTGAACGGATGAATAAAATTCGAATAAAACCGTTATAAAAGAGATCGGTTTCTTATTGTCGGTTGATTCTTCTCAAGTTAGAGGGCCCACTTTGCACGTATCTTTAAAGTAGATCTTCTTTGTACCACCTATTTTCAAGATGAGATAGTAATCTATCTATTTATCTATCTGTATATCTATCTATCGGTTGTTGATCACGAAAAAAATTCATATCAATTTAGTAATCGACCAACCGAATATTTTCATATTCGCAATATCAAACAATTTATCAATCAGACTTTTGGATTTCTTATCATTATTATATTCTTTTTTTTTTAATATTTTTTCTTTCTTCCTTCTTTAGAAAGTTTAATAAATTTTATGACATGTTATTTGATATTGATTATATTAAATTTTTTATAATTTTTATATTTTTTTAAAAGTAGTAGAAAGTGTGTAGTAACAGGTATTAGTTATTTTATTTCAGTAATATAATTATATTGTAGTATTAGTAGTTATATTATAATATATTGTAATATATATTTATTTATATAATATTATATTTCAATTAATAAATTAAATACTAATTAACATATTAATTATTAAATAATATAAATTTATATATATATAACAATATTATATTATTATAAAATATAAAATTTTGTATAGTAATATAAAATAAAATAACACAAATTAAATTGTTATTAATTAATTTGTAATTACAATTAATAATAAATATTATAATATTAGTAATACCTATACATTATAAATAATTGTTGAAGATTTAGGAAACATCATTTTCTAAAAAATAATATGATAATTAAAGGACAAAGATTTCTTTTTTTGTTATATACACACAAAATGATCAACAGTCACATAATTGAGTCTCAATACATCTGAAAACCATAAGGAACTTGTGCCTGTATATTTTAACCATAACCCCTTTCTATATTGTATATACAAAAAATATTGTAATTAAGGACCGCTTAAGGACAGGTTTGCTCAGCAAAACAAAAGAACAATTCATTATAGAAAGCCTTGAAAGTAATATCGAATAAACGAAGTAGTAACAGCAGCAGCAGCAACAACACCAATGAAAATCATTAAGCACACCATATCATTATATTAATATTTAATACATCATTATATCCAATTTCTTCCTTATAAGTTTATTCATGGTCATAGTCCTTAATCTTACTTTAAATAGTATTTCTATTACGTAATATTGATCGTAGAAATGAAATATAATCGTTTAGATAGGTTTTAATTATTTCTTGAGAAATTTGTCTTAAAACTCCGGAAATTTCAAACGATAAAAATCTAAAGTTATCGAAAAAACTTGAAACAACTTCAGATATCTTTCTGCATATGTTTTTTTTTTTTTTGGAAATATGTATTTTTTTCGAATTGATTTTTGAACTAATATCATTCCTTTTTTCGTTTACTTTACGCATATTTGAAGTGATTACAATATTTTCAATTTTTCTTCTAAACTTTCGTAGCATTTTCGTTTATTTTGGTCTTTTTCCTATCATCGTCTATCATTTTACTTGGGGATTCTGTTGATATAACCATAAGACGTGTTTGAAAAAGAGAAAATATTTTATCTCTCTATTAAATTCATCTCTTATTTTCCTTTAATTTTATCTCTGTGTCTATTTTCGTCTATCAACGTTACTTGGATTCTGTTGACATAGGACAGATAAAGATAGATACATACAATTAGGTTGTTCGGAAAGTAATTTCATGTTTTTTTTTTGTAGAAATGGAGGAGGAATAACCTTCTCTTCGAGGTTAAACCTAGGCCTTTCAAGTGGGCATGAACAGTTGAATTTGATAAATTTAATCTCTCATTGATCTCACGTGTTGTTATTTGCCGGTTTGTATAAACTTTATTGTGTCAAGAAAAAATGAAATTACTTTCTGAACAACCCAATATTTATTATTATTAACTCTTAAAGTGCTACAGACGCATATATGCGTTTGGTAACAATTGCCAGAGTGGTCTATTAATATTTAATTATAAATTAAATTATATTCAGAAAGAAAAATTTTTATTATTAAATATCATTTATTATTAATAAATTATTCCGTTCCTACAAAACATTTTGGTTAAAAGTATTCACTACTCAAAGGGTTAATTATTTTAACAGTATAGTTAACGAATAAAAAACAAATGATGGGAAAATCGTATTATCCTGTTGGTATATTTCCTCTGTTGATGATTTTTCTTGTTGATTCATAAATCACTGCCAATGGGAGGAAGGGGGGAAGGAATACGTGTAGAAATTACCGGTATTAAAACTGGGATTTACAATATTCACGTAACGGCATCATTTTTGTGGTTATTATTTCTCTTCGATTTAGAGCATTGATATAGTTTTGTCTTGTTTTTTGTCTTTTTATTTAATTACTTTGAAAATTTAGCCGATAATTTAGTATCGTCAGTTATATTTCTCACTCAGTGCGTTTACTAGAAACGTTTAACAAATAACTTTTAGATTTATCGTTCTAGAAATAGCTCATGAGAGATCATCAATCGTGTTTACAAACACATGTGAAAAAGTTTTCCTTTTCTAATGTTTATTCTTCTACATTCGTCTTACTCACGATTCTTATAGCATATATATATATATATATATATAGATCGTTTTTACATTAGTAAATGAAATAGTTCGTTAAAATTTATATAAATATTCCATTTTATTACTTATTATTATATTATTATATTTATTATTTATTTTATTTATTTTATTTAATTAATTTATCTATATTGTTTATTATTTTGTTTAATTTATTTATTTATATATTTATTATTTATTAATATATATTTATATCTATAATATATTTTTATTAAATAATATATTTATATTATATACTAGTATTTTTATTATAAATATATAATTTATAAATTATTATCTATATTATATTTATTATTATATTTTGTTATATACCATTTTTTTATTGCAATAATTTTCAATCTAAATAATTTTTTAATAGTTATGTGAAATATTAAATACATTCTTGAAAAATATTCTCTTTTTCCAAAAATTATACTAATTGTGATTCATGAGTCATAAAATGTTGAATCATCGATTAATCGGCAGGTAATTACTATCAATTAAAATCTAATATCATTTTTCTTTCAACATAATAGATTTATATATATGTATACTAATACAAGTAATTTTATTATAATTGCATTTTTACAAAAGAAACAATATAGATAATATTTAGTGTTATTTTGTGGTTTAAACCATTTCGAAAAATGGATTTTACGTGCATTAGTTTCTAGTAGTCATAATAGTAGGATAATAAAAAAAACAATACAAGTCTGAAGAATGATTGTGGTTCGTTTTAACATGAGAAGAGTGAAGAGGATTATCCTATTCTAGGTAACATCAACGCATAAGGCCATTCACTATTTTGTAATTCTCGCGCGAATGAGACATGCGATAGTGTTGGTACACGTCATATAGGTCGCCAATGAGATAAATACCTTCTATAGGGAATATTTCGTGTGAGACTGGGTTACTAACGTAAAAAAAAGTTGCTATCTCTATTGTGTTGCGTATTGATAAAAAAAAAACAAAGAAAAAGAAAGACAGTAAAAAGAAAGAAAGAAAAGAAAGATCAAATAACATAATAGAAACGAACATATACGTTCTATGATCTATTAGAAAGGTGCTATATTTATGAGTTTCATATTCGAATTAATTACATAAAGGTATATTTTATTACGTTTTATTTTCACGAATAAAACGATAACAAATTGATTTAATTATCTTTCCTTTCTATATTTGTAACAGATTTTACGTGCTTGTATATTTTTATACTCAATCACTAAAAAAATAGGAAATGAAAGAGTAAAAGAGAAAAGGAATATAAAAAAAAAAAAAATAGAAGAAAAGAAAAATGGATAAAATAAATAAAATAAAGTAAACTAATATATCAACTTAGTATTTTTTTCTTTTTTTTTTTTCTTTTCTGAGTACATTGAGATAATGTGCGTTAGATAGTAACTTCGGGGAAATTATTTATTTTCATGTTTTACGCGATAATAAAAACGCAAAGACGACGACGACGACTACGTTGGAATTACATTTGCGGAAAGAATATTATTTTTATTTTTTTTGAAGAACCTTGCTAATGATTAATATCATTCGATTTACGATATTCGATCTGTATTTTTATACTAATTAATCATCATTAAGATCATCACGTTGAAAATGGTGTTTTATGTGTTATGTGATCGATTAAAAAAAAAAAAAAATACAAGAAAAATATGTTGCCAATTATTTTCACATTTCTGCGCATTTCGGTAGAATTGCGTTACGGAATTTTTCTCACCTCTTTTCGATATATATTTTATAACATAATTTTTCTCAATTCAATCTTTGATAGTTTTATATTTTATTATTTTCGGTAAATAAAATATAATAATATAATATTACCATAATACTCGGGTTGCATTGTTGATATTTCTACTTATCGCTTCTTTACGTTACGGCGCGTCGGTAGTCGAATTTTGGGCCTGTCGAGAAACTCAACCGAAATGGGCTGGGCGACGAACGTGTTAAAAAATCGATACTGATAATGACATATAAATTAAAGTGCCACAAAGATACGATGCCACGTTACTTAGTTTCTAACTTATCAAGATAACTCTCTCCCCTACTTACCCCACTCACAATTTGATATCATTTATAATTAAATCTTAATAAATTAGGTTAACAATGATAAATACTTTTTCAATTTTTCTTCGTACAATCGATTACTTACCTTATAACGTTGATGACATTTAGATTTCGTTTTAACTGAAATTATAAGAATATTCATCATTTTTCATTCATTTATTAAATCAACTATTAATATTTCTAAATAATAATAATAATAATAAAACAGAGTAACTTTTACTTTAAATTTAAAATTCAAACAATTATCTTAACGTAGCCTAATATTGTATGATAAAAAAATAACATATTCAAAAAAATTCGTTTCAACATAAATTAAGATTATTCTTCATCCTTCATTCATTCATTAAATCAATTCTATATACATTTTTAAATAATAATAATAATAATAATAATAATAATAATAATAATAATAATTAAAAGAAAAGAATAACTTTTACTTCAAATACAAAATTCAAACAATTGTCCTAATATTGTACGATGAATATTCAGCAAAAAAAATGATCTTCTTCTAATTAACCTTGAATAGTACATAATTAACATTAATGATAACATAAAAAATACCTAAATAATAAAACTTTTAATTCATCGAATGGATCGAACGATCCACAGAGTAGAAGTTTTATCGTCGGCGGTCGTATTGTTGGATCACGCCATGGGTCAATAGGTTAATACGAGAACGATGATGTTGTTTTCAGTGAAACGTTACTGGTCTTCTTCTTCTTCTTCTTCGTGATCTCTTCTCGAAACGATCTCTTGAAACTTACAAGGTTTGTCTGAAGTCACACACACCACACACATATCTAAGCTTTTAATCTACAATACTCTCTAAAAAACGGAAAACAAGATTAGTGAATCTTATCGTTTCGCGTGTTCAATGATAGATCATAATATCGAAAAAAAGCTACGTGAGAAAAAAATGTGGGAAAAATAATGGGGGAAAATAAAAGGTGACAGATTTCAAATGAACTTCGTTCGAAAGGGTTTTCACATCATTTAGATGCATCATATTTTCTAGAATGGTTTTAATACACATACATACATACACATGGTTTCTAGAATAGTTTTAATACACATACATACATACACATGTCTCCTAGAATGATTTCAATGCACGTACATACACATGTTTTCTAAAATAGTATTAATACACATACATACACATATGTGTATACTTATACATCGTGGTTTTATACACTAATACATTAGTACATGTTATTTTTACAAAAGCTGATAATAATCCTTGACAAAATCGATATCATACTTCAACTACAATCTAAACGATCATTTGCTTTCTACGCTGTGTTGTTCTCTTCTTTCTTTTTCAAATTATTTTATATTATTATTTTTTTTTGTATAAAAAGGAAGGAGAAGAAGAAGAAGAATAAGAGATCGATAAACTCGGAAATAGACGAGAAAGATATAATGGGGAAACGTAGTTTCATGTTATTTGCATGCAAGTAGAATTCGTTGCATGGCTGTATAGTGCAATTATCTTTTGCACGCACGGTACCTACGACGGTGCGTCTGGTGGGGTGTAGAGCGGTATGGTGCGGTACGGTGTTGTTCGTGCTATGATATTCTTAGATTTCAATGCTTTACTTCTACTATATTATGTCGTTCTCTTTTTTTTCGTTCTTTTCTTCTATTTCTTTTGCGTGTTGCATAGTCAAAGATAAAAAGTAAAGAGAATATTATGATAAAAATAAATAAAAATTATTGCAAAATAAAATACGATAATAAAATAAAAATTATTATTAATAAATATATAATGAATTTTAATTGGATGTAAAATTGGACAGAAAAAAATGTGAAGTCAAATTATTATAAACATTATTATTAATAAATAAATTTATTAAATAATTATATTATTATTAAAATAATATTTAATAATATTACACAAATAAAAATAATATAATATTATAATAATAATTAAATTAAAATTATATAAAAATAATATTATAATAATAATTAAATTATTATTAAATTAAATAATAAATAACAAATTTTAATTCGAAATAAAATTAGAAAAAAAAACAAAACGTGAAGTTAAATTTGTATAGATTATTAATAAATATATAATACATTTTAATTCGATATACAATCGCAACAAAAATGAAGTCTTTTTTCAAATTTTCAAATGAAAATTATTAGAGTTATAATAATTATTGTTATTGGACGTGCAAAGTTTCTAAAATTTCCTTGTTCGTTTTTACATCATTGGTAGCAGCTGGTTTTTGATGTTAAGGTGCGAAAGGAGGTGAAGGTTGGTCGCGTGTTAACACACGCATATGCAGTAACCGTGTAACACTTGTACCGTTGTATTCGTTGTCGTAGTCGTCGTCGTCGTTGATTCAACTCAACGAAGTATGAGTTTTCGATCGAAAGGTATCACCAGGGAAATCGACGAATACGATACGCTTTATAAAAGACCCATACCCATACGATATTATAAATATAGTGAGAAAATAAAAGGTATAGAATAGTATGATGACTGTCGTGGCGCTAGTTCTACTCGCTCGATAAAATATAAAATTAAGTAGAAGGAAGAAACCTATAGGAAAAGGCAAGAAAAAAATAATAAAAAAAAGAGAATAAAAAAAAAAAATAAAGGAAAAATACTAAACGATCGAATATTCGTAAGGTGTACTACCATAGTCAAATACCAACGATAACTTTACTGTTATACCTCGTAAAAAAAAGAAACTTGACAATTGTTCTTACTTGTCAACGTCTAATGACTTTATAACTTGATCAATAACTCCTTTCTTACCATAATTACGAATAATAATTTGAAATGAGTGATTTGGTAAATGGAAAATTGATTGATTTTTTTTCCAGAATAAGTATTACAAGCTTGTCCATTAACGTAATTTGTAATTTGAGTTATAGTTGCTTTCCTATAGATTAATCAATCATTTTTCTTTCTTTTATTCTTTTTTTTTTCAATTTGTAAATATATAATTATATTGTTTTTACGTGAGATAAAGATATGAAGTATATATATATATGTATTGTTGTTAGATTTATGAGAATCAAAGCATTCTATTTTTAAAATGATATTTCCATTTATTTACTAACATGTTTTCCTTCTATTAGAATTTTTTTTACCACGTTTTCACGTTTTCCACAGTTCGACACGTGAATCGTCTCAATGCTAACGAACGAGGAACACTTTGAGAATGAAAAAAAAAAACATCGAGTCGAAGAAAAACGTCTTGCACATTTTTTTCATTCCGATTGATAATCCAATGCGATATCACAATTTATTTTGATGAGGTGGAAGTGGGGATATACACGTTTATGTTTTTCTTAATTCCATCTAAAAAAATAGGAATACCCGTTAAATTGAATTTCGACTCATTGTTATAAATATAACATCGTTATCGTTAATTTATCAAGTGATAAATTTTATTTATCATTGGTGTTAAACGGTTAAATATGTCGATCATATAACTTGACGATTATACAACAAATGATAAGATGCAATTTGCATTTCTATTTTAACGTTTTGTAAATATTAAATGACAAAAATAAGTCTTTGTATATACTGGATAGGTGTGTATATGTGCAATATCATATTCCTATATCATATATATATATGATATACAATACTAAGTTAAATTGAATTATGACTGTTTGCTGATATTTTTCAACTCGTTGCTAAATCTTGTTGAAAATGCAATATGTCTGTCGTACTTGTTTTCAAATCATAAATATTAAAAAAGATATGAAACAATATAACTCTTTTTCGCGTTATTGATTAATATTTTATTTTGTCTTTTTTAACATAAACGATCTTTGTTGAAAATGTTTGCTGCTACGTTCCCACGATTGTTGCGAAATGTGAAGCATAAGCATTTGTGATAATTGTGTTGGTAGTAGTGGCCTGGGGCTCGTACGAGCCCGACTTTCGGAAAGTTAGCAATCGTGACACTTTCCCTTGAATCGTTAACTGATACAGTACATAGAAAGCTCTTATCATCATCTTCATCGTCATTATATATTCATAGGAAAATTTATATCTTCTTTTAAAGAAGTAAACATTTTTCAGATTTTTTATTTAAATACGAGTGCATCATAAATTTAAATACACTTAGTTGATTATATTTTTTTTTATCTAGGAATTAGTAGAACTCGTATATTATTGTCAAAGTTATTTAAAATTTATAAACAAGATAATTAAATCTGGCCTTCAGTTTATGCTTTAAGTATACTTTACATATATACATACATATATGTACTTTTCAATCAATATTTTCCAGTTTTTTTATAATTTATATATTTTTCATATACATTAATATCTTAGTAGAACATACAGTTAATATTATAATTTGTTAACTTATTATCTTCTAGTATATTTTACATATATACTTATATTTGTACTTTACAATCAATATTTTCTAGTTTCTTTTTACAATTCATATATTTTTCGTATCTATAAATATTCTAGTGAACGTTAATATTATAATTTGGTTAACTGACTTAACATTAGAATATTTAGGACAAGCTTTTTGAACCAAGTTGAAATAATTTACCGATAAAGCTTTTTACTTCATACGTCGAGGTGGCGACCACTAGTTTACGTCAACGTCATGAATGCATGAGCTATTTCTAGAGTGCTATAGAATGGTATAAAAGCGTTAGAAAATAACCGGACTTTGAAGTTTTCTGATATGATCATAAGGTACTATCCCGAATAAAAAAAAAAAAAAGAAGAAAAATCTCTCTCATTTTGAAATAAAACATGAAACTTTTTGATTGATAACCAATAATATTAAAAAGTTACGTAAATTTTTCAAGTAAAAAATATATAAATGAAAATTGAGTAGAGTCAAGTCAAAAGATTGTAAAAAAAACAGAAAATAAAAAATAAAAGTGCAAGAGTAACGATGCGATACGATGGTATCCGATGTTTCCTCAGGTCAATGTCTTTTCTATAGATACATACATATAGTACGATGAAACATCCTCGATATCAGCGTTTCTCAATCTTTCTTGTTATACGATTAAACACATTTGTTTGTAATGATGGTATTATCCAAATATTTAATATACACAATTTGTAAAAACCTAATATTATATACTATAATATATATATACTATATATATATTTCAGCATTATACGAAGTGTCTTGTCTTGCGAGACAAATATTATGTTCGTCATGGTTTCTCGAACCTTTTCATTTCTCGAATTTGTAAATTAAATTCTGTACAAACTTTTTAAAAATATTTTACAAATACTGTATATATATTTTTTTCAAAATCAATTTAACTTGACTTAATATTGGACTGTTTTTGATAGATTGATTTTTGAAAATCTTTTACAAATATTTTATATATTTTTTTCAAAATCAATTTAACTTGGATTAATGTTCGACTGTTTTTGATAGATTGAGAAAAACTGTTTGAAATATTATTTAGGTTTGTAAGTGTTTATGTGTTTGATTTAGCAAACCTAAGTTGTTTTCTTGAAAATGCAAATTAAGTATTCTATAATTTTTATTGTATAAATCGTATCGATGTAACACCACGAAATGATCTAATCGAATTGAAATATTTCAGAAAAGAAATGTTGCAAATTTACTAACGATCAATAAAACAATTAAATTATAGTATTGTACATAAAATCGTGCAAATTATTCAAAAAATTAAAGCTACTTATCTTTTATTAACAGTACCGTTTATAGTTCAAACGAGTTTTGCCAAATAATATGCAAGTTATTTTTAAATTTAAAGAAATCATAAATTTTACTTTAATTATCGAATTAATTGCAAAGTAAATAAAAATATACATTTTTTATATTATCAATTATCTTTTGATAATGCTCCGGTAAGTCTTTAATGAGGACGTTATTCGTAAAAAGAAACAGAAAAAAAAGAAAAATTCAACCAACGAACCAACAAGAACATATAATAATCTTGCACACATTCACACAAATGTATATATGCCCCAGCCAATTAACTAACTATTCCTTTCATACTAAAGGAAGATCACCGACCGGTTTGAGGTACCTCCGACTGAAATAGTGGCTCGAAGAAGAGTAGAAAATAAGGTTCAACCGAAGCAACTCGCTTGACCACTATAAAGAACACACGTTTTCACTGATACACACGAATATCATTACACGGTAATATATTGCGTGTTGAACTTTCTCGGAACCCACCACGGAAAACCCCTGAGCGCCTGACGTACCAAAATCACGACAATTTTTTATTTTGTTTGTAAACGATTAAAGTTTCTTCGTGATCACGTGTTGTACCAAATTTCATCTCAACAATTTTTACGAAATAATAACGTATGAAAGAGTTAATTTGTTATCAGACAAAAGAAAACACACGCAACCATCACGCTATTATTAAGAATTTGTATGAATATGTTAAAAATAAAATAACGAAACAATTCGACGAGTATTCCTCACATATGTAATATATATATATTGTACATATGTGCACATAATAAAACGTGTGATATCATATCTACTCTGTATAACCTTGAATGTTATTTGTTAAGAATATGTTGGATGCTTGTAGTCTAGGATTTTCTCGAACATTAAAAAATAAAAAGCATAAAACGTTTAACCCTTTCGCTACGGTGGGCCTCGCCGCGGAGTACCTCGTCTAGAACGGAGCGACGTACCGAAAGTAAGAACATTAAGTGCGCGCAGTCTTTAGCATTCGGAACCTTTTGTCTCAAAAACGACTTTGTGACATTACTTTTAGAAACAAAATGATTTGTGTTCATAATTTTTCCATGGATATATTTTTAATTCAACAATACAATTAATAATACACGAAGCGATACCATTTATCTTAACATTTGGTTCCATTTTTGGAGCGGGTGACTATAGTCACCCGTCGTGTATAGGTGGCATCGTGTGACGGGTGACTATAGTCACCCGTCGTGTGCGGGTGTCGTTTTTGTGGCGGGTGACTATAGTCACCCGTAGTAGTGAAAGGGTTAAAAGCATAAACAAGAAATATTATTTTTACTTAGCTATAATTGTTAATTTAAAAAATGTGTAAATAAATATAGTTTACAAAGTAATAAGCACGTGATAGGAGTTGAAATGTTGTTTCATATCTCGTTGAAATGACATATGTTAAGTACTTACGTGCCACCAGTCTCGTATCCCCCATTCGTTCGTTCTCTTTCCGTTCTCTGCAATCGTGAAAACACCGATTGCGCTTTTTCTTCGAGTGTCATGAGCTTGCTCTCTCTCAACAACAACCTTTTGCGTTGCGATTTCGAGAACAACCGCATTATTTCTGCTATCATCGTCATTTTTGCTAGTCACTTTTGCAAATATGTGAAAAAAAAAGATTTATTTTACGACGGATGATCATGTGTTCACTGGGAGTAGAGGGTGAGGAACGGGGGAGGGTTTTATTCGTTTAAACTCGATGATATCGTTGTGGGGTACTTGACAAAGATTTGAAAATACGCCTTATCTTTATGATTTCTGCACCGTTTGATATAACCGCGAGCTTATACGTAAAATAGTCTAACTCCTCGGTTTGTTTAAACTATATTATCTTATATGTGTATATGTTCTATATATAAATATAAATATATATATGGTTGCATGTATATCATTTTACTTTGTAATCAGTCAATTGTAGGAAGATAGTTCATATAGTGATAGTGTAGTTTAATCATTTTATTGATACATAACCAGTTATGGAGATGATCAATGGTATCAAATCTTTTATCAATATTAATATTAATTTAATAATTTTGTTATTAGTATATATATTTTATTAATATTAATATTAATTTAATTAATTAATTAATTTGATATTCATTGAACCTTTATATATTTTTATTGAACCAATAGTCAACTTTTCATACTAATATAAAAAGCTTCTTGATAAAATATATTTAATTTATGTTAATATTATAAAAGATATTAATACTTGTTCTGTTCCTAAATAATTATTATGATTAGTATAACAAATTTGTGCATCAGTGTTTTAGTTTTTATCGAATCGAAGTCCTAATAAAATAGAAAACGATCGAATGTAGGTTTAATAATGATAAAATGACTTACCTGCATTGGATTCTCTACATTGTATTATCGGTCCGTGTTTAGCCTACTTTGTATTAATCGAGAATTATATATAGACATTCATATACCATAAAACTTATTTCATGCCCTTCGTGTATATTACGTGTGTGTGTGTTTTTTTTAAGTTCTATCTTTTAGAATCTACCTAGAAATACTCGTACATTAAGTTTTGTTTGAATAATTTCGCATATCTATCCAATCATTGTAAGGAATCATAGTTAATAATAGCTTTATCATTTTATCACAAAAATGATATATATACTCTATAAAAAGCTAGATAAATATTAATAATAATAATAATTATTATTAATATCAAATAAATATATAACTATTGTTACTAAGGTGAAATAATAAACACATAATTTCTGAAAATTTAAATTAGAAATAAATTAAAGTAATATTCAAATCCTTTTTCTATCATTATTTTACACTAGAGTAACATAATTAACTAAATTCAATCCAATAATAAACAAACATAATTTAATGTAATGTAGTTTATAACTACAATATTAGGAATAAAGTAAAATAATAATAATATTAATAATTAATTATTAATATATAAATTATTAAATGTTATTAATTATTATTAGAATATCTTTGATGATAATGAAATATATAAAATACTGTGCAATATTAATGAACTTATGAAATTGTTTAATTGTAAATAATAATAATAATAATAAATATTATTAATTTCATAATCAATAGGAATTAATTATATATCTATATATAATTATCTGTTAGTTCATTTAGTTATTTTTTTTTATTATTTCTTGCATGTTTTAGTAATGTCTCTGGAGGATTCACGACGTTCTCAACGACCGTACAGGTACGGTATGGTCCTTTTATGTGTTGGAGCTTTGATAAATTGGCTAGGACTTGCGGAAAATTATGTCGAACCAGTCCGATACGTTGGAGTTGCATGCATAGTAGCAGGGGCACTTTTGATATGTGCAGCTATGTGTTGCTGGTTACACGCGCCGCCAACTCGGACTAGCACGCACGCGCAACACGCGAATCATCCAATCACGGCCCAGGTAATTTATCATTATTATGAACGACAAATCTCTAAAGATTCATAATTTTCCTCTCGTTTTACTTTTTAAGACAAATCCTTTCATCTGAAATCAGTTCGAAAATCATGGAAACTGTATTCCCGTTAATGTAACGTCATTTATGAAGAAATAACATAATCGATTAATTGCAGTTTTTCCCCATCTCGATAAAAATTCATTGATTTACGTAGAATACGAACGTCATAAGTGTTTCCTTCTTTTTCTTTTTATTTAAATATCATCCACATCAAAGATTTATCATTATTATTGAGAAACGGTAAACTATAGTATTAAACGTAGGAACTCATTGCTAAAATGAGTCATCGATGATAGTTTTTCAAGTTGTACAGTTTAGTACGACATGCTTGAACGGCCTGGAAGATTCAAGAATCTTTTAGATCGATCTAATTGTAAGTCAATTTGATATGATATTGAAAAGGAAAAAAAACAAATAGAATTAACATTTTATACCGATATTATTATTATTCAATCGTTAACTTACATTGTAAATTAATTCAAAAGACGAACGTGTTTAAAATTCTTATTTTGTTTTTTCTTTTTCGATGTTTGCCTACTATCGGTGTAAAGAAACTTTAACGAGGAAGAAAAAAGTCAAGTTAGTCTAATTCTTGTGTACGATAAACGATCTTTTATTCCGATGACAAGGCTTAAATGTTTGCCGTTGCGTCAGTCGATTGCTTTTATCTAACAATAAGTAAGTTCTTTTTTTTTTTTAAATATATATATATATATATATATATATATATATATATATATATAAGTTAATCAGGGAAATCTTCACTCACACGTTCATCATGAGCTGTTAGGCTCCGTCAACTTTCGTTTAAAGATTGTCTTTGTCGTTTATAACCGACCCTTATCGCGTTTCTTATCTGTCATAAATTCAAAGAAAAATATAAGAAAAACAAAATAAATAAAAGTAAGAAAAATTATTGAACTTTATTAACAAATACTAGTATGTTTATCAAAATAAATAAGGTGTTCAGTACAATAAATCATTATTATTTTTTGATTGATCTATTTGAAAATAAAAGAAAGAAAATTCTTGGGGAATAGGTTTGTTACGAGTACCTTTTTAATAATTACGATATAGAAAGAAAAAATTATATTAGGATGGATCTAAAGTACGAGTTAGTCAAGTAAGAGACAACGAAAGGAGGTCGTCAGTTGACTAGAGTCGTTGTTAAGGACGGTTTACTACTTTAGGTATATTCACCCGGAAGTGTATATCTATAAAGGATATATTTTTATCTTTCTTACGGTTGATACACCTGTCTAACTTTGTTTTTATTTTGTTTTATTCTCTCTCCCTTAAATAAAACTAATATAACCTATAAATTTTTCGGTTTAAACGTTTCTTTCTTTTTTGAAAAGATCTTTTCTCTTTCTATTTCTTTTTTTATAAATTCTAACCTTTAGAGCTTTTGAAATATTTGAACTTGACGATTAAAAAGGGTTAAAATAATAAAAATATATATATATATATATATATATATATATATATATATATGAAAATGAATAGTTCACGGTTGACGCATATCAAAAAGATTTCAGTCGTTCACCCTGTATTTCCACTTAAAAGCGATTATGCAATTTTCTCCGAAGCTTTCTTTATAGCTGCAAATAACCGGTCTATTCTAGTCGTTTGAGTCTCATGCGTCACCCTATACATATCTTGCCCGCCCTTTCGCGGCTTACATTCAGCCGGCTATAAAGTTTATAAAGAGTATCTATATATATATGTATATATAACTCAGGTACGTAGATAGATATCTATAGACGACCTACGACAAATATAAAACGGTTAACATTTCCGGGTGAATATCCCTTACTTATACGTTATTGAGTAATAAAAAAATTATAGTCACGTTATATACAAGTTGGCAAGTTTATTTCTATATCTCAACCGATCTTCAGGTTTAATTGTTTTCCAATTTTATTTTTAGATCGAATTCATTAATCTGATCTTGAAAATGAAATCACCCTATTACATTTATTAATGTAACTCAGTCAATATATTTTTACAGTGATATAATTATAGGTTATAATTGATGATCGAATTTATTGAAATTTACAGATTGACGATCCAATTCATGTGATTTCAATCGAGGAACCGTCGAATGGTGCAAGACAAAAGCCACCGGATTATGAAGCTGTAACTGATGCGCCACCAAGTTATGATGATGCCATTAAATTGAATCCTGGTCATTTGATTAGGTTAAGTACGAGTAGTACGGCATCTTTACCAACAGAACATACGATACCGGGAACCGTTGAATTGGTTCCCGGTGAAACCATGCGAACACCGCCACCGCCATATGCGAGGTAATTTTATTTTAATTTTAATATGATTTTTAAAAAATTAAAACTAGTATTTTTTATTTGTTAAATGTGGTATTGTTCAGTTGGCAACTGAACCTTGTTGATTTATTCATTCATTTTTATAATCGATGTTTCGTTTATTATTTTCAGGTGAAAGATTTTTTGAAGCATGGTGGTTACGAAAAAAAACGAGAGGGTTGCTGCGAGATGGCAGCAGCTTAAAAGAGAGACGACCGAGGAAGTGTAAAGAGTCTATTAAAAGTCTTCATGACACGAATGACACTAAGAGACACCGTATTTTTTATGTGTGTTTTTTATTATTGTCAATATTAGCGCTAATTGTCGCAAAGGGGATAATTTTTTCTGAGAAAAAAACCATTGCGATTGGGCGTTAAAATGGACTATTACAAAAGTAAAAGTGCGATCATCCAGGGTAGAAGATAAAACGTGGCATGTTCCTTTCTCCGAAAAAAAAGAAAAAGAAAACGGATATCGTCCATTGTAAAGATGAAATCATTTTTACAGACTGATGATGGTACAAATGTTGTAATACGAACTATTCTTTATGATTTGTCATAGTCGACAAAACTAATAAAACTTTTGTATCGATTTCCATTAACAAAAACGTGATGGAAGTAAAAACAAAATCTTTTTTTATTAGTTTTCGTTTTCCTTTTTTTTCAAATTAATCGTAAGATTGAAATCAAATTTACGAGAAGATTTATATACACATCCGAAAAAGTTATTTGTAACCCCCATTTGTACGCAATACAACTGCCAATTTGTGATAATTATTGTATTTTTGCTCGAATACTTGTGAACGATTCTATATAATATATATAATATATATATAAAAAAAATATATATATATATAAAAACAATTTATTACGATGTACTTTTGTATTTTTAAATACGTCGTTGTATTTCATTATGGATTATCATAAATGTGTGCAATGTATTACAATTTTACATTCGCGAGAAATGAAACATAGTCTCTCATATTATAGTCGTCTCTCTTAAATTATAAAAAGTCATGTATGTGTGTGTGAGACCAATAATTGTAAATTATTTAACTTCGTTTCAATAATTCATGTTTGTTGCTGCTTTGTTCGTTGTGAACGAACGAAGAAAATATGGAGGATTCTAATTAAGTTCATCTGTTTTTTTTTCTTTTTTTTTCTTCATGAAAAAGAAATAATAGACTGCAGTGCGAATAATTTTTATATTTTATGAAGATGATACTCTCATAGAGAAATCATGAAATAAAGCTCTTAGTTTTATTTATCATCAAATATTGTATATTTATCAATGGTAAACTAATCCATGTAATTTAATCAAACGATTTTGCATTTGGAAAAAAAAACGATTCATAAATCTAATATTTAATGTTCCTATACGTTTTTTTTTTATTTTTTTAACGGTAAAACGTTTCTTATATCATCATTGAGAGCATAATAATATAAATAAAAATTATTCGTACGCTTATTATTATTTGTAAAAGCTATGAGATCATCGCAATGTATTTTTGTTGAGTATCACTTTTGTTCATCGGCTCTGCAAAAAAATAAAATCTTTTTTATAACAAAAATATAATTAATAATAATAATTATAAAAAGAAAAAAACAAGAAAATAAAATAAACTTTTATATATATATCTATATGTATATATATAAATATATATATATATATATATGGTTGACGGTATTTCGATTACCCTTATTTGCATCGCATCCTGATTTATATTAAAAATTTTTGTTTGTTTGTTTAATTAGCGAGAAAATTTTGATAATATAATTGAAAATATTGAAAAAACAATCAATATGTGTGTTATTCACATTTATAGCTTATAACAAATATATATATATATATATATATATAGTACTATATATTATATTGTTCGTTTATCTTGAAAACAGAATCGTGAATGCATACGCAGATAATTCATCGATAAATACCCTTTATTCAATCGGAGTAACATTTATACTTACTTTAAAGCATGTTATAGAACTAATATATCTGTAGAACTTCATGAAACGTCAACAATAATAATCGTAATAATGAAATAGAACATAACGAATAATAAATGATGATATTAAATGACAATGAGATCAAAAGTTAAGAATAATAATGATAATAATTATAGTTACAATCATAAAATTGTTATATTCTGATAACGCGAAGATAAGACGTCGTAATAGTAGGTAACAATTGTAAGAGGATTGTTTTTTTTTAAATGATTATTTGCTTTTTTACTTCTCTTTTTTCCTTAATTTCTTACCATAACCTTAAAAAAGAAAAAAATATATTTCTAAGATGATAACAAAATGCAAATATCAACGATTTAAACACAAAAGTTAATATATTGATAATGTTTTGCGATTAAAAATGAATATTCGCATATTATTATCTATTATCAGGGTTTTGTGTGTGTCCATATCATCCTCTTTCTCTCTACATAACCTTAAATCTGAAATATATTCTCTTTTCGGATGATGTATATTATTCGTTCGTATTTTCGGTATTTTATCATGAATGAGAATAATTAATAATTTTCAAACACCTCGAGACTTTTTTTAATTATTTTTTGTTTTTATTATATTCGTAGGTGATGTGTGTCAAAGGAAGGATCAAAGTTTTTTTTGGTCACCTACCGTCGCCGCTCGATTAATGTTCAATATTTACAGATATATATCTTTCGCGTTTTCTATCAATTAAAAAACAAACATGAATGTATAATAATAACGAAGTCAAACTTAAACAAATGAATATAAACATTTAACAATAATATGGTGCCAATATATAATAATAATATTAATAATAATAATAATGATAATAATAATAATAATAATAATAATAATGTATATCACCATGATGATGTTTATGATGACGATGAAGATGATGATGACGATGATGATGATAATGATAATGATGGTACACAGTTGATTCTTATGGAGAAAGAATTCGAATGCAACGAAATGCATCCCTTAAATTATTGCACGTATGAACGATCTTAAATCGGATCATAATCACATTTTAAATCTAATACAATCTTGATTGCCGAATGTAAAGCGGCACTTTTTTAGAACTTCTTTTTGTGAAATTGGTTTTTCTTATTTTTTTTTGTTTTGTTTGGAATTCGTCCGTACATTTTTATAAATTCGATAATACACCGTATTTTAGATTAACATCCGTTCTAATCACATTAGAGTTCTACGTATGGACCGTAACAGATCTTGCATTTCATTTTGAAAATTTCGTCATCGTTGTTTCTACCTTTTTTTTCTTTCTCTCTCTCACTTTAGCGATTTTTTTAATGAACGTTTCTTTCTTATAATAATCGTATTACTCTGTAGTTTATATACACCATATGGACATGAACTTTCTCTCTTTCTTTCTTTGACAAATTTCTTTTCTCGTAAAATCGTTGACATTATAAATGTGTGTTTGTGTATGTATGTGTGTGTGTATTTTTTATTTTTATTTTTTTTTTGTATATGTATAGCGATATACTATCAACAGTAGCAAGTAGTAGTAGTAGTAGAGGTAATAATTACTATTGGAGTAGCACTATAGAAATGTTTTTTTTTTTATCTTTTTTTGGGGTGGTAATAACGATTGACAATTATATTAATAATAATATTAATTAGCAATAATAAGTTAGTCACCAATAATAATTAGTCATTTTGTTTATAAGTAATCTCTGACATATCCTGAAGCAGCATTTTTAGCATCATTTTTTTCCTTTTTTTTTTTTTTGATACATCGGAGCTCCTGTGATAATTTTTAATTAATGCTAATTAATAATTAGGTAATAACAGTTATACAATAGTAATATTAATGAGATCTGATATACATCTAAGCTAATCCCTTTTTTTTACATGCCTTAAAGAGATAACCACAACATATTGAATAATATAAATGCCATTTTCTTTTTTTATCTTTTTCAACCCCCTTTCTTTCCGTGTATTTACAAAGTGCTAATTAATATAGTTATCGTCGATGATCTTATTAATTTACGCGACATTCATTTTCGTATGTACAAAAGATATTTCGCATAATGGCGAAATTAGACATCGTATAATTTGTTTATAATCGACTCACATGTTCTGATAGAACATTTTTTTCTGTGGATACAATCGAGATGTTTCGGTGAAACAATTTTTGTGTTGTTCAATTATATGTTTCTCGAATAATATCCAACAATTTTTGTCAACGAATTTTTCCTTTTTTACCTGAATCGAATTATTATTAAGAGAAAGTATCTTTTTTTTATTTTTAAATTGTTTAAATTATATTTGCTAATCGGGCTGGTCGATAATGCAAAGTTCCTTTTTCACAATGGACACGAAAAGTTTACCCAATAACAGTAAGTAGGTAAAATCGAATCCTGACATTATCGTTAATCACTTTATCAAAGATGTTCGACGAACGACACTGTACTCGATCGTTGAACTTTAGGGATGGTCTCAGATGGGTGTCGGCAGGACCGTGAAATCTTGTAGGGCGGTTTTCACCGTTTCGTAGATCGGTCGATTGGTTTCGTCGGCACAATAGCCGTCGGCGGTGCACAGAGTTTGCAGTTTTGTTAGATAACTATCAAAATTCTCATGGCCCATTTTCTCTGGCGGTCCACCTGGGGCGTTAGGTATTCGTACGTGTTCCAGCAACGTTATCATGTTATCACGTAACGACTGATAGTACTCGGTTAAATTATTGTTTCGCGTAGCTATCGTCGTTGTTTCCTAAAAGAAAAAACAAATAATTAAATAATAAATAAAAATTGTTAAACAAATGAGATATCTGTTTAACTAACGTTCGATAAATAAATCAAGATAAAGAGATAATTATTAAGAACGTTTTTATTAACAGAAGGTAATCTATAAAAATTATCGACCGAGCATACGAACCTTCTCGCCCTGTTTCAGTTGATTCTCCATGGCGGTGATGTCACTACGCAGGCGCAGTACTTGCGATTCAACCCGAGCATTCTCCCTTTGGAGTTCTGTGATTTCAGCCTCCAGTGTATAGAGGTCTTCGCCCTGGGCACTTGTGGACCCACCACCGCTTGTATTACCCTGACCCGTGCCCACCGCACCTCCGTGAGCCGGACCACCGGCGTCCACCCCTAAAGTTAGCAAAGACACGGACCGGTTCATCAAACTATCCCTCCAAACTATCATCTTTTTTTTTATTTTTTTATTTTTTTTACGTTTTCCAGCAGTTTCTTTGCATCTACGAGTATCTTCGCAGATTAAAAGAATTTACCGAAATGCCATATTTAATGTTATTCAACAAATAATTACACGTTTATACAAAGAATCTGATTATTCGGAAATCGTAAAAAAAGTCTTTTGATTTTTGTCAATTTAATGACTATCTATGTAATTTCTTTTTTTTCCATATATATAGAAGCATTTCGGCGTTTTGCTTACAATCAGAGGAAAGTCAATATCGAAATGCACTAAGGCTTATTTTTTTTTTTTAATAATAAACGTGGTATTGTAGCGAATTTGTGGGGATTATGCTTGTGAGGAGCAATTTGGAGCCGTCATTTAAACGACATGGTTGTTGTTGTTGTTGTAGGTGTATATGCTTTTAGGTGCGCAGGTTTATGTTACGCCTATTACTTTAGTTAAACGCTATAAACCTAATTTAAACCGTTAAAAGAATCTTTGATCGTTCAAAGATACAGTTTTTTTTATTATATACATCAAGTAACAGACGCACCAACCTGACTGAAGTGCTGCGGGAGTGAAAGAGTT
This sequence comes from Polistes dominula, assembly GCF_049000335.1. NCBI lineage: Eukaryota > Metazoa > Arthropoda > Insecta > Hymenoptera > Vespidae > Polistes > Polistes dominula. The sequence continues at coordinate 9,471,735 of NW_028301152.1, read as the reverse complement.
AGGATAATGAGGTCAATTTCATAGGACAGCGTGAGGTGCCATCATACCAGATAGTAGAAGAAATAGGAGATACCGAGTGCTGGTTGTTTAAATTAATAATTTTCTTTTTTCATTACAATACAAATTCATGACAAATTTTTTAATATAAAATTTCAGATACGCACATAGATATATATACATATATACACATATGTATATATATTTTGTTATTGGTACCAACACTCGGACATCATCTCGTAAAAGTAAAATTACTGGTGTGTGGATTTTTGTATTAAACACCGAAAACACATAGAAAACATGTGGCGAGTACGTCAGTTCCTTACCTTCAAAAGTAAACGTTCTCCTCAAAGCTCAATGACAGGAAAGGAGCTGATCGTGATCCCAGAATAAATCAGAATATATTATTTTTCATCATCATTAATGATAATACCGCTTACTTTGTTCTTATATTTTTCTTTTGTTCTTGCATATAATAATAGGAGAGGTAACAACGCGAAACTAATTACCGACAAAAATTAGGTTTATAGGACAGATGAATATGAAGGTATTGAGTAATGTTATTTTTTATTATTTCGGTTCAGGTGTTGTTATTTTTCCTTTTTTTTTGTTTATCGGCTGAATTATTAGAAGTGTGTTGCTTCTTTTTCTATATATACAAAATTTTGTAATAATCTATTTCAGGATTTGTTTAATTACACCTGAATCATAGTGGCATGAGAGAAACGTAATGATGCAAAAACATCGTACACAAAATTATTGAAAATAAAAGTGAGCAAAAATTATGTGAGGAGACAAAAATGATTATAAAAAAGAGGGAATAGGAAAGGGTTTACCATCGTTGGTATGACAGCACATCATTGCATGGATAATTGAGCGTGGCATAGTACAGGACTAAGTATAATAGGGTCTGGTACGCACACATTTACAAATAAAAATTTGCAATATTGCATATTTCGATAATTCACTCATCCAGATATACGAATTATTTTTAATAAATAATACAATATTTAACCGATAGATGAATAATACAAACCAAAGATTTTATGATTTAATTGCAAATCATTAAAAATATGATCACACGTCTGGATGAGAATCTTTATCGAAAGCATATGCAAAAATGTCATTTGTTGACATTTGTCTAATGTCTCTTCTATGCTAATTATTTTTTTTTCCTAAAGTGTATCATTAAACGCAAATATTAATTTATAATCGTGATAATTGCGCGTGAGAAGTTTGAATCGAAAAATATCATTTTCTTAAAACCAACCAGATCTATTTTGATTGTAATAAAATATTTAACAGATCAAATATAACAAAAACCACCCACACGCAATATATCTTGTTGTCTATTTTTTTGTTCTACTCTTCCATCAATAATTTGATAGGAAATAGTAGTTTTGTTACGCATGAAAAGACAGAAGCAACTGTCAGATCCTCACCGGGGATTCCTTTGCTGTACATGCTTGACATATCCTCGAACTTTGGTTTCTTGACAGCATGTCCGGCTATAGGACAACCCGATAGTGATCTATGCGTTGAAAATGAGCCATTTATATGACCGATACCATCGCAGCCTGGTGTAGGACAATTGACACCTTCAAATTTCATCGCTGTCGTCGCTGCGATTGCTGCTTTGTGTTGTTCAATTGTTCCACCAGATTCCATGACTCGCGTTTTGTTCCTATTTGCGATCGGGCATCCGGATGCACTATAACGCGTCAAAGTTGTTAATGGTGTAAACATATATATATTTAAAATTAATGTTGTTATATTAAATATATGAGTGATTGGTTTTGTATCCTTGCTTCTTGATTGTATTTGTATATTGTAGCATAGAATACCATAATCATTTGATAAGAAATAATTTTATTGTAATTTTAATTATCTTGAACGAAATTTCGTTATATTTAATTAATTGATACGAATGTTTCGTTTGAGGAACCCGTTCTTTTTTGCTTAATTTCGTTAACCTTACCTGCGATGAGACAAGAATTTGCCAGTAGCATGGCCAGATCCATCACAACCTGGTATGGGACATCTGTAGTTCAAAATGGTAAGACCACCATCACCAGTACCGCACAACATCCATCCACACAGAGTAAGCGTGAAACGAGCGGAAACCGCCAGTTATTAGTCAGCGTCTTCGTCTTTACTCGGATAGGGAGAGTTAGTACGTGGTTCTACAGGGGATGGGTTTCCCCTTTGGTCTCGTAGCAGATCTTGGTACGTGCAATGCGGTCACGTAGATACCTGCTTTAGCTACATGTAACGTGCGAACGCGACGAAAACGTAAATTGAGATTGCGATTACTACCGACCCAGCAAATTGCAGAACTTGGAGAGGATCAGAGTTTCACGAGACCGAACCTTTAAGATTTACCAGTGTGTTCATTTGAAAATCTATGTATATATATATAGATATGGAAGAGAGAAAGAGAATAAATTCTAATTTGTTACAGGCATCGAACTAACCTCCTACCATCGAACAAACAAAAAAAGCCCATAATTTACAATATATAAATTTCTAAAGGATGTACCAAGATGAATGGAAAAAAGCCGATAGTATTTACAGGCAAATAAAAATTATTTAAAAAAACTGACCTTAATGGTTCTGAATCCTGTCCATCCCTTGGTTTGCTTTTTGGTTTATTAGCTCGCGGACAACCGGACAAACTTCTGTGAGACGAATAATTTCCAGTGACGTGTCCTGAACCATCGCATCCTGGTGTTGGACACTTCAGTTCTTGTGAGTGCGCTTGAATTTGTGAACGATCGGCTCGTGGACAACCAGAGAGGCTAAAAATTTGATAACATTCACAGTCAAGTTAAAGATGTTTAACATTTTCCATGACGACTAAGCGCTGCTCTTCTTTCTATAAATGGTGAAACGATTACACGTAATATATTATTAATATCTTTTACTGAAATGCGCGAGAAAATTATAAATAAAATAATCGCAACGCTGTAATCTTCATGGTTTTTAATCACGAACGTACACCTCAAGAACATCCAAGGTCTCCCGCAATACATCGCATGCAATTCACGCGACGTTGCCACGAGGTTTGCGAGAATACTTACATCGAATTTTCAATGCAGGATCCATCATTAGTTCTGTGTGATCTAATAGGATAGACCTCGATGAGTTCCAACAGCTTTATTTTCTTGGATATAACCATTTTACCAATGGAATTAGTATTTAAATTGTATTTAATGAATGGGAACTGCTGATGTAAAATTACCTCACCGAGATCATCCATTTAGACTTCTTACTTACTATGATATTGTAAAAATGATCAATTTTTTTTCATTGATCAAAGTCAAACTTGGACGATTGGACGACTTGCCTTGCATCCGGTTGAAACGTAAAATTATTGAAGTGTTTTTTTTTTTTGTAGATACACGCGATATATTATTGTGCTTCGATTTACATTGTTCCCGATTAAAATTACGCATGCGTATATTATTTATAAAAGGGTTTATGCATTGTCCTCTTAAAGCCTGATTTATCTTTAATTGCACATTTGAAACGGGCAATCAACGAAGATCGATTTAAGTAGCATGCAAATGGCAACGCCGTGTTCCAATTGGATCACTCATGAGGTGTCGCTCGTAAGGTCGATCGCGTTTCAGGTTCATGTCAACACAAGGTCAGCCTTACTCTAAGAACACTGAAAGGGAGAGCAGGGAGCACACTCACACCTGACCCCAGTGAAACTCGTCAATTGCCAATTATTTAAGTTTCCATTAGAATTATCAATTGCACTGCCAAAAATGTATTTTTTTTCTTTTTTATAGTCAAGTCATTTGATTATTATTTTTTTTTCCCCGGCACGGTTCTGTTCTGACATGGTCATTGACAACAGTTCGCTACGAAGCTGCCCACCTGAGGTTGGCGAAAGCTGATCAATATATGGCGGATTTTTGGTGATCCATAATACGAATCCGTAAGAAAAACTTAGACGCACTGTAAAAAGCCTCGTAAATGGAGAAGTAATTTTTTTATTTTTTAATTTCTCGCACAATTACGAAAGCATCATTTTCATCATGATTTTTTGTCATCCCTTTTCGTAGGGGTCGGGTCGAAATGGGAGGTAAATGAAAAAATTCATTCAACACGAAAACTTATCTACACACTTTGATATAATGCATCGTATTACAAAAACCAATAGATAATATATTATACGCAATTAAAATAGACATAAATGGAATAAAAGAGAGTGGGTGACAGACAGAGTCATCTTATGAGAAAAAACATAAGGATATATATAATATTTCATACTCATGTATAAAAGCTAATTTTAATCAATTATATATATATTATATCGAATATACAAAATAGCTCAAACTAGGAATCAGGATTTTCTAGAAGTATATTCGATGACGCAAAAACACCTAAGAAGCCACTACGAATCACCGACACGCAATGGTGCAAAACCTCCATATAAAGTATTTTTTATACATATACGTTGATGTATATGTGTGTATATATATATATATATATATAGGTATACGTATACGATGTTTGTACAAAAAGAAATGAACCGTAAGTGTAGACGTTTTGATTTTATTCATATGTATAAAGATGTATGATTTCGTGTTTGTTCAGGAATTTGTAATTCAAGATGAAAATGAAAATAAATGATCAAACCGGATTAAAATCATCTCATAGAGAGAATAATTCCTGTGTTTCTTGATTAGAGTTAAAATGATTCAGTGACGTGTGTAAATATGTTTTATATAAGTATGTAGCGTGCGTTCGTGCGTGCTGCATCGTTGTTTCAACATACAACATAAATATATACCAGGTGCAGAGTTTATGGGAACGCCTAAATATCTTCGATATTTATGGTTTAATGATAAAAATACTTATAACAAAGTTATACTAATTCAAGCTGTATATATCTGATTGTTTTATAGTTTTCATTTTTTGGTATTTCGTTAATTATTCATTCTTACTTTTATTCTGAATAAGAAAGTATTGAACAATGTCGAAAAATTCTTATCTTTCGAAGTATTTTGAAAAAATATCTGATGGATTATTGTAATGAGTATAACAAGCAATACCATTTTTTTCATTTTCTGCTTGAAATTAGGAAAATTATTACGAGGAAAGAGATAAATAATGGTCTAAGGTGAGCTACATATTTACGATTATATTTTTCTGTCCCGAGTGCACATGCACATGCATTGTTGCACCAAACACTTTTTCAAATTACTTTGTGAAATAATCATTTGTCGATATCGTGTATCTTAATACCATTTTTATTTTTTTATTCAGAATTTCACGAAAAGTTAATTCGAACGAACACAAATTTGTCAGATTTAATTAAAAAAAATAACACCAATATTCTGGATATCGATTAAACAATAACAAATTATTACCAATAGTCAGATATAATTCTTGAAATTATGCAACTTTGTTTGAAGTATCCATTTTTCCATAAAACCATAAATAACGAAGATATTTTTTATTAGTGTTTTATTTTTTTAAATTAAAATACTGTATCCGCGGTATATGTATGCATGTATGTATGTAATTAGAGAACGTCGACGATGTCAATGTCAATGTCAATGTCATCAATGTTCAATTGCTGCCTTGCCTTCTGTGGGTAGCGTAGTTCCCCGAGACATGACCCATGCCATCACAGGACGACGTGGGGCACTGTATCAGCTCCTTGCCGTCGCGACCACGAGGGCGGGCCGAGGTGCAAAATTCAACGTGTGCCTCCTTATATTCATACTGCACGGAACAAATATGAACAATAAAAACAACCTCAACGCGATTGCTCGTCTCATTTAATGTGCCTGCCTGATTGTCTGCCTGCCTGATTGTCTGCCTGCCTACCTGCTGTTATCTGATCTACGATGAGTATCGCGTTAACCAATAATAAATCGTATTTGTCTTTAAACGCACCCCACCCCCCTCAAAATTTGATTTTTTAACAATTGAAGAATAAATAAAAATAAAAATCAGAGATATGAGGGCACGCAAGTTGGTTAAAAAAATATTGTTCTCTTGCGAGTGGGCGTAACATCGTTATACCTCGTGTGCTAGCAAATCTCTAACCGAATACGTCGAGTGAAAGAAAAAGAGAGAGAGAGAGAGAGAGAGATGAGGGAGAGATGAGTAGAGAGAAAGAGAGCAACGATGCAATACTGAGAAGTTTTATTGCGTTCTGCAACTTTTCTCGGAATAGGAAGGGGTCGGGGGCTGTTGCTGCTGGTGCTGCTGGGCTGGGCTGGGTTGTTGTTGCTGCTATTGCTGCTGCTGCTTCTACCGATGCTCCTTTTTTGCATTCACGATGATCATAAGCAACGGATATATGAAACAACATTCGTGAAAAATGTTCCCCTTCTTTTTTTTTTTGACGGAGAAAGAGAAATAGGAAGAGTAGGAGGAGAAGTAAAGAGGGACGAAAGGAGAACACGTGGATCAGAATCGGTGAGAGCAGACGATTTTGTTCCTACTTCTCGTTCGTCTCGCTCTTGGTCTCGTAGATGGACGAGAACTCACCCCGTGGGCTATGAGATGCCCCGAAAACCTCGATGACCCTTGAGTGGCCACGATATTGCTGGGAAACCAAGCCAGCGGATGCGGACTTGAGTGCAATTCACTGGTTCGCCCTCGGGTTTGCCCTATCTGCTTGCTTTCCTGCTTGCTTGCTTGCCTGCCTCCCTGCCTGCCTGCCTTCCTGTTTTTCGGTCTTCGTCTCTAACCACTTTACTTTTGCCTTCGTCGTATATCCTAACTATTATATAACCTGTTCAATTCCTGACTTGAAGAAACCAATTTTTACGATAATCCTTTTCTGAGATTTAAAATCAAATGACCATGAGTTCGAAACTGATAATGAATAAAAATCATGTCTTTCATCTTCAAAGTTAAATCACATTTGTACATTTCTTTTTTCTTTATAAGTAAGAAAAATGCTAAAAATATAACCGTGATATTTACTGGATTATAAATGTATAAAGAATAAAAGAATAAGCTGAATATATTATGGTTTTAACGTCGATACATCAAATTTTGTTGAACAACGTGTATGCAAGTAACGATTCCAGTTGTAGAGGTAAGGCAGTGTAGGTAAGTTCCGGGTTCTAACTCCGACGGGACAGCGCAGCTTTAGCCCTATAATCCAGTGCGGTAGCAACTGATTATACCCCACCTTCCCTTTCAACCTTATCCACCCTCGGCAGCTCACCACCTTCTCCATCCATACTTTGGCTTGTCCTTTCTCTCTCTCTCTCTCTCTCTCTCTTTCTCTCTACTACGTTTCTCTTCTCTTCTCTTCTCTTCTCTTCCTTCCGTCTCCACTTCCTTCTCACTCTCTCTCTCTCTCTCTCTCTCTCTCTCTCTTTATCTCTCTACCTCTTACATGCCTCGAACCGCGCCTTCTACGCCATACCGCCGAGCTTTACGTCAATTAGAATAAGGTTGGCACTTTCGGTACGAAGAGTAATTACTTTAATTAACAAAATGGAGGTAGGTATGCGTAGCCTCTCCCCTTTTGCACAGTCCGTCGATGTTAGCCGTCGCCTTTCTGCCTTTTCGAGCTTCGGGCGCGAATATATCGCGAGAGAGATTTGCGCGACCCTTTCCGCAAGGCAAGTACCAAATATACAGACCTTATCGTGCCAAATTGTCGCATGGGGTATTATATTGCTTTTCTATTTATCTTATAAAACATACTTTTTTATCCTATATTTGTCTCACGTATCTATTATTATTGAATTTATATTTGATTCCAAATAAAATTGAATTCATCGTCAACAGTAAAAGAAAGGATTGTGTACAATTTCTTTAAAGCGTAAAAACTTTAGAGAATTGTTGATACATCAGATGGTTAGTTTCTTACCTGTCATCTTTACCGGATGGTTTATCGAGAGGTCCAACAGTATGTTGTGGTGGTGGCATACTGTAACACGGTGCTGGGGTATAACCTGCTGGAATTTGGTATCCAGAAGTAACTGGACCTGCAGGGTAGGTTCCACCACAATTATAACTTGCGGTGGGGTAAGGAGTATAAGTGTTTCCAGGATACTCTGGTTGTACTCCAGCCATACCGTAACCTGGATGCGGGCTCATTGGTCCATATCCTATGAAAAAAATATCATACAAAATAATGATTAAATATATTATTTAAAGGTCTGAACTTTCTTCTAACGTATGAGGAAGAATCGAAGAAAGATTAAACAAAAATATCTCTCGAAAAGAACAAAGGTGTGGTGCACGCGTTACTTGATTAACCGTTGTAAAATTTACACATTTATTTACTGGCAAGAATTCATTTCATTGTGAGAGAAAAAAACGCGAAGTGCAAATAGCCGACGGATGGGAAGGAGGACGGGGACGATGGTGCGCGGTGGTTGCGCGACGTTGCAGGAACACGTTGATGGCGAACGAACATAGCAGTGTGCGCTCGAATGTTTCAATTTCAATAACTACTCCCCAGCGTCGGAGTCCGGACAATATTGGCCGCACCGGACTTTTGCCAGCTACGTGTACGCGAAATATTGATAATTAACAATGGCCGTGTACCGTCACAGTGGGTGGTCCGGTATGGAAGGGTGTACTGTGAATGTCCAGAATGAAAGAGAGTGAGCGAGTATCTATGTACGTGCGTGTATGGAAATGTTAGTGAGTGAAAAAGAGAGAGAAAAAGAGAAAGAAAGATACAAAGAAAGAACGTGAGAGAAAATGGGAGAATGAGATGGGGGAATATGAGAGATAAAAAGTAAAAGAGACAGAGGGGACGCCGCGTAGGTGGTTTGGAATGCCAAGGCACAGAGAGACTGAGGAAAATGAGAGTTGGGGGGCATAGGTGCCTATTATGGCAGTCGTGTACTGTTCTGGCGAATTTTTATTCGACGGTTGTAACCACGTATCTCTTTCTCTCTTTCTCTCTCACCCTCCTATACGTTCTTCATGCCTCTCGAAACCCCGAGGGCGTCGCACTCTTTGTTCTCTTCCGCGCGTTTCACCAGCGAACTTCCTCTTTGCCACCCTTCCTACTACTATCGGTAGATATAACCACACTACATCGACGTAACGACAGGCTAACGTGAAACGTTATGGTACCTTGTTATAACCGACTATCTTTCATCACTGTGAACCTTTTTTCTTTTTTTTTTTTTTTTACATAGGAAAGTGGTAACGTGTCTCCTTTCTTAAAGTATCACTTTGTGGAAGGATAGGAAGGTAAGAGAAGTAACCAGTTAAGATGGTTATCATTTATTTTCGAGTGTACGAGAAAACGGTTGAGATAATATTGCAATAAATGGCAAATAACTCACCGGTAGGATCTCGGTAGGCGTCCATGTAGTGGGAACCACCACTGTCAGGGGTGCTTTCACGACTATATGCAGCTACGTGCACACCGGGTGGCGGGAATCCTGGGACAGGCCTGATTCCTGGACCCCCGCTGAAATTGACTGGCTCGTTTGCCGTGGAAAAGTCCACGGGCTCAGTTTGTTCTTCGATTGGTCGTGGTGCCGGAAAACCTGGACCTACGGGAACCGCAACGGCTTCTCCATGACCCGTGGAATATTGAGGACTTGGTGCACCACTGAACAAATCAATGAAATCCAATTTTTTACATGATTCTTTTTTTGTTCACATTAAATAAATATTCTATTCAATTAAATAATTACCTGTGAAGTCTATTCACGCTAAGGTCCAATGTTTGACCCTGAGGACTAGGGACTTGAGGACTTGCAGTCAAGTGAGGACTTGCAGCAGCTTGTGGACTACCACCGACAGTTTGACCTCCTCCATATTGCGGACTGAGACTGCTCGAACCATAAGGAGGAGCCTATAAATTATTTTAACAATTCATATGAACAATTCATATTTGTTCTATACTTAGATATTGATTTTCGAATATTCCTAAATTCATGCCAACCTGTGGACTAGTAGAAGTAACACTCGACGTTGACAGATCCATCACCGAACCCCCTGGAGAAGTTGGCGGTCCACCAGGTTTTTGCATTTGTTGAACTTGTGCTACTGTCACGCATTTCACTATAAAGCGTATTCAAATAATAACGATAATTATAAATAATAAATAATTTTACAAATAAAATATATTTACCATCTTCCGTTTTCATCATGCTCGCTGCCGTGGCAGCAGCCATAACCATTTGATGTTGTTGAGCGGCTGCTGCAGCTTCTTGATGATAAACGCGTTCCTGTTCCTCGGGCGTCATGCCGGTCTGTCCCAAATAATACATATTTGATCTTGAATGCAGCTGCTGTTGTTGTTGCTGTTGTTGTTGTTGTTGCTGCTGTTGCTGTTGTTGTTGCTGCTGCTGTTGCTGAGGTTGGATTGGTGCACAAGTTTGTGCATCGTATCTTTCATACGCTGACGTGGTACCTGGATCGTATGGTCGATGATTAGCAGCATTGGCTATTGGATTTTCGTAACCTCTAGCAGCGGCTATCTCATTCGAATAAGTAACTACGGGTCGTGCAATATTAGTTGTTCCTGGATGCATGTAAGCTCTCGCATGTTCGGCAGATCTGTGATGATAAAGTTCTTCGCTGGTAGTAGCAGCTGCTGCAGCGGCTGCAGCAGCAGCCATCATTGTCGAAGATTCGTACGGTGATCTTTGAGACATTTGATGACTCATCCTCGTATCTTCAACCATTGGCATGGGATAAGCAACTGTCGGTTGCATTGGCAAAACGTGATGCGTTGGATGTTGATTGGAATGATGTATGCTACCACCTATGGTACCCCTTGAACCCATTGCATCCATCGATGACAACGATGACGAATTGGAATCCTGATTCATATAAGAATCGTATGTAGGCCGAACTGTCGGTGGTGGAGGTGGTGGCGGTGAATTGACACGGCACGATACGGTATCTTCCGTCTTAGGTACCAACAAGTCTGATGTATTTTGGCCTCTACTTGGTAAAGGATTGCAGCAACTACCACTAGCTGTCATGTTCTCGGTCTTAGGGACTACCTTGCTTGAACGAGAAGGTGGACTTTCCTCTGATGTTTTAGGAGGCTTCACATTTATCCCTGTGCTTTTCGTAGAGGCATAATAGTCGTAAGTCAAGGAACTTATCACTGGCTTTGTGTCCTGACTACCAGACGAATACTGCGAATAGGACTTGCTGTCCATTGATGGTGGCAGTAGATTTGTGCTGATATATTCTGGAGGTATTCCTGACACTATTGTAAAAAAGATTAATCATTTTAAATATTGCAATTAACTGTTAATAAATATAATAGAATTTAGATATTGAAACAATTATCTTATTTAAATTCTAAATTATTCAAAATGTTTGGATCATTGGAATCAATTAAAACAATATATGAAATTATTAATTTAAGAATTTGTTTATATCAATCAATGGTTCAGGGAGTTATCTAATTTTTCAAATAAATTTATAGACAAAATTTACAATAAAAATAAATGCTATTCTTTCGACGTGATACAAGTGGAAAAATAACAAGATCGTATATAAATATTAAACTTAAAAGACTACAAAAAAGGCCCGGAAATGTTAAGAATGCAACACCGTAAAGTGTGTGGAGGAAGCTTTTGATGTATGAAAATGAAGAGCGTGCGGAAGAGTTAGAAATAATAATAAACGACATAGATGAAACGCTTGCAGTTCTATTAAACGGAATACCAGGATAAAAAGAATGTGACAAAGCTGTTTGGAATTTAACGAAAAAAAAACGAAAAAAAAAACAGAAAATTAATAACTGCAAATAAGTACGGTGCACGATGAAATTCTTCAAAATGTTAAAAAAAAATCTAATTCCTTTATTTACGAAGGTAAACGAACTGAATGTTACTGATGGAATTCAACTTGAAATAATTACGTGTATTATAAAAAAACCATCTCCATTCGTTTTTATCATTTGATTGAAAACGTAAAAGACAAGAAATTGATGAAATAAAAAAGTGAATGAATTCGAAATAACGATGAAATTATTTTGATTAAAAAAACTGAAGAACATGTCCTATATATGGTTGGAAAAACCTACACACACACTCTCTCTGTTTCTACACCTTTCTAACATTTAATCCTTATCTCTGACACAGTAGGACTCGATGTAGTTGCAGGAATTTCTTGTCCAACGAATGGGGAGAGCCCTAGGAGTTGCGATGTTTTTTTTTGTTACACCTTACCTTGTGCCCTGTGTCGTGCTTCGCGTGCGGCCTGCTTATTTGCCGCAGCTATTGGACACCCGGAGAGGCTTCTATGGGTGTTCCTATTAGAGCTGACATGACCACGACCGTTGCAGCCAGGCGTTGGGCATTTCAAAATAGTCTCATGCATCGCCAGAACTAAAGAGAACCCAGAGACACGTGGCGTCGATCAGACACAACACGATCAGACACGTAAGGAGGAATATTTTTAATCATTTTTTTTTCTTATTTTCTTATTTTATATATTTAATTATAAATATTTGTATGCGTTGAGTATAATTATCACGATTGAGTAGATTACTCCTATTATTGTTCTAAGGAATACAAGGATTATAAAAATAGGAAAATGACTATTGTGGATATCAATAATTAGGGTTTCGAAATCGATACATTTTAATAAAATAAAACAACAGAATAATAAAAAAAAAAGAAAAAATATACACGTAAAAATAAAACAAATGTATAGCATTAAGATATATTAGATAGGAATACAGGAATAATAAGTAATATTACACAATATTATTAATAACGATAAATCATTATGTGTAGTGACAATCAAATATACCAAGCGGGTAGAGAGAAACGCAAGAGATAACGATATAATTAATAAAGAGAGAGATAAATTATATAATGCGATTTTGAAGTATTTTCGTGTACACTGTATGTATGTATTTTTTTTTATCAACAACTTGTTCAATTTTGATGTAGTATTGTTTGATAATGTGTATCTTGTATTCGAATGTAATATTAAATGATCGTAAATAATATAGCGAAGGTTTAATTAGCATAATTATAATTGACACGTTAAATATTGATCTTTAGAAAAATTCAACGATTATGAAATATATTTTAAATGTGATTATTCATGATTTGTAATTATAGTAATAATAATAATAATAATAATAATAACAATAATAATAAAATATATCATTTATGTCGTATCCTTGTTTAACGATTTTCTAAATGGGTGTTGTTATAAAAGGCTGACGAAGGAAAAAAGTCACAAGGTAATTATACTCAATCGCATAATCCTCCGTACGATAGTTTTAGACAGACGCACACGTTAAATGCCAAAGGGGGGTGGAGAGGGAGAGTCCTTCGCACTTCTCGTGTCTCGAGTTCTCCACAGGTTCTTAGGTACGTCCAAGAAAACCAAATACGAGTGTCGTGATAAAACTCTCTACTATAGAATAATAATAATAAAATAATAATAATAATAATAATAATAAACTACTAAATAATAAGACAAAAAACGAGATAATAATAATAAAATGAAAAACGGAATAAAAAGAAACGAAACGAAACGAAACGGAACGCAATAAATAAAAAGCTCTCTACCCCGCAAAACAAAAAAGCACAGAGAAAGAATATGTAACAAAGAGACAGAGAGAGACAGACAAACAAACACACATAATGGAACGCAGAGGCTAGTTTCTTTTTTTGTGTTGGTACCTATATATATCGTTTTAACGATAAACTCATATGTAGATTTTTAATGTACTTCGCGACTATGTCAAAAGAAACAAAATCCAATTGAAATACTTTTTTATCCCATCGACTGATTTTAATTAAAGGTACAGCTGATAAATATTGCATCCTAAATTCTTCGTTGTAATGGAAAATGGCGCTCTCGAAAAAAGAAGATGCACTACTAAGAAAGGAATTATTTCAAATAATAAAAAATTGTACTCACTTTCAGGCGTTAGTTTATCCTTCCGTGGACAACCAGATAGACTGTGAACAAATAAACATAAATTTTTCATTATTGATTACTATCATTCATTTAAAAAATTTATAATCGTTCGACAAAAACATCAATTCTATTTGCTATTGAAGTTTGATTATAGTGAAACGCGTATCTGTCCTTATCAAACGGGGTAGAGGGTAAAACGCGGATTAATTACTGATAATTGCTTACCTGCGGTGATGGGAATAGAGTCCGGTCACGTGACCCTGCCCCGTGCAACCTGGGGTTGGACACTTGTTGCCTTCTGTAACAAATCAAAGCGAAGTACGTGAATTTATGTTTGCTTGATCAATTCTCATTTTTTAAAGTATTACAAATTGTTAAATATTGAATCAGTATGATTTTAATTAACAATAATTGATTTTTATGTTTAATTATAATTAGTTCATAAATCGTTGTTCTCTTTCGAATAAATCAAATGATTTGTATTTTTTGAACATGTTAACGTGAATAAAATATTATTTGTAAATATATATCGTGTCCTGGTTGTATTTATTTAATACGAAATATTATAGTTTGGATATGATTTAATAATTACGCTTTGATAAAGTTTACTATTTGCAGCAATCAATTATGTGAAACTCAATTTCTCTTGTGGTCCCTGTTAAATACCACCACACAGTCGATATTTTAAGAGGTTACTTTAATACAACCTTTATTTCGATGGAAAGATTGTTTAATCAAGAAAATCATACGAAGAATTTACGATTATAAATAAACCAACAATTATATATATTTAGTAAAAATATGTATTATATTATATTATTAATTTGAATAGAATAAATATATACATTTTGTTTTAAATGTATATAATACACATACGATATGTTGGTAGTATTCAGCAGTGTATTACACTTGTATAATATTGTCGTCGAATGCAAATGAACTATTAAATGGATGACAACCGAACATGTCCAACATCACGTCGTTGTTTCAGTTAGTACGTGGGGTGCATATTCAATATATGTGTCGTTTGTCGATATATTCTAAGGTTTTAATCGTTTTTCAATGAACAATTTTACCAAAAAGCTTCAAATTAATTATAAATAATTATTAATTAGTCTAGAAATATTATTTATGAATAACTTCTGTCTAAAATAATTTAAATCTTAGGGAATAGTGTCAGGTATTAATTGTGCATCATTAGTGTACTTGTTTTTTTTTTTTAATTCCATTTTGCAATCATGAACTTCTAAAATATTTTTAGAAATTTTTTTGAATTTTTTTTTTTTTTTCTTTGAACTTCGTAAAACTACGACCAAAAAAAAGGAAGCCGACATTAGGATCTGGTCGTGCATTAAATACACCTTAATGATACAGTATAAATCATGTACGATCATGTTCGTGCTCTCAGAGTGACCTCGCGTGACCAGACAATTACAGGCTGCCAATAAGTGCGGATAGTCGAGAAGTATCAATCTATCGGGATGAGACTAATGGTTTCTATTTCCTATCTTTGAACCTTAAGTTGATAAAATAATCAAAATCTTTGTTATAAATATTGCATAGTTAAATTATAAATACAGAAGCATACACACATGCACACTCAAAAGAACTTAACTATAAATTGTAATTAAAAATTATTGCTTTGAGTGTAGCGTTGATTAGTATTGTAAATTTATATATTTATATTGATAAATTAATCAAATAAATTTATAAGATGAATTCAACACCTACACAGAGTACACATATATATATATATATATTTTTTTTTTAGATAGGTAGTAAGTTTGTCACGTGTATCACAAGGGTCGAAGACGGATTCCGAGAGAACCTTAAGGATGAATCCAGGTTTAGGTTGGGGCGTCGAAGCTCTTCCCCCTTGGAGTAAGCGCACTTTTATAAACTTTGTCGTGTACTAATCCCCCTCTGACTCTGATCCCTCTAGCCAACTACGGGCGATCCTGAATCGGCTGCCATGACGGCAGAAAACTTCATCAGCCCGTCATTTCGCGTACTAGAGAGTGAGATAGAGAAGAACCTAACCCTGCTTAGATGTCCGTGTTCTCCTTAAGGCGACTTCAGTCGGACCCACTTCGTAAATTGGATTACGATACGTGACGTCATTAGCGGCATACTTTATTTACAGAGAGTTCCAAAGCCTTATGTCGAAATTAACGATAAGGAGAACACTACCCAACCGTATCTGTGATAAACGCGTGATTGGTATCTTTAAAAAAATATATATTCTTGTAATAAAGATTATCAAAGTTTTATTTGTAATTGGATTTTATAAAAAAACCTCAAAAAAAAAGAAATGATCGAAATATTAACACCTGTTCGATTGCAAATTGCATATTGTTCAAATTATAATTAAAAGTATTAAGAATATAGTTAAATATTTTTATTTAATGTGATAAACGCGTGATTGGTATCTTTAACAAAAAAAATTACCAAAATTTTATTTGCAATTGGATTTCTGAAAGAAAAATATTCGGAATATAATTTTTACATCTCATTGATTGCAAATTGTCTTAATTATAATTAAAAGTATTACGAAAATAATGAAATATTTTTTATTTAAAGGGATTTAGGCTACTGGTTGATCTTCCTACCTTTTTAATTAGGATCGTTCTCTAAAAAGGAAAAAAAGGGGTGACGAGATAAGTGAGGGCACGCGGTTAGCCACTGGTAGGATTAATAAATTAGCCGTAAGGTTTTAAAACCCAACTTGTCGTCGTCGTCGTCGTTGGCTAAGCTCAGGAAAAAGATGGAAAGAGAAAAAAGAAAAAAGGAAAAAAACGATGGGGGAAGGATAATGGTTCCGGTCAACAAAATGAATAGCGGCACGCGCTGTTCTTTACGGATGTCTGAATAGACTTGTAACGAGTCGGTCCTACCACGATTCTTTCTCTTTCTGATCCCTCCTCTCCTATCATCCCTCTCTTTTTTCTTTTTTTTCTACGGGAATCCTAAGTCAGGGTAGGTGGAAGGAAGGATAGAAGAGGAAACGAGTGGAATCAAGGGGTGAGAATGAGGATGTGTACTATGTAGTAGTTGCCGAAGGGTGAGGCTGAGACCGGAGTGTGTAATTGTGTTATTTTGTAGCCATTTCACGTGAGGGTCACCGCGGGAGGGCCAAAGGTGTACATAAACACCAGGATTGTTTTATTCACTCGACTTGATACGAAACTCAACGCGAATGTACCAGCTACCACTTTTTTCTCTATTTTTATCCACTATCTCTTTCGTTCTAAGGGGTGAGAAATTTTTTTTTTATTATTTTTCTATTTATTTTTTTCCTTTTTACTTTACTTTTTAACAGAACAGTGTTTCGTGATGTTATATTTCATAAAACACACGTAAATTAAATTCAAAATATAACGAATGTGAATGGTTTTCTTTAATGAGTTCATTCATCGAAGAAGGGTAAAAGAAAAAACAAAGAGAAGAAATAAGATCAAGAGAGGAGTATTTACACAAGTCGACGTTTACTCTTAAAAGGATAGGGGGAAAGAGAGAGAGAGAGAGAGAGAAAGGGGGTCTCTCACGCGAAAAGGGAGTAAATGCCCTTTTTATGCGTACGGTCGCGCAAAGGCAGCGTAAAATTGAGTTACAGGCCAGTTTATTTTTTTATTAGCTAGACCGAGAGTTTGCCACGGTGGTCTC
This sequence comes from Polistes dominula, assembly GCF_049000335.1. Classification (NCBI taxonomy): domain Eukaryota; kingdom Metazoa; phylum Arthropoda; class Insecta; order Hymenoptera; family Vespidae; genus Polistes; species Polistes dominula. The sequence continues at coordinate 9,454,206 of NW_028301152.1, read as the reverse complement.
AATGCGAATAAAAAAAAGAAGGGGTGGTTTTTGCGGCCAAAGGATTTCCCGATAGTGGTTTTATGGCGTGTCAACGCGCATTTACGCGCGTGCGTGTAGACCCGTAAAAGTGACGAAAAAAAAAAACAAGGTAGAACGCGATACGACTATTGAATGAATTATCAGTATATTTGATTGTTGTGATTGTGAACAGGTTGTAACAAAGAATTACACTAATTTTATAATAGATTTCGATTATTTCAGATTTCTAAAAAATTAGTAAGAAGTTAAAAAAATTGCTTTATTATGATATAAATATTGAAACTATTTATATATTTATTATATATTATTATATTTTTACTTGATCACATTAAATTTTTTTTTTAATAATGATTTTGAAATAGAAAATGATTGAATTTTTGCAAATGTTTAATTTTCACAATTTCGGGTGGAGAAAATGTTAAGGGGATAATAACAGACGACAGCAGGGCGCAGCGTGGTAATAAGGTGGCTTGGAACGGCTGCGATGCTAGTCACGTTTCCAGCCGCTGACAGCTGCGGCTTATACGTATGACGTGGTATCAACCCCAAATTTCCCCCGACTAGACACACCGTGTCAGGGCTGCCCTAAGACCCTGGAATGCACTCGAGTCTCTACCTGTCACGTTCCACCACGCTTCTTGTCACCTATACTATCAAATTTTATCTCTTTCTTTACGTCTTACTCTTGTCTTATATTCTTATTTCTCTTCTTAATTACCGATTATTACTACTCCAAAAGTATTTACATATACATACACAACTTGTTATTGCAATTAATATGAAATTTAAATATAAATTACGAGATATCTTAGTTTTATCAAAATATTGCAGGAATTGATATTCGTTTCGTTGATATTATAGCAAAATACTTTTCATCAATTAGGACAGAAGTTGGTCAAAGCCATCAATCAATGCAGTTTAACATCTTCGTTGCAGAATATCGATAAGCTTAAGGAAAGGACACATAGAATATCTTCAACCGTTGAGACCTTGATTTCACGATTTGAGTCATCACCCCTCGCTTCGTAATTATTGATTTTCCGAGCTGCCCTAACTCCCCTAACTTCATAGAGAGAAAATAGGGAGGGGGTGTAGAACTGAGAGACAGAGTGAGAAAGAGTAACGAAGTAACGGAATAAGCTGAAGAGTCCGAAATGCCGTTTGTCCCTTTCTTATAATGTATAACGTACGAGTGGGAGCACTTTACTATGTTATCTCTTCATCAATTCTTAAACTTTCTTTTTTTCGTTACAATTAAATACGATGGATATAGTTTCAAGATTAATAAAAAAACAATACACGTTATCGATTAGAATATTGTTATTTTTAAAGGACATTAATAGAACTATCAAGACGTTAAATATCTTAACTGATTCTCATTTCTCACCTCTACTGAGACTGGACGGAGACATGGACATTCCTGGTCTGTTGGCATCGAACGTGTTAGGTCTTTCTGGCATTTTCATCATATTTTCCTGTTGTCCCGTTCCACTTGCAGATGAACCATCATTGGTATTTGTGGAACTGGATGTGGTACTGGTAGACACAGCGGTGATCGAAATGCTGGTTACGTTGTTACTGTTCGAACTTCCATTAGTTCCACTATTGTTATTATTATTATTATTATTATTATTATTCACATTGTTGTTATTCGTATTCTTGTTGGCAATGTTACGATTACAATTCGTTCCATTGTTATTATTATTATTACTACTGTTGTTCGTATTGTTGCTTCCAGTGGTACAATTGCTAACTGCAGCAACACTGACCACTCCTTCTCTGTTAATATCTTGAATAGCACTGGCAGCTCTAGAACCAACTCCAGCGGGTTGAAGAATCGTATACTGTTTTGAGGAATCTGGACTTGTCACTGAGGGAAGTCCTGTTGGACTTTTACTGCTAGATACCGTGTTGGATGAAGGATCGTGTACCGACACGTGATGCGATTCTTCTTTCGATGATTTTAATTGCAACAACGAAACGGTCGGTGAATGTTTATCCTCTGACGTCGGTGATAAACCAGGGACAGGCTGTGGGGTTGGCATCGTTGGGCCAAGACCTGGTGCTGGATAACCAACGAAGGTAGCCGAAGCTGGATATGGACCAATAGGTGGTATGGGGGTTGCACCAACCGGTACCGTTGCTGTACTGCGACAAATGTTTTTCGAATGATCACTGGTAGGAGGCCTGAATGCAGAAGTGGCTGAGAATGGAGAATTCGTTGACACCGAAGAATTAGATGATGTTGCCGTAGGTGAGATCTTCATATTATTTTCATGGTATTGCCTTTGATATCCCGCATAATGTTGTTGGTGATGATGCTGTTGTTGCTGTTGTTGTTGTTGTTGTTGTTGTTGTTGTCTTCCGATGATGGAAGGGGATTCTGCATTTTTGCACATTCTATCTCTGTCGCGATCGTTTGGTCTTTCTCCTGTGGTATCATCTTTATCGGGAGTAGGATCTGACATGTCGATTTCTAATTCATTCGATGAATCGTCAACTAATTCGTTAAAATCTGGTGGTTCGTATCTGGAATATTTATTGTCCATTTGACGGCCTTGGGAATCAACGTGAGCACCAACGAGATTTCTTTCATTTCTCTCTTTGCCGGCTAAAGATCTAACCGATACTGGTCGAATCTTACCGGATTCATTTTGACATGTGTTTACCTGACATTGTATGTTCGCACATTCATTTTCAATTTTGATCAAATTATCGAATTCTTTTTTGCCCTTCGTCAAATGTTGTTGCTTCATAACATCTTGTTTCATCTGCATCTGGGATCTACCGCACCGATCATGTTGACCACGAAGCGTTATCACGTCTTTTAACGAACAACCAGCATCCGTGCTGGTGGTTGACGAGGTAGATAACGACGAAGGTGATAATTTAGGATTTTCTTTCTTTTCTTCGAAAAGATTTTCGAAATTAGACTCATATCTGTCTTCTTCTGAATTTCCTCTTTGGTATAACGAACCTCTAGGTCCGGGCCAACTTCCAGATAAACTTTTCAATGCTGCTTCAGTTTCTCTTATAAGAGTTTCATCGTCTTCCGGTTCCTCGCAATGTTTACTTGATTTTCTAGCCGGACTTCCTGAATTTCCCGATGTGAACGCCCGTTTCTTCTGCGGTAAAGATATATTTTTATTTGGATCAACGTCAACCGATTTTCGTATTTCATCGTCACGAACACTTTTTCTTCTTCTTTTAGCAGCTGCGTCAGTCACCTCCATTTCTTTCGGAACGCTGGTTTGAGGACCCTTTTTGTTTGTCAGTAATGGCTGTTGCTGCAATTGTTGTTGTTGTTGTTGCTGTTGTTGCTGTTGTTGAGGTTGTTTAAGATTCGAACTGATCGACTCTGCTTCCAGCTTCCGTTTTTTGAGATGTGCCATTGCATTCTGCCCGCCTGGGACGCTGGTCAGTTCCACCCTGGAACACAAAAATTCCAGAGGATCAGCAAGTCTATTTTCCCATCGGATGCGTCAATGCATTCAATTCGATCTACGAGTGCACATTTCTCTTTCATCGTCGGCGCAATCTAATTAACACGGCTCTCGTTGATTCAGGATCAGTTTAATGGATATGAACGATCGATCCGTAAGATCTTCGAATCGTGTCTTCTCAACGTGTTATCTACGTAATAGTGATCTCGAGATCTGAACGATCATGTTTTGAGAGAAAGTTCACCTGCGATCCGTCGAGGACACTGTCCAAAGAGCTGTGGCCCATTCCTGTGCAGCAGAAGTATATTTTCCCCGATTGCGATCGATTAATCGATAAACATAGACATCCCCTCTGAACCGAGGGCACCTTTTTATTTCGTTTGTTTCTTAATTTTTTTTTATTTGCTTTTTATTTATGTGTTTTTTATTTATGAGGTAGTCTGTCAAAAAATCAGACGCACGCGCCGAGGCACGCGCTGAACACGCGCGCTCGCAGAATGAATCGCGGTTGCGTATGGACGGAGGTTGCGCTGCGTAAATGCGCGGAGAACCCTTACAGTTGGGTTGCTCATAAGCTACTGTTCTATGTTTAAGTTAGTACGGGGTGGCGATCCTCTACAGTAAAAAGGGAAGGGATAAGGGCTTGCGCGTGTTGCGTTGTAGCTTCTGCTTCGTCGCGAAAAGTGGGGGCGGGTTCTGCGCACTGTCCACCCCCTTTAAGCTTTTCTCGAGCGCAATTCCCGGCCCCTTCTATATACACCCTCTTTGTCGTCTCGCCACCCCCAGGGACACAGGAGAAGGGGATACAGCTCCTAGATGCACACACCACAATTTTATCCTTCTATAAAGGTAGATACATTGCGCACCTTTTCTCCTTCCCCCACCCCCTTTCTTCCATTATATTGCACTTCGATTTTTATTTCTATTCTACAATATATATTTGTTTCTCTATAAGTCAATTTATTTACGTATCCTACTTGCTTTATATCGGAAATACCGAATGTTAAAGAACTCTGTTATCAAAGTAATATATATATATATATATATTTAATTTTAATGTCGATGACATATAGCCTTTAAAATGACATGGTTCGAAACGTATACCCTAATATTGAATAAAGAAATTAAATGCAATACGTATAGTAAGGTTTTGAAAAAACGAACAAAAAGATAATAGTAACGTTTAAATATAATTATTACATGTATATAATATGTGACGTACAGATGGGAGTTAAGGTTTTCATTCGGTTCAGAAGACTTTATAATATTGACTAGTTATACAAGTGAACATAGATGCGTCTATGTAAGATTTACAGCAATAATACGAACTGACTACTGAAATTAGATAAACGTTGCTTCTCTAGAAGACGGTCGAGGAAGAGTGGGATCAGCATCAGCGCTTAGCAGAGCTTTCGAGGATTCAGAGAAGCGAAAGAGCTTCCTCTTAAACCTTAAACCTTCCTCAAACCACGGAGCCCGGAGTTTAGAGCGACGAACTCCTACGAAGGATCGCGGTGAATTGTACCCATACCCGAAATCACAAGTTAAATCGCACCAACGGCTTAAGACATTATCACTTTTCTTTGCGGACCGATGCTCACCCGTCCGAGAGTTTTCCTTAGGAATGATAGAGAGTCGAATAAGGAACAAACGAGAAAGAGTACTATACCAGAGAGAAAGAGAATCCCTTTAGAGTTCGAGGATCGATGCGTCCTCGTCGTCCACCCTCCAATTACGTGCCATCCCTTACGGCCTGCGGGGAATAATTAGAAAGCAACCCTGGCATGGTTAGAGTAGATAGCCCCATGGATGTGTGCAAGACTAAGGATACTTTCGTGATGATCTTCGAAAAAGGTGCCATTGTGATTTCCAATCGAATTGACACATTTTAAGAAAATCAACAAAAAAAGAAAGGTTTCATTTATAATACAAAAAAACAATATTTAAATAATGTCATTACTTTGCTAATTAGATAATTATCGATTATTAAATGTGTAATAAGTAACATCGTGACTTTGAGTAAAGATGAAAAGTCTTGTCGCCTCAAAATCCGTACTTGTCAATTAATTAGCGAGTGCTACCCATGCCTCCTCAGTGGGAAGAGTTGGTATCTAGGAAGATGAACACGCAGTAGAGCGGACGATGGCGCCTCCATTGGAGGGATTAGAGTATTAGACGACGTCACGTCACTGGAAGTCTAAAGGAGCCTCCTTGGAACTGTGCTTTGCGAGATAGCCTAAACTTCAACATCCCCCACCTACCCCTTCGTTCCCCGATTTCCTCAGCGCCCTGCTGAACAACCTCTCTTGCTTTTCCCTTTCCCTAATTCTAACGTCCTTCTTCGAGCCCTCGACAATTCCAATTAAATAAACCGCTAACGGATCTATAGCAACGGATACATAACGTTCTTAACAATTTTATTACGATACCTTATCAAAAATTGTTAATTCGTTTCAACAATTTCTTGATTTAATTGGAATGAATATATTATAGAAAAAAGAAAAGAGAGAAGAATCGGTCTTGAATTTTCCAAGGGCATTAGAGCCAAGTAAAGCGTGTTCTTGGACGAATAGCTCGTACGTCTTTTTCTCGCCAACATTCTAGGGTGTGGGTAAGGTCGCCAGTAGTAGGCGAGCGCTGGATAATTTAAGGGTCTCTCACGCGTGGATAATGGGGAACTTGGCTAATGCACCCCACTTGGCACCACGTGGATTCACGCGAGTTTTGTGACTCTACTTCCACTTTTCGCACCCTTACACGCCATGTTTCAAAAAGCGTCTTGGTGTTTTCGTATATATATATATACGTACACTTAAATTCATGCGGATTACAAAAACGTAAATGTTATTAGGTTTTGCAAAATAAAGATCAACTTTCATTGATTTGTTTTAAAATACTCTTTGTGTTATTTTAATTAAAACTCGTTGTTGTCAACTTTATCAAAAGATATTGCATTGTCCAAAAGTATTTTTGGAGATACCACGGTAGTAGTAGTAGTCCGAGATAGAATTCACAAAGGAATCTCGTTTAACGACTCCTAGGACAGTCCTCGTCGATCGGTCCATCGGTCGAGGGTGGTATTCTCATAGTCGTGATTCTTCGTTTCGCAGACTAACGACACCGAAATTGGCTTTATTTCTAAAGGGGGAGCCCGCGATACTCTTGGTATTCTCTCCCTCTTATAGCATCTACAGGAAGAGGAATCGAAGGGAAGAAGATTTTAAAGCGGACTTCGTGTCATGGCATTACGGAAAGAGTAGAAGAAAGATAAAAAAAAAAAAAGAAAAGAAGAAAAGAAAAGAAAAGAAAAGAAATGCTGTGACTGAAGCAGCTGCCCGATTGGACATCGCTTGGTAGCTCGGCTCCGGGGAATAGTATTCCCTTCTCTTCGCTAACCGTTCGTCCATGCTTAGGTCCATCTCTTGCCCTTGCTTTATATTTTTTCTCTTTCTAAAAGAAGAGAGCTTTACCCTCGCTCCACGAGAACTGACGTCTTAAACCAATCGAATTCTTATCAAATATTTAACGCTGTACGGGCCATCGGTTTAAGTGGAACTTCCATTACCGGACCTTGTTCGCCTAAAAAGAAACTTTCTTTCCATGATATATGTCTCACATATTTCGTTATTCCTTCTTACTAACGTTTTACGAACTTATCGTCTTTTTTTTCTTACAAGATTTATAAAACATTGGTTCTATGAGATTGACACATTATTTCCACGATTCTGGTTAACGAGAAGAAATCGACGACGACGACGACTTGACCCGTCGTCAATCGTCGTCGTCTAAGGCAAAGGTCGCTTTTTTGGGTTCCTCCTAACCCACACGGCAATACGTCACGCGTCCTGGTTTTGGGGCGTAATTAAAGAGAGCGCAGAACAGTATGACGCCTCGGGGTTGTCTGGGGTAAGGAACGGGATGAGGCGGGCAAGCAACGTAAATGGTATGAGGTATAAGGGATGTGTTTTACTGAGGGATACTTATACCATCCCTACGCGGCACATATTTTCATATAACAAAACCATCTGCGTGCCGCGCATAACAAATTTCAACTGATTTATAGTGCGGATGGGGTAGGCGGACGCAAATTTTCGCTCTTTCGCCACCATCGTCGTCGTAGTCCTCCTCGTCTTCTTACGAGATACGCGAGTTACTTTTTGTTTTCTTCCTCTTACCATCGATTTGTACTATAATCTTGTTTTTTTTTTTTTTTTAACTTTTTTTCAAGAATGAATATATATATTACTATATCTTTGATCTATTACAATGAATTAAAAATGTCAATTATTATGATACTAGTGAAAATTAAAAAAGATCTTATGTCTTTGAAGGTCTAGCAATGATATCTACAAGAAATGTGACCCTAAAGGGTTACACGAGGGTAGTATGGTAGCGGCAAAAGCGGGTATGTACAGAAAGGGACAAAGTGGTGAAGGGGATGTTAAGAAGGGACTATGCTCGAATCAACCGGCAACGGAGCGAGCTATCGGATCAATAGTGTTGTAGTAGTGACAAGTATCAAAGTATGCGTATGTAATTTATTTTTGTCCTTTATATTAGAAACAGGAATTATTTGATTCATTTTCTAGGTTTTGAATAGTTAATTTATGTAATTTTTAGGATACCCGATAATATCTTTCGTGTTTTATTAGCCTTTAAATGGCTTTGATTCTAGTGTGTAAATAAAAACGATGCGATATCAAACAACCCAAATAGATTTTTATCAAAAGACTACGTTCTATTGTATAAGGTGTTATATGTGCGTGTGTACAACTATAAAGTGAAAAAAAAGGTTCGTAGCAGTTTGTTACTAGAAGCAGTTGTAACGGAAAGGCACGTAACGGATAACATGATTACAAATATATCATAAACCCTAGCAACCCCTCTCATAAGAGAGGAAGGGCTATAAAGCCCTTATTCTTAAAAGAAAGCGTGAGCGTGTCCTTCGACATGCGATACACGTGCGTCGCCTGTCGATGAGACCTTATCTCAACAAATCACTATACACAGACTCAAAGAAATAAACACTAAAAGAAAGAGAGGACGGATTTGACGGGAAGATCGTGAAAAAAGGCCCTACACGAGTTGGTCTCTTGATAAATTCAATTTACGAAACAAGTTTCTTTTTCTACTGTTTTTAAGGAAGACCATTATATGTACTTGAATTAACAGAAGATGTTAATTAATTTTGAAACATAAATCGATTGATCATTTTTCATCAACAACAACAACAACAAAAAGAATCAATAGTATCGCAATAAGGTAGCCAGATATTCCAGAATGTTTTACACCTCATTAAGCAACAATGTATTGTTGTCAGGGTGAATTATACAGGGCATGAGACGCCTGTCAAGACAAATGGCTTCAACAAGAGGTAATTGTGGGCTTTTATTAGCTCTAGTTGCTTTCTCCTCTTGGCTGCAAATCGCGCAATAGCTTTGGAGGCATCACGCCAGTAACGCCGTCAGAGGAGCACCAAAACAACGACGGAAGCGACGACGACAACCCTTTTCACTAGAGAGAAGAAAGGGGTAAGGCATCATCACACTCCTTCCACCACTCTCTCTTCCTTCTCTTTTGATGCCGTGTAATTACTCGCGTGACACTAACGTGGGAATGTGAATCTCATCTTCCTAATGCCTAGCCAAGTCACATCTTTTACATATATTATTGACTACCGATCTTCTTCATAGTTATTCACAAAGAATTTGTGTTTCATTTTGAAAAGTATTCTGAGAAGTATCAAGTGAAATAGAGAAAATAGGGATATGTGTATATGCACGCGAGTGAACTATGTCAAAGCTGGTATTTTCTGATGGCATGTCCGGTAAGATTACTATGGTCAGCATGTTTCTTAAGAGATGTTTCACATACTTGCAAAAGTTCATTACACAGAAGGGTGAAAATCCTTTTGCACTGGGTAACTAAGCTCATGAATCTGAAGAAAGTATGCCACCACGTTCTTATCGTTGGAAATAGGTTTTTTTTTTTATACGAGATTTTAATCGATCAAAGTTATATTAACAATACCAAACATATTTTCCAAAATCCAAACGACAATCCAGAAATATTGCTACTCGCATTATAGTTTCCATATTGGAGTATATATATATTTATTTATTTATGTATATGTATATACGAAACGATAAGAAAAGTGAAACGAATAAATTCGTCGTTTCTCATCTTATTCGATGCTGTCTCGTACTCAACGAGGAAGCCCAAAATCGAGGTCTTTTTCCAGAGGGGAAATACGAGCTTTCGAAAGCCCGTATTTTCCGAGAGGAAAGATCCTCTGCTATTCGCGCGTTATTACGGCTCTAGAAGGCACGATTCACTCGCTCGAACATATGCGGCCAAGCTCCGCGTCTTTCCCTTATCCCTCCTTTACACATACATAACGTTGGTTCATGTATTTATGCATTTCCTACAACCACCATCACCACCACCAACCACCCGACTCTACTATTTCTTTTCTTGAATCTAAACTACTCTAATACTTCGACACGCATTTAACCAGTTAACTGAGTTTGACGAATATACTCGTCATGATTATTTGCTATTTAAATTTTAACATTTTTGAAAAACGAAACACATTCTCAAATTTTAAGATTAGTAAGAAGAAATTGAAGATTTTTAAATGACTATTTTTGTTTTTTATTCTTAAAGTTTATTTTATTTTCATAAATGAGCAATTTTAACCTCAAAACTCATCATCGGTCGATTCTTGCGACACGCAGCGGTTCAAAACGGAGCTCCACAGTTAATTGGTTAAACGTGTATCGCACTTGAAGTATTTGCAACGTCAATGATCGGCTCACTGTGTGTCTTTCTTCACGGTTTGAGAAAAAGGGGGACGTTAATAGACTGGAATGAAGGACGCGGAGGAGAGAGAGTTCATTGGAAAAACTATTCTTGTTAACGCTGTAAATAATAATCTAGTAGTTAACCGGTAGCTGCTTATCTTCTTTTTCATCTTGCAAACAACTCGATGCAACCAAGATATAATAGTAGAGCTATGTCCTGTCAAGAAAGAACAAAGTTTATAATTAGAAGCTTCAATAAATATATATTTTTAAATATATATAGTATAGATGTTGTTTTTCTTCTTTTTTTTTTCTATGATAAAATATCGATTGGTTGGAGCTGAGCGTTAAATAAAATGGAAAAGAAATGATTTTAATCAGCTTTTATATATTTTTTTCTCCTTCTCTCCGTCTTCTTACAACCCCCCACCTACCTTAGCTGCTTTCATTATTCAAGAGTCATATTTACTCATTGGATTCAATTCGGATTCACTTATGGTATGATTTACTGAAGGAAGAGGCGTACCTGGAACACCACCACCCGGTGATGGGAATTTATCGGGGGATGGAGGCCACCCTCTAAAAGCGAACGGAGTATAAGGAGAGAGATAGACTTTCCGAGAAGGAGGGACTGCAATGGAAACGGCGGACAACGAAGGGAGAAGAAGATAAAGGGCGCGTCCTTTCCTCATATTCTATATTCCGTATGCTGGCTCATGAAAGTCCTAGGGATACCTTCCGAAATTCAAATTTACAGCACGTGCTATACTCGAGTGACTCTAGTTGCATGACGATGCATATTAAGTTTTACCAATAAGTTTGATGTACGGAGAAGCAAACGATTAAAATCTTATTTCTAGTGTATCCATGTAATTTTTATTATCGTCGATTAACCCATCGTTTAAAAGATTCTCAAGAGAATAGAAACGTGCTTATAATGTTGGTAATTGAAACATAGTAATGTTTGTCGAAGGTTATTGAATTTCAATTCACCCTAGGTTATAAATATCAAATGACATATTGCTATACTTTTAAACGTATGTTATCGTTAAATCACTATGACAATAATTGTATTCGAAATACTATATATATAGTTACGACTATCGAAGCAAAAAAAACAAAAATAGGAATGAAAGCAAAAAAGCTACTCTGATATCAATAGAAATCTTATCGATATCCATTGGCCGATTTTGCTGATTCTATATTCGGACCCTTTCCGCTTGAAAATTTACTGGAAAACTTTTCTCCAGTTTTAAAGCATAGCCTCGTACTTTTTTTTTTACGATTGAGCTATTATTTCACTATTTCCTTGTCATAAACTTCGATTGTTTCTACGAGTCTACGAAGAGATACGTCTACTACTTGCGTATCTTAATGAAAATTCAATCAAAAAAAGTTTGTTGTTTTCTTTGAAGTTTTTATACGCGTTGAAAGATAACTGTTACACATACGAAAAAAAAAGATTGGTTAGAAAACAGGGAAAACCATTATGCTGATGTCTCAACATGTTACTCACCGAGGTACGGTGTCTTGGCCTTTGAATTTGTGACACTCCCCTTTTTTGCTACTCCACGCATTTTCGACAATGAAATGGCCATAACCATATACTGCGGGCTTTTTTTTGAGATATATTACAATGTTCTAAAGGAGAACGAGGTATCTTATTTTTGTATATCACTTGCGTATGTAACGGTATACCATGAAACATTGTCACATTCAACGGGTCAACTTTTTCTAGGCGTCTTAGCTCTGGCATGACGGTATTTATGTTGATGTTTTTTGATCAGAAAGCTTACATTTCGTTTATCGTGGGTGATTTAGAAATTGAACTATAATAAAAAATCAAGATAAATAACAAAAGTTTACTAAAATATTAGTAATTTTTAATTAGGAGTAAAGAAGGTGAAATGGTAATTTAAAAAGTATTCTAAAATTAAATAAAAAAAATAAATTTGCATAAATAAGAAATAATATATATATAAGGAAAGTATATATTATATAATATACTTATTTGATGCTATAATAAAGTAAAAAAAAATAATTAAATAAAAATTGTTTAATCATTTTTATATTAAAAAATATGATAATAAATTTGATACCATAGTGTAAGAATGAATTATGACATCATGACAATTTACCGAGATACTAACTCGTGACGCAAGTTACATGACAAACTCTATACAATATCTTAACTATGTTCAAACTAAACTTTCAAGAAGTATAAAAATATCTTCACAGAACTTATGGTCACTGAAAATAGATCGAGAAATAAAGAAAGCTTGGTGTTTTCATTTATTTGTTCATGGAATAAATAGTCGTTGCTTGATCACAAGAGTAAGGAGGGTTGGTGGGAAGGTGGGTGGAAGAGAGGGTAGAGAAGAGTTCGATGCTAGCAGGGATTGCTAGCAGGGTAAAAGGTGGAGACATACCCTCTTCCCTTGATTCCCTACGAACCCGAACATGAATTAAAGTTTTAATTTCTCTAAATCACTGTTCGCCCTTGAGCGCTTTCTACCAGACGGTCCGTTACTTATAGCTTTTGCCCTTTTACCGCTTACTCTCACCCCTTCCCACCCTCCCAGCTCTCTTTTTTCTCGTTTTGCTTCGATCTTACCACCGTCCGACCCTCTTAAATCGAAGGAAATCGATATGCACTTATCCGATGACTCTCGAGACTCGAATAACGAGTCGTCTTTTTTTTCCTCTTTCTTTTATCCTTTTTTTTTCAAGTAACCACGTAACTACCAATTTCATACCACTTATATCATCAATCGTTCGATACTTTTGGAATAAAAATAATATACTTATTAATAATACAAATGAAATATCCTCGTAATGAGAAATATGTTGGTAAATTTGAACAAAGGTTGGTTTATGCGAAAGTTCAGATCTTTATTCTCCCTTTTCGTTTCCATCTTCATCCATAGCACCCAAAAAACGGAGTGTAGGGTTGGTAGGTAGGTTGGTAGGTAGGTAGGTAGTCGTTCGTTTAAAATCATGACGTCGAATACGAAGGGTAGAGAAACGAGCTAGGCGTTAGCATTAACGTTAGGTTTGCGCCACCAGTAGCAACAGCAGCAGTAGCAACCGAGGCCACATCTACAAGAACTTCCTACACCCGTTTTCCCTTTCCCTTTACACCAAAGGTTTCTCTTTCTCGACCTCTGCAACGACGGCGACATATTGTTTCCATTCTCCTCTCTTCGGCTAAAGCGCAATAAAAAACTGGCATAAATATCGCCACCCTTGACGGGGTTGGGAAAGGGGGAGGAAGTGGAAGTGGAGGTGGGACGCTTACCAACACCACCTTCCCTTCAGTTTCGCCTTCGCAACAACCTCTACAGTTCTCACTTCTCGTACTCGGTGTTCTAACTGTAAGAACTAAGAGATACCGACACGAATGTGCGGTATCTGCTCTGGCGCGTATAAATACTACGAAATACCCTCTCCAAATTCTAGCGACTAATTTGTCTGAGTGGCTTTTTGGACTGTTACACGAAATAACTCCTAAAGTCCACCCAGTTACTTCTTTCTTTATCTTTTTTTCTCTCTCTCTTTCGCTTATTTACATTTGTTTTACATTATACAACTGTGGTCTTGTAATTAAGAATTGTTTAACAGTATTGAAACTATTAAAGATAATCAAATTTATTTTGGTTGACATACATACAAGTGATCAGCTGATTGAGACGAAAAAGACCTAGCTATTTGGGTTGGATTTTATTTGCAAAGACTAGTAAAGGATTTTACCTCATAACGGACTTCCTAAATTTTTAATATTCTTTCTTTTTTTTATCAAATTATTTGACATAACCTATATTACGTATAAAATGTTACTTTTTGTTCTCAATCCATCATATAAAATAGCATCATAATGTTATTATCCAATTATTAATAGTTTCTGTTTTAATTCGTTGTTAATTTATGTGTAATTATTTTAAATAAAGTACTTTAAATAAATATTGCAACATCATACCTTTCTTAAGTATATAGCATTATCATAGCAATGCAACATTATAGCATTTCTTCAGTACTATTAGTAGTTTGTGTTTTAATTCTTTGTGAATTCTGTGTGTTATTATTTTAAATAAAGTACTTTAAATAAATATTGTGATTAAACTCGTATCTTTATAACAATTATATTATATTATATTTAATTAATTATAATAATCTTAAGATACTTACAGCGTAACAGGTTCTTCAGGACTCGATGGGGAAATAGATAACGACGTTGTTGCTGTCACGCATCTTAACGTATTAGGCGATCTTACACGATCATCCACCTGAAATAAAAGAAAAGAAAACAGAATAATTGACATGGTAAATATTTCTTTACGTTTCAGGACGTTTACACCTGCTAAGGAAAAAGTTTTCTATTCGGTCACGCGATAATTTCTATTTCAGGAATAGAATAAAAGAAAAATAAGAAGAATAAGAATAAGAAGAAAAAAAAGAGAGAAAGCTCAGTCTGTGTTTTATCGTCGTCTGAATTCTTTTCGCGATCCTAGCAGTTTTCGATGGGGTTCCGAGCAACAGGTACAGCAAACATGTCCTCCAGGCATCATGCTCGAAAGAGCACACACGTGATTTATGATATAAGTGAGTTATCAAAACACCTCTTTTCCTTCCCTTCTGTAGTACGTTAAACGTTCGTGTGATAAAAAAAATAGAAAAGAAAATTTATCATTAATAGATAAGATAAATTTCTTTCAATGTTTATTGAAAATCTTACATTCAAAAAAAATTATTAAATTGTTTTTTTGGTCGGGGTTGAAGATAAAAAGGGACGTAAGTAAAATTACAGTTTACTTGTAATAATTGTATAAACATTTTAGGGTTGTATTATTATATGTTATATTATATTATTTTAGGGTTGATATTATTGATATTATCAATGAATCCCCATACATATTAAATTATTTTTTTCTGGGGGTGAAGTGGGGTGAAAAAGGTACTTAAATAAAATTACATTTTATTTGTAATAATTGTATAAATATTTTAAAATTGATATTATTGATATTGATATTGTTGATAAGTCCTTATATAAGAAAATGGAAAAAACTATTTTTTCTGGTCATTTAAAAGATTCACGATTTTAAAAGAGATTAATAATGACAGTGAAATCCTCTAGGACGATCGTGGTATAGAGGGAAACACAAAAGTAGCCTCGGGCAAGTGGACTAAACTCACACCGACATCAATCTGAACGAACGAGTATCTCTCGCCCCCTAACGAGCCACCGAGTCATATAAATTTTATTGCTATTTCATAAATCCTCCCTACTACTAACGTGAATATAACCATCCAAGAACTCTCCGAGAGATTATCAGAAATGTATAAAGTTACGCGAAATGTTATCCCTCTCCTCCACCTCCTCCTCTTCCCCCATTACGATTTGATTCTATTGTTCAAAAAGCTTAAGTTAAAAAAATGATTTTTGTTAAGACGTTTACTATTATTATTATAATTATTATAATACTATACTAAACAAAAATTCTACAACTGGTTTTTTTTGGGTGGAGGGAGAGGGGGCCTGATTTTCTTCTTCTCAGTTTTAGACTTTTCCACGATTTCGAAAGGAAATTCTTAAAATCATCCTACCCTTCTCATTTCCTTCCTACCAAAAGCTCGTAGACCAAGAGGGTTCTGATTTACATTTCTTTTTCTCGACGACATAAAAATTCCGCAACGATAACTTCCTTTGTTCAACCCCTCTGCGGTTTTGGGTACGACCCAAACCCCTGTGGCTTCGAGAGAGAGCTGCGGGGCGTCGTCGTCGTCGTCGTCGTCGTCGTCGTCCTCGTCGTCGTAAGGCTCGTCTAGTTTTTCGTTTTTATTACATTTTTCCTTAATTAAAGGTACCTCTTTCTCATCGGAGGGTAGAAGGGGGGTATAAGAAGACTAAGTTTCGATCGAGTATATAAATTTCGATACGTTTCACTTGAATTTGTAAAAAAACATTTTGTTTTTTTATCTCAAAAGTTACATTGCTACATTGTAAGTAATTTTTTGATAGAATTCATGTATTTTTTCTTTTATTCTTTTTTATAAACAAAAAAAACAATTTGACAAAAGCCTTTGATTTATCGAGTATCATTTACCTAGAATTTTACAGATTTCCTTTAATAATGCAAATCCATGGGTCCTGATCACATCGTTCGTTAGATTGAGTAGAATCGGTAGAATACTATTGCTACGACCGATGAGAGAATTTACAGAGAGAGAAAGAAAGAGAGAGAGATGTAAAGAGTAAAAGAGATAGAAAGAGAGAAGTAGGATCGAAATGTAATTAAGAGAGCAAATAATCCGAGCTGAACAAACTCCGTGAAATGGATCAAAGAACTCGCGAACGAAAAAGGAAGGGAGGGGGCAGGGAGAGGGGAGGGGGAGCAAAATAGATGGAAGAAGGACTAACGTATATGTATAATGTACTACATTTATATATATATATACACACATCGATAGAAAGGCGTGTCAGGGAAGGTACCAGGATGAACTACGAGAAATTCGCCCTCGTCCTGTCGTCGACCTGTCTAGGTTGAAGGAGTAGGGCAACGAGAGGTCTCGGCACAGACCCTCGATAAATATTTCCGTCAAGTGACCGGGGAGTGGAATTCAAAGAGAGTCGAAAGGTGGAATCGAGAGGAACGGACGGCATACGTCCTTCTCTTTCTACGAAGGAAGGTTCGGGACTGTTAGAAGAGAACAGGGGTAGGGTGTATGAGAGAGAGAGAGGGGTGGAAAAAGAGGAAAGAGGCTAGAGGCCAGTATATTTGCGTTACGTTACGTAGTTGCGCGTTTAATCAGCCGTGTACTCAGAAAAGGGCGCGTTTGAGGGAGAAAAAGGAAGAAAAGGGAAAGGGACGAGAACGAATGGAGGTGGAAAGAAGTGAAAGAGTACCTACCCGTTGACTTGTGGATATCGAAGAAGGAGCTAGAGGATGAGTCCAAATAGTCTTCTCGTTGCCTTTTGTGAGTACCAAAGAGGAGACTAGGTTTTTATTGTCAAATTGTACTCTGTCGTCGTTGGGTTACTTTAGGATCTCCAATGAGTCATCTCGTATAAAGTCAAGGGTAATTAATTTTTTTTAAATGGTCTACTAGGGTGTCGTCTTTCGATGAATCGATTATGTTCTTATGGTTTGTTATCTAGGAATAAATAAGTGTAGTTTCTCATTTGTATGAAATTGAAAAAAATAGGTGAAGTTTGAGAGTAAAAAATAGAAAGAGAAGGTTTAAGTATGTATATGTGTAAGTATATGTGTGTGTGTGTGTATGTGTGTGTGAGCCTACGAAACGTCGATGGCGTGACAGATTGCCTATAGTATTTTCCACCACATACATCATTGGCACCCGCCAGCCCCTTAGTTCTACTTCACTGCTCATCGTTGCCATCTCTCTTAATTAGCATCGCCTACCAATCTACCTGCTGCCTTACCGTTCAGAAAATTTTATCGAAGCGTATTTTTTTCCTTTTTTTTTCGTATGATATATATAATATATATATATATTTTTTTTTGCATTATATGTATTATATATATATATATATGATTTGCATATATATGCAAAATCAATTCGCCGATCCTTGGTACAAAAAAATAAAAAATTTCAATTATTTTTGAAAATAATAATCTTATTTTACAATAAATTTATTTCTCGCAATTCTAAGATAAGAAATTTTCTTTCCTTGATATTCCTACGTAGATAAATATATCGATAAAATATAAAACAGAAAAAAAGGAACAAAAAGAAAGGGTCAGTGACAAAGTGTAAACCGCACTTTCATCGTCAGGGATACGATTAGGGAAAAAATCGTGTTGTTTTAAGGGGAAGTGAAAATTAAATACCGCGGTGTGTCCAACCCCATAGGTCCGGTCACCTAATAATTCATACGAGGAATGTAAAAAGGGCTGGCCCTTTTTTCCCAAGCAAGCTAGACGAGAGAGAAAGTGAGAAGGCTAAAAAAAGGGGTAGAAAAAATACGGGCTCGTATTTATCTTGAGATTTGTAACCGCCTTGGTCTCGATATTTATTGGCCCTTTTATCAGATAGGGATATCTCTATACCTTGACAGATCATTCAACTTTATTATGTCTCTTTCTATCTATCTATCTTTCTGTATTTATAGTGAAATGATCAATTGCATTTGATAACGAGTTAGTTATCACAGTTAACTGGTTAAACAAAATGAACGAATGTTGAATGAATTATTAACGTTAAAGAAAAATTCTTTTTGAAAATATTTCTAGAAGGGTAAAATAAACTTGGCAGCAAATGAAACGGTGTTAACGTTCTTAGAAAGGGTAGGCTGGCAAGGAACGTGTCTCATCGTGGTAAATACATAAAGAAGGATCTGGAGTGCGCATAGTCCTCTGTAAGGGTGCACCTACGGCCTAACTACCTACCAACCGAGGTCATATTTGGGATTACGGAGACGGCGGTTGCAGCCTCTCAAGGATGATAGTTGCGAGCGTAGAAGAGCTGCCTTGCTTAACCCAGCCCCATTATCTTAACAAATCTAATCTCGCGGTGGGTGTTTATAAATGTCTTGTTTTCCGCAGAAGGCAGGATGGCAGACGGAGGAAAGGACGAAGAAAGGACGAAGTGGGAGTACTGAGCTTGCCTGGATTTTCTCAACCCCTCGTTACCAGAAGTTGGAAATACAGTTGCACTTCTTGAATCTGGAATATTCTAATGTGTATATGTGGAATAAATAAAAAAAAGAAACATAATTGGGAAATTTGTTTTTTTCTTTTTTTATATTATTTATTTGGAAGTTTTACGAAATTAGAAATATTTGAAAGACTATAGTTCAAGTTAAAGTATGATAATTTAGTTAAAGTATTTATATAACTATATAGTATATAAAATACGGTATAAAATACTATACAATATAAATACTATATAAAAACTATATATTATATAATTATATAAATATTATATATAATTATTATTATATATAATTATATAATAATATTTAGTATATTATTATAATTATATTGTATTATTAGTATATAATTATTATATGTAATTATATAATAATATTTCAAATGTTCTATAGGATTTTTTATTTAACCTATTTAATATAAAATAAATACAAAATAAAAAATAAAAAAATTAACACACATAGAAATAATTATTCTTTATAAAAGTATCAAATTATTTTGACATCTTTTACTTTCATGTTAAGAAATAATAAAAATTGTTCCTATTTTAAGATGGGTGGTGTTCAGGAGTAACTCTTTCGCTTTAAATTTTCATTCGAAATCTTCGAGAACGAGCACGAGAAGGAGGTTACATCAGAGACTTGTTTCGTCCTCGAAGCTAAGGTTGAGGCTCTATTCCATCCTAACTCGTCTCGAGCGTAATTTGCACACAAAGTGCTGAGGAGGAGTAGTACTATGCGGGGTGCCAGTACCGCGGGTATATGTATATGTATGTTATATACACATTGTACCCGAAGACATTATGCTAACATCCTTTCCCCACGTGAACAACCATTTACTTCGCACGGTTATTAAAAATGTGCATGTTTATAATGTTACTAGTTAATTCGAGCAAAAAAAAAATATAAATCTGAAATACTATGAAGAGTAAAAAAAAAAATGATACAAGATCATTATGCTATATATCTGAAGATGTCATACGTGCGTTAATGTTGAGAGTCGACTTGTGATTAAGACGCAAGACGACGTTTCTCTACCAGGTAATAAAAAGCCTGTCACGTAGCATTAGCTTCGAAGATGGAAGGGAAAGGAAGAAGGTAGACCAAGAAGTTGAGGAGACTACGACGACAAAGAAGAATAAGAAGAAGGGAAAGAATACTGATTCATTATTCAATCTGGGTCGAGTGATTAGCATGCGCCGGTGCCCAACGTACCTTGGATCCTTCTAAATAATGTAAGGCGTTCTGCCGCAAGGAGGTCTACATAGGTTGCCATCGTCTTTGTGGACGTTCCAAACTCCTCATCTTGTATTACGTTGTTTCTAACTTTAACATGATTTTTCTAATATTCCATTTATAAAATAACAAACATGATTGTCACTAGTACAGTGAATAGTCAATAGTAAAGTAGATCAAATCGGTTTAGATTCCTAAATATATTGGGTTGGCAAGAAAGTAATTTTGATTTTCTAGTGTGAAATAAAACTTAATTGTTTATTTTTACGTTTATTTAAAATTATACGGAATTTTTTTCTATAGCAACTTAAAAGTGTCAACTAGTAAACCTCAAAAGAAAAAAATTCATAACGAAACAAACATAACGCTATTTATTAGTGCAAGCCGAAATTATTTTCTTGCTAACCAAATATTTAAGCTTACAATTGGGT
The DNA here is from genome assembly GCF_049000335.1 of Polistes dominula. Taxonomy (NCBI): domain Eukaryota; kingdom Metazoa; phylum Arthropoda; class Insecta; order Hymenoptera; family Vespidae; genus Polistes; species Polistes dominula. The sequence goes on along the minus strand of NW_028301152.1, from coordinate 9,433,607 downwards.
AGATAAGAAAGACCTAATAATCTGAGACAAGTAAAATAAGTATGAAATAGTTTTGTCGAGTAACAATGATAAAATTTCATCTGTTTTGTAGTCTTGAAACGACTTGAAAGAAGACCGCAGGATAAAACATTTTTAATATCATTAAGTAGGGAATCTCTCTGCGGTACTGGCCCTTTTCTCGTCCTTATTCCCCCCTTGGCGTCGCCATCCATGGTGGTCTCGGCTTGAGATCTGGATGTAAGAAGGGTTGTATTCAGCTTGCCTCCAGGGCATGTTAATGCACTCCAAGATCTTAGCACTTACACTCCAACACGCCCGTCCTCCTTCTCCACCTCATCCTCATCCTCAAGTTCCTCCTCCTCCTACTCCTTTTCCACCTCCTCCTCCACCTCCAACGTCGTTGCCGTCGTATTCCTGCTTTTCCATCCCCAGCCATTTTCTCTTTCTCTTAAACTACCCCCGACCAAGACTCCAACGCCTCCAGAGGGCTTTCACGGACGACGCCTTAAATCCGGATCTTTGCCCTCCTCCGACCACCCTCTTACCCTCCTTGCCTACGTCTCCTCACGCTACTCTCTTTCTCTTATCCTCAGAAAACCTTTCTCTTTGGCAGCATCGTTATTCTATCTCGAACGATGTAAGAAAGAAAGCGGATTTTCGAAAATATCAAGCATCGCGTAGTCAAATCATTTTTATTGTCAATAAGACTATCGTGTCAGAATATAAAATAAAAAGGTTTATACTACAATAAAATAGTTTGAGAAAGAACTTTAATAGAACTTTCAAGGAAAATTCTTTTTTTTTTTCTAAAATCTATTAAAATGCTGTTCTCACTTTTCATTAGAGAACCTTCCTTACGCACGAACGAATAACTTTTTGACGAAGGAGAGAAGAAGAAGAAGTCATTGCCATCGTGAAGGATTCAGGATTGAAAGAGAAATGGGTGGAAGAAAGTGGGACGAAAGGGAAGGACGAGTGAAAGAGTGAGCTGGCAGAAAGAAATCTTAATTAACGAAACCATTGTTTCGGTCGTGAAAACTCAACGAAATTTTAGCAGGCAGATCGAGCTTTCTCTCTCCAGAAAAAAAAAAGAAAAAAAGTATAAGAAGGAAAGAAGTGAGAAAGAGAGAGAGAAAGAGAGAAAAAAAGAAGAGTGGGAAGAGATCGTCTGGTCGGAGGAATATAGGGTGAGTGGAAAAAAAAGGGTACTTTTTTCCAAGGCCAACAGATAGGACGGACGGGGCCGCGTTGGCCGCGTCGGCCACTGGCGGTGGTGCGCACAAGGGCACACAAAGCCCTTGACGGATGAGTAGCCACCGTGGTGTAGCACAAAGCCCGCGTTTACGAGTGACCACCTGTTGAGGGTCCTGCACGCACCTGTGTACGCACACATAGCACATTCATCCTACGTGAGCCACCCTACAAACCTTTGCTCACGTATACGGATGATATTTTCATCCACGATTAGAGAATCGATGGAATTACCGATAACATATTTTATATGTGTGTATATATACATCTATCAAGCTTCCCAACTGCTTGTTTCTTTTTCATTTTCTGTTAAATGACATTTTATTTCGAGCTTAAGTTAGAACGGGTTTAGAAACTTTTGAACAAAGATGACAATTTTGACAATAAATAAAAAATAAATATATTATGTTGGAATGATGCAATCATTTATACAAATAAATAAATAAATAAATAAATATATATATTTATCTTGCGATTATTTAAATAATGTAAATGGTTTATTCCTAAAGAAGAAATTTCGTCAAATGTTTAATTTTAAATATATTAACACATAATATTGAAAAAAAGTCCATTTTAACAAAACAATAAATATTTCTTTCAACGATAGATTTAGTCACGTTAAAACATCCGAAGAAACGTTGTCGAATGGTCACCTGGGTAGTCAACAATTCGAAATGCTTTCCAGGTTCATCGGTAAAGCGTACCAGCGTTAACAATCGCACCAAGCCCCCAGCGGCGGGTTCTGAAACGGTTGAGCGACGTTGCGAACGCGGAAAAGTGCTTTGCCGTTTTTACCGGTCGACCGCTCGTCAATCCGCAGAGAGATCGGAGTGCTCTCTTTTTTCCTCTCTCTTCCTCTCTCTCTCTCTCTTTCACTATACCGCTCTTTTTTTCCATCCCTGCCGTTCCGTTCTATCTCTTTTACTCGTGCGCGTTTTGAGAGCCTCCTGCCATGACTCAACCGCAAGCAGAGAACGACAGGGACGCTTTATTTCCAACCACCCATCCCTCACCCCCTTCAACCCCACAACCTCCCACACCCTCGTCGCAATCGTTCCATTTGTTTCGCAGCCGGCATGCATTGCTCGCGGCGACGAGGTTTCTCTCCTGCCTTCTCTATTTATCTCCACCTCTTCTTCCCACTTTCCTCTCATTCTCCCTACCTTCCTCTCTCTCTCTTTTTCTATCTATCTATGTTTTAGCTCTCTCTCTCTCTCTCTTTCTCTCTTTTCCTCTTTTATTGTAAAACGAGTAGTAGATTTGAGCCGCGGACGAATCGACCCAACGTTATCTCGACGTATCCTCACGCAGGTACGCATTTAAAACGACACTACTATAACCCGACAATATTTATTCTCCGTGCTAACTTCTCCATTTTGACGAACGACGAACGACGATGAACGCTATCGCTTGAGCTTACCGTACCTACTCGTGAGAAGCTTTCTACGTAATAAAAAGTACAGTTAAACTGTATTTTTACTCTGTTCTAGATTATAACACTAGGAAAAATTCAATGCTCAAAAATACCAAGAGAAAAGTAGAAGTATTATTTTTTATTTTAATATATGTTCCCCCCCCCAACAACAAATGTTGTTCTAAATTAACTTGTTATCAATTGTAAGATGATTATAATTATTTTATGATTTTTTATGCTTCGATAACAACATGTTTTAGATGTCAAATAATATGAGAATTATATTATTGATAAGATAATTATAGATTGATGTTCATTAACGATACTAAATTGTTCCATTCATCATGTATTTCAATATTCCAATAATGTCTTGTCAAAACCCTCGATTACAAATTTCATTTTCTGGTACTACATCTTCACCAATTTGCTGTCATTTCCATCTAAGTGTTCTATTGTCAACCATGATCGAATATCTGACGTTTCTAACATTGACAATAATGTTTAATCGATGAGTGTTTAAAATATAATTATAATATATAATTATTCCTAATAATTATAAACTATATTCTATTATATTATGTTTTTGTTAGTTATAATTGTTTGTCTGCGATTAACATCGAAACTACTTAACCAAATTAAATAGAAATTTATTTATTTTATTTGATTTTCTCTAACCTAGAAGATTGATTAATTTATTTAAATATTTATAATTTTTTTATAGTCAATTTACGGATATATTATTTAAGGCTATCTTAGACCCTTGGTTCTATTAGTATACAGTAATATATAAGATGGCACTGAATTATAATTTTATAATAAATATAAATGATATATTAATATTAAAAGAAAAGTTATAGTTGATATGTTTTAGATTAAATTAAATAATTTTCATTTATTATTCATTTATTATTCATTTATTGTCTCCATAGCGGAGCACTCAAGTGCAAAGGGTTAAATAATATCCGAAGATTCACAAAAAATAGTTTTCGATAGTTTTCGATTGATCGCTAGCGCAGAAGAAGAAAAAGAAGAAGAAGAAGAAAAGAAAAAAACCGTTTGAACGTCTCAAGACGATCGTCAATGTCGATCTCGAAGTTGAAGAAAGTCTTTTACCTCGGAAGAGGGATTGAAAGTCTGCCATTCGAAAAGGGGATGGATGGTTGCATCGAAAAGCAATCGACGTAGGAAGTGGTACGAGTAGACGAACGACTTGGTAAGCTTTTTTCAACTTCTATCTTCTAGCGATAGAAGAGGTCGCTGTTTAAAGTACCGATTCGTTAATGATAGTCCAACCTTTTCCAAAATTTCAACTCTTCTTTGCATTTGCTTGCATCTGATGGTTGCAACAACTTGACTTCAACCCTTAAATTGATATTACATATAATTTTCTAGTTCTTTCTAGTTATTTTTTATTTTTTTAGATATATGTACTTATATCTTTTACGATATCTTTCAACTATGTTTTATATACACGCGTTATTTTAATTAAATAAAACCATCAACAAACAATGTTACCTTGCAGTTCTTAGAAAAGAAAAACTACCACTCTGAACGTCCTTTTTCTTTTTGCTTTTTGATTCCTTCTGTCTTTTCTCAATATTTTCCTCTCCCCCTTTTACCCCTTTCATCGGGTGATTCGCGCTTGAGAAAACTTCGAAAACTTCCTTGATCGCATAATACTTCGTTCGAAGTTTTCGGTCATTGCACTCGATGGATGTGGTCACTGTCATTTTACGAAGAATATATTTTCTTTTTTTTCTTAAAGATACGATAATATAAAAATGTAATTTTTATTTTGATAAAAGACTCAAAAGACGATATAACATATTATTATTATTATTCGGAACAAAAAGAAATGATTTAAGCTTTGGTAGAGTGAAAAGAATCTAAGATCTCGGTTGGTATTCAAATCGATTACAGGAGAGAAAAGGGGGCAATGTAAAAATTATGCAAATGTCGTTTACAAGTGAATAGGACCATCGCAGCGAGCGAGGTTACAATTAGGCAGGAGCCAATTCAATATCGAAAGCCATCCGAGGGAATATTCAACGGGACCGGTATTAAATGTCGGCCGGTCCCGTTTCAAAAGCAAAGGTCGAATTCGCGTTATCTCCTACCTCTCAACGTGCACGTTGCTTGCTTGCTTACTTACTTTCGTGAGAAAGTCGATTAAAGAGATTCATTTACTTTTTTAAAAATGTTACGCATAAAAGAACCCAACGAAAAAAATATCAAGAGCAAAATAATATTACGGGGGATTGGGGGTTGAGAAGAAAAAAAAACAATAAGAATAATAATTTTTAAATAATTTGTAATAGGTATTGCTTTTCGTTTGAATCTCTCAAGAGATTCATACAGACAAGGATACATCTCTTGAAGAGGGCTTCCGCGTTTAAAGCATCGATGGAATTACCGGCGGGTGATGAGTTTAACGGATGGGATAGAAGAGGAGACGAGAGGTCTCTTCTTTCCTCATCCTTCGAGATATACCACCCTTATTCTCTCTCTCCCTCTCACAAATATATATACACACACACACACACACACAAACACCCACACTTGTCTATCTATCTATCTTCGCAACTCTTCCATCCTACGTTTAACTCGACATCAGCAGCAAAGACAGTGATGCACGTCGGCGTAGTCTTTCGTTCAACTTATTCGATCAATTTATTCGATCTCATTCAAATTATTTCGATATTTTGATATAAAAAAATAAAGACAATCTTTACAGAAACAGAATAAAAAAAGATAAAGATAGGATAAGTATTAGAGATTTAAAGATTTTCGTGAAGACGTCGAACCTCTTCGTTCTTACCGACTTTGCTCTTACCCCTCTTCTCATCTACATATGTTTTCGTCAGCTGTGCTTTGTTTCTCGAATAAGAGCTCATTACGAATGCAAAACCGTCCCATTCATATTCAAAATTTTATATCTCGAGCGAGTACAACCCTGATCCGGCTAATTTATTCGTCTTCGATCCGCGGAACACCGCGACGAATTCTATGACTTTCTTCGTTTCTCATTTTTACAGCATTTTTTCCCTTGGAATCTTACGTCATCATAATAAGCGTACAAAGCTTTCTGCGATGATGATCAATTCATATTGTTTTATTTTTTTTGTGTGTAATCATTTTTGAAAGGAATGAAGAAAATCCAATTAAACGTCGACATACCTGTGAGAAAGTTCAACATCGATCGAAAGATAGTTACAACGAACGAACGAACGAACGAGAGATAGAACTTTTCGGTTAATGAATATTTTCGTTATTGCATTCCACCTGTATTAGAGACGATTAAAGGACTACAACTTTTCGAGGATAGATACAGACATAGAGTAAAGCTTACATCCGGTTTAAACTCCATCCTCCAGTTCACCACTTTCTCACAACGTTTCTCTTTAACTACTCGTCGTCGTACCGCCTCTCGTCGAAGAGATAATCATATTAGCCTCGCTATAACTTGTCTATGCATAAGCATAATACCATGGCGTTGTGGTCCTGGGATCCTGGCCAGGATACGACGTATATTTTACGCGCTCTGCTCGAGCGTACGCGCACCCTCAGAAACACCGCCAGCCAGCCAACCAACCAACCAACCAACCAACCAACCAACCAACCAACCAACCAACCAACCAACCAACCAACCAACCAACCAACCAACCAACCAGCCAGTCAGCCAGCCATCCAGAACCCGGATGTTGGCTGTTGCTCAGAGAAACAAGGAGCCCGAACTGTGTAAAAGAGAGAACGCGTAAGGAGTAGGTGCAACATACAACGTTAATCAGCCTAATTGAATTAAGCACGCGCGACTGTTGTAATTATGACTATTTATAATGATTTCACCGCTGTATCTATCTTACCCTTACCTTTCTACCAACCCCCTGCACCCACCCATTAACGCTAGGCTACGGGATGAATATTAGTTTACACGCACGTACACTGACTATTACTACATAACGTTTCAAATCCCCTACCTCCTCCGTGTCATTAAACGTTTGACGCGGTCGAGCACTTCGCGTTTCGCGTATTGCACATCGACGATATTAAACACAAAATAATTGTACGAAATGTATTACAAAGTATTATTTCACGTATGACGTATTTAGTTAGTTATTATACATTAAATTAATAAATAACAATCAACAATGAAGCTGACTATTGTCCTAGGTATTCTGTTGTTCAAAACTAGTTCCTAAAAATAAGGTGAAGCGTTCCAAAAAATTGTCATTAGGAAATTTTATTGTTTAGTTGCGTACACAACACTCTTTCAACGTTTTCAAGTTTCTCACATCGTATGAAAAGCACGTGTAACCTATTTAACCAGTTAGTGTTCTCCCCCTTTTCTTTTTTTTTCCCCTCATAAAAAGAACGTGACGAAGAAACGTAGAGAGATATAATGAAAGCGAGTGTTTAGTTGGGATTTCCGGACGAGTCGGTCTCTTTGTTCATCTCATACTCAGATTCCTTTCTCTCTCTTAATGTCTCTCTCTTTCTCTCTTTCTACTTCCTTTCTCTCACCATTTTGTTCGTTCTCTCGTGCGAACGCTTCGGCACGCATCAGAAGTCGTACTTCATTAAGTCAGTAACACTTCTTCCAGCCGCGTTACTCATCCCTTTCAAGATGGACTATATAGGAGAAGGAGGGGAAGATTGAGAGGGAGTAAGATTAATTGCATTCCGCTAAGAAGAGGCGTATTTTAAACCAAACCGCCGTGCCCGCGTAGAAGCATTGAGAAGGAGGAGGAGGAGGAAGAGACTTCAAGGGAGGAAGTAAGGAAGGGTGGAAGGGAGGGAGGGTGGGATAAGAAGAGAATAAGAGGAGAAAGACAAGACAAGAAGAGGAAAGACGAGGTGGAGTCGAATTCCTGCCACTGATGGAAGAGCGATTCTCTCTTTGCCTGAAGGCAGCCTGTTAGAAAGACAGAGAACTTGCTGAGAGGCTTCACTTGGTTTAAAGGAGAGGGAAAGAGAGAGAGAAAGACTGAACGCCTTAGGCCTTGTTGTATTTATCATATAATTACCATAATAGAGCCCTGGAATCAGCCGCCACCGCCACTAACTCTACTACCCCTACCAAGGTGCCGACCATCTCCCTCCTACCCTCTTTTCAGTTCTACCATCAGCCTCTTCCCAGTTGGCAGCCGCCACTACCGCAAATTGGAAACTCTCGAATACATTTTCCCTTGGTCGACTACTCGCTGTACTTGGAATTGTTCCTCGTGAGATGTCCACCGTCGACGGGTATGTATATATGTTTGTATAATATGTATATATGTATGTACTCCTAACGCAAGAATGTTAACGACAGAGAATGGAATGGTATAAGGGGGTAAGAGAGAGAGAAAGAGAGAGAAGGACGAGCAGTTAACAGTGAAATTCTACGAATGGATGACGTCAAGCGAGTCGAGAATTGGACGAGTATTGTTGTCTCCTAGACTTGCGTTTCCTCAAAGTAAAGACCGAATAATCGGTGATAACAAACTCGAGGTCCAGTGTGTGTCGACGTTCAGATTTGAAATTCGAAGTGATACAAATTACATAACAACGTTACGTGTTACTCTCTCGCTCTCTCTTTCTGAGATATTTTTCAGTTAACGTTTAGATATATACATATATATATATATATATATATATATATATATATATATATATATATATATATATATATATAATACATACATGCATGCATATATACACTAGGGAAAAGTTTAGAGTAGGACTTTATGAATTTCATGCTAGAAGCAAAATAATAACGATAACGATGGCGACGTAGGCACCGCAACTTCGTCTATGGCAAATGAAGAAATTCATATCACATTTCCCTGGTCGTTTTAGAAACTATTTTCAAGGTCTATTTCGAGACCTTGTTTGTATTCTCTCTTCTCATTGAGATATCGACTGTGACGGGTAGGTACGTCTTCGCATAGAAGACGAGTCAGCTTATGGTCTTTCTATTTTTCATATTCTTTTCGAATTTCAATCCCCCTCCGTTTCTTTAGTCGAATGGTAATATTCCCTGATATCTTCGCAATTCTTCGTGATAATTCCATTGACTATAGTTTTTCAATAAAATCGTATCTCTCTATTCAACTTTTATTACTTACTTTACGAGGTACGATCGATCGATCGTCATCTAGAATGAAAATAGATTCCATTAGGAAATAAGATACCAAACAAATGCAAAATAAAAAATAAAAAATAAAAAATATAATAATAAATGTATATAAAAAAAACCACGTCAATTTTAGAGTGCTTTTCTATGTTGTAAATTTTTTAAATAAAAAATTTTTTTTGTTATAGAGAAATACAGCCTGGTTTTTATTTCTAAAGCCAATTTATCAAACATCCAAAAACCAATTAGAGAAGAGATAGTTTAAAATGGATATTATTATAAGAAATGAATTGTTTACGAATTATTTTCTTCATTAAATTTTTATCATTATGAAATATCGATAAAAGCAAACACACCTTTCTTCGAGTATCGAGAAAACCTACCTACCTACCTACCTACCTACCTATCTACCTACCTACCTACCTACCTACCTACCTACCTATCTACCTACCTACCTACCTACCTACCTACCTACCTACCTACCTACCACCATCATTATCATCATCATCGTCAACAACGATCAACTCTCCCTTTTTGGTCTCGCCGACCCGCTTTTCTGGTCACCGATGTGCAACTCGGTGGAAAGATATTGCAGCTAAACACTGAGTTCTTTGATGCCGTCACGACTACTACCCTTCCGGGCTTTTACCCTACCAGCAGATAATTAACGTTAAAGGTTAATTTCGTAAAGGGTGGTGGTGGTGGTGGTAGAAGATAAGTATGAAACATTGCTACACGATGGATAGAAGTAACTTACACGAATATTATTACACTTTAATTCGAGTATCACGAAATGATATATATTTTATCAACAAATAGAAACTGCAAGTATTGACATTAACTTTTCCTCGAATGTAACTAACGATTTCAAGTGTGTTTAAAAAGTTAACATATAAAATAGAGTTATAATAACCTCGATGTGTTATAACAAGGATAATGGATTTTCATTTTGAAAAAAAAAAAAACAGTAAAGAAACGAGCTCCGGTTAACTGTAAAAAATGAAAGTCCAAATATGATATTTTCACACGACCCCTTTCGCACTTGAGATTCTTCATACTTCAAAGCTACGCGTTAAGGGTGAAAATGAGAGAAAGAGAGACAGGTGAAGGAAGAGAAAGAGAGAGTCACGCGGGACGCGTAAAAACGTCTAAATTGCGCGTAAATAATTATATTTGCATATTCATTGAAAGGTAAATATTTAATGCCGACGTGGCAGAGAAAGGGGCAGCGTGAAGTGTAACGTATATGTGTAGAAAGAGAGGAGGAGGAGGAGGAGGAGAGGTTCAGGAAGGAGTTCGGGGGAGGAAAAAGGAAGGATGGGGGTTTCTCCAGTGCCGTTGGCCGGCCACCACGCACATGAGTCAGCCAGAGGAAAAGGGGTTGAATATACATCGCGGATCGTTGGAAATTTTAGCTTAATTTTACTTAACTACACCGGCTCCGTTCTCCCGGACATTGTGAAAGGGGGTGGGCAGGTTGGTTTGCTACAGGGACAAGTGTTATTTTTGTAATTCCGAGCGGTGCTAATGGGAGGGAGACCTTGGCTTAACTCCCGACGGCCAACAAAAGAGAGTGTTTACCGCAAACGATGGTTACACGAATCCATAAGAGAAAGTAACGTTCTATCAGGAGTCACTCAGTGGTTCCGTGTAAGTGGAAACCAACAGACCGAGATTACACCGAAAGTAATCTTTGATTGGGGAAAGTATTTTCTACAACAAAATTGTCATTGGTTACTCATTAATTTATATATTATACTAAGTAGAAATATAGATAATAATAAATTAAAAGAAGAGTTCATAAGTTGGAATGTAGAACGTATCGGTACACGAGCTTTTGGTTAGACATTAGGTAGAGGATGCGAAAAGGGGGATGCTTGATGAAATTCCAACGGAAAGTAAAGCGAATATCGAGCCTCGCAAGTTACATCGAAGAAGGAGGAAGTGAAAGAAGAAGAAAATAGGAAAGAGTGAGTGAGAGACGCGTATCGAGCGTGAATATTACATCGATCAGAGTTTGATGAGGAGTAAAACCAGAGGGTGAGTGGGGGTCAGATATCAATAGGAGGGATGATATCGCCTATTATCGAACGAAACACCTGAGCTCTTTGCTCAAGGATCCTTCTCTCTCTCTCTCTCTCTCTCTCTCTCTCTCTCTCTCTCTCTCTTCTATACCTTCATGTACCGAACACTCATTGACTATATGAAAACGAACACGCACTCCGGCTGTTGACTGCGGCCCGGGGCTTTGCGGTGAAATTACACGGGTTCTCGTATTATCTGCTCCTAAATTATTCTCCGCTAACCACAAAAATACCTTTCCGCAATGGTTTCCCCTCTTCGTCGGGGCTCACTTTCTACTACCGAGCTTTTCTTTCTCTATTTTAGGCACATTTATCAGCTATCCGAGGTTATCGTTTTAACCACATTTGTTTGTGTATTTAGGTCGATACACCCTATCATACTTTAAAAGGTTAACAAAATTTTTAAGAATACTAAAAAATTGCAGGTGAATTGTTCTGTATTTTAAATAAAATTTTTGATTGGTCATTTTATAGCGATTGAACAAATTCATAACGATGCATGAAAATAATTACAATTATTAATGATCATTTTATGATACTTAAAATATGTTTATATATATATATATATATATATATATATATATATATATATATATATATATATATATATATATATATATATATGTAATAAATCTTAAGTATACTATAAACCTATTCATGATAGGTTGGACGGGCATTAGTTACGCATAAGTGAATATTGACGAATGTTTGGTTAGGAAAACGTGTTCTGTCCGAGCATGATGGACGTTTTCGGAGGCAAAAGTTGAGCAGCCTGGAGAGAAACAACTACTACTCCTGGTATCGGCTACCGAGTTTCCATTTGACAAGAGATGGATGATCCTATTCCCAGTATAGCTATCTGCTTTAAGCTATGAATATCCAGGGAATAGTTCATTATCGTTTTAACTAGTTTGCTTTATAATAATAGCTACGTGATGCAACGTTAGATGAATCCTTTAATGCGCTTTCACGAAAATATTTAAACTTACCCTTTAAATCACTAAACATCATGAAAGTAATATTTTCGATGTTGGAAAAAGCAAATTTAGCAACAAGACAACTATATATTAATCGTTGGATTCTTAAGTTCACACGTGGTATAATAATAATTATTATTATTATCATCATATGAACAACGTTATCAACGTTGAGAGTTCGAGTCTAAGTAAAAGTTGTTAAAAGAAATAGCCGAGTGGCCATCACACGTACGATTCGATAAAAGATGGATGATCATACGTCGTAGCGTATAGTCGATCGGTCTCCGAGCTGACGCCCTCGAAGATGAAATGCACCCCAGGCGACCCCGGGATCGACCCCAACACACAGCCGTCTATTTCCTCTCTCTCTTTCTCTTCCACTAGTCTTCTTTTCTTTGCATTTCGAGAACACTCCGATAGGCAAAAACATATTTACGAGAAAGACGCGTGCCTGATTCCCGTTGACTCGCCCCTCGTCGTCCATCCCATGGATATGCGCAATTTCGAATATAAATTTGGCCATATGTAACGCAAAGAAATGTTTATTGATTCAACTAAGGGTTATTAGGTACGCGCCTAACACGATCTTTCATACATAACCAGTCGTATCACGTACTAGGACCTATAAGATCTATCGAAATCGTTTAGAGGATAGGAAACTTAAGTACAATACATTTTCAAAGCTCGTGGACTATACTTTCTTTTCCTTTTTTTTTGGTATCATATTTATCAACCCGAATAAACTCCATGACGATCCTTAAAGAATATAAAGAAGAAAAAATCAAAAAGTAGGGTTTGAAATCAATTTTGTTATATTATGTTTTATACCTTTTACGAGATACAAACCAAACCAACATCTGGATTTTCTGACGTAACGAGAATATACGAACAGGAACAAGATGACCAACAAAAAACATCCACCTCTTTTTCTCGTGAGATTTCTCTACGACGATATAGCAGTACATTATTTCTCGATGTCAAATAAAGCAATTAGCATGTACCCTGACCAATGTCCATGGGTTCTAACCCGAGTAATCTCGCCTAGGTCCCTGGCGTGCGCGACATCTTCATCAGAAACAGACCCTTTCCCTTTCTCTCTCTTTGTTTCTCTCCCTTCTCTAACAGTCTTTACACCGTTAACCCTTAGTGGACGATAGCTTTGGTCATGTGACCTCTTACCAGCACCCCTCTTCTTCAGTAACGTAAGATTGGATGGATGTTCCCCGAAATAGGGAAAAGTAGAGACGAGGAAATGCAGAAAAGACAAAGAACGTGAAACCTTTTGCTCAGATGAGGAGTGGGGAGGAATGGCAAGAAGATGGTGTCCACCGAGAGGTGCTGCTTTCAAGGGAAATTTCACAAAGGCTGACCCGTTGGTAATGAATGTTATATAACCCTTTTAATGCTTTAAGCCTCTTAGATTTTTCAGAGGGCTCTCCACGCACTTCCTTCGTTCTCCACCTCAGCTACTACTACTACCACTACTACTACTACTACTACTACTACTACAACTACTTTAATACTACCCATTTACCGAGTACTCTTTCCTGTTACCGCGTGGCAGAAGTGGCTTGCCAACGCCAAAATGAGAAAAGAGTAAGGTAAAAAAGAAAAAAAAGGAAGGAAGGAGTAAAAAGGGAAAGAGCTCGAGTGAAAGCTGCGGAGGTCGTGCCTCCAGGGTAGATAATTATGTGACGGACGTAAATTAAGCTTGTTTAGATTGGGATTTTTATTAAGGTTTTTTATGAAAGAGTACCCGTTGGTAAACGGCACCTGGAACACTTTAACAACGTTGGAATACTTTTAAACGGTGACTAAAGGGTAACTGTACCACCGTGCTCTTGTCTTTCCATCTTGATATCTTTTTATTTTATTACGTATCGTTGATACAATTTTCTTTCTCTTTAATTTTCTTTTTAATTCATCATCCTCATTCTTAAGATAAGGTACTTGAAATTTGTATTTTTCATTCGTTTCATTAGTAACAAAAATGAACATATTATATTAAAATTTAATTAGTTGAAACTTTAAATTATTTGTATAAATAATTATTAAAAAGAATTAATTATGATAATTAAAATAAAAGTGGAAACGAAAAATAATTTCCGTAATATTGACAGATCATTATATAAAATCTATAAATAGATATATGTATATACTATGTATATATAGTATATAAAAGTTGCATCGTTGTAAAAGTTTATAACGAAATGAAGGAAAAGAAGATGTCGAAAGAGCAACGTTTTGATTACCAGGAAACATCTCCGGACGTCTTGTCGAAGCGACGACGCTTGACTGCTCGAGTATTAAAAATCGAGATATAACGTAGATTTTGTAAGGTAGTTTTGCGAAGCCAAGCATGCTCGTTCGTTCCGTCGATTAGGCTTTGCAGTCATTAAAAGTTTATAAAGAAGTCAAGGTACAACGTGGCGCGGGAACGACGTGCGGAGAGGTATGAGGTGGCAGGTAGTAGGGAAAACGGGGTTGCTACCCCCCTAGAATGAGAGCAACGAAGGTAGTCCAGCGGTGAGAGAAGTGGAGAATAAAGAAAGGGAGAGGGAGGTGTGGGAGGGAGAGAGAGAGAGAGAGAGAGAGAGAGAGAGAGAGAGAGAGACTCCAAGCAAGTTTTCTCATGTGCAATGCATAATGAGAAAAGGCAGACGGCGCATAAAGGGCTTACAAATGAGGTTCGAGCTATATGGTATATACACTTTGCACGTATATATATATACGTACGAATAAACAACACATTCGCAAGAACAACGTTACGTAATCTCACCGTTGTTGCACTTTTGCAACATTACTGGTACACTAGCAACAACGAAAATAATTCTTCTTCTTCTTCTAGACTGGTATAATGGTGAATGGAAAACAAAAAATAACAATGAAAAATAAAAAAATTTGTTAAAACTTACTATAATACATACGTACCTTGTTCATGATTTGGCGGGGATAGTCCCGCCTTGCAAGGGACGACTCTGTAACAAAAGAAAAAGAGAAAAATAACATTAAATAGTTGAATCAATGGTACTTTAACGATTACCTTAACGAAGGATTGCTAATGTAAGGCACGTTTCTATCTCGCGAACGTGGTAGGTCTGTAAAAAGGAATAATCTTCCTATCTCTACTATAGAATGACCTTTAACCCTTTTCTCTCTCTTAGGTGCTTTCTGACGAAGGCTAATGCACGTTGGGTGGTGCTTGATCGTGCACCCAAGCCAACAGCATCACCACCCACAACCTCTTTCCCTTCCGTCTCCGTCCCCATAGGGTACCACCGAATTCTCCTAATCTAATGAATGGCCTAACCCCAATATCCTTTTGGTTCAACCTCACCGCCGGCTACCCCTATCTACTCCTTACTGTATATATCCTATATGTAAATATGTTCACCAATACGAAGTGAACGAACACGAATGTGTTCGTCGATGTATGAGTTTATGTGCGTCAAATTATTGGACAATAAATATGAATATTTTTTTGAAACACGAAACTTGTTTTTAGGATAATTAATTATTTGGACACTCTTGCAAGGACACCCCCTTAAAACGAACGTTCTTTCTAATTCCTTTCTACGTTTCTTCAATTTCCTTTTCTCAAAGATACTACGATCGCCGTTGTCGTCGTTGTCTAATTTGTCTACATCGTTGGTACTTCTGCAAAAGGAAGAAAACTACCCTAAAAGAGTATTGATCGTAGAAAGATTCGTAAAGATCGATCGTTACTAACCCTGGCGAACTTCAATCGTGAAAGGTTACCACTGCAACGAAAACGAGAAACTCCAAATGGCGGGGGAAAAGGAGACTTTTGCACAGAGAGCAAGGAAGAAATTAGCGGAAGTAAATTGGCGTGAAGTTGAAGTTTTCAATGTAGTTCGTTAAGGTATAGTGGACCGAGTTCGATAGGGTGCCCGCCGGGTACGCGCTCCTTTATGTAACTGTCTGTGCACGTATGCGTTCGTCCATCCGCGTATATGTGTGAGTGTGTGTGTCGAATGAAAGAAGAAGCTATAGAGCGAGATAAGGAAATGGACGATTTAAAAACTTGGAGATCGGATCCATTTTCTCTCACCACGATAGCTAATTAACGTAGAATCTCGATTTACCAAAGGTATATACATTAAACGAAAAACTAATCTCGTGAACGCGTATAGAACAGAACAAACTACGAGTATTGTCCTTTAACTATAAAAACGGACTTCTTCTTTTTCTTTTTCTTTTTCTTTTTCTTTTTCTTTTTCTTTTTCTTTTTCTTTCAATTTCGAAGAATTACTTTTTAAAGAGGGACTAGGGGTTTCATTCTTCTTGTCAGATGAAAACGGGTAAGGTAGAGAGCCAGCAAATGTGTTTATTTTGGAGGAATAATAAAAAGGGTCGTCGGATGAGCATGACGTCGTGGTGATCGTAGGAAAGTTGGAAATAATGTTTCGGACACGAGGCTCGTCTGGGTTCAGGCTGGCCTTATACCCTTAGCCCAGTGCTACCGAGGCGAATGCCGTGGCCTCCTGCTCCCTACCCTTATACGCGTGTCCGCCGCAGATTCAGACTCCTAATTAAGACAAGGGTGCGAGAGGGGTTTTAGGGGTTTCTGCCGAGTTCTCATCGACGGGGGGGGGGACGAAGCGGGAGCGCTGGGCTGGCCTGGGGAAGGAAGGTTTTCACGAGGTAAGGGTACCCGTACCAAACTGGAGGAGGGCTAAACCAAGGCAAAGGGGGTAAGGAATATTGATCACGGAATACCACACCGTCGAAGCAGGGACTGTCCACACTCACACCCTCTTTGCTACTACTCTTCCTACCTCTTGCTTCATTCCTCCTCACTCCTCTCTCTATCAGTAGCCTTTCCTTGCTTTTTACTATCCTTCTCGCTCTAGGGAAACGACTACGGACTAAGCCAAACTAACCACCAAACGCCAGATGCGTGAAATCAGTCGGTTAGAAGCTGCCTCCGCAGACTTTGCGAATTATTGACGCTAAAACCGCGACTAAGGTTGCAGATGCTGCTACTGCTGTTGCTGTTGCTGCTACTTCAAGCTATTTCGATTCCATCTAGTTTCAAAGCAAAACTTGATAAACACGGGATCAACGATCAAAACTTTCCAACGTATGAATCTCTTCTGATTTCTAACCAAATGTTTTATAAATTATTCGAGGAAAGAAAAAATATTGAAAGAACATATTATATTAAACTAAATATCTTCTTTTTTTATTTCTTTGAATGAAAAATATATCTTAAATTTAAACTAGCAAAGCATAGATTACGATTTCGTGAGTTTTGCGATAGGACTCCTCGAATGGCAAAGATGAAGAAGAAGAAGAAGAAGAAGAAGAAGAAGAAGAAGAAGAAGAAGAAGAAGGTGGAAGATCTTTGAGCTACTACTACTCGTGTCTCTACGATGGAAAGAGTAGAAGAAGGGTAGGGGGATGGTTCGAGTTTACATGACATAGCGACTCGTCTTTCTACCCGTCGCCTCGCCTTAATTAAATCTCGACCCTTCTAGAAGAAGGCACACGGGTCTTGTGGAAAGTAGGAAAATGTTCTCCTCTCTTTGGCCTGCTACTCACTGTCACAAGAGATTACTCTTCGTTAAAGTAACTTTTACAAATTTCTAATGTGACATTGCACATATATATAACACATATAAAAAAAGGCATACAAAATATCCAAGAATTATTATCGTAGTCGTTTGAATCTGATTGTAATTGAAATGCACTTTAAAGAGCAAACATAACCCTTTACTCGGAATACTTCAAAGAACAATTCACAATTTCGTGGGGTTGTTTGCCGTTATTTGGTCCGATAACGAATGTCAAGGGCGACCTCAAGGAGACCGGAAGAGAGACCTCATTGTCCAAGAGCAAGGGAGTATAGGAAAGGTACGTAGTAGCACCGGTAGGCAGCCAACTCAAACTTTGATATGGTTTCCTAAATAACCAAGGCGACCGATACCGCAACACGATAGTTCATCTCTCTCTCGCTCTCATCTTGACTCCTTACTGAACTGATCTGTAGCAGTGGTCCAGAGGGTACTGTAACTACCATCGAAGCATATTGAAAGCCTCACACCAACGGTGATTTAACTCGATGCCCCTTGCCCCATCCTCACCGCACTTCTACCTTTCGCACCTTCACCTTCGAAGCCGATCTATGTCGTTCTCTTTCTCTCTCTCTCTCTCTCTCTTTCTCTTTCTATGGAAAACCTCCAACTTGAGTGCGTTTGTCATTTCGTGAGTAAAGGTTGTCCGCATGGAATATAGTCCATAGACCACCAACGTTTTCCACAATATCGACCAAGTATGGCCAATATGACGACGGAACGACAGGTAATCTAGGAAGCAATGAGAGAGAGAGAGAGAAGGGGAATAGAGAAACACTAAATAAATTACCCGCAAACTACTATATTATACAGAAAATGAAAACTTTGCTTAAGCTGTATTTTACGGATTAATTCATTTGAAAATTTTACTCGAGCAAAAAGTTACTGCTAATAGATTATGTGTACCGATTTTAATTTATAGAAAATGTCGGATTACGGTCGTGCTAATGAAACGGAAATAGTTAAGTATCTTTTCTACTGCAAAAACGTACCACCAATGGAAAAGTGGTGAAATGAGAAAGATGATGAACTATCTCGGACAAACCTAAACTTCAGTTTCTTCTTCTTCTTCTTCGGCACAGGCCACAGACCAATGGTACATCTGTATCTCAGGACTAGCTGCTATTTGTCCACTAATTAGAAGCTAACAGCGGAACTAAAGTACGAACTTTAAACTTTCTTGCTCTTGTACAATCCGCCTACTACTAAAGCCTTTCGAAGGAGTAGCCCCCTTACCCCTTTTTGAGATGGTGAAACCACTACTTGAACACGATCACCATTTCTCTCTTATTCGTTCTATTTCTTTTTCATTTTCCGTCACTCTTTCTCTTTTCATCTCTTTTTTCACCCTTTTTGCTCTCTCTCTCTCTCTTTCTCTCTCTCTCGTTCTTTCTTCTTCCTCTTCATCCTTCAACTACAAGCGGCCAGCGTTAATTACTAATTAATCGTTTCACGTGTTTGATTTTCAAATGGATAAGTTAAATAGCGCGTAAGAGTTTTGAAAGTCCACCCCCTAGCCAATCCCCATTTCTTTCGTTCTTATTCTCTTCTATATGCAAACGATATACCAACAAGGAGGTTAACGAGATTGAAATGACCATGTGAACGAGAAAAAGGATAAAACATCGGTTCATTTTTCTCACTCGATCATTCTCGATATAAGTTAAGAATAAAAAGAGTAATACATCTTTTTACGATAGAATTTTATTATCTTTTTCTTTGGTTCTTTTTTTTCTTGTTTTAAAAAGACACGTTTCTGTTTAAGGTGGTAATTGTCGAAAGTAAATTTACGAAGACGAGAAACGAGGGTGGAAATAAATCTCAAATAATCGGAACATAGTCAGACCAAAAGGAAGACTGTTATTGACTACCGTGCTAGACCTTTGCAGGGGGTGAGAAACGAAAAGAGAGAGAAAGAGAAAGAGAGAGAGAGAGAGAGAGAGAGGGGGTGTCGTTGAACGAAAGCTCTGGGCAAATCGTTGTCTTAACCAACGCATTGGGGGAACAATTATTTAACAGGGTGCCTAGCCTGGCACTCTATTCTCGTACTCAACCATAGTTACGTTGCCGTATCAGAGAGGCGAAAGTCCGGGACTGTTAATTGCTGGCTGTCAGGGGCACGCAAGTGACATGGACCTAACACCAGTTTTCGTCTAGGGTTTTCCTTGTCGAAGTCCGCATACGCTTCTATCGAATCTGTTCATTTCTTTGAAGAATAAGAATTACTGATAGTACTAAATAACCCTTAAAAGTTAAATCGATGAAATGAGAAAAGTAACTTATCCAATTAGAATGATTATCAAACTGAAATTTTACTATTTAAGAACTTTGTTCGTTCGTTGAACTTACAAAAAAAAAAAAAATCACGTGAACGTAAGGCAAGAGGAAAGGAGTGGGAAGGGGTGGAGAGGAAAACGTAATTTCAATGCTGGCACGTATTTATCCTGCAGCGCGAGAAGCAACTACTCGTTTTAAGAGGAGAAAAGAGAAAAGGTAAAGGGAGAGGTGTCGGGAAAACAGCGTGACGACGCTAAGAGCATTACAGAGACGTTTTCCAGCGACACTTAGGTTTTCGTTCTCACACTCACCCCCCATAGATTCACGGCCTATCGGCTTAGCACTTGGCGGGTGGTCCCAAGCCACCCCTGTCTTCCTTCCTCGCTGTCTTTTCGAAGCATGAAGCAAGCCAGAGATGGTTTGTACTAGTTACACCACTACCACTACCACTACCACTACCATCATCGTTTTCGTCCTTGCTTCTTCTACTCTTTCTCTCTTACTAGGAAATATTTTCTTAAGTGTAAGAACTTAAGTACTTAGGCGCATACGGGTGATGAGGCTTCTTATTAAAAGGTACTTCGAGTTTAACGAAAGGAAATATCTAAAAATAAAGTAGGAAAGTTCTCTTACCGTGAATTAAAATCATACTCTCAATGACACAATAAGAACAATTTTTTTCCTAACGACTATACTTGTTCTTTTCCAATTGGTCGATAACAACTAGAATGTACCGTCATCCGTAAGACCTTCGACGATTTATATCTAGTATACTTCATTGAAAAGATTCAAACTGATTTCAATGTAAATAGGTTGAAATGAGCAGGGATTTTTTTTTATGAAAAGAAAAAAAAGAAGAATAAGAATTGAGGTACTTCGAAATATTATCAATTAAATTGATTTTCGTGAAACTTTCTTTTGAATATCAAGTACCTACCTATGTGAAGTTTCTAAATAATGATTTATCTCATTCTCTGAATAACGAGATACAACCTTGTTCATACACACGGAAAGCGTAACTACCTGCGCTAGCAACCACTTCGTGTAATTGTTCATATTTCGGTTCGGTCTACGCAATATAACGCCTCAGACTGAAAACAGGGTGAAAACGATAAGGGCGGAGGAACGAACGCTGTGGTACGGTGCGTCGACGTCGGCGAATTATCAGTTAAGAGGAAATTATGGAAATAGATATAAATCGAGAAGAAGAAGAAGAAGAAGAAGAAGAAGATGATGATGAAGAAGAAGATGAAGATGAAGAATTACGCAGGCGTAGTTCACGCAGGTAGGAAAGGTACGACCGATAATCAAGCGGGGAACCTAAGCGACCGTTGCCTTTAAATAAACGTAGTCGAAGTAGCCAATTTGTAATGTAAAGGTTCATCAGCATAAATTACGCGTAGTACGTATTCAACAAAAAGGGATAGATCTAATCTTATTCTAATCTAATTCCTTTCGAATGAATGAACGAACGAACGAGTATGAACCTTACGAAAATTATTCAAAACTTCTAAACCTACTATTTCCGATTGTCGTTGAAAAAAAATTAAAGAAATAAAAAACCAAACCGAAACAAAACTATTACTTTTACGACACGTCGTAGCCAAAGTTCTGGATTTAATCGTCGTGTGGAAACAAATAGAGGGTCTAATGATAATGGTTTAGGGTCAAATGCGTGGGCGGTGCAACTGATTTTGCTGAGAAATTCTTCTTATACTATCGTGTAGAATTTCATGGAAAAGGGTCTCTCTTTCTCTCTTTCTCTTTCTCTCCCTTTTGGTATTGACGTTAACTCACGTGGAAATATCGAAAGACGAAGAATACGTGCAACTCGCTAAAAGGGAAATATCGCGCATACTATCGCGGAGAATTCGGTTCGTGTGCATTGGACGCGACGTGCGAATTAACAACTCACGCATCATATCGCGCATTATTATCCGATCTATCGAGTTATATATATATATATATATATATATATATATATATATATATATATAACATTTTGGAGCAACCCTTCGTTCGAAACATCGACGAACCCGTTGCCATCGCGTAACATGTTCGCTTATGTGTTACTACTTCCTAGCTGTATATCGAGGTAGAAAGCGTTTCTCGTTGCTAACGAGACTAAAGGGGCGGACGGTAAGATTATCGTATCCAGACGAAAACTTAAGACAGTGATTTCGACGTGCTCGACGTATTTCGTGTATCGTGCTCTAGTCGTTAATACGCGTTGATGTTCGTGAAATGCGCGTTCCCTTACACATCAGCATTTATGAGAATCTGATACTCTCATTAATTTAACTAATTAATTAAAACTAAGTAAAATAAAAAAGATCTTTTTTGATTCTTAAATATAAAATATCGTTATTACGTTTTTTTACAAACTTAATACTCGTCGTACTCGTTGTCTTGGATAATTCATCTGTTATTGACGTCTTCGACCCTAATATCAAAGAAGAAGAAGAAGAAGAAGAAGAAGAAGAAATACTAAAAGACTATATTTCAAGGCGTAACGATAGGAAAAAGCTGACTCGCGGCAAGAGACGGTTAACGTTATGGTGTGAGGCATAACGTTACACCCGCAACTGCACACGTTGAAAAGGGTTGATTAGGGATTCTCGTCGTGGTAGGGTCGAACACGTCGACTCCGTTAGAAGGATACTGGACCTTGTAAGCATCCAACGCTTCGAGGGCCTTCTGCAGGTTCGGGGCAGATGGCAGCAGGATGATTGATCGCTCGGCTAATTGGATGATCGATGACTCAAGTTCATCAGTGGCTGTTCAGCTTCTAGCAAAGGATGCTTGTTCGCACGTGAATTTATAGATGTGTGTGTGTGTATTAGTTGCGTATGTATTCGTTGCTAGACTTCGTAGACGACGATGTACGTACGCGTTATGCGAGAAGAACATGGTTGGTATGGTGTCTCTGTCGAGTCTGAAACAAGCCCACGCTAATATTCTTCGAGCATTCTCTGTTTCTCTCTTTCTCTCTTTCTCTCTTTCTCTCTTTCTCTTTCTCTTTCTCTTTCTCTGTCTCCCTCGTAACCCTTGTTAAAGCCCGCTGCTCCGAAACTTTTGGGATCCGCTGTATTCTCAGTGTGAGAGAGCGTTTCGAACGAGTATATATTTGCTTATATGTATATCTATACATATGTATGATGTCCTTGGTGTTTGCAATGCACTCTCTTACTATTTTAAATATATTTTTTTATTTTCTTCAAAATTTCTATCTCCATGTTGCTATACTTTAAATTATATTCTCTGAAAGATTCGACTTGCTAGATTATTTCTGTAGAAAACAATGTTACAAGAGTAGTGTTTTTACAATTATGCATTTAAATTGGTTCGATTGAAGTCAATTAAAAAATATAATCCAAGAAAATGTAGACAAAAAAGAAAATAGGTGAAAGAAATGATTCTTTGAAGAAGTTCGTGCTGTAAACAATGAAATTTTTAAAGGCTATTCATAAAAGCAATGAATCGGAAAGACATTGGTGTAAGGCTTAAACTCGTAGTGTACATTTGATATACGAGGTCTGGGCCTGAATGCAAATCGTCTTATAAATCATCGCGAACAATGTCTTAATGTTCCGGTCATGTGACGCCTACTCGCACTAAAAGACAACGGGCTTCGTCTTCAAGGAGGAAACTCAGGGCGCCTTTTCGGATATTCATGGGTGAAATAAATTATAGTGCGAGAGCGCGCGCGAGCTAGCACATGAGGTATGAAAGGAAATTTTCTCACTCGATATCTTATTATTGTCTTTAAATGAGTTTTTATCTTTATTAGATTTAATAATCGATAATATTCAAAGTTAGACGATAATAAAATTGTTTACGTTTGCGAAAGAAAAAAAGAAATGAAAAAAGGGTTTGAAAAGTTTCATTTGCTGGATAGTTAATAACAAAGTAATTAAAGAATTCTATCTCTTTCTCTCTTCCTCTCTCTTTTTTCTCTTACAATTTTTGTTACTGTAAGAGTAAGAAAATAGAATAAAAGAAAAGAAAAGGAAAGAAAACGAGACGATTTAGTCGGTTTACGACAGTGTCACGATTACTTTTTAAATTCCAGTCGAACTTTCCAACCACCAAATCATAGCTTCTTTAAGGACATATACATAGTTCTACAAAAAGATTTCAAGATGATAATCGCTCGTAAACCGCTATGACATTTTATGTCATTATCGCGACCAAAAATTACACAAAGTGTTACTCGTAAAAACGGAGAACTCGCAATTTTTCGCATCATTGTACGTTTTATAGGCATCGTTGAATCACGATAGGAAACTTTATCTACCCTAGAAATCGTTATTATGACATCTTTATGTATAAGTAATGTATGTTAAATATTTCTTTTTTTACACTATTTTACTTTACATATATAATTAAATAACAGAGTAATTAAATGATTAAACTTAAAAGTAAGGAGAGTGAGAAAGAGTTAAATAGAATTCACAGTGGATCAACAGTTAAATGAAACCATGAAAAGATTATTAGTGCTTATGTGTGTGTATATATAAATGTGTGTAAGTATATGTAACATATATACATCGATAGTTATCGCGAGATGAATTTATTTATGGAAGAAGAAAGAGTAGCGATGCGACGTATCGTAAATAATTGTTAATTAATTAAAATCAATGAATTTAATAATCTAAGATAACTTTGAGAGTAAAAAATACCTGTAATATAAGTAGAGTGTATTAAGATGTTAAAATAATTGTTAATTAATCGATAGGAATGTGTATCGATGTTTAAATATACGGAATATACGTTCGGAGTACCGTCCTCTTCGAAATTCACCTTCAAACTGGCACGTTGTCCTCTATCAAAATTCTTATATTTAATGTTGCTTATATGACTTTCCGAACGTTGAGCATGTGTGTAAAGATAATTATGTATGTTATCACTGATGACTAGTCATCACTGCACAATTGTGATAAAATAATTACATTAGAATGCAAACAATACTAATATCAGAACGTTATAATGTTAAATACTCTTTATTAGGAATATTATTACCGTTTTACACAGGCGTAACGTTCGAAAGGTCGTGGTAACAACATTTAATATAAGAATTTTGATAGAGGACAACGTACCAGTCTGAAGGTGAATTTCGAAGAGGATGGTGTTCCGAACATATACTCGGTGTTTTCAGTTAACAGTACACACTCCTATTTAGTTATTTGTCATTTATACTTTCATATTATATATGCATAACATTACTTTTTATATCATTGATTTAAATTTTACCTAATATAGCAACTAAATAATATTTTTTTACAATGTTTTATTCTAAGTTAAATATATGTTCATTATTATCTATTCACTTTAACAAACTATTTGCTCAAGTACCCTACATCGTTGTAGTAACAGAGAATAGTTTGCAGAAATTGTTACAGAGGTAGATAATAATAGGAAAATAGATTAAAATAGATACGCGTGTAATAGATGCTAGGGAGAGCATATGCTAGAAATAGGATAGAAGAAGCTTAGAAGAAAAGACGTGGCAGGAAAAAATTATCTACGAGGTGTAAAGAAAGACAATAATTATGTACCAACCATTTAAATAATATAATAATTGTTACGTGTAAAATCCTTAAAAATTAAGTTTGTATTTAAGAACAAAGAAACCTAGTATAATCGATAATTAAATGTGGAATATATAATCGATAGAATACAAAATTGCAACACGACACATAGAAAAAGAAATAAAAAATATGATATATAATATATATATATATATATACGTATGTACTTATTTATATACTTTTGAGACGAAGAGTTTTTATATGTCGTCTCGTCTTTTCCGTTTCTTTTAAGTCTCGTAAGATTTCGCAGTAATGGTACACATTTCCGTCGATAAATCCAGAAGCAAAAGAAAAATTTCTTTCCCCTCGATTTGATGGTAGTAGGGAGGGAGGGGGGTGTATGTAATCGTATTCCCGTTTTAAATGTATATGACGTTCACCCTACCGCGTATAAAAGAAACGAGCTAGTCTTAGTTTACTGGTGCCTTATATGACGGTGTTTTGCCGTGCGTGGAAACGAAAGGAACAACGATAGATATAGAAGAAAAAAAAAGGGAGAAGGAGTAAAGAAAAAAAGGGTATAAGAAAGTAACGGGTCTCTGGAATACCGTCTAGAAGAACACGTGTCTAAAAAGGGTGCCGCATGATATGTGAAGAGGTCTGCTAAGGTGAAGAAAGAAGGTGGAACTATAGGGCAAGGAAAAGAGGATTCAAGCGGCTTGTAATCTCAGCTCAAAGTGTCCTCCTCTCTGTTTACCGGCCCTTTGGACATTGAGATGTCTTCGGAGTAGGGTAACGTCTTAACACAAAGACCATTCCGTGTGAAATCTAACACGAGTTTCGAGTAAACGAAAAGAATTGGTGTTGTCGATAAAACACGATTATTTCATTTTATTAATAAATAAAATCATTAAAATATTGCTATAATTATTTTTAAATGTGTGTGTGTTTGCATTTATATATTAACCCTTTGAATGGTGAATACTTTTAATTAAAATTTTTTGTATTATTATCAATATTTAATTATTACAATAAATAAATTTAAAAAATTACAATAAAAAAAATACAAATTAAATTATTATCTTTGTATTAATTATACTTATAATATTAACGAACACGTATATGCGTCCATAGCACTCTAAGGGTTACTAATAATATTTTTCTTTAATTTTTTCTTTAATTTAAATTTAACATAAACGTTAAAATAACCTTATTAACTGTATATTTAAATTTTATTTTTAAATGAAATTAAAATTGCATAAGATATTTAGAAAGCAAGAAGAAAGCTAGTTTAGTCAATGTTGCACTCGTAAATAAGCCCCATCCTAAAGGGATGGATGTAACTGAATTAGGATGACCGAGACGAAAGGATCTCCGATAAGGATCTTTTCCCTCGGCTTTTTTAAGTCGTCGACTAGGAGGGAATTGAGACGTCATCAGGATGCTCTTCCTCATCTTGTGTTTTTTTTTCTTCTTCTTTTTCTTTAGACCCTCACCTTTTTTTTCTCTTTTATATTTTCTTTTTTTTTTTCTTTACGGCATTCTCATCCTACCTCTTGGAGAGCAGTTTAATGCCAAAGCGACGTGCACTCGGGGGTGCCCTCTCGCGCCTCATCCTTTGTTTCGGCTTCATGAGTTTTTTAAACGGCACGAAATGAGCTTCCTCGCAAGTCGCCGAGAACGAACCCCGGAACGATTATCGTTTCAGCCGGCATTCTTAATTTCTTCACCCTTCTCTCGCTTCCTTCTCAAAAGATAGAATGAGAAGAAAAAGAGAGAGAGGAGGGATAGAGAGAGAAAATTTGAAAAGAACGTTCTCATGCTATTTTCCACTCTCAGATATTGCCAGTTAACGTACGGCGACAAACGACGTTGGTAAGGGTCAATAAAGAATATAACCAGGATAGTTCAATTCTAGTAATACTCGAAGTTAATTTACTAGCAAACGAAAAGTTTACTTTTTTGATATACTCGAAGGTTAAATTAACAATCGTTTTACAAGGTAATAAAAATCGGTGGTACATACCGAAATCAAGTAAGATCTTTATTGTACACTAGAAAAAAAGATATATATATATATATATTTGTCGCGAAGAGGGACACTTCGCGAAGTGGACGGAAGATGAAAGAAGAGTAGGAGGACAGGACAGGAAGGAAGGAAGGAAGGGACCAGGATCCACGCATTTGTATCGTTTTGTCGTACTTCAGCGTCGGCACGCGTATCGTATGGCATCGCATTATTGCTTTTATGGCCAATAAAAGGAAGGATGTCCCGGTGAGGCCAGGACGATGTTCGGTCCTTCTTCCTTGAACGACTATCCTAGTATATACCCTCCTCCCACCCTTTCTATGTCGATTCTTGGACCGTACCAACGACTATCATCCGTTTCCCATTCCACTTCTTTACCCTGCCATCCCAACCGAGTTCTCCTCTCCTCTCCAACTCCTATTATTGCCACTGAATCGTTCCTTTCAGCCATCCTAGGTGTTGCGATTGGTTTCGTATTTGAGGGGTAGAATATAGTCCGGGGAGTCCCTGGCTCTGTTAACCGATCTGCCCACCCTTTGGGACAAGAAAACAAACGAATTCGAGTCGTTCTTTGTCCAAGACCTGCATCAGGATCTTTCTCAAATAACAAAATCTTACAATAAAAATGAACTTTTTCACATTATTTTAGATTTTGGTTAAACTCTTACCAAAAGATGTTTCTGCAATAATGTACAATATTGTACTAAGTTACCTTGTTCATAAAATTAAAGTTTGCTTTTTTCTTTTTTTTTTATTCCTTACTCTTACTGTAACTAAGGATTACGCAAAGTTCTTATCGGGTGAGCGTTTGTGTCTGGAAAGGAAAGACGAGATTCACCTAAGAACACTTTCGAGATAGAAGGTTGTCTTTCTTGTAGGTTGTAAGCTCGTCTCTCCTCTCATCTAATGCCGGTTACCACGTTGCACCTACAGGCAAAAGATAACCAACCTGTCCTCAAGCCATCAACCTTCCGTTCCTTGCCAAGGTTTTCCGAGCAACGACGATATATTTCCCGGTGTTCATACCACCCTTCCGCTACCTATCCTTTACATATATATAAAGACACGTATACACACACACACGGAGACACCTTTCCTCTTCCTACTAGTTTCCTTCGAAGTCTTGATGCTTTTGAAGGGTGCACGATGACACTTGGTCGCGACATTAGCGGCGTTTCCCATTCCCTTGAACCGATCTACTTCGTCAACGTCAAACAAAGTACGAGAGAACGTACCGGCGTTTCATGGAAAGAAATTTTTACTCAAGTGAAACTGTGAGAATGAAAGTTGTTTTTTTTTCTTTTTGCGTGTGAAAAATTGATTTAGCATCATCTCATACGCATCCATTGATCGATGATGAATGATAATCTCGATATTTTGATTATTCACGATTAACCAAATTTCATTAAAAGAATTTAATACACAGGTACCTATATTGATTTTTATCAAAGAAATTTCTATTTGATTGAAAAATCATTGATGATACGAAAAACCATAGAACTCGTGTTCAACCTTTTTCTTTTTTAATTTCTTTCCTTAAAGTTTTAAAGAACCTAAAAATTTCCAGGGAAAATTCTGTCATTGATTTTTCTAGCAAAAAGAAAATTGAGAGGGTTTTTCACTACCTACGAATCACCAAAGTTGATAATTGTTTTATAAGTCATACGTGAATTCTTCGTTAAGCTCGAATTCACTTGAAAATAACAAACCAATATTTTTTTTAATCTTTCTTTTTTATAAACATGTTTATTTGTTAGAAGTTTGCAAGTAAAAGAAAAACATTGGAGAGCCTGTATACGATAACTCTAAAAGTTAAATACATCACGACATCACTCGTCTTGCTTGTTTCTGAGAGAGAGACAGAGAGAGAGAGAGAGAGAGAGAGAGTAAGAGAAGTGCAAAACAAGGAAAAAAGATCGACGGAAAAGTGACCTTTTTCCCATCTTGCATTGTGGGATAATGGAATAGGATTCAGCTCTCTCCGGTCTCGTATCCGTTGCTTTCTTCTTTGAACCATTCCATCCTACCCCCCTCCACTTATACTTTGTCTTGGTTTCTCTGGGTCTCGTCGCGTTGGACGCCAATGTTTTTATCTTCGTCTACTGATCAACGTATTGCTACTTTACTTTCACGTAATTTCCAACAACAACAAAAAATCATTACCAATAAATAGTTTTTACATAAAAGAAAAAAAAAGATAGAATGTGGGAAGGAAAAAATGATTTTTGTAAGGGAATGTGTTTGAATATCACTCAAATATTCTCGATCGAACTCGAATAAAAAATTCAAATTTCAAGTTATCGAAAGAATAACGAAAGAAAAAAAATACAAGGAAAATATATATACATATATATTCATAGTAGTAGTGAAGAAAAACAGTATGTCAAAGTAGTCAGTGGTAGACTTGATTTACGTCGATTCACCCGAGGCTATCGGCATCTGACTTCGGTTTTCTGATGTAATAGGAACCACTCTGATTCCTATAACCATGAATCTATCAGACGTCAAAACGTAATCTTCACCTGAAAGCAACTGGCTGCCTAAGGGCTGTACTAGTAGTAGTAGTAGTAGTAATAGTAGCAAGTTCTCTCAGTTGAAGAAACGAGTTGTCGAACTCAACCACAAATCTCTCATTCTAGCAACAGTATCTGTAGTCGTATATCTTATAGTTAGTGCTTACCGTCGTTTACTATGCAACAGAGACGTAAACGGGGAAAAAAAGTCTTGCCGATCGTGGTTTCGGCCCAACCACGTTTGTATTCACCCTAAACTGTGACTGTGGTGAGAGAAAGATACGTGTGTGTTATATAAGTAAAAGTCTGGGGTGGGGTGAAAGAGAAGATAGAGGTTGGCAAGGAGATGGAAATGGTCCTCCTGGATTTCTCGTCGTCCTGCGTTAACGGAGGGAAGAGAAGGAAAGTAAAAGAAGAAGAAAAAGAAGAAGAAGACAAAAAAGAATAAGAAGAACAGAGGCAGGAAAAAAAGAAAAGAAAAAAAAAGAGGCTGGAAGAGATTGCGTTGAGAGGAGAAAGTTGCAAACTCGAAAACTTTCCGAGGTCCTATTATCTCCGACGAGACCACCGTCCGGCACTGTGAGGGTTACCCAGTATACCTCGATTTCTAAATACTCCGCGTCCCTTATTCTTCGCCTTTTCGAGAGTTATTTTAGCTGTTGGAGTAAGGTAAGAGAGGAAGGAGGGTCCTCCTCTCGAGTGTCATATATTTGAACCTTCGTATTCGTTCGAATTGCAATTTACGCTTTCGCATTTCCTTTTCTACGATTTAAAGCGAATCTTGTACTGTACGATAGTTAATTTCCTTCGAAAGTTTTCACTTTGGATTGATTAGGAAAGCACAAGTATAACGAATACGACTGAGAATTTGAATTTCCTTTAAAATCCATCAAATCAAAAGAGAGGACCTATAATAGTCCCATAAGGTAAAAGAAAGATAGAACGATAGCTAAGACGTTTTGCTTACGATCGGAAGTTAACGCGTGATTTCGTCCCAATTTTCTTCTTTTTCAAAAGAAGAAAGATGTATCGCATGCTGAAGAAGAAAATGAGGAATGACGTCGCGACACTGCTAACGCCATACAAATGAATGCAAGTCGAAGCGTTGACAAGCGATAATTTATCACCCTTGTCTCGTCCCGCTGTTCCCATTTTGACTTTCTTAAAAAGGACGGAAGAACGATGAAAGGGGAAAGGAAAAAAAAAAGAAAAAAGTATAGAGAAAAGTAAAAAAAAATAAAAGAGCATAAAAAGAAAAATCTGATGATTGGTAGAAATATAAATAAAGCAATCACGATGAAAAGTGATTGGTTCTTTTCAACGCATTCGATTTCACGAGAACAGATGTAACCTGTCGTAAGACATAAGACGACTAAGCTTAACGGATCTTAGTAATCCCTTAGGAATACATGAGAAGAGAACGCGAACGTACGAGATTGAGATTACCGCGATAACTTTAGTTGAAAAATGTCATGGAATTAGTCTTCGTTTCTCTTGAAGCAAAAGAACGTGTTGTTGAGAAAATTCGTTTGAGAGGAAATTGCTTCTTCCCTTTAACCCCTCCTCCACCCTCCATGCATATTCTAGATCTATACTTTCGATCGAATATAAATATGTCAAAACTTTTTTTCTCTAATAAACTATTGTATATATACGTGTTTATGGATAAATAAAATTTAATATAAATATATTAATGAACTTTACAGTAACTATTTACTTCATACATATATTAACAAAATATTCTTCTTATTTTATTAAACAAAAAATGTATGCTGTATAATAAATATATTTTTAGTTATTAAAAATTTTTTTCTATGTAATTTTAAAATTAATTATATTTTAATTTTTATCTATATTTTATTTCAATCCAATAGAACAGAAATAAATTATTAAATCAATATTATTATAGTTACATAATTTAATTAAAATAAAATGTATCTATAAGTAAAAAATTAATTTTTAAATTATTTTTTGATTATATTATAATTATAAATTAAAATTTGACAATTTTTTAGTATTTAAATTATTTATATTTATATTATTTTAAATTTATAATATATGTATGAAAGTAGAATATTATCGTAATTTAATGTTCTAATTATTTTACATTTGTATTTCTTATTATTTGATGCGTTAATAAGAAAATTATAGATTTAAAGAGATGAGACATATCATTAATATTTTAACTGTCGGTGAATTTTGGAAAAAATCAGTTCGTCCCTTTCACCTTCGAAAAATTATGCGAAAAGTTTGGTTAAAGAAAAAGGAACACGGTGCTCAGCCGTTAACCCTACGACTTCAAGCTGAAGCGCGACGATAAATGGCTGCGTATTCGTGACATTTCGTTCTCTCTCTTTTCCTCTTACCTTCTCTCTCATTCGTAGCAAAGTTTTTTCAACTTCGTATAATCATTTTTCCCGCAATGTCCCGACGGTGCCCTTTTTCTCATTCCCTCTCGAATTTCTCTCTCTTTCTCTTTGGAGCACCTTGGCTACGCGAGCTCCAAAAGCTTCCCACCCTCTCCTCTCCTCTTCTCTCCTGTGAACCTCTACCTTTTTTTTCCACGAATCGCTTATCTCGAAGAAATTCTTCTCGCGGGTTTTCTTTCCAAAGAATACAAAAGTCGAACTACGCCGTTTCTGCCGTCTGCTGCTGTGCCGAGAGAAGAGAGAGTTGTTCGTCGATGCGGAAGAATTTTAATTCTTCAACTTTGGGAAAAAAACAACGAGAAAAAAACCTAAAGAAAATCTACCGACGATTTTGTTCTTTTCCCATGCATTCTCTGTACACGCGTCATCCCCTCCCATTCCAAACCCCCACCCCATTTTTACTCGCATCAAAAGAAAAGCATCGCGTTTGTAACGTTGTAGTCTTTTTCCTCGTTGCTTGCGTTTTCTTTTTTCCTTTTTTATGTTCTATCACGGACACCTCTTTTCTTCAAGGAACTTGGACCAAGTCAAAGTCTCTAGGTTGGTACGACGATCTCACAGTCTGATTTTTAATCTTCCGTTCATGGATTAATAATGCATGAGGTGGCGCGTGTTTATTCAGTGGAGGTTGGCCGTTTACATGGCGCATCAAATATGCAGGTGTCGCATGGATGCTGCGATGAGGAGGTGGAGGAGGAGGTGGAGGAGGTTACGATAAAGAAAAAAAAGGGAAAACGCAAAGAAGAAGAAGAAGAAGAAGAAGAAAGGAAGAAAAAAAGTAAAAGGGAAAGGAGGTGAAACGCGGGTGTGATTAGACGGGGGAGAGTTGTCGGAGAGGAGAGAAGGGGTGGGTGGGGTTGGTGGGAGTAGATGGGCGTCGAGTTTATTAACGATATCACGGAGCCACGAGGGTAGAAGAAAGGACGCTCGATAATTTGCTGCCTCATGCACCCTTGAAAGAAAATCCATATTCTGACGTTAACGAGATTTTATAGATGGCAGTTGCTATTAGTAACCAACAAGGCCCTTGGATAAAAGAGAGAGTAATGACGGTCTGGTGACGGCTCAGTCCATCCAATCGGGACTTTAGTGACCATTTTTTTTTTGCTTTAACCAATCGAAAGAACTTTGATTAAGAAAAGTCTCTCTTTTTTTCTCTCTTTCTTTCTATGGGGCATAGTATTAATTCTTGACACGAGTCAAAACTTCACGTTTCTTAATTATTTGTGTATGATAGGTTACTATTACCTATACTGAGACACGTAATACGCGTTAATGTATTATTTTTCTTTGCTATTTTGAAAGACATTAACTTGGGAGGTGGTAACCACCCCTTTTTAAAAGGGCAGACGCACGAATCTGGCTGCTGCGAGTTCTTTCGCCGGGACGGAATGAGGAAGAGGTGGAGAGGAGGAGGATGCTTGGAGGCTGCCACCTTTCGCAACGACAAATATGGAATTTGCATATAAATCGGGTATTTCCATCTGTGGCCCCCCCTACAACCCTGACGCAACCAGCGAGTTCGTTCGTTCGGTCTTTCGTTCGTTCGTTCGCTCATTCGTTCGGGTGATACAGAAATGAAAAGAGAGACCTTCCATTTCCTCTTACGCTTCCCCGAATCTCGAAGTCTTCTTCGCCCACTTCTTCTTCTACCAACTCGGAAATACTACTAAGCTCTCTAGATATTATTAATAACCTAAGATGAAATCGAACGCAAGCATCCCACACCACGTTTCGAAGTAAAACGAACAAGGAGGGAAGATAGACATCCTACCAACGAAATCAATCTGCCATCCGTTTGTCGGTTGGGGTAGCCCGCGTTTCCGTTTCGAACGATTCCAAACGTAGGAAGAAGTGACGAGCACATTTCAATTCGATTTCCTACTATAAACCACACGCGTCCACTGCCGTCGTCTTCGTGAGTAATTTCAAAGTTATTCTTTTTCCTCCCTCCACCCCTCCCTAAGTTTCTTCTTCTTCTTTTTATTCTTATTTCATTTTATTTTATTTAAAAAAAATATATATAATAAAATATTATAAATTAAATTATATATATATATATATATTTTAAAATAATAAAATATTGTATATTTATTATAATATATATTATATATTTTTTTAATTATATTTTATTATATTTAATTTTTATTATTTTTATTATATTATATTTTATTATATTTTATAATTATATATTATATTTCATATATTTTATAATATTATATATATATATAGAAAGTTTTGGAGTTATGCGAACAAGTAACAAGTTTCCTATCGTTTAACTAACAAACTCGACGAAAGTAGTACCTTCGAAATCGTCCTTGAGATCGCATTTCATCATCCACTGGCATACTTTACATCGCCGCCCTTTCGTGAGAACCCCTTCCTTACTATTTGCATGCTTTTTTTTAATTCTTTCTCTCTCTTTCGTTAGAGTACCAAAACCTTGGGGAAGGAAAAAAGCAGCTTTGTAACCGGAAACCTCCTTAGCCGCTCTATCATTTTTAATCGGGAGAATAAATCGTTTGATTCAATTATCAGGGGCATCTCTCGTGGCACCCTCGAGAAGAAGGACCTCCATAGAAGGATCTCTTCTCTCCGAACAGCAGAAAAAAAAAGAGAAAACGTCTCTTTGTCCGGCTTAAGAAGCTTGGAAACACTTAAGAGGCTTAGAATCGGTTAAAGGATTCTCGATATTAAGCCAAGCTTCGTTAATTTTATCGCACACTTTGATTTTTTTTTGTTCTCAGTAGACAAAACTCAAGGAAGACACTGTAAAGTATTATCAAATTTGTCAAAAATATAAAAGTTGTTCTATTATATAAAATAAGTTATTAAATTTATCCTTTATAAGAGTACAAAAATATTTCTTTCAAATTGTGTAATATTTCGTTGAATGGATGAATAAAGGAAAACAAAAAAAATTGTTTGTCCAAGTGTTGCAGTGGTCGAGAGTACCATCACCTTCGATGACATATCTCAAATACCCATAGAGTGTTTCGAACTGCTAATCATAAAAAGGGCAAAAGAAAACTGGTCGGTCTCGAGACGGAGCCCTTTTTCTTTATTTTTATCAAGTTTTCCAAGGGGATGAATATTTAAGGGGGAGCAGACTTAATCTGCGCTCGGGGATTCGCGGCAGACGCGTATCGCAAAGCAGTCGATCTCTTTTTCTTTTCTTTTTTTTTTAACCCTCACCCCCTAACCCCTCCCTTCTATCTCTTCCCTCTTTATTCAGCCGCCAGAAACATCGCGTGGCAAAGAATGAACAGAGAGTATGAGAGTGAGAGAGAGATAGATGCCTGCTTGCTTGCCTGGAGAACAGCATGCGATGGAACGAGGTTGAAGGAGGTGGAGAAATAACGGGCAGCATCCTTTCCTGTAGTAGGAAAACGTGCCGGGGCTCCGCATGTTTCCCTAAATATTTTACGGTCGTTATCGGCTCTTGACCGAGGAAATTCCGGCCAACAATTTTCATGCCCGTTGGCTTCCGATAGCGCAAGCCGAAAATCAACGAGACGCGGGTACTCTTGATCTTTCTTCATGACTATTAATTAGCCTCCTACTGCAAATGTACTAACTTTAAATTACAAAATCTTTCATATACACACTCTCAGATAAAACAGATCACACGTATTAGAAGTGAAACCTTCAAAAATCTAAGTTTCGAGAGAATGAGACGAATACACAGTTTCAAGAGTAAGATAATTCTAGGATTTATTTAATATTATTACCATATATAATAAAGATCACCGGTATGGTCTTTTGGTGGAATAGCTGTTAAAAAGTACACTTTTCCCAATTCAAGCAATAAAAATGGAATGCTAAATGCGATTGTCGTAGATAGACACCAAAATCGTAGGATGTTTATCGAGAAAAATATAATGCGTTGTAAACTAAGTAAATATAGAATATCCTTTTTGTGAAACTCAGATATAAAATTTTATTTGCTAGGATGGTTTTCAATTTCTCGTTTTCATCTATAGTTTTGCGCTGTCTAACAAACATTTAAGGAATGACGAAATAAAGATGTTACGAAAAACATATGGAAAATACTGCCGGACTGAACAAAGGATCTGGTACAGATGTAATGAGAGATTTAATAATAGAGATCTTTTCGAGAAATGTTTTTCCATCTTAATAGCCTACCACACTTCGAGACCCTTTATTATTTATAACGTGTCTTGTCTTTATTCTTAAACCACAAACTTATCTTTCTAAATACTCTCATCTAAATAAAGATCTGAACAACGAAAAATCTAAAAAATGCATTAAATCGTATCGCTCTCTCAGCTTATCGAACTGTGTACACTACGAGTCTCAAATTTCAGCTCCGTGGTAAGCTCCACCAATTCACGCTGGGTGTTCAACATCTTTTAAAAATTTGTCAGCTGCTCCTAATGTATTCTACAGTGTTCTCTAATTCTTTTTCTCTGATGTATCTGATAATCATTTTTTTTTTTTGTAAAATATTGCAGACAATACAATTATTATATTCTATATATTTCATAATTGTTAATTATAATATTTGCGACATAAATAATATAATATTAATTTTTCAATACAATAGAAACATTTTTAAATAGAAAAGAAATGACACGTTTTTGGTAAAAGAAAAACAGACCACGCACCTTCTTTCTTTATTTAAACCGTCGGTTCGTTTGGGTCTTATATTTTTGTCGCATACCTACGTGCTTATCCCTGTTTATTCTTCTACCCTTCTATCGCTCCTACCTACAAACATTTCGAGTATCGAAATAATATGTGTCCACGCTTTATAGTATGCAGTCGCACACAAACACACACATATACAGGAGCGATAACACAAAGCATAGGATAAAGAGGAGACTGAGAATAGGAAAAACTGTATAGTTATATTTCGTCTCATTCTCTCGCAGGCTCAATTCTATGTTTGTCTTTTTTTCTCTCATTATTTAGTATAGCAGCCGTTTCATAGCTGCGTTTCCTAACCGACCGCGTTTATTTATTTTTCAGATCACTCCTATTCTAAAGAAGTTTTCACTTCAATAAGTAAACTAAATTTAACGATCCCTATAAATAAAAATTACGAATTAGGAAAACGAAAGAAAAAATTAAGATCGAATCCATCTATTTTGATTAATATTTTTTCTAACCTAAAAAATAAAACACATCTAAGAAATGGTATAGAAAGAAAATCTTAAAAGTTATAGTTGAAACGATCAAATATCGGGGAAGTCGTTAATATCGCGACGCGTCTGTTTCTACACCGAAATAAACTTGGCGTACTGGTGCGGCCCTCTGACACCGAGATAGGGGTGGTGGTCTGGAGGTTTTCCCTTGCAAATTCCCTCTTTACCACTTCTCTATAGCTCACCAACGCCAGTCCTGAGCCCACCCCTTTCTCTCTTTTCTCCCCATCTCTTTCTCTTTCTCATTCTCTCTCACTTACGCGAGCGTGCTCTCTTCTTCCACCAACCACTCTTTTCCTCTCGAGGGTTTGTTTTAGCAAGAACTCAGGCCCCTGCCTTTTCAATGTATACTATATATACATATATATACTTACTACGGATACTGTACGTCTATATATATGTATGTGTATGTGTATACATGAACACACCACCCGTTCGCCTTCACCGCAACCGCCGGCTGCACGGACGAGCATGCCTGCTAACCTTTATTGGTTTTTACCGAGCAACACACAGTCCGATATTTTTTATTACGATGGAGCACACGCTTACCACCCACATCTCTACCTACCTACCTACCTACCTACCTAGCTAGCTACCTACCTACCTCCTCTTAGCCTCACCGCGCCTCTTCCAGCATTGTACATTGTTCGACGTAAAAGCGAGAAAAAGGTAACTCGTCGAAGGAGTTAAGGTTGTACCTTCACCAACGGGTGGTACGGATATTCCAACATTTTTATAAATAATATTTCTATAACAAAAACGAATAATATGAAAAGATTGGTTCATATTATTTCGAATTAAATTAGATCATCAGAGGTAAATCTTAACATGAAACAAAATTGTGTTTAGATTTTCGAATAGATAAAAAATATTTTTGTTAAACGAATGTATAAATGTTTAGAAATTTGAGATTATGAATGATGAATGATTGTGATCGTTGTACTTTTATCCTTCACCTCCCCTCCTTTCGAAGGAAGAAGTGTTACGTTGAAGTCACCCGTTATACAGGTGATTTCGTTTCTGCAGAGAACGCTTTCGTTTTCGAGGGTTCGCGAGGGCCGAGTCGAAAGTAACCGACGAGCCTTTAGCTACGCGAATTACGAAATACTTTTACAAATTAAATACGCGCTGGTAAGGGTATAGGGTATAAGGTAGGAGGAAGGAGGAGGGAGGAAAAGAGATCTGCCAGCGTCGAGTTCCATCAGACCACAGTCGCCCGACAAAGTATTCCCAACAAAGGGCGAAAGGCTCGCCCTTTTTGTCCACTATCCACGTATTCGAAAGAAGCCTGTGTTTTTTTTTATTTTCTCCCTCCCCTCCCCTCCGTATGTCTCCAGTTCTACCTCAGACGAAAAACTCAAAACGATCTAAATGTCAGTCATTCTAAGAACGAAATTAGATTTAGGATTAAAACAATTCTAGAGAATTTGTTAATTTTTTGTTGATCCTTTAGACAATGGTGAAAATGAACAGTTCGTATCGAGAGCTTTTTTAAGATCGCGTAAAAAAGAAAAGAAAGGAAAGGAAGAGATGAATAAAGGGTACAGGGGCAGGAAAAAAAATAACTGAGCATTAAACCCAAACAAGGGTAGCAATTTCGTAAAGGGAACTCAAAGAGTCGAGAGGTTGCGAGAAAAACTCGAGGTGAAAGAAAGAAAGAAAGAAGGAAAATGTGCGTGAGAGAGTAAAGAAAAAAAAAAGAGTAGCTACCAAGAGAATACACCATATAGATCGAGTTGTGTGAGAAAAGGAGAGAAAAATGTTGCGTGGGAAGAAGAAAAGAAGGAAGGAAGGACAGAAAAGGGAGAGAAAAGTTAAGGGGTTCCATCTAGTCGTAGGAAGGGATGGGGGGCCCAAGAATGCTTCAGAGATCACCCTAACGTTCGGGCTCAGTCACACGCTACTTTTTAATTTATTAAAAATGCTCATTCAATCTATCGAGTAACTTGAAGCTCTTAAAAAGCAAGCTTCAAAGTTCGACCATGGGTATAGAACAGTCTTAACTTAAAAGTCATAAACTGGTTTCCATGAATGTACTCCCACCACCCCCTCCTAATCCTCGTTTTCTCAGAAAAATTTGTGAAAGATGAATATAAAGAAAATAAATCGAATTATTCGTGATAGATATATTACCACTTTAGTGGCCGCTCACACATGTGTGTGATGAATTATGATTTTACATGTTGGTGATTGTTTTAATAATTACCATACAAAAGAAAAATATGCTATTGTTTTTTTGTTTTATGTGAATGTTCGCACATGTATTATTTCGTGAGTTTTAATCAAATTTGTTTGAATTAATTCCTCAAAAATATTGCTGACCCATAGCAACATTTGACTAAGTAGATGTGTGGCTATTAAAGTATTAAGAATATAATAATGTTGTTTTTTTGTTAGAATTATATTTATAAGTTTATAAAATATCGAATATCGATTTAGTTTGTGTCGTTAAATGCTTGAGACAACGTCGTGTTGATTATCGACTGACGCCCATGTTGTAGAGATAGGAAAGGGGTATAACCAACCAACCAACCTTCCAAAATAGCGAGGGTGGAAGATAATTCGAAGTAACCGCGACAAATTCCAATATCTGGAGAAATATGTGAGGTGGTACGTCGCTAACAGCCGCCATGGCGTTCTTCGCGGTCATGTCTAACCTTTGTCTTATTACATGAGGAACGAACGTGCGGTCGAACGATTTTCTCTTTCTCACTTGGGCCCAAAAATCATTTCACGTAATATAGGTGATATTGAAACAAAGAAAAAAAGAAAACATGTCACATCATGAAAAATCAAATCAAGAGAAAATAATGTTTTAGATTTAAACTAAATTTATACGTCAGCGTTATTTTTTTATTTTTTTCTCTTCTAATTCGTCGTGAAAACCTTACCATGTCTCTTGTCTTCGTTGATTCTTTTTTTTGTCTTCTTCTACTTCTTCTACTTTTCCTTTTTCTTTCAGAGAGAAGATCGTCGGAGCGGTCCCATTTGCTGTTCCATTCCCGATTCATTCCGTACACGTCACAGTTTGCATTGTGCCCGCCAGGCCAGTGTGCCCAACGTAAAGCGATTCCCCGACGAAATTTAATTAAAACAATCAAATTATGGAAGGAGGCGACGGCTGAGCGTTGAGATCGTTGGGAGAAAAGGAGACGAAAGAAAGAGAAAGATGGAAAGAGAAAGAAAGACAAAACGCAAGACTTGAAAGCTGGATAAGATTTTCTTCTCTCGCGTTTATTTTCACTCGACTATTCTCTCTTACTCTCTTTCTCTCTTTCTCTTTTTCTTTTACCATTTTCTTAGTTTCAACCCGTCAGGGGGTGTACCTCTTTCCTTTCGCCACCGTCTACGAATCTGAGGTCTGTGTTATTTTCATGAGGATAGTCCCTTTAATCGACAACTACGACGATGACGTGGACAAGGTACAAAATTAAACATATACTTAAAAATATAAAATCATTTTTTTGATAGGCTAATTTATAGAGAGAGAGAGAGAGAACAAAAAAAAATTACTAGTGAATTACTAGTGACAAAAACATATTCTGGATAATATCGACGATGACTACAAGGTACAAAATTAAACATATACTTAAAAATATATATTAAGAAAATAAAAAAAGAAATATACATATAAATAAATATAAATATATATATAATAAAATAAAATATCTAAAAAAATTATAATAAATAAAAAAAATAATATCAAAAATAAATATTAATAAATATAATAAAAGATTTATTTTAAAATAAATATAATAAATAATTTATATATATAACAAATATAAATTATATATATTAATATATAAAAATAAATGTATATATTAGGAAAATAAAATATATAAATTAATAATAAATATAAAAAATAATATAAAAATTTAAATTAATATATATTATATTAATAAATATCTACTTGAAAATATAAAACCCTTTTTTTGCAAGATAAATTTAAAGAGAAAAAAACACCAAAAAATTCCGAATTACTAGTGAAAAAAAAACCTTCTCAAAGTTTTTTCTCAAAAGCTTCTTTTTTATAGCATTTGTCTCGTTTCTCTTGGTATTCCAGAAGCGTGCAGATTCAGTTCGGTTTCGGCTTGTTGCCTGAGGGTTACTTAGCAGGTACGTACCTACTTTATACTTTGTTTGCTTCTGATGTCATTAGCCCCGGGGATGATTGCCGACCTGGCCTCCTCTCTCTCTCTCTCTCTCTCTCTCTCTTCGTCGAATACTTCTCCCTTCTCTCGATTCTCTCAAGTCTCTCCAGTTTTCGGTCTCTGATCCAGCATCCTCTAAAAGGTACCGGTCACGATGTTGTTAGTAGGTATTGGATCACGTGCTTGGAAATCCTGATCGACACCTTTCGCAACGCCCGGTGGTTATCGAATTCGTTGCTTTTCTGACCGCCTCCTGATCTTTCATTTTCTATCTTCTTCTATCAACTTTGTCTAACTCGAAAACCATAATTTATTCATCGAAACGACGCTTGGATACAGAAACGAGATTCTTTTTTATTTTATTTTCTCGTAGAACGGCCGATGTTTCGAGAGCAAGCATTTCCTCTGACTAAATGAATTCTCAACGTGTAAAGAAAGAAAAAACAAAGAAATAAAAAGAGAGAAAGAGAGAGAGAGAGATTTTTATTCGATTCACGTAGTAGTCACTGTCTCTTTCTCTCTCTCTCTCTCTCTTTCTATCCTTTTTTTTCTCTATTTCTATCAAAAAAAAAAAAAAAATGCTTTGTTCGTATAACGAAAAGTGCAACACGGGACATAGGAATGGAAAAATTCAAAATGGTTACGTACCGCATAGAAAACAGGGACATAGAGACAATAGAATTTATTACGCTTGAACGCGCAAGAGGAGTAGTGAAAGGTTGGTGGAAAATCGAGCTAACCTACCTGGCAATTAAAACATTAAACATCCGCCCTTTATGGATTTGCACTGTTCCGTGTGCCTTGCGTAAACGCAACCTAGCAACCTAGCTGCCTGCTTCGATGAGAATAAAAAAAGCATTAACAAGAGAACGAAAGAGAGAAAAAGAGAGAATGAAAATGAGAATGAGAGAGAGAGAGAGAGAGAGAGAAATAGAAGAAGTTTGAGGGAAGAAAAGAGCAAGGAGCAAGGAGCAAACTAAGAAGACACGACGAAGAGAGCCCTAGTAGCGTTATTGGAAAACGATGATTTACGATAATGGAGTTTTTCTCCCTTCTCCCTTCTCCCTTTCTGACTAAACGAGAAGCAGAGAATCAAAAGTGAAGAGTAGAAGCATGCTGTAGTTTCAGACACCTTTCATCTCTCTCTTTCTCTTTCTCTTTCTCTTACTCTCTATCTCTTTCTTTCTTTCTTCTTAACCATACTGGTAGAAAAGGTAAAGTGTTAATAATGTTAATTAATATTTCGGGAGAAAGGTTCAGTTATTGGAAAGGGAATGGTGGTTTATTTTATAGTGGTTTTAAGCAACACATTAACAATAATTGTATTCTCAACAGATTGTCAACTATTTAAAGGTGTGACCCTGAAGAAATTTAAGGGATCCGTACCCTAATTGAATTTAGTTTACTCTTTTTTTGTATCTTATTAACTTTTTGATATTTTGAGTGGTGGATCAGAAGATTGGCCTTTCTAAGTGTGACCTAAATTATTGGGTTGACAACTAAATTAAAAAATCCGCAATTACTTAGTTGTCAACCCAATTTGTAGTCAAATTTATCTACACATGGAAAAGTCAGTTTGTTTGTTACAGTCAACAAAAAAAATTGATAACATATGACAAATATTTAATTAAAAAAGAAGCATAAGTAAAATTTTAAGTATGAATAAAAGCTATGCACTTTTATTTTTTTCCAACCGATGGGGCAAGAAAGAAACGAAAGAAATTTCATGAAGGTCAGCCAAACGATTCTTCCCTTCCCTTTTTATTTTTTTTTCCTCGTCATCCTACAACTTCCTCTCTCTTCTCTCTCTCTCTCTCTCTCTCTCTCTCTCTCTCTCTCTCTCTCTCTCTCTCTCTCTCTCTCTCTTTCTTTGATGTGGAGGCATTCAAATCTGGGCCCATCAATATTTTATTACGAGTACTCCTCATGTAAATTCTTCAGGATTTTACGACAATGTAATCCTCACGATCCCGTGACGACGACGACTACGACGCCTTCTAGACAATGTAGACAATGTCTTCTTTACTCAGCTAAAAAAAAATAGAAAAAAAATAGAAGAACTTTATAGGTCGTTCGCGTTTCGATGAAAAGCAGAACGGAGCTTTTATTATAAGAAAAATTATCAAATTCTGATAGGTAGGAAATAATGATTATATAAATAAAATTAAAATTTATTAAAAATAAAT
This sequence comes from Polistes dominula, assembly GCF_049000335.1. Classification (NCBI taxonomy): domain Eukaryota; kingdom Metazoa; phylum Arthropoda; class Insecta; order Hymenoptera; family Vespidae; genus Polistes; species Polistes dominula. The sequence goes on along the minus strand of NW_028301152.1, from coordinate 9,389,885 downwards.
AAAATTAAAAAATAATGATTAACAATGGATACTTGCTATTTAAAAATAATAATTGATAACAATCTAATAAAATAAAATAAAATAACATGTTAAGAATATGTTGAATTATAACAAAGAAAAATTTATAATATTTAAATTATATTTTATTTATAAATATAACTTATATTCTATTTATACAATTTAACGTAAATCGTAAGGCAAAGAAAATTTTGGATTGTCAAATTCCAATAAGTCGACCATGATTAACGTTGGACCATGATTAACTTGCTGTTTAAAATTTGATAAAAATCTATTAAAATAAAATGTTAAGAATATATTGAACTATAACATAAAATAATTTATATGTAACTTAATGCGTGAATCGCAAGTTAAAGACAATTTAGGGTTCGTTTATCTCGAAAGAGTCAAGGAAAGAGGTTTTTGTTTAGCGAAAAAGGGATTGCAGATCCATCGGTTAGGTTCGTTGGTCCAAGGACGTAGCTCTGTCGTGAGAGTAACAAGGATCTCTCTGTATAAAGGGAGAGAGGATCGGATGGTTAACTAGGAGAATGAAGGAGACAGTGTGTTGGGGGTTGTGTGCGGTAGAAGCGAAAAGGAGGAGATGGGTAGGTGACATAAAGCTGGCGTACTGAGGACTGCGTACGAATAACGGAAATTAAGTGTCAACCGAAAGAGAAGAGAGAGAGAGAGAGAGAGAGAGAAAGAAAGAGAGTAGGATAGTAGAGTTGAGAGTGAGAGAATTCGCCTCATCCGTCTCCACCTCCTCCTCCTCCTCCTGGAATGAGTTCTATCTCATTCTCCTTTTCAAGAACGATACCACGGTTTGTGGAGGGGTGAGAGAGAGAATGAGTGAGAGAAAGAGAGAAAGAAAAGCCATGCCGAGCGAAATACATAAGCACCGGGGCTAGGATTAATGCTACGTGCACGGCAAACCTAAAATCATCGTCGAATGAAATTTCTTGCGTTAATTCTCCATTCTCATTTTAAACTAAAATCATAGGATTTTAATGAAGTCTTACATTATCTAACTTTAGAATCTACTTGAAATTTTGCAAACTCTGAAGAAAAAAAAAATCATCACTTTCTTCGAAACTCTTTTTTTTCTATCAAAAAGTAAAAATATCTTACGACAGCAACACGGGGTGCAGGGATAGTGGTAGTGGTAGTGTATTAGTCGAAGGGGTTGACCAAAAGAGGTTCGATTGAATCTGATAGGGTCGCCGTAAAGGGAAGAGAAGATGGTAGAGAGACAACGCACACCGTAATCCTATGTGAATGGGTCGTGGGATTAAGGTTCTATAGGACGATGCCACCCGATGCTCGAATCATATTTATGGGTTCTGTAGCTCTCTCTCTTCTCAGCTCTCTCTTGGATATATCCATGGTTGCCGTGTCTCACGTAAACTAGGGATTACCAGGCCAAATAGAATGCCTTACGACGTTCTCCTTACACTCACTCACCCCTTAGGTCTCTAGGCATCCTTTTCGTTTTGTTCTTTTTCATAGCTCGTGTGTCGTAAAACGGGAAGCAAGAAGCAACCATGCGTGCTATGTCTTTTCAATCGGATTTGTCCAAGTGATATGATTTATATTTATTCCAAGATAATCGAATATAGTACACTATACTTCGTCAAATATTGTGATTTATACTAAATTTTTATAATAGTTTGATCAGAAATAAAATCATCCAAACTAATATTTCTTACTACCCCCTTTTTATGAACGAAACGACGCCACGATTAAATATAATTAGGTTTGCGAGTGTCAGTAAAATGTGGAGAGAAGGGAAATAGGAAAATAAAAAAAAAATGGAAGACTTTTAGCAACGGGTATAGTAATAGGAAGACAGCTTGGTGATAATGAGTCACCCACCATCGGAGCGTCTTAAGACTCTTCATTTGTATTTTAATTAGTGTCGTTATGCTAATTATGCGTCGTTGCTTCTTGTCTCAAGACGTTTTTTTTTTTACTCCAGCAGCTGGACGAGTACCAACCAGGAAGGTAACGATAAAAAGCAAAATTAAAAAAAAAATAAGAAAAAAAGCTAGAAATTGTTTTCTAAACTGCTTAGAAATAATTGAAAGATTAAATTAGTAAAATAAGACTACTAGTATAGTACCTTTGAACGCTGTATTAATTTAAAGGAAGATGAAGATGAAGAAGAAGAAGAAGAAGAAGAAGAAGAAGAAGAAGAAGAAGAAGAAGAAGAAGAAGAAGATGATGATGATGATGATGAAGAAGAAGCAGTATCAATATCGATGGAATAATTAATCGAGAACAATTTTCGGATCAATCACCATCAGGGGTTGGTTTCCATCGTGCTTAGCAACGTCTTTGAAGCTTCGTTCCTCGCTCCTCTTTGACGCCCCCTTCTCTCTTTCGTTTCAATCCTCCAGCTCCAGCTCCACCTCCTACTCTTCCTCCTGCATACCCCCGTCTCGTCCGACCTTGTTGCTTTTCCTCCCTCGGCGCAGCTCCGAAACTTTTTGTTATAGTCGCGCGAACTTCTTTAATAATGCAACTCTTTATATTCACGGGCGTTTTTAACAAGCGTCGGCCTCGAGATTAGGTGAAAGAAGAGAATGGGCTAGCAGCTTGGTAGGGAGGAGGGTGGTATAGGGGTGGGGAGGAATAGGAAGGAGGCCAAAAGACAAAAATGAGAGAAAACCGAGGGGGAGAAGGACAAAAAAAAAGAGATATGGGGATGAAAGGGAAAAAGAGAAAACTGGTTGGAGAAAAGTGTCCAAACTCGGGGAAGGATAGAGACGCTGAGCAGAGATATGCTACGAATATGCCGCCGTTACGATGTTTCTTAATTATTATTATTGCCATTGTGTTGCCAGCCTAGCTAAGTGTAGGAGGCCCTTCCCGAGCCACGGCGACAGTAACAACGACGTGCCTATGAATTGCTAATCCTGCGTAACTGAGCCACGACCCTCGTGTGACTCGTCGGAATGGACCAAGAACACATTCTCTTTCTCTTTCTTTTATTATTTCTCTCTTGTTTTAACACGATGAGACTATTTCACCACTCAACGACATATTTTTCTCACTTCCTGTTAATGAAATCCTGAAATATCGTTCCACTTCTCAAAAAAAAAAAATAAATAAAAATAAAGGGCCAAGTTGTAACAGTAATATAGTTTGATATGAATGTATAAAAATTTAAATATATTACGTTAGGGTTTGGATCTTATTGTTGCAATTGTCTTTATGACAATACAACAAGTCAAGTTTTACTTTTTAATCTGTATAATTAACCTCATATCGTTCTCACTCTCTCTTACTTACTTTCTCTTAATTGCATATCATTCGACTTAGTAAGCTAGGATTTCTTTTTCAACGTTTTCTCGAAAGTTTCGTTTCTTTTTTTGTCGTCGAAGAAAAACAAAGTTGTTGCCGAGTGGTGGTGAAGATAGTTCGAAGAAATAAATCGCGACTCTAACCAAGACAGCATCAATTAGCCGGTAAGAACCTTGCCGCGAGGACTACTTCGTCTTCTTAGAGAAGGTATACCACTCCCCACTCCCACCCTACCTTCTTTCTCTTTCTCCTCATTGGATTTTCTTCTCGCCAAAGGCAAAAAGCAAGAGAAGAAGTAGAAGTAGAAGAAGAAGAAGGAAGAAACAGAAGTCGAATGGGTTTGGTAGAAAGGAAAAGCAACGAGAATCGGTTTTTCTCGACTGATGGGAAAACGAGGGCTGACTGGTTGGTGGGTTGGCTGCCTGCTTTTCATGCGCCAAGACGATTATGGATTTCTTTAATAAGAAACCGCGTTTAAACAGCTTTGATCAATTCAGTCGAGCTAATTCCCACCCGCGGAGACCAAGAGACGAGAAGACCCTTCTTCTACTACCCTTGCTCCACTACTCAACACAGCAAGCCACTCGATTCGGTGACGTCGTCGTTTTCGCGTTACGTGATTTAAAGGGCCACTAAAAACCTTCCTCTGATTAAGCGACCGACTTCGGGTATCGAATCAGTCGCGCTTGCCCTTTTCAGATTCGTGCACCGCCACGAACGACTTTTGGACTTTTCGACTGAAATCAACCCCCCCCCCCCTTACCAACGACGACAAGGAGTTTGACTATAACGACGGACTTTTAGAAACTTCCATTAGGTTTTCAATCGAATTTCGATCAACGGACCATGCACACAACTAACGTCTTTTAATTTGACCGTTCCAAGATCAAGCTGATCCTTTTTCTCTTTATTCGTGGCGCATTAGAAGCACATTCTAAAGTTCTTAATCCTAGTATTAAAGGAAAGTAGAATGTTAATTCCGAATGGAAATCTCCAGAGAGAGAGAGAGAGAGAGAGAAACGATTATGTATATGTATGTATGTATGTATGTACATACAACGTACGTATGCAAGGATCCTGCTGACTTTAGCTATAAAATCGTTCTGTCGTCGTATACCAGGAACTCCAATAGACCGAGAGAAGATGCTACGAGGAAGGCAAAAGAGGATGAGGTGGCAGAAGAGGTCGATTCACGGTCGCCAACTTAGTGAAATGTCTTTGCGGTGATTGAGCAAATATTTGATGAAGCTAGCTGCTGGCCCTCCTGCCTTTGCCTCGAGGGATACTGAACCGGAGTGAGAGAGAGAAAACGTGAAAGATCTTATTCCTGTTGAATACGAACTTACCGATCGATATATAAAATGATATTTCGAGAATCATTGAAAGTAAAAAGAAAATAAAAATGTTTCATCTAAATTTATACGTAATTATTAAATATTACTTTAAATTAAATAGTTTCTATATGATCGTGACAATTAATATAATTTGCATTTTAAAAAAAAAGAATGTAGGATGAGCCGTATAATTACCTGCAACCTTTTCTCAATTTGTCTGAAAAGTAACGCTTGCCAAGTCAACGACAAATAGAGCGGTTGGTCTTAATGAAAGACCGAATGAACGGCAGGCGTTAGCGTTGCTTCTTTTTCTCTCTTTCTCTTTCTCACTCCCTTGGTTTGCCCTTTTTCTCAGCATTTCGCAAATTAAAACTCGCGCAATTAAGCGGTCCGGGACGAGAAGGGATGAACAAGGCACGAGCTTTTGCATGTTTACGGTTAACGTTCCTTTTCGTCGTTTCTACCAAAGCACAATCCGAGAGTAAGCAAACCGCCACAAAATGTGCCTGCCTGCCTCCCTGGCCCTTCCTCTGATTCCTTTTTAGAGAAAGAAAGGGAGAAAAAAGGAAATGAGAGCCGGACGTACGGCGACATACCGGCGTCAGGATGCCGCCACCGGCTGCTCCTGGTTTGGAAGCAATTATACAATTAGTTAAAGTATCTGGCCGCGTAACGGCCCATAAAACAAACGTGATTATGGCCGACAAACTACACCCTCCTCCCACCACCACCACCAACATTTTCCCAAGTAAAAAGGAGATGGAGAAAGATTTTCCTCCAACTCTAAATTCACAGAACGATAACGAATTTCTAAACGAAAAGATTCATTTTGTTACAAACGATCTTCTCTGCGAACTTCTTTCTTTAGTTTTTACTTCTAACAAGTTAAAGTATACTTTTAAGTTGTAGAAAAATTTTCTGTATATTCTGTAGATATCGTCACTATTTAAAATATATATATATGTAGTGTTAATAATAGTCGTAACAAGATATTCGTGTATTATGTATATCAACCACAGATCGCATTTCCACTTCAGAGGAACTCGCAACAAACCGATTTCTCCGCAAACTCGCGGTAGTGTGTGTCGTATTGCAAGGATATCGTATACATTTACTCGAAGTTTATTCAAGCTGATAAATTTGAATTTGATAAAATTATTATAATAATAATTATATTATTATATAAGAATTATAATAAATATTTATATATATATATATACCATTATTATATGTATATATACCATTTTTATATAATACATATAAAAATATAATAATATTATTAAAAAATTATTATAATAATAATTTTATTTAATTAATATTATTATTATAATATTATATAAAATTAAAAAAAATATTATTATATAATATTATAATATTATAAATTTATATTATTATAAATAATTATTATGAATTAATATTGTCTTGATATAGAATCACATAAAAAAAAATATGTACCATATGTATATATATGGTATAATATATTATACTATATAAGTAATAACTTTAAAATTATTATAGTAAATTAATTATCAATTAATTGTTATTTCTAATTCTATTAAATATTATAAATACATATTTAACGTTATTATTTTACAAATTAATTATTATTAAAAAAGTAAATGATTCTTAAACTATTATAATAAAATATAAAGTAAATTAACCGACAAGGTGATTAGTGTTCCACCATCAATATCGTTTTTTTTTCTTTTCCATTTTTTTTTTCTTACCCGAGAGTTATAAGAATCTCTTTTAGCGTTTAGGGTAGTCGACTCACGTGCTCGCGAACCCATATATTTTCACTTTGGCGCACGTGTCGTCACCTTCGTCGCCTTCTCACAGCCGTCGTTGATGTCGATGAGAGGGATCGAAAGAAAAGAACCGAAAGCTCTAGCTTTCTTCTCGTTCTCGATACAAAAGTGAATCAGGGTAAGAGTTAGGAGAAGGAGTAAGAGAGAGGACCATATCAACCGTTTCTTTCTTTCTTTCTTTCTATCTCTCTCAATATAGAGAATGGAGATACGATGATGCGTTTGGTTATGCATTATGCATGCTTGAAAAATAAAATGGATAGGGAGGTGAGGAGAGGGGAGGATCGCTAACTGAAAACCGATTTCCAATGTCCTCGGACTTTACGTATGCTCCATCGTAGTTTTTTTTTTTTTGTGGTGAAGGGGAAGAAGGGAAAATATTTTACGTAGTCTGTTGCAAGACGATCAATTTGCTTGTGAGCTAACTCAAAGGGAATTTTTCGTTCTTCCTATGATATATTTATATAGGTTCTGTTATATATATAATATTATATTTTATAATATATAAATAAATATATAATAAAATAATGTAAGGGTGGGAGAAAGATGAAGAGTGTGAGTGTATGGTATGCGTGAAACAATTGATGAATGTTGAAAGATTTGTAATTATATGTAGCGATATGAGTATGAGTGTGAGTACATGTGGCGATATGAATACGAGTGTGTGTGGCAGGAAAGAAAAGCGAGCGTGCATAGCGATATCAGCTGATGTTATCGTTTTGTAAGCGCCCCGAAATCTCTCGAATATTCTCGAATCGGAAATCGGAAAGAAGTCTTTTGTTTAATCGGTTGGGAATAGTCTAGAGATTTCGAGAAAGATTGACGGAAGTGATTGGGACCATTGGTGAAGAAGGCAGTCTTCGCCTTCTTGATTCGGTGCGACTAGCTGTGAGTGATATGCGATTAGCTGCGAGTGTAATACGAGTGTAATTGCGGTTTCTAACTATTATTACTTACTTTTATTCTTTTTCTTTTCGATCTCTATATTAAACCTTACTATTTAAGTATTTGTTATATTATAATAAATACTTCTTCTATTTAAATTCAATAAATCTTACAATAATATATTAATTAATTAAATATATTATATATATATATATATATATATATATATATATATATATATATATATATGTGGGGAGTGTTGAATATCAAAGAGTAAACACAGATAAGTAGGCAGGCAACGAAAGACTATCGAAATAAAGAAAGACGGTGTTGGACTGCTCTTTGTAAGTGAAGAAGTTGTGTGTGTAAGTCGGTGTGAGCTAGAAGGTTCTCGAGCGATATCAGTGATTTGTTTATTAGACCGAGCTGGACGTTGGGAAAATTCGAGAACGATTCGAAAATGTTTTGTCCCTCGGGGATGCAGGGTGGGGGAGAAACCTCATAAGGAGAGGACGGTCACGCGTGAGGCGCGGTTTTTCGGGAGGAGCGTAGAGAGAACCGAGCGACGATAGCAAGCGATTAGATACGAACGTGATTAGCGAGTGAATAGTGAAAGAATAGCGAGTGAGTGTGAGAAGTTGCGAAGCGTAATTATATTGTAACTGTAATAAACAATAACATGTGAAAATAAAGAATATCTTTTATATCTCAAGTAGTGTCGGCAACACGGGGAGATTAGATATTCTTAGCCGGATACAGAACGATTGATTTCCCTACATATATATATTACGGTGGGTCAAAAAAATGACTTATTTTTTTTTTCAAGTGCCATGGAAAAATGGGTTACTAGACACCTTAAAACAATTCTCACCAAATATGAGCTCTTAATTTTAATAGGAAGATCCTCCGCATCGCAGTTTTTTATTTTTTTTTCAGTCCAGTAGATTAAAATTCATACCTCATTATTTATTGATTGTACAGAAAAATGTTCTAGACGAATTTTGTAGGAAATTTAATGCTCTACAAAAAAGGTATCTTATATTTTTTCCGTAAACCTCACCATTTGAATGATATTGAAGATTTAAATTTGATGATTTTTAGACAAATTTCATTTTTGTTTATGAATTTTATAACTATATATATATTATAGTATAAAGTTATTATATACTATTTTATATCAGAATATGAAATATTTTCAAATTAATCTAATTGTAAAATTTTTATTAATAATTTTTTATAATATATTTCATTAAAAATATGACATTTCGATGAAACATTTCGTACAGGGATTTGCCAAAAAGACAGGGTGACATAAACAACCCTAAGGAAATTTGCAATTATGAATCAGGAGTAGAATTTACACGGTTGTGCTATCCTTTGGTAACTATAGTCAACCGCATGAATTTCTTCAATACCGTATGGCCCGTTTCTCTATTCCATGAAAATGCACGGGCCCAGACGCACATTTACACGCACGTCTTTAGAGTTTCTCATAGAATTCCAAGTCGAGAGGGTGTGTCACAGGAAAAGTTGAAGGAAGCACAGCTGACGACTATGCAAATGTAAAATTGTTCTCCCTACCTCCCCCCCCTAAGTTCGATTCGTCGACGTTTCCTACGAATTAAGATCTAAAATTTATTTTTATTCCAGATCAAAATAATTTATAGTTTTTTAAACGAACGACATACAAATTAATAAAAATTCTTATATTTAATATATTATTATGTAAATATAATAGAATTATAATTTATCACTTGACAAGAATTAAAATTTAAAATATATTTTTATTTCTTATCAAAATAATTTATAATTTATATAACGAACGATATATTAATTAATAAAAATATATTATTAATTTATTATATTAATAATATATTAATATATTATTATATATTTATTATATATAGATATTATTCTATTTCTTTAATATTATTTAAATATAATAGCGTTATAATTTATCGTATAACAATTAGATGTTTCTATGCATAAAAGATTATTCATATAAGCTCAAAAAAGAAATTTTTTTTTCTTTTCTAAAGTCAAAAACTACTAGTAAGATCACTCGTCCGGACGAGCTGCTGCTGCTGCTGCTGCTGCTGCTACTGTACTCAGAACTTATTTCCATATGGGTTCGAACCATTTAGCACAAACATTTTTCCCATTGGTCTAAAAGCATTCTCCTACTCTACTTTCTCTCGATGACATCTAACTTACAATTTAAATAAAAGCAAACACACGTAGGGCACCCTCACAGAAGACTGTCGTCGTATGATGTTATTTCGTATGCTTTTTCAGTAGCCACTTTTAAATGCGCAAGTAAGAAAGAGAAAGTAAGAGGAAGTAAAGAGATGAACGAGAACTTTCAATAAGTCTCAAAGATAGAAGAGACGTCTCCGGCAGATTTTCGAGGGTGTGATGAATGCTCTTTAACCGTGGAACTAGACGGTTCACCCTCATTCACCCGGCCAATTCTTGATTCGATACTTTTGCATATAGAAAATAAAAAAAGAAAAGAATACAAAAAAGATAAAAGAACTTACATTCAACGAGAAATATTTTAAAGACAATTTGAAATATTAAAAAAAAAAATATAAAATAAAATATATTAAATATAATATAAAATAAATAAAATATATAATAAAAATATATACTAAATATATATAAATGATAAAATATAAAATAAAAATAAAATAAAAAATTTACAGTTTTGTTTTAGATTAATTAATGTTGCATACAAAGATCATATTTCTAATAATTAATTTTTTTAATAATTTACCAATATTTCTTCATATCTTTTAGCTTTTAATTAACTTACACATTAACTCATATTTTTTATATTTTTTAATCTAATGTACTTTTAATAAATTTAACAATCGATTTATCTAAAATCATTGCGGCATACTATCGGCAGAATTGCGAACTCTGCGCTCGTAAAATTAATGAACCAGTGAGAGTTTCTCTGTCCCTCTTTTCTCATTCTCTCTTTCCAATAGCCCCCTTGCATTCTCTTCTCTTGACCGGACTACGAATCGGATTCCTCCTTTGTACATTCACTCTTCTGGCAACCCTGAGAGCTATTCGTGAACTTCTTTATACCAAGCAATCCGGAACTTGGGCGGATTAACGATAGATTGGCAGACACGTGCTTTGAAATCGATTGCTGAAATCATCAACGTGGATACATCCTAACCAATATCGATTAATCGATTGTGCTAGACGATCATAGGGAACCTGAAAGAGAACTTAAACGTTGTAAAATACTTTTAGGATATCGTATTAAAATTAATCAAGTTTTAAAATAAACCCCAGTCATATTTTTAATCAATTAATTATTCACCAGCAAATAAAGGGAAACGCTGGCGGGATTTTGTTGTTGAAACAATGAACTTTCGAGTTTCTTATGCCAATTAATAATGATATAAATAATATTCTTTAACAATTTTTCATTATTCTTAGAAACCGTTGAAAAATCGACTTCTAGGGTCGATTCCAACAGTCTACTGTAACCCCTCGAGCTGACTTATTTTCCAGTACGACACAATCTGACAGGAAAAGAAAATGGAGACGGATGATTTCCTTTCTCTTGCGACCTAATACCTCGCGTGACATCGGAGCCTCGCTAAAACGATTTCAGCCGGTAAATGCACGGCGCTTACCGTGATTACGGTGCTTAACGCTCTCCTACGTGAGCTCAGCATGCGTGCCTACGTATACATGTATCTTTAAATGTGTTTGTACGCGTATTAGTGTAGAATATGTATATATATACATATATATCAACATATCCGCGGCTGCCACGTAGCTTCTGAGCATAATTTAAAGCGATACGTTGGGGTTCTGCTAACTTGCTTAGCGCAACCTCAAATAGAACCGTAGGTCGTGAAATTTCGTCTGGCGTTACGACCAGAACGAGACTGGGGTCTTCTCCTACACCAAACGATTCCTCTTTTCCCTCTGGGCTATATGGAAGGGCTCAGGTTTGAAGATCCTGTTAGTTGAAAGAATCCTTATTGAAGAAACATTGATCGATCTAGTGTTTTTTGTTTTCTTTCAATCCCATTGATGAAAGAATTTCAAATATTTACGAGTACTGCAACAAGCTTATGGTTTTAACCATTTTAACAAAATCTTTATCCCCATGTGTTGCTTTTATTCGATTAAAATGATACTCTATGGTATTCTTAGCTAAATCGTAGTCAACGCTTAGAAATGGTAGTTACGACATTCCACAGTAATCAGGAATACAGGATAGGGGTGGTTTGATACCAATGGATGTAATTGTGGTCGACGTACTTAACGACCGATTACACACCGATATAACGACCCATTAACGGAATTATGTGCGGTTTAATACATCAACTGTCTGCTTGCTGGTATTCCCATCTCTTGTCGCAGTTTAACGCACTTATGAAATATCTCTCGTTGAATAAGATAAACCTGTAGTTCGTTATGTCCCATCAAAACTAAAATTATAACTAACATGAGCGAATAATTTATCATTTGAACAACAACAACAAAAAATGAATATTTTACACAGATATATGCTAATAACAATAAACTAACTTTTCATCAGGAATCGTCTAGAAGTAATTTTCAACGTCGGAAGTAATTTTCCTCGACCAAAAAGCTAGGAGCTTGTAATTTCAAATATAGAGCGACACAACAATGAACCGATGACAACATGGTGGAGAGGATCCTCTCTTTGGCCTAGGAACAGCAGCAGCAGCAGTAGCAAGGTAGCTGCTAGTGCTCGAGGGCGCTTTGGGGCCTATAATCATGCGTCTTGATTAGTGCTGTGCGCTCAGTGATCACCCTTGGCCTCTAATGCTTCTCTTTGGTTCGCTCCGATCCTCTACGATTCCCCCTTCTCGTGCTTGTCTCACATCTTCTAACAGAGAACAAACTTACTAATATTCCTAACCTACCAGTTTGACTCGACTGTGCGAATCCCACCGCCATAAAACGGAAAATTTACGATCTTCTACGTGAATTTAAATTCATTCATAGTTCTATTGTTTTTTTTTTTTTGAAAAAGAAAAATATTTGACACGTGAAAACTAGTTAAGTAGTCGTTTAGTTTTTAAGTACTCGTATTATCTAAGGAATTCGAAATTTCTTCTTGGGTAATCGAGCGTGGCCACAAATAGTTGTAGTAGTTGGTGCAAAAGGAGTTTGGTGTAATACACAACGAAAGAGAAAGGGAAATAGAATGAGAGGGAGAGAGAAGGAGCAGGAAAGTCCTGGCAAAGCAGAAGATTAAGCAAATCGACGGTCGGTCGGCGTTTAAGGTCCTAGTCAATGGTGCGGAAGAGACGCGGAAGGAGTAAGGCCGAGTAAGCAGGTTATAGCAGTGGTCGAAGCCACACACAGCGCGGCACAGATGGATAGGTAAGATAGAAACTGGTTTGGGCGTACCAAACTGATACAATTAGATGTGATCTTAACGCCATAACTCAGGGCTAATCTCTGGGTCTGCCTTGGCTGGGGTAAATCTGGCCTTCCGGCCAAGGTGCGACTCACTTCATTATTCATCCCGTTCTGCTACCGAGCCGCGATTATCGTTTGCTATCCGTACCGGATGTACCTTACCGTCCGACCTATCGAACCAAACCGGTCTCGCCACCTTGTATTCGCGAATTGTTTGCCAATTCTATCGAAATTCGTACGAAAATTTACCACCAAGATTCAACTAAGTTTCAATTAAATATTATATAATTATTGATTAACAAAATTCATGGAATATATTTATTAATCTTTTCTAAATGTATTTTTTAACTTATTAGACGTAACATCAGTTTTTCAAATTACTACGTGACTCTTTTTTTCTTTCTTAATAAATCGTAAACTCCATCCGCTGTATAAAAGAGAAGATCATACTAAAGTCTCACCAATGGTTGGCCCTTTCCCCCTTGGTTTTCTCTTTTTCTGTTATTGACTTGAAGTTCGTTTATGTACTCGCAGTTTACGATGCCACTAAAGTCGCAGGAACGACACGGTTACCGACACCGGTCGGTTAAAAATAAAATGCTGCCCTTTTGCTACATCTCGTAGGAGCCCTACGTTTCTTCTCCCCCCTTTTCTTCAACTCGTGTCTCTTTTCTTTCTTTTCTTTTTTCTTTTTTACGCCTCCCCGTCAATCGAGCAAACGAGATTTTTTTTTAACTTTTGACCTCGTTAAAAGAATAGGACCCAACAGTCCTGTAACGATACTATATTCTTCGAGATGATTCTACCCTTCTTACGGTGTTCATTCCCTTCATTTTTATTATTTACGATGAAAATTGCTTACTACTTTATTACGTATAAGATTGCATCAACCGTGAAAACTAACCCTAACCTTCTTATCGACTAAAATTAATGTGACTCATACCTAGAAATAATTATAGAAATATTTTTCCGTGCGATATAACGTTATTCGAGTATCTAATAATAAAGATATTCGCGAACATAGCTAACTTAGCGAATCGTAGGAGAGATCAATTTGTCTTGATAACAAGTTACATGACTTGGAAATATAAAACGATCATTTCTGACCCATTTACCCAAATGTACAGAATGTCCTCATATGGAATCAAATATATTAAGCGGATACAATATAAAAAGGAAAAAGAAATTTCATAAAGATATAGAATATAACTAAGAAAGGAGGAAGGAAATACGAAGATAATCGTACACAAGGAAAGCTTCTAACATTTCCGTTCAACTTTCTATGCGGTTGCGTAAACTGTGCATAGGCGAGGAAACTAGGAACGATAACGATCGACCGCCCCCAATCGTTATTTGCATGCATGTAGAATATGATAGAAGTGTTACACACATATACAAGAACTAACACACAAATCTACCTTTTCGTACAAGAAACCTGTCGTGTACGGATTTAAGTAAAACTATACTTGGTCATCACCTTCGAACGTTTAGCAAAGGGTCTTGGTAAGGTAAACGGAATATATACATGTAAGTGTATACAACGGTATATTTGCTGAGGTAAACGAGCGCAAAGTTTCTCCCTTTACCTTTAGGCTTACTTTTAATTCCATTAAGTGACATCTTCTCATTCCTAAAGGCCATTTCTCTGACCTTCTATATCGTACCTCTTTTTCTTACCAATGAAACACGGTAAGGATCTACAACTCTTCAACCAAAATGATGAACAAAGATAGAGAAAAAGTGTGAGAGAGATAGAGAGAGAGAGATTCGCTTAAACCTGGCAAGTAGTCCGCCGCAGGCTGCAGCCCAATGACTAACCCTTTGAGAACGCAGTTATCCGTAGAAGAGATCTTTCTCTCTGCTGTGCTCAGGATCCGTCCTCCTGGCAAACAACCAAAAACTTAATGAGCGTTGAGAGTCGACCTAAACCTCGGTATGGTGAACGCGGGAAACGCGATTAACAAGAATAGCCACGATAACCGATTCAGTTCCTTATCTTTGTATCAGAACGTTTCAAGTGTTTCATGGTATTCTCGATACTAGTAACTTTAAGAAGAAGATACTAAGTAATTAATGAATTAATTGATATCTACGAATTATTATTAAAAATGGTTTCTTGATTTCTTCATTTGTCATCATGTATGAAATGGTAAAAATCAAATTTTGAATTTAAATTACATACGTGTCTGTTTCAGGAGACAATGCTAGGAGAGATTGTTTCTTAGATGATAACAAACAACTGTTTCCAAGAAGGGAAATTCGAGTACTCGTCGCTACCTGTGGCTTCACTCATTTTCAACGACAAACAGGACACAATGGTGCGAATTAGCGTCGTCGTAGCATACATATACGTCATATCGTTTGTATCATCAGTATATTTGATGGCGCGTAAGGTACAGCCAGCAGCAGCAAGGCAGTCATACGTATCCAATACGGTTGTCTTCGTACGGAAACGGGGTAGCCGCGCTTTGTGCCATCAGAGTGATTATATTGCCGTAGTAACGTAGAGTCGTATGCGTATGAGAGGGTGGGAAGGTAAGGGATGGGAAAGAGAGATCAACAGCCGTTTCACGTATCTCACTGATATATAGAACATATTCTCTTGATTGTCGAGTAACGTTTGCAAATCATAGACTTAAGTTAGTATATAAAGCTTGTTTTAACTAAACTAATTCTCACAGATCTAACTCGTGTTTATTTTATTTTTTTCAAAATTTGTTTTCTAAATTGAAAAGAGAAATTTTCTTCAACACTAAGAGAGAGTATTTTCCCCTTAATCCAAGATCTCTTATAGATCTCTTATCTCATCCCTATAGTCCTTTTCAAAAGTGCGACCAAGTGCTGGGGGTACCAGAATCCCACCCCTTCTTCTTTTATCCTCATCCCTTTTCTTTCTCTCCACTGAAACTCCCTTTTCTCTTACTACTCCACTTTCCTGTTTCTCTTCCTCCTACGAGTTCTTTATCAAGTCGCGAGAGAAACGTTTCGCGGTTAACGCCAACGTCGTCTTACTACTCCAGCGGTCTGCTGGCTGGCTGGCTGGTTTGCTGGCACTGAGTTGTATTTTTTTTTCTTTCTTTTCTTTTTTTTTACGATATTATTTATGATATTAATTTCGCCCCGGTAACGCCGACGGGGGCCCCAACGGGAGTTGTAAAGCGGACCGAGGTGGTGCCGTGCTTCTTCCCTCTTTCCTGCGATATCATTGTCTCGAACAGCGACGGCATATCCCAGACGTACGGAAAGGGAAAGAAAAGGGTTCTCCCACCAGTACTATGCTGTGCTTTGCTGTGCTTGTGAATAGTGGCCCTCTCTTCTGCAGGAGCCACGTTCTCTAAGAGGAAGAGTCGTTGCCGGTGTTTTCGGATGAAAAGGAGGAAGTCTTTCTCTTTCTCTCTCCCTTTTCACTCTTTCTTACTTACTCTTACTCTGAACTACTACTACTACTACTACTACTACTACTACTACTACTACTACTACTACTACGCAACGAGAAGAGAGGATTTCCTCGTCGTTCTCAACTGGCACTAGGAGAGTACTCTCCTTTTTCAAGAAAGGATCTCACGACGAACCGTGAAAATTCCATGAGGGTCGAGTGACATTCCTTTGAGTGTTTGGTAGAAATCTTTCTCGCTAGTTCTCGTTTAAGATATTAAAGCAGGTAGTTTAGTAAGTTACTCTCTCATACGAGTAATAATCGTGATATCCAATATATCCTTATATTTATTTAAAAATAAAAATAAAATTAAAAAAGAAGGAAGGTTAATTTTTCTTGTTTTAGTTTAGTGAGTTATACCACGTTACTTTCAAGTACGAGTCGTAATTGTTATATCCAATATATCGATATATTTATATAATAAGTTTCTAATTGGTTTTTGGATCTTTGATATATTGGCTTTAGAAATAGAAATCAAATTGCGGTTCTCTATAATAAATTTTTTATTTACAATATTTAACAAAATTTGACGTATTAACAAAAGATTTATTCACCGATAACAAAATAAGAAGCATTTAAAGTTTTTAACTTAGAATTAGAATTCATTACTTTCCTTAAAATAAATATAATAATTATATATAATAAATAAACATGTTAAACCTAATTACATATTAAATAATAAAAACGAATATATACAAAATAATTAAACCTAAATTAAATATATTGAAGAATAGCACTCTAAAACCAACATGGTTTTTTTTATATTTATTTAAAAATAAAAACAAAATATATATATAAAATAAGATTAATTTTGTCTATACAAGAAAAAATAAAAAAATACAAATTGGATCTCGTTTTACAATTGAAGCAAAAAAAAGGATTGAAGATTTAGAGTAGGGGGATAGGTAGAAGAAGGAGAAAGTAAATACAAAGGAACTTGCTTGTAGGATAAGAAAAATTTCTCAAACGGTTCCTTCTCTCGTCTTCCAAATTACTTTCTTAAGGTAAAAAAAAAAAGGAGAAAAAAAGGAGAAAAAAAGGAGCGCGAAGCCGAAATGATAGGCGGCCCGCGAGATAAAAGGCAAGCGAGATTTGCGCTTCGATTGTCGCTAAAAGCTCAAAGCCACATTAATCTCTCGGTAATTACGTCACCTCTGGTTATACCCTAAGGAAGTCTCTCTACCACCACCACCACCATCATCACCTAACGGTCGAAGATACTGTTTCCGGAAATTTTCATCATGTTCGTGGACAAAGCAAATACGATTCGTAGCAGAACAAAGTCTTTTTTATTGTCATCAACCTCGATTACTCATTTTTTTTTATTATTACTTGTTTCCTTTTTTTAATTATTTTTCCATTTTTTCGATTGAATTATTCTTATGCAATCAAATTCACGCAAAATACAATTTACATTTTATTTCGCGAAATAGAAAGAGATTCAACGGGTAAAATCGTCTTCATTCGTAGGATGTTCTCTCTCAAGCCCTGCTTTTCCCTACGGAAAGGGAAAGAGGTTTGCACGAGGAAGGCAGCAACGTTATGGTAGACCGCAAAACCAACAAACGATATGCGTTAGGAGACTATGGTCGAACGTATCGCGTAGGTATTCTACTGCAAAACCAGCTTTCTACAATTTACTATCAAACCCCAAAATATCGCTTTCCTCACCCCCTCCAATTTACAAATAAATATCGTACTATTTTCATTAATTCTCGAAAGACAGACGAATCAGAAATTGCAGATGTTTAATATTGATATACGTATAGAAATGTAGATATATATGTATGCATATATGAGATGCATGTATGTATGTATGTATATACGAAAGAGAGAACTTTGGAACGGATACGTTTCGAAAGGGAATCATCTCTGAAGCAACGATAGCATAGCCTAATCACAGAGTCAGCTAATATAATGACTAGGTGGTGCGCGCAAGAGCAAACGAAGGCGATGGCCTGGAGCTATTCCTCCATCGGTGTGAGAAATCGGTTCAGGTATCGTTTACCACATCGAACGTCGCTCGGTTTCACACTAATTCGACTTACTATTAAATAATTTAGATTCATTTTTTTCTTATATATTATTTGAACCCTCCCAAAAAAAACAAAAAAGATATGTTTATCATTAAAAAATTGTTAAAACTTTGTATAAGATTTTTCTAACAATATCAAATATCAAAGTAATTATTATTTCTAATTTGTCAAAGGTGCAAAGAAAAAAAGAAAGAAAAGATTTCTCTATCTCTCTAGTAAATTGCGTCCTCTCGTAAACTTCAAGGCGTACAGTCAATTTTGAAGCCATCTGGTCTTGGTATTTCGTATCTCGGTTCCCTTAAGGGCCTGTCCTCGGGGCAACGGTCAGCCGTTGCGGTCAACTACACAGCTTGTCTGACTCGCCTTCGTGCTTCGGGTCCTTTGGTGATTAACGAGAGGTCAAACCTACCGCCACCCGAAGCGCGAGCAAATACTCTCTCTCGTGAAATTGAGTTCCAAAGCGAGTCCTGATTGAGGTACCCGCCATTGCGGCCATGACGAGACTGACTTCACCTAGTATACAAGGGATAACTACTACTTTTAAATGATTCGACAAGAAAATCTAGAAATTCGAAAAGTGTTATATTAAAGTAAATTACTCAACTAGGAATAATGATTTTTACCAATTACCAAAAATTCAAATGAATAAAATAAAACATAAGCAACGTATTCCTTGATAAAGAACAATCTAATACCTAACCTAAGATTCAGAAAGATGAGAGACAATATCGAAAGGAAGAGAACTTATATTATTCGTTAGTTGGTAGTTCGAATAGACGAGAGTTTATTAGTCAATACAGAATACTTACTGCCACATCCTATCGGAATAAGTGTCCACCGAAAGAAAGAGGTTCGTGCTAGCTTGGCACTTTATCGGATTAGTCAGTCGCGGTAAAAGCGTTCTGGAATAAGCGCCCCAAACAATCCGTTAATTTCTTCGGACTTGTTTCTTCTTCTTTTTCCTTTCCGCGTTGATATTAATCGGTCCTAGCATCCACAACTACATCTTCCAGTTTCACGAAAATATCATCTTTCTTGTCGCGAGCTTCGAATATTACTGTCCGAACACTTCGTCTAGTTTCCGAATTATTATTATTATTATACACTTTGATTCTCTTCTCTCTATTTAATTTAGTTCTATTTTATTCCTTTTTTTTTACGATGATAAAGAAAAAGGTATACATGCTTGAACTATAGTCCAAACCAAAAAAACCTAAACGAGATGTTTGTTTCTGCTTTTTATTCCTAAAAAAGCTAGCTGTATGGTGCTAACATTTTTTGTATTTTTTTTTGTCAAACGTACAGGAATTGTTTATTCAGAAACATATCAGTTGCGTGTGTTGATCGTAAGTAAGAGAAGGACGAAATAGGCGGGATGTAGAAGTAAAATGATGGCGAGGAGGAGATAGAGGGTGGGTGGGGGTTTGGTAGGACGACGGGAAGGTGCAGGAAAGCGAGAGAGCCGCGTGAATGGCGCTTCCGGTGGGACGGCGAGCGAGGTCCGCAGGGTTTCGCAGACTCCTGCATCCGGTCCAGCATCCGGCGTTGCTACCCTATCGAAAACCGGCCCCGGATCTCGCAGTGTTCGTCGTCCACCCTTCACGACGACGACTACGACGACGACTACGACGAATATCTCTTTCTCTCTCTTTCCTCTCCTCTGTCCAACCAGTCCAGAGTTTGAGTCTCGCGTACGGCATACCCACTGGCGTTCGTTAATTAAGATATCGATTCTTATTGTCCGCACTGGTGCCGAGTCGAGCGGACGTCCTGGCCGGCGCCCGATTTCACGCCCACGATCCACCACATTACTTCTTCGGTGAAAACCGATCCACCATGTTAACGGGTCCTCTCTTTCCTCGCATCCAAGTCTTTTCCTAGTGTCTCGTTGACTACGCTTGACTATTACTTCTAAACTATATTACAATTTTATTGATTTTCTTATTCCATTGGCAAAATCATCATCGATATTCGTCAGCACTTAGCCGACTGATCGAGTAGATCTCCCACGTTGACATTAGCAACATGTTTCCTTTATAAGTTGTTTACTACTGACGAACTGTTTCTATAATAAAATCCATCAATTTAATTTGACTTGCTGGAGCGTAATGGAAATCGTACAGTTCGCTGCTTGTAATTGGTTAAATGTTAAACAACCTTCTTAAAACATTTAGGGAAACAAAGCATAAAATATATATCACTATCAAAATCAAAATATTTAAACAAAAGAAAAATGTATTTGACGACAAGTTGGCACGCGACCACTACAGCTTGAATCTTGGATTTTCTCAAAACCATCTGTGGAAAACCTCGAGAAGGGAAGGATCGTAAAGGATGACCAGGGTTGTCACCTGATATATATCTTTATGGTCGCTCGAGCGAGCCCTCTTTAACCTCCCTCCCCCCAAACTCTTCTCTCTCTCTTTCTCTCGCTTACTACCACCCTAAAGGATCGTTTCCACTATCCAAAACGGACCTTTCTTGGGTTTTCCTCACTGAGGTGTTACTACCTAACACCACCACCGTGTTGGTTTGCTATGAGCGAGCGTGTAAAAAGCGTTGTGGAAGAGGGAGGATCGCGTAATTATGAGGATTAATCTTAAGTCCCGTAAAGTCCACCACTTGTGGAGCTTGTTCCCTTTTCTCTGTCGCGAGATATCTCTCGTTCTTCTCTCTCATCTCTCGAGTCTTTTTTCGGTAGACTGATAGCATGAAAATTTTATCAAATAACTCAACAAATCATCAGTAATATAAGCAATAAGTAAGAAAGCGTTAATCTGACATGAGTCTGTTTTGAATCTCAGTTATAATCCTTCTGTACTCTGTACTCAATACCCATGTCATTTTTGTAAATACCACTCGACATATTAATTAACATATTAAAAAAATTATTATTATATTATCATTATATATATATTTGCATCTATCTGTATCCGTCCGATTCGAGATTTTTTTATTTCCCTCTTTGCAACCCCACAATAATCATAAAACTAATTTCAAAATTAAATTTTAACGAATTTGAAAATATCTTTATATGATAATTTAGTAAAAAAAATAGTAGATTACGTTAAATCTTTTAATATGTTTTTTTTTTGGTTTTACTATTCCCATGATGATTCTTTTACCCAATAAATTGAAAAATATCTTTATGATAATCTGATAAAAAATAGTAGATTACGTTGAATCAACAAAATTTTCGAAACTCTTACTTAAAACGTATAATTCTTTTAATATATTTTTTTTTGTTTTTACCATTCCCATGATGATTCTTTTACCTTTCGTCTCTTTTACATTTCGAGCACATAGGTATCATGGAGTAGGTAGTACGTACTCGTATGTAGAATGTCGAAGCTACAGGTGTCAGCGAGAGCAGTATTTTTTCAGTGAGCTCGGCTTGGCTCAGGGTATGGGCGATAGAGAAAGAGGAGAGAGCGTAGGGTAAAGAGCAGACAGAAATGGGATGAGGAGGAACTGGAAGAGGGAGCTAGGGAGAGAAAAAGAGAGAAAGAGAAAAAGACGTTTCTCCGCGGTAGGGTAGCCAGAGTGCCGGCACGCACGTTGAATCTGCTAAACGTTCTCGCTCGTGCGTGAAATGCCTCGATATCACTGTTTTATTTCGACTCGTTCTCGTTCATCGTTGCTCTTTCGCTCCCATGCAATTCCGTCCTTTTTACCCTCGTCCCGTTTGCTACTACCGTTCACTCACGCAACCCTTTCTTTCTCTCTCTTTCTCTTTGTCACTTGTTCTCTTTTCGTCCTTGTGCCGCTTGTGCTCGCTCGCACAGATTTGATGACCCTTCGACGCGATTTTGCTTGATCATTGAAATCGCTTACCAATGAATTATATTACTCTTCCTCTCTAAGTTTTTTTTTATGGTTAACTCAATGAGCATTCGAATTAAAAATAACCACGAAATGTTCTCGAAATCAAACGAAGCCTTTAAAAAAAAATATACTTATTTATATACGTTTGAAACGTATTACTTTTCCCAAGTGGGCACTTGCCTGCTTGCTTTTACTCTTTCAACGAATATAATAATCCAAAGAATTCAATGAGTCTGACCCCGCGTACAATTTTTAAAAGAGAGAAACCAGAGTTAAATTTGTCGAGAGTATCCTCTTCCTTTTTTCTTCTTTTTTTTTTTTATAATAAAACGATATTTTTGCGTTTGACAGGGAGCACGAATGGGGATAATGAAACGTCGATGAAAAAGAAAAAAGTCGACGAGTCGATAAATCGCAGAATGGCTCCTCCGGGCGATTTAATTAATAATTATCGGTTCGAAAACGAACGCCAAGGCACAATGGCGATACTTCCTCCTTGGGTAATCCTCGGAAGATTAACGAGCCTGCACCGACAGAGCATCCTCCTTCCCTCTTTCTCTTTCATTCTCCTTCTCTCTCTGTAATTCTCTCTCTCTCTCTCTCTCTCTCTCTTGTAGCCACAAGACGCCAGGGCGCGCCTTGCGGTGGTTGCGGCAAGAACCCCTCGCCGTACCGCATTAACGCAATTATGAATTTGTCGCGTTGGGATCTGACAATACAAGATGTTGCTACCATTCCCCTGCCACGATGTACCTCACTCTCTCTTTCTCTTTCTCTCTGTCTTCTACCTCTTGTCGTTACATGGTCCCTCGCCTATATCTTCCATGTCCTACACTAAAACCAACGTTAAGTCCTATAAATATAACCTGCTGAACGAGCGTAATGCTTAAACACTGTTAACCGACGAAAGACAAAACTCACTTCGATGACACTTTATATTTCGAGTCTAAGAACAAAAGTTTTGTATTTCTTAAATAATATTGTAAAACTCTTGGATTATATTCTAAAGGTTTTTGTAGATTTTTTTGGGTGACTAAATGAGTCTGACTTTCTTGTGTACTCGTTAAACATTCTGACCGGAAGACGAAAGAGCAAGTATAGTTTTGAGTAACCCTAACTTAGTTTCGAAAGGGTGTCTTGGCGATAGGTACCCAGAACTAGTAGCAACGGGTAGCACCAGCACCAGCAGCAACTAACGGCAGCAAAAGTGGTTACGACGAAGATGGTGGTGGTGTGCAGGATAAGAGCTATGAGAGAGAGTGAGAAGGAAACGAAAAGAGCTTTCTGATAGCGGTAGAGGTACCATGCGGTAGCATAGAACGGATGGAACGAGAGGATCGTTGCGGCTGGCCACAGGCAACTGCTGCGACCTGTTCCTCTCGCGACAAATTCCTCCGACCGTGGTCTCTCGTCCGCTCTCTTCGTCTACTTTCCATTCTCTTAGCCACATCGAGCCGAACTACCTTCACCACACTTACCATCCACCATCCGCCCAACCTCCTCTACCTTTATACCATCAACCATCTTCGCACACTTTGACTATCCACCAGGAATTTACAATGCGCGAGAAAATCAATCGACCTAACGACCGACAGAACAGCCGAGCCATGCAAGAAACCAAGGCTACCTTTCTCTTTCCCTTTCCATCCTACTACTCCTTCAACGGACCTGAGTCTGCCACATTATAGGGAAATGGGTTGGCTGGTTGGTCTAAGCACGATGAGCTGTAGGAGAGTACCTAGGTCGACCCTTAATATCGTAAGAGCTGAATCCACGCAAACAACCCGGTACGGTCCTAACGTAACCTTCGGTTAAGCACTGGAAAGCCCCCGGTGTGTTGCCGCTTCGACCGCCGCTGGCCCTATTATCGCTGCTAACTAATAAGGGACCTAATTGAAACGTCGGCCTTTTGTTTTCGATACTCGACCATGGGGCTCTCTCTCTTCCAAAAGGTTATACGATCTCGAGACCGTCTGAAACCATCCAGCAGGGCAATGGTCATCGAAAATCCTTCTTCGAGTACTACCAATCGTTTGTTTCAATATGTCCAGATAATTATTTAAATTCATCAAATGATTAATTATAATAATTGTGTTAAACTTTAGGAATAATTGTTTCGTATTATACAAAAATTGCACAGGGGTGTATATACGAGATTCTCCCCGTAATATCCATGACTATTTTCTTTTGAAAGCTGGGTAATAGCTTGAAAGAAAAAAGTTTGATCAAAATAACGACCAGAAGTAGATCATTTTCATTAGGTTTCATGTACTTCATCGTCGTCGTCGTCGTCGTCGTCAATGTTGTCGCCAGCGTGTTCGTCTACGTTCACGTTTACTACGCAACACGAAAGATTACTTATGTATTTTGTATTCTACGTGCACCAATGTACCATACGTGTACGTATAACTCGAAGCTTACTCGATGCATGCCCACTCGATGTAGTAGAATATTATTCCTGGTGGACGCAATCATATTAGTTTCCAAAGTTATTAGAATATTTATGCGAACCCGTCGCGAGGTTATGCATGATAGCAGGGCCTTGCCCTCTCTTCTGTCTCGCGGTATCGAATCACCCACCACCACTACTACCATACTACTAGCAACCCCTACTACTACCAACCCTCAACAGGAGAGTTTTACCAGGATCAATCCTCGACGATTGTCATTTTTCTCATGTAATTTTTTTTCTTCATGATATTTTCTTCTATTGTGGGATTTTTTATAGTTTAAGCGAGTAATATTCCGACAAATTTCACGAATCGACGTTTGACACTATCTTGCCGTAGAAAGAACTGAGAAAAAGAAAGAATAAAAGAATGAGAGAGAGAGAGAGAGAGAGAGAGAGAGAGAGAAAGAGAGAAAGTAAGCGGTTTTTTCGTAGAAAACTTTTGCTATTCTCCAATGTTCCTTTACGTAACTTCGAAGCACCGATGCACGAGACGGGATATCCCAGCGTTACGATATTAAAAGCTAGAAGAGTAGTTTTTCCACGGACGCAGAAAACTTTTCGTTCGCATGAGAGAGAAACGAGAAGAAAAAGACGAGGGTGTATGTGTGTATGTGTGTAAGTTGCTCAGAAAGCGAGACGAAAGTGTCGAGTCGTCTGTGGAAGCCAATGGAAGCAACGGCGAATAATATTCTTAAAATTCTTATAGACATTGTTGAAAAAAAATATGTTGCCTTCTAAAGCTTTTTTTAAAAAAGATATAAAGATAAAAAGAAATTTGTTATGATAAAAATTCTTACCTTGCTGGCGTGGATTGAGACTGGCTATTTGCGAGACTGCCGATTGCTGTTGTTGTGGATCGTCCAATAGTCCGCTTTGACGTGATTTGCTCAAATACAACTGAAATAAAAGAAAAAACAAAGACATCATATAATAATATTACAACGATTTAATTATAATTATATTCAAACGTAATAATATCTTAAAATCAGTTGAAATCTAGCACCCAAGTCATATCTCCTTTAACCCTTAGAGTGCTATGGACGTATACATGCGTTTGGTAAAAATTACCAAAGAGGTCTATCGACGTATATACGTGTTTGGTAATATTAATGTAAAATAATGTAATGTTTACATTAATTAATTAAATTATATTCACAGAAAGAAGAACTTTAATTATTAAATATAATTTATTATTATATTATAGTTAACTTTATAACCAATCTAGTTATTAACTAAAATAGTTAATAAAGTAACTAATCTATTAAATAAATAATAAATTATTTTGTTCTTACAAAACATTTTAGTTAAAAGTATTCAGCATTTTAAGGGTTAAGATATAAATATCTTTCAAATTCGATAATCCAACTCCCTTTATATTAATAAATAAAATAAAATCTAAAAATAAACGTCTCTCTCTTTACTGTCATCGTCAAGGTTTTTCTTTTTTTGGTTCTTTTTTCTTTTTCACGATTTTGCCCTAACGTTTTGCCTCGATCTTAGCCTCTTTCAGCAATATAAGGAAGTCCCTAACCGTCCGATCATAGGATTTGGGTAACCCGATCACGTACTAAGGGTGAACCATCTCCTTTAATATCAGAAACGATTCGGACCGAGTTGCCTCCGTATAAAATAAAGGGCTGACATGAGAGTAGCATGGTGTGCTATAGAAAACGAGGAAAGGAAGAGCAAGTGCTATAGGGATGCTAGGCAGACATCACAAGCAAAGTGAACGAATACGTACGAATACGTACGAATACGAACGAACGAACGAGAGATGAGGACCGTCGAGTGGAAGAGTGTAGTTTCAACACTGCGGTGAGGGATGACTGAGCGAGTCGGTTAAACGCGCGTCTTCTTTCATAAATTTCGAAAGGGGGCTTTAGGATAAAGCTTTAGAATACATCGGTCGATCCGTTATCCAGTCTGACGTAGGAAGATAGCGTTAAACGAAACCTTCTATGAATAGTTTCTTCTTCATCGAAATGGCTCTTTTATTATTGAACTTATCTCCTTTTCTTTTTTTTTTCCTATAATTATATGACAAAATTGATAAAATTTTTTTTGTGTACTTTTCAAATTTCAATATTTTTCTTAAAAGGAATTAGTATTTGACGCAAAATTCTTTCTGCATAAAATAGCTTCAATAGGTTTTTTAAATAAATAAGTATTCAATAATATTTATTTTAAATTTTTATAATATAAATATTTTATTTTATTTTTTATATAAATTTCTTTTATATAAAATTTATATAAATTTTTTATATAAATTTATATAAAATAAATATTTTAATATAAATATAAAAATAAAATTTAATAATATAATATTAAATTTTTATAATATAAATAATTTATATTATTTTTTACATAAAATTTAAAATATTTGTTATTTATATATTATAAATATATATAAATATAATTTTAAAAATATTTAATATTTTATTACAAGATAAAAATATAAATTTATATATATAAATTTATATAAAATAAAAATTAGATTAATTTTAAATTAAATTGAAGATTAAATAAATAATTATTGTATATGTGGAGAAGGAAAAAGAAAGAAAGCTGATAAAATAAAGATGTACGATATATTTTTATCGTTGTTAGGGTATCGTGAAAAAGATACTTGATAGGAAGGAAGGAAGGAAGGAAGGCTGTTGCTGTTGCCTTCCGTCATACATTTGCACGTTATAAGAAAAGACACGCAGCAAAGTTACTGCGTCGAAGACCGGTGGATGCAATATGAAAGTAGAAGAGCGTAAAGAAAAAAAAAGAAAAAAGAGTGTTAGGAATGGTCATAAATACGTCTAGAAGATCGCACAAATCGCTCGTTCGAGGCCAATCTCTTTCGATGTTTTCCAACGAAAGATACGAGAGGGAACCCTTCTTCGTCTCTTCGAGGTGATACGCGCCAAGACATTTCCTTACCCTCATGTACACAACACATAGACGACCCCATGTGTAAGCATATAACGTACAGTAATATAACACTTGCGATATGGAAAGGAAAAGAGAGGTGGTTTTCGAGAAGCAAGATGGCTAAAGGAAGGAAAAACCAAACCAGTCAGAAAGCCAGTCCAATTTCTCAAACTTGTCCAATCCGCGTCGTATGCAAAATCAATCACTCGCTACCCTTACCGTATTTCCCCTTGTTGGCCATCGTAGTCGTTTGCCACACCGTAGAGTGGTTTTGTGATTTTAGAAATTTAAAAAATACCCCATCCGACTATTTGACTTTTTGAAAATAAGCA
The DNA here is from genome assembly GCF_049000335.1 of Polistes dominula. Lineage (NCBI taxonomy): Eukaryota > Metazoa > Arthropoda > Insecta > Hymenoptera > Vespidae > Polistes > Polistes dominula. The sequence goes on along the minus strand of NW_028301152.1, from coordinate 9,362,128 downwards.
AATGTTAGATAAAAAGAAAGAGGGTTTAGGTATCATTTTCTCGTCGTCTCTTTGAACATTTCGAATTTCCATAGGTCGATCGAATCCATCCACGTTAATTGTCACTCCGATGAGTTTCCAATCCGTAATAGTGATTTTCAAGGCCGACCGTGTTGGGTACGGCTCGAAAAAAGTAATTTGTCCTTTGGGACGCGAACTTCAAAGTATTCACGGTACATTTGTTCCACGAGCGGGTGGTTTACTGGTAACACTCTCTCCGTACTTGTCTCCTGTCCTTTTCTACTTTACGTGCTCGTCGCTTATCAGACTTGCTGATTTTTTTCCCGTCGGAAAAACGTCAGACGTAACGTTGTCCACCGTTAGCTTCGTCTGTCCACGTTTCTCGTTTGTCACGATGCCCAAAGTAGAAAAGCCGAAAGGAGGGCTTTTTTTACCCAGAAGGGGTGCGAAAAGTTTAGCATACGCATTTTGTACATTGAAATCTCGACACGCTCGTCCAACTTTAAATTGAAACCCGTCCACCATCCACCGTCGCCGTCTCCGCTGTCCTCGTCGTAGTCATCGTAGATAGTTCGATGTTCTTATTGTTGTTGTTTGTTGTTGTCTTATCATCTTTAATAACTAAACTGAGATATTCATTTTTAATCCAATCAAAAATTAAATTCATCTCGCGAAAAGCAGAAAAAACCCTAAAAACTGAGCTCTTCATTTCGACACTCATTTTCACACAACAAAAAGAAAATAAATTCGATCCCACTATTAAGATACTAATTACTATACTTTTCTTTGATATATAAGATATTCTTCTTAAACATTTTTTTCTCCCCGACATTTTGTTTTCTCACAGATATCAATCTATCTCTCTCAATCTTTCGTACCTTCCTTCCTTCCTTTCCATCTAGCGCGAATCACTTCTTCTCTTTTAGACTTCGAATTGTAATTAACATTTGGTTCTCCCATTAGTGTAATTAAAGTGCCATTCCATAATCTAGGAGGTAGGCGAAAGAGAAGAGGGGCACCTTATCTTTCAGACTTCAGCCTTGGCTTGCGGGGGTTGTTTCAAACCCCGCCGGGCGTCTCCCAGCCCCTTTTTCGGGTAGAACGACCGGTTGGTGGGTGCTTGTAGTTCCTTCCTTCGGCGATAACTCCTTTCTGGAAAAGGACTTACCGAGCTATGAAAGAGGAAATAAGAGAAAGAACGAGATAGATAATGATAGAACGAGGAAGAAATAAGAGATGGGGTGGAAAAAAATAAAGAAGGAAAAAAGAAAAAAGAACGAGCGGACGATTAAAACGTTTAGAAATCCGATATCGAGTATTTTTTTACTTCGAATAAGTTTGTCTTCTGTTAACCTCCTCCCCCCACCTTCTACTATATTTTCTTATCCTAGAAGAAAACAAAGAAATGCATGCCTTTATTCAAAATCAGGATATACAGGACAATTATCCTATCTACGAAGACCACGAATGGACGGGGTCAAGCTCAGGGACGGGAACACTGGTGGGATTTTGTATTTGCTGCAATGAACTTTCGAGTTCCTAATGCCAATTAATAATAATAAAAACAAAGTTGACTTTTTAGTAATAGGAACAGGATATGTATTATTACTATATAATAAAAAAAAATGAAAACGATAAAGATTAAGGTTGTAAGGAGGCTTTGAGAATAGGAAAAAGGAAAAAAATGAGACAACGAGCTGTTCAGGGGGTGCTAAAATAAAGAAAAGCAAAGAGTAAGAGAAAAAAAGGGAGAAAAAAAAGGATAGATATTGTAGAAAGAAGAGAGTGAGCCCGTGTCGGTTGACATTTTCCGGTGGTTAAGTTAATAATGCGCACGGTACACAGAGCAGCAGAAAGAGCAAGGATGAGGAGTAGAAGAGAGCGTCAACGAGGGTGAATCGGCAAAGTGCCATCATAAAGAGGCGCGGATGTGTTTATTCGGGAATTTGCCTTTTCTCTTCTTCTTCTTCTTTCCTCTTTTACTTCTACGCCTTGAAGCTACTAGGAAGGGTGTAGTAGTAGTGGTAGTAGTACGAGATATTATCTTATTTTCAAGGACGATCTCGTTTCTCTCTCGCAACCCGATTTATATCCTTTCGTTCAATGGTGGTGGTGATGGTGGTGCTTTGAGGAACGACGGGAAAAAGTGAAAGGGAAAAGATCAGAGGAGAGAAAAAAAAAAGAAGAGAAAAAAAGGGGTGGGAAAGATTGGAAAGAAGTTACACAGATAATAGAGAGGGTTCTCTGCTTCCGTGCAGTATCACCGAGCAATTATTTTTCCTTACAGTTTCGTGAAAGAGTTTTTTAAGATCGTTCACTATTATTATTTGGTCAGTGGACCAAAGGAAGAATATACGAAAAAGCTAAGATGAGAGAAAGAGAAGCTTGGGAAGAGATGAGGAAAGAAGGATTAGCCTCGTCAAGTGGGTGAGTCCGTGACAAAGACGTTAAAGTGGTTTAAGGGGGATGAGAGAGATATATCGTCCGAAATCTGGGGTGAAACACTCACGTTTTCAGTCTCGCGTTGTTCTCTGTCATGACTGCGACACTAATGGCATTTTTATTATTTCTCTCTGGAGTCTGGTAGAAAGAGAGAGAGAGAAGTAATGGCCCGTCTCTATGGTCCTTTGGACATGTGACAGGATCGACAGCTTCTCACCTTTACTTCTCGTTCGTGTGGTTCCAAGTCGTTTGCTTTATCCGTACAAAGATTCTCAACGAAACGCAATGGAGAATAAAATAAGATCCAATGTCAGGGGAAAATAAAATGTCAAATCTGATTGAAAATTACGTTGATGATTTTTCACCGAAATATTGATAAAATCTTTTACAGGTATAACTCAATAAAGATTAAAATAAATTGAAAGTATTGAAAATAGGTAAAGATAGTTTGTAAATTGTCGCATTAATAAATAAAGATTTGGGAGGTGAATTAACGATAAAAGTCGAGCTTTTAGAAAGATTCGTAAAATGTTGTAAGCACCCTGGCGTAAAGGTAACAAATCATGAGTAGTAGGAGAGGTACGACGTAGCCGGTACGGTTATCCCACACCTCGTGCGTTCCTATGAAGCCCGTTGGGCTCCGTTAGGTTTTGATGAATGAGCCTCGCATAAAGCTGAAGTATGGTAAAAGCTGCCGACGTTGCCACCGTTGCCGCGACCACCACCGTAATATTCTATCCTGGGTGCTTTTAGAAACGCTAATGACTAATGGCACCCACTAAAGAAGCACCAACCTTCGATGGATGTTGCTCCGCGATTCATGGATTAGCAGAGTTTCGCGTGATTCGAGTTTAAGTAGTTGGATTAATATTTAGGATTTCTCATTGGTTAGTTTTCATAATTTTACCCATCGTAGAATTTTTTTAGAACACACATATTTACGTATACATATGTATTTTTCTTTCCTTTGAATAAACTTAGGGACATTGCACATACGAAGAACAAAAAAAAAATTTGATCTGCTTGGCCTGTGTCTGCTGTCTTCTTGCTCTGACACCGACTAGGAGCTTTGATTCTCGACCCATTGTTCCACGTTCCGAGAACTGTGATGATGTGAAGTATTATATAGAGAAAAAGCGAGAGAGAACAGGATGAGAGTAGCAAAAGCGGCAAGAATCGCAATGGTCCAGAGAGATACCTACGTACGAATCGTGGAAGCTGGTAGAAAGAGGGAGCCGAAAAGTAGTTTAATATACGGCAATCCCTTTGACTCGGAACTCGCAAACTCACGAACTGACTACCTCTCCATTCGTGAATTTCTCTATCTGTCTTTCTCATTCAACGAGTATTTTCTCTCTCATCATCGCATGGCTTCCGATGAAAATTCTCGTCTTTTGCCGGCTAGCTACTAGCTGGCTACCTTTGATGCCGGTCGCCATTCTAATTCCAGGAATCTACAGAAATCAGCTTCTACTCTCAGTTCTCGCGTTCTCACGTAAAATCTCCTACGACGAATTTTCGATTTTCGAGTATGACAAAAGATTGTCATTTTTTTTTCCTATTTCTATGCCAAGACGAAACTAAACTAATTCAACAACGTTAATATTTGTGTATCGATTCTTCTCAAGGGTTGATGAACCTTCTTCTCATCGACATCAAAGCTAATCGAAACAAGAAAGATGCTAACGAAAAAGGGAGGTTTTAAACAACAACAAAAAACGAAACGTGTCTCATTTGGCAAATCACACGGCATTCGAAAGAAAATCCAAAGAACAAAGGACCTAACTTTCTCACGGAGGCTGGACCGGTCTCTATTAATCCTTTGCTCGCCACCACAGCATTGTGGGGAAAGCCAGACTCTCTACGAGGGACTTTGTGTAATTGTCTGTCGCGTGATTATACCTGCTTCTTCCCCTCTCTCTCTCTCCTCCCCTATCTCTCTCTATCTATTTCTTCTCTTTTCGTTTACAACTCTCGTTTCTCTTCATTCGCGTGATCAACCCATTTGAAAATTATTTTCTATTCTATTCTCTTATCTATATCTGCAGTAACTAATGTTTCAATCACTATGTAATATTTGATGATATTAAACTATACTTGAGTATCATTCAAGATGAATTGATGAATATCATTCATCATTGAATCTAAATTCAACAATAGTTGAATCAATCAACTTTGTAATACTCAATGGATATTAAACTAAACTTAGATTTAATTTATAGATCAACCAGATCTATACAACAAGAGTTTGTTAGAAAAAAAAAGATGTGTGTGTAGTAATAAATAAATCTGTTTATCTCGAATAATAGTAGTTAATGAACGATTCTACGCGAAACGAAGCGCAGCCCAATAAACGTCGAGAATCGTCGAGATTGGAGAAGAAAACGTTCCCTTTCTTTCTTTTTCTTCGTTCGCTTATCAGTCGCTACTATTTCTTACGATCGAATCCCTGGAGAATCCAGTGTGATTGGAAAAATAGACTTTCGCTGAGCCAGTCATTTATCCTTTTATCGAGTTTCTTCGTTTTTATCTCACTCATAGTCTTCTACCTTGTGACCAAGCAAGCACAGAGTTTCTACATTCTTCCGGCATTCACGCGTTTTACTTCTTTTATGGTATATAATGCTAGATAATACTAAATTCTACGAAGAATATACAAAAAATATGTTTTTGGTTAAAACTTTATCACTAATTATTATCTTCAAAAAATTATTTGCTTTTAATTTGTTAACGTTTCTGATAATACTTTCTTGTTTTATTCATCTGTATTACAATAAAATACATTGATTTTTACTTTGATAAAATATACCTTATTAACAAGCAATTAATCCCCATAAATAATAAATACAATATTTCAAATTATCAACGAGAACAAAAATTACTTAATAAAAATTGTTGAATAAAAAAACTAAAAAATGGAATTATTTTCATTTTGAAGACATCGTCGTTAATGTTAACAAGTGTTTTGAGACGTCAAAGGTTGTTAAAGGGAACAACTAAACCTGGTAGAACACTCGAAGTAACTGTTGTAGCAAAGTCGACGAAAAGAGAATAAGAGTGGTTGGTTGGTCGGGGGTTTAAGTCCGCGTTTTCTCTTTTACTTCGCGCTAGGGGCGTAAACGGCGTAAAAGCGGCACCACCCCTTATCTACATATCAAAAAGGCAATCCAGGGAACTTGCTTATGTAAACGGCATGGGAGGCCTCGTGTCCCAACCAACGATGAAAAGAATTCCGAAATCCGTGCGCTAATAAACCTGCTCTCTGGCACCATGGTGGTCTCCGTCAACCTCGTAGTCCTCGTCTTCGTCCTCATCCTCGTCGTCGTTGAGGGAAGCACTGACGAGGTATTCGTGGGGTTAAGCTCTTTAAGCTACGGATTAAGCAAGGCGGCACAAGAATTTAAAGTTCTCTCCTTTCCACAACCGGTAAATGTACGAATCAACCAAAAGACGACCCAAAACGATGAAGTTCCGACTGTATTTCGAACCCAACAAAAAAATCATTCAAATTCATTGAGCATAAGGCTTATAAACTTATGCTAAATTATATTAAAAACGTAAAGAATAATTTTTTTCAAATACATTCTATTTAAAATATTTTTTTTATTATATATAAGTTAGAAATAAAATTAAATGATATAACATTCTTTCAATAAAATAAATTTTCTTTTTTAGTTCCTCTTATCAAATCTTTTCCCCTTTACCTCTCTATGCCTTTCCTCCTTTCAAGGGGATTTTATTTCAGAAAACGTTTCGTCTTTAATTCGAAAATTTGTCAGGGTACACACATACGGCGGAACCATTATATTACCAACTCTCATTAGCATTTAATACCAGACGAAACTTTGATTTTACCGCGGTCAGAGCCCACCACTCATGCTGATTTCCACCAAATTCTACCTTACTTTATAAAGCTTCTCTGAAACTACCTTTCTATCTCTCTTTCTCTCTCTTTCCTTTTTCGTTTCTCTTTCTCTCTACTCGAAGCAAAGTAGACATCGGGATACCAATTATTTCAATTCGAGTACCAAAAGTGCTCAAAAGGCTGGACTTAACAACGATCGGAACTCGTTATCCGCTTAATTGGAAGTCCATTTACGTTTAGCTGCGATACTATAGTTGGAATTATGTGAATTGATCGTAACACGAAATGTACTTTCGATCACTCGTAAATCGATTAAAGTGAATAATTAGTCGTAGAATCAATTAGTTGATTAATGATTTACTTAACAAAAATTACGTTTTCAAATTTATTTTTCTTTAATTTCTAGTAATTTACATTTCTACATTGAAGAAAAAAATAATTAATGATTTATTTAAAAAAATACATTTTTAAATGCATTCTTCATTTTTACATCGGAGAAACAAAAATTCTATTTCTTCGTTTTACCACATTAACGATTCTTTAGTTAATACAAATAATTATCGTATCGATATGAAAAAAGTTTTCCAATTTAGTTGAGTTAATAAAACAATTTTATAGTATATATCTATCTATCTATATATATAATATATATATATATAGTTTAATTAATTCTGCTGCTTCTACTAAACCGGCGGTTGCTCGTGAGCCACGAGGCTGATACGCGATTAATCCTGCACGGTCCCGATAAGGCGATACCATGAAACAAAGGGTGGTATAGGTGGTAAAGCAATATCTGCCGCTACGATGGAAACGAGCCAATTAAGTGGACCCTGCAAAATTGGTTTTTAATTGAACCGATGACATTAATAAGCTCGGCCTTTTGGATCTGAACAGTTACTAACGTTTAATAATAAACTTTTAACTACAAAAAAATGTGCATCACGTCATTCTGTTTTTAGGTATCGTTAAAATACACTAAAATAGATGTCATATAAGCATATAGAACTTATGAAATTATTTCAATAGTTTCATAGAGAATACAGTTTTTTTCGAAATATGTAAATTTATTGTACGTTGACCTGTGTTTTATGAAAATAATGGCCGACATTATTCTCTATACGTACTTTGCCATTATTTGCTGAAGTAACGGTTAACTACGAGGTCGAAGTATAACCATAGAACTTTATCCTAGTGCCTAAACGTACGTGATGTCGTCGTAATTCTACTTAGCGAGAGAGCCGTTTCTACCGGACAATAGATCTCGTAGTTCTACCATCGTTTCGTCACACCCTGAAAGCTCGAAGAACGCACAAACCCCATTGCCCTTTCTCCCCATCTTTCAGGTTACCAGCTAATGTCTTTTCTGTGTTACACTAGTAGTCATTCATCGACTGTGCAGTTGGAAACTCTAGTAAAGACATTATCCTATTTTGTGCAAATTTGCTTTCTGTGATACGAAATACGAATAAATTATGTCTACCATTTTGTTAGAAATATACTTTACTTGGAATAAAAACATAATGAATTTCTTTGATCTTATGTGAAAAATAGAAAAAATAATAGCCACTTCAAAGCTTTCATTGGACTAACCAATTAAAGACTACTATCTGATACAAGTATATATTTAGGCCAAGCTACTATTTTGGATTACCTAGAAACGTAAAGACCGAGCAATTTGTTGGTATCAGGTGCATAAGGTGTCTCAAGTTGTAAGCCCCCTTTGGTTTCGGCCGGAGCCAGCAATTAACTCCATTACCACCCTGTAACGTCGCGAAGACGACTTTCCTAGGGCGAGAGGGTGGTACGCGCAACTCGTTAAGCCTCCGGGCTTTGGACTTTGGCTCTTTGGAGAGTGCCCGAAGACACAGAGAAAATCAAGTACGTAGAGTAAAGTAAAATAACCCTTAGAGAAGATAGTACATTGAACATAGATATTCTGTGTGCATGCGAAACATCGATATGCTTAGTCTTCGATGAACGATGATAAGTAGCTTAAAGCTTAAACTATAAAGAGCATAATACATGTCCTATAATTCAACAATGTAAAAGAGCTTGGAAAAAGACAATACATGTTTTAATATAGTCAAAGTGATACGATAATAATTTATAAGATGAATATCATCTAAAATGAAGAAAAAAAAAGAGAGATATATTAGAAGATATCATTCTATGCATATGAGGAAAACAAAAAGTAATGGTAGACAACTACGCAATGAAAAATACAAGGTAGGTAGAGGTCAAGTGGTAGATTGTGCGGTGATACATATCGCGGTAATATTGGCTACGTGGAAAGAGAAGCAGAACATCGGGCCATCTCGTGATGATAAAGTATGAGCGTGGTGGCTCCCCACGAGTACACCCGGGCCAACCATATTACATAGGCAAGTTCCTCGGTTCGATTCATATATTCATAGGGAAATGTCGAGGAGAAAAGAGAAAGAGAGAGGTCGGTTTCTCTCTCTCTCTCTCTCTCTCTCTCTCTCTGTGGTAGTGGTGTTGGTGTGTGCAAGCTACTTAGGGATGTATGTGCTACGATTGCCACCGGTCGCGACCTCGTGCATACATCACGAGCCCAGAAAGTGATGGAACGTACCCCCGCGACATTTTGAATATCACCTAGCTAGCAGCAGCACCGGTGTAAGCATCAAGCTGATTGATCGCCGACTCTCCCATGACTTGCTTGCCGTGCGACCAACTTTGACGACGACAACGACGACTTTCCAAACCACCGTTGCCGTCCGCCCATCGTTGGTCCGCTTGCTATGACTCCTCTGAAGTTTTAGAAGGGACTGAGTTGTGGATACCCATTTGTACGAACTCTCTCTACTTGATATATATTTACTATTAATAATCGAACAACCGACGGAATGGTCGCCGCAAATTTATTCACGTTCCTGATACCTGAGGATTAATGTAAGTAAACAAAACATACAATAAAGATTATTTAAATAAAAAAGTATGTTTCTGTTAGATGTTATTCAAACTTTTCTTCAAAGTTTGCACTAAAAAATATGGTAATAAAATATTTGAATGAAACTCATCATTTTGAACGTAGTATGGTTATTTTCAAGACATTATATGTTCTAGTAAAGGCATTAGTATAACTACGATGGCCTCGTAGAATGTGACACTCTCATGCGTACGGAATGAAGTAAGCGAAAGGAAGAGTAGGTCCAACGCTGGGAAACAATAGAGTGTTTACGAGGGTTAGTACTCATGGAAATATACATATATCTATAGCTCTCGAACCTTGGATATCCAAGAGGATTATTTTCCGCAAAATCGTAAATCCCTCAACCATCCTATACGTGCAGTTTCTATAATAAACCTTATATAGGTTTAATAAGACATTTTCTTTTAATGAAAGATCTTTTCGAGATATAAAAAAAAAGTTACGAAAGAAATTCGAACGATGGTTGAAAAAATAAAGAAAAGGGCTTTATCGAGGAAGAAGAAGAGTTCTGTTGAAAAAGTCCTCTCTTCAATGACCAGAAAAGACCACAACGACCGGAGTCAAGGTTCTTTCTTGAGACTCGCAAGTGACCATCGGAGAAAGGGTGTTCGAGAGGATGCAAGAAAAGAGGTTACGCAATGATAGAAAGGAAGAAGAAGAAGAAAGGGGAAAGGAAGGGACAGATCGAGGCCTAAGCACGTTCTCACCCTTGGCGCTGGTCATGAGGACCCTCGGAGGGCCTAACGAGCGGCTTTGTCATCTCTGCTCCCTCGCGCTCTCCCTTTCTATGATGCTTTCTCTCTATCTATCTATCTCCCTCTCTCTCTCTTTCTCTTAATGATGCCTTCCAATACCATCAGAACACGTAAATAGGGCCAAGCTCTTCACGACACGAGCATACAGGATGAGCCAGCACCGTGTACACGGCCGTTTACCGCCATTGCGCAGCCCTCAATGCTACGCTTCGTATTCACGCATGTCGGCTTATACAGGGAACATTCTGAATACGTATTAGTAGATATTCCGAGATGGGGAAGAACCTCTTGTATTATCATTACCGACGATTAAGGCGCGTGCCAGCTACAGTGATTTTATTCCTATACTAGATAAATACATAAACTCTATTAATGTATTCTTCCTTTTTGTTTTTTATTTTTAATAAATTCGAGTTAACTCTAAAATTATAAGCATATGCAACTAGTAGTCAATGGGTTATTGTGACCCTTTCCTGTATTCTACAAGAATCTTTTTTCAATGTTAATACATTTTGGAAGATTAATTTGTCGCCAAAGTCTTACCGTGTAGCGGGTTTTAATTTTTAAATATTAGGTTTTTTTAATAAATAAATATTTAATAATATTTATAAAAAATTTATATTTTATTATAAAATAAAAATATAAATTTATATAAATTTAATAAATAAAAGTACTACTTTAGTCGCTTCCCACTCAAAATGTGTTAACTAACCCTAGTATTACTAAATCGTTTACTTTAAGTTAGTGTAATTTTTCAAGATAGAAAAATTATTTCTCAACATATCTCTCTCTTTTTCTCTCATGTTACAAATTGTCTAAATATTTTTGTTCAATCTTCCCTCGAAACTATTGCGACGATTCTTTTGTTAAAAAGAATTTGAAAGAACGCGTTTAATGCAGAAATACCAGACCCGGTAGAACGAAATTTTCACCCCCATTTCGCAAGCATGTCACTTCCTGCACGTATTGGTATCACTCTTTTGAAGAAAAGAGCCTGTAAGAAAAATTTCCCATATATCTGGGATGCTTGTACGTTGCCACAATGGGTACGACGGTACTATGCATGGTCAGTCGACTGGCAATACTTTGCATGCTAACAAAAAGCGTTACGTCTCTCCGTTTGCCGATCCTAGGGACAGTAAATTTTCAAAACTGCCAACGCTAGTTCTCTTATTCGTTTCTGACCAATTCCTCTTTTCTATTACTTTCGTATATTTTTCCTAAAACGACAACATCTATTTCTATTTAACTTTGTTATAAACCCAATGTAAAAAATCCCTAATCCATGTGGGTCTTCTTATAAAAATCAATTTGAATAAACAACTACTAAATTTGTTGCAATGATCATTTAATCTTAAAACCATTTAAATGAATGAAATTACAAAAATTACAAGATCGTATAATCTAACACTTTCCTAAAAAAAAAAAAATCTTACGTAATTTGGAAGAAATCGCTGGTTTGACTATAACAGCCAACTTACATTGTCCGGAAGAAAGAAACTCGGCAAAAAAAAAAAAGAAAAAAAAGCAAGCGGATGTGAAATCAAATCAAAGTTCGGCGTATGTGCAGCAAGCAAGCAGCTCAAATCTTAGATAGAACGAGAGAAAGAAAAGGGAGAAAAGGGTGTACGTACGTTGGTCTGAGAATAAAGAAGAAAGTATGGCGAAAGAAGTAGAAGAAGGGTATAAGGAAAAACAGGAGGATATGGTAGAAAGAAAGAAAGAGGTGGGGTGGAAACTGCTTGCTGCCTGACTGTTCTCGCCGATCAAATTTCCAGAATGGCTCGAGCTCCATTAAACAGGTCCTACTTTTGCTCCTGCAGCGAGAGAAGCCGGCTAACCCGTCGCAAAACGTTCAACGAATTCCTTTTCCCCGGCTGGAACGTACTTTCCTACCAACCCGCTACCTTCCCCCTCTCCCTCCACCTATCCCCGTCCATTTTTTCTTTTTGTGTGCTTCGGGAAGTCGATCGTCGTCGATTCTTGATCCCGAGAATCCCTCGAGTTTCGCACGATTGAATTCGATCTTCTGTCTCCTATTACCCTTCTCTCTTTCTTTCTCTCTCTTTCTCTTTCTCTTTCTCTTTCTCTTTCTCTTTCTCTTTCTACTTTCGCGATGACACAAACTTCCTAGACGTAGAGAAATAGGAACGATTCTTTCTCCTTTTTTTCTTTTTTTCTTTTCTTATTCCCCCAAACAGAACTAATGCAATTCTAAACGCGTTTCCTTGTTCATCTATGGGCTCTTATTCCTGACATATCTTATCCTTTGAATCAACAAAGATTAAATAATCGATATTAGATAAAGTTGTTTACATTTTCTATGAAAAATAATACATTATTTGATCGTTATCATATGTATCCCATAACAGAAACATAAACAATTCTAAACAGATTTTCTTGTTCATATATGAGATCTTATTCCTGACATATCAAGAGAAGTCTTTCCTTATTATCTTATCTCTTGAATCAATACAGATTAAAATATAATCAATATTTGACAAAGTTGTTAAGATTTTCGATAAGAAAAAATATATTGACTGATCGTTATCATACATATCCCATAACAGAAACCTATGCAATTCTAAGTACATTTTCATGTTAATCGAACAACTTCATTCGTGATATGAAGTAAAATCTTTCTTTTATATCTTATTCTTTGAATCATCAAAGATTAAAATATAATCAGTATTACACAATATTCCATAAAAAAACATACACTGACAGAGCATTATCATACGTATCCCATAATAGAAACCAAACCTATGCAATTCTAAGTACATTTCCATGTTAATCTAGGAACTTCATTCGAGACATAACTTTAAATCTTTTTTCATATCTTATCCCGTTTTAATAAAGAAAGATTAAATAATCTGTATTAAACCAAGTTGTTAAGATTTTCCATAAGAAAAAATATATTGATAGATCACTTATCATATGTATCCCATAACAGAAATCTATACAATTCTAAGTACATTTTCATGTTCATGTAAGAACTTCATTAGTGACATAAAGTAAAAATATATTATCCCATTTTAATCAAGGAAGATTAAATAATCAGAATTAGACAAAGTTGTTAAAATTTTCTATGAGAGAGAGAGAGAGAGAGAGAGAGAGAGAGAGAGAGAGAGAGAGAGAGAGAGAGAGAGAGAGAGAGAGAGAGAGAGATTACATTGATCGATCGTTATCATACGTATATCCCATAGCAGGAAGCTCTGAGAAAGGAGGTAAGCAAACTAGGGTCTCACATCTTTACCTTTACAAGAGACTCTGATAACCGGCAAGGATTCCACTTCCCACCACCCTCTATCTGGGAAAGTTTGTCTACTCGCATTACTTCGCGTCCCGCCATAGCCCAGCAGTGGGCTCCCCGTACCCTTCTCGTCTCGTACGTATCGACAGCTCGTCTCTCTGTTTTGCCTCCATATTTCCCCGGTCCAATATCATCATTGTCTCATCTCGTCTCTAGTCTACGTCTTCACGCCGTGTCTAAATTTCACTCACTCACATATTTATGTATATATATATATAAACGCATACACTTTCAGTTCTATCACTGTATTGCTGGTTTGCCTCGCGTGTTACTCGAGTTTGCGCTTGAAAGTCATTCATCCCTCCCTCAACCCACCCACCTTCTCCTCATCCTATCCCATCCATGATCTCCTCTATCTGTTACCAAACGACTCCTCCTCGCCCAAGAATAGGGCTATCAAATGCACGTTGCGTCTTCAGCCCTTGAGACACGTTGCACGATGATCTATAATATCGTGTGTGTCGGTTTTACGCATATAAATAGAAATATATTTCTATAATGATATTTCCTTTTATTTATAGAATTATTTTGAATTTTATAGAAATTAGTTTCTTTAAGTAGGTTGCATTATAATTTGTTTGAAATGGTAAAATGGTTGATAAGGGGAAATGGGATAACAGTAAATATATTATGCATACAATATATTGTGCAACTTATCATAAAAAAAAAGTAAAAAATTTTCACCTAATAAAATTTATAAATATAAAATATTGTTCGTGTAAAAAAATTATGAATAAAAAAAGTAAAAAAACTTTATTATAAACAGTATAGAAAATAATAAATTAAATTTAAAAAAATATAATATAAATTAAATTGATAATATAATAAAATAATAATTTATTTTATACATTATCATAATATGTATAATGATACGATAAATAAAAAGATAAAATTTAATATACAGTATAAAAAAGGTGTAACAGAATAGAATTAAAGTTTGAAAATTTCATTGATATTCCATGTACTATTCCTATTTATTTTCCATCTCTCTCTCTTTCTCTTTCTTTCGAATACTATACTTGATCCTGTTCGAAAAAGAATTCTAACGAGTATTTTGAGATAGTGTACTAGCATTGAAGTCTCGTGCCACGTAAAGAGTTTATCGAAGAAGGAACCCGTTAAGGGGTAAAGGGTGGTTTGTGAGCAGAGTAGAAAGGAGAGACGTTTGGGAAATAGGGTGGTGGTGGTGGTGGTTTGGGTGGGTTTGGTTGAAGAAGCCTAGCGGGACAATCTCATCTCGATCCCGTCGTATATCGTCCTACCCAAGGCCCTACATCTCTTACCTCGTCCTCCTACGTCTCTCAAAGAGACCCCCGTACACTCTCTACGAGGCTCTCCTTCTTCCTTTACGTCCTAGTACGTACATCGGGTCCTGCGACCCTCGACGTGGCAAATTGAGCACACTCACCCCTATGGAGAAAGCGCGTACCGTTACGAACGATATATGTGAAACATTCGACAGATAAACGGTGTTCTTTCTTTTCTCTATCTATCTTTCCATTTTTATCTATCTCTTTCTCTTTTTTTGTTTCTTATTTTTTTCTACTTACTTTTTTCTTTCTATCTTTTTATTTCTTTTTTGAGTGTTCAGTTTATATTAGACAAATATCGAAATTTAAATGTAATTAGTAAACAGTGTTGATAAGGAAATATTTTAAATATTGTTATAGGTGAAATAGTATAAAATAGAAAATAGAAAAATTATTTTGTTATTTAAAAACTAAGTACTAACAATTTTTTGATTATAGTTAATATAGTATAAGATTATATTATATTATATATATTATAATATATCTATTGTATTATAATATTGTTTTTACTATTATATTATATAATATACAATATAATAATATAAAATTAATAAATAATATAAAATATAATTATAATAATGTATAAGATATATTATAATATAATAATAATAATAAATATCTATTATATCATAATATATCTATTTTAATATATCTATTATATACTATGTATAATATTAGTATATACACACAAAAATATAGTATACTATTTAATTGCAACTAATGGTAACGTTTTAAAATAAATACGAATAACTTTAATATAAGCTTCATTCTTTTTTCAACAAGCAGAATAAATTACTAAAAATTAATAATTGTAGTATTATTAAAAATACAAATTTAGGTTTCCACCTAAAGTAAGAAAATTTTATTTGATTCTCATTGCAAATCTTTTTTATATCGATATTTTCATAATTATTTTTTATTAGAAGGCGAACAAAAAAAAATAAAAAAGAATAGAACGAAACTCGTACAAAGTTGTGCCGTATGATAAAAAAAAAAGGAAAACAAGGGCGTTAAACGAGAAAGTCGGCGGTGTATTTTGCGCGCGAGAGAGAGTTTTTCATAAATACTGACCGACACTTGAAAACGAATCCAGACACGGTGATGGCTACACCCTGAATCGTGCTCATCTTACGCCAGCGCGCGGTTGTTTTCATTCGGGGTCTAATAAAGGGTTAATTAATACGCTTTAAACCGTCGCTTTTAGAAAGGGGTGCCAGAGGTGGTAGTGGTGGTGGTGGTGGTGGTGGTGGTGGTGGAGTTCAGGGAAAACCAGTGGCTCGACTCAAAGAGAAAAGAGAGAGAGAGAGAGAGATGAGAGAGAGTCGCACCCGTTTTTACACCGCACTGCCTGAAATCGAATCACTGGGCGTTATTGCACGTAGTCCTGAGTCTCCATCCCTTTTTAACCCTTGCTCGCATTTTTCCTGAATTTTGCCATTCTTAACGAGTTTTACGTAGTCTTTTCCTACAAGCTAATATAAAGAGGTTATTTTCTATTTTTTTTTTTTTAAGAGACGAGAGACATTTTTACAACCACTTTTATGACACAATAGTAACAAATAAAATTAATTACAAAAAAAAACCTCATACACGAGAAACTTCAAATGTTTAATCGTAAGATCAGCGAAATATATAAGGTAAGGATCGAACGTGTGTTTCTCTTACGTGAGCAAGAAAGTTATTCGGTAAAGCTCGGAATAACGATGCTCGCGTGGAAGATCGACGTATGTAATTACCGAAGAACTGTGTAATTACCCTTTCACTCGTACGATGTACGTTTATATATAAATAGAATTCTGCAGTAACGTTAAGCCATGCAGTAGATACTGCTGGATAAAGTCGGCAACGTTAGCATGAAGAGATTCTACATGCGAGAGTAGGACTGCTAGCCGAGATATAAGCGTCACTACTCACTCTACTGTGAAGCAACATCGTCTCTTCCTCGGTAAACCTAATTTATTTCGTTCGGAGTAGTAAGGGAGGTGTGAGCAAAACGAGAGAGAGAGAGAGAGAGAGAGCCCTTTTCAGGGTGGGCGCCAAACGGTGATGCCACCGGCGACTTGTGAACCACTTGTCGCTGTTACGGCCCCATAAATTCACGGTGCCACCGACGAAACGACGAAGTAAGCACTAATCTTTCTCTCTCTCTCTCTCTCTCTCTCTCTCTCTTTCATTCATTCAGTCATTCTATCTCTCCTTACTTACACCCTTTAGCTCGCTCACGTCTGTCTCTTATGGTCCCCAATGTTTGAATGCCTGCTTGCTTACGTCTAACCCTGATTTCAACGCTCGACGAGACGCCTAATTGAAATCAGAGATTTCAACTGTTCGACTAACACCAATGACATGCTCGTAGAAATGATTTCTCTCTCTCTCTCTCTCTCTCTCTCTCTTTCTCTCTGTCCCGAGTGAAATTACTTAGGGATTATTTTTTTAGACAATTGTATTTTATAATCATCATCAACGGATTGTACTCAAAGGGATAATCCTAACTGGTTAAGGAAACCGACAAGAGTTACATAGAAACACGTAGAAACGTTGTAGGAAGAGGAAACATCAGCCATCAAGAAGATCAGAGCAAGAGAGAGAGAGAGAGAGAAATGGTAGGCTTCCTGCATCCGACGTCTCGTCTAGGTACGAAACATAACGAGATGAAGTCAGTGGTGTATGACGTCATGGTTGTGAGCGTCCTCCTCTCTCGTTGCGCTAGCTCAGCTTCCTGGCGACTATTTCCGTGGAACGGTAGAGGCCGTCAACAAAGGACGGCCAGCAACCAACCAACCAACCACCCAGCGAGGAAAGAGAAGACCCTTCCTTCCTACCGTATCTCTCTCAGTTAACCGTATCGCACAGGGTTCCTTCTTCCGTTTCTCAAGCATATTCGGTGGGCGGGTGCTCTAGGCACTCGATGTCTCGGACGAGAACTCGAATTAAGAGCTACACGTTGCTAGATGAATATTTACCATAGAGATTCGTAAACGTAAAAGCAAAAACTATTTTATCTCTCTTTCTATCTTTATCTATCTATCTTCTTTCGGTCAACAATGAAGAAAATTAACTGAAACCTTTGCTGCCTTTTACGTTAACGAATATTAATTAAACACGAAAGAAATAAAGTTATATTAAAACGGGAATGTTCGTCGATGTTCGTGTTCTCTCTCTTTCTCTCTCTTTCTTTTTACATCTTCTTATCCTTAGAATAAAATGTAAACAAACCGATAATGTCGTGAGATCATTTCGTCTTGTCCCCGGAGGCTACTTTTCTGGTCACGACTCGGTGCTATCTCGAAGCGTTTCGTAAAATGCGTCAGGCTCAGACGAAGAGTACAGAATTGAGGAAAGGAAGAGTAGTAGTAGTAGTAGGAGGAGGAGAATAGAAGGAACGAAGGGCCGAAGGGGTGTACGGCTGCTAGCCGTATATACGACGCCCCCATTGAACGTCGTACTTTGAAAACTTTGGACGTTAAGAGAAAGGGTAGCTGGCTGCCAAGGACGTATTGTAAAGGCTCCATCCGGGGTGGTGGAAGTAACTGGCAGTGTTGCCCCCACCCCTTTTCCCAACCATCCCCCGCAAAGCACCAACACTCACACTCGTATTCCCATCAACCGTAGTGTAAGCGCGTACGTTGGCGGCGCTGCTGGGACTTCTCCTAGACCTGGCTTCGATTTAAGGAGTGCCACTATACTATGGGGGGTGGCAGAAGTGTTAGGATTTTGGATTCTATCAGGGAGCGAAACGGTTCGAAGAAAGAGAGAGAGAGAGAAAGCGAGCAATGAAATGCTTTCATCCTACGAAATCCGAAGATAGAGGAAGAAACGAGATTCACGTAAATTCGAAGAGACCATATACGAATTTCTCGGGAAATCTATTCGCGTAGAACAAAAGATGAAAGGAAAACGTCTTTCTGGTATTTACTTGAAAATTTCTTAAATCGTTCGAGTTAATCGAAATGTTATTGATCTATTTGTTAAACGTTTGAAATATGTGAATAATCTATTTTGTTTAACAAGAAAGGGTGATAAAGTTAGACGGAAGAACAATTCTAAACGAAATAATAAGTCAGTGGGATTCTTTCCAATACTATTTCCTCGGTAACCGTAAAACAAAAGCTAGCGAAATTCGTAGTATCTCTTTGAAGAAAATCTTTGCATTTTCCTTTCTTTTTATAAAAATAAAAGTTACAACTTCTTCATCTGCATTCTTTAAGAGAGATCTTCCACAATAGAATCTACGAAGTTGATGCAACTCGAAGAATTCACGCGTGGGATTCGTTCATCTTTTAAGAAAAACAACCGTGTTTAATATTAACATTTCACGATGTTTAAAGAATGTTAACTGTTAAAGAGGAAGAAAAGTTTTTGCATTATCTTCGGTAGTTACTCTCCTTGGTATCAACAGTGTGACAGACTTGAACGTAACACAATGGGGTCCATCAAAGATATCAAAAGGAAGTCATTTTCCATAGTTTCTAACGACTCTTCGTTCATTGCGTCAATGTAAAGACAGCTTTTAGCTCCGGTACCATTTGCCTATCTACCTTGCGTACTGTTAGCGATGATTGGGGTTGCTTGGAACGCCAAGGACTCGCTCTAATGAACGACGGGCGAGTGCGGGTAGGTCGGCCCAAACGACGCGAGCAAAGGCCAACAGGTCGCCATTAGAGCATACTGTTTCGAACTACTAATAGCCAATTCATGCAACCACCCAACCGAACCTGACTTGCCAACCTTTCCCTTAGACCCAATTCGAACAAGATCGTTGCTCAGCACAAACAGTAGAGAAATTGTAGATCAACTTTCAACTCCCTGTCATCTTTATCAATAACTCGAATACTTAATAAGTTGTATATATCATCTGTCAATATTAATCGATAGTGTTAAGTTATACTACTTACTTTTGTGATCGCAATCCGAATGAATTGTAAAGATTCGATTGGAAAGGTAAACGCTCGTGTTGGGCAAGTATCTTTGCTAACTATCCAGGAGAATATAGGAGAGCTATATTCCTTACGGTCTGCACCCTCCTTGGAGAAATACTTGTTCGTCGTCGTCGTCGTCGTCGTCTTGCGAGTTCTGCCCGCGTAATTACGAGGGGAAAATTAAGCACCGACACAGCCGCCGGTCGGTCGGTCGGTTGGTTAACGAGGAAGAAAGACAGAAACGTGAGCAGAACGAGAAATGGAAAGAGAGATAGTGACGGAATGAACGAGTTAAATGGAGAAAGAGGTAAAGAGGGAGATTCAAAAGGGAGAAAGAGCAAGGATGATGCCATGAAATAGCTAACGCGACGACTAAGGAAGATGCTAAAGAGAAGGAAGGAGTCGCGTTACCGACGCTTGTTCGACAAAGACGACAACGAAGAGAGGAGTCTCTGGCAAGCAAGCAACCACCAACCAGTCTTCTTAGCCTTAGATCTCGGCAATGGATCGAGCCACAAAGCAGCCATTAAAAGATCATATCACCCGGCAGCATGGCTTTAGAAATCAACCAGTAAGATATCTCATTCCCTTTACTTGAAACCCGAACAGAAACGTCTGTTCTCTTCCGGTTCTTATCATTTTCCTACTACGATTTTCTGATGCTTCTCTCTTTTTCTCGATTTATTTATTTTTTTTAATATATAATAGTTAGGTTAATCTTTCTGTTCCTATGACGTATATATAATATGTCTAGTTCTTAATTTTAACGATTGTTTTTCTTATTTTCTACACCCAAACAACCACAAATATGTTCTTCTAGTTTATCGAAAACAAAGTGTACTACAAGCAAGATTTTAAGATAAGAAAGACTAGGTAAATATACAGTTTGAAAATGCAAGAAGCATTTATTTTTCGAAGTTTTGTACACGGGACATCGCTTGTCTCTCCGCTTTCTTAATCCGTTTTACCACGGAGAAGATTATTTTACGAGCCTGTGGTGCCGTGTGGCATCAGCTGCGTCTTTGTTGCGATAGCCGACCCTGTTCTAAGGGAAAGAGAAGAAGACCATGATGATTCGGTCGGAAAAGGACCGACCGCCCTCTAATGCGAGTTAATAATACTCCCCTATTTTTTAAGAGTCACTATTTTATTTATAAGATACCACCACCGGGGCCCAGCAGCAGCAGCCAACGCGGGTAAGAATATTTACGGGGCGAGCGGTCGTTATCTCACAGCCGACTGGGTTCCTTCGAGCGGAGGGGAAAAGTAAAATCCATTTTCTCGACAAAATATTTTCCTATGAAAATCCAACTTCTTTTCCGCTTGATGTGTTGTCTTTCCTATGTATATCGCGTGATATAAAGAAAAACCTTATCTACTTATCTACCTTCTTACACGTTCCTATTAGATTTCCGATACTTTGTGAAAAAGAGAAATCGATCTTACGCGTGTATATCCAACATTTTAGAAGCTTCGTTTACCATTAGACTAAAAGGAAAAGGGGGTCAATAAGAGAGAACGAAAGCTTTTGGAGGAAACCCTGACGACGTGGTGTAGAAACTGGACAAAAGCGGTTCGCTGCGGTAATTATCGTCGACATGGACGAGAACCGAAGTAGAAAGTAAAGGAGATGGTTGGTCCACGTGAACGACATGGTTGTCCTCGTCGTCGTAGTCGTAGTCGTAGTCGTAGTCGTAGTCGTAGTCGTCCAAGTTGACTTGGATGACGAGGACGAGATCGTCGAACGGGCCGCTCGCGCTGACTGGGCTTCGTTGAGTTTCCAGCCAGGCAAGCAACCATCTACTGAAAGAGAAAGAGAGAGAGAGAGAATGAGAGAGAGAAAGGCTCGGTGGACAAAGTTTCCACCAGTTTCCAGGGCTTCCAGGCTTCTGGAAACTTTCGGCCCTACCCTCGACCGTTAGTTGCTGGCCGAGGATTGGACTTCTTTGTCCGCCCACCTGCTCTGACCGCTAGGTGCAAACACACCGGCTGCAGTAATTGCAATAAACGTCCATTAGTTCGAGGAAAACTTGTCTATCCAACGGTAAATTCCTACGACAGAGCGGAAAATCGATTGGCTGCTTGTGCGCGCAAAATGCTCCCCCTTCCCTCTGAATACTTGTAAACGAAAAAAGAAAAAAAGAAAAGAAAAGAAAAAGAATTCAACGGATACGTTATTACACGATGAATGATCAACTTTTCAAATATGTAATTAATCGTTTCTATTGATTAATCGATATCGTTCTTTTTTTCTTTACTTATACACATGGAAAAAATCAAATATAATATGTTATACGTAGCATGGAAGAAAATAACTCTGATACACACGGTAAAGAAACTTATTGAGTTGAACGTCGAAAACGGTATTTTGCTTCTATTCCGCGTACGTTAATTAAGCTCTCTCTCTCCTTCTGGTTTCTGACTTTTCTATAGGTACGTCACGTTTACGAAAATCGTACAAAAGAGAACTGAGTACTGAGCTCTTTCTCTTTCTCTATCCTCTCGTGGAGAGCAAATCCATCTTGGATTTCAGAATTCATCTCTCGTCTCTGTGCGAGCAACGCAACCAATTACAATATTTTCCAGAAGAACGACACGAATTCTACGACGCTTCTCTCTCTCTTTCTCTAACTATCTATCTTTCTCTTTCTATCTACAGGAGTGTATGTAAATTAGACTTTCGTCGAAAGCGTCGTTTCCTTCAACATCATCTTCTCTTTCTCTAAAAGCACATGGGGTTCTAACACACCAACGATGCCGTCGCTGATGGGTTTGTATTCTAATTTTGGAGCTTCGGTTTTCGCCTGGCTTTTCCAACCGAGCATGGCAAGCAAGCAAGCAAGCAAGGTGGCATAGAAACCGAGGCAGAACGAACCAACGAATTGCCGGGAGTCGACTCGGGATACGCGTTTTCTTGGCTGCATCTACCCACGAGGATAAAATCGTTTTCCAACTAATCCCAACGGAACCTTTCGTTTTACCCCTCCCCTCACTCCTGTCCCCGTCCACCTACCTAACCGAAATACTTCAGCTCGAGATCCACCCTTCTTATTCCATCTTATTTCATCCTCTTCGTCAGCTGAGAGACTCGATGGAAGAAAGAACGAACGTAAGAAAGAAAGAGAGAGAGACTGTGTATTTAAATACACGGGAAATTAAAATTAGGCCCATATTTGCATCTGGTAATGGAAAAAAAAACACCATCCTAACGCGAATTCGCGGCAGACTTTTGAAAGAAAAAAAAAAAAAGTAGGAGAGAAAAGAAGAGAATTGTTACGACACGGAGGGGGAAAGAAAATTCGACCTTCGACTCGAGGTATTAAGCTATTAAAAACTTTCTTCAACAAGATGTTTCGAAAGATTTATGTATCACTAATTTTAACGTTTATTTTTTCGTAATCAGTTGTAAAATATCTTCGTTGTATATATAAATATCTTTTAACTAAACGATCGAACCAACGAGACAATGAATAAAATCATCAATTTGATGGGGAAAAAAACAAATGAGATAGAATTATTAATGAAAACAATTTGATCTCATCGAATATGCGATTTCCCATGACAGATAGTCAGTGCATAGTTTAAGAAAAGACAAAGAGTTCTAGAATCGAAAAGGAGAGTCGTCTTCTCGTCTTAAGCGTGGTGTCAGAAAATGTTGAAGGAAGGGTCGGTTAGAATTTGCGAAACCATCGAAGGTAGGTCGAGGCGCAAAGACCTGTGAAATGGCCTCTTTTTCCCGAGTGACCCACCGGCAAGCACGACCCCTCCTTCAACGCTGCTACGTGTTACCAGAAAAACGAGCTCTCCACCCTCGCATTTGGAGCCCTCCAGAAAAAAATGCCTAACGACTCTGTGACGCTTCTCTCTTTCTTTCCTTCCTTTCTTCCTTCCTTCCTGTCTTTTAAAGATAAATATATATATTTTAGATTTGAAATGTTTGGATTCATCTAATTTTCATAACTCCTAATTTCGTTAGGATTATGGAAAGATATTTGACCAAAAATATAAATACCAAATCAAATGAGAAAGTGTTAATAGTAAAGGAGACATCTTGTTGAGTTTACTTAGTAGTCTTAACCGCAACCCTAACGATGACTATCACCGATATATCGGAAGAGCAGGAACTCGGATCTTATCGAAGCGTTACCACCTAAGCTGTTTGCGTCTTGTAAACTCGAAGATTACCAAAGTGGTCCCTCTCTATCTTCTACTATCCTTCGTCGATGGGAGATAACGTGTCCGGCGTATAGACCATCGGTCGAAGGGGTCTCAAAATAGAAAGGAGTAGTAGTAGAAGAAGCTCTGTAGAACATCGGATGTATGAATCGCGGTATCTAGGGTCTTCTCCACAAACCTTCCTCCTCCACATCCTTCTCTCCTTTCTCCTTAGCAGGGATACCTAGAACTTCTATCAAGTTGCATAGACACGAAACCGTCCTAGAATAAAATCAACTATTTCAAAGAGACGCACTATCATTTTCCAAAACGATCTAAAAGATAAGATAAGTAGGCTAATGTAAAATAACCAGAACAAATTATCAAGAAACCTATCATCAAAAGTAACACGACAATTTTGATTAATCATATCTCAAAGTATATACCTTCCTTCCTTCCTTCGATATCACAAGTTCACTTTCTCGGTCAAAGGGTGTCGTGTCTCGCAAAGGCGAGAAAGTTCTATCTACTACTACTCCCTTCATCGAACGGTGAAACTCGCGAAAGTTGGTATTTTCACGTAAAAGGAGAAGGGGCAACTGGGGGACGAAGTAACGGCGAGTGTACTGGAATCGTGGATTCACCGAGCAAGTAATAACTTGGTGGAAAGTGGGAAGAGTCCGTTGGTTAGGTATCGCGCTTAGGAAACACGTACGAAAGCTGGATAAGCAAGAGTCGAGAGAACTTCATTTGTGGGCTGACGCGTTCGGAATTGGTTATAGGTAAAGTGAATGCCACGTACGCAACTATCTTCTCTCTTGTCTAGTATATCTCTGTTCACCTGGATTCACCTTATTCTCTTTCTCTTTCTATTTCTATTTCTATCTTATGTATATACATAGAAATACAAGAGAACACACTATGTCATTCCTTTTCCCCATCGTTTTGTCCTCCGAACCAGCGCTCTCACAACGAAATCACCTCGTACGAGAATGCAATAACGAGTGGGAAGTTGCGTTCGTAGTCTCTTAGGGTTGAACTACCCTCAGACGATGGTGACGACGACGACGACGAGGAGGAGGTGGAGGACGTCTTAACGCTACCGATTCTCTGTCCGTAGTTAGCTCGCATTAGTAATCTCCCCGAGGTGTTCTTGAATTCTATGACCCCGACGTGCGAGGCCAAGAGCCCACGCGACCATTACGAATTCAAATTTGTATTTCGTCGAAGACTACATTCTCTATGTCGGAATAAGAAATTATGCTCTTTTGTTTCAACTAAACAAGCGACTTTTTAACCCCGTGACCAGGGGTGTGTGTCACATTCTACGAGCAAACTTTAAATAATCCATGAATTTTCAAAAAGTTTTAATAAATATTTCCAATCGTTGACAAAACATATAAAAATTTTTTATATTATTTGTTGGGTTAGTAATATATTGTTAATTTTTTATTTAATTACATAACAATATTTAAACAATCTCGAGTTTATTTAAAAATCATATTAAATTACTTATTATTTTTAGACTTTAAAATTTGGAATTACAAAATTAAATGAAAAAATAACAAATGAAAAACGTGACAACGATTTGACTTTTGAAAATTAAAATTTTCACAAAAAGTATTTTGAATTTGGACTTTTATAATTAGCAAAGCAAGAAGCTTTATCAATGATTACACGAAAACGTTTTTCTCTAATCTACATTTCACCCTTTGCTATCTTTCCTCTTCCTTCTCCATTTCCTTCATTCTTTTTTTTTTCTTTATTCTCGTTCGCAGCCACTATCGTTGTAACAACTGTTACGATTCACAAGTTGCTTCTCTTTTTGGTCACGAACCATTTACTCGCAGAGACTTATAAATGTCCGATTAATATTACTTTAACAAACGTTTTCTCTATCTGGTAGCAATGGTTGTGGTAAAGATGACTGTTAGGGTTACACAAAGAAAGTTATATATTGTCTGTATAACAAATTATTTGACTGAAAATTGTCCTGTGTCAAAGGATATCAGTCGAATCTGGAACCCTTTCCGTTAAGAGACGAATACGGAATCAACGAGTCGGTCTCGTGGGGAGTCGAAGGGTCGTTTCCATCGCCTTACGACCTAGCACCAAACTAAATTAACCATGAATGGCCAATTAACTTGGAGACTGTGCCAGCTAACCGGGCATGGCCGACGTCGGGGCCAGTTTCAAATTGATCGTTCTCCTACAGGTTAGACGCACCGCTTAATCGCTATCGATCGTACTTAAGAAATTCTAAATTTCACCATTGGAACAGTTGAAAAGTTAACTAGTTTTCGAAATAAAAATCCAACTACCCCCCTCCCTCCCTCTCCCAACCAGTCCACCATATTCAGCAAGAATCAGTCATTTGCAAAAATTTTAATGTCTTCTTTTTGGAATAAAGAGATTTCTTCATTTTTTTTTTTATTAATTTTTTTTTTCAACGAAGCATTGACTTAATTCTTCACCGTCAATCATTTCTGTTAAAACGTCGGCTGGCGGTACCTGGGGGCTCCGAGAAAAGAAGCAACCCCTAGCACTCTCGCACCACCACCACCACCACCACCACCTTCACCACCACCTTCTACGGGAGTCTCGTTTCATACCGTCTTTCTTCGTGGTATGAGGAACACCGTACCACGCGATGGTACATTTTTAATTACTTACACCCACGCAGCTGCATCGCGCGATGACTATAAATCAAGCGGAGCGCCGCCCAGCAAAGTAATTACAGCTTGAATTTTAGATAATGTTGCCGCAAGCACGGCTCCACCCCCACCCAACCTACCGGTTCGTTCACCATCCCCGAAAGACTCTCCTATCTCACTCTTTCTCTCTCCCTATCTCTCACACTCTTTACATTTCCTCGCTTGGAAGAATACTTTCACCCGTTCATCCCCTCGATTCTTTGCGATTCACCGTAAATAACTTACGATATGGTCTTTACAAAATCAATTTTTAAATATTCGACGATTTATTTTTAAATCCTTTTATCATACCGATAATTATATATATACAGGGTGATTCACCAGTTCTTGATACTCAAATAGCTCCGAAAATGTGATAGTAGCAGAAAAGGGGATGAGGAAAAAAGTTGCATGAAAAAATTTAAGATTGCAATATGACATTTATAATTTTTTGCTAGGTTGAGTCAGTTTTTTAAATACAATGTTATATTTCAATACTTATTATATACATACATATGTATATATGATTAAAATTTACAAATTACTTACTTAGAGCAAACTTATACGAATTTGAATTCATTTCCAGTGAAAATCGATGGAAATAGGATCAAACGAACCGAGATACTTGCCGAACGACGTCAAAATTGTTTACATAATTATGCGCCAATTAAGAGAGTGGGCATGAGGTTGAGGTAAGAGTCGTAAGTACAGGATGGGAAAAACGAGGCAAGAGGAAATCTGCAGCGAGTTCGCAGTGAGGAGACGAGAGCCGGCATCAACCATCTCTCGATTCCCGCGCAATTAAGGTGCGGTTGAGAAAACCTAAAAAAAAGGCACGCTAGGAAAGAGTGGAATTTAATTAGGAGCAGTTCGTGATCTCTCGTATTTTCAGGCAGCCATGAAGGAGCAAGATAGATTGGAATACACAGAAAATAAGAGAGAAAGAGAAAGAGAAAGAAGAGAAAGAAAGAGTGAAAGTTATCGAACTGGTTAAGTTATAAGGAGTAGAAGGAAGGGAGGGTGATAGCGGGGTGGGGGGAAGTTAGATGGAGGAAAAGATAGGGAATACGAGCAGTAGGGTATCGTCAGCGAAGACATAACAATCAGGAATATGATAACACGCGGGACGGATGCTTGCCTTCATCTCAAACCTTCGCGAGAACGTTACGAACAGCAAGAGAGAGAGAGAGAGAGAGAGAGAGAGAGAGAGAGGTTAACAAGGAGCGACGGGGTGAGTAGTGGGAGGAGAGAGATAAGGGGGTGGAAGAAGCAGAGCGAGATGAAAGATGATGAGTGAAGGAGTCGCAGCGACGGCAGGGAGGAGGGCGCTTAATTAGAGCCAGACTTCCGTAGGATGCTTGAGGCTTCCCTACGCTCTAAACTTCTATCTTACCACAGTTTATCCGCGTAAAGTGGCTATCTCGAAATTACCCTCGAAATTATATCGAATTTCGGTGCTGGCCGCGTTTCACTCGATCCATCATCGTGTACGAAGCACTATATATATATATATATATATATATAGATAGACATATATATATATATATGTCTATCTATCTTTTTCTTTCTATTTCTCGATATCACTCTATGAAACTTTCTTCAACTCTTTTGTCACCGAACAAAGTCCATTGTGAATCACGTGCGTGAATATCTATAGTAGTTTAACGCTAGTAGGAAAATCATGATAATGGAAAGAGAGAAGTATTCCTGTCAAGTTTGCTACGCGAAGTCATTTCAAAGACTGAAAACGTCGCGTTAAGTCTATTCCGCACAAGTAATAGCTTGCACGAAGGAGCCAATGTTTACTTTATCCTCACTAATCAAGGGACGTATTTGCGTTTTATAATCCTTGGTCGGTTAAGAGGGTAAAATCTGAAAGCTTAGTGGAATCTCCTTTCGGTCGGATGGGTAATCCCCGCCTCTCCGACCCTCGATTCTCGCTCATTCTCCACTACCACCACCCAAACCAACCCACCCGCCCTATTCCTACTATACCCATCTTTCGTCCTCATCCACCTTAGCCAAGTCGTTCCGGAAGAGGGCCAAGAGCGTCTTCTTATTCGTATAACGCCAAAGACTTAATGACTTATTTTATCCGATAATATTGCGGCGCAACGTTCTACCCAACCGTCCCACTGAATTACCAGTCAGCCGTCTCGATAAAGATCCTCTTAAAATGAAGTATAATGCATCGTGTCTGTTCACGAAAAAAACAAAAAGAATTAAAAAAAAAATCGATCAAGAATAATAAGATCTTCCAGTGGGATTTTAATGATCTTCACACACACAAAATTTGTAGATTAAAGCATTGATTAAAAAAAAAAAGATTGACTTACTTTTTGCCGTAACAATATCGTAGAAACACATGGAGGGTAAAATTGAAAAGAAAAAGAATGAACTGAATATTAAAGAGTACAGCAACACACACAATTTATGGCGATCAATAATAAAGTAGCACTTTTATTGAAATAAAAAAAAAACCTGATACTATTTTAACGACTTCTAAATGTGTGTTCAAATAAGTACTATAATTATTTATTTGTTTTAGGAATTACTCTCCTCACTTTCCTATTAATTGATTTGTGATAGTTAAATTATAGAAATTTAGTTACGAAGAGAAATAAAACTAAGTTTTGTTATTTTTATCTAAATTTAGTTTCTATTTTTTTAAATCGATTCTTACGTCCCTTTTATAGTAATCGTATAAAAATAGCTAGTGTATACAAACGGATCCACGAAAGATGACGTTTTCCAATTAAACGACAGACATGAAGTTCATGTCTCATTTCGAAAGAAATACGAGAACAACAGTGGTGGGTGTAGTCGACGATGGAAGAAGGTATGTTTTAAAGGGACGAGCAGGAGTGCACACGCAGATCGAATAATTGATAGACATGAAGTGTATCGCCGGTCTGGCTGCAGGAAACCCAAAGGGAAAGGCTCAGGCTGGTCTATCTTATCGATAATTCACTCGACTTGACCGTCCTGCGTCGACCTGTAGCTAGCTGCTAGCTAGCTAGGAACACGACGCTCGTCCCCGTGCCTCCTTCTACTTACCCCTCCCCCCAACCCCACTCCCACCCTCTTCAAGCTATTTGTATGATTAATGGCTTTATAATGACCATGCCTGCTCGCGATTCTGCTCTTAGAAACGGAGCACGAGCTTCTCTCCTTCTCTTCTAATTCTCTCTCAATATCACGCAAGGAAAAAAACCTTTATTTTTTTTTTTTTTTTTTTTATAATTATACAACGGTTATCGATATCAAATTAAAATATGAAACACCTGAGATATTTTTTTAGACTAGCTGAGATTTTTTTTTCTATGGAAAGGCTAACGGGTGTGTTTAACCACTCCAAACTCCCCCCCCCATCGATCGGTGTAAAATTTCTCCGTGACTTCCGTGAAAGCGTCTAAATTACCGAGCAACCAAATCGAGCTATCGAATCGACATCCGTCATGCGAACGTCACTCCTACTCTTCTATAGCAACTAATATTATACGTGGGTAGTAGGTACTCGAACTCCATCCACTCGAGTTGTAATTCTCCGTAAGGCATGCGACCGGCACTCGAACGACACGACATCGCGCTAACTGCTAGCACCGTTTTCTTTTTCTCGATTTTTCATTCTTCCCTTCCTCCCTGCACCCCCCTAAACCCTACCATCCAGTGGTAACTTCGATCGGTAACGTGCACGAAACAAAACCACGCTTTTCTACGTTTGTTAGTAAGAATGATTTAAACGACAAAAATATTTATGTACTTACGCAAAAAATCTTATGGTGTACGAAAACTATGTATGGTGTTTATCCTTATGATAAAAAAGTTGTTTGAATAAATCGATTCTTTTTCCAATAGAAAAAAAAATATTCGGACTTAGGAACGTTACGTGTATGTAAGACACGATCTAAAGCGTGCCAAGGTTTAAATCGCACTGATTGTAAACAACGACTTACGTATATCCAAGCATAGAGGAGGACACGTGGCCCCCGCGACACAGCTATTCTACAAGACGAACAATGACGATTGTGGTGGTGGTGGTGGAGGTGGTAGAAAGTAGAAAAGGAAAAAAGGAACTACATATAATAAATGTGGTAAAGGTTGAAAAAAGATACGAATGATCCTCCTTTCTTTCTATCTACCTACGACGATATTTCTTCGATATTAGCTTTCATATATACGTATATTCGTA
Organism: Polistes dominula; assembly: GCF_049000335.1. NCBI lineage: Eukaryota > Metazoa > Arthropoda > Insecta > Hymenoptera > Vespidae > Polistes > Polistes dominula. Next base: position 9,331,531 of record NW_028301152.1, on the reverse strand, counting down.
ACCGACCTATACGTATAGAAGATATCCAAGTAAACTACGTGGCTTACAAGCACGTGGGAAAACGCGCGTGCGAAACAAGCGTCAGACGGCGACCGCCTCAACAGGGTTGCCGTTCATAATGCATGGGCAAACGTACACGATGAGAGAGAGTGAGAGAGAGAGAAAGAGAGAAAAATACGCGCTTACCACTCCGACGTATCCCCGACCAAATAACACGAATTTGTGGCTAATTTCATGAACGATCGTCGCTCTTAACGGGGAAGATGGGTGGGTGGGTGGAAGAGGTCAGCACAAAAAAAAACTAGAATTCTCCGTTTTTTCTAGGTTGTTTCTATGATACACTTAAACGAGACACCTAAGACTCAGAAGAATGAATAAATGCAATTTTGTTTATTTTTCGTTTTATAATTTTTTTGATGATAAAATATAGCGGTGAATGAACGATAATGTAACTAACGTGACTTCCTTGACCCGCGTTCGTTTATTGATATTTCCTCTAAGTGGCTCTATACGATTCCAAGTTCCTCCTAATGCATATATAAATCATGACGGTATATGCGTACAGCGAATATAAAACCTAAAGTAAATATAAACTACAATAGGAGGAGGTGGCAGCTTACCTTAAAGCAAAAGTTTGTAACTGCGATAGTACGTGCCACTATCGGAGGATAGATAGTTTACAACGTTTATAAAGTAGCCGTAAAAGAGATAAAAAGAAAGCGAGATGATGATAGAAAAGGAGAGACAACAAAAGAAAAAAAAGGATATGATGAAATAAATTGTGACGATGCAATTATCCATACGAGTGTGCAACATTTGTGGTGGAAAATCGAAATAAAATAAAAATCCATGCTCTTATATACCGGGGGAAAGAAAAAAAAAGAAAAGAATACCTACGTTAAAAAAACGTAAAGATCGATACATTATTATTACGATCGAACATTCGTAAAAAAAAAAGAAAAAAGAAAGAGAAGGAGAAAGGTAAGAAAGAAACAGTTGAAACCGCGATAAATTAGAGGGCTCGAACGAATAGAAAGAAGGAAAGAAAGAAAGCATAGAAAAGGAAAGAAAAGGAAAGGAAAGGAAAAAGAAATAAATAAAAGAAGAGAGAGAAAGAGCGTGACGCTTTTTAAAGGCCATGATTTTCTGGTGAAAGCTCGCGTTTCAGTGCCGCGATGGAAGGAAGGGTGACCCGGTGCGCGGCCGCTCCGTTTAGCCGCAACCTGGTAATTACCTGTAGGGCATAATTGTCATCCCTTACGTTTTCCAGGACGCCCTGGCCCTCTTCTTTCCTCCTTTCTCGCAGCACGGGCCAGCACCCTTATTCGAGCGGCAGCCCTCAACCACCAGTCGCCCCCACATACAATGGGGGCGTCGGGTCACGCGAGGCACGGCCTGTCGCAAAAGTCCACGCGACGCGCAGAGAACCACGCAATGCCGAAACAACACCGACTTACCTTACCTATATCAGATTTCTAATTACTAATTTACTCCCAAGACTAAACCCCCTTGTACCCCGCAATCCCCACCCTCTTCTCTCACCGTCAATTCTTGCGAGCCAACGTAACTGAGCGAACCAATTTCGATCTCTTTGCGTTTTCCACCTACCATTGGACTTTCTTTTTCTTTCTCGACTAATTCTTGTGTAAATCACACACACACATATAGACACACGCTTCTGATATTTTTTTATTTCTTAAATTTTGGTTTATTCGTTCATTCGTTCACTTACCGTTTTTTGATGACGTTTCAATGGGAATAGAAATTTTCTGCTTCTCAGCGTAAGTTTGTCTAGACAACGTAGTATTTACCTGAAATCAGACAAAAAAGAAATAAAATAAAATAAAATAGTATAGTAATTAGTGTTAGGACGTTGAACGTACGATTTACAATTTCTTCCAGTTTGGTAAATGGATAGAAAAGGAATAAGGGAAAGGAAAGAGAGAATAAGGTGGAACGAGTACGGCGAAGGCCGACATAATTGCGAAAATTAATTATCGCCATGCACGAATGTCATGTGTCTTCCTGTAATTACCCGGCGGGCATAATTTAAAGCAGTACGAGTTGTTAACAATATCTCGTTCTCATTTTACATTATGTATAAGTAACAGAGACACTTTTAAAATAACTTGAAAATATTTTGCTAGTTCAATGGAAGAATATATGCAAATATGTACATTATATCTATTGTAAAAACTGTCAAGAATATGTACAAATTCATTATTTATAAAAAAATTAATTAATACACTACAATACAATTTTAGAATATTTTATATTTCAAATAGATCGGTGTACGAATACTTTTTACACCCATTGTATTAGGTGATCCTAAAAGTTTCTTCTTTTTTTTTAAATAATTTTACGACCACAATATTTCTTATGTTAATTATTATTTTTATTAATATAATATAATATATAATAATTTATAAAAATAATAAATTAATATAATATAAATTATTATTATTAATTGGCATTAGGAACTCAAAAGTTCATTGCATACAGTAAAGAAAAAGGTAATATAGAGTAGAATCGATATTATTTAATAAAATAACATAAAAAATATTACACATACATTTTTATATTATGCAACTTATCACAAAGAAAAAGAAAGAAATTTTCGGGACGACCTAATATATATCATAAACAAATAAAAACAAAATTACTTTAACTTCATTATAACAAAATTATTTATTATTTTGATTTACTTAATTTGCAAAAAGTATATAGTCGAATTTTTCCACGATAGAATAAGAACTTTCTTTCTATATATATATATATATATGTATATGATACCATAACGTCTCTATACCCTTCGCATATATCTATCATCGTGAAAAATAAGTTTTATCGTTCACCGTTGTGCTTCATATCGACCTGATAATTCCACTTTTACCCGTGTATCGTCGCTATTATTTTACGAAGTAATAGAAACTCCTTCTCGATAGCGTGCCTCGTTGGTTGGTATTTTTTTTCTCTCTCTTTTTTTTTCTTTCTTTCTTTTTTTCTATTTTTTTATATTCTTCATCGAGAACAATTTAAATTCGACGAATATAAAACACAAAGTTGATAAAATAGAGAGTCTCGCGCTAATCGATTAAACTCAACTCCTTAAACGTCATTATAGTCGTTGTTAAATGTAACGATCACAAAAAGAAAATTATAAAAAAAGTAAAAAAAACTCTAATAGAGAAAATTTCATATTCTCACGTTTAAGAGTTGATCATGAGAGAAATTTTGCTACTATTATTATTCGAATTTCATGAGGAACACGTTACACCATTTACTTACTACCGTTTAACCACTTATCACGTCGGATCTTGGCACTCTCATGGTACGCGTAACGCGCCTAAAGGCAGATTCGCGAAGATAGATAGAGAACACAACGTACATAAAGATATCTGGTTTGTGTTCTAGTTAAAATGAGATGAGAGAAATGATACAGAAAGAGATAGATAGAGAGAGAGAGAGAGAGAGAGAGAGGTGTAAGATAGTGTAAGAGAAAGATAGACAACCCCATAAGATGACGTTAAACTCGCGTATCCATTTACGTCGAGCGAATGTAAGTGGCGTTGCTTACGCGCCTACTACCCCCGGCGCATCGTGTTCATCCTTCAACCACTACTACAATCCCTACATCACACACCAACAAAAGGCTCGTGAGGCCTTCTCCTCCGTGATTGCGCTCGCATGCTTTAGAAACATATCTGGAGGATATCAAGTCTTCTCTACTCTAACAGGCTAACCGCTTATATCGACGTGAGTGTTACCTTTCGAGCTTCCTTTTGCATGAAAATATATTTATCAAACACGATTGGTAGATTCGATTATCGACTTATCGTATTATTCGATAACATTTCCGTTTTCGATCATTTAATGATGATTTTAACCTTTTTAGTCTCAGGGGGTATTGAAAAAACGATTTCTTTAAATGAAAACAAAATGTGCTGGGTTTTCTCAACATAAAATCTTAAATAGTTAAGGTCCTCAAAAAAAGGAATTCTTGAAAGAAAGAAAAGAATCTCAATAAATATTCGAAGTTAAGGCTTCGTCATAGCGTTACGAGCCGTGATGAATTGTGATAGATATGCAAGAAAGAAGGATGAGAGGGTGGGAGGGATCGTTACGAGAGAAGAGAAGAGAAGAGAAGAGGAAAGAGAAGAACGGGTTATAGGTTAGGTGAATATGCCAAGGGGCTTTTCTGCTTGGCTCTGATGTGGTCTGTGGCCCGAGCTTAATAACCCTCGGCCCTCGACCTCCTCAAACAAACGCTTCTAACCATTGCCTTCCTCTCACTCTTTTGGCCCTGCCAACTCTCGAGAATTCGAAGGAAGGATGTGTCTGCGTTCTCGAGCAAAAGACAATGTCGAATATGAAGAAATTGCAAAAAATATTTGCCATAGATATCCTCCCTTTAAAACAAAACCAAAAACAAAAGAATTGTATCTCTAATGTTGTAAAATGTACAAAAGATGAGAGTAAGATTGTACTTTAATAAAAAAAAAAACCAAAAAAATAACGAAATAAGGTAAAAAGGAAATATAGAGAGAAAGCGTGGAATGCTACGCGAAACGCGGTATCGGATTATATCGTTACGCTTAGCACGATCACGTGTAGGAGGAAGCAATGCAAGCTTTAAGAGGGGTGAAGGGTGAGCAAGTGGGCTCATCGACTGGCACAGGGTAGTACCGATATTACCCCGCACTCGCAGCCGTCCCGAGCGGGCAAACGATGGAGAAAGGAAAAGAGAAAGAGACAGAGAACGCGAATGCACACAAGACTGAGAGAAATGGATAAAGGGATAGAGAGGGAGAAAGAGATAGGAGCATGTAGGCTCGCAGATACTCACTTCCCTTCCGCGATCAATTAATTCCGGACACTAATGCTTTTCTGAAGACACACACCGAAGCAGCTCGGCACTCGGCCGATAACCAACTATTCCAAAAGAGAGACAGAGAGAGAGAGAAAGCCGTCCGTCCGAAGGAACCATCGAATTTCACGTCACGCGATTCCTTCACCGATGCATTTCTCTTCCTCAAGGGGAACGCTGAAAATAGGATTGCGGTTGCGCGCAGGAACTCGTATTTCAAAAGATAAATACTTTAATTTTTTTTCATTCGAGAAACAAAAAGGAACAAACGAATAAGATGTGATAGGTAGATAGGTAGGTAGTCTGGTCCAGCTTGAAAAAAAAAGAGACTGCCCTTTTTTCGGAAAAATCTTTCTCAAAGTTTTCGTATTAACTCTAGCGACCATGTACGATATTATTCTTCTGGAGATCTTAAGAAATCCTTCGGATTTATTGAGTCCCGCGGCGTTACGTTGAATGCTTCGTAAACGGGGTGGGAAGGGGGGTGTTACGTTCCCAAGATACAATAAATTATCCACTTTTCCATTCTCAACCTCCCTCTCTTTCACTTTGTTATTAGCTTTCACTATTTTCGGAAAATCGCAGATGACTCTTGGCCCCTAATAGGACCCCCCCCCCCCCTTTTTGGCGCATTACTACTTTGCTTCTACACTAACAACGAGCACCAGAGAGAGAGAGAGAGAGAGAGAGAAAGAGAAAGAGACGAGGACAGGAAAAGAGGGCCCCGTCTCTCATTCCCAAGAGTATTTTAATTGTGAGAGACAGTACCGGGAAAATACTCGAGCAAAGTTTCCTCCGTTTCCTCAAACGAGAGAGCATATCACAGGAATTTCAGTGTACCACCAACACCAGTAAGCATTCCGATCACCGACTCATATCTTTCGCCAACACCTACGCCATTTCCTCGTCACCCTAACCATCCACCGATCCTACCCTGCATTCCCTGACTTAATTTCGAAAGCAAAATTAAGTACCTACGAGAGATGGTAAATACAGTTACCGAGACTCGTGTTCGTTCTTCGAGAGACGTTCGTTGCTCTAGCTGGGCGAAAGGTAAACTTCCTGCTTGGTTACGTTTTCTTTACTCCGATTGCTATAATAGAAGAAGAAGAAGAAGAAGAAGAAGAAGATGAAGAAGAGGATGAAGACGGATGAAGACAGTGAATGGTTGAAAACACACAGGATGCACATCCCTCCAAGTAAAGATATCACCCTTTTGCGAATGAACTCTTCTTTATTCAAGAACGAAAAGATAACGTCGCTTAGAATACACCAGAGACCGTCGATATCGGTGGAATGTTGCTGTTATCTCTAACCCGATCGCGTGTAATTAAAAGCTCTGCACGTTGAAGCTTGAAATAGCAGGAAACGACGTGGCTACAGGTTTTGAGAAGCCTTTCGAACGTGACGTTGATCCCTCTACCTACCCCCCGTTGCGACTGTCGCTCACAATTAACTGTCCCGAAGGATCTGCCAGCTCAGAAGAAGAGTAGGAGTAGCTGGAAAATAGAGGAGTAGAAGAAGAAGAAGAAGAGAAAGAGAGATGATGAGCGAAATAAATGACGAGAAGGAAAGAAAAGGGAAGGGAGAGAAAGCTCCTGCTTGACGGCACATCTTACATGACAGTCTTTGTATTAACTATCAGGTAACTTCTTCCTGTCAACCCTTTTCCCATCCTTCCTTTCCTCTTACTCTCTTCGGTGCTTCTCTTTATCGTCCCGTGGACCTCTTTATTCCAAGCATCCGTTGCTGGATAGCGAAGGAAGGAACTACTAGACATTGAGAGATAAAGAGAGTACAAGAGAGAGAGCAAGATAGACGAGGAGAAATAGAAACGAATTAGCGCTGTCAGGACAAGTGCTAATCTCGTAAAGAGACTTGAAATACGGAGAGAAAATGGAAGAGTGAGATAGGACGAAGATACTTCTTCTTCCTTAAAACAAAATAAGAGAGAGAGAGAGAGAAATGAGACGTCGACGCAATTATCTGGAGCAATTGCAGTTGCGTTAGTTGTAACGCAAGAAACTACAACGATCTCTCTCTCTTTCTCTCTCTCTCTCTCTCTCTCTGTTTTGACAAAAATAGGATTAAAAATTAAAAAATATTTCAACGAGTATTTTGAAAATAATTTGTACCTTTTATTAGAAAGGTTTTTTTTGACTCTTCTCACACGTATTTCAGTATAGAACAAACACACTCGTGCATTTTCCCGAGTAAAGCGTGAATGTTCGAGCGAAGGTACTTTAGCCTTAGGCAAGGACAGCTCATTAATATTTAGACGTATTTTGAGCGGCGAGCCAGCATAACCAACACCACATCGTCACTAACACTAACACCAATGTATAAACTACTATCTCAGACCTCATTGCCATCGTCGCTATCGTCGACGCTATACATAATTATACGCATGAGATTGGTGAGCGTCGACCGAACAACACAATCTTGATACGCTCTCTCTCTCTCTCTCTCTCTCACTCTCTCTCTCACTCTCTCACTCTATCTTACACTTCGTGTATTAATAATTTTCTAAAAGGTTTCTTACTTTTTTTTTGTAATCAACAAATGAATTGTGAAAAGAACAAAATATTAATAAAAATAAACTTTGTATCATAGGGAAGTTGGACAAGTGAAAAAATTAGAATCTATTGTTTTGATCTTGTTGAACGTTTCGTCAAATAAAAATTAGGACTTTTTCAGGACTATAAAATACAAAAATTACATAATCTCAAAAATAATTAATTCTTTGAAATATTAAATATATAATAATATCTTTTTATTTATACCTCGATCAGCAATATTTCGAATCTTCAATATATTACTAAGACATAAATTATATAATATATATTTTTTTATTATAATATTATTAATAATAAATAAATTAAAAGTATAATTATATTATTATATAATTATTATTTAATATTATTATAATTATATAAATTAAAAATATTAATTTAGTTCAGAAATTATATTTTTCTTATCATCGATGATGGAAAAATGTCGATCTATCTTTAAAAATAATAAAAAATAAAAACAAGGAAATAGAACAACGATATTTTTTAATAATAGAAGATAAGAAAGGAGACTATTGGGCTGAAATACGAAACGAACGACAAACGCATCTAGAAACATCTATTTCCCAAGGAGAATCGATTACCACGAGTTTGAAACTTTATGTCACCGGTCCTCTTCCCAGGCTCCACAACTACCGTCGGTCCTCTTTCGTTCATCTTACGAAGACAACGACGACGACAACGGCTGTGGCACTACCAACCAACAGGATTACGTTGAAGAACGAAAAGAGAACGAAGAAAGAATGAGTTTAGTATAAAGGAAAAAGAGAAGAGAAAGAGAAGAAAAAGAGAAGAGGAGAGAAGGACGAAAGTCTGTAAATTTTCTTACATTTTATGAGCCATCAGAATTTCATAACCTCGAGCCAGTACTCGTGGTACTTTGCACGGGAAAAGTTTCCGTTGGTTCCACTCTCGTTCTCTTCCTTTCTCACTCCGTTTTCTACTATCGATTCTTCTCTCTTTCTCTCTTTATTTCTTTCTTTATTTTTCTCTTTCTTTCCCTTTCATTCTCTCTTTACAATTTTACATAGAAATATTTTTTCTTTATATCCCCAAAGTAACAAATAATAAGTTTAAAATATATAATATATATATTTATTTATATTTATTATTATATTAGTAATATTATAATATACAATACTAATAATTTATATAAATATAAATTATTAATATTAAGGTCTTTGTATTTAAATAAATTATAATAATTTACTTAAATATAATTTACTATTATATTAGTAATATTATAATATATATTAATATAATTAATATTATAATATTACATATAATATTATAATATTTTATATATATGTTGTATATATATATATATATATATATATATTATATTATATTATTGTAATATTATACATATAATAATTAATAATAATATATAATACTACATAATAATATTAAATACAATATTAATATTACAATATTATATGTATGTATAATATGACTAAATGTATATATTTGTAATAAAATATATATATATAATATATTAGAGAGAGAGGGTAATAGAATATATAATTATAAATAAAATCACGATATGAAGATGAAAGATGAAAAATCGAGAATCGTTTTTGTTTATTTTAAATTGTATTAATCAATAATTCTTATCCCCATATTTGATTCGAGTATAGAACTTAAATGACGGTATTTCATCCCTCTGGCTTACACCGAACGCATTAATCCTACATTTTGACGGTAGTGATTAACCAAATACCTGGTATAGAGGTGCAAGCTCATGGAAAAGCTTTAACTGACGTGCTCGCGTGTTTCACGGTCGCAGTTTCGCGTGACTTTACGTTTAAATGGCTTGACCGCCTTGACGCGATCCGCCAATCGACGACGAGTCGTTAATTCAAGACTAGTTACTTAACTGGCAACTTTTTTTTAATCGACGTTCCTTTTTACCTTTGCATGTTAAGTTTTTCTTTTTTTTTATCTGCCACTTCATCTTCGATATCGTTAAGGAACAAAATTTAAATTTTGAAGCTTGAAATTTTAAGCAAACGATTAATAAATCATCCCACTCTTTATAAATATTAAAGAAAAACGAATGTTAATTAACATTATTCTAAAACTACCTTGTGTTATTATTCGTTTAACAAAAACTTTATATTGCAAACCATAATGTGTGGCTTTGGCTAATGTTGAAAGAGAAACCATTGAAATGAAAAGAAAGGGAAAAAACGTAAAAAAGAGAGGAAGAAAGAGAAAAGCAAGTAGAAAAGCTCAACGCCGTGTCGGCCATATTGTCAGAAAAGTTTCGACCCACCTCTTAAAATATAAATGCTCGTGTTTGCACGATATAAAAGGTATATTTTTTTCTTAAAATAATTATATTTCATTAAAAATAATAATAGTAATAATAACTCGTACACATACACACACACGCGCACACACACACTCACACACACACACACATAAGCACAAATGTGAAGAAATATCATTAATTAAATCGTGTAAGATATACACCCACATTACGAATAAACTGTTAATACAATTTACACGTATGATAAGAAGATCTTCGAGAAAATAAAAAATATTTTTATTCTTGACAGTTTCTTCCAATCAGCACTAGAAACACGCGCGACAAAATAATTGCAGTCATTCGGAGCCATTCGCTTTATTGAACGAGATAATCTCATCGCCCTACTTTCACGTCCTATCCATTTTATCCTCCTACGTGACGCGTAATCATCCACAGCAAGGATATTCCACCAATAACGGATAGAAAGAACATTTATAGAAATAAAGATTGATATGAAAAGATATATATATATATATATAGATAATATCGTGTGTGATGCATTTAACGCTAGAACTTTATCAAGTATACCCTGTATCCACAGAAGAATCTATACGAAAATAAAGTTATAAACAAAATGATATAAATATAAAAATTATAAATAAATATAACAAATTTGGAAATATGTTTAATTATAAATAATGATAACAAATGTAAATGTAATTAATCAAATAGCAAATTAATTATATAGTATATTTACAAAAAAAAGAATCTATACAAAAATAAATGAAAGACAACCAGTTATAAAAAAATTATATAAATATATAAATTACAAATATAAAAAATTTGGTAATATATTTAATTATAAATAATGAAAACAAATGCAAGATATATGTAATAAAGATATTATATGCAAATAATTAAATATTGCACATAAAAAAATTTACGAAAATAAACGAAAAACAACCAGTTATAAAAAAAAAAATTATATAAATATATAAATTACAAATAAATATAAAAAATTTGGCAATATGTTTAACTATAAACAATGAAAACAAGTGCAAATATAATTTAATTAAATATCATATATAGTAAATTTATGAAAAAAATTATTAAAATATAAAATAAAATCATTGCATTTTGAAAAACACGTATACATATGCTAGGATTCTACGAAGAACGTAAAACGATATTTCACCGAAACAAATCATGTGAAATGGTTTAGAAAGTATCGAATCATTCGCATGTTTGTTGAATGTAACACCGAGTACACACGTAGATTTAGTTCTTTCATCTTTCCTCCTATCTTTTTGACTAACGTGCTTGTAACCATCCGAGTGTGTATTCAACTCACTCGACTAAGACACCGTTACTTCTTTCCATGAGAAAATACTTCCGCGCGATTTATATTCTATCAATGAAAAGAAACATTACTTCCTTAACTCTTACGAGTCGTGAAAATAGATTTTACGATGAAACTCGAAGAAGCTACGAACGAAACGAGGGAGTAAGTACGTGGCGAACGTTAAGGAAAAAGAAAACATGGCGTCGTCTTACGGAGAACTTAGTAGGAAAGGAAAAAAGGGGTAAAAATATAATGTGTGTGATTTTACTTACTTTTTTCTTCCACTTTTTGTCTATTTCTTTATTATTTTTTGATTTTTTTGTCAAGATGAACGAAAAGTTTAATTTAGGTCTTCATTGAACCGAGGCAATACTCGGAACTCGAGTCACGTTGATCGAAATGGTATCGCGTCCGATGTTACCGATATATGTATATAAAAAAGAAAAGAATGAAAAGAAGAAAACGATATCCGATGTAATGTGTAAGATCACGCGTTAAACCGTACACGCGAAAATCGTCGGACGTGGATAATATCGTCCTCGGCTAGGTCGGTCTAACGTAACGATCCCCGCTCATGCCGTGAGAATCTCTCGCGGGCACTTGTCTTGGGTAGCCGGCAGGAGCTGCGGGGGCTCCGGAGGAGGAGGAGGAGGAGGCCAGGCTAACATAGAGAGGAGCCAAAGATGGGGAGTGGGGGTCAGGAGGAGAGAACGGGTGGTGGTGATGCCAGCGATGGTGGTGGTTGCCGATGGTGGCGGTGGTGCCGACGGTGGCGGTGGTGAACCAGAGAGGGACGAAACGGGAGAGAGAGGAAGAGAGGGCGGAGGTATTCTGCCCCACCCGTACTCTACTCTGATTGGACCACCTCCGTCTGAGTACCCTGGCCATTCCTCTCCTCCACTTCACTCCTTCCTCCTCCTCCTCCACCACCCTCTTTCTCCTTCGCGTCTCTTCCTACATCACCTCACCTCTTCTTCCACCTCCTTTCTCATTCTCTCCTCCTACTATTCCTTTCACTTCCTTCTCTACTACTACTACTACTACTACTACTACTACTACTACTACACTTCTCGTTCGCACCACACCTCGTCGCGACCAGAGAAGAGAGAGAGAAAGAGAGAGAGAGAAATGCTCCTAGGTCCGCTTTCTCTTCACGGAGAGAGGCTGTCCGCGTAAGAACACCCGCCTCTTTTTCGATGCACCGGAAAACAGGTATACGAAAGCACTAACGTGGGGATTCAAGCTTTCCTACTGGTTCCCACTCTAGAAATCATCGTCCTTGACTACAATTTCTCTCGCCTTTTATTTCTCTCTACTATCTCTACTTCCAACGACTACTACTACTACTTCTCCCACGTAGAATAAGAACCTCCCTTTTCTTGCCACTTGAATTTTTCCAAATTCTGTATAGTGACCGTACATGTTCCAATGAACATTTTACCCTCTAAAAGCTGTCTTGGACGTTCTCCTTAAGGATTTAGTAAACTGGATATATCTATACTTAGATATATAGGTATATGTATATGAAACTAGCCACTAGCAACGAAGATGTTAATGAACCGTTACTTTTCCGAGTATATAATGTACTTCTAGGAAAATCAATATATATATAATCTTTCTTCAATTTTGTATCACACATAGAGAGTTCCTGTTTAAAACCTTAAACGTAACATCAAAAATAAAATTTTCATATATACCTACACTTATATATATATAAGTGTATATAATATATTATATATAAGAATCGAAAATATCGAAGAAAGTTCGATGAACCGAAATTCGAATTTCTAGATGGAACTAATAGTAATATCGAACGAAATGCACGTTTCTGCGATAAATCAAGACATTACCGATGGAAAATACTAATGCAAGAAATGGTAGACGAGACGAGACGAGGGTTCGTGGAAGATGAGCAAATGCCTCAAGGTGACGGCATTTTGATAATTGGAAACCAATGAACGAGGCAATGGAAGGGTTTTCAAGGGGAGGTGGAGAAAGGGTTAAAAATCAACCCTTCTACTAGATCTTCCTTCAGGAAGTCCTAATAAAGCGAGCCTTCGCCGTTGTCTTCCGACGTGCATGCCTCCGCATTGCATTAATTGCCTTGCTTCTCTTTCCACGACCTTCCCATGTCTCTACCCCTCTTCATCTTCACCCCTTCTTTCTCATTTCACCTTCTATTTTCTTCTTTCAACGCGTCTAACAGTTACTATTCCAACGATAACACATTCTTCGACAAATTGAATCACGCTATCGCACAAACCAACCAATCGACGAACAGAATTTGCACTTGAATTTTACGAACGATTGCTTTAATTTTTGCTAACGGAACTCTTCTTCTATCGTGCCAAAAAAATCTCATCTTTGAATCACGTCAACGTCAAAGAAAAAAAAACCAACTATGGTGTAGCCTCATATATAACAAAATTATAGATAAAACGATAAGCTTTGCCAAATTCACAACTAAACTGATAATAAAAATAGATAAAAAACAAGAAACACTATAGAATTATTCAATGTTTCCAACATTTCGTGCAACCCTTCTATAATGTTCATTAATAATTTATGATATTGATCATTCCTCTAGGTGGTCGCCGTCGCACTACATATATATAAAGTAGTAAAGATATGAAATAAAGCGTACTGCAGACGCGACAAATTTATTATTTCTTTCTTCCTTTATCACGTGTCGAGTTATAAAGTCATGAAGTTTGAGTATATATACTTTTGCATAACGTGTATCTCTTAAACGATAAATCATGCGACGATTTATGCTATGTGACGAATTGGGTTTGAAAGTATTATAATTATTATAGTTATGTTAATGAGTGAAAAGATTAATCGAAAATGCTATGATATTCTCATTTAAATTAAATAAAATTAATCAATCCATAGTAACGAATAAAATAAATTTTTTCTACGATCAAAACAAATTTTCTAAAAGCAAAAATGTGTTAAGTTGTTTTGAATATTAATTTGAAATGTATTAGAGTTCACAAACGTCGGGGGGACCTCAGTCTGTAGTTTTAAGGTTGGCCGAGGTTAGGGCCGCTTTCGGTGTAATTCCGCTAGATAGGCCTCGAATCGATATAATCAACGAACGCACGATTCAAGGGAGATTTCAAACCCCCTTCCTTCCCCGATGGTCGCTTCACCGCGCGCAATTCAGTTTCCCTTTCCTTTTTGTTAACTCTAAAACTCCTTCCTTGACTACAACTATTCCTGAAAAGCGTGACTGTTTGGTAAAACGATAGGATTCGTTGATGTCGAGTCATTCAGTGAATCTTCAATTGTAATTAATTTTGTTTAAACGTGTAATTATTTCTCAATTAAATAAATTAAATTAAATATAGAAATGTAGGGGTATATTTTCTCGAAGAATAAAAAATAAAATAAAATGATTGATTTGTTATACGAACAATTACTTACATATTAAAAATGATGAAATATTATTAGAAGAATCTTATGTAAAAGTCCCCCTTTAAAAACAACTAATGAATTTTCATCATTCCATTGGAATGATATCATCTCACTTCTTCTTCTTCTTCTTCTTTTTCTTCTTCTTCTATTTCCTCGTAAGCACTCGAAGAATTCCAAAGATGATTTCAATCCAAACGATCCTTACACACCATATATGTGTACAACTGGAGTACCATCAGCACAGACACTGTGATCTGGTTGGATCATCAGCCAAAATTCTTCGTCATAAGAATACAAGAATAATGACGATGAACACGATTACGAAGGATAGTGATAAAAATATGATATCCGATGCACGAAATAACGGAACGGAGACAACGAACGTGGGTACGAGATGTGGCACAACCCGAGACCTAGACACTACTGAACCAGCCCCATGGCAAACCTTGTTAACGGCAGTCGACAACCAAGTTTAAACTTCGGGTAACAATTCCCCTACCAACTCGCTCTCTATCTCTCTTCTCCTCTCGTGTTCTCTCCCCCCTCTATTACGGCCACAATCTCTTCTCTGTCTGTCTCTCTCTCTCCTCTCTCTCTCTCTTTCTCTTTTGGAAACTCTCGATAACCACAAGATAAAATAATAATTTGAATCATAAATAAAAACAGCTACGATGATTCATCCAGAAATGTAACCAACACTTTTATCAACCCTGTACACAAATTCAGGATACAAAAAATGTCGTCAACACGTTGCTACCAATTTGTTCAACATTTATCAAAGTTGATACGTGAAGCACGAAAATTCGAACACAGTCTGGTTAGACAATAAATTGCGATTCATAGTGATTCTTCGTGGCCGGAAACAGACAAGAAGAGAAGGAAACTCAAGTTCAGGTTTCAGAAGGAAACGGAGGAGCCTCGTGCCGGTTACGAAACTCAGTAACCGTGTAACAAGAAAGAAGTAACTATCGTTCTCAAGCGGACTAGTTTGTTCAATGGCACGGGGGTAACCCCGGTAGTAGAAGAAGAAGAAGAAGAAGAGGGGAGGGTGTCGAAAGGGGGCTGCTTCAGAGGGTGGTTGTGCAAGACGGAAGGAAGGTGAGTCGAAGTTCTTCGCAAGAACAAGAACAAAGTTCCCCGGTAAAGACCCCCCTTGGCTCCTTTCTTACCCTTGCCCCGCTCGTAATCCCCTCTTGCACACCCCTCACCCCCTAAGATGTATGTATATATACTCTCTCGCAAAGATGCACGCAGCCAACAAGGCGAGAGTTTAGATTCACCTTGGAAACTTTAACGAAAACCTTATTCCAAGTACACAATCCGTAATGCACTGTTTGATGCCTATTCTCATTATTTTATGATTCTTACCTAATGATACAAATCGGATTCCAAATATCCGAATCTCTGAATCAGAAATAACATCAGCGTGCAATGAAGTATGAGGAAAAACGTTTTGTTACTTTAAATGATGATAAGTATCGAAAAAATACAAGCATGACCTAGTTTAATGATTAATTAAACAATTATATACCGTATACATATTTATCATTAAAATGAGATTTAATAGAATATAACAATATTCTTTTATATATATTCGAATTAAAAATTAATGTTACAGTTAATATAATATTAATAATTATTACTTACTTATTACGTGTTAGAAGTTAACGCGAAGAAAAAGGATAATGAAGAATTACACGAATCATTCCCTTTTTTTACAAACTCGTTCTATTTTCCTCTTTTTCTTCCTCTTCTTCACCGAGATATAATTAAGTTCTTTTTCTGTATTATTTGTTTTAGCTTTCGGATAAAACTCACGAGTGAATATTTAAAAAGAGGAGCCGTAGATCCGTGATCAACGTTAGCCAAGGCAACAACGCGAGACACCGTCCGAACCGTTCGCGCTGCGACGTAGACGAAAAGCACCGATTTTCCACGAACAGCCCCGAGAGGTCGTACAACACCGGGAGCGTCAGAAGGAGGCTGGCTGGACGAGGATGAGGAGGAGGAGGTTGGGAGGGAGATAGAAAGAGGAGGTGGAGATGGAGGTGGTAGAAGTAGTCGGAGAAGGATTTCGATGGTGGGTATCGGTGAGGAAGGAGGACTGCTGGTGCTGCTGCCGCGTCGTATGCCACCGAGTTTGAGGAGCTGTGTGCGCGCGTTCGTGAGGAGTTAGATTAGAGGAGAAGAGAAGAGGGAAGAGATGAGAAAAGCAGGAGAGGGAGAGAAGCAAAAGGTGGCTTGGATGTGCGCTGCTAACTCTCTCGTTCTCTTTCTCTTTCTCTCTCGTTTTCTCTTTCCTTTGACAGTATTGGTGAGAGTAAAACTTTTCTCGCTTGTGTTAGTACGCACGCATCGACTCGCCTCGACGAGAGAAAGAGGAGGAGGATGAGGATGAGGAGATGGAGGTGGAGGTGGAGGTGGAGGTGGAGATGGTAGGATGAAAGAAGAAGGAGAGAGAAAGAGAGAGAGGAACGGTTAGGTGGAGGAAAAGGAAGAAGATAGGGCGTAGTACGATTTTGCTGCTACGGAGAGGAGCTTCCAAGCAAAACGCGTGGTCCACCTTCGAGTTATTTCTTTTTCTACTACATCGGTACCTCAGTTCCCTCTCTCACTCTCTTTCTCTTTCTCTTTTTCCATTCTTCAATATAACCCTGCACCCCCGTTCAAAGCACCCACTTGCTACCCACCTCCACCTACTTCTCCACCTCTTCCATCTATACCACCTAGACGGCACAAATTATTACCCGTCGCAGGTGCATTTTTTCCAATTCTCCTCCTTTTCTTCTTTCACCCAAACGTTCACCTCCCATTTTCTTTCTCTTTCTCTCTCTCTCTCTCTCTCATTCCCTTTTCCTTTTACTTCTTTCATTTCCTTTATTTCTCATCGCTAGCGTTTTTTTTTCCAACGTCCATCGTGCAACAAGAAGTTATGAGATCTCAAAGGAACGGCCATTCGTTTCGTGCAATTGACAGCAACGAGAATATGGCTGCTGTCCGAACTTCGATACAATATGCGTCTTATCTCGAACAATATTATTATTATATTCGTGAAACAACAAATCGATGAACACAAACTACGATTAAACTCTGATCATATTTTTTTTATTATAAATTAACAATAAGAATTTCGTATAAAACTGTATAAATATAAATTTCCTATTAGCGATCATAGACACATTGAAATATTTACTTAAAACGTAACTACACTTGAGACAGAAATTGAATCGTTGGTTATGAAACTGAAGATGATGTCTTACGATCGCAAAACGTTTCTGACTCATTCGTCGACGTTGGTCGGTCGAGCTACCGAACGTCGAGTTTAATGCAGATTAAGGTGTGCGAGGGGAGAGGGGTGGTGGGGAGCGTCGGAAAGTCCTTTGTAGAACGCTTTTCGTTCGGTATTAGCTGGAAGTAGCTCGTAGAACCGTGGTATTACCTGGAATTACGTCTCAATCTACCGTGGCCGTCGACTAAACTAATATTAAAACTTTTAACGTAGTTAGAGAGAGAGGAGCGCGGCCCGTGGTTGCTTTACCGTCCGTGAAGCTCCGCGTCCTCCTCCCTCTACTTCTACCTCTACCTCTACCGTTCCTTCCCTCTTCCTCTTTTAGCTCCATCAGTTTCTCTCCCTCTTCCCCATGTCTCTCTCTCTCTCGTTCTCTTGAAGCATGTGTGAGTACGAGCTGCATTGACCGGTACTGAACTTTGATGTGTTTCCTGTGCAAAATTCACCTCCGAAGTCATAAATTAGCAGTGGAGACCGATGCGTTTCTCTTTGGTAACCGCCCTTCGACTCATACCAATAAACCGTCCTTGACTCTTACTCTCTTTCTCTTTCTCTCTCTCTCTCTCTCTCTCTCTCCCACTCTGAACTTCTGTCTTTAATAAAAAGTGTCGTACTAAGGGAGATCGAGTATTTAAAAAGCGTAGCATTTAACGTCACTGATGCACATGTTTAACGAATTTTTGAATTTACCAACTATCCAGTTATGTAAGCAAATTTTATGTTTTTCTTTTCGAGTATATCGGGTGGTGGGGGGGGGGGGGAATAAATGTAATTTAAATCTAATGATAAGTGTTGGATAATATTTATGGAAAAGTAACATTTACGTTAACTGACTTTTCATAGTGGATACTCTGTGTGTGTGTGTGTGTGTGTGTGTGTGTGTCTTCGTATACTTTCTCCGTTCAAGTCACTTTCTCTCGATTCATAAAAGTGTGACTTTAAAGGAGAGTTTAAAAATACAACGGTACAGAAGTCCGTTCTACTTCTTGTTCTTGTTCTTCTTCTTCTTCTTGTTCTTCTTCTTCTTCAACTACTACTTTTTCTTCTTCTTGTTCTTTTTCTTCTTCAACTACTACTTTTTCTTCTTCTTATTCTTGTTCTTCTTCTAGTACTTCTTCTTTTCTACAACTACTTGTTTTCTTCTTCTTCTTCTTCGTTTTCGTTTTCGTCTTCGTTTTCTTCGAACAAGAACTTTTTGTTTTGGCGCTTAAGGAACGAGCGTGTCCTGCCAGATCAGAGTTACTCCATTTAGAATCTATTAAGTGGATTAAGTTCCACCGATGAAGTAGTCCTTCGTTTTCCACTGTCTCTCTTTCTCATCGACCGGCTACAACTTTTAGCTTTCTTTGAAAGTTGCACGATGAACAAACTATCAGACGACGGTTAAAAGCAGAAATGAAAATTCAGCCTCGTCCAACTAGACCAATACATTTAAGTATTTTCTTCAAAAGATATTGTAAAAAAAAGATACATTTAATGATGAATTGTAGAATCGTCAAATTTAGTTCAATCTATTCTCCCTTTCTCTCTCATAACCCCCTTCCTTCCAATTCATTTCACTTTATCGACTATGAAAGTGAATTTTCATTACGAACAATTACATTTTATGAACTTTTATTTATAATAAAGATTTGATTATATTAAAGATTAATTATTTGACATTATAATAATCAATCAAGTATACAAGATTAACCCCTTGACATACAATGTGGAAACGTAATTTATTTCATTCGCCATTGTAAACTTTGACGTATCCAAAACGTCAAAAACTGTTCTTGGTTGTTTCTGTTTTATGAAGTATCGCACGTTAAAAAATTATGAAATTATTATTTTATAGTATTAATTAATTAATTATCAACCTTATTGAATTTTATAAAGCAATGTAAATTTCAAAATAAAACACCGTGCATTTTATTTGTATGTCAAGGGATTAAAAAATTATTAAACAATGTTCACAGTTACAGAAAGCAAACCATCACCATCTATAAATATAAATAATCACAAATAATTTATAAGAATTTTAAAATACGATTAAATGATAATATTAACGAAAAAAGGTTATTACAACATATAAAAACATACAAAATAAAAACTATTATAACTATTAAACAATCCTTCATCCTTATTCGATCGTAAAATTGCGAAAGACCAATTCCAAAGAAGGAAGGAAGGAAGGAAAAAAATAAAAGCAAAATAAAAAAAATAAAGAAAAACGAGAAGAGGAATGTCCTAACAGGTTCATGCCTCGGAGAGGAGTGCTAGGAGGTCCTGCATCTATCGTTCCCTCGTCCCCCACTCTGATTCGCCCTGCGCGTTTGCTAGCTGACTCTCTCCCACCCTTCTCTTGTGCCCGGTCGTGGCACAGGACGAAATCCTAAAGAGAGGAGAGCCGAGGAGAGCATTGGCAATGTTCCGCCGTCCTTTCGTCTTTCTTCTCATCTTCGTATAAACGCCTCTCTCTTTCTCCTATATATATATATGTGTGTGTGTGTGTGTAAGTATGTATGTATTTGTAGAAACGTTCTCTCGCGTACTTATGAAGAGAAAGAAAGAGAAAGATATTTCGTTTGTAATCGAATGCGCATGCTCATACCGAGCACAACCCCCCCACCACTCTTGAAAAGCACGACAGGAACTTACCGGGGACAAGCTCCGCGTTCCACGCCTCCTACGATAGGCTTACTTTCGCGAAACTTTTTGCAGCAGTTGCCGTCGTCGTCATTGTAGGTGGTCGTAAGGGTATACGACGTATACACGTCCAAAGGAAACGAAAAAGCTGTACTCTACTCTTCTCTTCTCTTCTCTATTTCTCTCTTCTACTCTCTTCTCATCTTTCCTTTCCTTTCCTTTCCTTTCCTTTCCTTTCCTTTCCTTTCCTTTCCTTTCCTTTCCTTTCCTTTCCTTTCCTTTCCTTCGGTTCACGATGAGAGGGCTTTCCTGTTCAACAGTACCTTTTCTTTACCCTCCCCCCAACCTTATACTACTACTACTACCTTACTCGTTACTTTTCTCTTCGTACTACCTTTCTTTCTTTATTTTTTCTCTTTGTATTTTCTCTTTCTTTTTTTATTATTTTTCTTCTCAGTCATAAGGAACAATAAATGTCCTTACTCTCGAAATTATAAACGGTAGGTACGTCGACTAGAATTCTTTCTTTTTAGAATTTTGTAGATTGGATACATTTCTATATACATTGAATTTATATATAATATATTAAGAAATGTTTAAAAAAAAATTTGTATAAATCGTATTTTTACTTGATATTGTAATTTCGTATCTATTATATCACTAACTCGCAAAGTTCGTGAATAAAAAAAAAGAAAGAAACTTTGAGAAAAATGTAAAGACGAAGTATGTTAACGGGGTGAAATAAAATGGCCGTCATAGAAAAGTTCGAAGTTCAAGTTCGAACATCCCTCGCGAACTACGACCCTCTCTCTCTCTCTCTCTCTTCTCTTTTCGAGGGACTCGTTAACTTCGCGAATTATTTGTGAAGTAAGAACGACGGGGTTGGTGTGTAACGAGCTTTTCATTTGATCTTTTACGAAGAGATTTCTCTACATTGTTTCTCTTCACAGATGTTTTGTTTACACGAATGACAAAATAAAAAAGTTCTTCCTTTTTCTTTTTTTTTTCTTTTTTTACAAATGTATAAACTGCATAATATAATAGGTGAAACTTTTTATGGATGATATATTATTTTCTTTACAAAATTACTTTTATCAAGTAATATTTTTGAATAAAAAATAAAAAAAATAAAAAATATCCCTTAAAAGTATCACGAGTAACATTTATTTTTTTTTATAAATCCTCGTAAAAGGGTGTTACAAGTTTATTATTTGTAAAGTAGAATTTTAATGATACGTAAAAAAAATACACTATACATATACCTAAATCTAATGTAAAAAATAGTATATATACGACGAAAATGTGAGAAGAGAGAAAAATGAAAAAAGTAAAGAAAAGATAAAAAATGGGGGTGGTAGTTAGTAAAGTTTAGTAAACATCAATGATGATATAGAACAGTGATTCCCAAAGGAGGCACCACCGTTCCTTGATGAGTGCTGCAGCGATTCTGGGGAGTGGTTTAATACATATATATATATATATATATATATATATATATATATATATATATATATATATATATTTACTATTAATTGCAATTAAAAATTAAAAAAAAAAAGTTAATTTTCAGAGGTTCCCAGTTTTTGCACTTAACACTTTGTTGACCGGCTATTTTTTTAAGAATTTATCTCATGTCACCGGCTTAATAGCGTAGTAATCTACGTAATTGAATTGACACGTAAAACAATATAAATAATTTTTAATAAATTTTACTTATTATTAGACTTTAAATATTTCTTCGTATGATAAACAATATAACAATAGTACAAAAAAATCTATTATATTTATTTTATATAATATTTTATATATAATATTTATTTTCGCTGCGTTTTCCTTTTAAAAAGCGTGATGCGAAAAAAAAACGCATCACGAGTTAACTCGTGACCGATCAGCAACGTTCGGCCATAGAAACGCGAGTTAAACGTGGGACCGGTTAACAAAGTGTTAAGTAATATTTTTTGTGGAAAGGGGGTGGTAGGACAAAAAAAATTTTGGGAACCACTGTCAAGATATGGGTGAGATATGACAAGACAAACATGAACACGAAAGATTGTGTATACAGTATCTGTATATCTGCCTATTTGTTCGTAAATAGAAGAGACCAACACATTGCGTACGAGGGTAAACATTCGGGAAAAGAGTAAATCGTGATAGAGGAGGAAAGAAAAAAATAAAAAAGAAGAAAAAAAAAGATAGGAGTAACACTCGGTGGTAAAACATAGGATATAGAGTCATATATCTATCGGGGGAGAAACGATGATGCCTTCTAGTCAGAGATATAAATCCATCGGTTTCTTCTTCTACTTTTACTACTACTTCTACTTCTTCTATCTTTATCTTTGCCTTTAGCTAGATCGAGACCTCGAGGCGTCTGAGAAACTCTTTCAAAAATCAACGAACCCCTTACACATTTTCGATCTTATCCAACATTGTAGTATTATCCTGATGAAAATCATATTAAAGTTAAAGTGACAAGGTTATTGATTATTTTCTTTATATTTTTTTTTACCTTTACAAAAAAAAAGGTTGTTTATCCATTACCTGCCACAATACTAAAATGCTAAAAAAATTAAATTATTTGTGTAATAATAGTATAGTATAATTCATATTATATTATGTGTACTATATATTAGTCTAATTATTAGTATAATTAAAATACTATACTAAATATTAGTAATATAATATATTATATATTATATTATAATAAATACATTTTATATATTGTAATATATATATGTATAGTTCTATAATATAATATAGTTATATAATTAAAATAGTATACTATATATTAGTATAATTCATACTAACCAAATAAAACTATTTTTGCTACACACACAATTGTGTTATTTTTTTTTTTGTTTAAATATAATAAAATTATTTTATATCATTAAATTATTGATTTAAAATAAAAAATAGTAGAGAATTTTTAATATTTGTCTTTTTATAAATTAGTAAAAATTAAAAAAATTAAAAAAGAAAATTATTTTTATTTTCTATTTCATTTTAAAGTTGCACTTATTAAAAAAAAATAATTTAAATATGTTTCCCAGAATAAGATCATTGACGAGTAATAGGTTAAAAAAAAATAGAAAAAAGAAAAAAATATGAGTTGAAGGGATCTTTTTTCTTTTAGGATAAGAAAAGGGATTCATTCCGTCGACCTTTCTTTGTCGATTCTCCTCACCCATCGCGATATTAATTGACGCGAGAAATTAGTATCATGATCCCTGGGAAAGATTGATCGCGTAATGAGAAATCCCTAATAATGACTCCGCGTCGTTTTGGAAAGTGTACGAGAGAGAGAGAGAGAGAGAGAGAGAGAGAGAGAGAGAGAGAGAGAGAGAAAGAGATGTAGATAGGAGAAAGTATTAAGAAACGACATTAGATTATAATTTATATTAAAATCTGTGCCAGAAGATAAAGAGAGTAGTAGAAGATCGTCGAACTCAACCCTTCTTCCCCATTGGCGTGGATATATTAAATAATATAAATTATTTTATACAATTATATCACATTCTATCCTTACATTTATTTATTATATCAAAATTATTATTTTTTATTAATTTATTATATATTATTACTTTGTATATATTTTTTATGTTTATTAATTTTATAATAAATTTGTTAAATTTATATTATTATTTTATTTACTTTTATATATTTTATATATTTATTTATTAAATTTATTACATTTTTTTATTATAATGAAATTATGAAAAAAATAAATATTCACATAGATCGAAAAATTTTAATACTACAAAATAATCACAATACAAAACTATTTTCTTTTACTTATACATCCCATTAATTTTTATAATATATAATATAATATAAATGAAAAATACTAAATAATTCTTATTGTAAAATACTTCATTGAACTACAAAAAATATAAAAATATTAACTAAATATTCCTGTAATTCACTGTGAAACTACACACAGTTTATAAATTTGACATTTAATTAATAAAAGTGATGTTGAATAAGAAAATAACTCTATCATGCATAGAACGATGAGAGGTCAATTTTAATTAGGCTCTACGCCAATGGAAAATAATCAAGGGGAAGACCAAGGGACGCTTTATAGCGGAAAGGAAAGGAAAGAGAGAAAGAGAGAGAGAGAATATCTAAAAGGGATAGAAAGAGAAAGAGAGAGAGAAAGAGAGTGAGCATTGCATGGGGCTAGGTACTACGGAGAAGCATTATAGTAACGCAAAGATGGGGTTGGGACAGCAATGCTTAGACGTAATGGGGTAGAACTTAGGACTTATTGCGGTTAAAATATTAAGCTTGCAAGGATGGATATTTTTAATGTTATACCATGTTTGAACTTTGCTTTTACAATAGTTACAACTACATATATAAAAAAGAAAATTTGATGAAATTACTATAACATAAAATCGTCATGAGTTACGTCAGATAAACATTGGACTATTAAAACAGGATACCTAACCTTTCAAATTCTCCTGAGTGGTTCTTGCTAGCATATTTCAAGTGTTCTTTGGCCATTACCGATAATAAAATGAATGATTTAGGTTCTCGTTTATTCGTAGGACTCCTCACAAACGCGGCAACACGTTACAGGAATACTTGAACCCTCTTTACTCACCGATGACGGTAGAGAAAGTAACCCGCGTTACCTTCGAAGCGACAGGACGACGTCATGAATTATAAAATGACGGTAAAAGCGAAAGTTTTCGGTGGTTTCGCGGATCCAGAGAGACCACGACCAACGGTAGTGCCAGGCTCTTTTCGAGGTAAAGAGAAAGAGGAGAGAAGAGACTTCAGGCCGGCAGCCAAACAGCCAACCAACCAGTAGTCTCCTCCTCCTAATTTAATGAAATAGCGAAGGGTTACGCTCTTACGCTAGCAGGTGAAGCACCGAGCAAATGTTTAGGCAAAGTAGCCGGTCTCTGACGTACGTAGAATCGTGAAAGTGCAACGTTTACACATTCAACCACAGGTTCCTACCCTTCCATACTGGTCCTTCCAACGATGTACTCTGATTCTAGAGTCCTCTTTTCTTCTTCTCTTTTCTATTTCTATCTCTCGTTCTCAATTTGATCTCTCTTTCTCATCCTCTTCCTTCTCAGTTTCCGTTGAGACATAGGAGAATCCATTAAAATGAATGCGAGAGACGCTTTTTGGCAATGGTGATGGTGGTAGTTACTCGCATCCGTACCAGAACCACCACCAGCAGCAGCAGGCTCCACCCGCTAACCAGAACTAGCAGGGTAGACCAACGAGGAGTTGCTGCTGCTTCCAAGCGGTGAACATGCAAATGCGGAACCGGTTACGCGAACGTTTTCACGTCCGGAATGACGCGGTAACGAGAGAAATCCGACGAGACGTCTCCTGGATAATTTCCTCTTTGGTACACGCGAGAATATCTTATACGTTTCCGATCGCCTAGAATAACGAGGCAAGAACTATTGTGTCCCATATACGAATCTCCAAATGTTTTATAAAACTATACTCGGATATTATCGGTAGGTTTCCTCGTTGATAAAACGGAAAAATGATTGTTCAAACAATTTGTATGAAACTATTCATCGTATTGTTAATCTTAAAAATATATAAAAACAGAATTGACAGTAGAATAATAATAATAATAATAATAATAATAATAATAATAATATGATGAAATTATATTTGCTCGAAGAAATCGTCTCTCTAGAGGTAGAAACAGAAATTTGAAAGGTGTTTAGCATCTGGTACTAAGTAAAGACACGAGCAGCAACAACAACCACCAAGCAGGCAAGCAGGGCAGGCAGTTTAGTTTTGTAAGTGACAATGGCGAGCGTTGTCCATGACATCTAGCATGGTCTACGATGGAAACGAATGTAGAAATTCTCGACGGCCACGACGACGACGACGACGACGACGACGACGACGACGACGACGACGGTAGTAATCTGGAGGTATTCCCTGGACAGTCACGTCGTAGAAGGGTGAGAGAAAGTACGATGACTATGTGCCATAGGGAAAGAGAGAAATTGTAGAAAGAGCAGGGGAACGAGGGAGGGAGGGTGGAAGCTCAGTCGTGATTACAGTACCGTGTATTCAAATGGTCAGTCTGACCCACACCAATCACAACGAGCACCCCCAAGCATCCCCGATACCCTTGTCTAATGCCAGAGGGACTGACGTCAGTGTACCTCACGGCTTTTGAGTATGTGTATACACGCACGGCCAACGGCAGCTTTCTCGCACGTCGAATCGAGAAATGGTAATATGCAACTTGGCCGACACGCTTCCCTCCGACGACTGGAAAATTCAAAGGACATCCCCAGAGATCGGTCCGACTATTGCAGGACACAACGTCGAAAGACCTAGCAGTTCTCCTATCCTTTCGTAATAACCAACGACAACGGAAAGGACGACCACCCTTCCTTCTCACCCCTGGACCAAGCAACCCGGAGGGGGCTCCTATTGTTCTCGTCGAAAATGAACAATTTTCTTAACTTATAATCTTCGAATAAGTTTCTTTGTTGTTGTTGTTGGCATTCCCTTTCGATAACACAACGTTTCTTCTTTCGTGAAAATCGTTTTGTGATTTTCCTGATCTTTATTCTTTAATGTGCCCGCAAGAGTTGTTCTCGATGGTTTACGGTCGGCAAACATTATGCAAATCGAGCGATCGTCGAACGCGAAAGATAACCTCCTTGTCGGCGGCAAGCGTGATAACTGGCGAAGGTTTGTAGAGACGTGAGAGAAGGGCGAGAAGAAGCTTGTCGGGTAAAGACGATGGTGAGAGAGGTCGTAGGACGACCCTAGTTAGTCTCAGCTCTATGAATCGTTAATGCTAATCAGGATCGCCAGGACCACGTTCTGCGGACAAGGTGACGTCAGCCCTTCGTCAGAGATATTGCCGCGATGAAGGGACTTGATCAATTAACCCTTCGCGATATTGATAAATCCTGAGAAGCTTATGGTTCCTGCTTGTTACTCGTTAATTGCAACATTTCTTTATGTTCGGAAATTTGATCTTATCTTACGAATATACTCGAGATAATAAATGTACTCGAGTACATTGATTGTATAATAGGTTAAGATTTTAATAATAATTAGTAATATTTATTATAATAATAAAATTACTTTTGCATATAAAATAGCTTCAATTTTTAAACATTAAATTTTTGTAATATAAATATTTTATTTTACTTTTTATATAAATTTTTTTAAATAAAATTTAAAAGTATATATTATAGATATATAAAAATAATATAGAAAAAATTTATAATATTTTATTATAAAATAAAAATTTAAAAATATAATGAATATAAAAATAATATTTAATAAATAAGGAAATAACTTTGGTTACTTCCTAGATATGGTAACTTCAAAGATTTCAAGGGAGAATATCTTAACAAATAATTCAAGTCTATCACTTACAGTAATTTAATACTTTATCGTTTGATACATAATACAATACATTGATATCTTTTCAATATCACGTTGGGCAATCTTTAATTTGGGGAGAGAAGTAACGAAGAAGAGATTAGTAGCAAATCATTCCCCTTTCTGGAGATTCAGCAGAATCTCGCGATACTGTAGAGCAAACATTTCGTAAAACGCGAAAGGGGCTATTCCATCTAAGGGGTAAGAGTTAAGAGAGAGAATAGGGTGGCTACAGTGAAACGCGTCCTACCCCTCGGTTTCTGTCGGTTTCACGTCCGGTTTTGCGACTTTGCCGCGGGCCAATCCATAAGTGTGCCTTATCTACCAACGGGAATATAAATTTTCCTCGAGAACCCAGCAATACGTTACGCATACGTGGAGATCGGCCATCTTCCATTATCCGAGTAGAGGTTGTTTGCTTCGTGCTCGAGAGAAGATTAACGCACGTTCTTGAACATCAAGATCGATCCTTTTTCAAACCATAATCGTAACTTGTCCCATAACTATTTTATTCTCTTGTCTAATCATAATCATTTAGATTATTCCAAAGTATCATGATCGGTCATGATCGTTGATTCATGACCAAGTGAGATTGTTTTCTTCGAAGATTGAAAACAAATCTAAAGATTTTCTCTTTAGAGACATCTTAATTACGGATACCAGGCTCGATCGAAGTTTCCAAGGTTTCTGGCAAGTTTCACCGTCAAAGTTTCCGGACTCACACACACATACACATATATACCGCGAAGCTTAGGGTTTAAGTTCAAACCAGTATATTAGACCACAGTGAAGCTTGTTTCGATTCTCAACGATATCCTTGTATCTCCTTTCAAACGCGTGTCACGATTATTTCAAGGCATTATTATAGACATTCGCCAACCATTAGATAATTCATCTTCTTTGAGAATCTCAATCCTTACAATCGTTTGATTAATATTTCATACAGTATTCGTTGTATTAAAATATAATTGGATAAGTGTAAAGCAGATCTAAGTAGTATAGATAAATAATTAATCAAACATACAGCAAAATAACATTTTTATTCGATATAATTTAACTTTATTACAAATGATATTGTAGGTTGATAAATATTTGATTGAAAACTAAGTAATTGCAGATTTTTCAAGGTAAATTATTGGTGAAATAAATTAGTTGTCAACCTAGTATTTTACGTTTTAAAATCAAACACATTCATGTTACTTTCGTTACCATCTCATTCTAAAGATTTTCTATTACCAATCATAGAGAAAAAAATTGTTGAAAATAAAATTCTTGATAAAGCAAATTAGTATGAAAGAATATAAACAACGTTTAGACTCTTGTCAAACTCTTGATATATTGAATGGTAAAAAATCAGAACTCGATAGGGAGCAGAAACAAACATCGTTCTACTGACCATCTCAATGAGAGTAGACGGATTTCACCGGCATGAGTTAATTAGGAAGCTAACGAATGTGCAATATGTCGAAGCCGAATGGAAGCAGAAAAGCGGCATAACGGAAATCGGGGAATGTTTCTAGTCTCGGTGTGAGTGGTTCGGGGGTAGTACTGGGCTATTGTGCACACGAGAACGTACTCCGAAATGAATCCGAACAGCCGGCAGCGATTTTTGTCGGTTATTCAGTTATTAGTTTCATTCAAAGTACCAACCCGCCCGTGCTCTCTCTGGCCCTTTAAATGCCCTCTCGTTCGAATCGTCGATGCCCCATTGTTTTTCTTCCAACGACGATGCAGTCAACGCGCTCGCTTGACCCTTCTACCAATTTCGTTACTTTCAAAAATCTCTCGCGGCTTTTCCACGTTCTTGTCATTTTTTTTGTTTTATAAATACTCAAAAGAAAAAATCTTTGTTGGTGTTTTTCTATGAACGAATTAACAAAAAAATTTTTTGAGACGAGAACACTGGCGGGATTTGAGTATTTTCTGCAATGAACTTTCGAATTCTTAATGCCAATTATTAATAATAATATTTCTAACACCGTAACAACAATATGTGTGTATGTTGTCTTAAAAATTGATAAATAACTTTCAACCAAGAAAAGATTTTTGTTCTAACAATGATTATAAGAGGTTAACCAATGAATTCCGTAAAAGTCTTCCAAGAATCGTGAGGAGTTTGTGCTTTTCGATAATAGGGGATGATCGCAAGATAAAGGTAGTGGCATTAATTGAGATTCCAGATAGAGAACGCGGTAACTTTTGTCCAGAACCACCAGTATGGGATAACGATCGTTGGAACAATGGTAACGGTGCTCTCGCATCTGTGCTAAATCGACGTTGGTCTAAGGATAAGAAATAGAAGAAAGAAACTAAGAAAATAAGAAAAAAGAAAGTACGAAGCTTGTTTTTCGATGAATCTTTTGGACAAATGTTAAGAATCCTAAATCTCATCTATGATAGGAAAAATCTCAATGCCCATATCTTTCGTACTTTTTCCTTTTTCAATACAATTTTACCTTTTCTTTTCTTACCTTTTTACAACCCTTTCATTCTCGCGAAAGAAAATAATCTCGAGAACATTTTTTTCTTGTTTTAACTATCCCTTTTTTTCTCTTTTTTTATTTCTATGGTATTATTATACTTCTGTTACTTATTATCGTAACTCTGCGGCAAAGTATTCTACGAATTATACAAGCACAAAGATAAGTAGTAGAGTTTTATGATTATCTCTCTGGCATTAAGACTCATTCCTTATCGGATTCAAGGGGGTGGAGGGAAAAAGGAAAACGGGGGTACGTTTAAGGGCAGTTCGTAAGATGGCGTGAGTGCGTGAAGACGCTACTCTTCCCGCTCTGTAGGTTAGAAACCGTTTTTCTTTCTGTTCGTTTATCCTTATCGGAATTAGTGCAAATAAAGTGCAATTTTTTTAAAGTCTGATACCCAAACATTATCGGCAACATTAAACATGCCACATAACAATCAACAACAAGCAGAATTTTACCAATTAAATTCTTCACAAATCAACCCAACTCATCATGAGGTTATGGATACACACTTTGACCCACAGCACAGTCTTACTCCCCTTCAGAACCAGTTGCTATCACATCAAGATAACATGGCCGGATCGGGTGTACAAAATATTTCACAACAACCCTACCACCAACATAACCTTTACCTTCAACCTGGCACCTCGCAGGTCAGCTCAGTACAAAAGCAGCAGCTTAACGGACCTGAACCAGCACCAAATAACAACCGTGCAAATGAGTGGACACTAGTCAATAATAAAAAAAGACCTTGGCACACCAGCGACAGTGATACAGCCCCAACAAATGTTGTGAAAAGGAGCTATTGGCTAAGTACCTCTGTTGAAACTTCAAATAGATTTCAACTCCTCAACACAGTAAACGATAGTAGTAGTAGTCATAATAATAATAATAATAATAATAATAATAATAATAATAATAAAAATAATAATAATAATAATACTGCCCCTATCAATCAAAACCCAGAAAGACATGAAAAATCACAAGACCGTCAAGACAAACCTCCACCCATATTTATAAGTGGAGTAGAATATATATCTCCGCTTAGAGAACTACTAAATCATATTGCCAAAGACGAGTACTCTTTAAAAACCCTAACAAATAAGGAAATCAAAGTACAACCATACAACTCCATAAGCTACACTAAAATAGCAAAGGAACTAGAAGCAAAAGATACCCAATTTTACACTTTTCAATACAAAAGCCAAAGAAACTTCAAGGTGGTGTTGAGAGGACTCCATCCCTCTAGTAACCTGGACGAAATAAAATCTGAAATTGAAGCGAGTGGTCATAAAGTCGTTAGAATTACCAATATACGCAACAACAGGACGAGGGGTCCAACACCACTATTTTTTGTAGAGCTCCAACCACAAGAAAATAACAAACTTATATATGATTTGAAACAGTTACTACAAACCATTATCTCTGTAGAACAACCCTACAAAAAAAAGGATATACCACAATGTACAAGATGCCAGGCGCATGGACACACCAAAAATTATTGCACGCGTATTCCCCATTGTGTTAAGTGTGCAGGAAAGCATCTGACAGAGCAATGTAATTGGAAAGATAGAAGCAACCAAGTGAAGTGCTGCAATTGTGGTGGAAATCATCCAGCTAGCTATAAAGGATGTGTAATAAGAAAACAACTAATTAACAAAATGTTCCCTAAATTAAGAGAACGTATAACTCACTCCACATATACCAGATCCAGCGAGGTACAACCAGGCAAAACCTATGCACAAGCATCAAGCAACAACCACCATGTAACATATCACTCTCAACAAGATACACCAACTACCTCAAATGAATCCTCACATAAGATGGAAAACATGATGATGCAGTTAATGACAAGCATGAACACAATGATAAACCTTCTAAATACAGTCATATCGAAATTAAGATAATGGCTAACATATCTTACAAAATTGGAATCTGGAATGCTAATGGACTGGTAAGCAAAAGCCAGGAATTACACACTTTCCTAATAGACAATGACATTGATATAATGCTAATATCAGAGACCCACTTCACAGATAAATCTTATCTTAAACTTTATAAATACACGCTGTACAGTACTCAACACCCTAGTGGTGGTGCACATGGAGGAACAGCCATAGCTATCAAATCTAAAATAAGGCACCATGAAATTGAAAAATCCAATCTCGAGTACATTCAGGCAACCAGCGTTGTTGTGGAAGACTGGCAGGGTATCCTAACAATATCAGCAATTTATTGTCCTCCTAAACATGCAATTAAGGAAGACGATTTTACAAAATTCTTTAACACTCTAGGCTCAAGATTCATAGCTGCGGGTGACTACAATGCTAAACATCCATGGTGGGGTTCTCGACTTTCAACTCCCACCCCAAGAGGAAAACAATTATATCAAGCCATCCAGAAAAACAAACTATATGTACTATCAACAGGAGAACCAACCTATTGGCCCACAGATCCACATAAAATACCAGACTTGTTAGATTTCTGTGTTGTTAAAGGAATAAGCCAACATTATCTAGATATTAAATCGAGTCTAGATTTGTCCTCTGACCATACTCCCCTTATAGTAAATGTTAGCTCCAGCGTTATTGTAAAAAATGCACCTCCTACATTACACACCAGGAAAACAAATTGGGACATATATAGATGCCTACTAAATGAAAAAGTTAGCTGCAACATACCTCTGAAAACAGAAGAACAACTGGAGGCCGCCATTGAACACTTTACAGTCAGTATACAGGAGGCAGCATGGGAAGCAACACCTACAATTTCCAACAAAGAGACACCACTAGAAACCTCTGATTCTATTAAAAAGCTCATTGTTGAGAAAAGAAAACTGAGAAAACAGTGGCAACAGTCCAGAAATCCCGTTAATAAAACCAGACTTAACAGAGCTACAAGAAGACTGAAGAAATTGCTCCTGGAAGAAAGAGAATTAACTATCCAAAACTATGTTCAAAAATTAGCTCCAACTAAAGAAACAGACTATTCTCTCTGGAAAGCCACGAAGAAAATGAAAAATCCTCAAATCAGTGTACCACCCATCAAAATCGATAATAACAAATGGGCAAGGAGTGATGCGGAAAAGGCAGCGGCTTTTGCAAACCATCTCAAAGAAGTCTTTCAACCCTTTCCACAAGAGGTATCGGCCGAAGAAGAAGAGGAAGTACATACGTATCTGTATGCAACAGGAGATTTGTCTAGCCCCCATAAACCGTTTAGAGCAAGCGAAATCAGTCTGGTAATACACAAAGAAATCAGTATTAAGAAGGCTCCGGGTATTGATCTGATTACTGGCAAACTACTGCGTGAACTACCTGATAGATGCATAAGATTTCTTACAATAATATTTAATGCTATTCTTCGTCTCAACTACTTTCCTATACAATGGAAAATAGCACAAATTATCCTAATACAAAAACCAGGTAAAGACCCTCAACATGTTACCTCATATAGGCCTATTAGTTTGCTCTCACATTTATCGAAAGTACTAGAAAAGCTACTTGTCAAAAGAATTAATGCACATTTAGCTGTGAATCAGCTCATACCTGCACACCAATTTGGGTTCAGGAATAAGCACGCTACGATAGAGCAGGTACACAGACTAGTCCGTCAAATAAGCTTAAGTCTTGAGGAAAAAAAGTATTGCTCGGCTGTCTTTCTGGACGTCACTCAAGCCTTTGATAAAGTATGGCACCCAGGCTTATTATACAAACTTAAAAAAGCACTACCCTTCTGTATGTTCCAATTATTAAAGTCATATCTTGATAATAGATACTTTATTGTTAAACAAAATGATACATTTAGCAAACTACATCCTATCAGGTCAGGCGTCCCACAAGGAAGTGTCCTTGGACCAGTTTTATATACGTTATATACGGCAGATCTACCAACGACTGAACAAACAACCACCGCTACTTATGCAGATGACACTGCAATCATGGCTTCTCACTCCAACCCAACACTAGCTTCAAACCTGATTCAAGAAAATTTGTACGGTATACAATTATGGCTAAAAAAATGGAGAATTCGTATTAATGAAACGAAATCGGTGCACATTACTTTCACACTCAGAAAACAAACATGTGCTCCAGTATCAATTAATAGCATACAAATTCCCCAATCAGATTCAGTGAAATATCTAGGAATGCACTTAGACAGTAAATTAAACTGGAAACACCACATCTGGCAAAAGAGGAAGCAACTTGGCTTACAACTTAGGAAACACTACTGGCTATTAGGTCCAAACTCCAAACTTTCTCTCAATAGTAAGGTTATAATATACAAAAGTATTTTGAAACCCATCTGGACCTATGGTATCCAACTCTGGGGCTCATCTGCCAACTCTAATATTGAAATCCTTGAAAGATTCCAATCAAAGACACTTCGCATTATAACAAACTCTCCATGGTATGTCACTAACAAAAACATCTCTAAGGATCTTGAAATACCCTCTGTCAAGTCAGTTGTTAAAAACTCTACTACTAAGTACTCTGAAAAACTCCAATTCCACCCTAATACCTTAGCTAATGAACTGCTTAACGAAGTTCACGATTTACGCCGCTTAAAAAGATTCAAACCGATAGACAATATAGCTAGATTTTAAGTATATTTCAAGTAGTCTGAGTTAAGGTTAAATATATAATATTATATTTTGTTACATTAAGATATACGTCATACATGTGATATTAATATTAAGAAGGTATTAGCTATTGAGCGAAATACCTGCATGTTATTCTTGTACTATTCTATTTTTACCAACAAATTTGCTTATTGTTACTTTGTAATAGATTGCAAATAAACTCTCATATATAAAAAAAAAAAAAAAACGTTTAAGGAGAATTTCGTACGGATTCTGCACCGTGCTGCCCTCGGACGACACTTTATAGAAGACTCTAACTACCCTTACTGAAAGACCAAGACATGAATCAGTCATCCACGAATGAAATTTCTTCTATCATCGAATATTTGTTTTTATTTTGTTAATTAATCCAATTTTTTTGAAAAACACATTACACTTTCCATTTTATTTTTTATATTTCCCCTACTTCGAAAAAAAATCAGAAACAAATAGAACTGAACGTTACCTTGTCATTTCTGAATAAAATAAACATTAACAACCCTATAATAACAGAATTGAAAGATCGATTTACAAATACTGAATATGAAATGTAACATAAAGTGCTGTTTGCTATCATCAGACATTAATTGTAGGGCCAATCAAAATGTGAAATCATTAGGAAACAGATTTTAATTGGAAATTCCCCGGATGCCGATGATATCGCGAACGATTAATTGATCGATAAGAGTTAATTGTTGCGTGTGATGCATGAGCTACCTCTGTGCACTATGAGAGTGAGAGAAAGAGAGAGAGAGAGAGAGAGAGAGAGTTCATACATGCCGTGAAATCGATATGGATTAGCAAAGGGCGCGTTATTAAATGTAATATTGAAAATGGTTATTCTGATTGCACCCAATTACACGGATTCGCGTGTGTTATGGCAGACTGGCAAGATATCGTTTACGTTTAACACGTTATCTCTTCAATTTTGGCAATACGATTAACATACTAAACGTTAAAATAATCATATTAGGTATCTATAGAAAGAGAATAATATAATATTATTATTATTTAATTCGTTATTTTTCGCATCCACAAAAAAAAATATATATATTAACTTTGTAAATAAAAAATATAAAAAAATATAATATAATATAAATAAAATATATATAAAAAAATATAATATAAAATATATAATATAGAATAATATAAAAAAAATATATAAAAACTTTGTAAATAAAATATATGTGAGAGTGAGAGAAAGACGAAGAGTGCGAGTGTATGGTGTGCGTGAAAACAATTGATAAATGTGAAAGATATGTAAGAGTATGCAGCGATATCGGTATAAGTGTGAGTGCACGCAGTGATATCGGTATAAGTGTGAGTGCGCGCAGCGATATGGACATGAGTGTGAGTGCGCGCAGCGATATGGGTATAAGTGTGAGTGCATGCAGCAGTATGAATATGAGTGTGTCCAGTAAGAAAGAAAAGCGGGCGTGCACCCCGAAGTCTCTCGAATATTCCCGAACCGGAAATCAGGAAAAGGTCTTTTGTTTAATCGGTCGGGAATAGTCTGGAGATTTCGAGAATGATTGACGGAAGTGATTGGGACCATTGGTGGGGTGAATGTGCATATAAGCGCGGCGAAGAATGCGGTCTTCGCCTTCTTGATTCGGTGCGACTATTTGTGAGTGAAAGAGTGTAATACGAGTGTACTTAAGATTTCTAACTATTGTTACTTACTTTTCTTATCTTTTCTATCTCTTTAAACCTTAATAATTAAACATTTGTTCTATTATAATAAATACTTATACTTTAAATTTAAATAAATCTTACATATATAAAAAAATTATTATTATTATTAACTGGCATTAGAAACTCGAAAGTTCATTGCCGCAAATACCAAATCCCGCCATTGTTCCCGTCCCTGAGCGCAATCCTTCCATTCGCGGTCTTCGTATCCTATTCCTTCAGGTCCCGAAATAATATTATCCTCCCATCTACGTCTCGGTCTACCTAGTGGTCTTTTCCCGTTTGGTATATCGACCAATATTTTGTGCGCCGTTCGATCCTCCCCCATGCGCGCCACGTGATCTGCCCATCTTAATCGGCGTGATTTTACGACGTTGATAATGTCCAGTTTGTTGTACAATCGATGTACTTCAACGTTATGGAGTTTTCTCCATTCGCCCGTTTCCTCATCGCATTTTGCACCGAAGATTTTACGAAGAACTTTGTTTTCGAAAACCCTAAATTTCTTTTCGTCCTGTAACGCAAGCGACCATGATTCGCTAGCATAAAGGACTACCGGCAGGATGATTGTCCTGTATATCCTGATTTTTAATCGCCTAAACAGCAACCGCGAGCTGAGTAATATGTTAACCGAATAAAAACATGAGTTACCTAGATTGATTCTTTTCTTAACTTCTTCGTTAATTTCGTTCGTCTGGTTTATGATTGATCCTAAATATACCTAAAGTTGCTGACCCGCTCAAAAGTTTTATCCTGGACGACCAAAGTTCCAGTACTAGACTAATTCTGAACTCAATCGGTTACCATATATTTGTTTTTTTCCGCGCTTATTTGCAGTCCTAGATCTTTAGTATTATCTATTAATATTTTTGCGTTATTAATTAATGCCTCTTCATTATCCCCTAACAAAGCAAAATCGCCCGCGTATGTCAACAATTGTGTTGTCCCGTTCAACTGTAGACCATGTTTACTTTTCTGCAGTTCTTTGACAGCGAATTCCAGTACTAAATTGAACAAAAAGGGTGACAGTGCGTCTCCCTGTTTTAACCCGCTATGGATATTAAAATCTTCCGACATTTGGTTACCTAACCTCACTTTACCCCTAGTTTCCTTTAGGCAAAGTTGAACAAGGTTGACCAATTTTCTTGGTATCCCCTGTCGTATTAGGATTTCGAGCACTTTTTTTCGTTTTACCAAGTCGTACGCTTTTTGAAAATCTATATAAACCTGATGTACCGGCTGATTAAATTCCCATTTTTTCTCTAAGATCTGCCGAATAGCAAAAATTTGGTCTGTAGTCGATCTATCTCTCCTAATACCGCACTGGTGATCTCCTATTATCTCGTCCGCATACGGTACTATCCTAGCTAGTAAAATGTTTGATAGTATTTTGTAACACGTCGGTAAAAGTGAAATACCCCGGTTATTATTACACTCCATTTTTTCCTTTGCTTCAAGCACGTTTCCTTGCTCCATATTAATTTGATTGACTCAAAAATTTCTTCGATCAATCTATAACCCCCCCCCCCCCCCAATTTTATTAGCTCCGCAGGAATTGAGTCGTTACCCGGTGATTTATGATTTTTTAGTTTTTTAATTGCGCTTTTTACTTCTAACATCGTTGGCTCACTAACCATAGGTTCCGCCGTATGGAACTCGAAATTCTCAATTTCCCGGTCGTTCTCAGATTCTACATTTAATAACCGATCAAAATAATTTTTCCACGTGTTCAATATCCCCGTTGTATCCAAAACTAAATTGTTGTTCGCATCTTTCACTAGATCCGTCCTAGCTTGGAATTCCTTTCTGAGTCTATTAATCCCCGCGTACATACCACGGACGTTACTGCTTTGGCAATTTTCATCAATTTTCTCAACTTTTTGTTTTAAAAATTGTCGCTTAATATAAAAAAATATAATTTAAAATATATAATATAAAAATATATA
Organism: Polistes dominula; assembly: GCF_049000335.1. Lineage (NCBI taxonomy): Eukaryota > Metazoa > Arthropoda > Insecta > Hymenoptera > Vespidae > Polistes > Polistes dominula. The sequence goes on along the minus strand of NW_028301152.1, from coordinate 9,293,024 downwards.
TAAAATAAAATATAATAAAAACAATAAGTTTTTTAAAATAATTTTTTTAATAATAAGTAAAAAATACTTTTCTGGGACGAAATATAACTGAAAAAAAATAACACTAACATTAAAAAAGATGATTTGTAAGTAAATTATAATTATAATATTAAATGCAAGACTATTACGATAAATCGGATATCGATGAATTTCACTATTCGGATAATATTCTCATATAACGGAAAGCTATTACAAGACGATATCTATTGGGAAGATAGAGTTAGAGATAAAAAGAAAGAAAAAAAGATAAAAATAAAGAAAGAGAAAGAGAGAGAGATAGACAGAGATATGCTATGAGAGCCGCCTGGAGAGAAATAAAGAGTGATTGCCTCGGTAAATCAGACTCGTCCTCGAAGTCAACCCCTCTTTTCAAAGAAGAAAAGGAAAAAACAAAAAAAGAAGACTTTCCTTCTTAGCACGAAGGTTTGCCGTCCTGCATACCAGACGGAAAAAAAAAACAAAGAAGAAGAAGAACAAGAACAAGGATAACATACGTATCGAAACATTAACGGACCTTTGTCGTTCATGTTTTTCATTTTCTATTTCTATCTTTGCCTTTTGTATGCTTTTTATTCCTCACTCTCTCTCTCTCTCTCTCTCGTTTTATATATATATATATATTATTATATTATTATTATTAATTATATTATTGTATAGTATTATATAATATTATATATAGTTATATGTATTATTGTTATAATATATATTGTTAAACTATAGAGCTATAATATATATTATATATATAATCTATTATAATTAATTATATAAATTTGGTAGAGCTATATAATATATATACAACTATATGTATAGAGCAATATATATGTATAATATTATAATGTAATATTATAAATTAATATTTTATATAAATATATATATATAATGTTTCTTTTGTGGTAGATCTATATATATATGGTTATAATGTTTCGCAACCCATTCGAGGTTCTCTATACGAGCCGTATTACGTTTACGTAGCGAACGAACCCTTGGAAAACTATTTCCCAAAGAGCGATAAAGCATCACGATGCATCATCCAACCGCTATAATAAATTCTTCGGTTACGCACGAGACGAGAATTCTTTCTCCTCGCACGGATGGCTTGGCTTCAGGACCGAATTTTTCCAAAATAAGTAATTTCTTTTTTTTTTACAAAGCTTTTTACATTTTTTATTATTCTATTTGCGTTAGTTTTTAATCGAGATACTTTTATTCTTTTTCTGTTCAAATTAGAATAGAAATAAAAAATGAAACAATATTATAATAAACAAGTTGCTAGTATCAGAACGTAGTAAATGAAATGTGGCAAAGATAGGGGTAGGGGGAGGAAGGATGTAGGGTGGTAGGGAAAAAGCACGCAAGCAAGTCACGATTCGGCTTTTTAGAGAAGCTTTTGTGAAAACCCACTGGAGACCAAGCGTATATGGTCTCACGTAATAATAAATCGGCTGAACGCCATCGATAACAGCCCGCAAAGATACACCGTTATCAGACCGAACGGCCGTTTTATAGATAATATATTGCTCGTGCAATTTGTAAGGGGGGTTGTTCCGAGAGTCTAGGGTAAGGGGATGGAAGATACTAAAACGAAAGTGACCACAGTATTACCATGGACTTCTTCGAGGAATTTTCGAACAACTACGAACACTGGTGGTGTGTGGATTCCCCCTCTTTCCGAGAAATCGCCAAAATATCAAAGGAAAATAACTCTGTTCCGATACGGAAAAGCAAAGTAGAAAGGGAAAGAGAGATAGAAAATGTATGAAACGATAAAACGAAAGATCCCACTCTATTTCTATCCTTCTCTTTCATTCTTTCTGCTTCTATGTTGGAACTTGTGTCACGGGATTGGAAAAGAATCTAAAGAAAGGTTCACAACGAACAAGGCGGCGCCTCAAAAACTTCCAGACGGACGTTACAGCCTGGATGGTTGGAAAACGGATAGATTGGCGAGCAGAGTTAAGTGAATGTGCGAGAAAAGAAAGCAAAAAGAGAACGAAACTATAAAGTACAGATGTTTGTTCGTTGTCGTCTTGGACGACAGCTCAACTCAGGGGTAGGAAGGAGAGGGTGGCTCAGCTACTTTTTTCTCTTTCTCTTTCGATCTTATTTTCTTATTTTTCTTTATTTTTTTATATTTTTATCCATCTTCTTTTCTTTTCTATCTATCTTTATCTTTCTATTTTTCTTCCTATCCGCTTCAAAAATTCCACTTTCGACGATAAGCACGCTGGAGAAAGAAAGAGAGAGAAAGAGGGATTTTGAGACGAAGAATGTTTCTTTTTTCTAACCTAACGTCACGATCCATTTATTATCTGCTTTAGAACAAACACCTGTTCACCCGCTCAACTATGCATAAGATAAATACGATGTTAATGTAAAATGAAAGTAGAAAAAAAAATGAGATAAGAAATATTGATCATTAATTTCTTGAAAATGATGAAGAAAGCATAAAACCATTTTCGATTCATTCATTTTCGAAATCTGCAATATATAGGAGTAGATCAAAAATTCCATCAATTTAAATAATTGCATTGGTAATTCTAAACGCATAGAATAAATACGATGTTAATGTTAAACAAAAATAGAAAAAAATAGATAAGAAATATTGATCATTAATTTCTTGAAAATGATAAAGAAGGAACCAAACCATTATCGATTCATTCACTTTCGAGATATGCAATATATTGCACTCTGCATACAGAGTGAAACACAAAATAATTTAAATTCATTGCATTGGCAACTCTAAATAATTCATATTTCGAATTTAATGTTATTCGAGAAATGGTTTATGATGATTGTGGAAAATTTGGTTGTCAAACCCTTTTTCTTAAAATATTTTCAAGATTATCTAAAATATTTTATTTATTTAAATGATTCGTAGGTTTTCTCACATCTTTCTTTCATAATCTAATCTAAGTAAATTTGTAACTGACAAGATATAGTAAAAAAAATAAAAAATCATCTCTCCATTAAGATTACTCGTAAATGCATTCAGTAAAAAATTTTATTTTTTTCCGTACCAATTGAAGAAACCACTTTTTTTTTTATTTTAAACATTTGTCTATATACCTACCTACCTACACACACACACACATCGTAAAGTATACTTTTCTGTCCATCGAAATTTTCGCGAAATATTCGTCCCATCGTCAGAACTTTGAAATTATAAACTCGTTAGCCATTTAGGAGAAACGATTAAAGCCAGCTCGCATACTTGTCGGTAACGAGAGAACAGAGAGAGAGAGAGAGAGAAGAAGAAGATATCGGTTTATGCGAGGGCTAAGCCGATAATGGTCGTCGTACGCACGTTCACCGAACCTTCTTCTTCATCCTTATCTAGATTTTCATCTAGACGTCTCTCTCTATCTTCATCTCACCTGAGAGACGATTTATCAAGCCGGCATAACAGCTTATTCAAACGTGTGGATACCCCCTGCTGTGCTAGCTATGATTTTCTCTTTCTCACATACACACACACACACACACACATACACACACAAACACACACACACACATAAACTTTTTCAACCCTCGTGAAGCTTTGAAAATAGAAAATGTTACAGCTTACTTTGTTGGGATCATCTTAATGATCATTTTCCTGTCGGATTTCTTTTCGTAAATCTGTTAAATCTCGGAATTGAAGACTTGTTTTCTCTCATCTTTTATTTTTTATTTTTATTCTTTTTTTTTTATAAGCTTCGAAGATGCTTCATCAAAACAATACTTGTTGCTTAACCATTTAACTAAATTTGACAAGTATACTCGTCACAAAGAAGTGACAGGATTTTGTGTCATGACCATTTGCTATTTAAATTGTAATTTTTATGAAAAAACGAAACATATTCTCAAATTTCAAGATAAGTAAGAAGAAATTAAAGATTTGTAAATTACTATTATTGTTTTTTTAATTTTATTTTTAATTCTTTTTATGTTGAAAATAAGAAATTTTAATCTCAACTTGTCATCAGCCGATTTTCACAACACCCAACGGTGTACACTTTCACGTAGCACCACAGTTAACTGGTTGAGAATTCTTAAGAATTATTCATTCGTTTGAGATTTTTTTTGAGCTTTATGGGAATAGATCAGATGATAATCGTAATAGAAAAATTTTTTAGTGAGATAAATATGAGAGTTAAAAAAGAAAAATAAGAAAAAGAAATTGAAAAATAGAAGAGAGTTAGTTGTAAACCAACGGGAATTTATTGCTTCCAGCTTCCAGCTTCCTGCTTACCGCCCATCGAAATCGATTTTATGAGAAAGAGAGAAAGAAAGAGAGAACAAGATAGAAAGAGAGAGAGAGAGAGAGAGAGAGAAACAAAGCTCGACTGGAACGAAACGAGAGATATACCTTTTCCTTCATCGTGCCAAACACGAAACACGACTCACCCTCTTTCCCTTCCACTTTTTCTCTTTCTATCCCCCCCACCCCCACCAACTCTCCGCGTCTCTTCTACGTGCGATGGTATCCTGAAACTTTTTCGAATATCGGATTGACGTATCGCCTCGAAAATAGCACGACGAGTAAACAACCGATACGTATTCGCGTCACACCGAACGTCTCGGGGGATGTCCGGTCCTCTCTGGATGCATCCGCTCGTTTCCACGATGACGAATAAAAAAAAAAAAGAACAAAAGATGAGAAATAGAAAGAGAATAGAATAAAATAAAATATAAATAATTTTAAAATAAAGAAAAATAATAAATGTTAGAAATACGAGATGATTTGTAGTAAAGCATTTTTATATATTTATATTATTTATTATTTATTATCTCTCTATAAATATTATATTTAAAAATTTAATAATATTATTTAATAATTTATAATTATTTAGAAATTTATATTTTATATTTTTAAATTATTTCTTGACCTAGAATTTAGAAATTTAGATTTGGATGGTATAACGACGGTCAACAGAAAAAAGGTAAAAAAAATATAGCAGGTGAAATTAAAAACAAAAAATTAAAATGCAAAGTAATTTCAATACAAAGAAGAATAATAAATATAATATATTAAAAATATAATATAAATAAATATATTATAAATATAATACAAATATAATACCAGATACCAAATAATTGCTAATCAAAAATATTTTAATAAAATTTTAACACACTTACTGACCTAGAACTTGCAACACTTAAATTTAAATTCAAAAATAAAGAGGGAAAAAAAAAAGAAGATAAAAAAAAATGTCAAGTGAAATTCAACGATAAACGAAAGATGTCCTAGCAACCATAAAGTGGCTTTGAACTTTGTTCTTTCTAACAACGATAAGCTGAAGTCTCGAATACCAGAAAACGAAAGCAAGCAACCTAGCCAACCTGCTTGCCTGCCTGCTAGTGTAAAAAGCGAGAAAGTTTTGGCTTCCACTTTCTTTGGCCCCGTTCAAGCAGAGTTCGCGCGAATGGTCAGGGTCCTTTAACGCTTCTTCCATCGAGGGAAAACTGCACGACTGTTATCAACATTCCACGAAGGCACAGCACCAACCCAACCGAAAGTTAGTACTGCGATCCGTTTAATCGCAAAATAATACACCGTGTGACTACCAATCAAATTGTTTCCCGACGTTTCGAGTTAGCTTAAGTTCTCTCTTCACGAAAACTTCCGTTTTCGTAACTTCTCTCTCTCTCTCTCTCTCTCACTCTCTCTCTCTCTCATCCCCCTTCCCCCATACCGGTTCTATCTCACCGTTCGAAAGTTTCCCTATTGTATAATAATAAAGTTAACTGATAATTTAAAGGGAAACCACACGAGTTACTTTAGCTATGCGCTTACACGCATCTAACGTATGATGAAAATAATCATTTTTGATAGAAAAAAAAAATTATTTCAAAAAATAGGGCTGTGATTAAGGGTTAAGATTGTTAAAAATTTGATTAATACATCGGTAACTGATATTTGACGTATCAGTAGGTCATACATTTGTCAATATCGTGAAAATTACATTGAATTTATTTAATTTAAAATAACGTGGTGAGAGAAATATTTATTTTATTTTTATTAAAAATTTATTATTATTTTATTTAGTATTATTTATATTATAATTTATATTATAAATAATACTAAATTAGTATTATTAGTATTTATTATATAATATAGTAATATATTATTACATATAATATTATTGTATATATAATATTACTAATTAGAATAATTAGTATTAATATAGTATATTAGTATTATTATAATAAATAATACTAAAAAATTAATAAATTAAATTTATTATTATATTATTTATTTTAGTTTTTATTTTATTATTTATAATTATTTTTGTAAATTTTGGCCTTTGTTAGATCACCTTCAAAATTATGGGCACAGTTGTTATTCGTAGTTTAAAAGCAGCCTATTAATTCGATTTTTTTTTAGTAGACCTTTTCCAGAACATTCTGGTATAGCAGTCAACAATTTTTATGGGAGAAAAAAATTTTTATTCCAGTATTCCAGAATAATTTTATAGTTTATCGTATAACCATAGAACAAGCAATGATTTACCAATGGTAGAAATCCGATTTAGAAGAGGAATTCAATGTTAGAAAAGTATATAGTTAGAGATGGTTTTAGGAAATGGTTTTAGAGATGAAAATAGGGGTGAGGAAGGGCACCATTCACGATTATTCCACTAGGATCAACGGTAGGATAAAACGATGGGGTTATTAAATCTGCAATTCGTCATATTCAAACGACTCGTAAAGTTTTTGGCGATTCGACGAACAGTTCGATCAAATTGACTGGCAATTTTCCTAACGGCGATATTATAGACGAAAGACACTAGGGTCTTTTTATTTTTTTATCTCTTCTTCTTTTCTTTCTTTCGATTTTACGAGCATCCTCTTAAGAAAGGCGTTAAAGGGACACTAAAATCATCCTTTCTTTTCGAGTATGTCATATATATATTTCTACGTTCTTTATCTTAAGCTTCGTATTAAACCACGATCAAGTTTTTAACTATTTTTATCTTTAATCACAGTCCTATAATTTTGATAATATTTTAAATATTAAATATTAAATATTAAATATTAAATATTAAATATTAAATATATGAACAAAAACTCGAGATATTAAATTATAATATTATTGTTAAAATAAATTGTTAAGTTCTTTTAATATTTATAAATATAAAATTTTATTATAAATATAATAAAATATTATTATATTATATTAAATATATAAAAAATATTATATAATTATATTATTATATTAAATGTGTAAAATATAAACTTTAAACATAATAAAATATAAAATTTATAAAAAAATATTATATATTTAATATTTAAAATATAATTTCAATAATATCATCCTTACTTTTTTTTTAAATATTAAAAACGCAAACAAAAATAAAAACTCGATATTGAAACATAATATTCGTTAAAATAAATAACAATTACTATTATTATAACTTTTTTTTATTTCATATACCTACTCGTAAACGATGTGCCACTCAAGTTGCTCATTTTCTCTCTTATATTTGTAGAACGAATATCAGAAAAATTGCTGGGTAGCAGCGGGAGCGTATTAAGAAGAGAGCGAGAAAACACCGTAAGAGAAGCTGACCGCATTAGTTTTGGTCGTGTGTACTTACACATATACACATTCGTAACAGTATGAGTAAGAGAGAAAGAGAAAATGGCAGTAAAGGGCCGACTAATCATAAAGGACGCGGGAACGAAGTGAATTAATCAATGGATTAAACACGAACTACGTGGAACATGTAGAGGGTTGTAGAAGAGAGAAAGATACACACACAGAGAGAGAGAGAAAGAAAAAGAGAGAAAGAGATAAATAGACAGACAGACGTATGGATAGAGAGAAAGAGAGAGAGGAAACGAAGAGGGTGGAGAGGTTCGAGAACGGTCAGACGGGGGTGGCACAACTCTGACATCTCTCGTTTGTCACACAAATAACCGAGCATTTGGCGGGAACGTATCGTACGATGGACAAACTCTACGAAGGATGACGAATTCCTCTGAGAGCTCTATCTCTTTCTCTCTGTCTCTAGTAAACTCAATATTTCATCGAGTATCGCAAGATCTTACCAATTTTGGACAATTTCAAAATGAAACATTTACAAGATAGATCCATTTATTCTAACTGTTACAGATTTGTTTGTCCTGATTTTTTTTTGTCAATTATTTTTATTTTATTATTCTTATTAACACGTTAAATGCCACTCCAATTTTACAAGTTTTATTTGTGGTGCCACGATGTGTAATATATTTCTATTAATCTGGAATATCGTCAGTGTATGTCAACAGTTTCATTGTCCAGTTCAGTTGCAGACCCCTTTCTTTCCTGCAGTTCTTTGACAGCAGATTCCAGTACTAAATTGAACAAAATAGGTGACAATACGTCCCCCTGTTTTAACCTGTTATGCATACTGAAAGTTTCCGACATTTTATTATCTATTCTCACTTTACCTCTAGTTTCCTTTAAACAAACTTGAATCAGGTTGACCAGTTTTTTCTTGTATCCCATTTTAACGAATAAAAATATTAAGCAACAGAGAAACATACACACACAGGTAGGAGTATAGTACTTGGTAGTCGGTCTGACATGCGGTTAATTCGTGGTTTGACTTGAAGAGAAGATTGACTCGAATAGAATGAAGGGATAGGTGGTGGTGGTGGTAGTAGGAGAATCCAATATGAGGCTACGCCGCAACGTATCAAACATCCCCGTCGGTCTTCGTGTTCTCTTCTCTTCTGTCTTATATAATCAAAGATCGTCTTCGTCAACATTCACCATGTCGTAACACAGAAGATGACAGTCAGATCCTAAAGCAATGCACATAATATCGCTTATGGGTTTCAATGGTAACGTCGATTTCGCGGAGTCTTTGACGACAAAGTTTTCCATCCGGCAAACATTGGGAAACATATGGAAATGGGATCAAATTCCGCGGTTTCAACTGAAACTCCCATAGATGTGGTAAAAGTAAGCGACTTTTAATGGAGAAGAAAAAAAAATATACAAAAATAATTTTTTAGAAAACCTGCAAAGGATCTTCTTACTCGTACTGTACAGTCCATTGCACTTGGTGCATTCTAATCTTTCTATAATAATTTCCTTTATATTTTTTTGTACTTATATTTTATAATATATATTATATATTATATTATTTATTATATAATATATAATATTATTTATTATAAAATATTATATTTTATATTATTTATTTTATTTATTATATTATTATTATTTTATATTAATTATATTATATAGTATTATAAATATATAAAATTATTTATAATAAAATATTATAATATTATAATAAAATATATTATATATATTTATATGTAGCATACTACACTTACAATATCACTCAAACAACTTAATTTATTTAATAATTTATAAATTAAAAAATATTGTTATCATCACACAACTATTTCTTTAATCAATTTACTACTTACAAACCCCCATAAAGACGTATCCTTAAATGGTATAAATGGAAAGCTTTGTCAAACCTTTCTCAATGTTCAGAATAGAAGACTGAATCGGATGCACATTTGATAACCGTAGAAACAGGACAAGTTGGAACAAAGACGACAAGGAGAACGTCTAAGGTAAGAGAGAACGAAGAAGGAATGGAAATGGACGAACCCAAAGGTCCTCCGATGAGACAAAGATCCACCTAATGGTGGTAATGGCTAATAAGCTTCGAATCTATCCGTGCTAATGACCGATTCCCTTCGCTAGTCAGATACCACTTGTACCTAATACGCTTAGCACTAGTAGTAGCAGCAACTTGGCACTCAAAGCAAGTTTAGCATCGTAACTTTTGGCCTTCTCTCTCTCTCTCTCTCTCTCACACACACTTTCTCTACATCTTGACTCTATTCGACTTGCAAAGGTGAGTCCGTGAGACTTGGAATGACAAGGAAGACACGCGTCACATTAGCTATCTTAAAGCTAACATACCCAAAAGCCCCCAGATCGAACCTAAACGTTACTATGGTGAACAACCTTCGTGATCTTAAAACTAAAACAAAAAAAAGAGAAAGAACTTGATAATGACGTCATCTGGCTAGCGTCGCGAAACTTTTCAAGACTTTTAATACCCCCGCTTGCTCACGAGACCACCTCCCCCAAGAAAGAAGACTTTCCTCTTTACGTTGTAAGTCCGATGATGAAATAAAGACCACCCCCAACCCTTAGCTTATTCCAGTCGATTCCTTTGTCCCTTTTCACTCGTATTCGCAACTCATCGAACGAAAGGAGACTAAAAGAAGAGAACCTGGTAAATATTCGGACCAACGTGTTGTCCCTTTTGTCGAAGGATTGTTAAGGCTCTCGTTTCTCTCGTCGTTGTTGGGAAAAGCAACACTTAGAGAGAAAGACATGGTGATGCTTTTACATCACACGTTCAATAGTAGTCGTCCTAACTGTGTGGAACTATTACTACTACTACTACTGCTCGCGTTGTCCAAGTGCTAACTACAGAACGCTCTTTCCGAGTTTCTCGTCATTCTCCTGTATAATATACGTGTAAGTGACATGAGGTAAAAGCGAGATACAAGAGGAACTGAAACTTCTATGTTTCAATCGTGTTCTCATCGACTATTCCTTTAAATTCACTTTGGTCAAATATTCTCCTAGTCGTCGTAGTCGAATATACGAATTTGTACCAAATAAGGTGAAAACATCAGTGGTCGACAGGTTAAGAAAAATTTTGATTTTACATAGTGATAACTTCTTGCATTTTTATTGAATAGTAGGTCCCAATGCACGAAGATATTCTTTGAACTTCGCATGTTATATAACAAAAGATATTTTTCGAAAAAAGTTGTATTACACGAAAATAATAAACATGAAAAGTCAATCACTTCATCGGTAGTTGACCATTTGTAAAACTGGAGAAACCAGTAATTGAAAATTTTTTTTCGTTAGTAGTTGACCACTTATACTACAGCCAAAATCAATAAAAGCAATTGGAAACAATCGTATCCAAAAATACGTACAATAGAATCGTAAATGACGTAGCTCATTTACCACATTTGTTTCCAAAGGCCAACTTAAAAAAATTTCTGGCATATGGTCAACAATTGGTGCTTTCATCCTAACTATTAAATCTTTTCTTATTCTCAATTGAAGATTTTATTTAAAGACGAAAGCGTAAACAATTTCTACGAAGCACTTTACTCTCTTGGACCAAAAACTTCCACTTGCATTGACTGAAATAATAATAAAAGGGTGGATGAGTGGGGAAAACTGCTTAGAGGAGTTTTTAAAGACCAAGAAATATATATAGAGAACAGTAGTTGAGGGAGGGTGGGGGGAGGTGGAGGTGACGAGCTGTCAAACGACGTACCGAGGGAAATTATTGAGCTAATTGCCGATAAGTTGGGACGTCCGACGAAATACTCGACTCCGAAGGTGGTGGAAGCGACGGCAGAGTGGTAAAGCAGAGAAGCTGAGGGTAGATGGGGGTGGGGGTGAGGTGGCTTGGGGAAAGATGTGATGGTAGTGTACGCCAGCAAGCAATCGCCCAGGAAGAAGAGTTTTTCTGCTTTTCCACGACGTGGTGAGATTTCTCCCCCAACCCCTAACCCACTTCCACCCCCACTCTTCTCTCTCCTTCGTCTCACTCGACTCTCCAGACAGAAATATGCAAAGCTACGCGGCGGCCGAAAAGCTCGGACGCTTAATTGGACAAAGCCCCAACCTTCCTTGACGAGGGCCGGGCACTCAGCCTCGGTCGCAATATGCCGAAAAAAAGAAGAAAGAAAAAAAAAAGGAACGAGAAGAAAAATATGAATCGTTTCTCGCAGAAGCTCCTGTAGTGTAGTACAAGGCATAAGAGGAATAAGTGGGGGAGGGGAAACAAGAAGAGGATAGAACGTCAGAACGAAGGGGAAAGAGAAACAAAAAAAAAGGAATTAGCAGCTTGGTCAAAGAGTAAAATCCTCCGAGTCCAAAAGTGGAAAGATGTAGAAAAAGCTTCGTCCTAGAAAGGGATCAACGAATAAATATCTCTCTTACAAAAATACAAAGGATTCTTCTAAGAACGTGGTGAGAAAAATTATGGATATTTACTGGTCAATAAACCAATGGAATACAAAGGGGTGAGGGGGAAGGAAAAATATTCTTTTAAGCTACAAAGAAAAGTGAACGAAAACTCGTCTGTCTGTCCCTCTGTCCATCCGTTCGTTTTTATGTTTTTCCATTTTCCTATCCATTTCCTTTCCCTTCGTTCCACTTTTCACCAATTCCCTTTCCACTTTTCTTCATTTCTCTCTCATCTCGCGCAAACTTCTCTCCTAAGTTAGCTAACCATTAAGATCTTCTATTTGCACTTGTCGACTGCCACCACGTCGTTTGATATTAATGTTTTTCTTACGATATATTTCGTGCGACGGTAATTACCGGTGCAAACAGAAGGCACGAAAAAGAGAAGGAGTTGGTTAAGGGTGGTGGGAGGTTAGGTTTAGGGTTGTGGAAGCTGGACGACGACGACGAATAAGTGGCTTGTACTCTCTTTGAATTACCGAAGAAGAGAACAGAGTTTTTGGTATAGACTTTTTTACAAGGAGGAGGGGAGGAGGAAAAAGTAGAATGTTTACGTGTACACTGGTTCATTTAATATTTTACCGATTGATTATTTACTTAAAGTCTATTAAAAGGTTAATTATATTAAAACATAAAAATATCAATTTCCTATCGAATAAGATAAATGATACACGAGTAATAAATTGTGAAGAGATTGCCTTCAACGTACACACACATATACTCACACAAATATATAAAGAACGATGAGAAAGGAAAGAAAATGTTTCGAAGCAACCCGGTGCGTCTACTAGCAATGCTCGCTCATTTGTCGCGTGACGAGTAATGAAATTATAGCCAGCAGTAGCAGCAGCCTGTCACAGTCATCCTTTCACTAGGGCCGGCATCTTCTTTCCTCCCTTTACACGACTTCGTTTATCTGAAAATAAGTGGAAAGGGAAAGGAAGAATAACTACGGATGTTAGGTGATGGAAGGATAAAAGTGTGACGGTGAAAAGAAAAAAAAAAACAAAAAAGGAAGAGAAAAATGTGTCTTTGGATATTTTCTCAGAATGAAGAAAATTACGGGAAAAAACTTGTATCACGGATATCACCTCCTTTTGGGTTACTTTTCGCAGATGACGGAAATCAACGAACGATATTGCGATATTTGCCAGACTGCCTGCTTGCCCTGACCCGGCCCGGTCAACCAACAATCTTTGGGATGCCAGCTATTAAGGAACGCAAGAGTGCGTAGAACGGATTGTTTCAAAAACGAGAAAAAAAAATGATCTCTACTTTCCAAAAATAACAAAACAAAAATAAGAAAATACAATGTTGCGCGTTATAATTAAAAGCAAAAAAAAATTTGCACACAAAAAGAAGAGCGTGTGAAAATTCTTTCCTCCTGTTAAAAGTTTTTTCTTCCTAAATTCCTGGTCCCACCTCACCCCCTAAAAAAACTAACTGGAAAAGTATACACCCTTTATGAGATCAAAAGGACGAGTTTTTATCGAGATATGTTAATTTACTAAGAAGATATATATACCTAGCCATCTCCCTTCTGGCTATATACCATAAAAGACGATTACTCATAAGTTTAACGTGTCGTTCGTAGGCAAAACGTATCCCGGAATCCAGTTATCAGCTAATGAAAAGAACACCGGCGTCTCACAATCCGCTCCATTCACGGAGGCTCCTAACTACTTGGAAGATCGTCGAGGGGTTGGAGATCGAAGCTTCAGAAGTTAACTCGGGAAGGGCTTATCTTACCCAGGATTTTTTAAGATTAGCCTCTTGTGTCGTATTAAGCAAGGACCATTTAAGGCGGGTCCTCCCCCGCCTCCACCTCCTCTTCCAATTGGAAGGGGAGCAAGCAAGTAACGCGTTCTACCTTTCTCTGCCCTCGATAGCGTTTCCCACCACCACCACCACCACCATCACCTCATGGGAGGTACGGTAGTGCACGTAAATAGCTACTTGTCGGATCGTTTCGGAAGCCTGCATGTGCCGTTTGTTGTAGTTCGCTTAAATTGAACACCCCCTTTCCTATAAAGCGGCATAATGTTCTTCGTGTTAAGAAATTTACGATAAATTTGATACGGTAAATTGCACACATACATATAACACAACGTTTGCGATAAGAAATTTACATTTTACGATAAGAAATAGATTTTGGTTAAAATTTCAAAATGATCATTATGATTTGATAATATTTTAATAGGCAATAAAATATTGTAGACAATATACCTGTTTAAATGTATAAAGAATAGGTACAATAATGCGTTATAAAAATGAACATCACGTTCAGTAACACGTTGGTTTTGTTTTATTCTCAGGGAGCTAGCTCGTTCGTGGGCAAATGGTTTTGCACCCGCAATTTCCTCAGGACCGCTTGTTACGCAAGTTTTCCAGCCGAATTGACTGCTCTTTTCTAAGGCCAGATTATTTTTATAATTTTTCTTGGCGCTCGCCCTTTCGCCCTTTCGGTGGTAAGCAGAGCAACCCCTTGAAAAAAAAGAGAAGAAAAGCCCCCAAGTTCGAAGACCCTTTAGCCGAGTCTCGGACCTCTCTCTCTTTCTCTCTGCACCTGCTTGCCGTTAATTTTTATTAGGCAAGCGAATGACGTGGAAGCAGCACCTCTACCTCGATTAACGAAGCTGCCTGTAAAGACTTTCCTTCTCCTCATCCTCCACCTCCTCTTCTTACGTATAAAGCGGTTTTAATTACAACGAGCAACACGAGTTTTTTTTTCTCGTGAAAAGCTTCCTTCATGGTCAAGGAACTTTAAAGAATTTTTGTAATTGTTAATACACCTGATCGTCAAATTTAGTTAGTTTCATAAAACTTTAGTGACAGATATGAACAAAAAAATATGAACTACATACGTTATAGAAGAAAAATATCCCCTCCACTCCCACCATGTACACATGTTTATCCTATCAATGTAGATTAAACTCATCTAGAACATAATCTGTCAATCTAAATGAGTTGGATTAGAGTTGTAACGAGAGTTAAGAATTAAAACCTTCTTCGTTCTGATTCGATTGAAAAAATGACGTTTTGATTCTCGTTGATCTGGTGTGTGTGTGTGTGTGTGTGTGAATATCCTTAAACGTTCATATAAACGAAATTAAAGTCGTCCCTTGCATACATAAAACTACCCTCGCTTTTATTCGTGCTCGAAGGCGGTTGATCGAAGCTACTTGAACGTTGAGCAGAGGCAAACCAGAGGGGGATGGAAAACAATAAAGTAAACAAACGAGCTATTTAGATTGTGCGCGAAAAGTGTGTTCGTTCGGGAAACAAAAAACTCAGGTAGAGGTTTTAAATGTGGCGTGGCCACTCTTTGCAGTGATAGGGTAAAAGAGAAAAGAGAAAGAGAGAAAAAGTAAAGGAAAGGGCATATAAAGAGAAAAATAGAGAGAAAGAAGAGAAGAGGTAGTAGAATCGTTGAGAGTTGGTAGTACGCTTGTACGAACCATTGTACGTGCTTCTTCTGCATCGAAAGAATTTTAATATTTGCCAATTTAGCCTGGCGTCCGAGAGAGGTAAAGAGCCGAGCTTTTCCTGGCTCACGATAACCACATCAAGGCGTTTTCCAACGGTTCAACTTTTGCCTTTACATTAGTCAGTTACCCTATGCCTGTGGCCCTTCTGGCTCAACCGTGATCTAACGAAGAAAGAATGAAAAAGTACTGAGCGCGCGCGAAATAACTGCTGAAATCGCTAGGTAGAGAAATCCTCTGTTAGATAGGAAACAACGTATGTATTCATGGTAATTGGAAATAGTAGTGTATTCCTTCCAACGTCCAACATGAATTTCCGCAATAAACATCGACCCAAGTTCTCTGGAAACAACCGACCGACCGACCGACCGACCAACAGTTGGGCGCTCGACAAAACGGTTCTCCTGGCTTCTATGAGAAAGCCAGGGTCCTTCTTCTTCGGTCACAGGGAGTGAGCCAATGTCCTGTAAGTAAAGGACCAAAGGCAGACGGAGAGTGGGAGAGGAGGAGGAGAAAGCAAGCGGAGATGCGAGCGCAGTCGCGACGAACTTTGATATTTCGTAATTCCATTGCTCGCAATTAGGGACGGTAATTACCATAACCATTAGCGGGCTAGCGGGACGGGGGATCGGGAAACTACCCGGAACACTCGAGATACCCGGAGTGTGTCCGAGACATAAATACTGGTGGTCAGCTCTCCCGTAAGAACGGGGCCACACTGTCCTGTACGGGCAGCAACGTGCGAACTCCCCCGACGAAGCCGGACACACAATCAGAAACTTCCCTGAGGAATGCGACCTGCCGCGAGTTTCTTAGGGCGGTCGAATTAAACTCGTTTCGTTTGTGCCAACGTAGCTGGGAGTGGTGCTCCAAGCTGACAAGGAAGGACCGCAACCTGAAAGACGTCTGAGGTTGGAGAATGGAAGGCGATTTAAACCCTACCCACGATCTATCTTCAAATGGAAAATTACCTTTTCATGACAAATTTTATTATCTTTCTTAACTCATTATTACATTTAAAAAAAAAAAAAAACAAATCAAGTATATAAAATAAAATTGATAGCAGTATAAATACTATTGAAATGTTAACAATTAAAAAAAGTAAGTAATTACACTCATTTCAAGAATTAAAGTAAATTTAATTAATTCGATATATATATGAAGTTTGAAACGTTGCCCGTATCGAATAGCCATCCGATATATCCAATTTTCTGAACGGAAAAGTACATTAACTAAATGTTCAATTGCTATTAGGGATCAGGAGTGGTCACTGGCCGAGCAACTCTGGTTTTCCTACGACATCGTAACTGCATTTCCCCTGCAGCAGCCCAACAAATTTACCTCCACTTGTACTTTGTGGTATATATATATTCCTCTCTCTCCCCTTTCTCACCCACGACTACCTCTTTCATCCTCTTAACCCCTTGGATTCTATTCCTACTTTCCTCTTTTCTCTTTCTCATTCAGCTTTTCTATAGGGGTATCAATTAATATGTCCTGTGTAATCCTCCTCACAATGAATGCTGCGTTCAACACACGCAGTTTGTTGTCCTATTTTTAGGACCAAAACTTTTCATTTTCCTAACTTATGAATTCATGGTAATTTCCTCAAATTCTTCTTAAAACCTTAATCTTTTTCTTTTAAATTTTCATTGCACAATGTGAAAACATTCAGAAATAAAATACGAAAGGTTGAATTGACGTTGGAAAAATTCTTTTTTTAAATTGAATAGATAAAAATGAATAATAATAAATAAAAAAGTAAAAAAAACGATTGACCGTTCCGTAAGACTAAACTAGAAATTCGGTGACGATCCATTTCCCTCGTCTCATTTCGCGAGGAATTCCTAAATCTCCTGAGACACAAGAGATGTCTCGAAGTCGATAGTGATTAAAACTTTGACTTAAACTATGCTGTCCAGAACTCGGTTAGCTATTCGAGAATCGATTTAGTATTCCGGTTATGCGATAGCTGTGCAAAGCTAGACTCACTATGCCGATCAGCCTCAAACGAAATGAGACTACATTTCACTTTTGTTAAATAATTCTAACATCTTCTACTACATGATATGTTATAACTGTACATATTAATTATTAATTTACATATATTATCTTTGATAAATGTTACAGACAAAATTATAGAAAACAAATCATAGTATAATCATATATATAATCACACAATGAAATATAAGTAAATAATTTTGTTAATAATATTTAAATTATTTGGATACTAAATTTATTTTATATAAATTTTTATTTTTATTTTACGTAAATTTATATAAATTTATATTTTTATTTTATAATAAAATATTATAAATTTTTTCTAATATAAATAATAATTTTATTTATATATTTATAATATATAAATAAAAAATATTTTAATTTTTATATAATAAATAAAATAAAATATTTATATTATAAAAATTAAAAATAAATATTTTTAAATTTAAACGATAAGACATATCATCTTATCTTACTACACACATGTTTTATCTTACTACACACATGTCTTATGTACAAACTAAAGGTAATCTAAATAAGGGTATGAGAATGCGGGCCTAAACGTCGACTAAGCATCCTGATTTCCTTCAACCGATCAAATTCAACGAACGAAAGAAAGACGGTACGTAAGATGGATATAGGGAGAGAAGAGGAAGGACAGGGGGTAGAAGAGGCGCCAGGAAGACCGAGTCGTCGATTTATACGCACTAAAATCGACGATGCGTGTGATCAGCTTGCGTCACGTAAACTTCCTCATGTATTCCCTTTTGTATTATACTTTTCTATACATGCATGGGTCAACAAAATATTGACGTAATATGAAATTATTGAAATAATAAAATTTTATGTTAAAATAAATCAAAATGAATTGAATTGAATTGAATCAATTAAAAATGACTATTCAATGAATTCGTTTAACACTTAATTTATATTTTTTTAATTTAATATTTTTTTTAGCACTGTAATGACCGCACATCTATACAGTCAAATGTTGACAGAGGTTGAAAATATTTTAGAAGAATTAATTGAAACAATTTTGATCAAAATTCACGAAATAATAAAACATGTGCTAACATACACATAAAATAAAAAAAAATTTAATAACAAATTTTAATATTTTTCTCTTGTCTGGTAATTATTAAAACAATCACCTATATGTAAAATTATATTTTAGCACACATATGTTGTGTAAGCGACCACTAAAGTGTTAATGAGAAATTATTGTTTCTTTGAAGAATCATATAAAAGAAGTTTACTTTACCTGTACGTTTGATTTGAGTTGTTATTCATGACAAATACAGGTAGGTCAAGCCTTTGAAAGGATGCCAACCCCTTTGGATGTGTCTCATAAATATTTTGCATCGCATTTTTCTGCCCCTTCATCCCTTATTCGAAACGAAGAGGAAAATGTTTATCGTATATTATAGGAAGAAAAAGGAGAGGGAGTCAAAGTGGTAGAAAACATTTGTTAGGATAAATTCCAGCCGTCTGTTATAGAAAAAAAAAGAGAAAGAAAAAGAGAGAGAGAAAATCGGCGAGAGAAAATACCCGAGAAGTTTTGAATGTAACGAATTACACGAATATTTAATGTATATACATGATTTCGAATTTTGTCAGTGTGCACAAAAATAGTTAGAGCGAACGAAAGGGGACGGTGGACGAACCACCGGTTTCTCTACTCCGAGCTCGCTCGTATCAATTACCTAACTGCGTTTCCGGAAAGGGAATAAAAAAAGAGAAGAGAAGGGAGGAAAAACGCACAGAGAGAGAGGAAGAGAGAAAGAGTGAGACGATTTCTCGCTCGTGCTGTCCCATTTGTCTGTCGGTAACTTTATAATTAATAACATTATAGAGGTGTCGGTTATTGCGAAATTCACTCCTCATCCAACCCAAACTAGTCTAGCTATTTTTCTCTTTTGATTTTTTTGTTTTGTTTTTTGTAATTTTCTTTTTTCTTCTTCTTTTTTTTTATCATACACACGATAACGATTCAAATGACCGAAAAAGAAACTTCCCCCCCCCCGATTCAATTCCCTATAACCTTCATGGGCTCTTTTATTTCTTAGAAAAAAGAACACTTCAAAAAGAAACACAAATTACAAAAATAATTAATATATCGTATAATATTTTTTCATTACATGCAAAGGGATGAAATTACGATGCAATTTAGTTCATACATGCAATAAACTAAAATAAACAAACACACACATACACACAATAAAGAAAAATGTATTTATATCGAGTAGGATGCATCGTAGCGTAAGGAAGAAGAAATTTACGTATCCCAGGATCGATAGATCGCAAGCAACGAAAAGAAACGATGTGGTTTCCGTATTTTGCATTCGGCCCATTCTTATTCCCCTGAAATAACCTTAAATTCTGTTTGGTAGTCCTTTTTACACAAAGGACCGATATGTAGATCGGGTGCGGGGTCCGCTTCGCATGAAAAGCTAATATCGTACCGCTACGTGTTCCGCGTGCGTGATGTTACGAGAAAGCTCCAGCAAAGCTTGAAGAGAGAGAAAGAAAGACTAGAAAAAGAGAAATAAAAAGAAAAAGTAAAGAAAAGAGAAAGAGAGAGAAACTATGAACGAGGCGTAAGGAAGAAACGACGAGGGTGGGAATTTGAAGAAATTCGCTCGCGATAAAACCGATCATAGAATAGTCTACTATATGCAAATTTTCTTTCTACTCCCCTTTATATAAATATATATACGTATATAAATATATGTGGGTGAGTGTATGTGTATATATATATATGTATATATAAAGAAGAGAAGTTTATTTGAAATCTAGATCGATTCACAACTTCGAAATGCGGATTATTAAAAAGGTTTAGGACTCCCCTTGGTGAAAATCTCGTTCCAGTAATTATCGAAAGTGTCGAAGCAAGAGCCTCGTCGTCGTCAATGAGACAGAATTCTCCCGCAGAGTTAGAGACAGACATCTTCTCCGAACAACCTATTTCAAATTGAATGTCTCCAAATGTATTACTACTGGCCATACCTCTTACCTACACATTGCAATGTTGCAAAAGAAAATAATATTTTTAGTGTTAGAAAAAAAGCGTAATTTAAAGAAATGTAAAATGTATATTTTAAGTATGTTTTATAAAAATAAAAAACAATAAAAATATTATTTCTAAAATACTGTTTAATCAAACGTTGCATATGTGAATTAATACTGAATTTGTGTATATGCCTTTTAACACATTTTACAATTAAGTACAAAATTATTAATTAATTAGTTATATTATCTTATTTTATTTATTTTACGGAAGTTTGATAAACGAAGATTGGTAGGAATAGAAGATAAAAATTATTACTGATGACTAAAACAATATTCAATAGATAAACTGATTAAATATATATAGGTATACATATTCCAATGTATATGTATTTTAATTATGATGAATTTTTGTTGAAAAATTTTCAAAAGAAAATTTGATTTACAGAAGGTACCATGACTTTTCTTGATTCTCAACAACGTTAACTGTCGTCGTAGTCGTCGTAGTCGTCGTTTCGTTTCGTTTTCTCGTCGTGGCGGGTGACGTACGAAACCGTACTGCTTTTCGGATGAAATAGGCAGTGGTAGTAACGTCTGGAACGGACAGATCCCATTCCGGATCGCAGATCTGCCACCCGCAATTTCACCCACCCCAAGCAGCTCGCTTCTGACCGCGACTACGGTGCAAAAGTTTACCTTGCTCTCGCTTCGTTCGCCGCACCTTGCAGGTGAAACGAAAGACCTTAGCTCCGATGTGAGAATTCCATCGTGCATCGCTACCCTCTCTCTCTCTCTCTCTCTCTCTCTCTCTCTCTCTCTCGTTAGTTTGTCCGAGCTAACATTGCAACGAACCGACAAGGTGAAACACTATTTCTAACAGAATCTCGTGTAAAGTCTTTTACTAAACAAAGTATGTTACGGGAAATTGTATGCATGAATGTGATATATGTGTAACCAAATACGATGGAATGAATGAACGAATACAAAACTTCAAAGTTATTATTATTATTGTTATTATTATGTAATTAACTTATTTCAAATATCTTATTTAAATGTCAATTATTAATCGTAACAATATGTGATATCAATTAATATATAAACATAATATAATTATAATTACTATAATTTAATAAAATAAAAACTATAATTTATTATATAATATCATATATTATAATTTATTAATTTATATATTATTTATATATAATTATATAATATTAATATTTTATAATATCATATATGTATTAATAATTCTTTTTTCAAATTAAGAAAACTCAGAGATCCAATGAATCTAACAAGAATTACGATATATTATATAAATATACAAATTACGATAATCAATAAATAAATAATATATAATAGTATCTTGCATTAATAATTCTTTGTTTCAAATAAAGAAAATTGAAATTCAATCTCATTCAATAAGAACAATTCTTTTTCGATACAGATCTATAGCTTTTTTTAATCAATAGTATATTTTCCGAATACGAACGAATACTCTGTCGAATATTTTCTGATACGAAGTGGTACGACGAGTAAGGTGAATCGTCTAGTTTTGCGAACGCATCACAGATATTTTTGTGCGTAACTTTAGTTGTCAACAGTTTTATGATCGACGCCCTCTTCGTGTTCGTACTGCCTTCGCATACTCCCTTTCTCATCCTTCGAACAAGACGTCTACCACCCTTCGTTCTATATCTCTCTCTTTCTCTCTTTTGAAAAGCATCGTTCACCTATCACTTATATCTCTGGAGTGCATTTCATTTTTGCGAATACCATGAAAACTATCGAAAACCTCCGGGTATGTATTCGTTACAACTCATGTCGCGAAATTTATGAACGAACGATAGAAACCACGAGACTACGGATTTATATACGCTCTTATGTTTGTGTATACATATATATATATATATCTTTCGAGTAGGGGGGGAAAAATACGTGAGAGATAGATTTTACACGCCACTTTTACAACCGGAACGTGGTGGCTATCGCAAGACGAGTCATCCCGACGTAAACACTTCTTTTTCTCTGAATGACGAGAACACGATTTTCACTAACATAAATCTGTTATTATCTTCAGACGATTTTGTTCAACTATAAAATTACTCCTTGCATTTCAACAAAGTGTCAAAATGTTCTAAAAACATCGATACGTTTGATTGTTCTTTTCCAAATAAGATTCAATTCTTAATAAGAATTTTTATAGATTTTTTTATTTTTATTTGAAAAAATTTGTAACAGTATATTGTAAATTTTTTGAAATCTGTGTATTATATTCGTTGCTTTTCAACAAAGTGTTAAAACCTTTGAAAGACATCAAAGATGCCAGTTGTTGTTCCTTCTAAACAAAATTAAATTCTTAATAAAAAAAAATTATTTATTATTTTATATATTTGTTTATTTTTTTTTAATAAAATTTATTCTACGTCCTAGTGTATTGTAAATTTGTTGATGTCTATGTATAATGGTACGTTCATCATGATAAATCGGTGGGCTAACGCGCACAGAGTTTCAATTTGTTGTAACGGATATAATGACGCGAGGGTTGGGGTGGGAAAGGGAAGGGGTAGGGTAAAAGCAAGATGAAGAGAGACAGAGAAGTTGTTGGTAGAACCGACAAGTTTAGATTTCCCTGACCGGCCTGGTGGTATAACATATATATGTATGAGTAAAGACCGGAACGTTGCTTTGGTCCATCTCATGGGAATATTCTAATCTTTGCTAACATTTCTGCAAATTACAACGCATAAAACATTCTTTTGTAAAATTATTAAACACATATACATACATGTGTCATAGCTCAAATGTCCATCAATCAAATATTCAAATAATCAAACGTATCAGACGAACTTATAAACAAAAAGTTCAATTATTATCTTTACTTACCTTCCAAAGTAAAATATACTACGTAAAAGAAAAAAAGGAAATATTAGCTTCTGTTTGCGGATAATATTGATTAACGTCCTGACACCCTCAGACTCCGACAAATTTCATATTTCCTTGTCACGAAAGCTACCGTTCTCCTAACGAGTTCGAGTTACGATATCCATATATATATAAAACTCACGCAACATTTCCTTCCTTTCCTATTTCTACTATTTACTCTACTAATCTTCCTTGTATTTGTATTATGTTCCTATGTTTGAAAAATATTGTCATTAGATTAAGAATACACTTTCGTAAAATCGATTCAAAGAAATAGTTACCAACCAAATATTGGAAGATTAATTTATTTTGAAAATAAATAAAAATATATTTATTTTCAAAATATATATATATATATATTTTATTTTTTATTAAATTTATTAAATTTGTTATTAACTTTAATTTATTTTATTTTTATTTAATTTTTGTTAAATCTATTAAATTTTTTAAATAAATATATAAATATTTATTTAAATATATTTTAGTTTTATTAAATTTATTAAATTTTATTGTAATTAAATTTTTAAATTAATATTAATTTATTAATTGATTATTTATAATATTAATTAATAATTAAATAAAATAAATAAAAATTAATTAAATATTAATTTATATATTTTATATAATATAATAAATTATATAGAATATATATTATTTTTTATTATTGAATTATTAAATTATATAAAATATATAATTATATAATTTATAATAATATATGTATAAAAATTATTTTTATACTTATTATATATATAAACTTAATTTGTTTCCGTCACCTCCAAAAAAGCATTCCCTATTTTTATCATACCACAAAAATGTAAGCACTCTTGCAATGAAATTAACTTCAATTCAACCACCTACTAGGTAACAAGAACCTTCTCAACCAATTTGTTCTTCTACTTCTTCTTCTTTTTCTTCTTCTTGTTTTGTTGTTGTTGTTGTGTTGTTTGTTGTTCAACAAACTGTTGTAAAATTACTAGCCGTGGCCGCCTTCGTACAGCTATGAGAGTAACGTTAACGATATTTGTACCTGGAACCAAGCCTGGAACTTCTCTGTCATCCTTTCGCTCCCACTTTGCAGCCTTTCCTTTGCCCAACGGCTGCTGGCAAAAGGGCTTACCACGGCTAATGGTCAAGTCTTCACGAGGTAGTCACCACAAAGTGATCGGCCTTCTACACTTGGAAGAACGCGACAGCAACAATTTTACTAAGAATCCCATTCTAAATTTATTATTTCATTCTATTATATTGGGTTGTCCGAAAGATTCATACAGATTTTTGATAGATGTCATTTAAGTTCTTTTGCTAAAAAAAGACCTGAAAAGTTCTGAAATGAAATCTTGAATTTACCCTTAACCCATTTTACCTGTCAATGAATTTTTATTGGGACGTATTTTCAAATAATTTTTTTTAATAACTGCAACTTTAAATCAATAATTAATGACATAAAATAATTGTTATATTTAAATAAAAAAAGAAAAAACAATTGTTGCAAAAACTATCTATCATCTATTTGGTTAGTATGAATTATACTAATATATAGTATAGTATTTTAATTATATTAATAATTATATAATTATAATAATAATTAATATAATAATTAATACAATAGTAATTATACTAATATATTATAGTATAGTATTTTAATTATACTAATATTAATAATTATAAATAATTATTATATTAACAAAATTAATAATAATTAGAAAATAGTAATTAATATAATATAATAATGTAATATAATAATTATATTATTATATTATAATTATTAATAATAATTATAGTAATATATACATAATATAATACTATTATATGCATAATATAATATGAATTATATTATATTATCAAATGTGTTGCATTTTTCAATATTTCATCAAAATCTTCACGAATTTTTCAAACAACCCAATATATAATAAAATCTTCGTATAAAAATCAAGAATAAAATTTAATAAGGAAAATCTGAAAGATAAGAGAAGAAGGAAATTAAGCGAAGAAAGAAATTCGAATTTAATCTACGACGAGAAAGGAAGAAACAAAGAATGAAAAAAAAAGAAATAAAAAAAAAGAAAAAGGAACGTCAGTTGATCGTCGAATTAGCAGAAAATCTCTCGCTGCCTAACAGCCGATTAACGATCTACGTCGAGATTGCAATTGTACCGCTTCGACGGACTATACAACCGAAGTGGAAGGAAGGAAGGAAGGAAGGAAAAGGTAGAAAGAGGGAAAAGGAAGGAAGGGATTAAAAAATGTTTCGATATAAAAGCAGATATAGCGGGGCTCTGTCTACAAGAACGCGCTACGTGAAAAAAGGGGGTGGAATGGTGTACCATGGTATGGGTATGGGTAGTATAGGCATGGGTATGTTGTAGTGTGGTGTGGTGAGGAGATGAACAAGAGGGAAAGAGATAGAGTATTAAAAAGAGAAAGAACGGGGAGGTAGGGAGGAAATCCAAGTAATTAACAACTTTTTGAAGCCGAGGGATAATCTCTGGACGGATTCCCTTCGTTTGGCTGAAAGAGTTTTCCCCGGCGCTAAGCCGTGACCATTTGGCCAACGTCGTCGTCGTCATCGTCGTCGTCGTCGTCGTCGTCGCCGTCGTCGTCGTAGTTCGTAGTCGTAGTCGTAGTCCTTTTCTCAAGTACCGAGTCTCCACGTTCTCTCTCTCTCTCTCTCTCTCTCTCTCTCTCTCTTTCTCTCTCTCTCTCTCTTTTCCTCGGTATTTATAATTAAACTTTTTCCTTTTTTTTCTTTCTTTTTTTTTATTTTTTTCCCCCAACCAGTACTGCTCGTTCTGCTCTTCAGCTTTTCCGTCTATTCCTCGTCACGGCGTTGGTCCTTAGTGATTCTAATTGTCGAAGCCATCGTGCTTGCTTCGTCAGAAAATTTATTTCTACGGGATACGCACGTTTATTCGCAAAGTGGGAAAGCCCTTTGCTCACCCTGTGTTAAAAGAGGAGAGAGAGAGAACATTTATTTTTTTTTCTAGTTCTTTTTCAGGTTCCTCCTTCTTTTTCAAAAAGCAATCGACCGTAATTAGAGTTTTATTTCTTTTTCTTTATCTGTTTACAAGTACAATCGTATGAATAACCTTATCCCTATATAATTAAATCCTTTCGAATCTAAGGTTGTTTTGTTTTATACTGTCGTGTTATGCTGTGATTTTAATTTTGTCGAAGTATTAACGAAATGTACATAATTATAATTTAATCACGTTTTATATGATAATGACATATTTAGACAAATTTTTTAATAGTAGTCGTCATTAGTACAA
This sequence comes from Polistes dominula, assembly GCF_049000335.1. Taxonomy (NCBI): domain Eukaryota; kingdom Metazoa; phylum Arthropoda; class Insecta; order Hymenoptera; family Vespidae; genus Polistes; species Polistes dominula. The sequence goes on along the minus strand of NW_028301152.1, from coordinate 9,266,298 downwards.
TGCGAACGTTTCATGTTGAACTAATGTATTCAACGTTAATATACAAAAGGGTTTGAAATATTCATGTTTTTTTGTCTTTCTTGCATAAATAAAATAATTTTAAAATTTGACAAATAAAAAATCAAATAGAAAGCTCCTTTTTAACTTAAAGATTATCATATTCATTCTATCCGTTAAGTACTAACCTACAATCAATCAACTAAGTAATAGCAACTTTGTATTCGTAAAAATATAATAAATTAATAATTAAATATTACCAATTATCAAGATTAACGAACTATATATTAAAAGAATGATTTCTATACAAAAAATATTACATAAAATAACCATTAAATATAACAATGTAAAATAAATGAACAATGTTGAAATTAATCAAGTTGCATAATATATGTTAAATAAATAAAAAAAATATATTTTTCAAATATTGTGGGTAATAATAGAGAGTAGTATCTGTCACTGTCACGAATGTAACGTCACTGTCTTCAGTTTGCCACATTTATTATTTGTTTTCCTTCATGTTACTGTATATCTGTAACCAGTACACGAAGGTAGAAGAAACATACGCGACCTAGAGACTTGTACATATGTAGAGAAACGAAACAACGTAGATATGATTCAAACACGACGAATGACTCGCCTATTGTCATCTCGCTGTTAATTAGATATCTAGACTCTCGTCTCTGATATTCACCTTACACGAAGTGTGCATCGCACGCCGGGTCCATTGTCAAACGAGCTCTGCCTCTTTTGCGTGTCGTCTCCTTCATTCCCTTGTAACCATCCTCCTCCTCCTCCTCCTCCTCCTCCTCCTCCTCCTCTCTTCACTTCTGCTACCCTCGAGTCTCCCATCGAAGCAAACACAGCGGCGGTTGACTATGTTCCCCGACTATAAATGGACTCGGCATATTCGCTAGACCGAAGGGGCCAATATTACAAGGTGGTTAGAACGTGACACAAATCCTTGAGAAGAAACTCGCGAATTTGAAACTTTTATCACTTGGTCCTCTAGTATCTTCTTTTATAACAAAAATTTTTTAATACGTCAACCATATATGGAATAATTATTATATTATTTTTTTTTTTTAATATATTTGTATCAAATAATTTTTATATTTTTTTACAATAACATCTAACAATTCTATCTTGGTATATTATTATAATCTAATAATATACCATATATACCAATAGTATAATAATTATATATAATATAATAATATAATAAATATAATAATATAATAATTATTAATAATTAGCATTTTTTAAAACATTTTCTAATACGTCAACCACATATGAAATAATTTATAAATATATATAAGGTATATATATTAAATTTTTAATATAAAATATAAAATATAGTATTTTTAATAATATAATATTTAATATATATTAAATTTTTTTAAAAATATATTCCTATTAAATAATTTTTATATCCTATCAAAATAAAATCTAACAATTCTATTTTAGTATATTATAATTATTAATAATTGACATTAGGAATTCGAAAAATCATTCCTGCGCATACAAAATCCCACCAGTGTTCCCATCCCTGAACATCTTAGTATAAATATACAAATTAAAATAATAATTTGACATTAAATGTAGAAAATAAATACATGTATTAAATCTTTAGTAAAGAATCTGAACAACTCGATTGAGAAACTCGTTGTCGTTGTCGTTGTCGTCGTCGGACATTAATTGGCAGCGGAGATCTTTGTTCCTGGGCGCGTTTTCATCCATTGTCGTCCTGAGCGAGCACCCGAAGTCGTCCTGTCACGGTTCGGTGACCACATTCACGGGATTAGCCAGGATCCGCGTGAACGCAGCCACGGCACGTAATTGCGGTACGAATTTCTATGGGTTACACCGCCCAGATAGGAGTACGGGTATAACCATACTCTCAACTCACTCATTCTCTTTCTCTCTTCCCTCCCCCCACTACCAACAACACCTTTCTTCTCCTTCCAGTTTTCATCGTTAACACGTTACGTTGCCACGTGTACCATCGGTGGTACACGTTAAATTTGATAGTAAAATAATTCGTACTTTTGAGAAGTAATTATGGCAACAAAACTTTGTGTGGGTTGCACTAACGGGTATCGGTAGATTCCTCAAACCTTTCTAAGGCTCTAGAGTATATTTAAAATGCGACCTGAGATTGGTAGTAGGATCTGGGAAGGTTTCTTGAACGCCGCCTGTATGCGGTCGTAGGATCTCGAGGATGTATGGTGAATATCGACTACGATACTATTTTTAACACTTCTTATTACTCTATACAATGTATATAATTAATAAACGCTGTTTATATATATATATATATATATATATATATAACGTTACTACTTCCATTCTCGATTGCTCGCTGCACTTCCACGAAATGAATGCTACTGAGGTTTTCGGTTAAATCTTTTTCACTAGAACTGCGATTCAAGTTAACTACGTTTGTTAAGACCACATTTCAAGTTAGAAACTTTATACTAACTTTTTTCCCCCTTTCAACACCCAAGTATTCATTTTTATCAATGAAAATGTATCGTATGTTAAGTTCTACGTTAAGTTGTTATTAAAATCGTTTAGGATTTATATATAATAATGTTGATAATAATATTCACGATAATATTTCATTTTTCGCAATGTCCAACGTGAAAAAGTGACTATGAAGTTATATATGGAAAATAAAGGTAAGAGAAAATGCGAAGAGTTAGGCTTCTGGAAACTGAGAGAGAGAGAGAGAAAGAGAGAAATGGAAAAGGATCGTAATCCGGCACCCTTCGACGACCCGGTCCAAACAGTGAAATGAATTATATTATTTGCCACTCTCGGGGTAGAATAATTAAAAGACGGCATGGCGCCTTGCATGGCACTCAACTGCTTTTCCGGCGATTCGTCGAGTTGAAATAGAGAAAAAGAAAGAGAGAGAGAGAAGGGTGAAAAGATTGACAGTGAATTATTTAACTCCCACAATTAAGGGGATCTAAGGATCCATTTTATTTCTTTAATATCAACTTTGAAGACAACTTTCCTTTAAACGTTCATCTTATACTTACACATATATTTAGTACGTCAGAGATATACTAAAATATAAGTATACAATAATGATATTTCATATACTATATACTAATATAATACTAGTATATATAATATTTTTAATTTATAAGACTAAAATTACTAGTATATATAATAATAGTAATATATAATAACTAGTATTTTAGTATATCTTTAATATGCAGTAATAATAATATATATAGTATATTATATATTATATATAGTAAATATATTACAATACTAGTATACTATAATGATATTTGATATACTATATATTAGTATAATACTAGTATACTATAATAATATTTGATATACTATAATACGATATACTAGTATTCCTATACATCAAAGATATAATAAAATACTAGCATATTACTAGATATATAATACTTTTAACTATAATACTAAAATAACTTATTATTTTACATTCTTTTTATAATATTTTTCACATATACTACTAAAGTTACTATTATATATAATACTAGTTTATATTACTATATATTTTCAAGTTTATATAATTAAGTATTCAAAATTTGTCTTAAAATTCTAAGTAAACCTGATACAACGTTAAAAAAAAAACCTAATATTCATATCGTCAATTTATACACCTGAGATATCTGACTTGTCCTAAATACCATTTGCCACTCAGTCATCGTCGATTAAATCGAGTAATACTACTTCAAAGAGAGATCGATCAATTATTCGACGAATGCGAATAATGGCAAGCCTCTCGAAACGTGCTTCTTAATTACTATACCGTACTACCTGCTGTACTATACACACACATTAACTTATGTATAATCATCTTCGAATATGAAACCAAATATATATATACGCATATAAACACCATGATGACGCATACTTATACATGAATGTGTACTCGCATAACGGCAAGAAAACACGTAAACGTAGAGAGAACCTTAATCAGCACCGATGCGGGACGATGCCTAATGAAAATTGATGAGATAATCGGACGAAGAGAGTGAAGGGTGGTCAAAGGGCGGAGAAATAGGATAATACTGTTTCTAAGGCATAATGACAACCTAACCTACACACACACACACACAAACACCGGTTGGAATGTTGGACTTAGGATCGAATTACAACGTTTGCCTTTTTTAAATTGTTTCTCTTTTGAAAAACTTGTAACGTCTGAATTTCTTTTCTCGACGAAGAGAAAAAAAAAATAACCCCCCACCCTAGAAGAAAAACTTTCGAGAGGTTCGGACGACTTTTTTTCTCTCACTAAACCGTGAGAAAAGTATTTTTCAACAAAAGTTCGAAGAGAAGAAAACAGCCAGCTGAAACAATTGTTGAAGTAACGAGGCGCAAATTTCAAGAGAATGATAATGAGTAACGATCGTTCGAATATTAGAACAAAAAGTGTTTTTATGGAAACATGTGCTAAAATCAACACGAGGTTAAAAAGCAATGATACCTTTTTATTGATAGGAAATACAAATTATTATTTTCTTTTTTTAACACACCGATATGTTACCCTATACATTTATGCTAATTCTTTGAACACAAAAAGAAAATAAAAACAAAAAATCATTAGGGTATTACATAAACTTATTTATTTAATTATATATAATATATTTTATATTTTATTCTATAATATAATATATTATATATATAATTATATTATATAATATAAATTTAAATTTTTTATTTACTTTTTAAGATACATTACCCTCTATATATTTATGATAATTCCTAGAATACAAACAAACCAAAAATCATTAAATTATTGCGTAAATTTATGAAAATTAAGTACATTTTTTCAGGTAAAAAAATAAAAACAAAAAAAAAATATTCCATTCCTTTCGCGCTACGTGTAAAAGAGAGAATTTAAAAAAGATGAAAGTAGTGGTAGTAGACAGGTCCCGCGCTATTATTGCTTGTCACAGTACACTTGATTTCACTCGTACTTTAACATTTTTTTATTAATCAAAACAGAAGCCGCAAGAGCGACCGAGGGAAACGTAAGCGACGAGAGGGGGGGGGGGCAAAGAGGGAGATTCCCATCTAACAAGCAATCCCCGCTTGCAACTACCCTCTTAATTAATGCAACTTTTATTATTGTTTCCTTGAACAATCCAGACGGTTGCGCACGTGCACACACACATACACACATACAAACACTACTTTCCACGTGCCAGGATCATTTTTGCACCCTATCTTTCTCTTTCTCTTTCTCTTTCTCACTTTCTGTTCCTCTTTCTCTCTTTTGGCCATTTTCTCTTGCAATATTCCATCACCTCGACACTGTGAAACGCTTCGAAAACGCGAAGCATTATTCAAAACAACTTTTGTGAAACGCGGAAGGATAGAAAACAGAGCGGAACATATCAAGCGGTGGTGCATAAAAGCCGACGACACAAAAGTTACGAGGGTGCGAAAACCAACGAAAACGATGAGTATTATTGTAAATCTTTTTATGTTATTTCTGTGGCGTTGATTACCTAATTATTTCAGTTTTAACAATTAAACGAGTCCGACAAATATTCGTTGGTCCAACATACGTTTGTACCTACCCCGAAAAAATACAAATAAAAATATAAAGATGGAAAGTACAAAAAGGGTGATTTTTCCTTTTTTTTTTGCGAAGAAAAGTTCTCATTAAATTTAAACAAAAAGAATATAATAAAGAAAGATTATAAACAATTCGTTGATTGATAACAGTAAAAGAAAAAGAAAACGTCCATTTACAGGTTGAATAAACAAAATAAATGATATTTACTTTTTGAGAAGATATTTTAATTTCGAAAATGATCTTACCACCGTTTAAATTTTCTTCACACGATTTCAAACTCACACAATTACATCCAAAGTCTAAAAACTAATGGAAATTTTATTAGAATTTTATTTTAATGAAAAAAATTAACGACTACTTCCAATCTACACTTAGTGAGTATCAGTTCCGCAATTATTAAACACAGTTACCACGATTCAGTGGTTCGGACAATTGGCCAATTAACAGAGAGAACGTCCTCTTCATTGTAACCCCTGTCCTTGTCGACGGCTTACGAGAAACTTTTCGACTATGGAAAATGAAAAAAAATTCACATTGACGCGATCTACGTCACTGGTGTACCTGGTATACCTCAGCAAAAGAAAAAACATTGCAGTTTCGATCTCGTTCGAATGTAAATGGCTTGACGTTGAAAATTATTCGTTCCTTACGCGATTTATGAAGCAGCTACCACCACCTTCCCACCTCCTCCTTCTACCACCACCTATCTCTCTCTCTATCTCTCTCTCTCTCTTACAACCCCATAAGAAGAAGAAGGGTGTATGAGTTGAGAAATTCAAATGTTTGAGTTAACTAATTTCGTATTCCAAGGTAATCGTTCCACGCGAGTCCCCGTCGTGAATCGTAAGCACTAAGAACTTTTCGTACCCGAAGAAAGCTCGCGTTATGTTCGACATTTCGGAAGAATAATCGCAATGGATTATTATACTAATGCTAAATATTGTATTATCGAGTTACGTTACAAAATTTTAACTCTTGTTTTTATTTTTTTTAATAAATTTTTCGTCAATTGGTATTGATCAATCTTAAAACGTATTGATAACACGATTATTTTACGAATTACTTGCAAATAATAAAATCGTAGGACGTTTTATAAGTTCGATGTTTTTCTTATGAAGTTTTTCCTTTTGACACACAGAGTATTGTGATATTACAAACAAGGTGATAAGATTTAACGAACCAAATGCATTTAATAGGACTATTTTCTTCCAATTCGTGGATCATATCACCGTCAATCGGAAACTGCAAGTGCGCGAAATTGAAAGAAAATCACAGAAAAAAACAGAGTTGGAAGTGAGGGGAGAATTGTTGTTGCCTAAAGCTTTCCTATTTTCTTTTCAACCTTCTAGAATTATAAGAAAAAAAAGAAGATAAAAAAACGCAGTTAGAAAAGGGAAGAAAAAGGATCGGTCGAACCAAAGGAATAGGAAAATCCGGACAAGTTGGCAATAGGAAACAATAGTGAAGCGAAAAACAAAAAAGTTTTGAACCCACCTCCCCGAAGTCTAACCTCCCTTTCACTTCCATCCCTACCCCAATAATCTAACCCCGTTCACCGTACAGGGTCCTTTTCGTTTTCCGATAGACTTCAATTATGAGCTTCCAGGATATAAAAGAAATCTCAATATTACTGACAAATTTGAAAAGTTCCATAATTGATTCCTTGCAGCCGTTTTGTTCTTCCTTCTCTTACGCTCACATTATTCACTCACACTTTCTTTCTTTCTTTCTCTTTTTATCTTGAATGCATCCCAAACTGAAAAGACAGAGTCAGAGAATACGATGAAGAAGGAGAGGAGGTGGGAGTGGGGTGTTTGGGGGTAGAATTAAGGGGTGAAAATGGGAATGATGTAAGGGTGCGAAAGCGACTGACGAGAACAAAAACAAAGAGTTTCAGACTGGTGACTGTCCGATCGAAAGGATTGTCTCTTCAGCTTTCGAAATACCTTCGAGAATACTGACAACTTTGTCTTAACTGAAAATGAACGTTGTATGACCTATCTCTTTCTTTTTCTTTCTTTCTTTTTTACCCCTTTTTTCTTTCTTCTTCGTTTCCCTGATATTCATCAAAATGAAAGAAAAGCTTCTTCTTCTTCTTCTTTTTCTTTTTCTTCATTCTTCAAACGAGATATCGTCGAATTCTTGTAATTCCACAAAAAACGTGTAAAACATTAAGTAAGTTTTAAGCTTACAAGGAAAAATATCTCAGAAAAAATTTAGATTATATAATAATAGATTTTTTGTTCTCACCCATAATTAAAATAAAATAAAATTTTAATATATACATTTAATTTTAATTATAATAATACATAATAATTTAATTTTAACTAAAATAATATTAATATTCATATATTTTTAATTAAAATAATAATATAATAATATAATATTTTGTAATATATTAATATTAAAATAAAATTAAATTAAATAAAATCTTCCGCGATAAAATAAAAACAAAAACAAAAATATAATTTCGTTTTATCTTAAAAGAAGAAGATACACGCAAGAGATACATTGCAAAATTTTCTCAAGCAAAATACTTCTACTATTATTATAATACTATCCTATCAGTTATTTTTCTATCGATAACGAGACAAAAGGAAGATGATAGGAAAGTCGTAACGATGTCCGAAAGGGAGACGCATTGTAACGGTAGAAAAGTAATAACGATTTATCGTAGTAATTACCGTGGACATAATCGATGGTCATTAACGTTTCGTTATGGCCACCATACGTCCTCGATAAGGACCACTTTTATTAGCCACAAATTACTACAGTAGCTACAAAACTATACCTACTCACGACCAATCCTTAGCGATTGTTCGGGAAGATGCAACCATCGATAATCTTACAAGAACAATATCGTTTATTTTTAAGGGATGAAAGAAAGACACACAGAGGGGTTGAAGGGAATTTTCATCGTTAATCAAAACGATGATTTAAAGACACTTAATCAAAAGTAGTTGATACCATTAAAAAAAAATATGAAATTTTAGATCATCAAAGAATACAAAGATGATTCTAAAGAACAAGTTCGATAGATCGATAGTAGAATTATATCGAGAAATTCGAGTATCACGTATCCCAGTCGGTGTGTCAGTCACGTATGCATATCTTGAGGGTATCGTAGTGAAACTACCCCAGCAATGTTCGCTTCTTCCTTTCCATCTCGAGCCTTCCTCCTTCACCCTTGGCAAACCTTCCACCCCCTCGCGCGTGGTCAGTCCCGTGAGAGCGTGGAGCCGGACGTACGTGGTCAACGCAGGCCAAACTGTCGGCGAAGTTACGTAAAATAGTTAGCGACACTTCCACCGAGTGAACTCCCCCATCCTCCTCTCCTCCTCCTTCTATCATCCACCCCTCCATCTTTCTCGTTCTCTCTGAGCTTTCCTCTTTCCAACCCTCACCCGTCCCCACCCCTAAGCTCTGGTACTAGCAGACGGTAGTGGTACGGACAGGGCAACTCGCTAGGAACCTTCTGAATAAAAGGAAGAGACGAACGTACTCATGAAAGAGGATAGAGAAGGATAAGAGAATTAGAGAAGGCAGAAGGAAGGTAAAAGAGAGAGAGAGAAAGAGAGAGAGTAAAGCCGTGATGTTGCTTCCGTACGTATGTCCGTCCATCCGTCACTGATATATGACCAGCATGGGGACCTTACGCCCTCCCTGAGATACAACACGTTCGTGACCGATCGACGCAGATACTACCTACCTATATATATATATATATATGTTATATCTGCGTATGACCACAAAACTCCGTTCAAAACTCTGTCCCTAGAAACGAATCAGTCATATGTTTTTTTTTCTTACTTTTTCTTCTTTTTTAACCCTACCTTCTTTTCAATATCATGCGTTATTCATGGATCGATAGAAGACGATCGTTTTGTTTTGTTTTTTTATTTAATTAAAAGAATTTCTCAAATGGTAGTTAGTTTCTTTTAATTACCACTTTCCCTTTTTCTTTCTCTTGAAAAAAAAAATACACAAAAGTAAATGAGAAAGTTCTAACGCGATAAGGATTCTTGGGTCCTCCTTAACGTAGACTTTGCGATAACGAGAGAGAGTGAGAGAGGACAAAACAGAGGACCAAGTTAATTGCCCTCTCATTCGTAGCAGTGAAATATATAAGGGCATTCGGTACCTTGCTTGGTAGGATACGGAGGGCTGTTTCTACCGATGACGTTCCTGTATTTCTAGGACGCTACTAGCCCTTCTCTACTCTTCTCTGTTTCTCTCACACTCTAGTGGAACACTAGGAATCGTAGTAGTTGTTCCTGGAGAGGTTTGCACGAAATACTCGCGGTAGAAATGCCCGAAGGCACCCAACGTTGCTCTCTCATCGAGCAACGTGAGCGAACAACTACTTGGCTCCCACCAAACCGGTAGGAACCAACCATTTTATTCCATTGACTATAACGCGAAACTTACTTGGCTAAGGCACTAACCATTTTGCTATGTACCCGTTGTACCACACACCATCGCCACCAGCGAATGGTCTGTTTCCTATACACTTCCTCTCTCTCTCTCTCTCTCTCTCTCTCTCTCTCTCTCTCTCTCTCTCTCTCTCTCTCTCTCTCTCTCTCTACCGTATCCGTTCTGCCTGGCACCGACATGGAACCGGGCTAAACAGCAAGTTCAACGAAGGTACGTACCATTCTACGTTTTGCATCACTACTATCCGCCTACTACCACCTAGGGATATATACGGAATCTCCTTGAAGAGAGAGACCAACTGCCGAAGGTGCATGGGAACTCTTACACAACCATAACGCAAACCGCACCTTTCTCTAATGTCTAAGACTAAATCTTCCTTACTTCTATACACCAGTTCTATCTTTCTCATTCTAAACTAAAGCTCCGAGTTACATCTCTAACGTGGCCTAAAATCATTGATCCTCGTCATTTAAAAAAAAAAAATGTGAACGACCAATGGCGATTATCAGTCAGTGTCTTAGATCCAAGTTCTTTACGAGTAAAAAGTATGGATATCTTAGGGTCTATTGTTAAAGGGTCTTTTAAACTTGAAAAGTAAAAACTTTATTATCGATCCATTCGCACACTAACCTTAGTGGACACTCTTCAAGGTCGTTCAGCATTGCTAAGGGGTCGAAATCAAAAAGACCGTCTAGGTCAAGGTTCACAAGAAAAAGAAAAGTGTAACCTAGTGAAAAGGGGGATTGTGCCAAATAACTGGTAGTCGGTCAGACGAAAAGAAAAGAAGGAACTTTTCGACTTGGTTTCTACAACGTTAAAATATTTTTTACGATCAACTCTCCACCTCGTCATTGACACCCCTTTCATGCTTCTCTCTCTCTCTCTCTTTCTCTCGTAGCTTCATTCGCGACCGAACTTACCGACGGTCGAACTTCGGACGAGTTCGCCAAGTTTCGCCATTAGACACGGTTAAAACTTTGTTCGAAACACTTTCGTCCGCCACAGTTGCACCGTTGGCGACCGTGAAATAAACGCGCTAAAATTCTGAATATTTCTTTCAACTCCAACACCCACCAACCCCCTCCAACCCAGCCCCTTTTGCCATTCTTTTTTTCATCTCTCACTTAGGGGAACACCGTATTTCGGAAGTACTATAATTCCTGTCTTTTCTCTTCTTACTTTTAACGTTTCCGTTTGGTGTACGTTGACCTTTCGGAATGCGTGCCAACATTTTATTAACTTTTACTCGAACTTTCTAACAATTTCTCTAAATAACTCATCTAACAGTGATGCTTTTTTTTCTTCTTCATGAATAAAGAAGAAAAATCTTTGGTTTTACGTATACTCCATTTCGTTGAAAAATCTTCGCCATATGCTGCATCAATTTTGACATAAAATTCTCTTGGCCTATTTCGGACTTATCATTCAATCCACATCTAGTACGAGATAGTCTCCTAAAACAGGACCCTTTTCCCTTTCGTCCATTATCATCACAAGAGACTTTCCTAGTACCATCGATGAAAGAATACTATTTTTAGTGAAATTCCGAATAGAAATTTTTCGAAAGTATCAAAAAGCACCGCGTGTCTCCTACGGTTTGTATTTCTTCCACTACATTGACTTCGGCCATGTCATAAAACATTTTACGCGTTTCGTCTACCAAGAGTACGACACGAACCCTGGGTTTTGGTTTACGAGCTCATCGTATATCATCCAACATTTCGATACAGGATCAAAGTATATCCCACTATCCACAGATTGTGTATCGATATCCCTTTTTTTCTTCTTCTATCAAAAAACTTTGTTCACTTCTTGAAAATTTCATCGTCAAAAGATCCGTGTGTGCATATACGACGCTTAACTAGTTATTGACGAGTATACTCGTCATGGGTTGATTCTAGCGACAGAAAACGGTGCACGTTTTCAAACGAGGCCACCATGAGGGTTAAAGGGTACTCATTTCATCTTGGTTTTATCAAAAATCTAACTTATTACTAGTTCAAAGTAAGTAAAATGGATGCCCCCACCCATTTCGACATCGACGTTCCACGTTTCTAAGTAAAATTGCAATGGTATTAGTTATTTTCTGTCTCTCTTTGATACTTCTTTTATCCAACGAATGAACCCCCTTGTAGAAAACATCATCAGAGACGTTTTCAGAGACGAAAGGAGATAGTAATTCCCGAGTGGGAGGCTAATTGTCGTCGAACGAAAGGTCCGAGAGGGTGACCACATCCCCTGCGGCACCAACACGGCAAGGCACTCAAGCTCGGTCGTCTTTTAACTCGTGTGGTGCACATTCCTCCAACGTGCGAGAGGGTTAAACGGAGTTACTCGGTTCCCCTCTAAGCCTGTTATACGTCTCGAGGGGCTAGGACTATGGGTTCTTCTCTTTTTCTCTTTCTCTTTCTTTCTTTCTTTCACTTTTTCGTCTCATTCAGACGACGTGGATTTTTCCTAAATGACTCCGCGACTCCTACCTAGTCTTACTTACGACTTTTAATCGAAACTTTTCCATACGAATTATTCATTAAATTGATCTACGATAAATTATTAAATGATCAAATAAATCTTTTGCATTTTAATTTCGATTTTGTCGATATTTTTTGAATGTTACTTTTATTATTTCAATCGAACTATAAATTCGAATTCGTTGAAATTTCTTGAAAAGAGAACTTTCAACGAAGAGAAAATCTAAAGTAGATCTCTTTACCAAGTAACTTAGTGTCTCTGTGTATATGACCATTTGGATTCGACGAAAACAAACCGTTTAAGAATCGAGCAAACAAATAAGTCGGTAAAACTATGCGTTCCGAGTTGTTAAATTGTCTTTAAATCTAAACGAGTTAGCATCAAAAATCGTTCACTTAAAATAATCTTATCGACGTTTTCCTTTCAAATCATTTTCTAATTTAATCTTATTATAATAAAAAGAAAGCAAAAATTTATTAAAGAAAAATAAAATAAAAATTCAATACACAAATACAGTTCCTTCTGTTAACTATATTCTTTAATATAATAAATAAAGTAACACCAATCCCAATTATCACAAAGTTCGATTTAGGTTTTTCTAGGAAAAAAAAGGAAAACTATTACAATTATTATTAATTATATATTATTATTTAATAGTAATATAATTATTTTTTTTTATATTAGTATAATTAATATAAAATAATATATAATATATTTATATATTTTAATTTTAATATAATATATAATTATTATTTAATATTAATATGTAAAGCTTTGATTAACCAATATTTAACTGCACCATGTAACTTTATCGCAAATACTAAATCCCAAATATAATAATTATATATTTTAATATTAATATAATATAAAATATATTTTTATATATTTTAATTTTAATATATAATAATTTATTTTAATATAAATATTTTACATTAAATATAAATGTAATAATATATTATATAATTAATAACTAATAAATATAATAATATAATTCTATAATTATAAAATATATAAATAATTTTATATATTTTAATATTAATATTAAATAATAATTATTAAATTAAACTGAAATACCCCGATATTTCTAATGACATTCTAAATTCTAACATAAGCGAGTAGTACTTCTGGAATCGTTAATCAAACCCATCCCAATGTATCACCAAGAGCACATCCAACCTGACGACGATTAATCCGTTATATCGCGCACCTCTGGGGGATCGTTAGTCGATACCGGTTCCTCCACCCTTGAGGACTTTGCGATCTTCCTCCATGAGGACCAACAGAGGTCCTCGACAGTCGAAGGTACCAACAACCGTAGTAACAGAGAAGGAACAACCTGGTCGTCGTCGTCGTCGTCGTCGTCGTCGTAGTCTACGGTCGATGCCTCCACTGGATTAAAGGCGCATTACACCGCTCCAAAGGGCTCCTAATTAGATCCGGAAAGAAGCAAAGGGTTCTCCGAGTCGCGTAACTCGGTTTACCGAAGGGAGAACCTTCCTCGAGTCAGTTTCTCTCTCTCTCTCTCTCTCTCTCTCTCTCTCTCTCTCTCTCTCATTCACTCACTCTCTCTAGCTTGTTTTCTCTATCGCTCAACATTAACGGCTTTTGCGTCCGTCGAGAGACGACCTTTTACCAACCCCCCACCCCCACCACCTTCCCCACCCACTCAACCTTCTCTCCTACTTCCATCACTACCACCTACCTTCTCTATCCATCCCTTATCCTCCTTTCGTTTGTACATCAAAGTGATCGGAAATATCTCGAGGTAAATAACATCGATAAGTATTATTATTATTATTATATTTATTTTAATTATTATTATAATTGTGTCTATAATTATGAAAGTGGTTTAATGCATTTATTGTTTCGAAATATTTAAAAGGATTATATTTGAATACTAAATGAATTTTATATTAATATTGAAATAACAAACACTATCTAACAAATTCATTTTAATATTAATTTATATAAGTACATTTATTTAATTTATTTTAAAATAATGTACTATGTGAAATAAACTAACTAATTATTAAACTATTATAAACTATTAAACTATTAAAACTAACTATTATTAAACTATTATATTTATGTAAATTTGGAATTATACCATTGTCATAATTAAGGGCACATATAATATTGAAATAACAAAGATTATTTTTTGACAATATCGTAAACATTATATTGAAATTTATTTAGTTTAAAATAATATACTGTGTAAAATAATATAATCTATTATAATTTTTTTGTAAATTTGGAATTATACCATTGTCATAATTATGGGCATATATAGCATTAAAATAACAAATATTGTTTAACATTAAATTTGACAATATCGTTTTCAGATTACATTAAATTCTTTTAATTTAAAATAAAATGCAGTGTAAAATAACTCATAAACTCAAATTTTTTTTAATTTTGACTTATGTTTACACTGCTTTCATAATTATGGGTACAATTGTGATTGATTAATATGATTTATCTTTTATACGATGAAACAAAGTTGATCTTTTGTAGCTCAAAGTATACAGGAAGAGACTACATAAAAATACTTGTTAAATTACACATCGATCCAAGTTATATATATAGATATAGAATCGAGAAAATACTCATTTTATTGGACGAACTTCGGCCTATTCGATTTTACGAGTTCCTAGCTAAATACACGTAAAGACTGAATACGGTCATACGTTTCAACGATTGGGATACAAGGGAGAAATTCGGTTGGATGGATGAACCCATACGACCTACCGTAAGTGATTGGCAAACAAATCGACCGATCTTTACGATACTCCCCACCTCACTAACTCTCCCTCAAATCTTATACGATATTTTGGGATTTCATTTCGTGAATTTGATTTTGAAATGACTAAAATGACTACCAGAAAAATAAATAACTCGGTTATTTTTAAAGGAATCACTTTTGAACATGAATGAACCAAACGTGTGTGCCATCTCTGACGGATCATTGACGACAAAGATATAAGCTCGTGGAAATATATATTCTCCTCTAAAATAAAATGAAAGAAAATTTGTAAAAATTTCCAAAGCACGTGATGAGAAAAGAAAATATCTTTTCTCCAGTAAAAAAAATCCCATCGCATGATGATACGCAGGTGTATATCATGGAAGAAACTAGTCGCATCCTACGTGGCTTAGCAACGAGAAAAAAGGAAAAGTTGAAGCAGTGAAGGGGGTTAGGGGCGGGTTGCAAAGGGAGAGAGTGAAAAAAAGAAGAAAAAGTGGATGACGAGGATGACGAGGAAAAATAAGAAGGAAAAAAAAATAAAAAGAGAAAAAGAAGAAGAAAAAGGAAGAAAAGAAAAAGAAGAGGAAGAGGAAGAGAAAGAGAAAGAGAGAGAGAGAGAATGGTACGGAGGCGTATCTGACGCCCACGCATATACCCATCCGGTGGGTTTTGGCGGGTCTTGGGCGTTCCTGGTACCACGGTGGAAACCCAATCGTGGATTCGAGGTTCGAAACCCGGCCGGCGCACTGAGGACGCTGACGCCCACCGTCCTCTCGACCCACCTTGCACAGGGCCGTAATGCGCACGGTAACGCGCAGGCGAAAAACGTACTGACCTCGATCTACCACTTCCACCATTTCCATTCACACCACCTCCGTGTGTTGTTCACCTACGTGTGTGCTGTTCCTCCCTCTTAAAACGATCTAATTCTTAGCACCTATGGAAACTGGACGCTTTTCATCGGATGCCCTTATAACATCTTTTCTTTCCTCTTTCTCTCTCACACACACTATTTTTACCTGTTTATTTAATAACAATTCTTGGTAGCACCTATTCAAAATATGTACACCTTTATATCACTTCTTTTATAGGATATGTGTGTTGTTCACCTACGCGTGGTGTTCCACCCTCTTAAAATAATTTGATTCTTAGCACGTATGGAAACTGGACACTTCATCGGATGCCTTTATAATATCTTTTCTTTCCTCTCACTCTCTCACATACTATTTTTACCTGTTTATTCGATAACGATTCTTGGTAGCACCCATTCAAGATACGTACACCTTGATATTACTACTACTTTTATCGGAAATCAAAATGATTCTACGATCGGTCAGGTTGGGTATAGGTATGGGTACCGTTAAGAAAAAGAAAAAAAAGAAAATGGAGAAATGTGTGTCTTGGTAAATCGAGCGATCCTTAAGTGATTACGAAGTTGTAGGTAACTCTTGAGAAAAGGGGATTTAAGCGTGTTCTAACGATCCCAAACAAAGTTTATGACTCAGTAAACTTATATACATATATATATATATATATATATATATATGTATATAATAGAGACTTAGTTTATGCGTATTGCCATTGCAGATTCTTGTATATCATTAGAATCCTGATTCGTCGATGTATTTTACATACTTTCTTTAGAATAGTTATAACAAGTATCACGATTTCCAATTTTCTATCGAGTTGATCGAATATGTTTCACTCTTAACACGTTTTGACTTGCTTTCCTTTTTTTCTTATATTCAAAACTTTTGATATTTAAATATAGCATTATTTTTTTTTATTTCGAATATATATATATATATATATATATATATATATATATATATATATATATATATATATATAAAATTATTCAACGAGCTGCGGAAGGATAAAAAGATCCCACGAGGATGTCCCTAGCAAACATCAGTGTTACCGGGGCATTAACTTCGAAGTGCATACATTCCAGAAAGTTCTCGCGCAAGATGATTCGTTTGGAGGAAAGTTACTTTCTCGTAAACAGTTACCCCCTTCTCTTACCCTTCCCTACCTACCTATCTACCTAGTCGAGAAATATTTTGGTAGAATAGTGCATACTTTTCTTCGTGTGCTCGCTCTTATGTAATACATAAACGTAGCAAGCTTTCAAAGTATATACGTCCGTGAAAACTAAAACTAAAGTTATTATAACACCGCCATTGGTTATGAATATGTGTTATCTTCATTGCTATCGCTAGCGATATCGAAAGTCGCAGAAACTTCAAACTTACGAAGAATAAGAATATCCGATTTATTTTCTTCGAATGTTTTTTGACGTACGAGCGCTTATCCAAACCAGCAGCCAGTCATCGTCATACTTTCCTTGTCGCACATTCTTCTCACAGATTTTTGGATGATCACCAAAAACTCGAGGAAACATGAATCGTATGAATCGTAACTGATTCTATTTTCCTATTCCACCCCCTCATGGTCATTCGTATTGTTCAATATTACGATCTGACCAATACTTCTTCCTAAATTTTAGAAAACTTGAATAATAATAATAATAATAATAATAATAATAATATTATGCATATGTTGAAATGTATGATTGTTTCCCAACCCTAATCTAATCTAACCAACTCATCAAACCAACATAATCTCATCAATGTAACTTACACGATTGAAGAGCAAAAAAAACCTTAGAAATCTTGCATTATTTTCTAATTGCATCAACAAAATTAAAATATTATGTTTTATTTTCTTTTTTTGTTTTTACTTTTGAAAAGAATAAACTCGAAAAGATTAGGATGGTATTCGTTCGATGGCATTCGACCGGTCTAAGTATGTTTAGGGATTATTGGCTGAAGTTGGTGTCTTGGCACGATGATATATTGTAAGGGTCAACAATACCCCTAACTCTCTCTCACAATACGCTTCCGTTTTGAACTCCGTTCTGGCGAGATGCTCATTCGTTGCTATAACAATAACCCGTTCCGAACACCTTCGTTTGGCAGTCGACTACTATTCCATAAGTGATTTTAAATAGACAAGAAAATCTCAATACGATAGATGTCAAAATAATTCAAAATCTTTTTCGATGATAATTGTAACAATTGAATTGTAAAAATACAATAGAAACAAAAACCAGATTCAAACTGATTCAAAGATACTGATGGGGTGCAACTCTTTAAAAATCCTCTTCAAGCAAAAAAGAAAAATAGAAAAAAATAAATTCGAACTCCTTCAAAGACTCTGGCAGAGTGCAACTCTTCAAAAATAATCCTCATGAAGCTAAAAAAAAATAAAATACAAATAAACTGAAAGAACATAATGCGGTATTCGAGATCAAAGTGTAGGTGTATGAGGTGTAGGTAGTGTCGATTGTATCCAAGAACCACGTTTAGCAAAAGCAAAAGGCAAAAGCCCAGCAGGCACCCACCATCGTGTGGGGGTGTGCAACGACTATCAGTCATTATTTTCCGCAACATTTAGCAAGCACTTCAAACTGTTTCGCACTCCCTGCTACGTCCGCTATCCTACCATAGCTCCGAAACTTTCTCAAGTATGTGCCATAGGAGCAAGCGGCTTGCTCCTCGGAAAACCCACCCCAAACCTCCACTCCCACCCTTAGCCCTTCTCTCTCTTTTCCTCTGTAACCTTCTATACTTGTTCCTTTTCCAACCAACTTACTTCGCAGGCTAGAAAAGCCCCTACACCTTTTTTTTTTCGTTGCCACTGAAGATGAGTTATGAACCACCAGGTTTCCTGGAGGTTGCTTCCTCATCGAGTCTAACCACCCCCATTTCTCCTGCGGACGAGGATTAGGGAAGTAATTAAGAATGGCACAAAAAAAGTCTACCACCTGCACGAAATATAATTAAGCGAAGAGTAGTTAAAAAAAAAAAAAAAGATTAGCAAAAGGAAGAGTCGTTCGTTCATTCGTCCGTCCGTTTACGACCTTATCTAAATTAGGATTAACGTAAATTACATAGAAACGGCTTTAGAATCAAGAGCTGACTGCCTGCTTGCCTGCCCTGCCCTGCCCTGCCCTGCTGGACCTAATTGAATTTTTCAGATTTCGAGAGAGACAAAATTCGTAGAGATATTTCGAGCCAAGTCACATTATCGATTACAGTGACAACTGTTTACCGGATTTTCCACGACTTCTTGTTCCTCATTTCCCTCTCTTCCTGTTTCTTCCCTCCTTTCCTCCCTTCTCCTCTTCTCTTCGTTTCCACCTACGCATGGTAGCCACAGAGAACCACACAAGTTTTAATCGAATTTATCGCAATGCTATTCATGAGAAAGAGAAAAAGAGAAAGACAGAGAGAGAGAGAGAGAAGTTACACAGTACGTATACATACACATTTCTAAGAAAAACTGTAAAAGTAGAAAAAAGTAGAAAAAGGGGTAGGAGAGAAAAAGAGACAAAGATACATAGGAGACAGAAACAGAGAGATAAATAGAAAAGATTTACTGTGCTTTAAAGATAACGTACTAGATAAAATTTCTATTTAATTTAAATATTTTTTTATAATATTTAAATAATATATTATTATTATTATAAATATTATATTTTATTTTTATATTATATATTATATTTTATATAAATTTAAATTATATATAAAATATAATTATATATATATTATTAAAAATATAATTTTTGTTTTTTATTATTTTCTTTAACAATAAAAAATAAATTGTATTAATATGACATACATATTTATTTGTCTATAATAATATATTAGCTTAACAGATATAAATTTGCACCAAACCAAACGTGTTACTCTTTCGAATATACTCGTCTCACGAACAAGGGTGGCCACCCCTTCACCACCACCCCATCGAGACTATCGAAGCGTGGTGAGCCAAAAGTGCCACGTTCTTCGCCTAAGTTTCACGAAAGTAAGTTCTGTCTTCTACCGGTTAAGTATTCCAACGCTTGTGACTAATCGGAATTACAAATACACCATCATCTTTTTGGTCTACTGGTGTCTGTCTACCTATTTTACTACTTTAAAGTCTTATCTCATATATTTAAGCTGTGGGGATAGTTGATAAAAATATCTGGACACTGTGTGTGTATATATTTATAGTTATGAATAATGATTAATATTTTTAATCCATTGTTTATTTAAACTTTAGTATACTATCGTAATTTGTTAATTTGAATTAAAAAATTTAATGAATATGATTTTATATTAGATAACAATTTTATTTAAGATATGTAGATGTATATTGTTTATTTAAATATTTATTCTAAAGTTTTATTAACGATATAACAAATTGCAAAAAAATTAGAAAGAAAAAAATTAAAAATTAGAAATTTTAAACTGCACCAATTTATACTTGAAAAAATTCTAATTATTATGGATATTATACAAAATTAATAAAAGCTATTAATACAAAAATTTAAATTATTCATTATAATATTATTTATATTATATAATAATTGAATTGAATTGAATTTAATTGATATATATATATATATATATATATATATAATTTCTTTAAATATTTATTCAAAAGTTTTATTAACTAAATAACGAATTGCAACAAAAATTAGAAAACCAAACTAAAAATAAAAAACCACATAAATTTGCCCATAAAAAAATTCTAATTCTTATGAATATTGTACAAACTCAATACCAAAAATAAATACAAAAATATAAATGTTTATATTTGTTTAATTTACAGGAAAAAAAAACTTATATTAATTCTTGTTCGTTTGGAAATGAATTGAACGTTCACTTTGGTTATTAAGATCGAGACAATAACTTTCCCGAAAGTTACTATATTTATGAATAGTTTGTATCGTGTTTCCAGATGACTGGAGCATTGTTGGACGGCATATTCGGGACAGCCAATTCCTCGCGTAAACCGAACGACCGGAAGGTCAGGAAGAGCAAATTGATTCTGCACGGACCGTCGCCGAACTTGGTCGATTTATTTGATTACGGTGCGCATGATTAGTAATATTGACAAATTAACTCTCGGGCCAGTTACTCGGACACTCCTGCGCTTGCCAGAGCCGATTTTACCTAAACTTTGACGACCTACCACCACCACCATCACCACCACCATAACCATCACCAATTGAAGGGCTCTCTCTTGTGCTATCATCCTAAATGAAATTAAATTGGAAAACTTAACGCATCCCCTCATCCCCCTTTACAAATCTGATTAGTACTTGTCATGTTTGCAAATGTTTAATAAAAGAACTAAAAAAAAATTATTATGGCTCATATCAAATGCCAGAATGCATACGTGAAAAAAAAATATGAAAAAAATTCTGCCGTCTCTTTGAACGTCCTGACACAATCACGAGATTAAAGCTAAGGTCGAAAGCTCTGTCACCTGAAAAAAAAATAAAAAAGAGCATAGGACGTTCCTTTTTGAGACGAAGCGTTGTGAAAAAAAAGAAAAAAAAGAAGTAAAGAGAAAACGTGGTAGAAGGAGATATTGGATTCCATATCCCGTATCCACATCAAACTTGTGCCTCATCCCTCTAAGTCAGACCCAAAACTTTTCTTCGTATGTAATTCGATATGGAAACGAAGTGGGAAAAGTGGGATTGCTAGAAACGTAGAAATGACTACTACTACTACTGCATACGAGCTACGTAAAATCGTCTGCCGTCTGCATTGATATCTACAAATTTTAACTTTTAAATTATTCGGCTTATTAAAATCAAATACTTTGAGAGAAAAAAGTAGAGGAATATGTTCGCATTTTGTTAGAAAAAATCAATGATTTATTTCTACATATAAAAATGTAACTTTTTAATCACATGTTTATAGCTGGTTAGAATAAAAAAACAAACCATTTCGATAGAAAATTAAATGACAACTAACAATTAGTTTAAATTACTATGAAAATGGGATATTAAATTTTGGTTAACGATGTTTGTCACGAAAGTATAATTCAAATATGATAGACTGACTCGTTGAGAACAACGTACAACGTTGTTCGTAATATTTGGAATGGATAACGAGTGTTGAAATTCACGCGTGGCTCTTTAACGACTACTCGCACGACTACGACTACGACTATGACAACGTTTCCTGTAATGTTCTTCCATATAATTCAACCGTGTGTCTGTAATGATCGTTAAGACGAAAACAAAGTTGTCGGGTAGAGTAACTAAACGTAGAGTAAACAGTGTTTACTACTGTTCGAATAAGTTTTACTTATAGCCATTATTACTGATGTTATATATCCATGAACAATGGTCACGTCAATTCTAAGTAATGAAAAATTCATTATCCGATCGAATTGTTAATAAAAATCTAGATAAACATAATTATTATTATTATTATTAACACTATGACGTCCGGTGGCTCCAGGTCGGTGCCATGCAAAAATTATCGGGAAAGTGCCGGTTGCTCCACGTTGGTGCTATTCGGAAATTATCAAGCAAGCTGTATTATATATATATATATATATATTAAATAATATTAATAAATATATATATATATATATATATATATATATATAATATTATATTATATTTATATATATATAATATATATAAATATTATATTATAATATTATATATTTAATATATAAATAATTATATAATAAATTATATATACATATAATAATATAAATACCAGCGCTCGACACGAAAAAATCTAGATTAGATGTGCGGACGGCATAGTATTAATTGGCATTAGGAACTCAAAAATTCATTGCCACAAATACGCAAATCCCGCTAGTGTTCCCATCCCTAAGCTTACCCCCTCCACTCACGGTCTTTTTATCTATTTCTAAGTTACTGAAATATTCAAAAATATAATGAAAGAATCGAACAATAGATAAAAGAAAAATTTCCAATCGGTATAAATTTGCTTTTCCTCGAAATCGATGTTTAGTAGGCTGTCAAAATAGGTGCGTAAATCTTGCACGATTCGTATATCTGGCACGCCTATGTTAAAAAGAGAAAGAGAGAGAGGAGGGTAGTCTTAGGAAATGCCGATGCTTATGTCCGAACGACTTTATCCCCGAGTAGTCACCCTCGTTCGCTGCTCGTACACCAGATCGTGAACGTAAGGGTGCCAGATCAATGGGGTTGGAACGAAAAGCAGTCTCCTTAGGGTACTTAAGGGCATCCTCATGCGACTTTACCGATCCCCGCAGTAGGATTCCTCCAAACAACTTCATGATCTGCTTGATTGCACCTACCTTTAACTGCTTTCTATGGATAAGTCTAAGAAATCGACGAAAAATTTCCGAAAAAACTTCGATACGATCAAAAATACTATATATATGTAATGAAAGTATATTTTCTTTAATCCAAATTGGACGCCATTTACAAGCTCAGCGCACTCTTTAGTCGATTAATTGAATTAGAGATTACGTAAGAATATTAAAAGAGGTTAAGAACACGATCAAAGATAAAATAATTTGTAATATAATTAATGTAATTTGATATATAGATATATAAAATCACAATAGTATTTAATAAAGGAAAATAACGAGAGATAGAAGATAAAATACGATAATAGTATATATATAGATATATACACGTGAGAATTCCAGACGGAAGGGTAAATCGAATCCACGGAATCTCGATGGTGATTCTAATAAGAGCTCTGAGCATAGCAGCACATGTTCTGACCCAAGAATCCCATGTTGATAATAGGAAGGTCTATCTACGGATGCCCCAAAGCAGGTTCTCTCTGGTTAACACGGAAGCGTTATTTCCAGTGGCTCCCCGAACGGTAGGTGTAGCACACGTTACGAGAGTCCAAGAACGCAGCCCGTTTACGCGTATATGCGTATCCCGGAAGGACGCACCACCGGACAACCTCGTAAGAGAAAGCAGCAGCAGCAGCAACCTTGCTTGCAGTCCTCGAGAAAGGCCCCGCGTCCGCCAACCCAGATTTACTACGTTCTCCTGTAATTATCATCATAAAGTCGACTTTACGAGCAGTAAGAGCCCTCGTAAAGGAATGCTTCATTTCGCCCTGGGCCACCACCACCCATTCCATCAGCACACCCCTTCTTCTTCTTCTTCCTCCTTTCCTTCCCTTCCCTTCTACCTTTCTAGGTCCCTCGGGCTACACCACCACCTACGGGGAAGCACCTTGGTCTTTTCTCGACCACCTTCTCCTCGTCTCGTTCGAGACCCTTCGACCAAGCACCTTTCCACTCGTGTTCAGTTACCCTTCGACCACACTGAGAACGTTAAAACGTTAGCTTAGAGGGGTAGTACTTTCTCTTTTTCTATCTTTCTCTTTTACTTTACCTTTTACATCAAACCTCGAAATGTTGCAGATGGTAAAAGTCGCCAGACCTCGGGCTATATACGTACTAAAAAGTCTTTTACAGTAGGAACAGCAGAAAATTCTAAAGCCGAGAAGAAAAACAATCGTTACAACTTATATTTATATATATATATAAGGTGGACAAAAAAGATGAATAAAAAAAGGAAATAATATATCAAGAAAAAAAAAATATTTCTAAGATTGAGAAAAGGTGACCTACGTTATTCTCGTTGTACACAACGGATTTAGAAGAAAAGCTGTGAAAATAGGGTGAACTGGAGGAATACTAATATGGTCTTTGGCTTATGCGGACGATATAGTGATGTTAGTAGAACCCGCAGGAGTTACATGGGGTGAACGAAGAGATACCTAGAAGGGAGGAAAAGAACTAATGTTAAATGCAGGAAAGTTAAAGGTGTTAATCTTCCTCCCCAAAAAAAAAAACAGTGAAAAGACCAAAAGAAAAAAAGAAGAATAACAATTGGGTAGAGGGGGAGAAGGGAATAAGAAAAAAAATCCTTGAAACATTTAAGATATTATTCCAAAAGAAAAAGAAATAAAAGGTCAGCAAAGTATTTTAAAGATCACAGTTAAAAAAAGATTATGATAGTCATGAAACAGACGTAGGGTTTGTTAAGGGTAGTTCGAAAAGTAAGAAACGATACCTAAACAACCACCACCACAACCATAATTGCCAAGAGTTCAACGAGAATTAAGGTCACTTGATGGCGAAGGAATAGTTGATAAAGGAGCCAGACTGGTAACGGTTGGACAATGCCGTATATTTTATTAAAGCTTATATTTACTGGGTGACCGCCAACTTGTTTACTTTCTAAGATACATAGTAGTGAGGCCTGCCTCTTCGTCCAGCTAACATCTGGTGCCTAAGGTAGGTAACCCTCGTAATATCGAGCTTTCCATTAACGCTTTGTCGTTTAAACGGACTAACCTACGAAAAGCCTTCCGTTGTCCACCACCAGAAGGATTACGTTTACTTAATAGTAGTAAGTGTTCCAATACATATGTATATATAACATTACAATACTTAATATATATTATAACTTAAGGTTATATTATATAACTATATAATATGCAATATATAGTTTATTTTGTAGAACTAAAAATGCAAAAATAAAAATTCATAGCAATTATATAACTATATAATACTTAATATATATATTAAATAAATAAATTATTATATAGATAATTAAATAGTAATTAAATATAGTACTATTGTAGTAATGAATATATATGTATATTAATATATAATTATATGTAGTATTATAGTATTATATAGTATTCTAGTAGTAATCATAGTACTATAGTAGCAACTATATAGTAATAAAATTATAAATAAATGCTATTTATATATAGCATTACAATACTTTTGTACCTGATCAAAGAAAAATGCATACATAGTTACATACAATGAACAATTATTCTTTTAAGAAACAAAAGAAAATGGAATGAAAATGTCATATGAATCTAACATTTTAAGGAATTCTACTGTTGTTTAAACAAAGACGACTACTGCTACGATCCACCAATACTAACGCTAGTTACTCTTGACAATTTGCATTAACTTTCACCGACGCAATACCGATTGTATAGTTTAGCATACATGAATATAGCTGATTTGCACGCTAGTTGATCGTTTCGAAAACGAACTGTGGAATAATTAAAAAACCATTTAGTCTCAACTGACGAAATCTCTAGAGTATTTTGTATTGCTAATGACTGTCCTCCACCACCATACCCCCTCTATCCCTACCCTTCCCATAGTATGAGCTACAATAATGAATGAACCATTACTATATAGGATAAGTTCTACTACGAAAATACAAGACTTTTCTTAACGTTAACCTATTTTCTTCTTTGATAATAAAAGAAAGTACTTGATAAATAAGTCTAGTGGAAAAAAAAGGAACCAAAGTTTGGATCGTAAAAAACTATACGATAATCCTTACGACTACTATTACTGATACCTACTACTAGATGAGTCTTTTTTCTGTACTTTTTACAACCTTGTAAATAGTTAATCATCAACCGTTGAATTCATCGGTGTAAAAGAGAAAAGAATTCCAACAACCAACTAACAACAACAACTAAGAAAAAGACACCCTAAAACATTGAGTGTCATTAATCGACGAGTACTGAATTTACTTGCTGAATCTCACAGCAGGGAGAGTTCTTTTTCTTTTTTCCTTTTTCTTTTCTTTTCTTTCTTTTCTTTCAATATTGCCCTGATCGAATTAACGATCGGCTTTGTGCACTCCGTTTGCTAGCTGCCAAATGCTTTAATGCCATTATCTTCATTAGAGACAGAACCGGCGCGGATTACAATACCTAATGAACCGCCTCGCGACGGACGAAAGCAACTTTTTCCAACCACTCTCTTTTTCTCTCTCTCTCTCTTATTCTCTCTCATTCTCTTTCTTTTCCTCGCACGCGTTCATTTTATTCCCATCCTTTTTCTTCAATCCCTGAAATCCTTCTTTCCATCCTTCTGTCTCCTTCGTCATTTTCTGTTCTTCTTTCGTTCGTTCTTTCTTTCTTTCTTTCTTTCTTTCTTTCATTCTTTCATCTCAAGTCAGCTTTCGTCTTTTAGTCTAACGTCGTACAGTAGCCGGCAATCTCTTTTTCCCTAGGGCCCATGAATGCCAAACAAAAATAAACAAATTTGTTTGTATCCCAAATGCGTACTCCATGAAAAGCCTTTTGAAGAAAAGAAAAAGAGATAGTAGACTGTAGTACCGAGAGAGTATACTGGTTAAACTCGGATTTGCAATTTTAATTACGTTTCGCTAGATGTGAGAGAGCGCGAGAGAAAAAAAGAAAGAAGAAAAAAAACATGAAGAAAGGACACTCGATGGTTGGAAGGACGGAAGGAAGTTTTGAAATTAGCCGGTCGGGACAGATCAGTGAAAAGAAAAAATAAATAAATAAATAAAAATATAAAATAAAAATTAGGTGAGAAAAAAGGAAAAAGATCCTTGAAGAAAATAATATCCTTCTATTATTCTCGATAATTATCATCAGTCGACAAGAAACTTTGCAAAATGTCATTTTTCTTGACAACTGATCTTTACGTTGTTATGTTCTTTTATTCTTGGTTTAATTTTTAAATATTAGGATTTTTTAATAAATAAATATTTGGTAATATTTATTTTAAATTTTTATAATATAAATATTTTATTTTATTTTTTATATAAATTTCATTTATATAAAATTTTAAATATTTATATAATTATATTTTATAATTATATAAATATAATTTATAAAAAATGTATATTATTTTATTGTAAAATAAAAATATAAATTTATATAAATTTAAATAAAAAAATTGTAATATAAATATAAAAAAAATAATATTTAATAATATAATATTAAATTTTTATTATATATAAGTATTATTATTTATAATTTAATTTTATTATACTTTAATTAATATTTAATTATAGTTTTACAATTTAAATATTTAATTATATTTTATTATATTATATACAATATAATTTATAAAAAATGTATTGTATAACAATATAATATTTTATTATACATAAACAATTTAAATTTATATAAATTTATATAATTAAAAAAATTTTAATATAAATATAAAAATAATAATGTAATAAATAAAACAACTCTAATCATATCCCTCCCAAAATATGTTAAAATAGGTTGAGAAATTCTGAAGTCTTCTTCCTAACACAACTAATCCTTATATAGATATATATTTTTTTTCTTATCCCAATCATTTTATTATATTAATATGTTCAGAAATTCAGAAGTTGTTCGATATCCGATTCCGTCATTGGTTATAAACTCGACTATATTATATTTCCAAGAGACACACATAGTAGTAGAACGCGTTGTGTTCAGATGAATTTAACTCCACGGTCCTCGTACGAACGGAATTCACTGACAACTAATTAACTCGATTATCACAATATTGCATTAAGTTACAATATCGAAACGAGCCAAAACTGTGCTACCGTCTCAAGGCGCGGTGTATCTCTTTGAGAATATCAAGAAGGGAATGTGAATTGGGAAAGGGAATGTGATGAAGGGAACAGTACAGTTGACAAAAAAGAAACCGTCTACTACTTGTTGTTTCCTTTGACTCCTTCCATTGACCACGGTTGCATTAAGAAATATCAAATACAAAGGGAATGGAAATGGTCGTCAACTTTTTTTTCTATTACCAAGAGACAATGAGAAAAAGAAGAAACAAGAAACAAAGAAAAAGAAAAGTCATAATATCGATAGGACTCTGTTCCTCGTTTGTCCTGTCTTTCTGTAAGCTTTTAAGTGGCAAGTTATCCTCCCTGACGATTTTCTTTTTTTTTTTTTTTACTCCTAGTCCCAACCATCGGTTCGTTCGTCAAAAGAGTTCTAAACAAACGAAAAACAAACGACGTAGTAGCTTGATCGCTTGTAAAGTCTCTCAAAGGGAACTGTTTTTCGGTTCTGTTGCACACACACATACACACATATCTATATATATTTGTATTTATGTATGCACAGGTATATATACACATACCTGTATGAGATTTAACGATTAAAGGGGAAAGTAAGCTTTTACTTTTACCTAAACTTCTTCCATACGAATTTATTTTAATTTATTCCGTATTTGGTCGTATCGCATGGCAGAAATTTGACTGGTATCTCTTTGAAAACTTTGACAGGTTTCTGCAAACTTCTATTATTGGTCTGCCACATGGGAACGGACCGTCGTTTCTGTTGGGTTCATACCAACGTCCACGATGTCACAACGTGTAACGTATTGACTGTTCCCCGGCATATCTACCTTAGAACAGTTAGCTCTACTTTGCATGACAGCCAACGTGTCATTTCGTACAAATCGAAAATCAAACATTACCAAATCAAAGATTCAATCGACGATCTACCAGCCATTTAACAAAACGAGGTTACGTATGTATAGAAAAAAAAAATAAGTAGAGTTCACACTCATATATTTCAAAAAATAATAATGTAAACGATTAAAAAACAGGTGAAAGGGGTGCGGGGTAATACGATTCAGTTTATTTATGTTGATTCTATAGGTTGGGTGACTTCACTAATTAATAAATAAAATTACATTTTTCAAATTAGTTTTTATTTCAGTATAGTAAAAGTAAGTATTAAGAATAGAAACAATTTCCATGTAAAAAAAAAAGAAAAAGAAAAAATATCTTAGAGTCCTTTTAACCCAAATCAATATTTATTATGATTTATTCTTGACAAAATAAGAAAAAAAAGATAGAAGATAGAATATAGACATCGAAACGTACGATTTGAACTTTCTGCGTATCGCATGAGAACTGGCAAAACGTAGTTGAGACACCACGTTTCGAAGTAACGTGGACGACGAACGAGAAGGAGGAAAAAGGCAAGGAACAAACGAGATGGTATTCCATAGGGACGGGATACGCCGTGGCCCTATCTGCGAATGATTTGTGAATATGCAAGGGCAATGGGACGTCTCCTTCGGGAACGCGACGGTCAAGATAGTCCCCGGGTTCCCCGGGCACCTAAAACACGGAAAATATTCGAGTGGACAGCCGCAAATTTATCGTCCTAGGCAGTCCTAAATTTTCCATTACACATCTCGAATCCCGAGCGTGTTGAGGAGGAACAAAAAAAAAAAAGAAAAGACAAATTTTGAGTGAAATCCATTGCCGCGTGGAAAGTCCCTTAACCTTTTTTTCCTGACTCTTTTCCTATCCAAGATCCAACTTTAATCGAATTCAATTCATTTCCAAAAAAAATATCGACAACGTTTTTAAAAATCATTCATCAAAGATATAAAATCTTAAACGTTTTATACAATAATAATTATAGATAATAAACGTGACAATATAACCTTAAAATAGAGAAAGAGAATGAAGATAAAAGCATAGTTTAAACGAAGATGTGCTTTAAACACTTGAACGTTCTTCTCATTGAACAACAAAAGTGCATTTATCGTTTTGAGCTCGTTCCACTACACTCCCTTCACCACACACCACTCTCCCCGCCACCTAAGCTCTTACCCTTAAAGGAAAGGGGTATTTCTTTCGGTCGTTATTATGGCTCTTACGGGTGTTAACGGTTCGCGGCGAACGCCGAGGGTTCGGTAATAAAGCCCTAAGAATACAGGGTCCGATCGTAAAATGATAATTGCCACCGTAAAGCTAAGTGATATTGAACTTGATGTCGACACCGAACAACGACTGAACCCGAACAGAATCGAATTATTATTCGTCGAGAAAGAAAGAAAAAGAAAAGAAAAAGAATTCATCGAAGAAAGAAGAAGGAGGATAAGAAGACAACCTTTCTTTCTTACGTTATGAGATCGTTTCACCAATGTTGAAAAGGGTACATTTTTAAAGAATCGACAAAACGATCATTCTTCGGTTCATAAATCATCTGAATCATCGTTTTAACGACCCTATTTCTCACACAGGTTAAAATTTTAGTTAAAGTCAGACCCCCAATGAAGTCCTCGAGTAACAGATATCAATATGAAATAAAAATATATTTCAAAAGTCAAAAAATTCATGTTAAAATATTAAAATAAATTTATTGCGTCAAGTATAGGTTAAATATGTACGCCATTGTTTTTCTTGTAGTTAGTTTTCAACCAGTTAATTGTGGCGCCCTCGTTTAAGAGCGCGCACCGTTTTGTCTTACCAGAATCGA
This sequence comes from Polistes dominula, assembly GCF_049000335.1. Classification (NCBI taxonomy): domain Eukaryota; kingdom Metazoa; phylum Arthropoda; class Insecta; order Hymenoptera; family Vespidae; genus Polistes; species Polistes dominula. The sequence goes on along the minus strand of NW_028301152.1, from coordinate 9,235,151 downwards.
TCAAAAAGATGGGTTTATTTTATAAAATTGACAATTTTATTGAGTTGGCAAGTAAATTATTGTGGATTTTGTCGATAGGTGGCCTTTTAAAATCAACAATGAATTAGTTGCCAACCCACTATTACTAATATTTACTTAATTTGGGAATATAAACATATATTACATATATATTTAACTAAAAACGCAATAAAAATTAAATATTTAATAAATAATCGAATCCCTTTCTATCCTTCTAGCTCTATTATCTCTGACTATTTCCAAGAATATTACTGTACAAATATACTAAGAACATACGGGATAGATTATAGAAACTGTAATTTGTAAAATGCATATATAAAACTATCGAAAGAAAAATTACACGATTTAAAGTTTGGTTTTTTATTTGAATGCAGCAATACGTAAGACTTGCTTAGCTCTTTAACCCTTCGCTATCTACTTTCTCTCATTTTTTTCTCTCTCTCTCTCTCACTCTCGCCCTCTTTCCACTTCTTCTAAAATTCCCTTCGCAGCCCTTTTCTCGATGATCCCGCATTCATTTTGCGATCGAATATGCGGCGTTACAAACCCCCCTTTCGTCATACGACCAACTCCTACATACACACACACACACACACTCTTGTAGAATAAACGCGTATAACGTTTTCACATATACAAGCGAACAAATATATACATAGAAACGAAAGAGAGGAGAGAACACGCTCGGCACGTTTAACCTCGCTAGCTCCCACACACACATACACACACACACACATACACACTCCTGGTTCGTAGGAAGGAAAGTTTCCCGCAATTTTGCGTCTTCTCGGCAAGAATAATTCATCGTGTCCCGTGAAACTTTTACGATTTCCGCGAACGACGTGCAACGAAACCAACCGAAATCTAGTGATATCGACGTGAACGTTTGAGACGAGAATATTCCCCTAACCCCTCAAAAAAATGAGAACTCCAATCAGGATTTTAGTCAAAAGAAAAGCAACGAAAAAATTGTCAAACGATCTATCGTACGAAAAGAAATCAACAAAGTGATAAAAAATCTTCCAGTCTTCATTAAAGAGTTAAAAAAAAAGGAAAACTAAAAGGATAGTCAAAAATTGTGGATTGACGCATGTAAACGGGGATGTATACGAAGTATAATAGATTTAACAAAATGCTAGCAAAATAAGAAGGGTGTATAGGAAGTTAGGTGGGGGTGGAGTTGGGTGTAGGTCGAAAAGGATTAAAATGGGCCGTGTCTATAATCTACTTTGCATTTCCACGAACCCTTTCTAAGCGCGGCGACTAATACGGTAATGCATCGGAATCCCCTCAACGGGTGAGGTAGTTTCCGGTAGTCGTAAAGCCGGTTTAAGTAATTCCCGATAGAGGGAAGCTTTCTCCATATAACTCCTGTGCTTTGCCTGAATTCTCTTTCTCTCTCTCTCTCTCTCTCTCTCTCTCTCTCTCTCTCTCTCTCTCTCTCTCTCTCTCTCTCTTACTCTCCTTCTTTCATAATAGACAACGAAGATACTTTGTCGATTAGACTACTGAAGAAAATCTCAGAGTAGTTGTGTTGTACTCCAACCATATTTTTTCTTTCGAACTTAAGAAAAGAATCAATTTAGGCAATGTCAATAAATTACTCAGCTGGCGTTTCAAAATCAGGATATACAGGACAATCATTCTACCGGTAGTCCTTTATGGTAGCGAAACGTGGTCACTTACGTTACGGGACGAAAAGAAATTGAGGGGTTTTTGAAAATAAAGTTGTTCGTAAAATGTTCGGTGCAAAACGATGATGAAACGGGTGAATGGAGAAAACTCTATAGTAGAAGTACACCGACTGTACAACAAACCGGACATCATTAACTTCGTAAAATCACGCCGATTAAGATGGGCAGGTCACGTGGCGCGCATGGGGGAGGATCGAACGGTGCATAAAATACTAATCGGTATACCAACGGGAAAAGACCACTGGGTAGACCGAGACGTAGATGGGAGGACAATATTATTTTGGGATCTTCAAGAAATAGGCTACGAAGACTGCGAATGGAGGGGTCAAGCAAAGAACACTGGCGGAATTTGGTATTTGTGGCAATGAACTTTTGAGTTCTTAATGCCATAATATTTTTTGTTCAATTTTTTATTTTCAATCTATAACATTATATGAAAGATATCGATAATGAATATTTAATTTGTTCTATAGTTGGTAGGTGATACCTTCTGATCATTAACAGGCTGGTTGGCAGCATCTCGATCTTCTTCAAAGCTTATGTCAAGAACGAGGACAAATAGCTCTTCGCTCTTGAGCAAAAGTTTTAGGACAGGGCCGCCAGTGGCGACACGTGTGCTCGCGCAGATTCAGCATGGTGTGACAAAAAAGAACGACGACAGAGTGAGAGAGAGAGAAAGCATGACATAACCCAACGACGACGGCAAGGCCTCACAAATTGTTTAACTTTTGCGGGGTGGCGAGTGACACCGACGATACAATAATGGCTCTCTGATGCGATTTTAACTTTTCACACTCAGCGTTCCTTAGGGTGGTAGATTCCATCGACGGAATATCGGACGTGGTGGATACGATAAAGCGCCTAAAACGAGAACAGAGAAAAAGATCACCAAGTGGAAAGGAAGGTAAGGAAAGGAAAGGAAAAAAAAGTTTATTCTGAACGTTCTAAGCGAACTCCTCCTGACTTTTGAAATTCCTTCGAGAACGAGAGAACGACATTCCGAAGACCTTGAGACTTCGGGCTATTTCTCATAGATGGTAACCTTTTTTTTCATTCCATTGAAATCTAATAATCGTACCAAGATATATTATATGTAACTTAAAGTATTTTCAAGTGTAAGTTAACGTAATATAAAATTATTATAAGATAATTAAAAGATTATTATTTATTTATAAGAAGATCCTTTATATTATGAAATTTGAACTAAAATGTAAGTATAAAAGTAACTACTACTATGTGATATTTCTCTTCTATAAAGTAAAGACATATACTACTCTATTGAATGATTTCAACCGACGGGATAAGTTTGCTAAAGTAAAAGTTAGAAGGACGACGAAACGAAACGCAATGCATCGTTGAAAACTAGGAAAAGGACTCCCGGGGAAAATATTAAGCTAATGCGAAGAAACACTTGTACGTCCTCCAACCTTTCTCTCTCTCTCTCTCTCATGCTGCTACTGCTACTACTTCTACGTAACGTCGTCAGGTAATTAGCTATCAAGTTACCTTCTACATCCTACTCGGCTGCATGATGCCTACCTGTTACCTACCTACCTACCTACCTGCCCGACCACCCGCTGCCTAGCTACGGGGATCCGTTTTCAGACATGCAATTATGCCTGATGGAAATGGAAGGAAGGCACACACGTGTATCTATCATCTACCTACCTACCTACCTATACACCTAACCTATTATAAAGTATCTCACGACAAAAGATAGAAAACTTTTTAATACTTATATTATTCTCGTTTATTTTTTTGTTTTTCTTTTAATCATTTTATTTCGTATTCTAAACAATCAATGAACGTGAAATCTAATAACCGTTAAAGAATACTTAATGTTTTTCTCTTATCCACGACGACAGGTAAGGGCACGGGACACGCAAGAGGGACTACTACTACTACTACTATGAATTTTCTTTTAATTCAATATTATTTGAAAGGTTCTCGTAACAATTTAGCGAACCGAGAAACGCCAGGGCTTCCTACCATCTAGAACAATATTTCTGCTGTTAATCTGGATGGTAGAAGAAGAGTACTTGAGTTAAATACATTACGCGATTCCGAGAGGAAGGTTTTTCTCTTGTCTCGGACCACCTTAGCGTGGAGGTCCTGCCATGAACAATTTATGGCTTAAAAAAGGGAGGAAAATCTCATACCCCTTAAGAGAGAACAGAAGCAAGCAAGGACACCAGTTTCCAAGCGAAGATAGTCCTTTAGTCTCCTTTCTTCTTCCCTTACCAACGAAATACGAGGGGTCAAACTTCTTGTAAACCATAAAGAGGATTCCCAGTCATTAGATCTTTTCGTTCGAGGATCGCATGATATCACTGTCTCTCTTTCTCACTCTCTTTTTCTGTATTATATATTTGTCTCTTTCTATCCCTTTCTTTCGTAACGTGACAGATTTTTCGTCAAAAAGGATTTTCCTGTAAAACGTTTAACATCTTTTATTTAAACGAGACAAATATTTCCAATAGGTTGAATAAACGTAGAATCTACTACTTCTATATGTGTCCATAATTATGAAAATGGTCTAAATATGATAATTAATTTGATGATAACTTTTAATTTACTTATTGACCCATTTTTCAGTCAACACTACCGAATATTCCTTGATAAAAAAAATAAAATAACATTGCTATTTTGATGCAATGAATTTAATATCAAGGCACAGAATTAACTGCTACACCTAATACCTTTTAATCCACAGGATTTAGATAAGGTCGAGCTAGGTAATCGCAATTTAGGAAAAAAAAAGAAGAAAAAAATATTAATTAAACGCGTATTAGAGGTTTAATATTCGAGGTCTGTATCGGATCGATACAATCTTAGGATTTTCCTTATAAACCTGCTTACGCGTAATGAACTTTTTAATTGAAAAATAAAACATCCTAAAGTTAACTCAACAAAACTTCTCCACACTTTAACCTAAAATAAACTTACTGAACTAGTCAATGATACAAATCAAAAAGTAAAAATTATTTAAAGTAATCGATGTCTCTCTAGTAAAGTTGAAAAATCAAAAAAAAAAGAAGAAAATCGTGGAGAAGTCGCTGAGTCGGTAAAGAGATGAATCTTTTTTCGAGTGTTAGAAATCGGGGCCACGAGGACAACATCGGATTCGTGATTTCGTATGTCCCTCTCTCTTTCCAGACTACCATAGATCACCGTGTTGTAGCAATTGAGTTAGGAAGGAAGGAAGGAAAGAAGCAGTTCGGCAAACACTTCTCTTTCTCCCTTGTTCGTTCAGTCTTCTCTCGGCAGACAAAATTTATGGCTTAAAAAAGTCCCGGACGCGGTAGAGTTGTTCGTTTTATCTGTAATGTACTGATCTTGCCTTCGTCGAGAATGGCGCGCCCCCTTTTCTTACTTCGAGAGCGTGGACCTTGCTTTCCTTACTTGCTTGGACGAAAAGGCCACCCTACGATCTGGATACGGGGCCCAAACTCTCTGTTCGAACACAGGGGTGAGCCACCCCGTGGCTTACATGATTTATATCAAAAGAGAAAGAGAGAAAGAGGGATGCCAACGAAATACGGAAAATCGACTGCAACCTTCCGAGTCTCCCAAAACCTGCTACTCTGGAGCTTCCGCGGGACTTCGTTTTGATAAGGGTCTACGAATACGTACGATTCCCGAAAACTCTCCTCCCTGTACTTTCCATCCATCGTACGACTGGATCTACGGCTTTTGCCTTGAAGAAATCTAGCCTCGCAGGTGGAAGGATAAAATGGGAATAAGAAGGGTGAGTACAAACCGATCAACGCCGAGAGTCTTTCGATAAGGGAAAACTTGTTATATACATATAACTTTCTTTATCCCACACATTCTTTGTGTATATTTTTATAGAAACTACTATTAAAAAATGTTGAAAATAAAAACGTATAATATAACTCTAAAAAACATAATCTTTAGGGGTTTACCAAATTTAGGAAGAATAAATGTTATATATATATGTTCTATCGAGATTATAATAACTTTAATTTTTACGAAGTAATACTATTACTTCGTCTCAAAAGGAATAATCATATTACTCCCAACTTTCTTGGCGGTTTTCGTCTAGCTGCATAAACTGTGACGTCATTTTCCTCTGACATAGTAAAAGTAAAAAAAGTAGGAAAGAAGGAAGGACTCGGGGGAGTGTGTCCAGGAACGTTTGACGACATTCCAACAGAAACGAATGGAATACTGGATAAAGAAGGTTGTTACGAGAAAAAGGGAAGGGTGAAGAGGGATATATAGGGGTAGAAAGATACGAGATGCAGTCCTTCTTCGTATATATGTTTCCAAGTTTCCCAAAGGCGTCCGCCCGTCCTTCCGTCCGTCCATCCATTCATCCATCCGTCCAATGGCTTACAAGAACTCAAAGTAAGAAGTTGCTTGTGTACTACGTGCAATGGGAAGATCTAAAGAGAAAGAGAGAAGGAGATGAGATGGTCGAGCAAGTTGTGCGGATGACGGATCCACCACCACCACCACCACCACCACCACCACCGCCAGCGACAGCAACGACGGCCGTCTTAGGGAGAGCAATCACTTAGGCAAATATTCACGCGCGAATACGTCTTCAGCATGTGGGCACCTCCTGCAGTTGGTATAAGCAGTCACCAGGGACATATGGAGCATAGGGGCTTCTAATTGGAACGCCATGCTTCACCACCACGTATTTCCTTCCCCTTCTACCCTACCAACGATCGATATTTCGTTTGCCCTCTCAAAATATTACACGACCATTGCATCCAATCGATATCAACAAATTTATAATGTTCCAAATATTAGAATACATCTGAATAATCATCGTAATAATCATCGTTTGAAAATTCATTAAGGATAAACACACACACACACAGAGAGAGAGAGAGAAGAGTAAAAATAAATGAAGGAGTCTGACCGATTAAGCCTAATGAAAGATGGTCGTTTGGAGAACGCTTCAAAGGCGGTCTAGATACCAAACAATTCATCAGGATCCCGTAGGGCTCGAATCTGGAAGCTTCTGCGGTTCGTCCTCCTCGACGTTCGACCATAAAGTTCGCTAAGGACTACCATCAGGATCCTTAAACCTGACTTCGTCAGGTAAGCATGTCGCTCCTTTGATGATCTCTCCTCTTGATACGCAAAAGGGTTAAGTCTTAACATTGACAAGATCCTAGCACAGACGAAGTTACTTATATTACGACGCGGATCTTAAAGATTCGATCCAAAAACTTTGCCTTAACTTTTGTCTTATAATTCTTTGGAAAGCAAATAGAAAAAATAAATAGTTTTACAAGAAAAGGTACAAGAAACGTAAAGGGAACAACAAATTCTTTGAATATGAATTTGAAGAAGAAAAAAAAGCCAACCATGAGGAAATTTAAGCAAACGTTAGCGAGTTAGAACTATGACAAGAGGTAAAAGATCTTCGGCGCATCTGCTGGGCACGATAACAGCGATTACTTATGCGTCCCGTGCCCTTCTCCCTTGTAGAAGCTTTCTCCTGGCAAGAGAAACCCCCACCCCCTCCCCTGACATCTTTCCCCACGTTCTCGAATTCTCTTTGGGGGGTGGGTTGTAGAAGGATGTAGAAAGAGCCACTGTACAACAAGGGGAGAGAGAAAGAGAGAGAGGGTGCCGCAAGTTAACGCGAACATATAAATTAGCAGGACATCTTAGCAGGCCGCTTGCAACTTAGTCACGTAGCGGGTTTAAACTTGACAGGAGGAGGTGCTGGTGGGTATTCCTACCATCGTGAGAGAGGAACCACACGCTACCCTTCTTCGCTACTCAACCACTGCGTCACCTGACCCCTTCCCCCTCCGAACAATTCTCCTTCGACAAGTATAGAGAAAGCTATGGTTCTACTCCTAAAGCTTTCCTTACTATCCCTTTAATTTCTAATCACGTTATATCTATTATATATAAAGAAAACCATGTAGGTTTTAGAGTGTTTTTTCTTTAATATGTTTAATTTAGTATTTATATTATATACTAGGTGGATCGGAAAGTAATGTTGCTTTCTAACCTTAAATTCAAACGAATAACTTTTGAACAAATTTTTATTTTTAAATCGATAATCTAATCACTCCTCGTTATCAACAACTTTCCCTAATAGCATTAGTATTTAATATTAAATACATGTGTATTCAATATTTTTCAATATTTTGTGCTACTAGGGTTTTTGCACCTAGTATGCAAATTTTATGACAATTCTTGACGTCTCGAAGACGTCATTGTATGTGAAGGGGTTAATTCGTTAAATGTTAAATATTGTACATAAAAAACTTGTTTTGTTATAAAGAAATGCAACTTGATCTTTATTTCTAAAACTAATGTATCAAAGATCAAAAACCCAATTATAAACTTTATTATATCTATTTAGAATTTTTCATACGATTCTAAAAAATAATTTTTGTTACGTGCTTCCAATAAAGATCTAAATACGACTCTAACAAATAATTTTTGTTACATGCTTCCAATGAAGATCTAAAGATTCTCATGAAAACATTCTAAAGGGATTTTTATTTATATTATATTTTAAAATATATTATATTTACGATAAAGTAAGTTTACGTTTAACTTGACAGAGATAACATAGGAAGATATTCCTAGCCTTTAGGCGAATGAATGTGTACCGAATCTTATGCCACATAGGAATATATTGATAAGAAGAATTGCTCAGGAGGTTTGGCCCTAGAGAAAGACAGGAGGGAAAAGCTGTGGAACGAGAAGATCCAACTTCCGATTTATGGGCCACCTTCTCTCTCTCTCTCTCTCTCACTGTCTCCTGGGATCTCCGTTTCTAGTCCCTAAGATGCGGTCAAAGTGACAGGGTAGCCGATTAGGTGCGCAATACTCTGAAACACCATTCGAAGCAGCACCAGCACCAGTACCAGCAGCAGCATCTGCGCCGTTCATTGATCACACTCGAAAACAGGAAGTCCACGCTTAGGACGTAGGAGAAATTGTTGTAGAAGGGAGAAAACGAAGATGACTCGTCGACCACGTCAATATCTCTCATCTCACGATAAAACGTGTTGTGGAATAAGAGTAAAACAAAATACTCTAACAATTTCAAACTTACACTTCCTTTTTTTATCAAAACTTCAACTCCATGAGTTTTTCTTCTTTTTAGAAGGTGTTCAAGTATTTATAGTTCTCTTGAATTAATTGACAATAACTAAAAGTTTGATTGCATTGATTATTTCTACCCGCAAACATAATGTCTCGTAATAAAGCTCTTTTCTTAACATTCAACAAAGTTTCTTATTCAGTTGGTACATCTTTCTAAAACCAAACAATATACGCCAACGTGATAATTGCAACACGAATGATTAATACCGTTT